>NC_071335.1:3815357-5087142 GCF_027744825.2 Synchiropus splendidus
TGTGCGATAACTTTGCAAGGAAGCTTCAGAACATGAAATTTTAAACTTCCACTATAGCAGAAAGAGTCTGTCTAAGAGTTGCTCATCAAATCTAAGCTGTCTGAAGTGTTTTTCCAAAGTTTTCAACATTTTTATGTTTGGCGTTCCGGAATCGACCTTATCTCAGCCTGAAAACGCGTTTTCTGCATTGTGCCATAACTTTGCAGGGAAGCTTCAGAACATCAAAATTTCAGTTCCCACAATGGCAGAAAGGGTCGTTCTAGTAGTTGCACATCAAATCCAAGCTGTCTGAAGTGGCTTTCCAAAGTTATCAACATTTTTATGTTTGGAGTTCCGGAATCAACCTTATCTCAGGCTGAACACCCGTTTTCTGCATTGTGCCATAACTTTGCAGAAATGCATCAGAACATGACATTTTAAACTTCCACTATAGCAGAAAAGGTCTTACTAGTAGTTGCACATCAAATCTAAGCTGTCTGAAGTGTTTTTCCAAAGTTATCAACATTTTTATGTTTGGAGTTCCGGAATCAACCTTATCTCAGGCTGAACACCCGTTTTCTGAATTGTGCCATAACTTTGCAGGGAAGCTTCAGAACATGAAATTTCCACCTCCCACTATAGCAGAAAGGGTCTTTCTAGTAGTTGCACATCAAATCTAAGCTGTCTGATATGTTTTTCCAAAGTTATCTACTTTTTTCTGTTTGGCGTTCTGGAACCCACCTTATCTCAGTCTGAAAACGCGTTTTCTGCATTGTGCCATAACTTTGCAGGGAAGCTTCAGAACATGAAATTTTCACATCCCACTTTAGCAGAAAGGGTTTTTCTCGTAGTTGCACATCAAATCTAAGCTGTCTGAAGTGTTTTTCCAAAGTTATCAACATTTTTATGTTTGGCGTTCCGGAATCAACCTTATCTCAGACTCAAAACGCGTTTTACGCATTGTGCCATAACTTTGGAGGGAAGCTTCTGAACATCGAATTTTCACCACCCACTATATCAGAAAGGGCCTTTCTAGTAGTTGCACATCAAATCTAAGCTGTCTGAAGTGTTTATCCAAAGTTATCAACATTTTCATGTTTGGCGTTCCGGAATCGACCTTATCTCAGCCTGAAAACGCGTTTTCTGCATTGTGCCATAACTTTGCAGGGAAGCTTCAGAACATGAAATTTTAAACTTGCGCTATAGCAGAAAAGGTCTTTCTAGTAGTTGTACATCAAATCTAAGCTGTCTGAAGTGTTTTTCCAAAGTTATCCACATTTTAATGTTTGGCGTTCCGGAATTGACCTTATCTCAGGCTGAAAACGTGTTTTACGCATTGTGCCATAACTTTGCGTAAAGCTTCAGAACATGAAATTTTCACCTCCCACTATAGCAGAAAGGGTCTTTCTAGTAGTTGCACATCAAATCTAAGCTGTCTGAAGTGTTTTTCCAAAGTTATCAATATTTTTATGTTTGGCGTTCCGGAATCGACCTTATCTCAGGCTGAAAACGCGTTTCTTGCATTGTGGCATAACTTTGCAGGGAAGCTTCAGAACATGAAATTTTCACCTCCCACTGTAGCAGAAAGGGTCTTTCTCGTAGTTGCACATCAAATCTACGCTGTCTGAAGTGTTTTTCCAAAGTTATCAACATTCTTATGTTTGGCGTTCCGGAATCAACCATATCTCAGGCTGAAAACAAGTTTTCTGCATTGTGCCATAACTTTGCAGGGAAGCTTCAGAACATGAAATGTTCACCTCCCACTGTAGCAGAAAGGGTCTTTCTAGTAGTTACACATCAACTCTTAGCTGTCTGAAGTGTTTTTCCAAAGTTCTCAACTTTATTATGTTTGGCGTTCTGAAATCAAGCTCATCTCAGGCTGAAAACGCGTTTTCTGGATAGTGCCATAACTTTGCAGGGAGACTTCAGAACATGAAATTTTCTCCTCCCACTATAGCAGTAAGGGTATTTCAAGTAGTTGCACATCAAATATAAGTTGTCTGAAGTGTTTTTCCAAAGTTATCAATATTTTTATGTTTGGCGTTCCGGAATCGACCTTATCTCAGGCTGAAAACGCGTTTCCTGCATTGTGGCATAACTTTGCAGGGAAGCTTCAGAACATGAAATTTTCACCTCCCACTATAGCAGAAAGGGTCTTTCTCGTAGTTGCACATCAAATCTAAGCTGTCTGAAGTGTTTTTCCAAAGTTATCAACATTTTTATGTTTGGCGTTCCGGAATCGACCTAATCTCAGGCTGAAGACGCGTTTTACGCATTGTGCCATAACTTTGCAGGGAAGTTCCAGAAAATGAAATTTTCACCTCCCACTATAGCAGAAAGGGTTTTTCTAGTAGTTGCACATCAAATCTAAGCTGTCTGAAGTGCTTTTGGAAAATGATCAACATTTTTATGTTTGGCGTTCCAGAACCCACCTTATCTTAGGCTGAAAACGCGTTTTCTGCATTGTGCCGTAACTTTGCAGGGAAGCTTCAGAACATGAAATTTTAACCACCCACTGTAGCAGAAAGGGTCTTTCTCGTAGTTGCACATCAAATCTAAGCTGTCTGAAGTGTTTTTCCAAAGTCATCAACAATTTTATGTTTGGCGTTCCGGAACCCACCTTATCTCAGGCTGAAAACGCGTTTTCTGCATTGTTCCTTAACTTTGCAGGGAAGCATCAGAACATAACATTTTCAGCTCCCACTATAACAAACAGGGTCTTTCTAATAGTTGCACATCAAATCTAAGCTGTCTGATATGTTTTTTCCAAAGTTATTAACATTTTTATGTTTGGCGTTCCGGAACCCACCTTATCTCAGGCTGAAAACGCGTTTTCTGCATTGTCCCATAACTTTGCAGGGAAGCTTCAGAACATGAAATTTTCACCTCCCTCTAAAGCAGAAACGGTCTTTGTAGTAGTTGCAGATCAAATCTAAGCTGTCTGAAGTGTTGTTCCAAAGTTATCAACATTTTTGCGTTTGGCGTTCCGGAACCCACCTTATCTCAGGCTGAAAACGCGTTTTCTGCATTGTGCCACAACTTTGCAGGGAAGCTTCAGAACATGAAAGTTTCACCTCCCACTATAGCAGAAAGGGTCTTTCTAGTAGTTTCACATCAAATCAAAGCTGTCTGAAGTGTTTTTCCAAAGTTATCAACATTTTTATGTTTGGCGTTCCGGAACCCACCTTATATCAGGCTGAAAACGCGGTTTCTGCATTGTTCCTTAACTTTGCAGGGAAGCATGAGAACATGAAATTTTCAGCTCCCACTATGACAAACAGGTTCTTTCTAATAGTTGCACATCAAATCTAATCTGTCTGACGTGTTTTTCCAAAGTTAACAACATGTTTATGTTTGGCGTTCCGGAACCCACCTTATTTCAGGCTGAAAACGCATTTTCTGCAATGTGCGATAACTTTGCAGGGAAGCTTCAGAACATGAAATTTTCAACTCCCACTATAGCAGAATGGGTCTTTCTAGTAGTTGCACATCAAATCTAAGCTGTCTGAAGTGTTTATCCAAAGTTATCAACATTTTTATGTTTGGCGTTCCGGAACCCACCTTATCTCAGGCTGAAAACGCGTTTTCTGCATTGTGCCATAACTTTGCTGGGAAGCTTCAGAACATGAAATTTTCAGCTCCCACTATATCAGAAAGGATTTTTCTAGTAGTAGCACATCACATCTATGCTGTCTGACGTGTTTTTCCAAAGTTATCATGTTTCTATGTTTGGCGTTCCAGAATTGACCTTGTCTCATGCTGAAAACGTGTTTTCTGCATTGTGCCATAACTTTGCAGGGAAGCATCAGAACATAACATTTTCAGCTCCCACTATAACAAACAGGGTCTTTCTAATAGTTGCACATCAAATCTAAGCTGTCTGATATGTTTTTTCCAAAGTTATTAACATTTTTATGTTTGGCGTTCCGGAACCCACCTTATCTCAGGCTGAAAACGCGTTTTCTGCATTGTCCCATAACTTTGCAGGGAAGCTTCAGAACATGAAATTTTCACCTCCCTCTAAAGCAGAAACGGTCTTTGTAGTAGTTGCAGATCAAATCTAAGCTGTCTGAAGTGTTGTTCCAAAGTTATCAACATTTTTGCGTTTGGCGTTCCGGAACCCACCTTATCTCAGGCTGAAAACACGTTTTCTGCATTGTGCCACAACTTTGCAGGGAAGCTTCAGAACATGAAAGTTTCACCTCCCACTATATTAGAAAGGGTCTTTCTAGTAGTTTCACATCAAATCAAAGCTGTCTGAAGTGTTTTTCCAAAGTTATCAACATTTTTATGTTTGGCGTTCCGGAACCCACCTTATATCAGGCTGAAAACGCGGTTTCTGCATTGTTCCTTAACTTTGCAGGGAAGCATGAGAACATGAAATTTTCAGCTCCCACTATGACAAACAGGTTCTTTCTAATAGTTGCACATCAAATCTAATCTGTCTGACGTGTTTTTCCAAAGTTAACAACATGTTTATGTTTGGCGTTCCGGAACCCACCTTATTTCAGGCTGAAAACGCATTTTCTGCAATGTGCGATAACTTTGCAGGGAAGCTTCAGAACATGAAATTTTCAACTCCCACTATAGCAGAATGGGTCTTTCTAGTAGTTGCACATCAAATCTAAGCTGTCTGAAGTGTTTATCCAAAGTTATCAACATTTTTATGTTTGGCGTTCCGGAACCCACCTTATCTCAGGCTGAAAACGCGTTTTCTGCATTGTGCCATAACTTTGCTGGGAAGCTTCAGAACATGAAATTTTCAGCTCCCACTATATCAGAAAGGATTTTTCTAGTAGTAGCACATCACATCTATGCTGTCTGACGTGTTTTTCCAAAGTTATCATGTTTCTATGTTTGGCGTTCCAGAATTGACCTTGTCTCATGCAGAAAACGTGTTTTCTGCATTGTGCCATAACTTTGCAGGGATGTTTCAGAACATGAAATTTTCACCTCCCACTATAGCAGAAAGGGTCTCTCTAGTAGTTGCACATCAAATCTAAGCTGTCTGAAGTGTTTTTCCAAAGTTATCAACTTTTTTATGTTTGGCGTTCCGGAACCCACCTTTTGTCAGGCTGAAAACGCGTTTTCTGCATTGTGCCATAACTTTGCAGCGAAGCTTCAGAACATGAAATTTTAACCACCCACTATAGCAGAAAGGGTCTTTCTAGTAGTTGCACATCAAATCTAAGCTGTCTGAAGTGTTTTTCCGAAGTTATCAACATTTTTATGTTTGGCGTTCCGGAATCGACCTTGTGTGAGGCTGAAAACGCGTTTTCTGCATTGTGCCATAACTTTGCAGGGAAGCTTCAGAACAAAAATTTTCCACCTCCCACTATATCAGAAAGGGTATTTCTAGTAGTTGCACATCAAATCTAAGCTGTCTGAAGTGTTTTTCCAAAGTTATCAACATTTTTATGTTTGGCGTTCCGGAACCCACCTTTTGTCAGGCTGAAAATGTGTTTTCTGCATTGTGCCACAACTTAGCAGGGAAGCTTCAGAACATCGAATTTTCACCTCCCACTATAGCAGAAATGGTCTTTCTAGTAGTTGCACATCAAATCTAAGCTGTTTGAAGTGTTTTTCCAAAGTTATCAACATTTTTACGTTTGGCGTTCCGGAATCGACCTTATCTCAGGCTGAAAACGTGTTTTACGCATTGGGCCATAACTTCTCAGGGAAGCTTCAGAACATCGAATTTTCACCTCCCACTATAGCAGAAATGGTCTTTCTAGTAGTTGCACATCAAATCTAAGCTGTTTGAAGTGTTTTTCCAAAGTTATCAACATTTTTACGTTTGGCGTTCCGGAATCAACCTTATCTCAGGCTGAAAACGTGTTTTACGCATTGGGCCATAACTTCTCAGGGAAGCTTCAGAACATGAAATTTTCACATGCCACTATAGCAGAAAGGGTATTTCCAGTAGTTGCACATCAAATCTAATCTGTCTGAAGTGTTTTTCCAAAGTTATCAACATTTTTATGTTTGGCGTTCCGGAATCGACCATATCTCAGGCTGAAAACGCGTTTTCTGCATTGTGCCATAACTTTGCTGGGAAGCTTCAGAACATGAAATTTTCAGCTCCCACTATATCAGAAAGGATTTTTCTAGTAGTAGCACATCACATCTATGCTGTCTGAAGTGTTTTTCCAAAGTTATCAACTTTTTTATGTTTGGCGTTCCGGAACCCACCTTTTGTCAGGCTGAAAACGCGTTTTCTGCATTGTGCCATAACTTTGCAGCGAAGCTTCAGAACATGAAATTTTAACCTCCCACTATAGCAGAAAGGGTCTTTCTAGTAGTTGCACATCAAATCTAAGCTGTCTGAAGTGTTTTTCCGAAGTTATCAACATTTTTATGTTTGGCGTTCCGGAATCGACCTTGTGTGAGGCTGAAAACGCGTTTTCTGCATTGTGCCATAACTTTGCAGGGAAGCTTCAGAACAAAAATTTTCCACCTCCCACTATATCAGAAAGGGTATTTCTAGTAGTTGCACATCAAATCTAAGCTGTCTGAAGTGTTTTTCCAAAGTTATCAACATTTTTATGTTTGGCGTTCCGGAACCCACCTTTTGTCAGGCTGAAAATGTGTTTTCTGCATTGTGCCACAACTTTGCAGGGAAGCTTCAGAAAATGAAATTTTTACCCCCCAATATAGCAGAAAGGGTCTTTCTAGTACTTGTACATCAAATCATAGCTGTCTGAAGTGTTTTTCCGAAGTTATGAACATTTTTATGTTTGGCGTTCCGGAATCGACCTTATCTCAGGCTGAAAACGTGTTTTACGCATGGTGCCATAACTAAGCAGGGAAGCTTCAGAACATCGAATTTTCACCTCCCACTATAGCAGAAATGGTCTTTCTAGTAGTTGCACATCAAATCTAAGCTGTTTGAAGTGTTTTTCCAAAGTTATCAACATTTTTACGTTTGGCGTTCCGGAATCGACCTTATCTCAGGCTGAAAACGTGTTTTACGCATTGGGCCATAACTTCTCAGGGAAGCTTCAGAACATGAAATTTTCACCTCCCACTATAGCAGAAAGGGTCTTTCAAGTAGTTGCACATCAAATCTAAGCTGTCTGAAATGTTTTTTCCAAAGTTATCAACATTTTTATGTTTGGCGTTCTGGAACCCACCTTATCTCAGTCTGAAAACGCGTTTTCTGCATTGTGCCATAACTTTGCAGGGAAGTTTCAGAACATGAAATTTCCACCTCCCACTATAGCAGAAAGGGTCTTTCTAGTAGTTGCACATCAACTCTAAGCTGTCTGAAGTGTTTTTCCGAAGTTATGAACATTTTTATGTTTGGCATTCCGGAATTGACCTTATCTCAGGCTGAAAACGCGTTTCCTGCATTGTGGCATAACTTTGCAGGGAAGCTTCAGAACATCGAATTTTCACCTCCCACAATGGCAGAAATGGTCTTTCTAGTAGTTGCACATCAAATCTAAGCTGTCTGTAGAGTTTTTCCTGAGTTATCAACATTTTTATGTTTGGCGTTCTGAAATCAACCTCATCTCAGGCTGAAAACGCGTTTTACGCATTGTGCCATAACTTTGCAGGGAGACTTCAGAACATGAAATTTTCTCCTCCCACTATATCAGAAAGGGTATTTCTAGTAGTTGCACATCAAATCGAAGTTGTCTGAAGTGTTTTTCCAAAGTTATCAACATTCTTATGTTTGGCGTTCCGGAATCAACCTTAACTCAAGCTGAAAACGGGTTTTACGCAATTTGCCATAATTTTGCAGGAAAGCCTCAGAACATGATATTTTCACCTCCAACTATAGTAGAAAGGGTCTTTCTCGTAGTTGCACATCAAATCTAAGCTGTCTGAAGTGTTTTTCCAAGGTTATCAACATTTTTATCTTTGGCGTTCCTGAATCGACCTTATCTCAGCCCGAAAACGCGTTTTCTGCATTGTGCCATAACTTTGCAGGGAAACTTCAGAACATGAAATTTTCAAATCCCACTATAGCAGAAAGGGTCTTTCTCGTACTTGCACATCAAATCTAAGCTGTCTGAAGTGTTTTTCGAAAGTTATCAACATTTTCATGTTTGGCGTTTCGGAATGGACCTTATCTCAGGCTGAAAATGCGATTTACGCATTCTGCCCTTACTTTGCAGGGAAGCTTCTGAACATGAAATTTTCAAATCCCACTATAGCAGAAAGGGTCTTTCTAGTAGTTGCACATCAAATCTAAGCTGTCTGAAGTGTTTGTCCAAAGTTATCAACATTTTTATGTTTCGCGTTCCGGAATCAACCTTATCTCAGGCTGAAAACGCGTTTCTTGCATTGTGGCATAACTTTGCAGGGAAGCTTCAGAACATGAAATTTTCACCTCCCACTGTAGCAGAAAGGGTCTTTCTAGTAGTTGCACATCAAATCTAAGCTGTCTGAAGTGTTTTTCCAAAGTTATCAACATTTTTCTGTTTGGCGTTCCGGAATCGACCTTATCTCAGGATGAAAAATCGTTTTCTGCATTGTCCCATAACTTTGCAGGGAAGCTTCAGAACATGAAATTTTAACCTCCCACTGCAGCAGAAAGGGTCTTTCTAGTAGTTGTACATCAAATCATAGCTGTCTGAAGTGTTTTTCCGAAGTTATGAACATTTTTATGTTTGGCATTCCGGAATTGACCTTATCTCAGGCTGAAAACGCGTTTCCTGCATTGTGGCATAACTTTGCAGGGAAGCTTCAGAAAATCGAATTTTCACCTCCCACAATGGCAGAAATGGTCTTTCTAGTAGTTGCACATCAAATCTAAGCTGTCTGTAGAGTTTTTCCTGAGTTATCAACATTTTTATGTTTGGCGTTCTGAAATCAACCTCATCTCAGGCTGAAAACGCGTTTTACGCATTGTGCCATAACTTTGCAGGGAAGCTTCAGAACATGATAATTTCACTTCCACTATAGCAGAAAGGGTCTTTCTAGTAGTTGCACATCAAATCTCAGCGGTCTGATGTGTTTTTCCAAAGTTATCAACATTTTTATGTTTGGCGTTCCGGAACTCTCCTTATCTCACGCTTAAAACTCGTTTTCTGCATTGTGCCATAACTTTGCAGGGAAGCTTTAGAACATGAAATTTTCACCTCCCACTTCAGCAGAAAGGGTCTTTCTAGTAGTTGCACATCAAATCTAAGCTGTCTGAAGTGTTTTTCCAAAGTTATCAACATTTTTTATGTTTGGCGTTCTGGAACCCACCTTATCTCAGGCTGAAAACGCGTTTTCTGCATTGTGCCATAACTTTGCAGGGAGACTTCAGAACATGAAATTTTCTCCTCCCACTATATCAGAAAGGGTATTTCTAGTAGTTGCACATCAAATCGAAGTTGTCTGAAGTGTTTTTCCAAAGTTATCAACATTCTTATGTTTGGCGTTCCGGAATCAACCTTAACTCAAGCTGAAAACGCGTTTTACGCAATTTGCCATAATTTTACAGGAAAGCCTCAGAACATGATATTTTCACCTCCAACTATAGTAGAAAGGGTCTTTCTCGTAGTTGCACATCAAATCTAAGCTGTCTGAAGTGTTTTTCCAAGGTTATCAACATTTTTATCTTTGGCGTTCCTGAATCGACCTTATCTCAGCCCGAAAACGCGTTTTCTGCATTGTGCCATAAGTTTGCAGGGAAACTTCAGAACATGAAATTTACAAATCCCACTATAGCAGAAAGGGTCTTTCTCGTACTTGCACATCAAATCTAAGCTGTCTGAAGTGTTTTTCGAAAGTTATCAACATTTTCATGTTTGGCGTTTCGGAATGGACCTTATCTCAGGCTGAAAATGCGATTTACGCATTCTGCCCTTACTTTGCAGGGAAGCTCCTGAACATGAAATTTTCAAATCCCACTATAGCAGAAAGGGTCTTTCTAGTAGTTGCACATCAAATCGAAGCTGTCTGAAGTGTTTTTCCAAAGTAATCAACACTTTTATGTTTGGCGTTCCGGAATCGACCTTATCTCAGGCTGAAAACACGATTTACGCATTCTGCCATAACTTTGCAGGGAAGCTTCAGAACATGAAATTTTCATATCCCACTATAGCAGAAATGGTCTTTCTAGTAGTTGCACATGAAATCTAAGCTGTCTGAAGTGTTTTTCCAAAGTTATCAACATTTTTACGTTTGGCGTTCCGGAATCGACCTTATCTCAGGCTGAAAACGCGTTTTCTGGATAGTGCCATAACTTTGCAGGGAGACTTCAGAACATGAAATTTTCACCTCCCACTACAGCAGAAAGGGTCTTTCTAGTAGTTGCACATCAAATCTAAGCTGTCTGAAGTGTTTTTCCAAAGTTATCAATATTTTTATGTTTGGCGTTCCGGAATCGACCTTATCTCAGGCTGAAAACGCGTTTCCTGCATTGTGGCATAACTTTGCAGGGAAGCTTCAGAACATGAAATTTTCACCTCCCACTATAGCAGAAAGGGTCTTTCTCGTAGTTGCACATCAAATCTAAGCTGTCTGAAGTGTTTTTCCAAAGTTATCAACATTTTTATGTTTGGCGTTCCGGAATCGACCTTATGTGAGGCTGAAAACGCGTTTTCTGCATTGTGCCATAACTTTGCAGGGAAGCTTCAGAACATGAAAATTTCACCTCCCACTATAGCAGAAAGGGTCTTTCTTGTAGGTGCACATCAAATCGAAGCCGTCTGAAGTGTATTTCCAAAGTTATCAACACTTTTATGTTTGCCGTTCCGGAATCGACCTTATCTCAGGCTGAAAACGTGTTTTACGCATTGTGCCAAAACTTTGCTGGGAATCTTTAGAACATGAAATTTTAACCTCCCACAATAGCAGAAAGGGTCTTTCTAGTAGTTGCACATCAAATCTAAGCTGTCTGAAATGTTTTTTCCAAAGTTATCAACATTTTTATGTTTGGCGTTCCGGAACCTACCTTATCTCAGGCTGAAAACGCGATTTCTGCATTGTGCCTTAACTTTGCAGGTAAGTTTCAGAACATGAAATTTTCACCTCCCACTATAGCACAAAGGGTCTTTCTAGTAGTTGCACATCAAATCTAAGCTGTCTGAAGTGTTTTTCGAAAGTTATCAACGTTTTTATGTTTGGCGTTCCGGTACCCACCTTATCTTAGGCTGAAAACGCGTTTTCTGCATTGTGCCGTAACTTTGCAGGGAAGCTTCAGAACATAAAATTTTAACCACCCACTGTAGCAGAAAGGGTCTTTCTCGTAGTTGCACATCAAATCTAAGCTGTCTGAAGTGTTTTTCCAAAGTCATCAACAATTTTATGTTTGGCGTTCCGGAACCCACCTTATCTCAGGCTGAAAACGCGTTTTCTGCATTGTTCCTTAACTTTGCAGGGAATCATCAGAACATAACATTTTCAGCTCCCACTATAACAAACAGGGTCTTTCTAGTAGTTGCACATCAAATCTAAGCTGTCTGAAATGTTTTTTCCAAAGTTATCAACATTTTTATGTTTGGCGTTCCGGAACCCACCTTATCTCAGGCTGAAAATGCGTTTTCTGCATTGTCCCATAACTTTGAAGGAAAGCTTCAAAACATGAAATTTTCAGCTCCCACTATAGCAGAAAGGGTCTTTCTCGTACTTACACTTCAAATCTAAACTATCTGAAGTGTCTTTTGAAAATTTTCAACATTTTTGTGTTTGGCGTTCCAGAATCGACCTTATTTCAGGCTGAAAACGCGTTTTCTGCAATGTGCCATAACTTTGCAGGGAAGCTTCAGAACATGAAATGTTCACCTCCCTTTATAGCCGAAAGGGTCTTTCTAGTAGTTGCACATCAAATCTAAGCTGTCTGAAGTTTTTTTCCAAGGTTATCAACATTTTTATGTTTGGCGTTCCAGAATCGACCTTATCTCAGGCTGAAAACGCGTTTTACGCATTGTGCCATTACTTTTCAGGGAAGCTTCAGAACATGAAATGTTCTCCTCCCACTATAGCAGAAAGGGTCTTTCCTGTAGTTGCACATCAAATCTAAGCTGTCTGAAGTGTTTTTCGAAAGTTTTCAACATTTTTATGTTTGGTGTTCATGAATCGACCTTATCTCAGGCTGAACACGCGTTTTCTGCATTGTACCATAACTTTGCAGGGAAGCTTCAGGACATGAAATTTTCACCTCCCACAATAGCCGAAAGGGTCTTTCTAGTAGTTGCACATCAAATCTAAACTGTCTGAAGTTTTTTTCCAAAGTTATTAACACTTTTATGTTTGGCGTTCCGAAACCCACCTTATCTCAGGCTGAAAAGCGTTTTTACGCATTGTGCCATAACTTTGCAGGGAAGCTTCAGAACATGAAATGTTCACCTCCCACTATAGCAGAAAGGGTCTTTGTAGTAGTTGCACAACAAATCTAAGCTGTCTGATGTGTTTTTCCAAAGTTATCAACATTTTTACATTTGGCGTTTCGGAAACCACCTTATCTCAGGCTGAAAACGCGTTTTCTGCATTGTGCCATAACTTCTCAGGGAAGCTTCAGAACATGAAATGTTCACCTCCCACTATAGCAGAAAGGGTCTTTCTAGTAGTTGCACATCAAATCTAAGCTGTCTGAAGTGTTTTTCCAAAGTTATCAACATTTTTATGTTTGGCGTTCCGGAACCCACCTTATCTCAAGCTGAAAACGCGTTTTCTGCATTATGCAATAACTTTGCAGGGAAGCTTCAGAAAATGAAATGTTCACATCCCACTATAGCAGAAAGGGTCTTTCTAGTAGTTGCACATCAAATCTAAGCTGTCTGAAGTGTTTTTCGAAAGTTTTCAACATTTTTATGTTTGGTGTTCCTGAATCGACCTTATCTCACGCTGAAAACGCGCTTTCTGCATTGTGCCATAACTTTGCAGGGAAGCTTCAGAACATGAAATTTTCACCTCCCACTACAGCAGAAATGGTCTTTCTAGTAGTTGCACATCAAATTTAAGCTGTCTGAAATGTTTTTCCAAAGTTATCAACATTTTTACCTTTGGCGTTCCGGAACCCACCTTATGTCAGGCTGAACACGCGTTTTCTGCATTGTGCCATAACTTTGCAGGGACGCTTCAGAACATGGAATGTTCACCTCCCACTATAGCAGAAAGGGTCTTTCTAGTAGTTGCACATCAAATCTAAGCTGTCTGAAGTGTTTTTCGAAAGTTATCAACATTTTTATGTTTGGCGTTCCAGAATCGACCTTATCTCAGGCTGAAAACGCATTGTCTGCATTGTGACATAATTTTGCAGGGAAGCTTCAGAACATGAAATGTTCACCTCCCACTATAGCAGAAAGGGTCTTTTTAGTAGTTGCAGATCAAATCTAAGCTGTCTGATGTGTTTTTCCAAAGTTATCAACATTTTTATGTTTGGCGTTCCGGAATCGACCTTATGTTAGCCTGAAAACGCGATTTCCACATTGTGCAATAACTTTGCAGGGAAGCTTCAGAACATGAAATGTTCACATCCCACTATAGCAGAAAGGGTCTTTCTAGTAGTTGCACATCAAATCTAAGCTGTCTGAAGTGTTTTTCCAAAGTTATCAACATTTTTATGTTTGGCATTCCGGAATCGACCTTATCTCAGGCTGAAAACGCGTTTTACGCATTGTGCCATTACTTTTCAGGGAAGCTTCAGAACATGAAATGTTCACATCCCACTATAGCAGAAAGGGTCTTTCTAGTAGTTGCACATCAAATCGTAGCTGTCTGAAGTTTTTTTCTAAGGTTATCAACATTTTTATGATTGGCGTTCCGGAATCGACCTTACCTCAAGCTGAAAACGCGTTTTTTGCATTGTGCCATAAATTTGCAGGGAAGCTTCAGAACATGAAATGTTCACCTCCCACCATAGCAGAAAGGGTCTTTCTAGTAGTTGCACATCAAATCTAAGCTGTCTGAAGTGTCTTTCGAAAGTTATCAACATTTTTATGTTTGGCGTTCCAGAATCGACCTTATCTCAGGCTGAAAACGCGTTTTACGCATTGTGCCATAACTTTGAAGGGAAGCTTCAGAACATGAAATGTTCACCTCCCACTATAGCAGAAAGGGTCTTTCTAGTAGTTGCACTTAAAATCTAAGCTGTCTGAAGTGTTTTTCGAAAGTTTTCAACATTTTTATGTTTGGTATTCCTGAATCGACCTTATCTCAGGCTGAAAACGCGTTTTCTGCATTGTGCCATAACTTTGCAGGGAATCTTCAGAACATGAAATTTTCACCTCCCACTACAGCAGAAATGGTCTTTCTAGTAGTTGCACATCAAATCTAAGCTGTCTGAAATGTTTTTCCAAAGTAATCAACATTTTTACGTTTGGCGTTCCGGAATCGACCTTATGTTAGGCTGAAAACGCGATTTACACATTGTGCAATAACTTTGCAGGGAAGCTTCAGAACATGAAATGTTCGCATCCCACTATAGCAGAAAGGGTCTTTCTAGTAGTTGCACATCAAATCTAAGCTGTTTGAAGTGTTTTTCCAAAGTTATCAACATTTTTATTTTTGGCATTCCGGAATCGACCTTATCTCAGGCTGAAAACGCGTTTTACGCATTGTGCCATTACTTTTCAGGGAAGCTTCAGAAAATGAAATGTTCACCTCCCACTATCGCAGAAAAGGTCTTTCTATAAGTTGCACATCAAATGTAAGCTGTCTGAAGTGTTCTTCCAAAGTTATGAACATTTTTATGTTTATCGTTCGGGAATCAACCTTATCTCAGGCTGAAAAGGCGTTTTCTGCATTGTGCCATAACTTTGCAAGGAAGCTTCAGGACATGAAATTTTAACCTCCCACTATAGCAGAAAGGCTCTTTCTAGTAGTTGCACGTCAAATCTAAGCTGTCTGAAGTGTTTTTCCAAAGTTATCAACATTTTTATGTTTGGCGTTCCGGAACCCACCTTATCTCAAACTGAAAACACGTTTTCTGCATTGTGCCATAACTTTGCAGGGAAGCTTCGGAACATGAAATGTTCACCTCCCACTATAGCAGAAAGGGTCTTTCGAGTAGTTGCACATCAAATCTAAGCTGTCTGAAGTGTTTTTCCAAAGTTATCAACATTTTTATTTTTGACATTCCGGAATCGACCTTATCTCAGGCTGAAAACGCGTTTTACGCATTGTGCCATTACTTTTCAGGGAAGCTTCAGAAAATGAAATGTTCACCTCCCACTATCGCAGAAAAGGTCTTTCTATAAGTTGCACATCAAATGTAAGCTGTCTGAAGTGTTCTTCCAAAGTTATGAACATTTTTATGTTTATCGTTCGGTAATCAACCTTATCTCAGGCTGAAAAGGCGTTTTCTGCATTGTGCCATAACTTTGCAAGGAAGCTTCAGGACATGAAATTTTAACATCCCACTATAGCAGAAAGGCTCTTTCTAGTAGTTGCACGTCAAATCTAAGCTGTCTGAAGTGTTTTTCCAAAGTTATCAACATTTTTATGTTTGGCGTTCTGGAACCCACCTTATCTCAGGCTGAAAACGCGTTTTCTGCATTGTGCCATAACTTTGCAGCGAAGCTTCTGAACATGAAATTTTCACCGCCCACTATAGCAGAAACGGTATTTCTAGTAGTTGCACATCAAATCTAAGCTGTCTGTAGAGTTTTTCCTGAGTTATCAACATTTTTATGTTTGGCGTTCTGGAACCCACCTTATCTCAGGCTGAAAACGCGTTTTCTGCATTGTGCCATAACTTTGCAGGGCGACTTCAGAACATGAAATTTTCTCCTCCCACTATATCAGAAAGGGTATTACTAGTAGTTGCACATCAAATCTAAGTTGTCTGAAGTGTTTTTCCAAAGTTATCAACATTTTTATGTTTGGCGTTCTGGAAACCACCTTTTCTCAGGCTGAAAACGCGTTTTCTGCATTGTGCCATAACTTTGCAGGGAACCTTCTGATCATGTAATGTTCACATCCCACTATAGCAGAAAGGGTCTTTCTAGTAGTTGCACATCAAATCTAAGCTGTCTGAAGGGTTTTTCGAAAGTTATCAACATTTTTATGTTTGGCGTTCCAGAATCGACCTTATCTCAGGCTGAAAACGCATTGCCTGCATTGTGCCATAACTTTGCAGGGAAGCTTCAGAACATGAAATTTTCAATTCCCACTAAAGCAGAAAGGATTTTTCTCCTACTTGCACATCAAATCTCAGCTGTCTGAAGTGTTTTTCGATAGTTTTAAACATTTTTATATTTGGCGTTCCTGAATCGACCTTATCTCAGGCTGAAAACACGTTTTCTGCATTGTGCCATAACTTCGCAGGTAAGCTTCAGAACATGAAATTTTCAACTCCCACTATAGCAGAAAGGGTATTTCTAGTAGTTACACTTCAAATCTAAGCTGTGTGAAGTGTTTTTTCGAAAGTTATCAACATTTTTATGTTTGGCGTTCCGAAATCGACCTTATCTCAGGCTGAAAACACGTTTTCTGCATTGTGCCATAACTTCGCAGGTAAGCTTCAGAACATGAAATTTTCACCTTCCACTATAGCATAAAGGGTCTCTCGAGTAGTTGCACATCAAATCTAAGCTGTCTGAAGTGTTTTTCGGAAGTTATCAACATTTTCATGTTTGGCGTTCCGGAATCGACCTCATGTGAGGCTGAAAACGCGTTTTCTGCATTGTGCCATCACTTTGCAGGGAAGCTTCAGAACAAAAACATTTCACCTCCCACTATAGCAGAAAAGGTCTTTCTAGTAGTTGCACATCAAATCTAGGCTGTCTGAAGTGTTTTTCCGAAGTTATTAACATTTTTATGTTTGGCGTTCCGGAATTGACCTTATGTGAGGCTGAAAACGCGTTTTCTGCATTGTGACATAACTTTGCAGGGAATCTTCAGAACATGAAATTTTCACCTCCCACGATAGCAGAAAGGGTCTTTCTAGTAGTTGCACATCAAATCTAAGCTGTCTAAAGAGTTTTTCCAAAGTTATCAATATTTTTATGTTTGGCGTTCCGGAATCGACCTTATCTCAGGCTGAAAACGCGTTTCCTGCATTGTGACATAACTTTGCAGGGAAGCTTCAGAACATGAAATTTTCACCTCCCACGATAGCAGAAATGGTCTTTCTAGTAGTTGCACATCAAATCTAAGCTGTCTGAAGTGTTTTTCCAGAATTATGAACCTTTTTATGTTTGGCGTTCCGGAATCGACCTCATCTCAGGCTGAAAACGCGTTTTACGCATTGTGCCATAACTTTGCAGGAAAGCTTCAGAACATGAAATTTTCACCTCCCACTACAGCAGAAAGGGTCTTTCTAGTACTTGTACATCAAATCTAAGCTGTCTGAAGTGTTTTTCCGAAGTTATCAACATTTTTACGTTTGGCGTTCCGGAATTGACCTTATGTGAGGCTGAAAACGCGTTTTCTGTATTGTGCCATAACTTTGCAGGAAAGCTTCAGAACATGAAATTTTCACCTCCCACTATAGTAGAAAGGGTCTTTCTAGTAGTTGCACATCAAATCTAAGCTGTCTGAAGTGTTTTTCCAAAGTTATCAACATTTTCACGTTTGGCGTTCCGGAATCGAACTTATCTCAGGCTGAAAACAAGTTTTACGCATTGTGCCATAACTTTGCATAAAGCTTCAGAACATGAAATTTTCACCTCCCACTATAGCAGAAAGGGTCTTTCTAGTAGTTGCAGATCAAATCTAAGCCGTCTGAAATGTTTTTCCAAAGTTATCAACATTTTTATGTTTGCCGTTCTGGAACCCACATCATCTCAGGCTGAAAACGTGTTTTCTGCTTTGTGCCATAACTTTGCAGGGAAGCTTCAGAACATGACATTTTCACCTCCCACTATATCAGAAAGGACCTTTCTAGTAGTTGCACATCAAATCTAAGCTGTCTGAAGTGTTTTTCCAAAGTTTTCAACATTTTTATGTTTTGCGTTCCGGAATCGACCATATCTCAGGCTGAAAACGCGTTTTCTGCACTGTGCCTTAACTTTGCAGGGAAGCTTCCAAACATGAAATTTTCACCTCCCACTATAGCAGAAATGGACTTTCTAGTAGTTGCACGTCAAATCTAAGCTGTCTGAAGTGTTTTTCCAAAGTTTTCAACATTTTTATGTTTGGCGTTCCGGAACCCACCTCATCTCAGGCTGAAAACGTGTTTTCTGCATTGTGCCATAACTTTGCAGGGAAGCTTCAGAACATGAAGTTTTCACCTCCCACTATAGCAGAAAGGGTCTTTCTAGTAGTTGCACATCAAATCTAAGCTGTCTGAGGTGTTTTTCCAAAGTTATCAACATTTTTATGTTTGGCGTTCCGGAACCCACCTTATCTCAGGCTGAAAACGCATTTTCTGCATTGTGCCATAACTTCTCAGGGAAGCTTCAGAACATGAAATGTTCACCTCCCACGATAGCAGAAAGGGTCTTTCTAGTAGTTGCACATCAGATCTAAGCTATCCGAAGTGTTTTTTGAAAGTTATCAACATTTTTATGTTTGGCGTTTCGGAACCCACCTTGTCTCAGGCTGAAAAATCGTTTACTGCATTGTCCCATAACTTCTAAGGGAAGCTTCAGAACATGAAATTTCGACCTCCCACTATAGCAAAAAGGGTCTTTCTAGTAGTTGCACATCAAATCTAAGCTGTCTGAGGTGTTTTTCCAAAGTTATCAACATTTTTATGTTTGGTGTTCCAGAATCGACCTTATCTCAGGCTGAAAACGCGTTTTCTGCATTGTGCCATAACTTTGCAGGGCGATTTCAGAACATGAAATTTTCTCCTCCCACTATATCAGAAAGGGTATTACTAGTAGCTGCACATCAAATCTAAGCTGTCTGTAGAGTTTTTCCTGAGTTATCAACATTTTTATGTTTGGCGTTCTGAAATCAACCTCATCTCAGGCTGAAACCGCGTTTTCTGCATTGTGCCATAACTTTGCAGGGAGACTTCAGAACATGAAATTTTCTCCTCCCACAATAGCAGAAAGGGTCTTTCTAGTAGTTGCACATCAAATCTAAGTCGTCTGAAGTGTTTTTCCAAAGTTATCAACATTTTTATGTTTGGCGTTCCGGAATCGACCTTATCTTAGGCTGAAAACGCATTTTACACATTGTGCAATAACTTTGCAGGGAAGCTTCAAAACATGAAATGTTCACCTCCCACTATAGCAGAAAAGGTCTTTCTAGTAGTTGCACATCAAATCTAAGCTGTCTGAAGTGTTTTTCGAAAGTTTTCAACATTTTTATTTTTGGTGTTCCTGAATCGACCTTATCTCAGGCTGAAAACGCGTTTTCAGCATTGTGCCAAAACTTTGCAGGGAAGCTTCAGGACATGAAATTTTCACCTCCCACTATAGCCGAAAGGGTCTTTCTAGTAGTTGCACATCAAATCTAAGCTGTCTGAAGTTTTTTTCCAAGGTTATCAACATTTTTATGTTTGGCGTTCCGGAATCGACCTTATCTCAAGCTGAAAACTCGTTTTCTGCATTGTGCCATAACTTTGCAGGGAAGCTTCAGAACATGAAATGTTCACCTCCCACTATAGCAGAAAGGGTCTTTCTAGTAGTTGCACATCAAATCTAAGCTGTCTGAAGGGTTTTTCGAAAGTTATCAACATTTTTATGTTTGGCGTTCCAGAATCGACCTTATCTCAGGCTGAAAACGCATTGCCTGCATTGTGCCATAACTTTGCAGGGAAGCTTCAGAACATGAAATGTTCACCTCCCACTATAGCAGAAAGGGTCTTTTTAGTAGTTGCAGATCAAATCTAAGCTGTCTGATGTGTTTTTCCAAAGTTATCAACATTTTTATGTTTGGCGTTCCGGAATCGACCTTATCTCAGGCTGAAAACGCGTTTTACGCATTGTGCCATAACTTTTCAGGGAAGCTTCAGAACATGAAATGTTCACCTCCCACTATAGCAGAAAAGGTCTTTCTAGAGGTTGCACATCAAATGTAAGCTGTCTGAAGTGTTTTTCGATAGTTATGAACATTTTTATGTTTGGCGTTCCGGAATCGACCTTATCTCAAGCTGAAAACGCGTTTTCTGCATTGTGCCATTAATTTGCAGGGAAGCTTCAGAACATGTAATGTTCACGTCACACTATAGCAAAAAGGGTCTTTCTAGTAGTTGCACATCAAATCTAAGCTGTCTGAGGTGTTTTTCCAAAGTTATCAACATTTTTATGTTTGGCGTTCCAGAATCGACCTTATCTCAGGCTGAAAACGCGTTTTACGCATTGTGCCATAACTTTGCAGGGAAGCTTCAGAAAATGAAATTTTCACCTCCCACTATTGCAGAAAGGGTCTTTCTAGTAGTTGCACATCAAATCTAAGCTGTCGAAAGTGTTTTTCCAAAGTTATCAACATTTTTATGTTTGGCTTTCCGGAATTGACCTTATGTCAGGCCGAAAACGCGTTTTCTGCATTGTGCAATAACTTTGCAGGGAAGCTTCACAACATGAAATTGTCACCTTCCACAAAAGCAGAAAGGGTCTTTCTAGTAGTTGCACATCAAATCTAAGCTGTCTGAAGTGTTTTCTCAAAGTTATCAACATTTTTATGTTTGGCGTGCCGGAATCGACCTGATCTCAGGCTGAAAACGCGTTTTACGCATTGTCCCATAACTTTCTGCGGAAGCTTCAGAACATGAAATTTTGACCTCCCACTATGGCAGAAAGGGTCTTTCTAGTAGTTGCACATTAAATCTAAGCTGTCTGAAGTGTTTTTCCAAAGTTTTCATCAATTTTATGTTTGGTGTTCCTGAATCGACCTTATCTCAGGCCGAAAACGCGTTTTCTGCATTGTGCAATAACTTTGCATGGAAGCTTCCAAACATGAAATTTTAACCTCCCACTATAGCAGATAGGGTCTTTCTAGTAGTTGCACATCAAATCTAAGCTGTCTGATGTGTTTTTCCAAAGTTATCAACATTTTTATGTTTGGCGTTCCGGAATCGACCTTATCTCAGGCTGAAAACGCGTTTTACGCATTGCGCAATAACTTTGCAGGGAAGCTTCAGAACATGAAATGTTCACCTCCCACTATAGCAGAAAGGGTCTTTCTAGTAGTTGCACATCAAATTTAACCTGTCTGAAGTGTTTTTCCAAAGTTATCAACATTTTTATGTTTGGCGTTCCGGAACCCACCTCATCTCAAGCTGAAAACGCGTTTTCTGCATTGTGCCATAACTTTGCAGGGAAGCTTCAGAACATGAAATTTTCAATTCCCACTAAAGCAGAAAGGATTTTTCTCCTACTTGCACATCAAATCTCAGCTGTCTGAAGTGTTTTTCGATAGTTTTAAACATTTTCATATTTGGCGTTCCTGAATCGACCTTATCTCAGGCTGAAAACACGTTTTCTGCATTGTGCCATAACTTCGCAGGTAAGCTTCAGAACATGAAATTTTCAACTCCCACTATAGCAGAAAGGGTATTTCTAGTAGTTACACTTCAAATCTAAGCTGTGTGAAGTGTTTTTTCGAAAGTTATCAACATTTTTATGTTTGGCGTTCCGAAATCGACCTTATCTCAGGCTGAAAACACGTTTTCTGCATTGTGCCATAACTTCGCAGGTAAGCTTCAGAACATGAAATTTTCACCTTCCACTATAGCATAAAGGGTCTCTCGAGTAGTTGCACATCAAATCTAAGCTGTCTGAAGTGTTTTTCGGAAGTTATCAACATTTTTATGTTTGGCGTTCCGGAATCGACCTCATGTGAGGCTGAAAACGCGTTTTCTGCATTGTGCCATCACTTTGCAGGGAAGCTTCAGAACAAAAACATTTCACCTCCCACTGTAGCAGAAAAGGTCTTTCTACTAGTTGCACATCAAATCTAAGCTGTCTGAAGTGTTTTTCCGAAGTTATTAACATTTTTATGTTTGGCGTTCCGGAATTGACCTTATGTGAGGCTGAAAACGCGTTTTCTGCATTGTGACATAACTTTGCAGGGAATCTTCAGAACATGAAATTTTCACCTCCCACGATAGCAGAAAGGGTCTTTCTAGTAGTTGCACATCAAATCTAAGCTGTCTAAAGAGTTTTTCCAAAGTTATCAATATTTTTATGTTTGGCGTTCCGGAATCGACCTTATCTCAGGCTGAAAACGCGTTTCCTGCATTGTGACATAACTTTGCAGGGAAGCTTCAGAACATGAAATTTTCACCTCCCACGATAGCAGAAATGGTCTTTCTAGTAGTTGCACATCAAATCTAAGCTGTCTGAAGTGTTTTTCCAGAATTATGAACCTTTTTATGTTTGGCGTTCCGGAATCGACCTCATCTCAGGCTGAAAACGCGTTTTACGCATTGTGCCATAACTTTGCAGGAAAGCTTCAGAACATGAAATTTTCACCTCCCACTACAGCAGAAAGGGTCTTTCTAGTACTTGTACATCAAATCTAAGCTGTCTGAAGTGTTTTTCCGAAGTTATCAACATTTTTACGTTTGGCGTTCCGGAATTGACCTTATGTGAGGCTGAAAACGCGTTTTCTGTATTGTGCCATAACTTTGCAGGAAAGCTTCAGAACATGAAATTTTCACCTCCCACTATAGTAGAAAGGGTCTTTCTAGTAGTTGCATATCAAATCTAAGCTGTCTGAAGTGTTTTTCCAAAGTTATCAACATTTTCACGTTTGGCGTTCCGGAATCGAACTTATCTCAGGCTGAAAACAAGTTTTACGCATTGTGCCATAACTTTGCATAAAGCTTCAGAACATGAAATTTTCACCTCCCACTATAGCAGAAAGGGTCTTTCTAGTAGTTGCAGATCAAATCTAAGCCGTCTGAAATGTTTTTCCAAAGTTATCAACATTTTTATGTTTGCCGTTCTGGAACCCACATCATCTCAGGCTGAAAACGTGTTTTCTGCTTTGTGCCATAACTTTGCAGGGAAGCTTCAGAACATGACATTTTCACCTCCCACTATATCAGAAAGGACCTTTCTAGTAGTTGCACATCAAATCTAAGCTGTCTGAAGTGTTTTTCCAAAGTTTTCAACATTTTTATGTTTTGCGTTCCGGAATCGACCATATCTCAGGCTGAAAACGCGTTTTCTGCACTGTGCCTTAACTTTGCAGGGAAGCTTCCAAACATGAAATTTTCACCTCCCACTATAGCAGAAATGGACTTTCTAGTAGTTGCACGTCAAATCTAAGCTGTCTGAAGTGTTTTTCCAAAGTTTTCAACATTTTTATGTTTGGTGTTCCTGAATCGACCTTATCTCAGGCTAAAAACGCGTTTTCTGGATAGTGCCATAACTTTGCAGGGAGACTTCAGAACATGAAATTTTAACATCCCACTATTGCAGAAAGGGTCTTTCTAGTAGTTGCACATCAAATCTAAGCTGTCTGAAGTGTTTTTCCAAAGTTATCAACATTTTTACGTTTGGCGTTCCGGAATTTACTTTATCTCAGGCTGAAAACGCGTTTTCTGCATTGTGCCATAACTTTGCAGGGAAGCTTCAGAACATGAAATTTTAACCTCCCACTATAGCAGAATGCGTCTTTCTAGTAGTTGCACATCAAATCTTAGCTGTCTGAAGTGTTTTTCCAAAGTTATCAATATTTTTATGTTTGGCGTTCTGAAATCGACCTTATCTCAGGCTGAAAACGCGTTTTATGCATTGTGCCATAACTTTGTAGGGAAGCTTCAGAACATGAAATTTTCACCTCCCACTGTAGCAGAAAGGGTCTTTCTAGTAGTTGCACATCAAATCTAAGCTGTCTGAAGTGTTTTTCCAAAGTTATCAACATTTTTATGTTTGGCGTTCTGGAACCCACCTTATCTCAGGCTGAAAACGCGTTTTCTGCATTGTGCCAAAACTTTGTAGGTAAGCTCAGGAACATGAAATTTTCACCTCCCACTATAGCAGAAAGGGTCTTTCTAGTAGGTGCACATCAAATCTTAGCTGTCTGAAGTGTTTTTCCAAAGTTCTCAACATTTTTATGTTTGGCGTTCTGAAATCAACCTCATCTCAGGCTGAAAACGCGTTTTACGCATTGTGCCACAACTTTGCAGGGAACCTTCAGAACATGAAATTTTAACCTCCCACTATAGCAGAAAGGGTCTTTCTAGTAGTTGCACATCAAATCTAAGCTGTCTGTGGAGTTTCTCCTGAGTTATCAACATTTTTATGTTTGGGGTTCTGAAATCAACCTAATCTCAGGCTGAAAACGCGTTTTACGCATTGTGCCATAACTTTGCAGGGAAGCTTCAGAACATGATATTTTCAACTCCCACTATAGCAGAAAGGGTCTTTCTCGTAGTTGCACATCAAATCTAAGCTGTCTGAAGTGTTTTTCGAAAGTTTTCAACATTTTTATGTTTGGTGTTCCTGAATCGACCTTATCTCAGGCCGAAAACGCGTTTTCTGCATTGTGCCATAACTTTGCAGGGAAGCTTTAGAACATGAAATTTTCAACTCCCACTATAGCAGAAAGGGTCTTTCTAGTAGTTGCACATCAAATCTAAGCTGTCTGAAGTGTTTTTCCAAAGTTATCAATATTTTTATGTTTGGCGTTCCTGAATCGACCTTATCTCAGGCTGAGAACGCGTTTCCTGCATTGTGGCATAACTTTGCAGGGAAGCTTCAGAACATCGAATTTTCACTTCCACAATGGCAGAAATGGTCTTTCTAGTAGTTGCTCATCAAATCTAAGCTGTCTGAAGTGTTTTTCCAAAGTTATCAACATTTTCATGATTGGCGTTCCGGAATCGACCTTATCTCAGGCTGAAAACGCGTTTTACGCATTGTGCCATAACTTTGCATAAAGCTTCAGAACATGAAATTTTCACCTCCCTCGATAGCAGAAAGGGTCTTTCTAGTAGTTGCACATCAAATCTAAGCTGTCTGAAGTGTTTTTCCAAAGTTTTCAACATTTTTATGTTTGGTGTTCCGGAATCGACCATATCTCAGGCTGAAAACGCGTATTCTGCACTGTGCCTTAACTTTGCAGGGAAGCTTCAGAACATGAAATTTTCACCTCCCACTATAGCAGAAATGGTCTTTCTAGTAGTTGCACGTCAAATCTAAGCTGTCTGAAGTGTTTTTCCAAAGTTTTCAACATTTTTATGTTTGGCGTTCCGGAACCCACCTCATCTCTGGCTGAAAACGTGTTTTCTGCATTGTGCCATAACTTTGCAGGGAAGCTTCAGAACATGAAATTTTCACCTCCCACTATATCAGAAAGGATCTTTCTAGTAGTTGCACAACAAATCTAAGCTGTCTGAAATGTTTTCCCGAAGTTATCTACATTTTTCTGTTTGGTGTTTCGGAATCGACCTAATCTCAGGCTGAAAACGCGTTTTCTGCATTGTGCCATCACTTTGCAGGAAAGCTGCAGAATATGAAATTTTCACCTCTCACTATAGCAGAAAGGGTCTTTCTAGTAGTTGCACAACAAATCTAAGCTTTCTGAATTGTTTTTCGAAAGTTATCACCATTTTTATGTTTGGCGTTCCGGATCGCACCTTATTGAAAACGCCTTTTCTGCATTGTGCCATAACTTTCTAGGGAAGCTTCAGAACATGACATTTAAACATCCCACTATAGCTGAAAGGGTCTTTCTAGTACTTACACATCAAATCTAAGCTGTCTGAAGTGTTTTTCCGAAGTTATCAACATTTTTATGTTTGGCGTTCTGGAACCCACCTTATCTCAGCCTGAAAACGCGTTTTACATATTTTGCCATAACTTTGCAGGGAAGCTTCAGAACATGAAATTTTAACATCCCACTATAGCAGAAAGGGTCTTTCTAGTAGTTGCACATCACATCTAAGCTGTCTGAAGTGTTTTTCGAAAGTTATCAACACTTTTATGTTTGGCGTTCCGAAACCCACCTTATCTCAGGCTGTAAACGCGTTTCCTGCATTGTGGCATAACTTTGCAGGGAAGCTTCAGAACATGAAATTTTCACCTCCCACAATAGCAGAAAGTGTCTTTCTAGTAGTTGCACATCAAATCTAAGCTGTCTGAAGTGTTTTTCCAAAGTTATCAACATTTTTATGTTTGGCGTTCTGGAACCCACCTTATCTCAGGCTGAAAACGCATTTTCTGCACATTGCCATAACTTTGCAGGGAGACTTCAGAACATGAAATTTTCTCCTCCCACTAAAGCAGAAAGGGTCTTTCTAGTAGTTACACATCAAATCTAAGCTGTCTGAAGTGGCTTTCCAAAGTTATCAACATTTTTATGTTTGACGTTCCGGAATCAACCTTATCTCAGGCTGAACACCCCGTTTTCTGCATTGTGCCATAACTTTGCAGGGATGCATCAGAAAATGACATTTTAAAGTTCCACAATAGCAGAAAAGGTCTTTATAGTAGTTGCACATCAAATCTAAGCTGTCTGAAGTGTTTTTCCAAAGTTATCAACATTTTTATGTTTGGGGTTCTGGAACCCACCTTATCTCAGGCTAAAAACGCTTTTTCTGGATATTGCCGTAACTTTGCAGGGAGACTTCAGAACATGAAATTTTAACATCCCACTATAGCAGAAAGGGTCTTTCTAGTAGTTGCACATCAAATCTAAGCTGTCTGAAGTGTTTTTCCAAAGTTATCAATATTTTTATGTCTGGCGTTCCGGATTCGACCGTATCTCAGGCTGAAAACGCGTTTCTTGCATTGTGGCATAACTTTGCAGGGAAGCTTCAGAACATGAAATTTTCTCCTCCCACTGTAGCAGAAAGGGTCTTTCTAGTAGTTGCACATCAAATCTAAGCTGTCTGAAGTGTTTTTCCAAAGTTATCAACATTTTTATGTTTGGCGTTCTGGAACCCACCTTATCTCAGGCTGAAAACGCGTTTTATGCATTGTGCCATAACTTTGCAGGGAAGCTTCAGAACATGAAATTTTCAGCTCCCACTATAGCAGAAAGGGTCTTTCTCGTAGTTGCACATCAAATCTAAGCTGTCTGAAGTGTTTTTCGAAAGTTTTCAACATTTTTATGTTTGGTGTTCCTGAATCGACCTTATCTCAGGCTAAAAACGCGTTTTCTGGATAGTGCCATAACTTTGCAGGGAGACTTCAGAACATGAAATTTTAACATCCCACTATAGCAGAAAGGGTCTTTCTAGTAGTTGCACATCAAATCTAAGCTGTCTGAAGTGTTTTTCCAAAGTTATCAATATTTTTATGTTTGGTGTTCCGGAATCGACCTTATCTCAGGCTGAAAACACGATTTACGCATTCTGCCATAACTTTGCAGGGAAGCTTCAGAACATGAAATTTTCACCTCCCACTATAGCAGAAAGGGTCTTTCTAGTAGTTGCACATCAAATCTAAGCTGTCTGAAGTGTTTTTCCAAAGTTATCGACATTTTTACGTTTGGCGTTCCGGAATCGACCTCATCTCAGGCTGAAAACGCGTTTTACGCATTGCGCCATAACTTTGCAGGGAAGCTTCAGAACATGGAAATTTAACCTCCCACTATAGCAGAAAGGGTCTTTCTAGTAGTTGCACATCAAATCTAAGCTGTCTGAAGTGTTTTTCCAAAGTTATAAACATTTTTATGTTTGGCGTTCCGGAACCGATCTTATCTCAGGCTGAATACTCGTTTTCTTCATTGTGCCATAACTTTGCAGGGAATTTTCAGAACATGAAATTTTCACCTCCCACTATATCAGAAAGGGTATTTCTAGTAGTTGCACATCAAATCTAAGCTGTCTGAAGTGTTTTTCCAAAGTTATCAACATTTTTATGTTTGGCGTTCTGGAACCCACCTTATCTCAGGCTGAAAACGTGTTTTCTGCATTGTGCCATAACTTTGCAGGAAAGCTTCAGAACATGAAATTTTCACCTCCCACTATAGCAGAAAGGGTCTTTCTAGTAGTTGCACATCAAATCTAAGCTGTTTGAAGTGTTTTTCCAAAGTTATCAACATTTTTATGTTTGGCGTTCTGAAATCAACCTCATCTCCGGCTGAAAACGAGTTTTACGCATTGTGCCATAACTTTGCAGCGACGCTTCAGAACATGAAATTTTCACCTCCCACTATAGCAGAAAGGGTCTTTCTCGTAGTTGCACATCAAATCTAAGCTGTCTGAAGTGTTTTTCGAAAGTTTTCAACATTTTTATGTTTGGTGTTCCTGAATCGACCTTATCTCAGGCTAAAAACGCGTTTTCTGGATAGTGCCATAACTTTGCAGGGAGACTTCAGAACATGAAATTTTAACATCCCACTATTGCAGAAAGGGTCTTTCTAGTAGTTGCACATCAAATCTAAGCTGTCTGAAGTGTTTTTCCAAAGTTATCAACATTTTTACGTTTGGCGTTCCGGAATCGACCTTATCTCAGGCTGAAAACGCGTTTTCTGCATTGTGCCATAACTTTGCAGGGAAGCTTCAGAACATGAAATTTTAACCTCCCACTATAGCAGAATGCGTCTTTCTAGTAGTTGCACATCAAATCTTAGCTGTCTGAAGTGTTTTTCCAAAGTTATCAATATTTTTATGTTTGGCGTTCTGAAATCGACCTTATCTCAGCCTGAAAACGCGTTTTATGCATTGTGCCATAACTTTGTAGGGAAGCTTCAGAACATGAAATTTTCACCTCCCACTGTAGCAGAAAGTGTCTTTCTAGTAGTTGCACATCAAATCTAAGCTGTCTGAAGTGTTTTTCCAAAGTTATCAACATTTTTATGTTTGGCGTTCTGGAACCCACCTTATCTCAGGCTGAAAACGCGTTTTCTGCATTGTGCCAAAACTTTGTAGGTAAGCTCAGGAACATGAAATTTTCACCTCCCACTGTTGCAGAAAGGGTCTGTCTTGTCGTTGCACATCAAATCGAAGCTGTCTGAAGTGTTTTTCCAAAGTTATCAACATTTTCATGATTGGCGTTCCGGAATCGACCTTATCTCAGGCTGAAAACGCGTTTTACGCATTGTGCCATAACTTTGCATAAAGCTTCAGAACATGAAATTTTCACCTCCCTCGATAGCAGAAAGGGTCTTTCTAGTAGTTGCACATCAAATCTAAGCTGTCTGAAGTGTTTTTCCAAAGTTTTCAACATTTTTATGTTTGGTGTTCCGGAATCGACCATATCTCAGGCTGAAAACGCGTATTCTGCACTGTGCCATAACTTTGCAGGGAAGCTTCAGAACATGAAATTTTCACCTCCCACTATAGCAGAAAGTGTCTTTCTAGTAGTTGCACATCAAATCTAAGCTGTCTGAAGTGTTTTTCCAAAGTTATCAACATTTTTATGTTTGGCGTTCTGGAACCCACCTTATCTCAGGCTGAAAACGCATTTTCTGCACATTGCCATAACTTTGCAGGGAGACTTCAGAACATGAAATTTTCTCCTCCCACTATAGCAGAAAGGGTCTTTCTAGTAGTTACACATCAAATCTAAGCTGTCTGAAGTGGCTTTCCAAAGTTATCAACATTTTTATGTTTGACGTTCCGGAATCAACCTTATCTCAGGCTGAACACCCCGTTTTCTGCATTGTGCCATAACTTTGCAGGGATGCATCAGAAAATGACATTTTAAAGTTCCACAATAGCAGAAAAGGTCTTTATAGTAGTTGCACATCAAATCTAAGCTGTCTGAAGTGTTTTTCCAAAGTTATTAACACTTTTATATTTGGCGTTCCGGAATCGACCTTATCTCAGGCTGAAAATGCGTTTTACGCATTGTGCCATAACTTTGCAGGGAAGCTTCAGAACATCGAATTTTCAACTCCCACTATAGCAGAAAGGGTCTTTCTAGTAGTTGCACATCAAATCGAAGCTGTCTGAAGTGTTTTTCCAAAGTTATCAACACTTTTATGTTTGGCGTTCCGGAATCGATCTTATCTCAGGCTGAAAACACGATTTACGCATTCTGCCATAACTTTGCAGGGAAGCTTCAGAACATGAAATTTTCATATCCCACTATAGCAGAAAGGGTCTTTCTAGTAGTTGCACATCAAATCTAAGCTGTCTGAAGTGTTTTTCCAAAGTTATCAACATTTTTACGATTGGCGTTCCGGAATCGACTTTATCTCAGGCTCAAAACGCGTTTTCTGCATTGTGCTATAACTTTGCAGGGAAGCTTCAGAACATGAAATTTTAACCTCCCACTATAGCAGAATGCGTCTTTCTAGTAGTTGCACATCAAATCTTAGCTGTCTGAAGTGTTTTTCCAAAGTTCTCAACATTTTTATGTTTGGCGTTCTGAAATCAACCTCATCTCAGGCTGAAAACGCGTTTTAGCATTGTGCTACAACTTTGCAGGGAACCTTCAGAACATGAAATTTTAACCTCCCACTATAGCAGAAAGGGTCTTTCTAGTAGTTGCACATCAAATCTAAGCTGTCGAAACTGTTTTTCCAAAGTTATCAACATTTTTATGTTTGCCGTTTCGGAATCGACCTTATCTCAGCCTGAAAACGCGCTTTACATATTTTGCCATAACTTTGCAGGGAAGCTTCAGAACATGACATTTTCACCTCCCACTATAGCAGAAAGGGTCTTTCTAGTAGTTGCACATCAAATCTAAGCTGTCTGAAGTGTTTTTCCTAAGTTATCAACATTTTTATGTTTGGCGTTCTGGAACCCACCTTATCTCAGGCTGAAAACGCGTTTCCTGCATTGTGGCATAACTTTGCAGTGAAGCTTCAGAACATGAAATTTTCACCTCACACTGTTGCAGAAAGGGTCTTTCTAGTAGTTGCACATCAAATCTAAGCTGTCTGTGGAGTTTCTCCTGAGTTATCAACATTTTTATGTTTGGGGTTCTGAAATCAACCTAATCTCAGGCTGAAAACGCGTTTTACGCATTGTGCCATAACTTTGCAGGGAAGCTTCAGAACATCATATTTTCAACTCCCACTATAGCAGAAAGGGTCTTTCTCGTAGTTGCACATCAAATCTAAGCTGTCTGAAGTGTTTTTCGAAAGTTTTCAACATTTTTATGTTTGGTGTTCCTGAATCGACCTTATCTCAGGCCGAAAACGCGTTTTCTGCATTGTGCCATAACTTTGCAGGGAAGCTTTAGAACATGACATTTTCACCTCCCACTATAGCAGAAAGGGTCTTTCTAGTAGTTGCACATCAAATCTAAGCTGTCTGAAGTGTTTTTCCAAAGTTATCAATATTTTTATGTTTGGCGTTCCTGAATCGACCTTATCTCTGGCTGACAACGCGTTTCCTGCATTGTGGCATAACTTTGCAGGGAAGCTTCAGAACATCGAATTTTCACTTCCACAATGGCAGAAATGGTCTTTCTAGTAGTTGCTCATCAAATCTAAGCTGTCTGAAGTGTTTTTCCAAAGTTTTCAACATTTTTATGTTTGGCATTCGGGAACCCACCTTATCTCAAGCTGAAAACGCGTTTTCTGCATTGTGCCATAACTTTGCAGGAAACTTCAGAATAAGAAATTTTAACCTCCCACTGTTGCAGAAAGGGTCTGTCTTGTCGTTGCACATCAAATCGAAGCTGTCTGAAGTGTTTTTCCAAAGTTATCAACATTTTCATGATTGGCGTTCCGGAATCGACCTTATCTCAGGCTGAAAACGCGTTTTACGCATTGTGCCATAACTTTGCATAAAGCTTCAGAACATGAAATTTTCACCTCCCTCGATAGCAGAAAGGGTCTTTCTAGTAGTTGCACATCAAATCTAAGCTGTCTGAAGTGTTTTTCCAAAGTTTTCAACATTTTTATGTTTGGTGTTCCGGAATCGACCATATCTCAGGCTGAAAACGCGTATTCTGCACTGTGCCATAACTTTGCAGGGAAGCTTCAGAACATGAAATTTTCACCTCCCACTATAGCAGAAAGTGTCTTTCTAGTAGTTGCACATCAAATCTAAGCTGTCTGAAGTGTTTTTCCAAAGTTATCAACATTTTTATGTTTGGCGTTCTGGAACCCACCTTATCTCAGGCTGAAAACGCATTTTCTGCACATTGCCATAACTTTGCAGGGAGACTTCAGAACATGAAATTTTCTCCTCCCACTATAGCAGAAAGGGTCTTTCTAGTAGTTACACATCAAATCTAAGCTGTCTGAAGTGGCTTTCCAAAGTTATCAACATTTTTATGTTTGACGTTCCGGAATCAACCTTATCTCAGGCTGAACACCCCGTTTTCTGCATTGTGCCATAACTTTGCAGGGATGCATCAGAAAATGACATTTTAAAGTTCCACAATAGCAGAAAAGGTCTTTATAGTAGTTGCACATCAAATCTAAGCTGTCTGAAGTGTTTTTCCAAAGTTATTAACACTTTTATATTTGGCGTTCCGGAATCGACCTTATCTCAGGCTGAAAATGCGTTTTACGCATTGTGCCATAACTTTGCAGGGAAGCTTCAGAACATCGAATTTTCAACTCCCACTATAGCAGAAAGGGTCTTTCTAGTAGTTGCACATCAAATCTAAGCTGTCTGTAGAGTTTTTCCTGAGTTATCAACATTTTTATGTTTGGGGTTCTGAAATCAACCTAATCTCAGCCTGAGAACGCGTTTCCTGCATTGTGCCATAACTTTGCAGGGAAGCCTCAGAACATGAAATTTTCACCTCACACTGTAGCAGAAAGGGTCTTTCTAGTAGTTGCACATCAAATCTAAGCTGTCTGTAGAGTTTTTCCTAAGTTATCAACATTTTTATGTTTGGGGTTCTGAAATCAACCTAATCTCAGTCTGAAAACGCGTTTCCTGCATTGTGCCAGAACTTTGCAGGGAAGCTTCAGAACATCGAATTTTCACTTCAACAATGGCAGAAATGGTCTTTCTAGTAGTTGCACATCAAATCTAAGCTGTCTGAAGTGTTTTTCCGAAGTTATCAACATTTTTACGTATGGCGTTCCGGAATCGACCTTATCCCAGGCTGAAAACGCGTTTTATGGATGGTGCCATAACTTTGCAGGGAAGCTTCAGAACATCGAATTTTCACCTCCCACTATAGCAGAAACGGTCTTTCTAGTAGTTGCACATCAAATCTAAGCTGTCTGAAGTGTTTTTCCAAAGTTATCAACATTTTTATGTTTGGCATTCCGGAATCGACCTTATGTGATGCTGAAAACTCGTTTTCTGCATTGTGCCATAATTTTGCAGGGAAGCTTCAGAACATGACATTTAAACACCCCACTATAGCAGAAAGGGTCTTTCTAGTAGTTGCACAGCAAATGTAAGCTGTTTGAAGTGTTTTTCCAAAGTTATCAACATTTTTATGTTTGGCGTTCCGGAATCGACCTTATCTCTGGCTGAAAACGCATTTTACGCATTGTGCCATAACTTTGCATAAAGCTTCAGAACATGAAATTTTCACCTCCCTCGATAGCAGAAAGGGTCTTTCTAGTAGTTGCACATCAAATCTAAGCTGTCTGAAGTGTTTTTCCAAAGTTTTCAACATTTTTATGTTTGGTGTTCCGGAATCGACCATATCTCAGGCTGAAAACGCGTATTCTGCACTGTGCCATAACTTTGCAGGGAAGCTTCAGAACATGAAATTTTCACCTCCCACTATAGCAGAAAGTGTCTTTCTAGTAGTTGCACATCAAATCTAAGCTGTCTGAAGTGTTTTTCCAAAGTTATCAACATTTTTATGTTTGGCGTTCTGGAACCCACCTTATCTCAGCCAGAAAACGCGTTTTACATATTTTGCCATAACTTTGCAGGGAAGCTTGAGAACATGAAATTTTAAAATCCCACTATAGCAGAAAGGGTCTTTCTAGTAGTTGCACAACAAATCTAAGCTGTCTGAAATGTTTTTCCAAAGTTATCAACATTTTTACGTTTGGCGTTCCAAGATCGACCTTATCTCAGGCTGAAAACGCGTTGTCTGCATTGTGCCATAACTTTGCATGGAAGCTTCCGAACATGAAAATTTAACCTCCCACTATAGCAGAAAGGGTCTTTCTAGTAGTTGCACATCAAATCAAAGCTGTTTGAAGTGTTTTTCCAAAGTTATCAATATTTTTATGTTTAGCGTTCCGGATCGCACCTTATTGAAAACGCCTTTTCTGCATTGTGCCATAACTTTGCATGGAAGCTTCCGAACATGAAAATTTAACCTCCCACTATAGCAGAAAGGGTCTTTCTCGTAGTTGCACATCAAATCTAAGCTGTCTGAAGTGTTTTTCCAAAGTTATCAACATTTTTATGTTTGACGTTCTGGAATCGACCTTATCTCAGGCTGAAAACGCGTTTTCGGCATTGTGCCATAACTTTGCTGGGAAGCTTCAGAACATGAAAATTTCACGTCCCACTATAGCAGAAAAGGGTCTTTCTAGTAGTTGCACATCAAATCTAAGCTGTCTGAAGTGTTTTTCCAAAGTTATCAACATTTTTATGTTTGGCGTTCTGGAACCCACCTTATCTCAGGCTGAAAACGCATTTTCTGCACATTGCCATAACTTTGCAGGGAGACTTCAGAACATGAAATTTTCTCCTCCCACTATAGCAGAAAGGGTCTTTCTAGTAGTTACACATCAAATCTAAGCTGTCTGAAGTGGCTTTCCAAAGTTATCAACATTTTTATGTTTGACGTTCCGGAATCAACCTTATCTCAGGCTGAACACCCCGTTTTCTGCACTGTGCCATAACTTTGCAGGGATGCATCAGAAAATGACATTTTAAAGTTCCACAATAGCAGAAAAGGTCTTTATAGTAGTTGCACATCAAATCTAAGCTGTCTGAAGTGTTTTTCCAAAGTTATTAACACTTTTATATTTGGCGTTCCGGAATCGACCTTATCTCAGGCTGAAAATGCGTTTTACGCATTGTGCCATAACTTTGCAGGGAAGCTTCAGAACATCGAATTTTCAACTTCCACTATAGCAGAAAGGGTCTTTCTAGTAGTTGCACATCAAATCTAAGCTGTCTGTAGAGTTTTTCCTGAGTTATCAACATTTTTATGTTTGGGGTTCTGAAATCAACCTAATCTCAGCCTGAGAACGCGTTTCCTGCATTGTGCCATAACTTTGCAGGGAAGCTTCAGAACATGAAATTTTCACCTCACACTGTAGCAGAAAGGGTCTTTCTAGTAGTTGCACATCAAATCTAAGCTGTCTGTAGAGTTTTTCCTGAGTTATCAACATTTTTATGTTTGGGGTTCTGAAATCAACCTAATCTCAGGCTGAGAACGCGTTTCCTGCATTGTGCCAGAACTTTGCAGGGAAGCTTCAGAACATCGAATTTTCACTTCAACAATGGCAGAAATGGTCTTTCTAGTAGTTGCACATCAAATCTAAGCTGTCTGAAGTGTTTTTCCGAAGTTATCAACATTTTTACGTATGGCGTTCCGGAATCGACCTTATCCCAGGCTGAAAACGCGTTTTATGGATGGTGCCATAACTTTGCAGGGAAGCTTCAGAACATCGAATTTTCACCTCCCACTATAGCAGAAACGGTCTTTCTAGTAGTTGCACATCAAATCTAAGCTGTCTGAAGTGTTTTTCCAAAGTTATCAACATTTTTATGTTTGGCATTCCGGAATCGACCTTATGTGATGCTGAAAACTCGTTTTCTGCATTGTGCCATAATTTTGCAGGGAAGCTTCAGAACATGACATTTAAACACCCCACTATAGCAGAAAGGGTCTTTCTAGTAGTTGCACAGCAAATGTAAGCTGTTTGAAGTGTTTTTCCAAAGTTATCAACATTTTTATGTTTGGCGTTCCGGAATCGACCTTATCTCAGGCCGATAACGCGATTTACGCATTCTGCCATAACTTTGCAGGGAAGCTTCTGAACATGAAATTTTCAAATCCCACTATAGCAGAAAGGGTCTTTCTCAGAGTTGCACATCAAATCTAAGCTGTCTGAAGTGTTTTTCGAAAGTTTTCAACATTTTTATGTTTGGTGTTCCTGAATCGATCTTATCTCAGGCTGAAAACGCGTTTCCTGCATTGTGTCATAACTTTGCAGGGAACCTTCAGATCATGAAATGTTAATTTCCCACTATAGCAGAAAGGGTCTTTCTAGTAGTTGCACATCAAATCTAAGATGTCTGAAGTGTTTTTCCAAAGTTATCAACATTTTTATGTTTGGCGTTCTGGAACCCACCTTATCTCAGCCAGAAAACGCGTTTTACATATTTTGCCATAACTTTGCAGGGAAGCTTGAGAACATGAAATTTTAAAATCCCACTATAGCAGAAAGGGTCTTTCTAGTAGTTGCACAACAAATCTAAGCTGTCTGAAATGTTTTTCCAAAGTTATCAACATTTTTACGTTTGGCGTTCCAAGATCGACCTTATCTCAGGCTGAAAACGCGTTGTCTGCATTGTGCCATAACTTTGCATGGAAGCTTCCGAACATGAAAATTTAACCTCCCACTATAGCAGAAAGGGTCTTTCTAGTAGTTGCACATCAAATCAAAGCTGTTTGAAGTGTTTTTCCAAAGTTATCAATATTTTTATGTTTAGCGTTCCGGATCGCACCTTATTGAAAACGCCTTTTCTGCATTGTGCCATAACTTTGCATGGAAGCTTCCGAACATGAAAATTTAACCTCCCACTATAGCAGAAAGGGTCTTTCTCGTAGTTGCACATCAAATCTAAGCTGTCTGAAGTGTTTTTCCAAAGTTATCAACATTTTTATGTTTGACGTTCTGGAATCGACCTTATCTCAGGCTGAAAACGCGTTTTCGGCATTGTGCCATAACTTTGCTGGGAAGCTTCAGAACATGAAAATTTCACGTCCCACTATAGCAGAAAGGGTCTTTCTAGTAGTTGCACATCAAATCTAAGCTGTTTGAAGTGTTTTTCCAAACTTATCAACATTTTTATGTTTAGCGTTCCGGATCGCACCTTATTGAAAACGCCTTTTCTGCATTGTGCCATAACGTTGCAGGGAAGCTTCAGAACATGACATTTTCACCTCCCACTATAGCAGAAAGGGTCTTTCTAGCAGTTGCACATCAAATCTAAGCTGTTTGAAGTGTTTTTCCAAAGTTATCAACATTTTTATGTTTGGCGTTCCGGAATCGACCTTATCTCAGGCTGAAAACGCGTTTTCTGCTTTGTGGCATAACTTTGCAGGGAAGCTTCAGAACATGACATTTTCACATCCCACTATAGCAGAAAGGGTCTTTCTAGTAGTTGCACATCAAATCTAAGCTGTTTGAAGTGTTTTTCCAAAGTTATCAACATTTTTATGTTTGGCGTTCCGGAATCGACCTTATCTCTGGCTGAAAACGCGTTTTCTGCATTGTGCCATAACTTTGCAGGGAAGCTTCAGAACATGAAATTTTCACCTCCCACTATAGCAGAAAGGGTCTTTCTAGTAGTTGCACATGAAATCTAAGCTGTCTGAAGTGTTTTTCGAAAGTTATCAACATTTTTATGTTTGGCGTTCCGGAATCGACCTTATCTCAGGATGAAAAATCGTTTTCTGCATTGTCCCATAACTTTGCAGGAAAGCTTCAGAACATGAAAGTTTAACCTCCCACTATAGCAGAAAGGGTCTTTCTCGTAGTTGCACATCAAATCTAAGCTGTCTGAAGTGTTTTTCCAAAGTTATCAACATTTTTATGTTTGACGTTCTGGAATCGATCTTATCTCAGGTTGAAAACGCGTTTTCGGCATTGTGCCATAACTTTGCTGGGAAGCTTCAGAACATGAAAATTTAACCTCCCACTATAGCAGAAAGGGTCTTTCTTGTAGTTGCACATCAAATCTAAGCTGTTTGAAGTGTTTTTCCAAAGTTATCAACATTTTTATGTTTAGCGTTCCGGATCGCACCTTATTGAAAACGCCTTTTCTGCACTGTGCCATAACTTTGCAGGGAAGCTTCAGAACATGACATTTTCACCTCCCACTATAGCAGAAAGGGTCTTTCTAGCAGTTGCACATCAAATCTAAGCTGTTTGAAGTGTTTTTCCAAAGTTATCAACATTTTGATGTTTGGCGTTCCGGAATCGACCTTATCTCAGGCTGAAAACGCGTTTTCTGCTTTGTGGCATAACTTTGCAGGGAAGCTTCAGAACATGACATTTTCACATCCCACTATAGCAGAAAGGGTCTTTCTAGTCGTTGCACATCAAATCTAAGCTGTTTGAAGTGTTTTTCCAAAGTTATCAACATTTTTACGTTTGGTGTTCCAGGATCGACCTTATCTCAGGCTGAAAACGCGTTTTACGCATTGTGCCATAACTTTGCAGGGAAGCTTCAGAACATGAAATGTTCACCTCCCACTATAGCAGAAAGGGTCTTTCTAGTAGTTGCACATCAAATGTAAGCGGTCAGAAGTCTTTTTCCAAAGTTATCAACATTTTTATGTTTGGCGTTCCGGAACCCACCTTATCTCAAGCTGAAAACGCCTTTTCTGCATTGTGCCATAACTTTGCAGGGAAGCTTCAGAACATGAAATTTTCAGGTCCCACTATAGCAGAAAGGGTCTTCCTAGTAGTTGCACTTGAAATCTAAGCTGTCTGAAGTGTTTTTCCAAAGTTATCAACATTTTTATGTTTGACGTTCTGGAATCGACCTTATCTCAGGCTGAAAACGCGTTTTCGGCATTGTGCCATAACTTTGCTGGGAAGCTTCAGAACATGAAAATTTCACGTCCCACTATAGCAGAAAGGGTCTTTCTAGTAGTTGCAGATCAAATCTAAGCTGTCTGATGTGTTTTTCCAAAGTTATCAACATTTTTATGTTTGGCGTTCCGGAATCGACCTTATCTTAGGCTGAAAACGCGTTTTACGCATTGTGCCATAACTTTGCAGGGAAGCTTCAGAACATGAAATGTTCACCTCTCGCTATAGCAGAAAGGGTCTTTCTAGTAGCTGCACATCAAATCTAAGCTGTCTGAAGTGTTTTTCCAAAGTTATCAACATTTTTATGTTTGACGTTCTGGAATCGACCTTATCTCAGGCTGAAAACGCGTTTTCGGCATTGTGCCATAACTTTGCTGGGAAGCTTCAGAACATGAAAATTTCACGTCCCACTATAGCAGAAAGGGTCTTTCTAGTAGTTGCACATCAAATCTAAGCTGTCTGAAGTGTTTTTCCAAAGTTATCAACATTTTTATGTTTGGCGTTCCGGAATCGACCTTATCTCAGGATGAAAAATCGTTTTCTGCATTGTCCCATGACTTTGCAGGAAAGCTTCAGAACATGAAATTTTCAGATCCCACTATAGCAGAAAGGGTCTTTCTAGTATTTGCACATCAAATCTAAACTGTCTGAAGTGTTTTTCGAAAGTTATCAACATTTTTATGTTTGGCGTTCCGGAACCCACGTTATCACAAGCTGAAAACGCGTTGTCTGCATTGTGCCATAACTTTGCATGGAAGCTTTCGAACATGAAATTTTAACCTCCCACTATAGCAGAAAGGGTCTTTCTAGTAGTTGCACATCAAATCTAAGCTGTCTGAAGTGTTTTTCCAAAGTTATCAACATTTTTATGATTGGCGTTCTGGAATCGACCTTATCTCAGGATGAAAAATCGTTTTCTGCATTGTCCGATGACTTTGCAGGAAAGCTTCAGATCATGAAATTTTCAGATCCCACTATAGCAGAAAGGGTCTTTCTAGTATTTGCACATCAAATCTAAGCTGTCTGAAGTGTTTTTCGAAAGTTATCAACATTTTTATGTTTGGCGTTCCGGAACCCACGTTATCACAAGCTGAAAACGCGTTTTCGGCATTGTGCCATAACTTTGCAGGGAAGCTTCAGAACATGAAATTTTCACGTCCCACTATAGCAAAAAGGGTCTTTCTAGTATTTGAACATCAAATCTAAGCTGTCTGAAGTGTTTTTCGAAAGTTATGAACATTTTTATGTTTCGCGTTCCGTAATCGACCTTATCTCAGGATGAAAAATCTTTTTCTGCATTGTCCCATAACTTTCCATGGGAAGCTTCAGAACATGAAATTTTGACCTCCCACTCTAGCAGAAAGGGTCTTTCTAGTAGTTGCACATCAAATGTAAGCTGTCTGAAGTGTTTTTCGAAAGTTATCAACATTTTTATGTTTGGCGTTCCGGAATCGACCTTATCTCTGGCTGAAAACGCGTTTTACGCATTGTGCCATAACTTTGCAGGGAAGCTTCAGAACATGAAATGTTCACCTCCCACTAAAGCAGAAAGGGTCTTTCTAGTAGTTGCACATTAAATCTAAGCTGTCTGAAGTGTTTTTCGAAAGTTATCAACATTTTTACGTTTGGCGTTCCGGAATCGACTTTATCTCAGGATGAAAAATCGTTTTCTGCATTGTCCCATATCTTTGCAGGGAAGCTTCAGAACATGAAATTTTCACCTCCCACTATAGCAGAAAGGGTCTTTCTAGTTGTTGCACTTCAAATCTAAGCTGTCTGAAGTGTTTTTCCAAAGTTATCAACATTTTAATGTTTGGCGTTACAGAATCGACCGTATCTCAGGATGAAAAATTGTTTTCTGCATTGTCCCATAACTTTCCAGGGAAGCTTCAGAACATGAAATTTTGACCTAACACTATAGCAGAAAGCGTCTTTCTACTACTTGCACATCAAATCTAAGCTGTCTGAAGTGTTGTTCCAAAGTGATCAACATTTTTACGTTTGGCGTTTCGGAACCCACCTTATTTCAGGCTGAAAACACGTTTTCTGCATTGTCCCATAACTTTCTAGGGAGGCTTCAGAACATGAAATTTTGACGTCCCACTATAGCAGAAAGGGTCTTTCTAGTAGTTGCACATCAAATCTAAGCTGTCTGAGGTGTTTTTCCAAAGTTATCAACATTTTTATGTTTGGCGTTCCGGAACCCACCTTATCTCAGGCTGAAAACGCATTTTCTGCATTGTGCCATAACTTCTCAGGGAAGCTTCAGAACATGAAATGTTCACCTCCCACGATAGCAGAAAGGGTCTTTCTAGTTGTTGCACTTCAAATCTAAGCTGTCTGAAGTGTTTTTCCAAAGTTATCAACATTTTAATGTTTGGCGTTACAGAATCGACCGTATCTCAGGATGAAAAATTGTTTTCTGCATTGTCCCATAACTTTCCAGGGAAGCTTCAGAACATGAAATATTGACCCAACACTATAGCAGAAAGGGTCTTTCTAGTAGTTGCACATCAAATCTAAGCTGTCTGATGTGTTTTTCCAAAGTTATGAACATTTTCATGATTGGCGTTCGGGAATCAACCTTATCTCAGGCTGAAAAGGCGTTTTCTGCATTGTGCCATAACTTTGCAGGGAAGCTTCAGAACATGAAATTTTCACCTCCCACTATAGCAGAAAGGGTCTTTCTAGTAGTTGCACATCAAATCTAAGCTGTCTGAAGTGTTTTTCCAAAGTTATCAACATTTTTATGTTTGGCGTTCCGGAACCCACGTTATCACAAGCTGAAAACGTGTTGTCTGCATTGTGCCATAACTTTGCATGGAAGCTTTCGAACATGAAATTTTAACCTCCCACTATAGCAGAAAGGGTCTTTCTAGTAGTTGCACATCAAATCTAAGCTGTTTGAAGTGTTTTTCCAAAGTTATCAACATTTTTATGTTTGGCGTTCCGGAATCGACCTTATCTCAGGATGAAAAATCGTTTTCTGCATTGTCCCATGACTTTGCAGGAAAGCTTCAGAACATGAAATTTTCAGATCCCACTATAGCAGAAAGGGTCTTTCTAGTATTTGCACATCAAATCTAAGCTGTCTGAAGTGTTTTTCGAAAGTTATCAACATTTTTATGTTTGGCGTTCCGGAACCCACGTTATCACAAGCTGAAAACGCGTTGTCTGCATTGTGCCATAACTTTGCATGGAAGCTTTCGAACATGAAATTTTAACCTCCCACTACAGCAGAAAGGGTCTTTCTAGTAGTTGCACATCAAATCTAAGCTGTCTGAAGTGTTTTTCGAAAGTTATCAACATTTTTATGTTTGGCGTTCCGGAACCCACCTTATCTCAGGCTGAAAACGCGTTTTCGGCATTGTGCCATAACTTTGCAGGGAAGCTTCAGAACATGAAATTTTCACGTCCCACTATAGCAAAAAGGGTCTTTCTAGTATTTGAACATCAAATCTAAGCTGTCTGAAGTGTTTTTCGAAAGTTATGAACATTTTTATGTTTCGCGTTCCGTAATCGACCTTATCTCAGGATGAAAAATCTCTTTCTGCATTGTCCCATAACTTTCCATGGGAAGCTTCAGAACATGAAATTTTGACCTCCCATTCTAGCAGAAAGGGTCTTTCTAGTAGTTGCACATCAAATGTAAGCTGTCTGAAGTGTTTTTCGAAAGTTATCAACATTTTTATGTTTGGCGTTCCGGAATCGACCTTATCTCTGGCTGAAAACGCGTTTTACGCATTGTGCCATAACTTTGCAGGGAAGCTTCAGAACATGAAATGTTCACCTCCCACTAAAGCCGAAAGGGTCTTTCTAGTAGTTGCACATTAAATCTAAGCTGTCTGAAGTGTTTTTCGAAAGTTATCAACATTTTTACGTTTGGCGTTCCGGAATCGACTTTATCTCAGGATGAAAAATCGTTTTCTGCATTGTCCCATATCTTTGCAGGGAAGCTTCAGAACATGAAATTTTCACCTCCCACTATAGCAGAAAGGGTCTTTCTAGTTGTTGCACTTCAAATCTAAGCTGTCTGAAGTGTTTTTCCAAAGTTATCAACATTTTAATGTTTGGCGTTACAGAATCGACCGTATCTCAGGATGAAAAATTGTTTTCTGCATTGTCCCATAACTTTCCAGGGAAGCTTCAGAACATGAAATTTTGACCTAACACTATAGCAGAAAGGGTCTTTCTACTACTTGCACATCAAATCTAAGCTGTCTGAAGTGTTGTTCCAAAGTGATCAACATTTTTACGTTTGGCGTTTCGGAACCCACCTTATTTCAGGCTGAAAACACGTTTTCTGCATTGTCCCATAACTTTCTAGGGAGGCTTCAGAACATGAAATTTTGACGTCCCACTATAGCAGAGAGGGTCTTTCTAGTAGTTGCACATCAAATCTAAGCTGTCTGAGGTGTTTTTCCAAAGTTATCAACATTTTTATGTTTGGCGTTCCGGAACCCACCTTATCTCAGGCTGAAAACGCATTTTCTGCATTGTGCCATAACTTCTCAGGGAAGCTTCAGAACATGAAATGTTCACCTCCCACGATAGCAGAAAGGGTCTTTCTAGTTGTTGCACTTCAAATCTAAGCTGTCTGAAGTGTTTTTCCAAAGTTATCAACATTTTAATGTTTGGCGTTACAGAATCGACCGTATCTCAGGATGAAAAATTGTTTTCTGCATTGTCCCATAACTTTCCAGGGAAGCTTCAGAACATGAAATATTGACCCAACACTATAGCAGAAAGGGTCTTTCTAGTACTTGCACATCAAATCTAAGCTGTCTGAAGTGTTGTTCCAAAGTTATCAACATTTTTATGTTTGGCGTTCCGGAACCCACCTTATCTCAGGCTGAAAACGCATTTTCTGCATTGTGCCATAACTTCTCAGGGAAGCTTCAGAACATGAAATGTTCACCACCCACTTTTGCAGAAAGGGTCTTACTAGTAGTTGCACATCAAATCTAAGCTGTCTGAAGTGTTTTTCGAAAGTTATCAACATTTTTATGTTTGGCGTTCCAGAATCGACCTTATCTCACGCTGAAAACGCGTTGTCTGCATTGTGCCATAACTTTCAATGGAAGCTTCCGAACATGAAATTTTAACCTACCACTATAGCAGAAAGGGTCTTTTTAGTAGTTGCACATCAAATCTAAGCTGTCTGATGTGTTTTTCCAAAGTTATCAACATTGTTATGTATGGCGTTCCGGAATCAACCTTATCTCAGGCTGAAAACGCGTTATACGCATTGAGCCATAACTTTGTAGGGAACCTTTAGAACATGAATTTTTCACCTCCCACTATAGCAGAAAGGGTCTTTCTCGTAGTTGCACATCAAATCTAAGCTGTCTGAAGTGTTATTCCAAAGTGATCAACATTTTTACGTTTTGCGTTTCGGAACCCACCTTATCTCAGGCTGAAAAATCGTTTTCTGCATTGTCCCATAACTACTCAGGGAAGCTTCAGAACATGAAATTTCGACCTCCCACTATAGCAGAAAGGGTCTTTCTAGTTGTTGCACTTCAAATCTAAGCTGTCTGAAGTGTTTTTCCAAAGCTATCAACATTTTAATGTTTGGCGTTACAGAATCGACCGTATCTCAGGATGAAAAATTGTTTTCTGCATTGTCCCATAACTTTCCAGGGAAGCTTCAGAACATGAAATGTTCACCTCCCACGATAGCAGAAAGGGTCTTTCTAGTTGTTGCACTTCAAATCTAAGCTGTCTGAAGTGTTTTTCCAAAGTTATCAACATTTTAATGTTTGGCGTTACAGAATCGACCGTATCCCAGGATGAAAAATTGTTTTCTGCATTGTCCCATAACTTTCCAGGGAAGCTTCAGAACATGAAATATTGACCCAACACTATAGCAGAAAGGGTCTTTCTAGTATTTGCACATCAAATCTAAGCTGTCTGAAGTGTTGTTCCAAAGTCATCAACATTTTTATGTTTGGCGTTCCGGAACCCACCTTATCTCAGGCTGAAAACGCATTTTCTGCATTGTGCCATAACTTCTCAGGGAAGCTTCAGAACATGAAATGTTCACCTCCCACTTTTGCAGAAAGGGTCTTACTAGTAGTTGCACATCAAATCTAAGCTGTCTGAAGTGTTTTTCGAAAGTTATCAACATTTTTATGTTTGGCGTTCCAGAATCGACCTTATCTCACGCTGAAAACGCGTTGTCTGCATTGTGTCATTACTTTCAATGGAAGCTTCCGAACATGAAATTTTAACCTACCACTATAGCAGAAAGGGTCTTTCTAGTAGTTGCACATCAAATCTAAGCTGTCTGATGTGTTTTTCCAAAGTTATCAACATTGTTATGTATGGCGTTCCGGAATCAACCTTATCTCAGGCTGAAAACGCGTTATACGCATTGAGCCATAACTTTGTAGGGAACCTTTAGAACATGAATTTTTCACCTCCCACTATAGCAGAAAGGGTCTTTCTCGTAGTTGCACATCAAATCTAAGCTGTCTGAAGTGTTATTCCAAAGTGATCAACATTTTTACGTTTTGCGTTTCGGAACCCACCTTATCTCAGGCTGAAAAATCGTTTTCTGCATTGTCCCATAACTTCTCAGGGAAGCTTCAGAACATGAAATTTCGACCTCCCACTATAGCAGAAAGGGTCTTTCTAGTTGTTGCACTTCAAATCTAAGCTGTCTGAAGTGTTGTTCCAAAGTTATCAACATTTTTACGTTTGGCGTTCCGGAACCCACCTTATCTCAGGCTGAAAACGCGTTTTGTGCATTGAGCCTTAATTCTCAGGGAAGATTCAGAAAATGAAATTTTCACCTCCCACAATAGCAGAAAGGGTCTTTCTCGTAGTTGCACATCAAATCTAAGTTGTCTGAAGTGTTTTTCGAAAGCTATCAACATTTTTTAGGTAAGCGTTCCGGAAACGACCTTATCTCGGGCTGAAAACGCGTTTTCTGCATTGTGCCATAACTTTGCAGGGAAGCATCAGAACATGAAATTTTCGGCTCCCACTGTAGCAGAAAGGGTCTTTCTAGTCGTTGCACATTAAATCTAAGCTGTCTGAAGTGGTTTTCCAATGTCATCAACATTTTTATGTTTGGCGTTCCGGAACCCACCTTATCTCAGGCTGAAAACGCGTTTTCTGCTTTATGCCATAACTTTGCTGGGAATCTTCAGAACATGAAATTTTCACCTCCCACTATAGCAGAAAGGGTCTTTCTAGTAGTTGCACATCAAATCTAAGCTGTCTGAAATGTTTTTTCCAAAGTTATCAACATTTTCATGTTTGGCGTTCCGGAACCCACCTTATCTCAGCCTGAAAACGCGTTTTCTGCATTGTGCCATAACTTTGCAGGGAAGCTTCAGAACATGAAATCTTAACCACCCACTGTAGCAGAAAGGCTCTTTCTTGTAGTTGCACATCAAATCTAAGCTGTCTGAAGTGTTTTTCCAAAGGTATCAACAGTTTTATGTTTGGCGTTCCGGAACCCACCTTATCTCAGGCTGAAAACGCGTTTTCTGCATTGTTCCTTAACTTTGCAGGGAAGCATCAGAACATACAATTTTCAGCTCCCACTATGACAAACAGGGTCTTTCTAATAGTTGCACATCAAATCTAATCTGTCTGAAGTGTTTTTCGAAAGTTATCAACATTTTTATGTTTGGCGTTCCGGAACCCACCTTATCTCAGGCTGAAGACGCGTTTTACGCATTGTGCCATAACTTTCCAGGGAAGTTCCAGAAAATGAAATTTTCACCTCCAACTATAGCAGAAAGGATTTTTCTAGCAGTTGCACATCAAATCTAAGCTGTCTGAAGTGTTTTTCGAAAGTTATCAACATTTTTATGTTTCGCGTTCCGGAATCGACCTTATCTCAGGCTGAAAACGCGTTTTACGCATTGTCCCATAACTTTCCAGGGAAGCTTCAGAACATGAAATTTTTACCTCACACTATGGCAGAAAGGGTCTTTCAAGTAGTTGCACATCAAATCTAAGCTGTCTGAAGTGTTGTTCCAAAGTTATCAACATTTTTATGTTTGGCGTTCTGGAACCCACGTTATCTCAAGCTGAAAACGCGTTTTCTGCTTTGTGCCGTAACTTTGCAGGGAGACTTCAGAACATGAAATTTTCTCCTCCCACTATAGCAGAAAGGGTCTTTCTAGTAGTTGCACATAAAATCTAAGCTGTTTGAAGTGTTTTTCCAAAGTTAACACCATTTTTACATTTGGCGTTCCAGAAACAACCTTATCTCAGCCTGAAAACGCGTTTTACATATTTTGCGATAACTTTGCAGGGAAGCTTCAGAAGATGAAATTTTAACATCCCACTATAGCAGAAAGGGTCTTTCTAGTAGTTGAACATCAAATCTAAGCTGTCTGAAGTGTTTTTCCAAAGTTATCAACATTTTTATGTTTGGCGTTCTGGAATCGACCTTATCTCAGTCTGAAAACGCGTTTTCTGCATTGTGCCATAACGTTGCAGGGAGACTTCAGAACATAAAATTTTCTCCTCCCACTATAGCAGAAAGGGTATTTCTCGGAGTTGCACATCATATCTAAGTTGTCTGAAGTGTTTTTCCTAAGTTATCAACATTCTTATGTTTGGCGTTCCGGAATCAACCTTATCTCAGACTGAAAACGTGTTTTCTGCATTGTGCCATAACTTTGCAGGGAGACTTCAGAACATGAAATTTTCTCCTCCCACTATAGCAGAAAGGGTCTTTCTAGTAGTTGCACATCAAATCTAAGCTGTGGAAAGTGTTTTTCCAAAGTTATCAACATTTTTATGTTGGCGTTACGGAATCGACCTTATCTCCGGCTGAAAACGCGTTTTCTGCATTGTGCCATAACTTTGCAGGGAAGCTTCAGAAGATGAAATTTTAACATCCCAGAATAGCAGAAAGGGTCTTTCTAGTAGTTGCACATCAAATCTAAGCTGTCTGAAGTGTTTTTCGAAAGTTATCAACATTTTTATGTTTGGCGTTCTGGAACCCACCTAATCTCAGGCTGAAAACGCGTTTTCTGCATTGTGCCATAACTTTTCAGGGAAGCTTCAGAACATGAAATGTTCGCCTCCCACTATAGCAGATAGGGTCTTTCTAGTAGTTGCACATCAAATCTAAGCTGTTTGAAGTGTTTTTCCAAAGTTAACACCATTTTTATGTTTGGCGTTCCGGAATCAACCTTATCTCAGACTGAAAACGTGTTTTCTGCATTGTGCCATAACTTTGCAGGGAACCTTCAGAACATGAAATTTTCATCTCCAACTATAGCAGAAAGGGTCTTTCTAGTAGTTGCACATCAAATCTAAGCTGTCTGAAGTGTTTTTCCAAAGTTATCAACATTCTTATGTTTGGCGTTCCGGAATCAACCTTATCTCAGACTGAAAACGTGTTTTCTGCATTGTGCCATAACTTTGCAGGGAAGCTTCAGAACATGACATTTTCACCTCCCACTATAGCAGTAAGGGTCTTTCTCGTAGTTGCACATCAAATCTAAGCTGTCTGAACTGTTTTTCGAAAGTTTTCAACATTTTTATGTTTGGCGTTCCGGAATCGACCTTATCTCAGGCTGAAAACACGATTTACGCATTCTGCCATAACTTTGCAGGGAAGCTTCAGAACATGAAATTTTCACCTCCCACGATAGCAGAAAGGGTCTTTCGAGTAGTTGCACATCAAATCTAAGCTGTTTGAAGTGTCTTTGCAAAGTTATCAACACTTTTATGTTTGGCGTTCCTGAATCGACCTTATATCAGGCTGAAAATGCGTTTTATGCATTGTGCCATAACTTTGCAGGGAACCTTCAGATCATGAAATGTTAATTTCCCACCAGAGCAGAAAGGGTCTTTCTAGTAGTTGTTCATCAAATCTAAGCTGTCTGAAGTTTTTTTTCCAAAGTTATCAACATTTTGATGTTTGGCGTTCCTGAATCGACCTTATATCAGGCTGAAAATGCGTTTTATGCATTGTGCCATAACTTTGCAGGGAAGCTTCAGAACATGAAATTTTAACCTCCCACTATAGCAGAAAAGGTCATTCGAGAAGTTGCACATCAAATCTAAGCTGTCTTGAAGTGTTTTTCTGAAGTTATCAACATTTTTATGTTTGGCGTTCCGGAACCCAACTTATCTCAGGCTGAAAACGCGTTTTACATATTTTGCCATAACTTTGCAGTGAAGCTTCAGAACATGAAATTTTAACATCCCGCTATGGCAGAAAGGGTCTTTCCAGTAGTTGCACATCAAATCTAAGCTGTCTGAAGTGTTTTTCCAAAGTTATCAATATTTTTATGTTTGGCGTTCCGGAATCGACCTTATCTCAGGCTGATAACGCGTTTCCTGCTTTGTGGCATAACTTTGCAGGGAAGCTTCAGAACATGAAATTTTCACCTCCCACTGTATCTAAAAGGGTCTTTCTAGTAGTTGCACATCAAATCTAAGCTGTCTGAAGTGTTTTTCCAAAGTTATCAACATTTTTATGTTTGGCGTTCTGGAACCCACCTAATCTCAGGCTGAAAACGCGTTTTCTGCATTGTGCCATAACTTTGCAGGGAAGCTTCAGAACATGAAATTTTCACCTCCCACTACAGCAGAAAGGGTCTTTCTAGTAGTTGCACATCAAATCTAAGCTGTCTGAAGTGTTTTTCCAAAGTTATCAACATTTTTATGTTTGGCGTTCTGGAACCCACCTTATCTCAGGCTGAAAACGCGTTTTCTGCATTGTGCCGTAACTTTGCAGGGAGACTTCAGAACATGAAATTTTCTCCTCCCACTATAGCAGAAAGGGTCTTTATAGTAGTTGCACATCAAATCTAAGCTGTTTGAAGTGTTTTTCCAAAGTTAACACCATTTTTACATTTGGCGTTCCAGAAACAACCTTATCTCAGGCTGAAAACGCGTTTTACGCAATTTGCCCTAACTTTGCAGGAAAGCTTCAGAACATGAAATTTTCACCTCCCACTACAGCAGAAAGGGTCTTTCTAGTAGTTGCACATCAAATCTAAGCTGTCTGAAGTGTTTTTCCAAAGTTATCAACATTTTTATGTTTGGCGTTCTGGAACCCACCTTATCTCAGGCTGAAAACGCGTTTTCTGCATTGTGCCGTAACTTTGCAGGGAGACTTCAGAACATGAAATTTTCTCCTCCCACTATAGCAGAAAGGGTATTTCTCGTAGTTGCACATCAAATCTAAGTTGTCTGAAGTGTTTTTCCAAAGTTATCAACATTCTTATGTTGGCGTTCTGGAACCCACCTAATCTCAGACTGAAAACGCGTTTTCTGCATTGTGCCATAACTTTTCAGGGAAGCTTCAGAACATGAAATGTTCGCCTCCCACTATAGCAGATAGGGTCTTTCTAGTAGTTGCACATCAAATCTAAGCTGTTTGAAGTGTTTTTCCAAAGTTAACACCATTTTTATGTTTGGCGTTCCGGAATCAACCTTATCTCAGACTGAAAACGTGTTTTCTGCATTGTGCCATAACTTTGCAGGGAAACTTCAGAACATGAAATTTTCACCTCCAACTATAGCAGAAAGGGTCTTTCTAGTAGTTGCACATCAAATCTAAGCTGTCTGAAGTGTTTTTCCAAAGTTATCAACATTCTTTTGTTTGGCGTTCCGGAATCAACCTTACCTCAGGCTGAAAACGCGTTTTCTGCATGGTGTCATCACTTTGCAGGAAAGCTGCAGAATATGAAATTTTCACCTCCCACTATAGCAGAAAGGGTCTTTCTAGTAGTTGCACATCAAATCTAAGTTGTCTGAAGTGTTTTTCCAAAGTTATCAACATTCTTATGTTTGGCGTTCCGGAATCAACCTTATCTCAGACTGAAAACGTGTTTTCTGCATTGTGCCATAACTTTGCAGGGAAGCTTCAGAACATGAAATTTTAAAATTGCGCTATAGCAGAAAAGGCCTTTCTAGTAGTTGCACATCAAATCTAAGCTTTCTGAAGTATTTTTCCAAAGTTATCCACATTTTAATGTTTGGCGTTCCGGAATCGACCTTATCTCAGGCTGAAAACGCGTTTTCTGCATTGTGCCATAACTTTGCAAGGAAGCTTCAGAACATCAAATGTTCACCTCCCACAATAGCAGAAAGGGTCTTTCTAGTAGTTGCACATTAAAGCTAAGCTGTCTGAAGTGTTTTTCCAAACTTATCAACATTTTTATGTTTGGCGTTCCGGAACCCATCTTATCTCAGGCTGAAAACGCGTTTGCTGCATTGTGCCATACCTTTGCAAAGAAGCTTCAGAACATGAAATGTTCACCTGCCACTATAGCAGAAAGGGTCTTTCTAGTAGTTGCACATCAAATCTAAGCTGTCTGAAGTGTTTTTCCAAAGTTATCAACATTTTTATGTTTAGCGTTCCGGAATCGACTTTATCTCAGGCTGAAAACGTGTTTTCCGCATTGTGCCATAACTTTGCATAAAGCTTCAGAACATGAAATTTTCACCTCCCACTCTAGCAGAAAGGGTCTTTCTAGAAGTTGCACATCAAATCTATGCGGTCTGAAGTGTTTTTCCAAAGTTATCAACATTTTTATGTTTGGCCTTGGGGAACCCACCTTATCTCTGGCTGAAAACGCATTTTACGCATTGTGCCATAACTTTGCATAAAGCTTCAGAACATGAAATTTTCACCTCCCACTATAGCAGAAAGGGTCTGTCTTGTAGTTGCACATCAAATCTCAGCTGTCTGAAGTGTTTTTCCAAAGTTATCAACATTTTTATGTTTGGCGTACCGGAATCTATCTTATCTCAGGCTGAAGACGTGTTTTCTGCATTGTGCCATAACTTTGCATAAAGCTTCAGAACATGAAATTTTCACCTCCCACAATAGCAGAAACGGTCTTTCTAGTCGTTGCACTTCAAATCTAAGCTGTCTGAAGTGTTTTTCCAAAGTTATCTACATTTTTATGTTTGGCGTTTCGGAATCGACCTTATCTCAGCCTGAAAACGCGTTTTACGCATGGTGCCATAACTTTGCAGGGAAGCTTCAGAACATCAAATTTTCACCTCCCACAATGGCAGAAAGGGTCTTTCTAGTAGTTGCACATTAAATCTAAGCTGTCTGAAGTGTTTTTCGATAGTTTTCAACATTTTTATATTTGGCGTTCCTGAATCGACCTTATCTCAGGCTGAAAACACGTTTTCTGCATTGTGCCATAACTTTGAAGGGAAGATTCAGAACATGAAATTTTCAACTCCCACTATAGCAGAAAGGGTCTTTCTAGTAGTTGCACGTCAAACCTAAGCAGTCTGAAGTGTTTTTCCAAAGTTATCAACATTTTTATGTTTGGCATTCCAGAATCGACCTTATCTCTGGCTGAAAACGCGTTTTCTGCATTGTGATATAACTTTGCAGGGAAGCTTCAGAACATCAAATTTTCACCTCCCACAATAGCAGAAACGGTCTTTCTAGTCGTTGCACTTCAAATCTAAGCTGTCTGAAGTGTTTTTCCAAAGTTATCTACATTTTTATGTTTGGCGTTTCGGAATCGACCTTATCTCAGCCTGAAAACGCGTTTTACGCATGGTGCCATAACTTTGCAGGGAAGCTTCAGAACATCAAATTTTCACCTCCCACAATGGCAGAAAGGGTCTTTCTAGTAGTTGCACATCAAATCTAAGCTGTCTGAAATGTTTTTCCAAAGTTATCAACATTTTTATGTTTGGCGTTCCGGAACCCACCTTATCTCAGGCTGAAAACGCGTTTTCTCCATTGTGCCATAACTTTGCAGGGAAGCTTCAGAACATGAAATTTTAACCTCCCACTATAGCAGAAAGGGTCTTTCTAGTAGTTGCACATCAAATGTAAGCTGTCTGAAGTGTTTTTCGAAAGTTATCAACATTTTTATGTTTGGCGTTCCGGAATCGACCTTATCTCAGGCTGAAAACGCGTTTCACGCATTGTGCCATAACTTTGCAGGAAAGCTTCAGAAAATGAAATTTTCACCTCCCACTATAGCAGAAAGGGTCTTTCTAGTAGTTGCACATCAAATCTAAGCTGTCGAAAGTGTTTTTCCAAACATATCAACATTTTTATGTTTGGCGTTTCGGAATCGCCCTTATCTCCGGCTGAAAACGCGTTTTCTGCATTGTGCCATAACTTTGCAGGGAAGCTTCAGAACATGAAATTTTAACCTCCCACTATGGCAGAAAAGGTCATTCTAGTAGTTGCACATCAAATCTAAGCTGTCTTGAAGTGTTTTTCTAAAGTTATCAACATTTTTATGTTTGGCGTTCCGGAACCCACCTTATCTCAGGCTGAAAAGGCGTTTTCTGCATTGTGCCATAACTTTGCAGGGAAGCTTCAGAACATGAAATTTTAACCTCCCACTGTAGCAGAAAGGGTCTTTCAAGTAGTTGCACATCAAATCTAAGCTGTGTGAAGTGTTTTTCGAAAGTTTTCAACATTTTAATGTTTACTGTTCCTGAATCGACGTTATCTCAGGCTGAAAACGCGTTTTCTGCATTGTCCCATAACTTTGCAGGGAAGCTTCAGAACATGAAATGTTCACCTCCCACTATAGCAGAAAGGGTCTTTCTAGCAGTTGCACATCAAATCTAAGCTGTCTGAAGTGTTTTTCGAAAGTTATCAACATTTTTATGTTTGGCATTCCAGAATCGATCTTATCTCAGGCTGAAAACGAGTTGTCTGCATTGTGCCATAACTTTGCAGGGAAGCTTCAGAACATGAAATGTTCACCTCCCACTATAGCAGAAAGGGTCTTTCTAGTAGTTGCACATCAAATCTAAGCTGTCTGAAGTGTTTTTCGAATGTTATCAACATTTTTATGTTTGGCGTTCCAGAATCGACCTTATCTCAGGCTGAAAACGCATTGTCTGCATTGTGCCATAACTTTGCAGGGAAGCTTCCGAACATGAAATGTTCTCCTGCCACGATAGCAGAAAGGGTCTTTTTAGTAGTTGCAGATCAAATCTAAGCTGTATGATGTGTTTTTCCAAAGTTATCAACATTTTTATGTTTGGCGTTGCGGAATCGACCTTATCTTAGGCTGAAAACGCGTTTTACACATTGTGCAATAACTTTGCAGGGAAGCTTCAGAACATGAAATGTTCACATCCCACTATAGCAGAAAGGTTCTTTCTAGTAGTTGCACATCAAATCTAAGCTATCTGAAGTGTTTTTCCAAAGCTATCAACATTTTTATGTTTGGCGTTCCGGAATCGACCTTATCTCAGGCTGAAAACGCGTTTCACGCATTGTGCCATAACTTTTCAGGGAAGCTTCAGAACATGAAATTTTAACCTCCCACTGTAGCAGAAAGGGTCTTTCTAGCAGTTGCACATCAAATCTATGGTGTCTGAAGTGTTTTTCGAAAGTTATCAACATTTTTATGTTTGGCATTCCAGAATCGATCTTATCTCAGGCTGAAAACGAGTTGTCTGCATTGTGCCATAACTTTGCATGGAAGCTTCAGAAAATGAAATTTTCACCTCCCACTATAGCAGAAAGGGTCTTTCTAGTAGTTTCACATCAAATCTAAGCTGTCTGAAGTGTTTTTCCAAAGTAATCAACATTTTTTTGTTTGGCGTTCCGGAACCCACCATATCTCAGGCTGAAAACAGGTTTTCTGCATTGTGCCATAATTTTGCAGGGAAGCTTCAGAACATGAAATTTTCACGTCCCACTATAGCAGAAAGGGTCTTTCTAGTAGTTGCACATCAAATCTAAGCTGTCTGAAGTGCTTTTCGAAAGTTATCAACATTTTTATGTTTGGCGTTCCGGAATCGACCTTATCTCAGGCTGAAAACGCGTTTTCGGCATTGTGCCATAACTTTGCAGGGAAGCTTCAGAACATGAAATATTCACCTCCCACTATAGCAGAAAGGGTCTTTCTAGTAGTTGCACATCAAATCTAAGCTGTCTGAAATGTTTTTCCAAAGTTATCAACATTTTTACGTTTGGTGTTCCGGAACCCACCTTATCTCAGGCTGAACACGCGTTTTCTGCATTGTGCTATAACTTTGCAGGGAATCTTCAGGACATAAAATTTTCACCTCCCACAATAGCCGAAAGGGTCTTTCTAGTAGTTGCACATCAAATCTAAGCTGTCTGAAGTGTTGTTCCAAAGTTATCAACATTTTTACGTTTGGTGTTTCGGAAACCACCTTATCTCAGGCTGAAAACGCGTATTCTGCATTGTGCCATAACTTCTCAGGGAAGCTTCAGAACATGAAATGTTCACCTCCCACTATAGCAGAGAGGGTCTTTCTAGTAGTTGCACATCAAATATAAGCTGTCTGAAGTGTTTTTCCAAAGTTATCAACATTTTTATGTTTGGCGTTCCGGAACCTACCTTATCTCAGTCTGAAAACGCGTTTTACATATTTTGCCATAACTTTGCAGGGAAGCTTAAGAACATGAAATTTTAACATCCCACTATAGCAGAAAGGGTCTTTCTAGTAGTTGCACATCAAATCTAAGCTGTCTGAAGTGTTTTTCCAAAGTTATCAACATTCTTATGTTTGGCGTTCCGGATTCAACCTTATCTCAGGCTGAAAACGCGTTTTACGCATTGTGCCATAACTTTGCAGGGAAGCTTCAGAACATGAAATGTTCGCCTCCCACTATAGCAGAGAGGGTCTTTCTAGTAGTTGCACATCAAATATAAGCTGTCTGAAGTGTTTTTCCAAAGTTATCAACATTTTCATGTTTGGCGTTCCGGAACCTACCTTATCTCAGTCTGAAAACGCGTTTTACATATTTTGCCATAACTTTGCAGGGAAGCTTAAGAACATGAAATTTTAACATCCCACTATAGCAGAAAGGGTCTTTCTAGTAGTTGCACATCAAATCTAAGCTGTCTGAAGTGTTTTTCGATAGTTTTCAACATTTTTATATTTGGCGTTCCTGAATCGACCTTATCTCAGGCTGAAAACACGTTTTCTGCATTGTGCCATAACTTTGAAGGGAAGATTCAGAACATGAAATTTTCAACTCCCACTATAGCAGAAAGGGTCTTTCTAGTAGTTGCACGTCAAACCTAAGCAGTCTGAAGTGTTTTTCCAAAGTTATCAACATTTTTATGTTTGGCATTCCAGAATCGACCTTATCTCTGGCTGAAAACGCGTTTTCTGCATTGTGATATAACTTTGCAGGGAAGCTTCAGAACATCAAATTTTCACCTCCCACAATAGCAGAAACGGTCTTTCTAGTCGTTGCACTTCAAATCTAAGCTGTCTGAAGTGTTTTTCCAAAGTTATCTACATTTTTATGTTTGGCGTTTCGGAATCGACCTTATCTCAGCCTGAAAACGCGTTTTACGCATGGTGCCATAACTTTGCAGGGAAGCTTCAGAACATCAAATTTTCACCTCCCACAATGGCAGAAAGGGTCTTTCTAGTAGTTGCACATCAAATCTAAGCTGTCTGAAATGTTTTTCCAAAGTTATCAACATTTTTATGTTTGGCGTTCCGGAACCCACCTTATCTCAGGCTGAAAACGCGTTTTCTCCATTGTGCCATAACTTTGCAGGGAAGCTTCAGAACATGAAATTTTCACCTCCCACTATAGCAGAAAGGGTCTTTCTAGTAGTTGCACATCAAATGTAAGCTGTCTGAAGTGTTTTTCGAAAGTTATCAACATTTTTATGTTTGGCGTTCCGGAATCGACCTTATCTCAGGCTGAAAACGCGTTTCACGCATTGTGCCATAACTTTGCAGGAAAGCTTCAGAAAATGAAATTTTCACCTCCCACTATAGCAGAAAGGGTCTTTCTAGTAGTTGCACATCAAATCTAAGCTGTCGAAAGTGTTTTTCCAAACATATCAACATTTTTATGTTTGGCGTTTCGGAATCGCCCTTATCTCCGGCTGAAAACGCGTTTTCTGCATTGTGCCATAACTTTGCAGGGAAGCTTCAGAACATGAAATTTTAACCTCCCACTATGGCAGAAAAGGTCATTCTAGTAGTTGCACATCAAATCTAAGCTGTCTTGAAGTGTTTTTCTAAAGTTATCAACATTTTTATGTTTGGCGTTCCGGAACCCACCTTATCTCAGGCTGAAAAGGCGTTTTCTGCATTGTGCCATAACTTTGCAGGGAAGCTTCAGAACATGAAATTTTAACCTCCCACTGTAGCAGAAAGGGTCTTTCAAGTAGTTGCACATCAAATCTAAGCTGTGTGAAGTGTTTTTCGAAAGTTATCAACATTTTTACGTTTGGTGTTCCGGAACCCACCTTATCTCAGGCTGAACACGCGTTTTCTGCATTGTGCTATAACTTTGCAGGGAATCTTCAGGACATAAAATTTTCACCTCCCACAATAGCCGAAAGGGTCTTTCTAGTAGTTGCACATCAAATCTAAGCTGTCTGAAGTGTTGTTCCAAAGTTATCAACATTTTTACGTTTGGTGTTTCGGAAACCACCTTATCTCAGGCTGAAAACGCGTATTCTGCATTGTGCCATAACTTCTCAGGGAAGCTTCAGAACATGAAATGTTCACCTCCCACTATAGCAGAGAGGGTCTTTCTAGTAGTTGCACATCAAATATAAGCTGTCTGAAGTGTTTTTCCAAAGTTATCAACATTTTTATGTTTGGCGTTCCGGAACCTACCTTATCTCAGTCTGAAAACGCGTTTTACATATTTTGCCATAACTTTGCAGGGAAGCTTAAGAACATGAAATTTTAACATCCCACTATAGCAGAAAGGGTCTTTCTAGTAGTTGCACATCAAATCTAAGCTGTCTGAAGTGTTTTTCCAAAGTTATCAACATTCTTATGTTTGGCGTTCCGGATTCAACCTTATCTCAGGCTGAAAACGCGTTTTACGCATTGTGCCATAACTTTGCAGGGAAGCTTCAGAACATGAAATGTTCGCCTCCCACTATAGCAGATAGGGTCTTTCTGGTAGTTGCAAATCAAATCTAAGTTGTCTGAAGTGTTTTTCCAAAGTTATCAACATTTTTATGTTTGGCGTTCTGGAACCCACCTTATCTCAGGCTGAAAACACGTTTTCTGCATTGTGCCATAACTTTGCAGGGAAGCTTCAGAACATGAAATTTTCACCTCCCACTACAGCAGAAAGGGTCTGTCTAGTAGTTGCACATCAAATCTTAGCTGTCTGAAGTGTTTTTTCAAAGTTCTCAACATTTTTATGTTTGGCGTTCCGGAACCCACCTTATCTCAGTCTGAAAACGCGTTTTACATATTTTGCCATAACATTGCAGGGAAGCTTCAGAACATGAAATTTTAACATCCCACTATAGCAGAAAGGGTCTTTCTAGTAGTTGCACATCAAATCTAAGCTGTCGAAAGTGTTTTTCCAAACATATCAACATTTTTATGTTTGGCGTTTCGGAATCGACCTTATCTCCGGCTGAAAACGCGTTTTCTGCATTGTGCCATAACTTTGCAGGGAAGCTTCAGAACATGAAATTTTAACCTCCCACTATGGCAGAAAAGGTCATTCTAGTAGTTGCACATCAAATCTAAGCTGTCTTGAAGTGTTTTTCTAAAGTTATCAACATTTTTATGTTTGGCGTTCCGGAACCCACCTTATCTCAGTCTGAAAACGCGTTTTACATATTTTGCCATAACATTGCAGGGAAGCTTCAGAACATGAAATTTTCACGTCCCACTATAGCAGAAAGGGTATTTCTAGTAGTTGCATATCAAATCTAAGTTGTCTGAAGTGTTTTTCCAAAGTTATCAACATTCTTATGTTTGGTGTTCCGGAATCGACCTTATCTCAGGATGAAAAATCGTTTTCTGCATTGTCCCATAACTTTGCAGGGAAGCTTCAGAACATGAAATTTTCAACTCCCACTGTAGCAGAAAGGGTCTTTCTAGTAGTTGCACATCAAATCTAAGCTGTCTGAAGTGTTTTTCGAAAGTTTTCAACATTTTTATGTTTGGTGTTCATGAATCGACCTTATCTCAGGCTGAAAACGCGTTTTCTGCATTGTCCCATAACTTTGCAGGGACGCTTCAGAACATGAAATGTTCACCTCCCACTATAGCAGAAAGGGTCTTTCTAGTAGTTGCACATCAAATCTAAGCTGTCTGAAGTGTTTTTCGAAAGTTATCAACATTTTTATGTTTGGCATTCTAGAATCGATCTTATCTCAGGCTGAAAACGAGTTGTCTGCATTGTGCCATAACTTTGCATGGAAGCTTCAGAACATGAAATTTTCACCTCCCACTATAGCAGAAAGGGTCTTTCTAGTAGTTTCACATCAAATCTAAGCTGTCTGAAGTGTTTTTCGAAAGTTATGAACATTTTTATGTTTCGCGTTCCGTAATCGACCTCATCTCAGGCTGAAAACACGTTTTACGCATTGTGCCATAACTTTGCAGCGAAGCTTCAGAACATGAAATTTTCACCTCCCACTATAACAGAAAGGGTCTTTCTAGTACTTGCACATCAAATCTAAGCTGTCTGAAGTGTTTTTCCAAAGTGATCAACATTTTTACGTTTGGCGTATCGGAACCCACCTTATCTCAGGCTGAAAACGCGTTTTCTGCATTGTCCCATAACTTTCCAGGGAAGCTTTACAACATGAAATTTTGACCTCCGACTATAGCAGAAAGGGTCTTTATCAACATTTTGATGTTTGGCGTTCCAGAATCGACCTTATCTCAGGCTGAAAACGCGTTTTACGCATTGTGCCATAACTTTGCAGGGAAGCTTCAGAAAATGAAATTTTCACCTCCCACTAAAGCAGAAAGGATCTTTCTAGTAGTTGCACATCAAATCTAAGCTGTCTGAAGTGTTGTTCCAAAGTTATCAACATTTTTACGCTTGGCGTTCCGGAACCCACCTTATCTCAGGCTGAAAACGCGTTTTCTGCATTGTGCCATAACTTCTCAGGGAAGCCTCAGAACATGAAATGTTCACCTCCCACTATAGCAGAAAGGGTCTTTCTCGGAGTTGCACATCAAATCTAAGCTGTCTGAAGTGTTTTTCCAAAGTTATCAACATTTTTATATTTGGCGTTCCGGAATCGACCTTATCTCAGGCTGAAAACGCTTTTTACGCTTTGTGCCATAACTTTGCAGGGAAGCTTCAGAAAATGAAATTTTCACCTCCCACTATAGCACAAAGGGTTTTTCTAGTAGTTGCACATCAAATCTAAGCTTTTTGAAGTGTTTTTCCAAAGTTATCAACATTTTTATGTTTGGCGTTCTGGAATCAACCTTATCTCAGGCTGAAAACGCATTTTCTGCATTGTGCCATAACTTTGAAAGGAAGCTTCAGAACATGAAATTTTCACCTCCCACTATAGCAGAAAGGGTCTTTCTAGTAGTTGCACGTCAGATCTAAGCTGTCTGAAGTGTTTTTCGAAAGTTATCAACATTTTTATGTTTGGCGTTTCGGAACCCACCTTGTCTCAGGCTGAAAAATCATTTTCTGCATTGTCCCATAACTTCTCAGGGAAGCTTCAGAACATGAAATTTCGACCTCCCACTATAGCAGTAAGGGTCTTTCTAGTTGTTGCACATCAAATCTAAGCTGTCTGAAGTGTTTTTCCAAAGTTATCAACATTTTAATGTTTGGCGTTACAGAATCGACCGTATCTCAGGATGAAAAATTGTTTTCTGCATTGTCCCATAACTTTCCAGGGAAGCTTCAGAACATGAAATTTTGACCTAACACTATAGCAGAAACGGTCTTTCTAGTAGTTGCACATCAAATCTAAGCTGTCTGAAGTGTTTTTCGAAACTTATCAACATTTTTATGTTTGGCGTTCTGGAATCGACCTTATCTCAGGCTGAAAATGCTTTTTCGCTTTGTGCCATAACTTTGCAGGGAAGCTTCAGGAAATGAAATTTTCACCTCCCACTAAAGCAGAAAGGGTCTTTCTAGAAGTTGCACATCAAATCTAAGCTGTCTGAAGTGTTTTTTCAAAGTTATCAACATTTTTATGTTTGGCGTTCGGGAACCCACCTTATCTCAGGCTGAAAACATGTTTTCTGCATTGTGGCATAAATGTGCAGGAAACTTCAGAATATGAAATTTTAACCTCCCACTATTTCTGAAAGGATCTGTCTTCTAGTTGCACATCAAATCAAAGCTGTCTGAAGTGCTTTTCCTAAGTTATCAACATTTTTATGTTTGGCTTTCCGGAACCCACCTAATCTCAGGCACAAAACGCCTTTTCTCCATTGTGGCATAACTTTGCAGGGAAGCTTCAGAACATGAAATTTTCACCTCCCACTATAGCAGAAAGGGTCTTTCTAGTAGTTTCACATCAAATCTAAGCTGTCTGAAGTGTTTTTCGAAAGTTATGAACATTTTTATGTTTCGCGTTCCGTAATCGACCTCATCTCAGGCTGAAAACACGTTTTACGCATTGTGCCATAACTTTGCAGCGAAGCTTCAGAACATGAAATTTTCACCTCCCACTATAACAGAAAGGGTCTTTCTAGTACTTGCACATCAAATCTAAGCTGTCTGAAGTGTTTTTCCAAAGTGATCAACATTTTTACGTTTGGCGTATCGGAACCCACCTTATCTCAGGCTGAAAACGCGTTTTCTGCATTGTCCCATAACTTTCCAGGGAAGCTTTACAACATGAAATTTTGACCTCCGACTATAGCAGAAAGGGTCTTTATCAACATTTTGATGTTTGGCGTTCCAGAATCGACCTTATCTCAGGCTGAAAACGCGTTTTACGCATTGTGCCATAACTTTGCAGGGAAGCTTCAGAAAATGAAATTTTCACCTCCCACTAAAGCAGAAAGGATCTTTCTAGTAGTTGCACATCAAATCTAAGCTGTCTGAAGTGTTGTTCCAAAGTTATCAACATTTTTACGCTTGGCGTTCCGGAACCCACCTCATCTCAGGCTGAAAACGCGTTTTCTGCATTGTGCCATAACTTCTCAGGGAAGCCTCAGAACATGAAATGTTCACCTCCCACTATAGCAGAAAGGGTCTTTCTCGGAGTTGCACATCAAATCTAAGCTGTCTGAAGTGTTTTTCCAAAGTTATCAACATTTTTATATTTGGCGTTCCGGAATCGACCTTATCTCAGGCTGAAAACGCTTTTTACGCTTTGTGCCATAACTTTGCAGGGAAGCTTCAGAAAATGAAATTTTCACCTCCCACTATAGCACAAAGGGTTTTTCTAGTAGTTGCATATCAAATCTAAGCTTTTTGAAGTGTTTTTCCAAAGTTATCAACATTTTTATGTTTGGCGTTCTGGAATCAACCTTATCTCAGGCTGAAAACGCATTTTCTGCATTGTGCCATAACTTTGAAAGGAAGCTTCAGAACATGAAATTTTCACCTCCCACTATAGCAGAAAGGGTCTTTCTAGTAGTTGCACGTCAGATCTAAGCTGTCTGAAGTGTTTTTCGAAAGTTATCAACATTTTTATGTTTGGCGTTTCGGAACCCACCTTGTCTCAGGCTGAAAAATCATTTTCTGCATTGTCCCATAACTTCTCAGGGAAGCTTCAGAACATGAAATTTCGACCTCCCACTATAGCAGTAAGGGTCTTTCTAGTTGTTGCACATCAAATCTAAGCTGTCTGAAGTGTTTTTCCAAAGTTATCAACATTTTAATGTTTGGCGTTACAGAATCGACCGTATCTCAGGATGAAAAATTGTTTTCTGCATTGTCCCATAACTTTCCAGGGAAGCTTCAGAACATGAAATTTTGACCTAACACTATAGCAGAAACGGTCTTTCTAGTAGTTGCACATCAAATCTAAGCTGTCTGAAGTGTTTTTCGAAACTTATCAACATTTTTATGTTTGGCGTTCTGGAATCGACCTTATCTCAGGCTGAAAATGCTTTTTCGCTTTGTGCCATAACTTTGCAGGGAAGCTTCAGGAAATGAAATTTTCACCTCCCACTAAAGCAGAAAGGGTCTTTCTAGAAGTTGCACATCAAATCTAAGCTGTCTGAAGTGTTTTTTCAAAGTTATCAACATTTTTATGTTTGGCGTTCGGGAACCCACCTTATCTCAGGCTGAAAACATGTTTTCTGCATTGTGGCATAAATGTGCAGGAAACTTCAGAATATGAAATTTTAACCTCCCACTATTTCTGAAAGGATCTGTCTTCTAGTTGCACATCAAATCAAAGCTGTCTGAAGTGCTTTTCCTAAGTTATCAACATTTTTATGTTTGGCTTTCCGGAACCCACCTAATCTCAGGCACAAAACGCCTTTTCTCCATTGTGGCATAACTTTGCAGGGAAGCTTCAGAACATGAAAATTCACCTCCCACTATAGCAGAAAGGGTCTGTCTTGTAGTTGCACATCAAATCTAAGCTGTCTGAAGTGTTTTTCCAAAGTTATGAACATTTTTATGTTTGGCGTTCTGGAACCCACCTTATCTCAGGCCCAAAACGCGTTTTCTCCATTGTGGCATAACTTTGCAGGGAAGCTTCAGAACATGAAATTTTCACCTCCCACTATAGCAGAAAGGGTCTTTCTCGTTCTTGCACATCAAATCTAAGCTCTGTGAAGTGTATTTCAAAAGTTGTTAACTTTTTTATGTTTTGCTTCCCTGAATGGACCTTTTCTCAGGCTCAAAACGCGTTTCACGCATTGTTCCATAACTTTGCAAGGAAGCTTCAGAACATGAAATTTTCACCTCCCACTATAGCAGAAAGGTTCTTTCTAGTACTTGCACATCAAATCTAAGATGTCTGAAGTGTTTTTCCAAAATTATCAACATTTTTATTTTTGGCGTTCCCGAATCGACCTTATCTCAGACTGAAAACGCGTTTTCGGAATTGAGCCATAACTTGGCAGGGAAGCTTCAGAACATGAAATTTTCACCTCCCACTATAGCAGAAAGGGTCTTACTAGTAGTTGCATATCAAATCTAAGCTGTCTGAAGTGTTTTTCCAAAGTTATCTACTTTTTTATGTTTGGCGTTCTGGAACCCACCTTATCTCAGTCTGAAAATGTGTTTTCTGCTTTGTGCCGTAACTTTGCCGGGAAGCCTCAGAACATGAAATTTTCACCTCCCACTATAGCAGAAAGGGTCTTTCTAGTAGTTGCACTTCAAATCTAAGCTGTCTGAAATGTTTTTTCAAAGTTATCAACAGTTTTATGTTTGGCGTTCCGGAATCAACTTTATCTCAGGCTGAAAACGCGTTTTACGCATGGTGCCATAACTTTGCAGGGAAGCTTCAGAACATCGAATTTTCACCTCCCACAATGGCTGAAAGGGTCTATCTAGTAGTTGCACATCAAATCTAAGCTGTCTGAAGTGTTTTTCCAGAATTATCAACATTTTTATGTTTGGCGTTCCGGAATCCACCTTATCACTGGCTGAAAACGCGTTTTACGCATGGAGCCATAACTTTGCAGTGAAGCTTCAGAACATCGAATTTTCACCTCCCACTATAGCAGAAAGGGTCTTTCTAGTAGTTGCAGATCAAATCTAAGCTGTCTGAAATGTTTTTCCAAAGTTATCAACATTTTTATGTTTGGCGTTCTGGAACCCACCTTATCTCAGTCTGAAAACGTGTTTTACGCATTGTGCCATAACTTGGCATGGATGCCACAGAACATGAAATATTCACTTGCCGCTATAGTAGAAAGGGTCTTTCTAGTAGTTGCACATCAAATCTAAGCTGTCTGAAGTGGCTTTCCAAAGTTATCAACATTTTTATGTTTGGCGTTCCGGAATCGACCTAATCTCAAACTGAAAACGCGTTTTACGCATTGTGCCATAACTTTGGAGGGAAGCTTCAGAATATCGAATTTTGACCACCCGCTATATCAGAAAGGGTCTTTCAAGTAGTTGCACATCAAATCTAAGCTGTCTGAAGTGTTTTTCCAAAGTTATCAACATTCTTATGTTTGGCGTTTCGGAATCGACCTAATCTCAGGCTGAAAACGTGTTTTACGCATGGTGCCATAACTTTGCAGGGAAGCTTCAGAACATGACATTTTCACCTCCCACTATAGCAGAAAGGGTCTTTCTAGTAGTTGCACATCAAATCTAAGCTGTCTGAAGTGTTTTTCCAAAGTTATCTACTTTTTTATGTTTGGCGTTCTGGAACCCATCTTATCTCAGTCTGAAAATATGTTTTCTGCTTTGTGCCGTAACTTTGCTGGGAAGCCTCAGAACATGAAATTTTCACCTCCCACTATAGCAGAAAGGGTCTTTCTAGTAGTTGCACTTCAAATCTAAGCTGTCTGAAGTGTTTTTCCAAAGTTATCAACATTCTTATGTTTGGCGTTCCGGAATCAACCTTATCTCAGGCTGAAAACGCTTTTTCTGCATTGTGCCATAACTTTGCAGGGAAGCTTCAGAATATGATATTTTAACCTCCCACTATTCCAGAAAGGTTCTGTCTTGTAGTTGCACATCAAATCTAAGCTGTCTGAAATGTTTTTCCATAGTTATCAACATTTTTATGTTTGGCGTACCGGAATCGACCTTATCTCAGGCTGAAAACGCGTTTTCTGCATTGTGCCATAACTTTGCAGGGAAGCTTCAGAACATGAAATTTTCACCTCCAACTATAGCAGAAAGGGTCTTTCTTGTAGTTGCACATCAAATGTAAGCGGTCTGAAGTGTATTTCAAAAGTTATCAACTTTTTTATGTTTGACGTTCCTGAATCGACCTTATCACAGGCTGAAAACGCGTTTTACGCATTGTTCAATTACTTTGCCGTGAAGCTTCAGAACATGAAATTTTCACCTCCCACAATGGCAGAAATGGTCTTTCTAGTAGTTGGACATCAAATCCAAGCAGTCTGAAGTGTTTTTCCAAAGACATCAACATTTTTATGTCTGGAGTTCCGGAAACGACCTTATCTCAGGCTGAAAACGCGTTTTACGCATTGTGCCACAACTTTGCAGGGAAGCTTCAAACATGAAATTTTCACCTCCCACTATAGCAGAAAGGGTCTTTCTAGTAGTTTCAGGTGAAATCTAAGCTGTCTGAAGTGTTTTTCCAAAGTTATCAACATTTTTATGTTTGGCGTTCCGGAATCGACTTTATCTCAGACTGAAAACGTGTTTTCCGCATTGTGCCATAACTTTGCAAGGAATCTTCAGAACATGAAATTTTAAATTTCCACTATAGCAGAAAGGGTCTTTCTGGTAGTTGCACATCAAATCTAAGCTGTCTGAAGTGTTTTTCCAAAGTTGTCAACATTTTTATGTTTGGCGTTCCGGAACCCACCTTATCTCAGGCTGAAAACGCTTTTTCTGCATTGTGCCATAACTTTGCAGGGATGCAGCAGAACATGACATTTTCACCTCCCACAATAGCATATAGGGTCTTTCAAATAGTTGCAGATCAAATCTAAGCTGTCTGAAGTGTTTTTCCAAAGTTCTCAACATTTTTATGTTTAGCGTTACGGAATCGAGCTTATCTCAGGCTGAAAACGCGTTTTATGCATTGTGCCATAACTTTGCATAAAGCTTCAGAACATTACATTTTCACATCCTACTACAGCAGAAAGGGTCTTTCTAGCAGTTGCACATCAAATCTCAGCTGTCTGAAGTGTTTTTCCAAAGTTTTCAACATTTTTATGTTTGGCGTTCGGGAACCCACCTTATCTCAGGCTGAAAACGTGTTTTACGCATTGTGCCATAACTCTGCATAAAGCATCAGAACATGAAATTTTCACCTCCCACTATAGCAGAAAGGGTCTTTCTAGTAGTTGCAGTTCAAATCTAAGCTGTCTGAAGTGATTTTCCAAAGTCATCAACATTTTTATGTTTGGCGTTCCGGAATCGACCTTATCTCAGGCTGAAAACGCGTTTTACGCATTGTGCAATAACTTTCCAGGGAAGCTTCAGAACATCGAATTTTCACCACCCACGATAGCAGAAAGGGTCTTTCTAGTAGTTGCACATCAAATCTAAGCTGTCTGAAGTGTTTTTCCAAAGTTATCAACTTTTTATGTTTGGCGTTCCGGAATCGACCTTATCTCAGGCTGAAAACGCGTTTTACGCATTGTGCCATAACTTTGCAGGCAAGCTTCAGAACATGAAATATTCACATGCCACTATAGCAGAAAGGGTCTTTCTAGTAGTTGCACATCAAATCTAAGCTGTCTGAAGTGTTTTTCCAAAGTTATAAACATTTTTATCTTTGGCGTTACGGAATTGCCCTTATCTCAGGCTGAATACGCGTTTTCTGCATTGTGCCATAACTTTGCAGGGAATCTTCAGAACATGAAATTTTCACCTCCCACTATAGCAGAAAGGGTCTTTCTAGTAGTTGCACATCAAATCTAAGATGTCTGAAGTGTTGTTCCAAAGTTATCATATTTTTTTGTTTGGCGTTCCGGAACCCACCTTATCTCAGGCTGAAAACGCGTTTTCGGAATTGTGCCATAACTTTGCAGGGAAGCTTCAGAACATGAAATTTTAAACTTGCGCTATAGCAGAAAGGGTCTTTTTAGTAGTTGCACATCAAATCTAAGCTGTTTGAAGTCTTATTCCAAAGTTATCAACATTTTTATGCTTGGCTTTCCGAAACCCACCTTATCTCAGGTTGAAAACGCGATTTCTGCATTGTGCCATAACTTTGCAGAGAAGATTCAGAACATGAAATTTTCACCTCCCACTACAGCAGAAACGGTCTTTCTAGTAGTTGCACATCAAATCTAAGCTGTCTGAAGTGTTGTTCCAAAGTTATCATATTTTTTTGTTTGGCGTTCCGGAACCCACCTTATCTCAGGCTGAAAACGCGTTTTCGGAATTGTGCCATAACTTTGCAGGGAAGCTTCAGAACATGAAATTTTAAACTTGCGCTATAGCAGAAAGGGTCTTTCTAGTAGTTGTACATCAAATCTAAGCTGTCTGAAGTGTTTTTCCAAAGTTATCAACATTTTAATGTTTGCCGTTCCGGAATCGACCTCATCTCAGGCTGAAAACGCGTTTTACGCATTGTGCCATAACTTTGCATAAAGCTTCAGAACATGAAATTTTCACCTCCCACTATAGCAGAAAGGGTCTTTCTAGTAGTTGCAGATCAAACTTAAGCTGTCTGAAGTGTTTTTCCAAAGTTATCAACATTTTTATGTTTGGCGTTCCGGAATCGACCTTATCTCAGGCTGAAAACGCGTTTTACGCATTGTGCCATAACTTTCCAGGGAAGCTTCAGAACATCGAATTTTCACCTCCCACTATAGTAGAAAGGGTCTTTCTAGTAGTTGCACTTCTAATCTAAGCTGTCTGAATTGTTTTTCCAAAGTTATCAACATTTTTATGTTTGGCGTTCCGGAATCGACCTTATCTCAGGCTGAAAACGCGTTTTACGCATTGTGCAATAACTTTCCAGGGAAGCTTCAGAACATCGAATTTTCACCACCCACGATAGCAGAAAGGGTCTTTCTAGTAGTTGCACATCAAATCTAAGCTGTCTGAAGTGTTTTTCCAAAGTTATCAACTTTTTATGTTTGGCGTTCCGGAATCGACCTTATCTCAGGCTGAAAACGCGTTTTACGCATTGTGCCATAACTTTGCAGGCAAGCTTCAGAACATGAAATATTCACATGCCACTATAGCAGAAATGGTCTTTCTAGTAGTTGCACATCAAATCTAAGCTGTCTGAAGTGTTTTTCCAAAGTTATAAACATTTTTATCTTTGGCGTTACGGAATTGCCCTTATCTCAGGCTGAATACGCGTTTTCTGCATTGTGCCATAACTTTGCAGGGAATCTTCAGAACATGAAATTTTCACCTCCCACTATAGCAGAAAGGGTCTTTCTAGTAGTTGCACATCAAATCTAAGATGTCTGAAGTGTTGTTCCAAAGTTATCATATTTTTTTGTTTGGCGTTCCGGAACCCACCTTATCTCAGGCTGAAAACGCGTTTTCGGAATTGTGCCATAACTTTGCAGGGAAGCTTCAGAACATGAAATTTTAAACTTGCGCTATAGCAGAAAGGGTCTTTTTAGTAGTTGCACATCAAATCTAAGCTGTTTGAAGTCTTATTCCAAAGTTATCAACATTTTTATGCTTGGCTTTCCGAAACCCACCTTATCTCAGGTTAAAAACGCGATTTCTGCATTGTGCCATAACTTTGCAGAGAAGATTCAGAACATGAAATTTTCACCTCCCACTACAGCAGAAACGGTCTTTCTAGTAGTTGCACATCAAATCTAAGCTGTCTGAAGTGTTGTTCCAAAGTTATCATATTTTTTTGTTTGGCGTTCCGGAACCCACCTTATCTCAGGCTGAAAACGCGTTTTCGGAATTGTGCCATAACTTTGCAGGGAAGCTTCAGAACATGAAATTTTAAACTTGCGCTATAGCAGAAAGGGTCTTTCTAGTAGTTGTACATCAAATCTAAGCTGTCTGAAGTGTTTTTCCAAAGTTATCAACATTTTAATGTTTGCCGTTCCGGAATCGACCTCATCTCAGGCTGAAAACGCGTTTTACGCATTGTGCCATAACTATGCATAAAGCTTCAGAACATGAAATTTTCACCTCCCACTATAGCAGAAAGGGTCTTTCTAGTAGTTGCAGATCAAACTTAAGCTGTCTGAAGTGTTTTTCCAAAGTTATCAACATTTTTATGTTTGGCGTTCCGGAACCCACCTTATCTCAGGCTGAAAACGCGTTTTCATCATTGTGCCATAACTTTGCATAAAACTTTAGAACATGAAATTTTCACCTCCCACTATAGCAGAAAGGGTCTTTCTAGTAGTCGCAGATTAAATCTAAGCTGTCTGAAATGTTTTTCCAAAGTTTTCAACTTTTTTATGTTTGGCGTTCTGGAACCCACCTTATCTCAGTCTGAAAACGTGTTTTTTGCATTGTGCCATAACTTTGCAGGGAAGCCACAGGACATGAAATTTTCACCTGCCGCTATAGTAGAAAGGGTCTTTCTAGTAGTTGCACATCAAATCTAAGCTGTCTGAAGTGGCTTTCCAAAGTTATCAACATTTTTATGTTTGACGTTCTGGAATCAACCTTATCTCAGGCTGAACACCCGTTTTCTGCATTGTGCCATAACTTTGCAGGGATGCATCAGAAAATTCCATTTTAAAGTTCCACAATAGCAGAAAGGGTCTTTCTAGTAGTTGCACATCAAATCTAAGCTGTCTGATATGTTTTTCCAAAGTTATCTACTTTTTTCTGTTTGGCGTTCCGGAATCGACCTTATCTCAGACTGAAAACGCGTTTTACGCATTGTGCCATAACTTTGCAGGGATGCATCAGTACATGAAATTTTCACCTCCCACAATAGCATATAGGGTCTTTCTAATAGTTCCACATCAAATCTAAGCTGTCTGAAGTGTTTTTCCAAAGTTATCAACATTTTTATGTTTGGCGTTCCGGAATAGACCTTATCTCAGGCTGAAAACGCGTTTTACGCATTGTGGCATAACTTTGCAGGGAAGCTTCAGAACATGAAATTTTCAAATCCCACTATAGCAGAAAGGGTCTTTCCAGCAGTTGCACATCAAATCTACGCTGTCTGAAGTGTTCTTCCAAAGTTATCAAAATTTTTATGTTTGGCGTTCCGGAACCCACCTTATCTCAGGCTGTCAGCGCGTTTTCTGCATTGTGGCATAACTTTGGAGGAAAGCTTCAGAACATGAAATTTTCAATTCCCATTATAGCAGAAAGGGTCTTTCTCATGCTTGCACATCAAATCTAAGCTGTCTGAAGTGTTTTTTGAAAGTTTTCAACATTTTTAGTTTGGCATTCCTGAATCGATCTTATCTCAGGCTGAAAACGCGTTTTCTGCAATGTGCCATAACTTTGCAGGGAAGCTTCAGAACATGAAATTTTCAACTCCCACTATAGCATAAGGGGTCTTTCTAGGAGTTGCACAGCAAATCTAAGCTGTCTGAAGTGTTTTTCCAAAGTTATCAACATTTTTATGTTTGGCATTCCTGAATCGACCTTATCTCAGGCTGAAAACGCGTTTTACGCATTGTGCCGAAACTTTGCAGGGAACCTTCAGAACATCAAATTTTCACTTCCCACAATGGCAGAAAGGGTCTTTCTAGTAGTTGCACATCAAATGTAAGCGGTCTGAAGTGTATTTCAAAAGTTATCAACTTTTTTATTTTTGACGTTCCTGAATCGACCTTATCACAGGCTGAAAACGCGTTTTACGCATTGTTCAATTACTTTGCCGTAGTAGCTACAGAACATGAAATTTTCACCTCCCACAATGGCAGAAATGGTCTATCTAGTAGTTGGACATCAAATCTAAGCTGTCTGAAGTGTTTTTCCAAAGTTATCAACATTTTTATGTCTGGAGTTCCGGAATCGACCTTATCTCAGGCTGAAAACGCGTTTTACGCATTGTGCCACAACTTTGCAGGGAAGCTTCAGAACATGAAATTTTCACCTCCCACTATAGCAGAAAGGGTCTTTCTAGTAGTTTCACGTGAAATCTAAGCTGTCTGAAGTGTTTTTCCAAAGTTATCAACATTTTTATGTTTGGCGTTCCGGAATCGACTTTATCTCAGACTGAAAACGTGTTTTCCGCATTGTGCCATAACTTTGCAAGGAAGCTTCAGAACATGAAATTTTAAACTTCCACTATAGCAGAAAGGGTCTTTATAGTAGTTTCACGTGAAATCTAAGCTGTCTGAAGTGTTTTTCCAAAGTTGTCAACATTTTTATGTTTGGCGTTCCGGAAACCACCTTATCTCAGTCTGAAAACGTCTTTTCTGGATTGTGCCATAACTTTGCAGGGAAGCCTCAGAACATGAAATTTTCACCTCCCACTATAGTGGAAAGGGTCTTTCTAGTAGTTGCACATCAAATCTAAGCTGTCTGAAGTGTTTTTCCAAAGTTATCAACATTTTTATGTTTGGCGTTCCGGAATCGACCTTATCTCAGGCTGAAAACGCGTTTTACGCATTGTGCAGTAACTTTCCAGGGAAGCTTCAGAACATCGAATTTTCACCACCCACGATAGCAGAAAGGGACTTTCTAGTAGTTGCACATCAAATCTAAGCTGTCTGAAGTGTTTTTCCAAAGTTATCAACATTTTTATGTTTGGCATTCCTGAATCGACCTTATCTCAGGCTGAAAACGCATTTTCTGCATTGTGCCACAACTTTGCAGGCAAGCTTCAGAACATGAAATATTCACATGCCACTATAGCAGAAAGGGTCTTTCTAGTAGTTGCACATCAAATCTAAGCTGTTTGAAGTGTTTTTCCAAAGTTATCAACATTTTTATGTTTGGCGCTCAGGAATCGACCTTATCTCAGGCTGAAAACACGATTTACGCATTCTGCCATAACTTTGCAGGGAATCTTCAGAACATGAAATTTTCATATTCCGCTATAGCAGAAAGGGTCTTTCTAGTAGTTGCACATCAAATCTAAGCTGTCTGAAGTGTTTTTCCAAAGTTATAAACATTTTTATCTTTGGCGTTACGGAATCGACCTTATCTCAGGCTGAATACGCGTTTTCTGCATTGTGCCGTAACTTTGCAGGGAATCTTCAGAACATGAAATTTTCACCTCCCATAATAGCAGAAAGGGTCTTTTTAGTAGTTGCACATCAAATCTCAGCTGTTTGAAGTCTTTTTCCAAAGTTATCAACATTTTTATGCTTGGCGTTCCGAAACCCACCTTATCTCAGGCTGAAAACGCGTTTTCTGCATTGTGCCATAACTTTGCAGAGAAGATTCAGAACATGAAATTTTCACCTCCCACTATAGCAGAAAGGGTCTTTCTAGTAGTTGCACATCAAATCTAAGGTGTCTGAAGTGTTGTTCCAAAGTTATCATATTTTTTTGTTTGGCGTTCCGGAACCCACCTTATCTCAGGCTGAAAACGCGTTTTCGGAATTTTGCTATAACTTTGCAGGGAAGCTTCAGAACATTAAATTTTAAACTTGCGCTATAGCAGAAAGGGTCTTTCTAGTAGTTGTACATCAAATCTAAGCTGTCTGAAGTGTTTTTCCAAAGTTATCAACATTTTAATGTTTGCCGTTCCGGAATCGACCTTATCTCAGGCTGAAAACGCGTTTTACGCATTGTGCCATAACTTTGCATAAAGCTTCAGAACATGAAATTTTCACCTCCCACTATAGCAGAAAGGGTCTTTCTAGTAGTTGCAGATCAAACCTAAGCTGTCTGAAATGTTTTTCCAAAGTTTTCAACATTTTTATGTTTGGCGTTCCGGAACCCACCATATCTCAGGCTGAAAACGCGTTTTCATCATTGTGCAATAACTTTGCATAAAGCTTTAGCACATGAAATTTTCACCTCCCACTATAGCAGAAAGGGTCTTTCTAGTAGTTGCAGATTAAATCCAAGCTGTCTGAAATGTTTTTCCAAAGTTTTCAACTTTTTTATGTTTGGCGTTCTGGAACCCACCTTATCTCAGGCTGAAAACGTGTTTTTTGCATTGTGCCATAACTTTGCAGGGATGCCACAGAACATGAAATTTTCACCTGCCGCTATAGTAGAAAGGGTCGTTCTAGTAGTTGCACATCAAATCCAAGCTGTCTGAAGTGGCTTTCCAAAGTTATCAACATTTTTATGTTTGGAGTTCCGGAATCAACCTTATCTCAGGCTGAAAACGCGTTTCCTGCATTGTCTCATAACTTTGCAGGGATGCTTCAGAACATGAAATTTCCACCTCTCACTATAGCAGAAAGGGTCTTTCTAGTAGTTGCACGTGAAATCTAAGCTGTCTGAAGTGTTTTTCCAAAGTTATCAACATTTTTATGTTTGGCATTCCAGAATCGACCTTATCTCAGGCTGAAAACGCGTTTTCTGCATTGTGCCATAACTTTGCAGGGAAACGTCAGAACATGAAATTTTCACCTCCCACTATAGCAGAAAGGGTCTTTCTAGTAGTTGCACATCAAATCTAAGATGTCTGAAGTGTTTTTTCAATGTTATCATATTTTTATGTTTGGCGTTCTGGAATTGACCTTGTCTCATGCTGAAAACGCGTTTTCTGCATTGTGCCATAACTTTGCAGGGAAGCTTCAGAACATGACATTTAAACATCCCACGATAGCAGAAAGGGTCTTTCTAGTAGTTGCACATCAAATCTAAGCTGTTTGAAGTGTTTTTCCAAAGTTATCAACATTTTTATGTTTGGCGTTCCGGAATCGACCTTATCTCAGGCCGAAAACGCGTTTTCTGCATTGTGCCATAACTTTGCAGGGAAGTTTTAGAACATGAAATTTTCACCTCCCACTTCAGCAGAAAGGGTATTTCTAGTAGTTGCACATCAAATCTAAGCTGTCTGTAGAGTTTTTCCTGAGTTATCAAAAACGCGTTTTCTGCAATGTGCCATAACTTTGCAGGGAAGCTTCAGAACATGAAATTTTCAACTTCCACTATTGCAGAAAGGCTTTTTCTAGTAGTTGCACATCAAATCTAAGCTGTTTGAAGTGTTTTTCGAAAGTTATCAACGTTTTTATATTTGGCATTCCTGAATCGACCTTATCTCTTGCTGAAAACGCGTTTTCTGCATTGTGCCATAACTTTGCAGGGAAACTTCAGAACATGACATTTTCACCTCCCACTATAGCATAAAGGGTCTCTCTAGTAGTTGCACATCAAATCTAAGCTGTCTGAAGTGTTTTTCCGAAGTTATTAACATTTTTATGTTTGGCGGTCCGGAATTGACCTTATGTGAGGCTGAAAACGCGTTTTCTGCATTGTGCCATAACTTTGCAGGGAAGCTTCCGAACATGAAATTTTCAACTCCCACTATAGCAGAAAGACTTTTTCCAGTAGTTGCACATCAAATCTAAGCTGTCTGAAGTGTTTTTCCAAAGTTATCAACATTCTTATGTTTGGCGTTCCGGAATCAACCTTATCTCAGGCTGAAAACGCGTTTTACGCATTGTGGCATAACTTGCAGGGAAGCTTCAGAACATGAAATTTTCTCCTCCCACTATAGCAGAAAGGCTTTTTCCAGTAGTTGCACATCAAATCTAAGCTGTCTGAAGTGTTTTTCCAAAGTTATCAACATTTTTTTGTTTGGTGTTCCTGAATCGACCTTATCTCAGGCCGAAAACGCGTTTTCTGCATTGTGCCATAACTTTGCAGGGAAGTTTTAGAACATGAAATTTTCACCTCCCACTTCAGCAGAAAGGGTATTTCTAGTAGTTGCACATCAAATCTAAGCTGTCTGTAGAGTTTTTCCTGAGTTATCAACATTTTTATGTTTGGCGTTCCGGAATCGACCTTATCTCAGGATGAAAAATCGTTTTCTGCATTGTCCCATAACTTTGCAGGGAAGCTTCAGAACATGAAATTCTTACCTCCCAATAAAGCAGAAAGGGCCTTTCTAATAGTTGCACATCAAATCTAAGCTCTCTGATGTGTTTTTCCAAAGTTATCAACATTTTTATGTATGGCGTTCTGGAACCCACCTAATCTCAAGCTGAAAACGCGTTTTCTGCATTGTGCCAAAACTTTTCAGGGAAGCTTCAGAACATGAAATGTTCGCCTCCCACTATAGCAGAAAGGGTCTTTCTGGTAGTTGCACTTCAAATCTAAGCTGTCTGAAGTGTTTTTACAAAGTTATCAACATATTTATGTTTGGCGTTCTGGAACCCACCTTATCTCGGGCTGAAAACGCGTTTTCTGCATTGTGCCATAACTTTGCAGGGAGACTTCAGAACATGAAATTTTCTCCTCCCACTATATCAGAAAGGGTATTTCTAGTAGTTGCACATCAAATCTAAGCTGTTTTATGTTTGGCGCTCAGGAATCGACCTTATCTCAGGTTGAAAACACGTTTTACGCAATTTGCCATAACTTTGCAGGAAAGCCTCAGGACATGAAATTTTCACCTCCCACTTTAGCAAAAAGGGTCTTTCTAGTAGTTGCACATCAAATCTAAGCTGCCTGAAGTGTATTTCCAAAGTTATCAACATTTTTATGTTTGGCGTTCTGGTATCCACCTTATCTCAGGCTGAAAACGCGTTTTCTGCATTGTGCCATAACTTTGCAATGAAGCTTTAGAACATGAAATTTTCACCTCCAACTATAACAGAAAGGGTCTTTCTAGTAGTTGCGCATCTAATCTAAGCTGTCTGAAGTGTTTTTCCAAAGTTATCAACATTTTTATGTTTGGCGTTCCTGAATCCACCTTATCTCAGCCTGAAAACGCGTTTTCTGAAATGTGCCATAACTTTGCTTGGAAACTTCAGAACATGAAATTTTCACCTCCAACTATAGCAGAAAGGGCCTTTCTAGTAGTTGCACATCAAATCTAAGCTGTTTGAAGTGTTTTTCCAAAGATAACCCCATTTTTATGTTTGGCGTTCCAGAAACAACCTTATCTCAGGCTGAAAACGCGTTTTACGCAATTTGCCATAACTTTGCAGGAAAGCTTCAGAACATGAAATTTTCACCTCCCACTATAGCAGAAAAGGTCTTTCTAGAAGTTGCACATCAAATCTAAGCTGTTTGAAGTGTTTTTCCAAAGTTATCAACATTTTTATGTTTGGCGTTCCGGAATCAACCATATCTCCGGCTGAAAACATGTTTTCTGCCTTCTGCCATAACTTTGCAGGAAAGCTTCAGAACATGAAATTTTCACCTCCCACTATACCAGAAAGGGTCTTTCTAGTACTTGCACATCAAATCTAAGCTGTCTGAAGTGTTTTTCCGAAGTTATTAACATTTTTATGTTTGGCGTTCTGGAATTGACCTTATGTGAGGCTGAACACCAGTTTTCTGCGTTGTGCCATAACATTGCAGGGAAGCTTCAGAACATGACATTTTCACCTCCCACTATAGCAGAAAGGGTTTTTCTAGTAGTTGCATATCAAATCTAAGCTGTCTGAAGTGTTTTTCGAAAGTTATCAACATTTTTATGTTTGGCGTTCTGGAACCCACCTTATCTCAGGCTAAAAACGCGTTTTCTGGATAGTGCCATAACTTTGCAGGGAGACTTCAGAACATGAAAGTTTAACATCCCACTATAGCAGAATGGGTCTTTCTAGTAGTTGCACATCAAATCTAAGCTGTCTGAAGTGTTTTTCCAAAGTTATCAACATTCTTATGTTTGGCGTTCCGGAATCAACCTAATCTCAGGCGGAAAACGCGTTTTACGCATTGTGGCATAACTTGCAGGGAAGCTTCAGAACATTAAATTTTCACCTCCCACTGTAGCAGAAAGGGTCTTTCTAGTAGTTGTACATCAAATCTAAGCTGTCTGAAGTGTTTTTCCAAAGTTATCAACATTTTTATGTTTGGCGTTCTGGAACCCACCTTATCTCACGCTGAAAACGCGTTTTATGCATTGTGCCATAACTTTGCAGGGAAGCTTCAGAAAATGAACTTTTCACCTCCCACTATAGCAGAAAGGGTCTTTCTAGTAGTTGCACATCAAATCTAAGCTGTCTGAAGTGTTGTTTCAAAGTCATCATCATTTTTACGCTTGGCGTACCGGAACCCACCTTATCTCAGGCTGAAAACGCGTTTTCTGCATTGTGCCATAACTTCTCAGGGAAGCTTCAGAACATGAAATGTTCACCTCCCACTCTAGCAGAAAGGGTCTTTCTAGTAGTTGCACATCAAATCTAAGCTGTATGAAGTGTTTTTCCAAAGTTATCAACATTTTTATGTTTGGTGTTCCGGAATCGACCTTATCACAGGATGAAAAATCGTTTTCTGCATTGTCCCATAACTTTCCAGGGAAGCTTCAGAACATGAAATTTTGACCTCCCACTATAGCAGAAAGGGTCTTTCTAGTAGTTGCACATCAAATATAAGCTGTCTGTAGTGTTTTTCGAAAGTTATCATCATTTTTATGTTTGGCGATCCGGAACCCACCTTATCTCAAGCTGAAAACGCATTTTCTGCATTATGCCATAACTTTGCAGGGAAGCTTCGGAACATGAAATGTTCACCTCCCACTATAGCAGAAAGGGTCCTTCTAGTAGTTGCACATCAAATCTAAGCTGTCTGAAGTGTTTTTCCAAAGTTATCAACATTTTTATGTTTGGCGTTCCGGAATCTACCTTATCTCAGGCTGAAAACGCTTTTTACGCTTTGTGCCATAACTTTGCAGGGAAGCTTCAGAAAATGAAATTTTCACCTCCCACTATAGCAGAAAAGGGATTTTCTCGTAGTTGCATATCAAATCTCAGCTGTCTGAAGTGTTTTTCCAAAGTTATCAACATTTCTATGTTTGGCGTTCCGGAATCAACCTTATCTCAGGCTGAAAACGCGTTTTCTGCATTGTGCCAAAACTTTGTAGGTAAGCTTCATAACATGAAATTTTAACCTCCCACAATAGCAGAAAGGGTCCTTCTAGTAGTTGCACATCAAATCTAAGCTGTCTGAAGTGTTTTTCCAAAGTTATCAACATTTTTATGTTTGGCGTTCCGGAATCTACCTTATCTCAGGCTGAAAACGCTTTTTACGCTTTGTGCCATAACTTTGCAGGGAAGCTTCAGAAAATGAAATTTTCACCTCCCACTATAGCAGAAAAGGGATTTTCTCGTAGTTGCATATCAAATCTCAGCTGTCTGAAGTGTTTTTCCAAAGTTATCAATATTTCTATGTTTGGCGTTCCGGAATCAACCTTATCTCTGGCTGGAAACGCGTTTTCTGCTATATGCCATAACTTTGCTGGGAATCTTCAGAACATGAATTTTTAACCTCCTACAATAGCATAAAGGGTCTTTCTTGTAGTTGCACATCAAATCTAAGCTGTCTGAAGTGTTTTTCCAAAGGTATCAACATTTTTATGTTTGGCGTTCTGGAACCCACCTTATCTCAGGCTGAAAACGCGTTTTCTGCATTGTGCCAAAACTTTGTAGGTAAGCTCCAGAACATGAAATTTTCACCTCCCACTATAGCAGAAAGGGTCTTTCTAGTAGTTGCACATCAAATCTAAGCAGTTTGAAGTGTTTTTCCAAAATATCAACACTTTTATGTTTGGCGTTCCTGAATCGACCTTATCTCTGGCTGAAAACATGTTTTCTACATTGTGCCATAACTTTGCAGGGAAGCTTCAGAAAATGAACTTTTCACCTCCCACTATAGCAGAAAGGGTCTTTCTAGTAGTTGCACATCAAATCTAAGCTGTCTGAAGTGTTGTTTCAAAGTCATCATCATTTTTACGGTTGGCGTTCCGGAACCCAACTTATCTCAGGCTGAAAACGCGTTTTCTGCATTGTGCCATAACTTCTCCTGGTAGCTTCAGAACATGAAATGTTCACCTCCCACTATAGCAGAAAGGGTCTTTCTAGTAGTTGCACATCAAATCTAAGCTGTCTGAAGTGTTTTTCCAAAGTTATCAACATTTTTATGTTTGGTGTTCCGGAATCGACCTTATCTCAGGATGAAATATCGTTTTCTGCATTGTCCCATAACTTTCCAGGGAAGCTTCAGAACATGAAATTTTCACCTCCCACTACAGCAGAAAGGGTCTTTCTAGTAGTTGCAGAGCAAATCTAAGCTGTCTGAAGTGTTTTTCCAAAGTTATCATCATTTTTATGTTTGGCGATCCGGAACCCAACTTATCTCAAGCTGAAAACGCGTTTTCTGCATTGTGCCATAACTTTGCAGGGAAGCTTCGGAACATGAAATGTTCACCTCCCACTATAGCAGAATGGGTCTTTCCAGTAGTTGCACATCAAATCTAAGCAGTCTGAAGTGTTTTTCCAAAGTTATTAACATTTTTATGTATGGCGTTCCGGAATCAACCTTATCTCAGGCTGAAAACGCGTTTTACGCATTGTGCCATAACTTTGCAGGGAACCTTTAGAACATGAAATTTTCACCTCCCACTATAACAGAAAGGGTTTTTCTAGTAGTTGCACATCAAATCTTAGCTGTCTGAAGTGTTGTTCCAAAGTTATCAACATTTTTATGTTTGGCGTTCCGGAACCCACCTTATCTCACGCTGAAAACGCGTTTTCTGCATTGTGCCATAACTTTGCAGGGAAGCTTCAGAACATGAAATTTTAACCTCCCACTATAGCAGAAAGGGTCCTTCTAGTAGTTGCACATCAAATCTAAGCTGTCTGAAGTGTTTTTCTAAAGTTATCAACATTTTTATGTTTGGCGTTCCGGAATCTACCTTATCTCAGGCTGAAAACGCTTTTTACGCTTTGTGCCATAACTTTGCAGGGAAGCTTCAGAAAATGAAATTTTCACCTCCCACTATAGTAGAAAAGGGATTTTCTCGCAGTTGCATATCAAATCTCAGCTGTCTGAAGTGTTTTTCCAAAATTATCAACATTTCTATGTTTGGCGTTCCGGAATCAACCTTATCTCAGGCTGAAAACGCATGTTCTGCATTGTGCCATAACTTTGCAGGGAAGCTTCACAACATGAAATTTTCACCTCCCACTATAGCAGAAAGGGTCTTTCTAGTAGTTGCACATCAAATCTAAGCTGTCTGAAGTGTTTTTCGAAAGTTATAATATTTTTTTATGTTTGGCGTTCCGGAATCGACCTAATCTCAGGATGAAAATGCGTTTTCTGCATTGTCCCATAACTTTCGAGGGAAGCTTCATAACATGAAATTTTGACATCCCACTATAGCAGAAAGGGTCTTTCTAGTAGTTGCACATCAAATCTAAGCTGTCTGAAGTGTTTTTCCAAAGTTATCAACATTTTTATGTTTTGCGTTCCGGAATCGACCTTTTCTCAGGCTTAAAACGCGTTTTATGCATTGTGCCATAACTTTGCAGGGAACCTTTAGAATATTAAATTTTCACCTCCCACTATAGCAGAAAGGGACTTTCTAGTAGATGCACATCAAATCTAATCTGTCTGAAATGTTGTTCCAAAGTTATCAACATTTTTAAGTTTGGCGTTTCGGAACCCACCTTATCTCAGGCTGAAAACACGTTTTCTGCATTGTGCCTTAACTTCTCAGGGAAGCTTCAGAACATGAAATGTTCACTTCCCACTATCGCAGAAAGGGTCTTTCTCGTAGTTGCACATCAAATCTAAGCTGTCTAAAGTGTTTTTCCAAAGTTATCAACATTTTTATGTTTGGCGTTCCAGAATCGACCTTATCTGACACTGAAAACGCGTTTTACGCATTTTGCCATAACTTTGGAGGGAAGCTTCAGAAAATGAAATTTTCACCTCCCATAATAGCAGAAAGGGTCTTTCTAGTAGTTGCACATCAAATCTAAGCTGTCTGAAGTGTTTTTCCAAAGTTATCAACATTTTTATGTTTGGCGTTCCGGAATCGACCTTATCTCAGGCTTAAAACGCGTTTTACGCATTGTGCCATAACTTTGCAGGGAACCTTTAGAACATGAAATTTTCTCCTCCCACTATAGCAGAAAGGGTCTTTCTAGTAGTTGCACATCAAATCTAAGCTGTCTGAAGTGTTTTTCCAAAGTTATCAACATTTTTATGTTTGGCGTTCCGGAATTGCCCTAATCTCAGGATGAAAATGCGTATTCTGCATTGTCCGATAACTTTCCAGAGAAGCTTCAGAACATGAAATTTTGACCTCCCACTATTGCAGATAGGGTCTTTCAAATGGTTGCACATCAAATCTAAGCTGTCTGAAGTGTTTTTCGAAAGCTATCAACATTTTTATGTTTGGCGTTCCGGAATCGACCTTATCTGAGGCTGAAAGTGCGTTTTACGCATTGCGCCATAACATTGCAGGGAACCTTTAGAACATGAAATTTTCACCTCCCACTATAGCAGAAAGGGTCTTTCTAGTAGTTGCACATCAAATCTAAGCTGTCTGGAGTGTTGTTCCAAAGTTATCAACATTTTTACGTTTGGCGTTCCGGAACCCACCTTATCTCAGGCTGAAAACTCGTTTTGTGCATTGTGCCATAACTTCTCAGGGTAGCTTCAGAACATGAAATTTTCACCTCACACTATAGCAGAAAGGGTCTTTCTAGTAGTTGCCCGTCAAATCTAAGCTGTCTGAAGTGTTTTTCCAAAGTTATCAACATTTTTATGTTTGGCGTTCCAGAATCGACCTTATCTGAGGCTGAAAACGCGTTTTACGCATTTTGCCATAACTTTGGAGGGAAGCTTCAGAACATGAAATTTTGACCTCCCACTATAGCAGAAAGGGTCTTTCTAGTAGTTGCACATCAAATCTAAGCTGTCTGAAGTGTTTTTCGAAAGTAATAATATTTTTTATGTTTGGCGTTCCGGAATTGACCTAATCTCAGGATGAAAATGCGTTTTCTGCATTGTCCCATAACTTTCGAGGGAAGCTTCATAACATGAAATTTTGACATCCCACTATAGCAGAAAGGGTCTTTCTAGTAGTTGCACATCAAATCTAAGCTGTCTGAAGTGTTTTTCCAAAGTTATCAACATTTTTATGTTTTGCGTTCCGGAATCGACCTTTTCTCAGGCTTAAAACGCGTTTTATGCATTGTGCCATAACTTTGCAGGGAACCTTTAGAATATTAAATTTTCACCTCCCACTATAGCAGAAAGGGACTTTCTAGTAGTTGCACATCAAATCTAATCTGTCTGAAATGTTGTTCCAAAGTTATCAACATTTTTAAGTTTGGCGTTTCGGAACCCACCTTATCTCAGGCTGAAAACGCGTTTTCTGCATTGTGCCTTAACTTCTCAGGGAAGCTTCAGAACATGAAATGTTCACTTCCCACTATAGCAGAAAGGGTCTTTCTCGTAGTTGCACATCAAATCTAAGCTGTCTAAAGTGTTTTTCCAAAGTTATCAACATTTTTATGTTTGGCGTTCCAGAATCGACCTTATCTGACACTGAAAACGCGTTTTACGCATTTTGCCATAACTTTGGAGGGAAGCTTCAGAAAATGAAATTTTCACCTCCCATAATAGCAGAAAGGGTCTTTCTAGTAGTTGCACATCAAATCTAAGCTGTCTGAAGTGTTTTTCCAAAGTTATCAACATTTTTATGTTTGGCGTTCCGGAATCGACCTTATCTCAGGCTTAAAACGCGTTTTACGCATTGTGCCATAACTTTGCAGGGAACCTTTAGAACATGAAATTTTCTCCTCCCACTATAGCAGAAAGGGTCTTTCTAGTAGTTGCACATTAAATCTAAGCTGTCTGAAGTGTTTTTCCAAAGTTATCAACATTTTTATGTTTGGCGTTCCGGAATTGCCCTAATCTCAGGATGAAAATGCGTATTCTGCATTGTCCGATAACTTTCCAGAGAAGCTTCAGAACATGAAATTTTGACCTCCCACTATTGCAGATAGGGTCTTTCTAGTAGTTGCACATCAAATCTAAGCTGTCTGAAGTGTTTTTCGAAAGTTATCAACATTTTTATGTTTGGCGTTCCGGAATCGACCTTATCTGAGGCTGAAAGTGCGTTTTACGCATTGCGCCATAACATTGCAGGGAACCTTTAGAACATGAAATTTTCACCTCCCACTATAGCAGAAAGGGTCTTTCTAGTAGTTGCACATCAAATCTAAGCTGTCTGAAGTGTTGTTCCAAAGTTATCAACATTTTTACGTTTGGCGTTCCGGAACCCACCTTATCTCAGGCTGAAAACTCGTTTTGTGCATTGTGCCATAACTTCTCAGGGTAGCTTCAGAACATGAAATTTTCACCTCACACTATAGCAGAAAGGGTCTTTCTAGTAGTTGCACGTCAAATCTAAGCTGTCTGAAGTGTTTTTCCAAAGTTATCAACATTTTTATGTTTGGCGTTCCAGAATCGACCTTATCTGAGGCTGAAAACGCGTTTTACGCATTTTGCCATAACTTTGGAGGGAAGCTTCAGAACATGAAATTTTGACCTCCCACTATTGCAGAAAGGGTCTTTCTAGTAGTTGCACATCAAATCTAAGCTGTCTGAATAGTTTTTCCAAAGTTATCAACATTTTTATGTTTGGCGTTCCGGAACCCACCTTATCTCAGGCTGAAAACGTATTTTCTGAAATGTGCCATAACTTTTGTGGGAACCTTCAGATTATGAAATTTTCACCTCCCACTGTAGCAGAAAGGGTCTTTCTAGTAGTTGCACATCAAATCTAAGCTGTCTGAAGTGTTGTTCCAAAGTTATCAACATTTTTACGTTTGGCGTTCCGGAACCCACCTTATCTCAGGCTGAAAACGTATTTTCTGCATTGTGCCATAACTTCTCAGGGAAGCTTCAGATCACGAAATTTTCACCTCCCACTATAGCAGAGAGGGTTTTTCTAGTAGTTGCACATCAAATCTAAGCCGTCTGAATACTTTTTCAAAAATTATCAACATTTTTATGTTTGGCGTTCCGGAACCCACCTTATCTCAGGCTGAAAACGCGTTTTCTGTTGTGTGCCATAACTTTGCAGGGAAGCTTCAGAACTTGAAATTTTCACCTCCCACTATAGCAGAAAGGGTCTTTCTCGTAGTTGCACATCAAATCTAAGTTCTCTGAAGTGTTTTTCCAAAGTTATCAACATTTTTATGTTTGGCGTTCCGGAACTCGGCTTATCTCAGGCTGAAAACGCGTTTTCTGCATTGTGCCATAACTTTGCAGGGAAGCTTCAGAACATGAAATTTTAACCTCCCACTATAGCAGAAAGGGTCTTTCTAGTAGTTGCACATCAAATCTAAGCTGTCTGAAGTGTTTTTCCAAAGTTATCAACATTTTTATGTTTAGCGTTCCGGAACTCACCTTATCTCAGGCTGAAAACGCGTTTTCTGCATTGTTCCTTAACTTTGCAGAGAAGCTTCAGAACATGAAATTTTCAACTCCCACTATAACAGACTGGGTCTTTCGAGTAGTTGCACATCAAATATAAGTTGTCTGAAGTGTTTCTCGAAAGCTATCAACATTTTTATGTTTGGCGTTACGGAAACGACCATATCTCGGGCTGAAAATGCGTTTTCTGCATTGTGCCATAACCTTGCAGGGAAGCTTCAGAACATGAAATTTTCACCTCCCACTATAACAGACAGGGTCTTTCTAGTAGTTGCACATCAAATCTAAGTTGTCTGAAGTGTTTTTTATAAGCTATCAACATTTTTTAGGTTGGCGTTCCAGAAACGACCTTATCTCGGGCTGAAAACGCTTTATCTGCATTGTGCCATAACTTTGCAGGGAAGCTTCAGAACATCAAATTTTCACCGCCCACTATAGCAGAAAGGGTCTTTCCAGTAGTTGCACATCAAATCTAAGCTGTCTGAAGTGTTTTTCCAAAGTTATCAACATTTTTATGTTTGGTGTACCGGAATCGACCTTATCTCAGGCTTAAAACGCGTTTTACGCATTGTGCCATAACTTTGCAGGGAACCTTTCGAACATGAAATTTTCACCTCCCACTACAGCAGAAAGGGTATTTCTAGTAGTTGCACATCAAATCTAAGCTGTCTGAAGTGTTGTTCCAAAGTTATCAACATTTTTACGTTTGGCGTTCCGGAACCCACCTTATCTCAGGCTGAAAACTCGTTTTGTGCATTGTGCCATAACTTTACAGGGTAGCTTCAGAACATGAAATTTTCACCTCATACTATAGCAGAAAGGGTCTTTCTAGTAGTTGCACGTCAAATCTAAGCTGTCTGAAGTGTTTTTCCAAAGTTATCAACATTTTATGTTTGGCGTTCAAGAATCGACCTTATCTGAGGCTGAAAACGCGTTTTACGCATTTTGCCATAACTTTGGAGGGAAGCTTCAGAACATGAAATTTTGACCTCCCACTATTGCAGAAAGGGTCTTTCTAGTAGTTGCACATCAAATCTAAGCTCTCTGAAGTGTTGTTCCAAAGTTATCAACATTTTTACGTTTGGCGTTCCGGAACCCACCTTATCTCAGGCTGAAAACGCGTTTTCCGCATTGCGTCATAACTTTGCAGGGAAGCTTCAGAACATGAAATGTTCACCTCCCACTATAGCAGAAAGGGTCTTTCTAGTAGTTGCACATCAAATCTAAGCTCTCTGAAGTGTTTTTCCAAAGTTATCAACATTTTCATGTTTGGCGTTTCGGAATCTACCTTATCTCAGGCTGAAAATGCGTTTTACGCATTGTGCCATAACTTTGCAGGGAACATTTAGAACATGAAATTTTCACCTCCCACTATAGCAAAAAGGGTGTTTCTAGTAGTTGCACATCAAATCTAAGCTGTCTGAAATGTTGTCCCAAAATTATCAACATTTTTACGTTGGGCGTTTCGGAATCCACCTTATCTCAGGCTGAAAACGCGTTTTCTGCATTGTGCCATAACTTCTCAGGGAAGCTTCAGAACATGAAATGTTCACCTCCCACTATAGCAGAAAGGGTGTTTCTAGTAGTTGCACATCAAATCTAAGCTGTCTGAAGTGTTTTTCCAAAGTTATCAACATTTTTATGTTTGGCGTTCCAGAATCGACCTTATCTCAGGCTGAAAACGCGATTTACGCATTTTGCCATAACTTTGGAGGGAATCTTCAGAAAATGAAATTTTCACCTCCCACTATAGCAGAAAGGGTCTTTCGAGTAGTTGCACATCAAATCGAAGCTGTCTGAATTGTTGTTCCAAAGTTATCAACATTTTTACGTTTGGCGTTCCGGAACCCACCTTATCTGAGGCTGAAAACGCGTTTTCTGTTGTGTCCCATAACTTTGCAGGGAAGCTTCAGAACTTGAAATTTTCACCTCCCACTATAGCAGAAAGGGTCTTTCTCGTAGTTGCTCATCAAATCTAAGTTGTCTGAAGTGTTTTTCCAAAGTTATCAACATGTTTATGTTTGGCGTTCCGGAACCCACCTTATCTCTGGCTGAAAACGCGTTTTCTGCATTGTGCCCTTACTTTTCTGGGGAGCTTCAGAACATGGAATTTTCACATCCCACGATAACAGAAAGGGTCCTTCTAGTATTTGCACATCAAATCTAAGCAGTCTGAAGTGTTTTTCCAAAGTTATCAACATTTTTTCGTTTGGCGTTCCGGAACCCACCTTATCTCAGGCTGAAAACGCATTTTCTGAAATGTGCCATAACTTTTGTGGGAAGCTTCAGATCATGAAATTTTCACCTCCCACTGTAGCAGAAAGGGTCTTTCTAGTAGTTGCACATCAAATCTAAGCTGTCTGAAGTGTTGTTCCAAAGTTATCAACATTTTTACGTTTGGCGTTCCGGAACCCACCTTATCTCAGGCTGAAAACGTATTTTCTGCAATGTGCCATAACTTCTCAGGGAAACTTCAGATCACGAAATTGTCACCTCCCACTATAGCAGAAAGGGTTTTTCTAGTAGTTGCACATCAAATCTAAGCTGTTTGAATACTTTTTCCAAAATTATCAACATTTTTATGTTTGGCGTTCCGGAACCCACCTTATCTCAGGCTGAAAACGCGTTTTCTGTTGTGTGCCATAACTTTGCAGGGAAGCTTCAGAACTTGAAATTTTCACCTCCCACTATATCAGAAAGGGTCTTTCTCGTAGTTGCTCATCAAATCTAAGTTGTCTGAAGTGTTTTTCCAAAGTTATCAACATTTTTATGTTTGGCGTTCCGGAACTCGGCTTATCTCAGGCTGAAAACGCGTTTTCTGCATTGTGCCATAACTTTGCAGGGAAGCTTCAGAACATGAAATTTTAACCTCCCTCTGTAGCAGAAAGGGTCTTTCTAGTAGTTGCACATCAAATCTAAGCTGTCTGAAGTGTTGTTCCAAAGTTATCAACATTTTTACGTTTGGCGTTCCGGAACCCAATTTATCTGAGGCTGAAAACGCGTTTTCTGCATTGTTCCTTAACTTTGCAGAGAAGCTTCAGAACATGAAATTTTCAACTCCCACTATAACAGACTGGGTCTTTCGAGTAGTTGCACATCAAATATAAGTTGTCTGAAGTGTTTCTCGAAAGCCATGAACATTTTTATGTTTGGCGTTACGGAAACGACCATATCTCGGGCTGAAGACGCGTTTTCTGCATTGTGCCATAACTTTGCAGGGAAGCTTCAGAACATGAAATTTTCACCTCCCACTATAACAGACAGGGTCTTTCTAGTAGTTGCACATCAAATCTAAGTTGTCTGAAGTGTTTTTTAAAAGCTATCAACATTTTTTAGGTTGGCGTTCCAGAAACGACCTTATCTCGGGCTGAAAACGCTTTTTCTGCATTGTGCCATAACTTTGCAGGGAAGCTTCAGAACATCAAATTTTCACCTCCCACTATAGCAGAAAGGGTCTTTCTAGTCGTTGTACATCAAATCTAAGCTGTTTGAAGTGTTTTTCCAAAGTTATCAACATTTTTATGTTTGGCGTTCCGGAACCCACCTTATCTCGGGCTGAAAACGCTTTTTCTGCATTGTGCCATAACTTTGCAGGGAAGCTTCAGAACATCAAATTTTCACCTCCCACTATAGCAGAAAGGGTCTTTCTAGTCGTTGCACATCAAATCTAAGCTGTCTGAAGTGTTTTTCCAAAGTTATCAACATTTTTACGTTTGGCGCTCCGGAACCCACATTACCTCAGGCTGAATACGCGTTTTCGGCATTGTGTCATAACTTTGCAGGGAAGCTTCAGAACATGAAATTTTAACCTCCCACTGTAGCAGAAAGGGTCTTTCTAGTAGTTGCACATCAAATCTAAGCTGTCTGAAGTGTTTTTCGGAAGTTATCAACATTTTTATGTTTGGTGTTCCGGAACCCACCTTGTCTCATGCTGAAAACGCGTTTTTTGCATTGTGCCATAACTTTGAAGGAAAGCTTCAGAACATGAAAGTTTCACCTCCCACTATAGCAGAAAGGGTCTTTCTCGTAGTTGCACATCAAATCTAAGCTGTCTGAAGTGTTTTTCCAAAGTTATCAACATTTTTAAGTTTGGTGTTCCGGAACCCTCCTTATCTCAGGCTGAAAACGCATTTTCTGCATTGTTCCTTAACTTTGCATGGAAGCATCAGAACATGAAATTTTCAACTCCCACTATGACAAACAGGGTCTTTCTAATAGTTGCACATCAAATCTAATCTGTCTGAAGTGTTTTTCGAAAGTTATCAACATTTTTATGTTTGGCGTTCCGGAACCCACCTTATCTCAGGCTGAAAACGCGTTTTCTGCATTGTGCCATAACTTTGCAGGGAAGCTTCAGAACATGAAATTTTCACCTCCCACTGTAGCAGAAAGGGTCTTTCTCGTAGTTGCACATGAAATATAAGCTGTCTAAAGTGTTTTTCCAAAGTTATCAACATTTTTATGTTTGGCGTTCCGGAACCCACCTTATGTCAGGCTGAAAACGCGTTTTCTGCATTGTGCCATAACTTTGCAGGGAAGCTTCAGAACATGAAATTTTAACCTCCCACTGTAGCAGAAAGGGTCTTACTAGTAGTTGGAAATCAAATCTAAGCTGTCTGAAGTGTTTTTCCAAAGTTATCAACATTTTTATGTTTGAAGTTCCGGAACCCACCTTGTCTCAGGCTGAAAACGCGTTTTCTGCATTGTGCCATAACTTTGAAGGAAAGCTTCAGAACATGAAAGTTTCACCTCCCACTATAGCAGAAAGGGTCTTTCTCGTAGTTACACATCAAATCTAAGCTGTCTGAAGTGTTTTTCCAAAGTTATCAACATTTTTACGTTTGGCGTTCCGGAACCCACCTTATCTCAGGCTGAAAACGCGTTTTCTGCATTTTGCCATAACTTTGCAGGAAGCTTCACAACATGAAATTTTCACCTCCCACTATAGATGAAAGGGTCTTTCTAGTAGTTGTACATCAAATCTAAGCTTTCTGAAATGTTTTTTCCAAAGTTATCAACATTTTTATGTTTGGCGTTCCGGAACCCACCTTATCTCAGGCTGAAAACGCGTTTTCTGCATTGTCCCATAACTTTGCAGGGAAACTTCAGAACATGAAATTTTAACTTCCCACTATAGCAGAAAGGGTCTTTCTAGTAGTTGCACATCAAATCTAAGCTGTCTGAAATGTTTTTTCCAAAGTTATCAACATTTTTATGTTTGGCGTTCCGGAACCCACCTTATCTCAGGCTGAAAACTCGTTTTTTGCATTGTGCCATAACTTTGCAGGAAGCTTCAGAAGATGAAATTTTCACCTCCCACTACAGCAGAAAGGGTCTTTCTAGTAGTTGCACATCAAATCTAAGCTGTCTGAAATGTTTTTTACAAAGTTATCAACATTTTTATGTTTGGCGTTCCGGAACCCACCTTATCTCTGGCTGAAAACGCATTTTCTGCTTTGTGCCATAACTTTGCTGGGAATCTTTAGAACATGAAATTTTAACCTCCAACTATAGCATAAAGGGTCTTTCTTGTAGTTGCACATCAAATCTAAGCTGTCTGAAGTGGTTTCCCAAAGTTATCAACATTTTTATGTTTGGCGTTCCGGAACCCACCTTTTTTCAGGCTGAAAAGGCGTTTTCTGCATTGTGCCATAACTTTGCAGGGAAGCTTCAGAACATGAAAGTTTCACCTCCCACTATAGCAGAAAGGGTCTTTCTCGTAGTTGCACATCAAATCTAAGCTGTCTGAAGTGTTTTTCCAAAGTTATCAACATTTTTAAGTTTGGTGTTCCGGAACCCTCCTTATCTCAGGCTGAAAACGCATTTTCTGCATTGTTCCTTAACTTTGCATGGAAGCATCAGAACATGAAATTTTCAACTCCCACTATGACAAACAGGGTCTTTCTAATAGTTGCACATCAAATCTAATCTGTCTGAAGTGTTTTTCGAAAGTTATCAACATTTTTATGTTTGGCGTTCCGGAACCCACCTTATCTCAGGCTGAAAACGCGTTTTCTGCATTGTGCCATAACTTTGCAGGGAAGCTTCAGAACATGAAATTTTCACCTCCCACTGTAGCAGAAAGGGTCTTTCTCGTAGTTGCACATGAAATATAAGCTGTCTAAAGTGTTTTTCCAAAGTTATCAACATTTTTATGTTTGGCGTTCCGGAACCCACCTTAAGTCAGGCTGAAAACGCGTTTTCTGCATTGTGCCATAACTTTGCAGGGAAGCTTCAGAACATGAAATTTTAACCTCCCACTGTAGCAGAAAGGGTCTTACTAGTAGTTGGAAATCAAATCTAAGCTGTCTGAAGTGTTTTTCCAAAGTTATCAACATTTTTATGTTTGAAGTTCCGGAACCCACCTTGTCTCAGGCTGAAAACGCGTTTTCTGCATTGTGCCATAACTTTGAAGGAAAGCTTCAGAACATGAAAGTTTCACCTCCCACTATAGCAGAAAGGGTCTTTCTAGTAGTTACACATCAAATCTAAGCTGTCTGAAGTGTTTTTCCAAAGTTATCAACATTTTTACGTTTGGCGTTCCGGAACCCACCTTATCTCAGGCTGAAAACGCGTTTTCTGCATTTTGCCATAACTTTGCAGGAAGCTTCACAACATGAAATTTTCACCTCCCACTATAGATGAAAGGGTCTTTCTAGTAGTTGTACATCAAATCTAAGCTTTCTGAAATGTTTTTTCCAAAGTTATCAACATTTTTATGTTTGGCGTTCCGGAACCCACCTTATCTCAGGCTGAAAACGCGTTTTCTGCATTGTCCCATAACTTTGCAGGGAAACTTCAGAACATGAAATTTTAACTTCCCACTATAGCAGAAAGGGTCTTTCTAGTAGTTGCACATCAAATCTAAGCTGTCTGAAATGTTTTTTCCAAAGTTATCAACATTTTTATGTTTGGCGTTCCGGAACCCACCTTATCTCAGGCTGAAAACTCGTTTTTTGCATTGTGCCATAACTTTGCAGGAAGCTTCAGAAGATGAAATTTTCACCTCCCACTACAGCGGAAAGGGTCTTTCTAGTAGTTGCACATCAAATCTAAGCTGTCTGAAATGTTTTTTACAAAGTTATCAACATTTTTATGTTTGGCGTTCCGGAACCCACCTTATCTCTGCCTGAAAACCCATTTTCTGCTTTGTGCCATAACTTTGCTGGGAATCTTTAGAACATGAAATTTTAACCTCCAACTATAGCATAAAGCGTCTTTCTTGTAGTTGCACATCAAATCTAAGCTGTCTGAAGTGGTTTCCCAAAGTTATCAACATTTTTATGTTTGGCGTTCCGGAACCCAACTTTTTTCAGGCTGAAAAGGCGTTTTCTGCATTGTGCCATAACTTTGCAGGGAAGCTTCAGAACATGAAATTTTAACCTCCCACTGTAGCAGAAAGGGTCTTTCTATTAGTTGCACATCAAATCTAAGCTGTCTGAAGTGTTGTTCCAAAGTTATCAACATTTTTAAGTTTGGTGTTCCGGAACCCACCTTATCTCAGGCTGAAAACGCGTTTTCTGCATTGTTCCTTAACTTTGCAGGGAAGCATCAGAACATGAAATTTTCAACTCCCACTATGACAAACAGGGTCTTTCTAATAGTTGCTCATCTAATCTAATCTGTCTGAAGTGTTTTTCGAAAGTTATCAACATTTTTATGTTTGGCGTTCCGGAACCCACCTTATCTCAGGCTGAAAACGCGTTTTCTGCATTGTGCCATAACTTTGCAGGGAAGCTTCAGAACATGAAATTTTCACCTCCCACTATAGCAGAAAGGGTCTTTCTCGTAGTTGCACATGAAATATAAGCTGTCTGAAGTGTTTTTACAAAGTTATCAACATTTTTATGTTTGGCGTTCCGGAACCCACCTTATCTCAGGCTGAAAACGTGTTTTCTGCATTGTGCCATAACTTTGCTGGGAATCTTTAGAACATGAAATTTTAACCTCCCACAATAGCATAAAGGGTCTTTCTTGTAGTTGCACATCAAATCTAAGCTATCTGAAGTGTTCTTCCAAAGTTATCAACATTTTTATGTTCGGCTTTCCGGAACCCACCTCATCTCTGGCTGAAAAAGCGTTTTCTGCTTTGTGCCATAACTTTGCTGTGAATATTTAGAACATGAAATTTTAACCTCCCACAATAGCATAAAGGGTCTTTCTTGTAGTTGCACATCAAATCTAAGCTGTCTGAAGTGTTTTTCCAAAGTTATCAACATTTTTACGTTTGGCGCTCCGGAACCCACATTACCTCTGACTGAAAACGCGTTTTCTGCAATGTGCCATGACTTTGCTGGGAATCTTTAGAACATGAAATTTTAACCTCCCACAATAGCATAAAGGGTCTTTCTTGTAGTTGCACATTAAATCTAAGCTGTCTGAAGTGGTTTCCCAAAGTTATCAACATTTTTATGTTTGGCGTTCCGGAACCCACCTTTTTTCAGGCTGAAAAGGCGTTTTCTGCATTGTGCCATAACTTTGCAGGGAAGCTTCAGAACATGAAATTTTCACCTCCCACTGTAGCAGAAAGGGTCTTTCTATTAGTTGCACATCAAATCTAAGCTGTCTGAAATGTTTTTTCCAAAGTTATCAACATTTTTATGTTTGGCGTTCCGGAACCCACCTTATCTCAGGCTGAAAACTCGTTTTTTGCATTGTGCCATAACTTTGCAGGAAGCTTCAGAAGATGAAATTTTCACCTCCCACTACAGCAGAAAGGGTCTTTCTAGTAGTTGCACATCAAATCTAAGCTGTCTGAAATGTTTTTTATAAAGTTATCAACATTTTTATGTTTGGCGTTCCGGAACCCACCTTATCTCTGGCTGAAAACCCATTTTCTGCTTTGTGCCATAACTTTGCTGGGAATCTTTAGAACATGAAATTTTAACCTCCAACTATAGCATAAAGCGTCTTTCTTGTAGTTGCACATCAAATCTAAGCTGTCTGAAGTGGTTTCCCAAAGTTATCAACATTTTTATGTTTGGCGTTCCGGAACCCAACTTTTTTCAGGCTGAAAAGGCGTTTTCTGCATTGTGCCATAACTTTGCAGGGAAGCTTCAGAACATGAAATTTTAACCTCCCACTGTAGCAGAAAGGGTCTTTCTATTAGTTGCACATCAAATCTAAGCTGTCTGAAGTGTTTTTCCAAAGTTATCAACATTTTTAAGTTTGGTGTTCCGGAACCCACCTTATCTCAGGCTGAAAACGCGTTTTCTGCATTGTTCCTTAACTTTGCAGGGAAGCATCAGAACATGAAATTTTCAACCCCCACTATGACAAACAGGGTCTTTCTAATAGTTGCTCATCTAATCTAATCTGTCTGAAGTGTTTTTCGAAAGTTATCAACATTTTTATGTTTGGCGTTCCGGAACCCACCTTATCTCAGGCTGAAAACGCGTTTTCTGCATTGTGCCATAACTTTGCAGGGAAGCTGCAGAACATGAAATTTTCACCTCCCACTATAGCAGAAAGGGTCTTTCTCGTAGTTGCACATCAAATCTAAGCTGTCTGAAGTGTTTTTTCAAAGTTATCATATTTTTATGTTTGGCGTTCCGGAACCCACCTTATCTCAGGCTGAAAACGTGTTTTCTGCATTGTGCCATAACTTTGCTGGGAATCTTTAGAACATGAAATTTTAACCTCCCACAATAGCATAAAGGGTCTTTCTTGTAGTTGCACATCAAATCTAAGCTGTCTGAAGTGTTTTTCCAAAGTTATCAACATTTTTATGTTTGGCTTTCCGGAACCCACCTCATCTCTGGCTGAAAAAGCGTTTTCTGCTTTGTGCCATAACTTTGCTGGGAATATTTAGAACATGAAATTTTAACCTCCCACAATAGCATAAAGGGACTTTCTTGTAGTTGCACATCAAATCTAAGCTGCCTGAAGTGTTTTTCGAAAGTTATCAACAATTTTATGTTTGGCGTTCCGGAACCCACCTTATCTCAGGCTGAAAACGCCTTTTCTGCATTATGCCATAACTTTGCAGGGAAGCTTCAGAACATGAAATTTTCACCTCCCACTATAGCAGAAAGGGTATTTCTCGTACTTGCACATGAAATATAAGCTGTCTGAAGTGTTTTTCGAAAGTTATCAACATTTTTATGTTTGGCGTTCCGGAACCCACCTTATCTCAGGCTGAAAACGCGTTTTCTGCATTGTGCCATAACTTTGCAGGAAGCTTCAGAACATGAAATTTTCACCTCCCACTATAGCAGAAAGGGTCTTTCTAGTAGTTGCACATCAAATCTATGTTGTCTGAAGTGTTTTTCGAAAGCTATCAACATTTTTTAGGTTGGTGTTCCGGAAACGACCTTATCTCGGACTGAAAACGCGTTTTCTGCATTGTGCCATAACTTTGCAGGGAAGCTTCAGAACATGAAATTTTCAACTCCCACTACAACAGACAATGTCTTTGTAGTAGTTGCACATCAAATCTAAGCTGTCTGAAGTGTTTTTCGAAAGTTATCAACATTTTTATGTTTGGCGTTCCGGAACCCACCTTGTCTCCGGCTGAAAACGCGTTTTCTGCATTGTGCCATAACTTTGAAGGATAGCTTCAGAACACGAAAGTTTCACCTCCCACTATAGCAGAAAGGGTCTTTCTAATAGTTACACATCAAATCTAAGCTGTCTGAACTGTTATTCGAAAGTTATCAACATTTTTATGTTTGGCGTTCCGGATCCCACCTCATCTCTGGCTGAAAACGCATTTTCTGCTTTGTGGCATAACTTTGCTGGGAATCTTTAGAACATGAAATTTTAACCTCCCACAATAGCATAAAGGGTCTTTAATGTAGTTGCACATCAAATCTAAGCTGTCTGAAGTGGTTTTCCAAAGTTATCAACATTTTTATGTTTGGCGTTCCGGAACCCACCTTATCTCTGGCTGAAAACGCATTTTCTGCTTTGTGCCATAAATTTGCAGGGAAGCTTCAGAACATGAAATTTTCACCTCCCACTATAGCAGAAAGGGTCTTTCTCGTAGTTGCACATCAAATCTAAGCTGTCTGAAATGTTTTTTCCAAAGTTATCAACATTTTAATGTTTGGCGTTCCGGAACCCTCCTTATCTCAGGCTGAAAAAGCGTTTTCTGCATTTTGCCATAACTTTGCAGGGAAGCTTCAGAACATGAAATTTTAACCTCCCACTATAGCAGAAAGGGTCTTTCTAGTAGTTGCACATCAAATCTAAGCTGTCTGAAGTGTTTTTCCAAAGTTATCAACATTTTTATGTTTGGCGTTCCGGAAGCCACCTTATCTCAGGCTGAAAACGCGTTTTCTGCATTGTGCCATAACTTTGCAGGGAAGCTTCAGAACATGAAATTTTCACCTCCCACTATAGCAGAAAGGGTCTTTCTAGTAGTTGCAGATCAAACCTAAGCTGTCTGAAGTGTTTTTCCAAAGTTATCAACACTTTTATGTTTGGCGTTCCGGAACCCACCTTATCTCAGGCTGAAAACGCGTTTTCATCATTGTGCCATAACTTTGCATAAAACTTTAGAACATGAAATTTTCACCTCCCACTATAGCAGAAAGGGTCTTTCTAGTAGTCGCAGATTAAATCTAAGCTGTCTGAAATGTTTTTCCAAAGTTTTCAACATTTTTATGTTTGGCGTTCCTGAACCCACCTATTCGTAGGCTGAAAACGCGTTTTCTGCATTGTTCCTTAACTTTGCAGGGAAGCATCAGAACATGAAATTTTCAACTCCCTCTACAGCAGAAAGGGTCTTTCTAGTAGTTGCACGTCAAATCTAAGCTGTCTGAAGTGTTTTTCCAAAGTTATCAACATTTTTATGTTTGGCGTTCCGGAAGCCACCTTATCTCAGGCTGAAAACGCGTTTTCTGCATTGTGCCATAACTTTGCAGGGAAGCTTCAGAACATGAAATTTTCACCTCCCACTATAGCAGAAAGGGTCTTTCTCGTAGTTGCACATCAAATCTAAGCTGTCTGAAGTGTTTTTTCAAAGTTATCATATTTTTATGTTTGGCGTTCCGGAACCCACCTTATCTCAGGCTGAAAACGTGTTTTCTGCATTGTGCCATAACTTTGCTGGGAATCTTTAGAACATGAAATTTTAACCTCCCACAATAGCATAAAGGGTCTTTCTTGTAGTTGCACATCAAATCTAAGCTGTCTGAAGTGTTTTTCCAAAGTTATCAACATTTTTATGTTTGGCTTTCCGGAACCCACCTCATCTCTGGCTGAAAAAGCGTTTTCTGCTTTGTGCCATAACTTTGCTGGGAATATTTAGAACATGAAATTTTAACCTCCCACAATAGCATAAAGGGACTTTCTTGTAGTTGCACATCAAATCTAAGCTGCCTGAAGTGTTTTTCCAAAGTTATCAACATTTTTACGTTTGGCGCTCCGGAACCCACATTACCTCTGGCTGAAAACGCGTTTTCTGCAATGTGCCATAACTTTGCTGGGAATCTTTAGAACATGAAATTTTAACCTCCCACAATAGCATAAAGGGTCTTTCTTGTAGTTGCACATTAAATCTAAGCTGTCTGAAGTGGTTTCCCAAAGTTATCAACATTTTTATGTTTGGCGTTCCGGAACCCACCTTTTTTCAGGCTGAAAAGGCGTTTTCTGCATTGTGCCATAATTTTGCAGGGAAGCTTCAGAACATGAAATTTTAACCTCCCACTGTAGCAGAAAGGGTCTTTCTATTAGTTGCACATCAAATCTAAGCTGTCTGAAGTGTTTTTCCAAAGTTATCAACATTTTTAAGTTTGGTGTTCCGGAACCCACCTTATCTCAGGCTGAAAACGCGTTTTATGCATTGTTCCTTATCTTTGCAGGGAAGCATCAGAACATGAAATTTTCAACTCCCACTATGACAAACAGGGTCTTTCTAATAGTTGCACATCAAATCTAATCTGTCTGAAGTGTTTTTCGAAAGTTATCAACAATTTTATGTTTGGCGTTCCGGAACCCACCTTATCTCAGGCTGAAAACGCCTTTTCTGCATTATGCCATAACTTTGCAGGGAAGCTTCAGAACATGAAATTTTCACCTCCCACTATAGCAGAAAGGGTATTTCTTTTTTATGTTTGGCGTTCCGGAACCCACCTTATCTCTGGCTGAAAACGCATTTTCTGCTTTGTGCCATAAATTTGCAGGGAAGCTTCAGAACATGAAATTTTCACCTCCCACTATAGCAGAAAGGGCCTTTCTCGTAGTTGCACATCAAATCTAAGCTGTCTGAAATGTTTTTTCCAAAGTTATCAACATTTTAATGTTTGGCGTTCCGGAACCCTCCTTATCTCAGGCTGAAAAAGCGTTTTCTGCATTGTGCCATAACTTTGCAGGGAAGCTTCAGAACATGAAATTTTAACCTCCCACTGTAGCAGAAAGGGTCTTTCTAGTAGTTGCACATCAAATCTAAGCTGTCTGAAGTGTTTTTCCAAAGTTATAAACATTTTTATGTTTGGCGTTCCGGAACCCACCTTATCTCAGGCTGAAAACGCGGTTTCTGCATTGTTCCTTAACTTTGCAGGGAAGCTTCAGAACATGAAATTTTCACCTCCCACTATAGCAGAAAGGGTCTTTCTAGTCGTTGCACATTAAATCTAAGCTTTCTGATATGTTTTTCCAAAGTTATCAACATTTTTATGTTTGGCATTCCAGAATCGACCTTATCTCTGGCTGAAAACGCGTTTTCTGCATTGTGCCTTAACTTTGCAGGGAAACTTCAGAACATGAAATGTTCACCTCCCACTATTGCAGAAAGGGTCTTTCTCGTAGTTGCACATCAAATCTAAGCTGTCTGAAGTGTTTTTTCAAAGTTATCATATTTTTATGTTTGGCGTTCCGTAATTGACCTTGTCTCATGCTGAAAACGCGTTTTCTGCATTGTGCCATAACTTTGCAGGGAAGCTTCAGAACATGAAGTGTTCACCTCCCACTATAGCAGAAAGGGTCTCTCTAGTAGTTGCACATCAAATCTAAGCTGTCTGAAGTGTTTTTCCAAAGTTATCAACATTTTTATGTTTGGCATTCCGGAACCCACCTTTTCTCAGGCTGAAAATGCGTTTTCTGCATTGTGCCACAACTTTGCAGGGAAGCTTCAGAACATGAAATTTTCACCTCCCACTATAGCAGAAAGGGTCTTTCTAGTAGTTGCACATCAAATCTAAGCAGTTTGAAGTGTTTTTCCAAAGTTATCAACATTTTTATGTTTGGCGTTCCGGAATCAACCTTATCTCAGGCTGAAAACGCGTTTTACGCATTGCGCCATAACTTTGCAGGAAAGCTTCAGAACATGAAATTTTCAACCCCCACTATGACAAACAGGGTCTTTCTAATAGTTGCTCATCTAATCTAATCTGTCTGAAGTGTTTTTCGAAAGTTATCAACATTTTTATGTTTGGCGTTCCGGAACCCACCTTATCTCAGGCTGAAAACGCGTTTTCTGCATTGTGCCATAACTTTGCAGGGAAGCTGCAGAACATGAAATTTTCACCTCCCACTATAGCAGAAAGGGTCTTTCTCGTAGTTGCACATCAAATCTAAGCTGTCTGAAGTGTTTTTTCAAAGTTATCATATTTTTATGTTTGGCGTTCCGGAACCCACCTTATCTCAGGCTGAAAACGTGTTTTCTGCATTGTGCCATAACTTTGCTGGGAATCTTTAGAACATGAAATTTTAACCTCCCACAATAGCATAAAGGGTCTTTCTTGTAGTTGCACATCAAATCTAAGCTGTCTGAAGTGTTTTTCCAAAGTTATCAACATTTTTATGTTTGGCTTTCCGGAACCCACCTCATCTCTGGCTGAAAAAGCGTTTTCTGCTTTGTGCCATAACTTTGCTGGGAATATTTAGAACATGAAATTTTAACCTCCCACAATAGCATAAAGGGACTTTCTTGTAGTTGCACATCAAATCTAAGCTGCCTGAAGTGTTTTTCGAAAGTTATCAACAATTTTATGTTTGGCGTTCCGGAACCCACCTTATCTCAGGCTGAAAACGCCTTTTCTGCATTATGCCATAACTTTGCAGGGAAGCTTCAGAACATGAAATTTTCACCTCCCACTATAGCAGAAAGGGTATTTCTCGTACTTGCACATGAAATATAAGCTGTCTGAAGTGTTTTTCGAAAGTTATCAACATTTTTATGTTTGGCGTTCCGGAACCCACCTTATCTCAGGCTGAAAACGCGTTTTCTGCATTGTGCCATAACTTTGCAGGAAGCTTCAGAACATGAAATTTTCACCTCCCACTATAGCAGAAAGGGTCTTTCTAGTAGTTGCACATCAAATCTATGTTGTCTGAAGTGTTTTTCGAAAGCTATCAACATTTTTTAGGTTGGTGTTCCGGAAACGACCTTATCTCGGACTGAAAACGCGTTTTCTGCATTGTGCCATAACTTTGCAGGGAAGCTTCAGAACATGAAATTTTCAACTCCCACTACAACAGACAATGTCTTTGTAGTAGTTGCACATCAAATCTAAGCTGTCTGAAGTGTTTTTCGAAAGTTATCAACATTTTTATGTTTGGCGTTCCGGAACCCACCTTGTCTCCGGCTGAAAACGCGTTTTCTGCATTGTGCCATAACTTTGAAGGATAGCTTCAGAACACGAAAGTTTCACCTCCCACTATAGCAGAAAGGGTCTTTCTAATAGTTACACATCAAATCTAAGCTGTCTGAACTGTTATTCGAAAGTTATCAACATTTTTATGTTTGGCGTTCCGGATCCCACCTCATCTCTGGCTGAAAACGCATTTTCTGCTTTGTGGCATAACTTTGCTGGGAATCTTTAGAACATGAAATTTTAACCTCCCACAATAGCATAAAGGGTCTTTAATGTAGTTGCACATCAAATCTAAGCTGTCTGAAGTGGTTTTCCAAAGTTATCAACATTTTTATGTTTGGCGTTCCGGAACCCACCTTATCTCTGGCTGAAAACGCATTTTCTGCTTTGTGCCATAAATTTGCAGGGAAGCTTCAGAACATGAAATTTTCACCTCCCACTATAGCAGAAAGGGTCTTTCTCGTAGTTGCACATCAAATCTAAGCTGTCTGAAATGTTTTTTCCAAAGTTATCAACATTTTAATGTTTGGCGTTCCGGAACCCTCCTTATCTCAGGCTGAAAAAGCGTTTTCTGCATTTTGCCATAACTTTGCAGGGAAGCTTCAGAACATGAAATTTTAACCTCCCACTATAGCAGAAAGGGTCTTTCTAGTAGTTGCACATCAAATCTAAGCTGTCTGAAGTGTTTTTCCAAAGTTATCAACATTTTTATGTTTGGCGTTCCGGAAGCCACCTTATCTCAGGCTGAAAACGCGTTTTCTGCATTGTGCCATAACTTTGCAGGGAAGCTTCAGAACATGAAATTTTCACCTCCCACTATAGCAGAAAGGGTCTTTCTAGTAGTTGCAGATCAAACCTAAGCTGTCTGAAGTGTTTTTCCAAAGTTATCAACATTTTTATGTTTGGCGTTCCGGAACCCACCTTATCTCAGGCTGAAAACGCGTTTTCATCATTGTGCCATAACTTTGCATAAAACTTTAGAACATGAAATTTTCACCTCCCACTATAGCAGAAAGGGTCTTTCTAGTAGTCGCAGATTAAATCTAAGCTGTCTGAAATGTTTTTCCAAAGTTTTCAACATTTTTATGTTTGGCGTTCCTGAACCCACCTATTCGTAGGCTGAAAACGCGTTTTCTGCATTGTTCCTTAACTTTGCAGGGAAGCATCAGAACATGAAATTTTCAACTCCCTCTACAGCAGAAAGGGTCTTTCTAGTAGTTGCACGTCAAATCTAAGCTGTCTGAAGTGTTTTTCCAAAGTTATCAACATTTTTATGTTTGGCGTTCCGGAAGCCACCTTATCTCAGGCTGAAAACGCGTTTTCTGCATTGTGCCATAACTTTGCAGGGAAGCTTCAGAACATGAAATTTTCACCTCCCACTATAGCAGAAAGGGTCTTTCTCGTAGTTGCACATCAAATCTAAGCTGTCTGAAGTGTTTTTTCAAAGTTATCATATTTTTATGTTTGGCGTTCCGGAACCCACCTTATCTCAGGCTGAAAACGTGTTTTCTGCATTGTGCCATAACTTTGCTGGGAATCTTTAGAACATGAAATTTTAACCTCCCACAATAGCATAAAGGGTCTTTCTTGTAGTTGCACATCAAATCTAAGCTGTCTGAAGTGTTTTTCCAAAGTTATCAACATTTTTATGTTTGGCTTTCCGGAACCCACCTCATCTCTGGCTGAAAAAGCGTTTTCTGCTTTGTGCCATAACTTTGCTGGGAATATTTAGAACATGAAATTTTAACCTCCCACAATAGCATAAAGGGACTTTCTTGTAGTTGCACATCAAATCTAAGCTGCCTGAAGTGTTTTTCCAAAGTTATCAACATTTTTACGTTTGGCGCTCCGGAACCCACATTACCTCTGGCTGAAAACGCGTTTTCTGCAATGTGCCATAACTTTGCTGGGAATCTTTAGAACATGAAATTTTAACCTCCCACAATAGCATAAAGGGTCTTTCTTGTAGTTGCACATTAAATCTAAGCTGTCTGAAGTGGTTTCCCAAAGTTATCAACATTTTTATGTTTGGCGTTCCGGAACCCACCTTTTTTCAGGCTGAAAAGGCGTTTTCTGCATTGTGCCATAATTTTGCAGGGAAGCTTCAGAACATGAAATTTTAACCTCCCACTGTAGCAGAAAGGGTCTTTCTATTAGTTGCACATCAAATCTAAGCTGTCTGAAGTGTTTTTCCAAAGTTATCAACATTTTTAAGTTTGGTGTTCCGGAACCCACCTTATCTCAGGCTGAAAACGCGTTTTATGCATTGTTCCTTATCTTTGCAGGGAAGCATCAGAACATGAAATTTTCAACTCCCACTATGACAAACAGGGTCTTTCTAATAGTTGCACATCAAATCTAATCTGTCTGAAGTGTTTTTCGAAAGTTATCAACAATTTTATGTTTGGCGTTCCGGAACCCACCTTATCTCAGGCTGAAAACGCCTTTTCTGCATTATGCCATAACTTTGCAGGGAAGCTTCAGAACATGAAATTTTCACCTCCCACTATAGCAGAAAGGGTATTTCTTTTTTATGTTTGGCGTTCCGGAACCCACCTTATCTCTGGCTGAAAACGCATTTTCTGCTTTGTGCCATAAATTTGCAGGGAAGCTTCAGAACATGAAATTTTCACCTCCCACTATAGCAGAAAGGGCCTTTCTCGTAGTTGCACATCAAATCTAAGCTGTCTGAAATGTTTTTTCCAAAGTTATCAACATTTTAATGTTTGGCGTTCCGGAACCCTCCTTATCTCAGGCTGAAAAAGCGTTTTCTGCATTGTGCCATAACTTTGCAGGGAAGCTTCAGAACATGAAATTTTAACCTCCCACTGTAGCAGAAAGGGTCTTTCTAGTAGTTGCACATCAAATCTAAGCTGTCTGAAGTGTTTTTCCAAAGTTATAAACATTTTTATGTTTGGCGTTCCGGAACCCACCTTATCTCAGGCTGAAAACGCGGTTTCTGCATTGTTCCTTAACTTTGCAGGGAAGCTTCAGAACATGAAATTTTCACCTCCCACTATAGCAGAAAGGGTCTTTCTAGTCGTTGCACATTAAATCTAAGCTTTCTGATATGTTTTTCCAAAGTTATCAACATTTTTATGTTTGGCATTCCAGAATCGACCTTATCTCTGGCTGAAAACGCGTTTTCTGCATTGTGCCTTAACTTTGCAGGGAAACTTCAGAACATGAAATGTTCACCTCCCACTATTGCAGAAAGGGTCTTTCTCGTAGTTGCACATCAAATCTAAGCTGTCTGAAGTGTTTTTTCAAAGTTATCATATTTTTATGTTTGGCGTTCCGTAATTGACCTTGTCTCATGCTGAAAACGCGTTTTCTGCATTGTGCCATAACTTTGCAGGGAAGCTTCAGAACATGAAGTGTTCACCTCCCACTATAGCAGAAAGGGTCTCTCTAGTAGTTGCACATCAAATCTAAGCTGTCTGAAGTGTTTTTCCAAAGTTATCAACATTTTTATGTTTGGCATTCCGGAACCCACCTTTTCTCAGGCTGAAAATGCGTTTTCTGCATTGTGCCACAACTTTGCAGGGAAGCTTCAGAACATGAAATTTTCACCTCCCACTATAGCAGAAAGGGTCTTTCTAGTAGTTGCACATCAAATCTAAGCAGTTTGAAGTGTTTTTCCAAAGTTATCAACATTTTTATGTTTGGCGTTCCGGAATCAACCTTATCTCAGGCTGAAAACGCGTTTTACGCATTGCGCCATAACTTTGCAGGAAAGCTTCAGAACATGAAATTTTCAATTCCCACTAAAGCAGAAAGGGTTTTTCTCCTACTTGCACATCAAATCTAAGCTGTCTGATATGTTTTTCCAAAGTTATCAACATTTTTATGTTTGGCATTCCAGAATCGACCTTATCTCTGGCTGAAAACGCGTTTTCTGCATTGTGCCTTAACTTTGCAGGGAAACTTCAGAACATGAAATGTTCACCTCCCACTATTGCAGAAAGGGTCTTTCTCGTAGTTGCACATCAAATCTAAGCTGTCTGAAGTGTTTTTTCAAAGTTATCATATTTTTATGTTTGGCGTTCCGTAATTGACCTTGTCTCATGCTGAAAACGCGTTTTCTGCATTGTGCCATAACTTTGCAGGGAAGCTTCAGAACATGAAGTGTTCACCTCCCACTATAGCAGAAAGGGTCTCTCTAGTAGTTGCACATCAAATCTAAGCTGTCTGAAGTGTTTTTCCAAAGTTATCAACATTTTTATGTTTGGCATTCCGGAACCCACCTTTTCTCAGGCTGAAAATGCGTTTTCTGCATTGTGCCACAACTTTGCAGGGAAGCTTCAGAACATGAAATTTTCACCTCCCACTATAGCAGAAAGGGTCTTTCTAGCAGTTGCACATCAAATCTAAGCTGTCTTGAAGTGTTTTTCTGAAGTTATCAACATTTTTATGTTTGGCGTTCCGGAACCCACCTTATCTCAGCCTGAAAACGCGTTTTACATATTTTGCCATAACTTTGGAGGGAAGCTTCAGAACATGACATTTTTACATCCCACTATAGCAGAAAGGGTCTTTCTAGTAGTTGCACATCAAATCTAAGCTGTCTGAAGTGTTTTTCCAAAGTTATCAATATTTTTATGTTTGGCGTTCTGGAACCCACCTAATCTCAGCCTGAAAACGCGTTTTACATATTTTGCCATAACTTTGGAGGGAAGCTTCAAAACATGACATTTTTACATCCCACTATAGCAGAAAGGGTCTTTCTAGTAGTTGCACATCAAATCTAAGCTGTCTGAAGTGTTTTTCTGAAGTTATCAACATTTTTATGTTTGGCGTTCCGGAACCCACCTTATCTCAGCCTGAAAAAGCGTTTTACATATTTTGCCATAACTTTGCAGGGAAGCTTCAGAACATGAAATTTTAACATCCCACTATGGCAGAAAGGGTCTTTCTAGTAGTTGCACATCAATTCTAATCTGTCTGAAGTGTTTTTTCAAAGTTATCAACATTTTTATGTTTGGCGTTCCGGAATCAACCTTATCTCAGGCTGAAAACGCGTTTTACGCATTGCGCCATAACATTGCAGGAAAGCTTCAGAACATGAAATTTTCAATTCCCACTAAAGCAGAAAGGGTTTTTCTCCTACTTGCACATCAAATCTAAGCTGTCTGAAATGATTTTCGAAAGTTATCAACATTTTTATGTTTGCCGTTCAGGAATCGACCTTATCTCAGGCTGAAAACCCATTTTCTGCATTGTGCCTTAACTTTGCAGGGAAGCTTCAGAACATGAAATTTTCACCTCCCACTATAGCAGAAAGGGTCTTTCTAGTAGTTGCACATCCAATCTAAGCTGTTTGAAGTGTTTTTCCAAAGTTATCAACATTTTGATGTTTGGCGTTTCGGAATCGACCTTATCTCCGGCTGAAAATGCGTTTTCTGCATTGTGCCATAACTTTGCAGGGAAGCTTGAGAACATAAAGTTTTTACCTCCCACTATAGCAGAAAAGGTCATTCTAGCAGTTGCACATCAAATCTAAGCTGTCTTGAAGTGTTTTTCTGATGTTATCAACATTTTTATGTTTGGCATTCCGGAACCCACCTTATCTCAGCCTGAAAACGCGTTTTACATATTTTGCCATAACTTTGCAGGGAAGCTTCAGAACATGAAATTTTCACCTCCCACTATAGCAGAAAGGGTCTTTCTAGTAGTTGCACATCAAATCTAAGCTGTCTGAAGTGTTTTTCCAAAGTTATCAACATTTTTATGTTTGGCGTTCTGGAACCCACCTAATCTCAGGCCGAAAACGCGTTTTCTGCATTGTGCCATAACTTTTCAGGGAAGCTTCAGAACATGAAGTTTTAACCTCCCACTATAGCAGAAAAGGCCATTCTAGTAGTTGCACATCAATTCTAAGCTGTATTGAAGTGTTTTTCTGAAGTTATCAACATTTTTATGTTTGGCGTTCTGGAACCCACCTAATCTCAGGCTGAAAACGCGTTTTCTGCATTGTGCCATAACTTTTCAGGGAAGCTTCAGAACATGAAATGTTCGCCTCCCACTATAGCAGATAGGGTCTTTCTAGTAGTTGCACATCAAATCTAAGCTGTCTGAAGTGTTTTTCCAAAGTTATCAATATTTTTATGTTTGGCGTTCGGGAATCGACCTTATCTCAGGCTGAAAACGCGTTTCCTGCATTGTGCTAAAACTTTATAGGTAAGCTCCAGAACATGAAATTTTCACCTCCCACTATAGCAGAAAGGGTCTTTCTAGTAGTTGCACATCCAATCTAAGCTGTTTGAAGTGTTTTTCCAAAGTTATCAACATTTTTATGTTTGGCGTTTCGGAATCGACCTTATCTCCGGCTGAAAATGCGTTTTCTGCATTGTGCCATAACTTTGCAGGGAAGCTTGAGAACATGAAGTTTTAACCTCCCACTATAGAAGAAAAGGTCATTCTAGCAGTTGCACATCAAATCTAAGCTGTCTTGAAGTGTTTTTCCAAAGTTATCAATATTTTTATGTTTGGCGTTCCGGAATCGACCTTATCTCAGGCTGAAAACGCGTTTCCTGCATTGTGGCATAACTTTGCAGGGAAGCTTCAGAACATGAAATTTTCACCTCCCACTGTAGCTAAAAGGGTCTTTCTAGTAGTTGCACATCAAATCTAAGCTGTCTGAAGTGTTTTTCCAAAGTTATCAACATTTTTATGTTTGGCGTTCTGGAACCCACCTAATCTCAGGCTGAAAACGCGTTTCCTGCATTGTTGCATAACTTTGCAGGGATGCATCAGAACATGAAATGTTCGCCTCCCACTATAGCAGATAGGGTCTTTCGAGGAGTTGCACATCAAATCTAAGCTGTCTGAAGTGTTTTTCCAAAGTTATCAACATTTTTATGTTTGGCGTTCTGGAACCCACCTTATCTCAGGCTGAAAACGCGTTTTCTGCAACGTGCCATAACTTTGCAGGGAAGCTTCAGAACATGAAGTTTTAACCTCCCACTATAGCAAAAAAGGTCATTCTAGTAGTTGCACATCAAATCTAAGCTGTCTTGAAGTGTTTTTCTGAAGTTTTCAACATTTTTATGTTTGGCGTTCCTGAACCCACCGTATCTCAGCCTGAAAACGCGTTTCACATATTTTGCCATAACTTTGCAGGGAAGCTTCAGAACATGAAATTTTTACATCCCACTATAGCAGAAAGGGTCTTTCTAGTAGTTGCACATCAAATCTAAGCTGTTTGAAGTGTTTTCCCAAAGTTATGAACATTTTAATGTTTGGCGTTTCGGAATCGACCTTATGTCCGGCTGAAAATGCGTTTTTTGCATTGTGCCATAACTTTGCTGGGAATCTTTAGAACATGAAATTTTAACCTCCCACTGTAGCAGAATGGGTCTTTCTAGTAGTTGCACATCAAATCTAAGCTGTCTGAAGCGTTTTTCCAAAGTTATCAACATTTTTATGTTTGGCGTTCCGGAACCCACCTTATCTCAGGCTGAAAACGTGTTTTCTGCATTGTGCCATAACTTTGCTGGGAATCTTTAGAACATGAAATTTTAACCTCCCACAATAGCATAAAGGGTCTTTCTTGTAGTTGCACATCAAATCTAAGCTGTCTGAAGTGTTTTTCCAAAGTTATCAACATTTTTATGTTTGGCTTTCCGGAACCCACCTCATCTCTGGCTGAAAAAGCGTTTTCTGCTTTGTGCCATAACTTTGCTGGGAATATTTAGAACATGAAATTTTAACCTCCCACAATAGCATAAAGGGACTTTCTTGTAGTTGCACATCAAATCTAAGCTGCCTGAAGTGTTTTTCCAAAGTTATCAACATTTTTACGTTTGGCGCTCCGGAACCCACATTACCTCTGGCTGAAAACGCGTTTTCTGCAATGTGCCATAACTTTGCTGGGAATCTTTAGAACATGAAATTTTAACCTCCCACAATAGCATAAAGGGTCTTTCTTGTAGTTGCACATTAAATCTAAGCTGTCTGAAGTGGTTTCCCAAAGTTATCAACATTTTTATGTTTGGCGTTCCGGAACCCACCTTTTTTCAGGCTGAAAAGGCGTTTTCTGCATTGTGCCATAATTTTGCAGGGAAGCTTCAGAACATGAAATTTTAACCTCCCACTGTAGCAGAAAGGGTCTTTCTATTAGTTGCACATCAAATCTAAGCTGTCTGAAGTGTTTTTCCAAAGTTATCAACATTTTTAAGTTTGGTGTTCCGGAACCCACCTTATCTCAGGCTGAAAACGCGTTTTATGCATTGTTCCTTATCTTTGCAGGGAAGCATCAGAACATGAAATTTTCAACTCCCACTATGACAAACAGGGTCTTTCTAATAGTTGCACATCAAATCTAATCTGTCTGAAGTGTTTTTCGAAAGTTATCAACAATTTTATGTTTGGCGTTCCGGAACCCACCTTATCTCAGGCTGAAAACGCCTTTTCTGCATTATGCCATAACTTTGCAGGGAAGCTTCAGAACATGAAATTTTCACCTCCCACTATAGCAGAAAGGGTATTTCTTTTTTATGTTTGGCGTTCCGGAACCCACCTTATCTCTGGCTGAAAACGCATTTTCTGCTTTGTGCCATAAATTTGCAGGGAAGCTTCAGAACATGAAATTTTCACCTCCCACTATAGCAGAAAGGGCCTTTCTCGTAGTTGCACATCAAATCTAAGCTGTCTGAAATGTTTTTTCCAAAGTTATCAACATTTTAATGTTTGGCGTTCCGGAACCCTCCTTATCTCAGGCTGAAAAAGCGTTTTCTGCATTGTGCCATAACTTTGCAGGGAAGCTTCAGAACATGAAATTTTAACCTCCCACTGTAGCAGAAAGGGTCTTTCTAGTAGTTGCACATCAAATCTAAGCTGTCTGAAGTGTTTTTCCAAAGTTATAAACATTTTTATGTTTGGCGTTCCGGAACCCACCTTATCTCAGGCTGAAAAGGCGTTTTCTGCATTGTGCCATAATTTTGCAGGGAAGCTTCAGAACATGAAATTTTAACCTCCCACTGTAGCAGAAAGGGTCTTTCTATTAGTTGCACATCAAATCTAAGCTGTCTGAAGTGTTTTTCCAAAGTTATCAACATTTTTAAGTTTGGTGTTCCGGAACCCACCTTATCTCAGGCTGAAAACGCGTTTTATGCATTGTTCCTTATCTTTGCAGGGAAGCATCAGAACATGAAATTTTCAACTCCCACTATGACAAACAGGGTCTTTCTAATAGTTGCACATCAAATCTAATCTGTCTGAAGTGTTTTTCGAAAGTTATCAACAATTTTATGTTTGGCGTTCCGGAACCCACCTTATCTCAGGCTGAAAACGCCTTTTCTGCATTATGCCATAACTTTGCAGGGAAGCTTCAGAACATGAAATTTTCACCTCCCACTATAGCAGAAAGGGTATTTCTTTTTTATGTTTGGCGTTCCGGAACCCACCTTATCTCTGGCTGAAAACGCATTTTCTGCTTTGTGCCATAAATTTGCAGGGAAGCTTCAGAACATGAAATTTTCACCTCCCACTATAGCAGAAAGGGCCTTTCTCGTAGTTGCACATCAAATCTAAGCTGTCTGAAATGTTTTTTCCAAAGTTATCAACATTTTAATGTTTGGCGTTCCGGAACCCTCCTTATCTCAGGCTGAAAAAGCGTTTTCTGCATTGTGCCATAACTTTGCAGGGAAGCTTCAGAACATGAAATTTTAACCTCCCACTGTAGCAGAAAGGGTCTTTCTAGTAGTTGCACATCAAATCTAAGCTGTCTGAAGTGTTTTTCCAAAGTTATAAACATTTTTATGTTTGGCGTTCCGGAACCCACCTTATCTCAGGCTGAAAACGCGGTTTCTGCATTGTTCCTTAACTTTGCAGGGAAGCTTCAGAACATGAAATTTTCACCTCCCACTATAGCAGAAAGGGTCTTTCTAGTCGTTGCACATTAAATCTAAGCTTTCTGATATGTTTTTCCAAAGTTATCAACATTTTTATGTTTGGCATTCCAGAATCGACCTTATCTCTGGCTGAAAACGCGTTTTCTGCATTGTGCCTTAACTTTGCAGGGAAACTTCAGAACATGAAATGTTCACCTCCCACTATTGCAGAAAGGGTCTTTCTCGTAGTTGCACATCAAATCTAAGCTGTCTGAAGTGTTTTTTCAAAGTTATCATATTTTTATGTTTGGCGTTCCGTAATTGACCTTGTCTCATGCTGAAAACGCGTTTTCTGCATTGTGCCATAACTTTGCAGGGAAGCTTCAGAACATGAAGTGTTCACCTCCCACTATAGCAGAAAGGGTCTCTCTAGTAGTTGCACATCAAATCTAAGCTGTCTGAAGTGTTTTTCCAAAGTTATCAACATTTTTATGTTTGGCATTCCGGAACCCACCTTTTCTCAGGCTGAAAATGCGTTTTCTGCATTGTGCCACAACTTTGCAGGGAAGCTTCAGAACATGAAATTTTCACCTCCCACTATAGCAGAAAGGGTCTTTCTAGTAGTTGCACATCAAATCTAAGCAGTTTGAAGTGTTTTTCCAAAGTTATCAACATTTTTATGTTTGGCGTTCCGGAATCAACCTTATCTCAGGCTGAAAACGCGTTTTACGCATTGCGCCATAACTTTGCAGGAAAGCTTCAGAACATGAAATTTTCAATTCCCACTAAAGCAGAAAGGGTTTTTCTCCTACTTGCACATCAAATCTAAGCTGTCTGAAATGATTTTCGAAAGTTATCAACATTTTTATGTTTGCCGTTCAGGAATCGACCATATCTCAGGCTGAAAACCCGTTTTCTGCATTGTGCCTTAACTTTGCAGGGAAGCTTCAGAACATGAAATTTTCACCTCCCACTATAGCAAAAAGGGTCTTTCTAGTAGTTGCACATCCAATCTAAGCTGTTTGAAGTGTTTTTCCAAAGTTATCAACATTTTTATGTTTGGCGTTTCGGAATCGACCTTATCTCCGGCTGAAAATGCGTTTTCTGCATTGTGCCATAACTTTGCAGGGAAGCTTGAGAACATGAAGTTTTAACCTCCCACTATAGCAGAAAAGGTCATTCTAGCAGTTGCACATCAAATCTAAGCTGTCTTGAAGTGTTTTTCTGAAGTTATCAACATTTTTATGTTTGGCGTTCCGGAACCCACCTTATCTCAGCCTGAAAACGCGTTTTACATATTTTGCCATAACTTTGGAGGGAAGCTTCAGAACATGACATTTTTACATCCCACTATAGCAGAAAGGGTCTTTCTAGTAGTTGCACATCAAATCTAAGCTGTCTGAAGTGTTTTTCCAAAGTTATCAATATTTTTATGTTTGGCGTTCTGGAACCCACCTAATCTCAGCCTGAAAACGCGTTTTACATATTTTGCCATAACTTTGGAGGGAAGCTTCAAAACATGACATTTTTACATCCCACTATAGCAGAAAGGGTCTTTCTAGTAGTTGCACATCAAATCTAAGCTGTCTGAAGTGTTTTTCTGAAGTTATCAACATTTTTATGTTTGGCGTTCCGGAACCCACCTTATCTCAGCCTGAAAAAGCGTTTTACATATTTTGCCATAACTTTGCAGGGAAGCTTCAGAACATGAAATTTTAACATCCCACTATGGCAGAAAGGGTCTTTCTAGTAGTTGCACATCAATTCTAATCTGTCTGAAGTGTTTTTTCAAAGTTATCAACATTTTTATGTTTGGCGTTCCGGAATCAACCTTATCTCAGGCTGAAAACGCGTTTTACGCATTGCGCCATAACATTGCAGGAAAGCTTCAGAACATGAAATTTTCAATTCCCACTAAAGCAGAAAGGGTTTTTCTCCTACTTGCACATCAAATCTAAGCTGTCTGAAATGATTTTCGAAAGTTATCAACATTTTTATGTTTGCCGTTCAGGAATCGACCTTATCTCAGGCTGAAAACCCATTTTCTGCATTGTGCCTTAACTTTGCAGGGAAGCTTCAGAACATGAAATTTTCACCTCCCACTATAGCAGAAAGGGTCTTTCTAGTAGTTGCACATCCAATCTAAGCTGTTTGAAGTGTTTTTCCAAAGTTATCAACATTTTGATGTTTGGCGTTTCGGAATCGACCTTATCTCCGGCTGAAAATGCGTTTTCTGCATTGTGCCATAACTTTGCAGGGAAGCTTGAGAACATAAAGTTTTTACCTCCCACTATAGCAGAAAAGGTCATTCTAGCAGTTGCACATCAAATCTAAGCTGTCTTGAAGTGTTTTTCTGATGTTATCAACATTTTTATGTTTGGCATTCCGGAACCCACCTTATCTCAGCCTGAAAACGCGTTTTACATATTTTGCCATAACTTTGCAGGGAAGCTTCAGAACATGAAATTTTCACCTCCCACTATAGCAGAAAGGGTCTTTCTAGTAGTTGCACATCAAATCTAAGCTGTCTGAAGTGTTTTTCCAAAGTTATCAACATTTTTATGTTTGGCGTTCTGGAACCCACCTAATCTCAGGCCGAAAACGCGTTTTCTGCATTGTGCCATAACTTTTCAGGGAAGCTTCAGAACATGAAGTTTTAACCTCCCACTATAGCAGAAAAGGCCATTCTAGTAGTTGCACATCAAATCTAAGCTGTATTGAAGTGTTTTTCTGAAGTTATCAACATTTTTATGTTTGGCGTTCTGGAACCCACCTAATCTCAGGCTGAAAACGCGTTTTCTGCATTGTGCCATAACTTTTCAGGGAAGCTTCAGAACATGAAATGTTCGCCTCCCACTATAGCAGATAGGGTCTTTCTAGTAGTTGCACATCAAATCTAAGCTGTCTGAAGTGTTTTTCCAAAGTTATCAATATTTTTATGTTTGGCGTTCGGGAATCGACCTTATCTCAGGCTGAAAACGCGTTTCCTGCATTGTGCTAAAACTTTATAGGTAAGCTCCAGAACATGAAATTTTCACCTCCCACTATAGCAGAAAGGGTCTTTCTAGTAGTTGCACATCCAATCTAAGCTGTTTGAAGTGTTTTTCCAAAGTTATCAACATTTTTATGTTTGGCGTTTCGGAATCGACCTTATCTCCGGCTGAAAATGCGTTTTCTGCATTGTGCCATAACTTTGCAGGGAAGCTTGAGAACATGAAGTTTTAACCTCCCACTATAGAAGAAAAGGTCATTCTAGCAGTTGCACATCAAATCTAAGCTGTCTTGAAGTGTTTTTCCAAAGTTATCAATATTTTTATGTTTGGCGTTCCGGAATCTACCTTATCTCAGGCTGAAAACGCGTTTCCTGCATTGTGGCATAACTTTGCAGGGAAGCTTCAGAACATGAAATTTTCACCTCCCACTGTAGCTAAAAGGGTCTTTCTAGTAGTTGCACATCAAATCTAAGCTGTCTGAAGTGTTTTTCCAAAGTTATCAACATTTTTATGTTTGGCGTTCTGGAACCCACCTAATCTCAGGCTGAAAACGCGTTTCCTGCATTGTTGCATAACTTTGCAGGGATGCATCAGAACATGAAATGTTCGCCTCCCACTATAGCAGATAGGGTCTTTCGAGGAGTTGCACATCAAATCTAAGCTGTCTGAAGTGTTTTTCCAAAGTTATCAACATTTTTATGTTTGGCGTTCTGGAACCCACCTTATCTCAGGCTGAAAACGCGTTTTCTGCAACGTGCCATAACTTTGCAGGGAAGCTTCAGAACATGAAGTTTTAACCTCCCACTATAGCAAAAAAGGTCATTCTAGTAGTTGCACATCAAATCTAAGCTGTCTTGAAGTGTTTTTCTGAAGTTTTCAACATTTTTATGTTTGGCGTTCCTGAACCCACCGTATCTCAGCCTGAAAACGCGTTTCACATATTTTGCCATAACTTTGCAGGGAAGCTTCAGAACATGAAATTTTTACATCCCACTATAGCAGAAAGGGTCTTTCTAGTAGTTGCACATCAAATCTAAGCTGTTTGAAGTGTTTTCCCAAAGTTATGAACATTTTAATGTTTGGCGTTTCGGAATCGACCTTATGTCCGGCTGAAAATGCGTTTTCTGCATTGTGCCATAACTTTGCAGGGAAGCTTGAGAACATGAAGTTTTAACCTCCCACTATAGCAGAAAAGGTCATTCTAGTAGTTGCACATCAAATCTAAGCTGTCTTGAAGTGTTTTTCTGAAGTTATCAACATTTTTATGTTTGGCGTTCCGGAACCCACCTTATCTCAGCCTGAAAACGCGTTTTACATATTTTGCCATAACTTTGCAGGGAAGCTTCAGAACATGAAATTTTCTACTCCCACTGTAGCAGAAAGGGTCTTTCTAGTAGTTGCACATCAAATCTAAGCTGTCTGAAGTGTTTTTCCAAAGTTATCAACATTTTTATGTTTGGCGTTCTGGAACCCACCTAATCTCAGGCTGAAAACGCGTTTTCTGCATTATGCCAAAACTTTTCAGGGAAGCTTCAGAACATGAAATGTTCGCCTCCCACTATAGCAGATAGGGCCTTTCTAGTAGTTGCACATCAAATCTAAGCTGTCTGAAGTGTTTTTCCAAAGTTATCAACATTTTTATGTTTGGCGTCCTGGAACCCACCTTATCTCAGGCTGAAAACAGTTTTCTGCATTGTGCCGTAACTTTGGAGGGAGACTTCAGAACATGAAATTTTCTCCTCCCACTATAGCAGAAAGGGTATTTCTAGTAGTTGCACATCAAATCTTAGCAGTCTGAAGTGTTTTTCCAAAGTTCTGAACATTTTTATGTTTGGCGTTCTGAAACCAATCTTATCTCAGGCTGAAAACGCGTTTTCTGCATTGTGCCATAACTTTGCAGGGAAGCTTCAGAACATGAAATTTTAACCTCCCACTATAGCAGAAAAGGTCATTCGAGAAGTTGCACATCAAATCTATGCTGTCTTGAAGTGTTTTTCTGAAGTTATCAACATTTTTATGTTTGGCGTTCCGGAACCCACCTTATCTCAGCCTGAAAACGCTTTTTACATATTTTGCCATAACTTTGGAGGGAAGCTTCAGAACATGAAATTTTAACATCCCAATATGGCAGAAAGGGTCTTTCTAGTAGTTGCACATCAAATCTAAGCTGTCTGAAGTGTTTTTCCAAAGTTATCAATATTTTTATGTTTGGCGTTCCGGAATCGACCTTATCTCAGGCTGAAAACGCATTTCCTGCATTGTGGCATAACTTTGCAGGGAAGCTTCAGAACATGAAATTTTCTACTCCCACTGTAGGTAAAAGGGTCTTTCTAGTAGCTGCACATCAAATCTAAGCTGTCTGAAGTGTTTTTCCAAAGTTATCAACATTTTTATGTTTGGCGTTCTGGAACCCACCTAATCTCAGGATGAAAACGCGTTTCCTGCATTGTTGCATAACTTTGCAGGGATGCTTCAGAACATGAAATGCTGGCCTCCCACTATAGCAGATAGGGTCTTTCGAGGAGTTGCACATCAAATCTAAGCTGTCTGAAGTGTTTTTCCAAACTTATCAACATTTTTATGTTTGGCGTTCTGGAACCCACCTTATCTCAGCCTGAAAACGCGTTTTACATATTTTGCCATAACTTTGCAGGGAAGCTTCAGAAGATGAAATTTTAACATCCGACTATGGCAGAAAGAGTCTTTCTAGTCGTTGCACATCAAATCTAAGCTATCTGAAGTGTTTTTCCAAAGTTATCAACATTTTTATGTTTGGCGTTCTGGAACCCACCTTATCTCCGGATGAAAACGCGTTTCCTGCATTGTTGCAAAACTTTGCAGGGATGCTTCAGAACATGAAATTTTCTCCTCCCACCATAGCAGAAAGGGTATTTCTAGTAGTTGCACATCAAATCTAAGTTGTCTGAAGTGTTTTTCCAAAGTTATCAACATTCTTATGTTTGGCGTTCCGGAATCAACCTTATCTCAGACTGAAAACGTGTCTTCTGCATTGTGCCATAACTTTGCAGGGAAGCTTCAGAACATGAAATTTTAACATCCCACTATAGCAGAAAGGGTCTTTCTCGTAGTTGCACATCAAATCAAAGCTGTCTGAAGTGTTTTTCCAAAGTTATCAACATTTTTATGTTTGGCGTTCTGGAACCCACCTAATCTCAGGCTGAAAACGCGTTTTCTGCATTGTGCCATAACTTTTCAGGGAAGCTTCATAACATGAAATGATCGCCTCCCACTATAGCCGATAGGGTCTTTCTAGTTGTTGCACATCAAATCTAAGCTGTCTGAAGTGTTTTTCCAAAGTTATCAACATTTTTATCTTTGGCGTTCTGGAACCCACCTTATCTCAGGTTGAAAACGCGTTTTCTGCATTGTGCCATAACTTTGCAGGGAAGCTTCAGAACATGAAATTTTCACCTCCCACTATATCAGAAAGGGTATTTCTAATAGTTGCACATCAAATCTAAGTTGTCTGAACTGTTTTTCGAAAGTTATCAACATTCTTATGTTTGGCGGTCCGGAATCAACCTTATCTCAGACTGAAAACGTGTTTTCTGCATTGTGCCATAACTTTGCAGGGAAACTTCAGAACATGAAATTTGAACCTCCAACTATAGCAGAAAGGGTCTTTCTAGTAGTTGCACATCAAATCTAAGCTGTTTGCAGTGTTTTTCCAAAGTTAACACCATTCTTATGTTTGGCGTTCCAGAAATAACCTTATCTCAGGCTGAAAACGCGTTTTACACAATTTGCCATAACTTTGCAGGAAAGCTTCAGAACATGAAACTTTTACCTCCCACTATACCAGAAAGGGTCTTTCTAGTAGTTGCACAACAAATCTAAGCTGTCTGAAGTGTTTTTCCAAAGTTATCAACATTTTTATGTTTGGCGTTCTGGAAACCACCTTATCTCAGGCTGAAAACAGGTTTTCTGCATTGTGCCATAACTTTGCAGGGAAGCTTCAGAACATGAAATTTTCATATCCCACTATAGCAGAAAGGGTCTTTCTAGTAGTCTCACATCAAATCTAAGCTGTCTGAAGTGTTTTTTCAAAGTTATCAACATTTTTATGTTTGGCGTTCCGGAACCCACCTTATCTCAGCCTGAAAACGCGTTTTACATATTTTGCCATAACTTTGCAGGGAAGCTTCAGAACATGAAATTTTAACATCCCACTATAGCAGAAAGGGTCTTTCTCGTAGTTGCACATCAAATCTAAGCTGACTGAAGTGTTTTTCGAAAGTTTTCAACATTTTTTTGTTTGGTGTTCCTGAATCGACCTTATCTCAGGCCTAAAACGCGTTTTCTGCATTGTGCCGTAACTTTGCAGGGCAGCTTCAGAACATGAAATTTTCACCTCCCACTATAGCAGAAAGGGTCTTTTCAGTAGTTGCACATCAAATCTAAGCTGTCTGTAGAGTTTTTCCTCAGTTATCAACATTTTTAAGTTTGGCGTTCCGGAATCGACCTTATCTCAAGCTGAAAACGCGTTTTCTGCATTGTGCCATAACTTTGCAGGGAAGCTTTAGAACATGAAATTTTCACCTCCCACTGGAGCAGAAAGGGTACTTCTAGTAGTTGCACAACAAACTAAGCTGTCTGAAGTGTTTTTCGAAAGTTATCAACAATTTTATGTTTGGCGTTCCGGAATCGACCTTATCTCAGGATGAAAAATCGTTTTCTGCATTGTCCCATAACTTTGCAGGGAAGCTTCAGAACATGAAATTCTAACCTCCCACTATAGCAGAAAGGGTATTTCTAGTAGTTGCACATAAAATCTAAGTTGTCTGAAGTGTTTTTCCAAAGTTATCAACATTCTTATGTTTGGCGTTCCGGAATCAACCTTATCTCAGACTGAAAACGTGTTTTCTGCATTGTGCCATAACTTTGCAGGGAAACTTCAGAACATGAAATTTTCACCTCCAACTATAGCAGAAAGGGTCTTTCTAGTAGTTGCACATCAAATCTCAGCTGTCTGAAGTGTTTTTCCAAAGTTATCAACATTTTTATTTTGGCGTTCTGGAACCCACCTTATCTCAGGCTGAAAACGCGTTTTCTGCATTGTGCCATAACTTCTCAGGGAATGTTCAGAACATGAAATGTTCACCTCCCACTATAGCAGAAAGGGTCTTTCTAGTAGTTGCACATCAAATCTAAGCTGTCTGAATAGTTTTTCCAAAGTTATCAACATTTTTATGTTTGGCGTTCCGTAACCCACCTTATCTCAGGCTGAAAACGCGTTTTCTGTTGTGTGCCATAACTTTGCAGGGAAGCTTCAGAACTTGAAATTTTCACCTCCCACTATAGCAGAAAGGGTCTTTCTCGTAGTTGCACATCAAATCTAAGTTGTCTGATGTGTTTTTCGAAAGCTATCAACATTTTCATGTTTGGCGTTCCGGAAACGACATTATCTCGGGATGAAAACGCGTTTTTTGCATTGTGCCATAACTTTGCAGGGAAGCTTCAGAACATGAAATTTTCAACCCCCACTATAACAGACAGGGTCTTTCGAGTAGTTGCACATCAAATCTAAGCTGTCTGAAGTGTTTTTCCAAAGATATCAACATTTTTATGTTTGGCGTTCCGGAACCCACCTTATCTCAGGCTGAAAACGCGTTTTCTGTAGTGTGCCATAACTTTGCAGGGCAGCTTCAGAAGATGAAATTTTCCCCTCCCACTATAGCAGAAAGGGTCTTTCTAGTAGTTGCACATCAAATCTAAGCTGTCTGAATAGTTTTTCCAAAGTTATCAACATTTTTATGTTTGGCGTTCCGGAACCCACCTTATCTCAGGCTGAAAACGCGTTTTCTGTTGTGTGCCATAACTTTGCAGGGCAGCTTCAGAACATGAAATTTTCACCTCCCACTATAGCAGAAAGGGTCTTTCCAGTAGTTGCACATCAAATCTCAGCTGTCTGATGTGTTTTTCCAAAGTTATCAACATTTTTATGTTTGGCGTTCCGGAATCGACCTTATCTCAGGCTGAAAACGCGTTTTACGCCTTTTGCATAAATTTGCAGGGAAGCTTCAGAACATGGAATTTTCACTACCAACTATAGCAGAAAGGGTCTTTCTAGTATTTGCACATCAACTCTAAGCTGTCTGAAGTGTCTTTCCAAAGTTATCAACATTTTTATGTTTGGCGTTCCGGAATCGACCTTATCTCAGGCTGAAAACGCGTTTTACGCAATGTGCCAAAACTTTGCAGGGAAGCTTCAGAACATGAAATTTTCACCTGCCACTATAGCAGAAATGGTCTTTCTAGTAGTTGCACATCAAATCTACGCTGTCTCCAGTCTTTTTCCAAAGTTATCAACATTTTTATGTTTGGCGTTCCGGAATCGACCTTATCTCAGGCTGAAAACGCGTTTTACGCCTTTTGCATAAATTTGCAGGGAAGCTTCAGAACATGGAATTTTCACTACCAACTATAGCAGAAAGGGTCTTTCTGGTATTTGCACATCAACTCTAAGCTGTCTGAAGTGTCTTTCCAAAGTTATCAACATTTTTATGTTTGGCCTACCGGAATCGACATTATCTCAGGCTGAAAACGCGTTTTACGCATTGTGCCAAAACTTTGCAGAGAAGCTTCAGAACATGAAATTTTCACCTGCCACTATAGCAGAAATGGTCTTTCTAGTAGTTGCACATCAAATCTAAGCTGTCTCCAGTCTTTTTCCAAAGTTATCAACATTTTTATGTTTGGCGTTCCGGAATCGACCTTATCTCAGGCTGAAAACGCGTTTTACGCCTTTTGCATAAATTTGCCGGGAAGCTTCAGAACATGGAATTTTCACTACCAACTATAGCAGAAAGGGTCTTTCTAGTATTTGCACATCAACTCTAAGCTGTCTGAAGTGTCTTTCCAAAGTTATCAACATTTTTATGTTTCGCGTTCCGGAATCGACCTTATCTCAGGTTGAAAACGCGTTTTACGCCTTTTGCATGAATTTGCAGGGAAGCTTCTGACCATGGAATTTTCACTACCAACTATAGCAGAAAGGGTCTTTCCAGTATTTGCACATCAACTCTAAGCTGTCTGAAGTGTCTTTCCAAAGTTATCAACATTTTTATGTTTCGCGTTCCGGAATCGACCTTATCTCAGGCTGAAAATGCGTTTTCTGCATTGTGCCATAACTTTGCAGGGAAGCTTCAGAACATGAAATTTTGACCTCCCACTATAGCAGAAAGGGTCTTTCTAGCAGCTGCACATCAAATCTAAGCTGTCTGAAGTGTTTTTCCAAAGGTATCAACATTTTTATGTTTGGCGTTGCGGAATCGACCATATCTCAGGCAGAAAACGCGTTTTCTGCATTGTGCCATAACTTTGCAGGGAAGCTTCAAAACATGAAGTTTTCACCTCCCACTATAGCAGAAAGGGTCTCTCTAGTAGTTGCACATCAAATCTAAGCTGTCTGAAGTTTTTTTCCAAAGTTATCAACTTTTTTTTGTTTGGCGTTCTGGAATCGACCTTATCTCAGGCTGAAAACGCGTTTTACGCATTGTGCCATAAATTTGCAGGGAAGCTTCAGAACATGAAATTTTCACTACCCACTATAGCAGAAAGGGTCTTTCTAGTAGTTGCACATCAAATCTAAGCTGTCTGAAGTGTTTTTCCAAAGTTATCAACATTTTTATATTTGGCGTTCCGGAATCGACCTTGTCTCAGGCTGAAAACATGTTTTTCGCATTATGCCATCAATTCGCTGGGAAGCTTCAGAACATGAAATTTTCACCTGCCACTATAGCAGAAATGGTCTTTCTCGTAGTTGCACATCAAATCTAAGCTGTCTGAAGTGTTTTTCCAAAGTTATCAACATTTTTATGTTTCGCGTTCCGGAATCAACCTTATCACAGCCTGAAAACGCGTTTTCTGCTTTGTGCCATAACTTTGCAGGGAAGCATCAGAATATGAAATTTTCAACTCCCAATATTGCAGAAAGAGTCTGTCTTGTAGTTGAACATCAAAACTAAGCTGTCTGAAGTGTTTTTCCAAAGTTATCACCATTTTTATGTTTGGCGTTCCGGAATCGACCTTATCTCAGGCTGATAACGCGTTTTACGCATTGTGCCATAACTTTCCAGGGAAGCTTCAGAACATCGAATTTTCACCTCCCACTATAGTAGAAAGGGTCTTTCTAGTAGTTGCACTTCAAATCTAAGCTGTCTGAATTGTTTTTCCAAAGTTATCAACATTTTTATGTTTGGCGTTCCGGAATCGACCTTATCTCAGGCTGAAAACGCGTTTTACGCATTGTGCAATAACTTTCCAGGGAAGCTTCAGAACATCGAATTTTCACCACCCACGATAGCAGAAAGGGTCTTTCTAGTAGTTGCACATCAAATCTAAGCTGTCTGAAGTGTTTTTCCAAAGTTATCAACTTTTTATGTTGGGCGTTCCGGAATCGACCTTATCTCAGGCTGAAAACGCGTTTTACGCATTGTGCCATAACTTTGCAGGCAAGCTTCAGAACATGAAATATTCACATGCCACTATAGCAGAAAGGGTCTTTCTAGTAGTTGCACATCAAATCTAAGCTGTCTGAAGTGTTTTTCCAAAGTTATAAACATTTTTATCTTTGGCGTTACGGAATCGCCCTTATCTCAGGCTGAATACGCGTTTTCTGCATTGTGCCATAACTTTGCAGGGAATCTTCAGAACATGAAATTTTCACCTCCCACTATAGCAGAAAGGGTCTTTCTAGTAGTTGCACATCAAATCTAAGATGTCTGAAGTGTTGTTCCAAAGTTATCATATTTTTTTGTTTGGCGTTCCGGAACCCACCTTATCTCAGGCTGAAAACGCGTTTTCGGAATTGTGCCATAACTTTGCAGGGAAGCTTCAGAACATGAAATTTGAAACTTGCGCTATAGCAGAAAGGGTCTTTTTAGTAGTTGCACATCAAATCTAAGCTGTTTGAAGTCTTATTCCAAAGTTATCAACATTTTTATGCTTGGCTTTCCGAAACCCACCTTATCACTGGCTGAAAACGCGATTTCTGCATTGTGCCATAACTTTGCAGAGAAGATTCAGAACATGAAATTTTCACCTCCCACTACAGCAGAAACGGTCTTTCTAGTAGTTGCACATCAAATCTAAGCTGTCTGAAGTGTTGTTCCAAAGTTATCATATTTTTTTGTTTGGCGTTCCGGAACCCACCTTATCTCAGGCTGAAAACGCGTTTTCGGAATTGTGCCATAACTTTGTAGGGAAGCTTCAGAACATGAAATTTTAAACTTGCGCTATAGCAGAAAGGGTCTTTCTAGTAGTTGTACATCAAATCTGAGCTGTCTGAAGTGTTTTTCCAAAGTTATCAACATTTTAATGTTTGCCGTTCCGGAATCGACCTTATCTCAGGCTGAAAACGCGTTTTACGCATAGTGCCATAACTTTGCATAAAGCTTCAGAACATGAAATTTTCACCTCCCACTATAGCAGAAAGGGTCTTTCTAGTAGTTGCAGATCAAACCTAAGCTGTCTGAAGTGTTTTTCCAAAGTTATCAACATTTTTATGTTTGGCGTTCCGGAACCCACCTTATCTCAGGCTGAAAACGCGTTTTCATCATTGTGCCATAACTTTGCATAAAACTTTAGAACATGAAATTTTCACCTCCCACTATAGCAGAAAGGGTCTTTCTAGTAGTCGCAGATTAAATCTAAGCTGTCTGAAATGTTTTTCCAAAGTTTTCAACTTTTTTATGTTTGGCGTTCTGGAACCCACCTTATCTCAGTCTGAAAACGTGTTTTTTGCATTGTGCCATAACTTTGCAGGGAAGCCACAGGACATGAAATTTTCACCTGCCGCTATAGTAGAAAGGGTCTTTCTAGTAGTTGCACATCAAATCTAAGCTGTCTGAAGTGTTGTTCCAAAGTTATCATATTTTTTTGTTTGGCGTTCCGGAACCCACCTTATCTCAGGCTGAAAACGCGTTTTCGGAATTGTGCCATAACTTTGCAGGGAAGCTTCAGAACATGAAATTTTAAACTTGCGCTATAGCAGAAAGGGTCTTTCTAGTAGTTGTACATCAAATCTAAGCTGTCTGAAGTGTTTTTCCAAAGTTATCAACATTTTAATGTTTGCCGTTCCGAAATCGACCTTATCTCAGGCTGAAAACGCGTTTTACGCATTGTGCCATAACTTTGCATAAAGCTTCAGAACATGAAATTTTCACCTCCCACTATAGCAGAAAGGGTCTTTCTAGTAGTTGCAGATCAAACCTAAGCTGTCTGAAGTGTTTTTCCAAAGTTATCAACATTTTTATGTTTGGCGTTCCGGAACCCACCTTATCTCAGGCTGAAAACGCGTTTTCATCATTGTGCCATAACTTTGCATAAAACTTTAGAACATGAAATTTTCACCTCCCACTATAGCAGAAAGGGTCTTTCTAGTAGTCGCAGATTAAATCTAAGCTGTCTGAAATGTTTTTCCAAAGTTTTCAACTTTTTTATGTTTGGCGTTCTGGAACCCACCTTATCTCAGTCTGAAAACGTGTTTTTTGCATTGTGCCATAACTTTGCAGGGAAGCCACAGGACATGAAATTTTCACTTGCCGCTATAGTAGAAAGGGTCTTTCTAGTAGTTGCACATCAAATCTAAGCTGTCTGAAGTGGCTTTCCAAAGTTATCAACATTTTTATGTTTGACGTTCCGGAACCCACCTTATCTCAGGCTGTCAGCGCGTTTTCTGCATTGTGGCATAACTTTGGAGGAAAGCTTCAGAACATGAAATTTTCAATTCCCATTATAGCAGAAAGGGTCTTTCTCATGCTTGCACATCAAATCTAAGCTGTCTGAAGTGTTTTTTGAAAGTATTCAACATTTTTAGTTTGGCATTCCTGAATCGATCTTATCTCAGGCTGAAAACGCGTTTTCTGCAATGTGCCATAACTTTGCAGGGAAGCTTCAGAACATGAAATTTTCAACTCCCACTATAGCATAAGGGGTCTTTCTAGGAGTTGCACAGCAAATCTAAGCTGTCTGAAGTGTTTTTCCAAAGTTATCAACATTTTTATGTTTGGCATTCCTGAATCGACCTTATCTCAGGCTGAAAACGCGTTTTCTGCATTGTGCCATAACTTTGCAGGGAAACTTCAGAACATGAAATTTTCACCTCCCACTATAGCAGAAAGGGTCTTTCTAGTAGTTGCACATCAAATCTAAGATGTCTGAAGTGCTTTTTCAATGTTATCATATTTTTATGTTTGGCGTTCCGGAATTGACCTTGTCTCATGCTGAAAACGCGTTTTACGCATTGTGCCGAAACTTTGCAGGGAACCTTCAGATCATCAAATTTTCACTTCCCACAATGGCAGAAAGGGTCTTTCTAGTAGTTGCACATCAAATGTAAGCGGTCTGAAGTGTATTTCAAAAGTTATTAACATTTTTATGTTTGGCGGTCCGGAATTGACCTTATGTGAGGCTGAAAACGCGTTTTCTGCATTGTGCCATAACTTTGCAGGGAAGCTTCCGAACATGAAATTTTCAACTCCCACTATAGCAGAAAGACTTTTTCCAGTAGTTGCACATCAAATCTAAGCTGTCTGAAGTGTTTTTCCAAAGTTATCAACATTTTTATGTTTGGCTTTACGGAATCGACCTTATCTCAGGCTGAAAACGCGTTTTCAGCAATGTGCCATAACTTTGCAGGGAAGCTTCAGAACATGAAATTTTCAACTTCCACTATAGCAGAAAGGCTTTTTCCAGTAGTTGCACATCAAATCTAAGCTGTCTGAAGTGTTTTTCCAAAGTTATCAACATTTTTATGTTTGGCTTTCCGGAATCCACCTTATCTCAGGCTGTAAAAGCGTTTTCTGCATTGTGCCATAACTTTGCAGGGAGACTTCAGAACATGAAAGTTTAACATCCCACTATAGCAGAATGGGTTTTTCTAGTAGTTGCACATCAAATCTAAGCTGTCTGAAGTGTTTTTCCAAAGTTATCAACATTCTTATGTTTGGCGATCCGGAATCAACCTTATCTCAGGCTGAAAACGCGTTTTACGCATTGTGGCATAACTTGCAGGGAAGCTTCAGAACATGAAATTTTCTCCTCCCACTATAGCAGAAAGGCTTTTTCCAGTAGTTGCACATCAAATCTAAGCTGTCTGAAGTGTTTTTCCAAAGTTATCAACATTTTTTTGTTTGGTGTTCCTGAATCGACCTTATCTCAGGCCGAAAACGCGTTTTCTGCATTGTGCCATAACTTTGCAGGGAAGTTTTAGAACATGAAATTTTCACCTCCCACTTCAGCAGAAAGGGTATTTCTAGTAGTTGCACATCAAATCTAAGCTGTCTGTAGAGTTTTTCCTGAGTTATCAACATTTTTATGTTTGGCGTTCCGGAATCGACCTTATCTCAGGATGAAAAATCGTTTTCTGCATTGTCCCATAACTTTGCAGGGAAGCTTCAGAACATGAAATTCTGACCTCCCAATAAAGCAGAAAGGGCCTTTCTAATAGTTGCACATCAAATCTAAACTCTCTGATGTGTTTTTCCAAAGTTATCAACATTTTTATGTATGGCGTTCTGGAACCCACCTAATCTCAAGCTGAAAACGCGTTTTCTGCATTGTGCCAAAACTTTTCAGGGAAGCTTCAGAACATGAAATGTTCGCCTCCCACTATAGCAGAAAGGGTCTTTCTAGTAGTTGTACATCAAATCTAAGCTGTCTGAAGTGTTTTTCCAAAGTTATCAACATTTTTATGTTTGGCGTTCTGGAACCCACCTTATCTCAGGCTGAAAACGCGTTTTATGCATTGTGCCATAACTTTGCAGGGAAGATTCAGAAAATGAACTTTTCACCTCCCACTATAGCAGAAAGGGTCTTTCTAGTAGTTGCACATCAAATCTAAGCTGTCTGAAGTGTTGTTTCAAAGTCATCATCATTTTTACGTTTGGCGTACCGGAACCCACCTTATCTCAGGCTGAATACGCGTTTTCTGCATTGTGCCATAACTTCTCAGGGAAGCTTCAGAACATGAAATGTTCACCTCCCACTATAGCAGAAAGGGTCTTTCTAGTAGTTGCACATCAAATCTAAGCTGTATGAAGTGTTTTTCCAAAGTTATCAACATTTTTATGTTTGGTGTTCCGGAATCGACCTTATCACAGGATGAAAAATCGTTTTCTGCATTGTCCCATAACTTTCCAGGGAAGCTTCAGAACATGAAATTTTGACCTCCCACTACAGCAGAAAGGGTCTTTCTAGTAGTTGCACATCAAATCTAAGCTGTCTGTAGTGTTTTTCGAAAGTTATCATCATTTTTATGTTTGGCGATCCGGAACCCACCTTATCTCAAGCTGAAAACGCATTTTCTGCATTATGCCATAACTTTGCAGGGAAGCTTCGGAACATGAAATGTTCACCTCCCACTATAGCAGAAAAGGGATTTTCTCGTAGTTGCATATCAAATCTCAGCTGTCTGAAGTGTTTTTCCAAAGTTATCAACATTTCTATGTTTGGCGTTCCGGAATCAACCTTATCTCAGGCTGAAAACGCGTTGTCTGCATTGTGCGATAACGTTGCATGGAAGCTTCCGAACATGAAATTTTAACCCCCCACTATAGCAGAAAGGGTCTTCCTAGTAGTTGCACATCAAATCTAAGCTGTCTGATGTGTTTTTCCAAAGTTATCAACATTTTTATGTATGGCGTTCCGGAATCAACCTTATCTCAGGCTGAAAACGCGTTTTACGCATTGTGCCATAACTTTGCAGGGAACCTTTAGAACATGAAATTTTCACCTCCCACTATAACAGAAAGGGTTTTTCTAGTAATTGCACATCAAATCTAAGCTGTCTGAAGTGTTGTTTCAAAGTCATCATCATTTTTACGTTTGGCGTACCGGAACCCACCTTATCTCAGGCTGAATACGCGTTTTCTGCATTGTGCCATAACTTCTCAGGGAAGCTTCAGAACATGAAATGTTCACCTCCCACTATAGCAGAAAGGGTCTTTCTAGTAGTTGCACATCAAATCTAAGCTGTATGAAGTGTTTTTCCAAAGTTATCAACATTTTTATGTTTGGTGTTCCGGAATCGACCTTATCACAGGATGAAAAATCGTTTTCTGCATTGTCCCATAACTTTCCAGGGAAGCTTCAGAACATGAAATTTTGACCTCCCACTACAGCAGAAAGGGTCTTTCTAGTAGTTGCACATCAAATCTAAGCTGTCTGTAGTGTTTTTCGAAAGTTATCATCATTTTTATGTTTGGCGATCCGGAACCCACCTTATCTCAAGCTGAAAACGCATTTTCTGCATTATGCCATAACTTTGCAGGGAAGCTTCGGAACATGAAATGTTCACCTCCCACTATAGCAGAAAAGGGATTTTCTCGTAGTTGCATATCAAATCTCAGCTGTCTGAAGTGTTTTTCCAAAGTTATCAACATTTCTATGTTTGGCGTTCCGGAATCAACCTTATCTCAGGCTGAAAACGCGTTGTCTGCATTGTGCGATAACGTTGCATGGAAGCTTCCGAACATGAAATTTTAACCCCCCACTATAGCAGAAAGGGTCTTCCTAGTAGTTGCACATCAAATCTAAGCTGTCTGATGTGTTTTTCCAAAGTTATCAACATTTTTATGTATGGCGTTCCGGAATCAACCTTATCTCAGGCTGAAAACGCGTTTTACGCATTGTGCCATAACTTTGCAGGGAACCTTTAGAACATGAAATTTTCACCTCCCACTATAACAGAAAGGGTTTTTCTAGTAATTGCACATCAAATCTTAGCTGTCTGAAGTGTTGTTCCAAAGTTATCAACATTTTTATGTTTGGCGTTCCGGAACCCACCTTATCTCACGCTGAAAACGCGTTTTCTGCATTGTGCCATAACTTTGCAGGGAAGCTTCAGAACATGAAATTTTAACCTCCCACTACAGCAGAAAGGGTCCTTCTAGTAGTTGCACATCAAATCTAAGCGGTCTGAAGTGTTTTTCCAAAGTTATCAACATTTTTATGTTTGGCGTTCCGGAATCTACCTTATCTCAGGCTGAAAACGCTTTTTACGCTTTGTGCCATAACTTTGCAGGGAAGCTTCAGAAAATGAAATTTTCACCTCCCACTATAGCAAAAAGGGTCTTTCTAGTAGTTGCACATCAAATCTAAGCTGTCTGAAGTGTTTTTCGAAAGTTATAATATTTTTTATGTTTGGCGTTCCGGAATCGACCTAATCTCAGGATGAAAATGCGTTTTCTGCATTGTCCCATAACTTTCGAGGGAAGCTTCAGAACATGAAATGTTCACCTCCCACTATAGCAGAAAGGGTCTTTCTAGTAGTTGCACATCAAATCTAAGCTGTATGAAGTGTTTTTCCAAAGTTATCAACATTTTTATGTTTGGTGTTCCGGAATCGACCTTATCACAGGATGAAAAATCGTTTTCTGCATTGTCCCATAACTTTCCAGGGAAGCTTCAGAACATGAAATTTTGACCTCCCACTACAGCAGAAAGGGTCTTTCTAGTAGTTGCACATCAAATCTAAGCTGTCTGTAGTGTTTTTCGAAAGTTATCATCATTTTTATGTTTGGCGATCCGGAACCCACCTTATCTCAAGCTGAAAACGCATTTTCTGCATTATGCCATAACTTTGCAGGGAAGCTTCGGAACATGGAATGTTCACCTCCCACTATAGCAGAAAAGGGATTTTCTCGTAGTTGCATATCAAATCTCAGCTGTCTGAAGTGTTTTTCCAAAGTTATCAACATTTCTATGTTTGGCGTTCCGGAATCAACCTTATCTCAGGCTGAAAACGCGTTGTCTGCATTGTGCGATAACGTTGCATGGAAGCTTCCGAACATGAAATTTTAACCCCCCACTATAGCAGAAAGGGTCTTCCTAGTAGTTGCACATCAAATCTAAGCTGTCTGATGTGTTTTTCCAAAGTTATCAACATTTTTATGTATGGCGTTCCGGAATCAACCTTATCTCAGGCTGAAAACGCGTTTTACGCATTGTGCCATAACTTTGCAGGGAACCTTTAGAACATGAAATTTTCACCTCCCACTATAACAGAAAGGGTTTTTCTAGTAATTGCACATCAAATCTAAGCTGTCTGAAGTGTTGTTTCAAAGTCATCATCATTTTTACGTTTGGCGTACCGGAACCCACCTTATCTCAGGCTGAATACGCGTTTTCTGCATTGTGCCATAACTTCTCAGGGAAGCTTCAGAACATGAAATGTTCACCTCCCACTATAGCAGAAAGGGTCTTTCTAGTAGTTGCACATCAAATCTAAGCTGTATGAAGTGTTTTTCCAAAGTTATCAACATTTTTATGTTTGGTGTTCCGGAATCGACCTTATCACAGGATGAAAAATCGTTTTCTGCATTGTCCCATAACTTTCCAGGGAAGCTTCAGAACATGAAATTTTGACCTCCCACTACAGCAGAAAGGGTCTTTCTAGTAGTTGCACATCAAATCTAAGCTGTCTGTAGTGTTTTTCGAAAGTTATCATCATTTTTATGTTTGGCGATCCGGAACCCACCTTATCTCAAGCTGAAAACGCATTTTCTGCATTATGCCATAACTTTGCAGGGAAGCTTCGGAACATGAAATGTTCACCTCCCACTATAGCAGAAAAGGGATTTTCTCGTAGTTGCATATCAAATCTCAGCTGTCTGAAGTGTTTTTCCAAAGTTATCAACATTTCTATGTTTGGCGTTCCGGAATCAACCTTATCTCAGGCTGAAAACGCGTTGTCTGCATTGTGCGATAACGTTGCATGGAAGCTTCCGAACATGAAATTTTAACCCCCCACTATAGCAGAAAGGGTCTTCCTAGTAGTTGCACATCAAATCTAAGCTGTCTGATGTGTTTTTCCAAAGTTATCAACATTTTTATGTATGGCGTTCCGGAATCAACCTTATCTCAGGCTGAAAACGCGTTTTAGGCATTGTGCCATAACTTTGCAGGGAACCTTTAGAACATGAAATTTTCACCTCCCACTATAACAGAAAGGGTTTTTCTAGTAATTGCACATCAAATCTTAGCTGTCTGAAGTGTTGTTCCAAAGTTATCAACATTTTTATGTTTGGCGTTCCGGAACCCACCTTATCTCACGCTGAAAACGCGTTTTCTGCATTGTGCCATAACTTTGCAGGGAAGCTTCAGAACATGAAATTTTAACCTCCCACTACAGCAGAAAGGGTCCTTCTAGTAGTTGCACATCAAATCTAAGCTGTCTGAAGTGTTTTTCCAAAGTTATCAACATTTTTATGTTTGGCGTTCCGGAATCTACCTTATCTCAGGCTGAAAACGCTTTTTACGCTTTGTGCCATAACTTTGCAGGGAAGCTTCAGAAAATGAAATTTTCACCTCCCACTATAGTAGAAAAGGGATTTTCTGGTAGTTGAATATCAAATCTCAGCTGTCTGAAGTGTTTTTCCAAAGTTATCAACATTTCTATGTTTGGCGTTCCGGAATCAACCTTATCTCAGGCTGAAAACGCATTTTCTGCATTGTGCCATAACTTTGCAGGGAAGCTTCACAACATGAAATTTTCACCTCCCACTATAGCAGAAAGGGTCTTTCTAGTAGTTGCACATCAAATCTAAGCTGTCTGAAGTGTTTTTCGAAAGTTATAATATTTTTTATGTTTGGCGTTCCGGAATCGACCTAATCTCAGGATGAAAATGCGTTTTCTGCATTGTCCCATAACTTTCGAGGGAAGCTTCATAACATGAAATTTTGACATCCCACTATAGCAGAAAGGGTCTTTCTAGTAGTTGCACATCAAATCTAAGCTGTCTGAAGTGTTTTTCCAAAGTTATCAACATTTTTATGTTTTGCGTTCCGGAATCGACCTTTTCTCAGGCTTAAAACGCGTTTTATGCATTGTGCCATAACTTTGCAGGGAACCTTTAGAATATTAAATTTTCACCTCCCACTATAGCAGAAAGGGACTTTCTAGTAGTTGCACATCAAATCTAATCTGTCTGAAATGTTGTTCCAAAGTTATCAACATTTTTATGTTTGGCGTTTCGGAACCCACCTTATCTCAGGCTGAAAACGCGTTTTCTGCATTGTGCCTTAACTTCTCAGGGAAGCTTCAGAACATGAAATGTTCACTTCCCACTATAGCAGAAAGGGTCTTTCTCGTAGTTGCACATCAAATCTAAGCTGTCTAAAGTGTTTTTCCAAAGTTATCAACATTTTTATGTTTGGCGTTCCAGAATCGACCTTATCTGACACTGAAAACGCGTTTTACGCATTTTGCCATAACTTTGGAGGGAAGCTTCAGAAAATGAAATTTTCACCTCCCATAATAGCAGAAAGGGTCTTTCTAGTAGTTGCACATCAAATCTAAGCTGTCTGAAGTGTTTTTCCAAAGTTATCAACATTTTTATGTTTGGCGTTCCGGAATCGACCTTATCTCAGGCTTAAAACGCGTTTTACGCATTGTGCCATAACTTTGCAGGGAACCTTTAGAACATGAAATTTTCTCCTCCCACTATAGCAGAAAGGGTCTTTCTAGTAGTTGCACATCAAATCTAAGCTGTCTGAAGTGTTTTTCGAAAGTTATAATATTTTTTATGTTTGGCGTTCCGGAATCGACCTAATCTCAGGATGAAAATGCGTTTTCTGCATTGTCCCATAACTTTCGAGGGAAGCTTCATAACATGAAATTTTGACATCCCACTATAGCAGAAAGGGTCTTTCTAGTAGTTGCACATCAAATCTAAGCTGTCTGAAGTGTTTTTCCAAAGTTATCAACATTTTTATGTTTTGCGTTCCGGAATCGACCTTTTCTCAGGCTTAAAACGCGTTTTATGCATTGTGCCATAACTTTGCAGGGAACCTTTAGAATATTAAATTTTCACCTCCCACTATAGCAGAAAGGGACTTTCTACTAGTTGCACATCAAATCTAATCTGTCTGAAATGTTGTTCCAAAGTTATCAACATTTTTAAGTTTGGCGTTTCGGAACCCACCTTATCTCAGGCTGAAAACGCGTTTTCTGCATTGTGCCTTAACTTCTCAGGGAAGCTTCAGAACATGAAATGTTCACTTCCCACTATAGCAGAAAGGGTCTTTCTCGTAGTTGCACATCAAATCTAAGCTGTCTAAAGTGTTTTTCCAAAGTTATCAACATTTTTATGTTTGGCGTTCCGGAATCAACCTTATCTCAGGCTGAAAACGCGTTTTACGCATTGTGCCATAACTTTGCAGGGAACCTTTAGAACATGAAATTTTCACCTCCCACTATAACAGAAAGGGTTTTTCTAGTAATTGCACATCAAATCTTAGCTGTCTGAAGTGTTGTTCCAAAGTTATCAACATTTTTATGTTTGGCGTTCCGGAACCCACCTTATCTCACGCTGAAAACGCGTTTTCTGCATTGTGCCATAACTTTGCAGGGAAGCTTCAGAACATGAAATTTTCACTTCCCACTATAGCAGAAAGGGTCTTTCTCGTAGTTGCACATCAAATCTAAGCAGTCTAAAGTGTTTTTCCAAAGTTATCAACATTTTTATGTTTGGCGTTCCAGAATCGACCTTATCTGACACTGAAAACGCGTTTTACGCATTTTGCCATAACTTTGGAGGGAAGCTTCAGAAAATGAAATTTTCACCTCCCATAATAGCAGAAAGGGTCTTTCTAGTAGTTGCACATCAAATCTAAGCTGTCTGAAGTGTTTTTCCAAAGTTATCAACATTTTTATGTTTGGCGTTCCGGAATCGACCTTATCTCAGGCTTAAAACGCGTTTTACGCATTGTGCCATAACTTTGCAGGGAACCTTTAGAACATGAAATTTTCTCCTCCCACTATAGCAGAAAGGGTCTTTCTAGTAGTTGCACATCAAATCTAAGCTGTCTGAAGTGTTTTTCGAAAGTTATAATATTTTTTATGTTTGGCGTTCCGGAATCGACCTAATCTCAGGATGAAAATGCGTTTTCTGCATTGTCCCATAACTTTCGAGGGAAGCTTCATAACATGAAATTTTGACATCCCACTATAGCAGAAAGGGTCTTTCTAGTAGTTGCACATCAAATCTAAGCTGTCTGAAGTGTTTTTCCAAAGTTATCAACATTTTTATGTTTTGCGTTCCGGAATCGACCTTTTCTCAGGCTTAAAACGCGTTTTATGCATTGTGCCATAACTTTGCAGGGAACCTTTAGAATATTAAATTTTCACCTCCCACTATAGCAGAAAGGGACTTTCTACTAGTTGCACATCAAATCTAATCTGTCTGAAATGTTGTTCCAAAGTTATCAACATTTTTAAGTTTGGCGTTTCGGAACCCACCTTATCTCAGGCTGAAAACGCGTTTTCTGCATTGTGCCTTAACTTCTCAGGGAAGCTTCAGAACATGAAATGTTCACTTCCCACTATAGCAGAAAGGGTCTTTCTCGTAGTTGCACATCAAATCTAAGCTGTCTAAAGTGTTTTTCCAAAGTTATCAACATTTTTATGTTTGGCGTTCCGGAATCAACCTTATCTCAGGCTGAAAACGCGTTTTACGCATTGTGCCATAACTTTGCAGGGAACCTTTAGAACATGAAATTTTCACCTCCCACTATAACAGAAAGGGTTTTTCTAGTAATTGCACATCAAATCTTAGCTGTCTGAAGTGTTGTTCCAAAGTTATCAACATTTTTATGTTTGGCGTTCCGGAACCCACCTTATCTCACGCTGAAAACGCGTTTTCTGCATTGTGCCATAACTTTGCAGGGAAGCTTCAGAACATGAAATTTTGACCTCCCACTATAGCAGAAAGGGTCTTTCTAGTAGTTGCACATCAAATCTAAGCTGTCTGAAGTGTTTTTCGAAAGTTATGATATTTTTTATGTTTGGCGTTCCGGAATCGACCTAATCTCAGGATGAAAATGCGTTTTCTGCATTGTCCCATAACTTTCGAGGGAAGCTTCATAACATGAAATTTTGACATCCCACTATAGCAGAAAGGGTCTTTCTAGTAGTTGCACATCAAATCTAAGCTGTCTGAAGTGTTTTTCCAAAGTTATCAACATTTTTATGTTTTGCGTTCCGGAATCGACCTTTTCTCAGGCTTAAAACGCGTTTTATGCATTGTGCCATAACTTTGCAGGGAACCTTTAGAATATTAAATTTTCACCTCCCACTATAGCAGAAAGGGACTTTCTAGTAGTTGCACATCAAATCTAAGCTGTCTAAAGTGTTTTTCCAAAGTTATCAACATTTTTATGTTTGGCGTTCCAGAATCGACCTTATCTGAGGCTGAAAACGCGTTTTACGCATTTTGCCATAACTTTGGAGGGAAGCTTCAGAACATGAAATTTTGACCTCCCACTATTGCAGAAAGGGTCTTTCTAGTAGTTGCACATCAAATCTAAGCTGTCTGAATAGTTTTTCCAAAGTTATCAACATTTTTATGTTTGGCGTTCCGGAACCCACCTTATCTCAGGCTGAAAACCTATTTTCTGAAATGTGCCATAACTTTTGTGGGAAGCTTCAGATCATGAAATTTTCACCTCCCACTGTAGCAGAAAGGGTCTTTCTCGTAGTTGCACATCAAATCTAAGCTGTCTGAAGTGTTGTTCCAAAGTTATCAACATTTTTACGTTTGGCGTTCCGGAACCCACCTTATCTCAGGCTGAAAACGTATTTTCTGCATTGTGCCATAACTTCTCAGGGAAGCTTCAGATCACGAAATTTTCACCTCCCACTATAGCAGAGAGGGTTTTTCTAGTAGTTGCACATCAAATCTAAGCTGTCTGAATACTTTTTCCAAAATTATCAACATTTTTATGTTTGGCGTGCCGGAACCCACCTTATCTCAGGCTGAAAACGCGTTTTCTGTTGTGTGCCATAACTTTGCAGGGAAGCTTCAGAACTTGAAATTTTTACCTCCCACTATAGCAGAATGGGTCTTTCTCGTAGTTGCACATCAAATCTAAGTTCTCTGAAGTGTTTTTCCAAAGTTATCAACATTTTTATGTTTGGCGTTCCGGAACTCGGCTTATCTCAGGCTGAAAACGCGTTTTCTGCATTGTGCCATAACTTTGCAGGGAAGCTTCAGAACATGAAATTTTAACCTCCCACTGTAGCAGAAAGGGTCTTTCTAGTAGTTGCACATCAAATCTAAGCTGTCTGAAGTGTTGTTCCAAAGTTATCAACATTTTTACGTTTGGCGTTCCGGAACCCACCTTATCTCAGGCTGAAAACGTATTTTCTGCATAGTGCCATAACTTTGCAGGGAAGCTTCAGAACATGAAATGTTCACCTCCCACTATAGCAGAAAGGGTCTTTCTAGTAGTTGCACATCAAATCTAAGCTGTCTGAAGTGTTTTTCCAAAGTTATCAACATTTTTATGTTTAGCGTTCCGGAACTCACCTTATCTCAGGCTGAAAACGCGTTTTCTGCATTGTTCCTTAACTTTGCAGAGAAGCTTCAGAACATGAAATTTTCAACTCCCACTATAACAGACTGGGTCTTTCGAGTAGTTGCACATCAAATATAAGTTGTCTGAAGTGTTTCTCGAAAGCTATCAACATTTTTATGTTTGGCGTTACGGAAACGACCATATCTCGAGCTGAAAATGCGTTTTCTGCATTGTGCCATAACCTTGCAGGGAAGCTTCAGAACATGAAATTTTCACCTCCCACTATAACAGACAGGGTCTTTATAGTAGTTGCACATCAAATCTAAGTTGTCTGAAGTGTTTTTTATAAGCTATCAACATTTTTTAGGTTGGCGTTCCAGAAACGACCTTATCTCGGGCTGAAAACGCTTTTTCTGCATTGTGCCATAACTTTGCAGGGAAGCTTCAGAACATCAAATTTTCACCGCCCACTATAGCAGAAAGGGTCTTTCCAGTAGTTGCACATCAAATCTAAGCTGTCTGAAGTGTTTTTCCAAAGTTATCAACATTTTTATGTTTGGTGTACCGGAATCGACCTTATCTCAGGCTTAAAACGCGTTTTACGCATTGTGCCATAACTTTGCAGGGAACCTTTCGAACATGAAATTTTCACCTCCCACTACAGCAGAAAGGGTATTTCTAGTAGTTGCACATCAAATCTAAGCTGTCTGAAGTGTTGTTCCAAAGTTATCAACATTTTTACGTTTGGCGTTCCGGAACCCACCTTATCTCAGGCTGAAAACTCGTTTTGTGCATTGTGCCATAACTTTACAGGGTAGCTTCAGAACATGAAATTTTCACCTCATACTATAGCAGAAAGGGTCTTTCTAGTAGTTGCACATCAAATCTAAGCTCTCTGAAGTGTTGTTCCAAAGTTATCAACATTTTTACGTTTGGCGTTCCGGAACCGACCTTATCTCAGGCTGAAAACGCGTTTTCCGCACTGCGTCATAACTTTGCAGGGAAGCTTCAGAACATGAAATGTTCACCTCCCACTATAGCAGAAAGGGTCTTTCTAGTAGTTGCACATCAAATCTAAGCTCTCTGAAGTGTTTTTCCAAAGTTATCAACATTTTCATGTTTGGCGTTCCGGAATCTACCTTATCTCAGGCTGAAAATGCGTTTTACGCATTGTGCCATAACTTTGCAGGGAACATTTAGAACATGAAATTTTCACCTCCCACTATAGCAAAAAGGGTGTTTCTAGTAGTTGCACATCAAATCTAAGCTGTCTGAAATGTTGTCCCAAAGTTATCAACATTTTTACGTTTGGCGTTTCGGAATCCACCTTATCTCAGGCTGAAAACGCGTTTTCTGCATTGTGCCATAACTTCTCAGGGAAGCTTCAGAACATGAAATGTTCACCTCCCACTATAGCAGAAAGGGTGTTTCTAGTAGTTGCACATCAAATCTAAGCTGTCTGAAGTGTTTTTCCAAAGTTATCAACATTTTTATGTTTGGCGTTCCAGAATCGACCTTATCTCAGGCTGAAAACGCGATTTACGCATTTTGCCATAACTTTGGAGGGAATCTTCAGAAAATGAAATTTTCACCTCCCACTATAGCAGAAAGGGTCTTTCTAGTAGTTGCACATCAAATCGAAGCTGTCTGAAGTGTTGTTCCAAAGTTATCAACATTTTTACGTTTGGCGTTCCGGAACCCACCTTATCTGAGGCTGAAAACGCGTTTTCTGTTGTGTCCCATAACTTTGCAGGGAAGCTTCAGAACTTGAAATTTTCACCTCCCACTATAGCAGAAAGGGTCTTTCTCGTAGTTGCTCATCAAATCTAAGTTGTCTGAAGTGTTTTTCCAAAGTTATCAACATGTTTATGTTTGGCGTTCCGGAACCCACCTTATCTCTGGCTGAAAACGCGTTTTCTGCATTGTGCCCTTACTTTTCTGGGGAGCTTCAGAACATGGAATTTTCACATCCCACGATAACAGAAAGGGTCCTTCTAGTAGTTGCACATCAAATCTAAGCAGTCTGAAGTGTTTTTCCAAAGTTATCAACATTTTTACGTTTGGCGCTCCGGAACCCACATTACCTCAGGCTGAATACGCGTTTTCTGCATTGTGTCATAACTTTGCAGGGAAGCTTCAGAACATGAAATTTTAACCTCCCACTGTAGCAGAAAGGGTCTTTCTAGTAGTTGCACATCAAATCTAAGCTGTCTGAAGTGTTTTTCGGAAGTTATCAACATTTTTATGTTTGGCGTTCCGGAACCCACCTTGTCTCATGCTGAAAACGCGTTTTTTGCATTGTGCCATAACTTTGAAGGAAAGCTTCAGAACATGAAAGTTTCACCTCCCACTATAGCAGAAAGGGTCTTTCTCGTAGTTGCACATCAAATCTAAGCGGTCTGAAGTGTTTTTCCAAAGTTATCAACATTTTTAAGTTTGGTGTTCCGGAACCCTCCTTATCTCAGGCTGAAAACGCATTTTCTGCATTGTTCCTTAACTTTGCATGGAAGCATCAGAACATGAAATTTTCAACTCCCACTATGACAAACAGGGTCTTTCTAATAGTTGCACATCAAATCTAATCTGTCTGAAGTGTTTTTCGAAAGTTATCAACATTTTTATGTTTGGCGTTCCGGAACCCACCTTATCTCAGGCTGAAAACGCGTTTTCTGCATTGTGCCATAACTTTGCAGGGAAGCTTCAGAACATGAAATTTTCACCTCCCACTGTAGCAGAAAGGGTCTTTCTCGTAGTTGCACATGAAATATAAGCTGTCTAAAGTGTTATTCCAAAGTTATCAACATTTTTATGTTTGGCGTTCCGGAACCCACCTTATGTCAGGCTGAAAACGCGTTTTCTGCATTGTGCCATAACTTTGCAGGGAAGCTTCAGAACATGAAATTTTAACCTCCCACTGTAGCAGAAAGGGTCTTACTAGTAGTTGGAAATCAAATCTAAGCTGTCTGAAGTGTTTTTCCAAAGTTATCAACATTTTTATGTTTGAAGTTCCGGAACCCACCTTGTCTCAGGCTGAAAACGCGTTTTCTGCATTGTGCCATAACTTTGAAGGAAAGCTTCAGAACATGAAAGTTTCACCTCCCACTATAGCAGAAAGGGTCTTTCTAGTAGTTACACATCAAATCTAAGCTGTCTGAAGTGTTTTTCCAAAGTTATCAACATTTTTACGTTTGGCGTTCCGGAACCCACCTTATCTCAGGCTGAAAACGCGTTTTCTGCATTTTGCCATAACTTTGCAGGAAGCTTCACAACATGAAATTTTCACCTCCCACTATAGATGAAAGGGTCTTTCTAGTAGTTGTACATCAAATCTAAGCTTTCTGAAATGTTTTTTCCAAAGTTATCAACATTTTTATGTTTGGCGTTCCGGAACCCACCTTATCTCAGGCTGAAAACGCGTTTTCTGCATTGTCCCATAACTTTGCAGGGAAACTTCAGAACATGAAATTTTAACTTCCCACTATAGCAGAAAGGGTCTTTCTAGTAGTTGCACATCAAATCTGAGCTGTCTGAAATGTTTTTTCCAAAGTTATCAACATTTTTATGTTTTGCGTTCCGGAACCCACCTTATCTCAGGCTGAAAACTCGTTTTTTGCATTGTGCCATAACTTTGCAGGAAGCTTCAGAAGATGAAATTTTCACCTCCCACTACAGCAGAAAGGGTCTTTCTAGTAGTTGCACATCAAATCTAAGCTGTCTGAAATGTTTTTTACAAAGTTATCAACATTTTTATGTTTGGTGTTCCGGAACCCACCTTATCTCTGGCTGAAAACGCATTTTCTGCTTTGTGCCATAACTTTGCTGGGAATCTTTAGAACATGAAATTTTAACCTCCAACTATAGCATAAAGGGTCTTTCTTGTAGTTGCACATCAAATCTAAGCTGTCTGAAGTGGTTTCCCAAAGTTATCAACATTTTTATGTTTGGCGTTCCGGAACCCACCTTTTTTCTGGCTGAAAAGGCGTTTTCTGCATTGTGCCATAACTTTGCAGGGAAGCTTCAGAACATGAAATTTTAACCTCCCATTGTAGCAGAAAGGGTCTTTCTATTAGTTGCACATCAAATCTAAGCTGTCTGAAGTGTTTTTCCAAAGTTATCAACATTTTTAAGTTTGGTGTTCCGGAACCCACCTTATCTCAGGCTGAAAACGCGTTTTCTGCATTGTTCCTTAACTTTGCAGGGAAGCATCAGAACATGAAATTTTCAACTCCCACTATGACAAACAGGGTCTTTCTAATAGTTGCTCATCTAATCTAATCTGTCTGAAGTGTTTTTCGAAAGTTATCAACATTTTTATGTTTGGCGTTCCGGAACCCACCTTATCTCAGGCTGAAAACGCGTTTTCTGCATTGTGCCATAACTTTGCAGGGAAGCTTCAGAACATGAAATTTTGACCTCCGACTATAGCAGAAAGGGTCTTTCTCGTAGTTGCACATGAAATATAAGCTGTCTGAAGTGTTTTTCCAAAGTTATCAACATTTTTATGTTTGGCGTTCCGGAACCCACCTTATCTCAGGCTGAAAACGTGTTTTCTGCATTGTGCCATAACTTTGCTGGGAATCTTTAGAACATGAAATTTTAACCTCCCACAATAGCATAAAGGGTCTTTCTTGTAGTTGCACATCAAATCTAAGCTATCTGAAGTGTTCTTCCAAAGTTATCAACATTTTTATGTTTGGCTTTCCGGAACCCACCTAATCTCTGGCTGAAAAAGCGTTTTCTGCTTTGTGCCATAACTTTGCTGTGAATATTTAGAACATGAAATTTTAACCTCCCACAATAGCATAAAGGGTCTTTCTTGTAGTTGCACATCAAATCTAAGCTGTCTGAAGTGTTTTTCCAAAGTTATCAACATTTTTACGTTTGGCGCTCCGGAACCCACATTAAGTCTGGCTGAAAACGCGTTTTCTGCAATGTGCCATGACTTTGCTGGGAATCTTTAGAACATGAAATTTTAACCTCCCACAATAGCATAAAGGGTCTTTCTTGTAGTTGCACATCAAATCTAAGCTGTCTGAAGTGGTTTCCCAAAGTTATCAACATTTTTATGTTTGGCGTTCCGGAACCCACCTTATCTCAGGCTGAAAACGCATTTTCTGCTTTGTGCCATAACTTTGCTGGGAATCTTTAGAACATGAAATTTTAACCTCCAACTATAGCATAAAGGGTCTTTCTTGAAGTTGCACATCAAATCTAAGCTGTCTGAAGTGTTTTTCCAAAGTTATCAACATTTTTAAGTTTGGTGTTCCGGAACCCACCTTATCTCAGGCTGAAAACGCGTTTTCTGCATTGTTCCTTAACTTTGCAGGGAAGCATCAGAACATGAAATTTTCAACTCCCACTATGACAAACAGGGTCTTTCTAATAGTTGCTCATCTAATCTAATCTGTCTGAAGTGTTTTTCGAAAGTTATCAACATTTTTATGTTTGGCGTTCCGGAAGCCACCTTATCTCAGGCTGAAAACGCGTTTTCTGCATTGTGCCATAACTTTGCAGGGAAGCTTCAGAACATGAAATTTTCACCTCCCACTATAGCAGAAAGGGTCTTTCTCGTAGTTGCACATGAAATATAAGCTGTCTGAAGTGTTTTTACAAAGTTATCAACATTTTTATGTTTGGCGTTCCGGAACCCACCTTATCTCAGGCTGAAAACGTGTTTTCTGCATTGTGCCATAACTTTGCTGGGAATCTTTAGAACATGAAATTTTAACCTCCCACAATAGCATAAAGGGTCTTTCTTGTAGTTGCACATCAAATCTAAGCTGTCTGAAGTGTTTTTCCAAAGTTATCAACATTTTTATGTTTGGCTTTCCGGAACCCACCTCATCTCTGGCTGAAAAAGCGTTTTCTGCTTTGTGCCATAACTTTGCTGGTAATATTTAGAACATGAAATTTTAACCTCCCACAATAGCATAAAGGGACTTTCTTGTAGTTGCACATCAAATCTAAGCTGTCTGAAGTGTTTTTCCAAAGTTATCAACATTTTTACGTTTGGCGCTCCGGAACCCACATTACCTCTGGCTGAAAACGCGTTTTCTGCAATGTACCATAACTTTGCTGGGAATCTTTAGAACATGAAATTTTAACCTCCCACAATAGCATAAAGGGTCTTTCTTGTAGTTGCACATTAAATCTAAGCTGTCTGAAGTGGTTTCCCAAAGTTATCAACATTTTTATGTTTGGCGTTCCGGAACCCACCTTTTTTCAGGCTGAAAAGGCGTTTTCTGCATTGTGCCATAACTTTGCAGGGAAGCTTCAGAACATGAAATTTTAACCTCCCACTGTAGCAGAAAGGGTCTTTCTATTAGTTGCACATCAAATCTAAGCTGTCTGAAGTGTTTTTCCAAAGTTATCAACATTTTTAAGTTTGGTGTTCCGGAACCCACCTTATCTCAGGCTGAAAACGCGTTTTATGCATTGTTCCTTATCTTTGCAGGGAAGCTTCAGAACATGAAATTTTCAACTCCCACTATGACAAACAGGGTCTTTCTAATAGTTGCACATCAAATCTAATCTGTCTGAAGTGTTTTTCGAAAGTTATCAACAATTTTATGTTTGGCGTTCCGGAACCCACCTTATCTCAGGCTGAAAACGCCTTTTCTGCATTATGCCATAACTTTGCAGGGAAGCTTCAGAACATGAAATTTTCACCTCCCACTATAGCAGAAAGGGTATTTCTCGTAGTTGCACATGAAATATAAGCTGTCTGAAGTGTTTTTCGAAAGTTATCAACATTTTTATGTTAGGCGTTCCGGAACCCACCTTATCTCAGGCTGAAAACGCGTTTTCTGCATTGTGCCATAACTTTGCAGGAAGCTTCAGAACATGAAATTTTCACCTCCCACTATAGCAGAAAGGGTCTTTCTAGTAGTTGCACATCAACTCTATGTTGTCTGAAGTGTTTTTCGAAAGCTATCAACATTTTTTAGGTTGGTGTTCCGGAAACGACCGTATCTCGGACTGAAAACGCGTTTTCTGCATTGTGCCATAACTTTGCAGGGAAGCTTCAGAACATGAAATTTTCAACTCCCACTACAACAGACAAGGTCTTTGTAGTAGTTGCACATCAAATCTAAGCTGTCTGAAGTGTTTTTCGAAAGTTATCAACATTTTTATGTTTGGCGTTCCGGAACCCACCTTGTCTCCGGCTGAAAACGCGTTTTCTGCATTGTGCCATAACTTTGAAGGATAGCTTCAGAACACGAAAGTTTCACCTCCCACTATAGCAGAAAGGGTCATTCTAGTAGTTACACATCAAATCTAAGCTGTCTGAAGTGTTATTCGAAAGTTATCAACATTTTTATGTTTGGCGTTCCGGAACCCATCTCATCTCTGGCTGAAAACGCATTTTCTGCTTTGTGGCATAACTTTGCTGGGAATCTTTAGAACATGAAATTTTAACCTCCCACAATAGCATAAAGGGTCTTTAATGTAGTTGCACATCAAATCTAAGCTGTCTGAAGTGGTTTTCCAAAGTTATCAACATTTTTATGTTTGGCGTTCCGGAACCCACCTTATCTCTGGCTGAAAACGCATTTTCTGCTTTGTGCCATAAATTTGCAGGGAAGCTTCAGAACATGAAATTTTCAACTCCCACTATAGCAGAAAGGGTCTTTCTCGTAATTGCACATCAAATCTAAGCTGTCTGAAATGTTTTTTCCAAAGTTATCAACATTTTAATGTTTGGCGTTCCGGAACCCTCCTTATCTCAGGCTGAAAAAGCGTTTTCTGCATTGTACCATAACTTTGCAGGGAAGCTTCAGAACATGAAATTTTAACCTCCCACTGGAGCAGAAAGGGTCTTTCTAGTAGTTGCACATCAAATCTAAGCTGTCTGAGGTGTTTTTCCAAAGTTATAAACATTTTTATGTTTGGCGTTCCGGAACCCACCTTATCTCAGGCTGAAAACGCGGTTTCTGCATTGTTCCTTAACTTTGCAGGGAAGCTTCAGAACATGAAATTTTCACCTCCCACTATAGCAGAAAGGGTCTTTCTAGTCGTTGCACATTAAATCTAAGCTTTCTGATATGTTTTTCCAAAGTTATCAACATTTTTACGTTTGCCGCTCCGGAACCCACATTATCTCGGGCTGAAAACGCGTTTTCTGCATTGTGCCATAACTTTGCAGGGAAGCTTCAGAACATGAAATTTTAACCTCCCACTGTAGCAGAAAGGGTCTTTCTAGTAGTTGCACATCAAATCTAAGCTGTCTGAAGTGTTTTTCCAAAGTTATCAACATTTTTAAGTTTGGCGTTCCTGAACCCACCTATTCGCAGGCTGAAAACGCGTTTTCTGCATTGTTCCTTAACTTTGCAGGGAAGCATCAGAACATGAAATTTTCAACTCCCTCTACAGCAGAAAGGGTCTTTCTAGTAGTTGCACGTCAAATCTAAGCTGTCTGAAGTGTTTTTCCAAAGTTATCAACATTTTTATGTTTGGCATTCCAGAATCGACCTTATCTCTGGCTGAAAACGCGTTTTCTGCATTGTGCCTTAACTTTGCAGGGAAACTTCAGAACATGAAATGTTCACCTCCCACTATTGCAGAAAGGGTCTTTCTAGTAGTTGCACATCAAATCTAAGCTGTCTGAAGTGTTTTTTCAAAGTTATCATATTTTTATGTTTGGCGTTCCGTAATTGACCTTGTCTCATGCTGAAAACGCGTTTTCTGCATTGTGCCATAACTTTGCAGGGAAGCTTCAGAACATGAAATGTTCACCTCCCACTATAGCAGAAAGGGTCTCTCTAGTAGTTGCACATCAAATCTAAGCTGTCTGAAGTGTTTTTCCAAAGTTATCAACATTTTTATGTTTGGCATTCCGGAACCCACCTTTTCTCAGGCTGAAAATGCGTTTTCTGCATTGTGCCACAACTTTGCAGGGAAGCTTCAGAACATGAAATTTTCACCTCCCACTATAGCAGAAAGGGTCTTTCTAGTAGTTGCACATCAAATCTAAGCAGTTTGAAGTGTTTTTCCAAAGTTATCAACATTTTTATGTTTGGCGTTCCGGAATCAACCTTATCTCAGGCTGAAAACGCGTTTTACGCATTGCGCCATAACTTTGCAGGAAAGCTTCAGAACATGAAATTTTCAATTCCCACTAAAGCAGAAAGGGTTTTTCTCCTACTTGCACATCAAATCTAAGCTGTCTGAAATTATTTTCGAAAGTTATCAACATTTTTATGTTTGCCGTTCAGGAATCGACCATATCTCAGGCTGAAAACCCGTTTTCTGCATTGTGCCTTAACTTCGCAGGGAAGCTTCAGAACATGAAATTTTCACCTCCCACTATAGCAGAAAAGGTCATTCTAGCAGTTGCACATCAAATCTAAGCTGTCTTGAAGTGTTTTTCTGAAGTTATCAACATTTTTATGTTTGGCGTTCCGGAACCCACCTTATCTCAGCCTGAAAACGCGTTTTACATATTTTGCCATAACTTTGGAGGGAAGCTTCAGAACATGACATTTTTACATCCCACTATAGCAGAAAGGGTCTTTCTAGTAGTTGCACATCAAATCTAAGCTGTCTGAAGTGTTTTTCCAAAGTTATCAATATTTTTATGTTTGGCGTTCTGGAACCCACCTAATCTCAGCCTGAAAACGCGTTTTACATATTTTGCCATAACTTTGGAGGGAAGCTTCAGAACATGACATTTTTACATCCCACTATAGCAGAAAGGGTCTTTCTAGTAGTTGCACATCAAATCTAAGCTGTCTGAAGTGTTTTTCTGAAGTTATCAACATTTTTATGTTTGGCGTTCCGGAACCCACCTTATCTCAGCCTGAAAAAGCGTTTTACATATTTTGCCATAACTTTGCAGGGAAGCTTCAGAACATGAAATTTTCAATTCCCATTAAAGCAGAAAGGGTTTTTCTCCTACTTGCACATCAAATCTAAGCTGTCTGAAATGATTTTCGAAAGTTATCAACATTTTTATGTTTGCCGTTCAGGAATCGACCTTATCTCAGGCTGAAAACGCGTTTCCTGCATTGTGCTAAAACTTTATAGGTAAGCTCCAGAACATGAAATTTTCACCTCCCACTATAGCAGAAAGGGTCTTTCTAGTAGTTGCACATCCAATCTAAGCTGTTTGAAGTGTTTTTCCAAAGTTATCAACATTTTTATGTTTGGCGTTTCGGAATCGACCTTATCTCCGGCTGAAAATGCGTTTTCTGCATTGTGCCATAACTTTGCAGGGAAGCTTGAGAACATGAAGTTTTAACCTCCCACTATAGAAGAAAAGGTCATTCTAGCAGTTGCACATCAAATCTAAGCTGTCTTGAAGTGTTTTTCCAAAGTTATCAATATTTTTATGTTTGGCGTTCCGGAATCTACCTTATCCCAGGCTGAAAACGCGTTTCCTGCATTGTGGCATAACTTTGCAGGGAAGCTTCAGAACATGAAATTTTCACCTCCCACTGTAGCTAAAAGGGTCTTTCTAGTAGTTGCACATCAAATCTAAGCTGTCTGAAGTGTTTTTCCAAAGTTATCAACATTTTTATGTTTGGCGTTCTGGAACCCACCTAATCTCAGGCTGAAAACGCGTTTCCTGCATTGTTGCATAACTTTGCAGGGATGCATCAGAACATGAAATGTTCGCCTCCCACTATAGCAGATAGGGTCTTTCGAGGAGTTGCACATCAAATCTAAGCTGTCTGAAGTGTTTTTCCAAAGTTATCAACATTTTTATGTTTGGCGTTCTGGAACCCACCTTATCTCAGGCTGAAAACGCGTTTTCTGCAATGTGCCATAACTTTGCAGGGAAGCTTCAGAACATGAAGTTTTAACCTCCCACTATAGCAGAAAAGGTCATTCTAGTAGTTGCACATCAAATCTAAGCTGTATTGAAGTGTTTTTCTGAAGTTATCAACATTTTTATGTTTGGCGTTCCGGAACCCACCTTATCTCAGCCTGAAAACGCGTTTTACATATTTTGCCATAACTTTGCAGGGAAGCTTCAGAACATGAAATTTTTACATCCCACTATAGCAGAAAGGGTCTTTCTAGTAGTTGCACATCAAATCTAAGCTGTCTGAAGTGTTTTTCCAAAGTTATCAATATTTTTATGTTTGGCGAACCGGAATCGACCTTTTCTCAGGCTGAAAACGCGGTTCCTGCATTGTGGCATAACTTTGCAGGGAAGCTTCAGAACATGAAATTTTCACCTCCCACTGTAGCTAAAAGGGTATTTCTAGTAGTTGCACATCAAATCTAAGCTGTCTGAAGTGTTTTTCCAAAGTTATCAATATTTTTATGTTTGGCGTTCTGGAACCCACCTAATTCCAGGCTGAAAACGCGTTTCCTGCATTGTTGCATAACTTTGCAGGGATGCATCAGAACATGAAATGTTCGCCTCCCACTATAGCAGATAGGGTCTTTCGAGGAGTTGCACATCAAATCTAAGCTCTCTGAAGTGTTTTTCCAAAGTTATCAACATTTTTATGTTTGGCGTTCTGGAACCCACCTTATCTCAGGCTGAAAACGCGTTTTCTGCAACGTGCCATAACTTTGCAGGGAAGCTTCAGAACATGAAGTTTTAACCTCCCACTATAGCAGAAAAGGTCATTCTAGTAGTTGCACATCAAATCTAAGCTGTCTTGAAGTGTTTTTCTGAAGTTATCAACATTTTTATGTTTGGCGTTCCTGAACCCACCTTATCTCAGCCTGAAAACGCGTTTGACATATTTTGCCATAACTTTGCAGGGAAGCTTCAGAACATGAAATTTTTACATCCCACTATAGCAGAAAGGGTCTTTCTAGTAGTTGCACATCAAATCTAAGCTGTTTGAAGTGTTTTCCCAAAGTTATCAACATTTTAATGTTTGGCGTTTCGGAATCGACCTTATGTCCGGCTGAAAATGCGTTTTCTGCATTGTGCCATAACTTTGCAGGGAAGCTTGAGAACATGAAGTTTTAACCTCCCACTATAGCAGAAAAGGTCATTCTAGTAGTTGCGCATCAAATCTAAGCTGTCTTGAAGTGTTTTTCTGAAGTTATCAACATTTTTATGTTTGGCGTTCCGGAACCCACCTTATCTCAGCCTGAAAACGCGTTTTACATATTTTGCCATAACTTTGCAGGGAAGCTTCAGAACATGAAATTTTCTACTCCCACTGTAGCAGAAAGGGTCTTTCTAGTAGTTGCACATCAAATCTAAGCTGTCTGAAGTGTTTTTCCAAAGTTATCAACATTTTTATGTTTGGCGTTCTGGAACCCACCTAATCTCAGGCTGAAAACGCGTTTTATGCATTATGCCAAAACTTTTCAGGGAAGCTTCAGAACATGAAATGTTCGCCTCCCACTATAGCAGATAGGGCCTTTCTAGTAGTTGCACATCAAATCTAAGCTGTCTGAAGTGTTTTTCCAAAGTTATCAACATTTTTATGTTTGGCGTCCTGGAACCCACCTTATCTCAGGCTGAAAACAGTTTTCTGCATTGTGCCGTAACTTTGGAGGGAGACTTCAGAACATGAAATTTTCTCCTCCCACCATAGCAGAAAGGGTATTTCTAGTAGTTGCACATCAAATCTTAGCAGTCTGAAGTGTTTTTCCAAAGTTCTGAACATTTTTATGTTTGGCGTTCTGAAACCAATCTTATCTCCGGCTGAAAACGCGTTTTACGCACTGTGCCATAACTTTGCAGGGAAGCTTCAGAAGATGAGATTTTAACCTCCCACTATAGCAGAAAGGGTCTTTCTAGTAGTTGCACATCAAATCTAAGCTGTCGAAAGTGTTTTTCCAAAGTTATCAACATTTTTGTGTTTGGCGTTTCGGAAGCGAACTTATCTCCGGATGAAAACGCGTTTTCTGCATTGTGCCATAACTTTGCAGGGAAGCTTCAGAACATGAAATTTTAACCTCCCACTATAGCAGAAAAGGTCATTCGAGAAGTTGCACATCAAATCTAAGCTGTCTTGAAGTGTTTTTCTGAAGTTATCAACATTTTTATGTTTGGCGTTCCGGAACCCACCTTATCTCAGCCTGAAAACGCGTTTTACATATTTTGCCATAACTTTGCAGGGAAGCTTCAGAACATGAAATTTTAACATCCCAATATGGCAGAAAGGGTCTTTCTAGTAGTTGCACATCAAATCTAAGCTGTCTGAAGTGTTTTTCCAAAGTTATCAATATTTTTATGTTTGGCGTTCCGGAATCGACCTTATCTCAGGCTGAAAACGCATTTCCTGCATTGTGGTATAACTTTGCAGGGAAGCTTCAGAACATGAAATTTTCTACTCCCACTGTAGGTAAAAGGGTCTTTCTAGTAGCTGCACATCAAATCTAAGCTGTCTGAAGTGTTTTTCCAAAGTTATCAACATTTTTATGTTTGGCGTTCTGGAACCCACCTAATCTCAGGATGAAAACGCGTTTCCTGCATTGTTGCATAACTTTGCAGGGATGCTTCAGAACATGAAATGTTGGCCTCCCACTATAGCAGATAGGGTCTTTCGAGGAGTTGCACATCAAATCTAAGCTGTCTGAAGTGTTTTTCCAAACTTATCAACATTTTTATGTTTGGCGTTCTGGAACCCACCTTATCTCAGCCTGAAAACGCGTTTTACATATTTTGCCATAACTTTGCAGGGAAGCTTCAGAAGATGAAATTTTAACATCCGACTATGGCAGAAAGAGTCTTTCTAGTCGTTGCACATCAAATCTAAGCTATCTGAAGTGTTTTTCCAAAGTTATCAACATTTTTATGTTTGGCGTTCTGGAACCCACCTTATCTCAGGCTGAAAACGCATTTTCTGCATTGTGCCATAACTTTGCAGGGAGACTTCAGAACATGAAATTTTCTCCTCCCACTATAGCAGAAAGGGTATTTCTAGTAGTTGCACATCAAATCTAAGTTGTCTGAAGTGTTTTTCCAAAGTTATCAACATTCTTATGTTTGGCGTTCCGGAATCAACCTTATCTCAGACTGAAAACGTGTCTTCTGCATTGTGCCATAACTTTGCAGGGAAGCTTCAGAACATGAAATTTTAACATCCCACTATAGCAGAAAGGGTCTTTCTCGTAGTTGCACATCAAATCTAAGCTGTCTGAAGTGTTTTTCCAAAGTTATCAACATTTTTATGTTTGGCGTTCCGGAACCCACCTAATCTCAGGCTGAAAACGCGTTTTCTGCATTGTGCCATAACTTTTCAGGGAAGCTTCATAACATGAAATTTTCACCTCCCACTATATCAGAAAGGGTATTTCTAATAGTTGCACATCAAATCTAAGTTGTCTGAACTGTTTTTCGAAAGTTATCAACATTCTTATGTTTGGCGGTCCGGAATCAACCTTATCTCAGACTGAAAACGTGTTTTCTGCATTGTGCCATAACTTTGCAGGGAAACTTCAGAACATGAAATTTGAACCTCCAACTATAGCAGAAAGGGTCTTTCTAGTAGTTGCACATCAAATCTAAGCTGTTTGCAGTGTTTTTCCAAAGTTAACACCATTCTTATGTTTGGCGTTCCAGAAATAACCTTATCTCAGGCTGAAAACGCGTTTTACACAATTTGCCATAACTTTGCAGGAAAGCTTCAGAACATGAAACTTTTACCTCCCACTATACCAGAAAGGGTCTTTCTAGTAGTTGCACAACAAATCTAAGCTGTCTGAAGTGTTTTTCCAAAGTTATCAACATTTTTATGTTTGGCGTTCTGGAAACCACCTTATCTCAGGCTGAAAACAGGTTTTCTGCATTGTGCCATAACTTTGCAGGGAAGCTTCAGAACATGAAATTTTCATATCCCACTATAGCAGAAAGGGTCTTTCTAGTAGTCTCACATCAAATCTAAGCTGTCTGAAGTGTTTTTTCAAAGTTATCATCATTTTTATGTTTGGCGCTCCGGAATCGACCTTATCTCAGGCTGAAAACGCGTTTTCTGCCTTGTGCCATAACTTTGCAGGGAGATTTCAGAACATGAAATTTTCTCCTCCCACTATAGCAGAAAGGGTCTTTCTAATAGTTGCACATCAAATCTAAGCTGTCTGAAGTGTTTTTCGAAAGTTATCAACATTTTTATGTTTGGCGTTCCGGAACCCACCTTATCTCAGCCTGAAAACGCGTTTTACATATTTTGCCATAACTTTGCAGGGAAGCTTCAGAACATGAAATTTTAACATCCCACTATAGCAGAAAGGGTCTTTCTCGTAGTTGCACATCAAATCTAAGCTGACTGAAGTGTTTTTCGAAAGTTTTCAACATTTTTTTGTTTGGTGTTCCTGAATCGACCTTATCTCAGGCCTAAAACGCGTTTTCTGCATTGTGCCGTAACTTTGCAGGGCAGCTTCAGAACATGAAATTTTCACCTCCCACTATAGCAGAAAGGGTCTTTTCAGTAGTTGCACATCAAATCTAAGCTGTCTGTAGAGTTTTTCCTCAGTTATCAACATTTTTAAGTTTGGCATTCCGGAATCGACCTTATCTCAGGCTGAAAACGCGTTTTCTGCATTGTGCCATAACTTTGCAGGGAAGCTTTAGAACATGAAATTTTCACCTCCCACTAGAGCAGAAAGGGTACTTGTAGTAGTTGCACAACAAACTAAGCTGTCTGAAGTGTTTTTCGAAAGTTATCAACAATTTTATGTTTGGCGTTCCGGAATCGACCTTATCTCAGGATGAAAAATCGTTTTCTGCATTGTCCCATAACTTTGCAGGGAAGCTTCAGACCATGAAATTCTGACCTCCCAATATGGCAGAAAGGGTCTTTCTAGTAGTTGCACATCAAATCTAAGCTGTCTGATGTGTTTTTCCAAAGTTATCAACATTTTTATGTTTGCCGTTCTGGAACCTACCTAATCTCAAGCTGAAAACGCGTTTTCTGCATTGTGCCAAAACTTTTCAGGGAAGCTTCAGAATATGAAATTTTCACGTCCCACTATAGCAGAAAGGGTATTTCTAGTAGTTTCACATAAAATCTAAGTTGTCTGAAGTGTTTTTCCAAAGTTATCAACATTCTTATGTTTGGCGTTCCGGAATCAACCTTATCTCAGACTGAAAACGTGTTTTCTGCATTGTGCCATAACTTTGCAAGGAAACTTCAGAACATGAAATTTTCACCTCCAACTATAGCAGAAAGGGTCTTTCTAGTAGTTGCACATCAAATCTCAGCTGTCTGAAGTGTTTTTCCAAAGTTATCAACATTTTTATTTTGGCGTTCTGGAACCCACCTTATCTCAGGCTGAAAACGCGTTTTTGGCATTGTGCCATAACTTTGCAGGGAAGCTTTAGAACATGATATTTTCACCTCCCACTATAGCAGAAAGGGTCTTTCTCGTAGTTGCACATCAAATCTAAGCTGACTGAAGTATTTTTCGAAAGTTTTCAACATTTTTTTGTTTGGTGTTCCTGAATCGACCTTATCTCAGGCCTAAATCGCGTTTTCTGCATTGTGCCGTAACTTTGCAGGGCAGCTTCAGAACATGATATTTTCACCTCCCACTATAGCAGAAAGGGTCTTTCTCGTAGTTGCACATCAAATCTAAGCTGACTGAAGTATTTTTCGAAAGTTTTCAACATTTTTATGTATGGCGTTCCGGAATCGACCTTATCTCAGGCTGAAAACGCGTTTCACGCATTGTGCCATAACTTTGCAGGGAAACTTCAGAACATGAAATTTTCACCTCCCACTATAGCAGAAAGGGTCTTTCTAGTAGTTGCACATCAAATCGAAGCTGTCTGAAGTGTTGTTCCAAAGTTATCAACATTTTTAGTTTTGGCGTTCCAGAATCAACCTTATCTCAGGCTGAACACGCATTTTCTTCATTGTGCCATAACTTTGCAAGGAAGCTTCAGAACATGAAATTTTCACCTCCCACTATAGCAGAAAGGGTCTTTCTAGTAGTTGCACATCAAATCTAAGCTGTCTGAAGTGTTTTTCGAAAGTTATCAACATTTTTATGTTTGGCGTTCCGGAATCGACCTAATCTCAGGATTAAAATGCGTCTTCTGCATTGTCCCATAACTTTCCAGGGAAGCTTCAGAACATGAAATTCTGACCTCCCAATATGGCAGAAAGGGTCTTTCTAGTATTTGCACATCAACTCTAAGCTGTCTGATGTGTCTTTCCAAAGTTATCAACATTTTTATGTTTGGCGTTCCGGAATCGACCTTATCTCAGGCTGAAAACGCGTTTTACGCAATGTGCCAAAACTTTGCAGGGAAGCTTCAGAACATGAAATTTTCACCTGCCACTATAGCAGAAATGGTCTTTCTAGTAGTTGCACATCAAATCTACGCTGTCTCCAGTCTTTTTCCAAAGTTATCAACATTTTTATGTTTGGCGTTCCGGAATCGACCTTATCTCAGGCTGAAAACGCGTTTTACGCCTTTTGCATAAATTTGGAGGGAAGCTTCAGAACATGGAATTTTCACTACCAACTATAGCAGAAAGGGTCTTTCTAGTATTTGCACATCAACTCTAAGCTGTCTGAAGTGTCTTTCCAAAGTTATCAACATTTTTATGTTTGGCCTACCGGAATCGACATTATCTCAGGCTGAAAACGCGTTTTACGCATTGTGCCAAAACTTTGCAGGGAAGCTTCAGAACATGAAATTTTCACCTGCCATTATAGCAGAAATGGTCTTTCTAGTAGTTGCACATCAAATCTAAGCTGTCTTCAGTCTTTTTCCAAAGTTATCAACATTTTTATGTTTGGCGTTCCGGAATCGACCTTATCTCAGGCTGAAAACGCGTTTTACGCCTTTTGCATAAATTTGCAGGGAAGCTTCAGAACATGGAATTTTCACTACCAACTATAGCAGAAAGGGTCTTTCTAGTATTTGCACATCAACTCTAAGCTGTCTCCAGTCTTTTTCCAAAGTTATCAACATTTTTATGTTTGGCGTACCGGAATCGACATTATCTCAGGCTGAAAACGCGTTTTACGCATTGTGCCAAAACTTTGCAGGGAAGCTTCAGAACATGAAATTTTCACCTGCCACTATAGCAGAAATGGTCTTTCTAGTAGTTGCACATCAAATCTAAGCTGTCTCCAGTCTTTTTCCAAAGTTATCAACATTTTTATGTTTGGCGTTCCGGAATCAACCTTATCTCAGGCTGAAAACGCGTTTTACGCCTTTTGCATAAATTTGCAGGGAAGCTTCAGAACATGGAATTTTCACTACCAACTATAGCATAAAGGGTCTTTCTAGTATTTGCACATCAACTCTAAGCTGTCTGAAGTGTTTTTCCAAAGTTATCAACATTTTTATATTTGGCGTTCCGGAATCGACCTTGTCTCAGGCTGAAAACATGTTTTTCGCATTATGCCATCAATTCGCTGGGAAGCTTCAGAACATGAAATTTTCACCTCCCACTATAGCAGAAACGGTATTTCTCGTAGTTGCACATGAAATCTAAGCTGTCTGAAATGTTTTTTCCAAAGTTATCAACATTTTTATGTTTGGCTTTCCGGGCCCCACCTTATCTCAGGCTGAAAACGCATTTTCTGCTTTGTGCCATAACTTTGCTGGGAATATTTAGAACATGAAATTTTAACCTCCCACAATAGCATAAAGGGTCTTTCTTGTAGTTGCACATCAAATCTAAGCTGTCTGAAGTGGTTTCCCAAAGTTATCAACATTTTTATGTTTGGCGTTCCGGAACCCACCTTTTTTCAGGCTGAAATGGCTTTTTCTGCATTGTGCCATAACTTTGCAGGGAAGCTTCAGAACATGAAATTTTAACCTCCCACTGTAGCAGAAAGGGTCTTTCTATTAGTTGCACATCAAATCTAAGCTGTCTGAAGTGTTTTTCCAAAGTTATCAACATTTTTAAGTTTGGTGTTCCGGAACCCACCTTATCTCAGGCTGAAAACGCGTTTTCTGCATTGTTCCTTAACTTTGCAGGGAAGCATCAGAACATGAAATTTTCAACTCCCACTATGACAAACAGGGTCTTTCTAATAGTTGCACATCAAATCTAATCTGTCTGAAGTGTTTTTCGAAAGTTATCAACAATTTTATGTTTGGCTTTCCGGAACCCACCTTATCTCAGGCTGAAAACGCGTTTTCTGCATTGTGCCATAACTTTGCAGGAAGCTTCCGAACATGAAATTTTCACCTCCCACTATAGCAGAAAGGGTCTTTCTAGTAGTTGCACATCAAATCTAAGCTGTCTGAAATGTTTTTTCCAAAGTTATCAACATTTTTATGTTTGGCGTTCCGGAACCCACCTTATCTCAGCCTGAAAACGCGTTTTACGCATGGTGCCATAACTTTGCAGGGAAGCTTCAGAACATCAAATTTTCACCTCCCACAATGGCAGAAAGGGTCTTTTATCGTAGTTGCACATCAAATCTAAGCTGTCTGAAATGTTTTTCCAAAGTTATCAACATTTTTATGTTTGGCGTTCCGGAACCCACCTTATCTCAGGCTGAAAACGCGTTTTCTGCATTGTGCCATAACTTTGCAGGGAAGCTTCAGAACATGAAATTTTCACCTCCCACTATAGCAGAAAGTGTCTTTCTAGTAGTTGCACATCAAATCTAAGCTGTCGAAAGTGTTTTTCCAAAGTTATCAACATTTTTATTTTTGGCGTTTCGGAAGCGAACTTATCTCCGGATGAAAACGCGTTTTCTGCATTGTGCCATAACTTTGCAGGGAAGCTTCAGAACATGAAATTTTAACCTCCCACTATAGCAGAAAAGGTCATTCGAGAAGTTGCTCATAAAATCTAAGCTGTCTTGAAGTGTTTTTCTGAAGTTATTAACATTTTTATGTTTGGCGTTCCGGAACCCACCTTATCTCAGCCTGAAAACGCGTTTTACATATTTTGCCATAACTTTGCAGGGAAGCTTCAGAACATGAAATTTTAACATCCCACTATGGCAGAAAGGGTCTTTCTAGTAGTTGCACATCAAATCTAAGCTGTCTGAAGTGTTTTTCCAAAGTTATCAATATTTTTATGTTTGGCGTTTCGGAATCGACCTTATCTCAGGCTGAAAACGCATTTCCTGCATTGTAGCATAACTTTGCAGGGAAGCTTCAGAACATGAAATTTTCACCTCCCACTGTAGCTAAAAGGGTCTTTCTAGTAGTTGCACATCAAATCTAAGCTGTCTGAAGTGTTTTTCCAAAGTTATCAACATTCTTATGTTTGGCGTTCCGGAATCAACCTTATCTGAGGCTGAAAACGCGTTTTACGCATTGTGCCATAACTTTGCAGGAAAGCTTCAGAACATGAAATTTTCAACTCCCACTATAGCAGAAAGGGTCTTTCTAGTAGTTTCACATCAAATCTAAGCTGTCTGAAGTGTTTTTCCAAAGTTATCAATATTTTTATGTTTGGCGTTCCGGAATCGACCTAATCTCAGGCTGAAAACGCGTTTCCTGCATTGTTGCATAACTTTGCAGGGATGCTTCAGAACATGAAATGTTCGCCTCCCACTATAGCAGATAGGGTCTTTCGAGGAGTTGCACATCAAATCTATGCTGTCTGAAGTGTTTTTCCAAAGTTATCAACATTTTTATGTTTGGCGTTCTGGAACCCACCTTATCTCAGGATGAAAACGCGTTTTCTGCATTGTGCCATAACTTTGCAGGGAAGCTTATGTTTGGCGTTCCAGAAACAACCTTATCTCAGGCTGAAAATGCGTTTTACATATTTTGCCATAACTTTGCAGGGAAGCTTCACAACATGAAATTTTGACATCCCACTATAGCAGAAAGGGTCTTTCTAGTAGTTGCACATCAAATCTAAGCTGTCTGAAGTGTTTTTCCAAAGTTATCAACATTCGTATGTTTGGCGATCCGGAATCAACCTTATGTCTGGCTGAAAACGCGTTTTACGCATTGTGCCATAACTTTGCAGGGAAGCTTCAGAACATGAAATTTTCAACTCCCACTATAGCAGAAAGGGTCTTTCTAGTAGTTGCACATCAAATCTAAGCTGTCTGAAGTGTTTTTCCAAAGTTATCAATATTTTTATGTTTGGCTTTCCGGAATCGACCTTATCTCAGGCTGAAAACGCGTTTCCTGCATTGTGGCATAACTTTGCAGGGATGCTTCAGAACATGACATTTTCACCTCCCACTGTAGCAGAAAGGGTCTTTTTAGTAGTTGCACATCAAATCTAAGCTGTCTGAAGTGTTTTTCCAAAGTTATCAACATTTTTATGTTTGGCGTTCTGGAACCCACCTAATCTCAGGCTGAAAACGCGTTTTCTGCACTGTGCCATAACTTTGCAGGGAAGCTTCAGAACATGAAAATTCCACCTCCCACTATATCAGAAAGGGTATTTCTAATAGTTGCACATCAAATCTAAGTTGTCTGAAGTGTTTTTCCAAAGTTATCAACATTCTTATGTTTGGCGTTCCGGAATCAACCTTATCGCAGACTGAAAACGTGTTTTCTGCATTGTGCCATAACTTTGCAGGGAAACTTCAGAACATGAAATTTTCACGTCCAACTATAGCAGAAAGGTTCTTTCTAGTAGTTGCACATGAAATCTAAGCTGTCTGAAGTGTTTTTCGAAAGTTATCAACATTTTTATGTTTGGCGTTCTGGAACCCACCTAATCTCAGGCTGAAAACGCGTTTTACGCATTGTGCCATAACTTTGCAGGAAAGCTTCACAACATGAAATTTTGACATCCCACTATAGCAGAAAGGGTCTTTCTAGTAGTTGCACATCAAATCTAAGCTGTCTGAAGTGTTTTTCCAAAGTTATCAACATTCTTATGTTTGGCGTTCCGGAATCGACCTTATCTCAGGCTGAAAACGCCTTTTACACATTGTTTCATAACTTTGCCGGGAAGGTTGAGAACATCAAATTTTCACCTCCCACTATAGCAGAAAGGGTTTTTCTAGTAGTTGCACATCAAATCTAAGCTGTCTGAAGTGTTTTTCCAAAGTTATCAATATTTTTATGTTTGGCGTTCCGGAACCCACCTTATCTCAGGCTGTGAGCGCGTTTTCTGCATTGTGGCATAACTTTGGAGGAAAGCTTCAGAACATGAAATTTTCAATTCCCATTATAGCAGAAAGGGTCTTTCTCGTACTTGCACATCAAATCTTACCTGTCTGAAGTGTTTTTTGAAAGTTTTCAACATTTTTATGTTTGGCGTTCCTGAATCGACCTTATCTCAGGCTGAAAATGCGTTTTCTGCAATGTGCCCTAACTTTGCTGGGAAGTTTCAGAACATGACATTTTCAACTCCCACTATAGCAGAATGGGTCTTTCTCATACTTGCACATCAAATCTAAGCTGTCTGAAGTGTTTTTTCAAAGTTATCATATTTTTATGTTTGGCGTTCCGGAATCGACCTTATCTCAGGCTGAAAACGTGTTTTCTGCAATCTGCCATAACTTTGCAGGGAAGCTTCAGAACATGACATTTTCAACTCCCACTATAGCAGAAAGGCTTTTTCCAGTAGTTGCACATCAAATCTAAGCTGTCTGAAGTGTTTTTCCAAAGTTATCAACATTCTTATGTTTGGCGTTTCGGAATCAACCTTATCTCTGGCTGAAAACGCGTTTTCAGCATTGTGCCATCACTTTGCAGGAAAGCTGCAGAATATAAAATTTTCACCTCCCACTATAGCAGAAAGGGTCTTTCTAGTAGTTGCACATCAAATCTAAGCTGTTTGAAGTGTTCTACGAAAGTTATCAACATTTTTATGTTTGGCGTTCCGGAATCGACCTCATCTCAGGCTGATAACGCGATTTACGCATTCTGCCATAACTTTGCAGGGAAGCTTCTGAACATGAAATTTTCAAATCCCACTATAGCAGAAAGGGTCTTTCTAGTAGTTGCACATCAAATCTAAGCTGTCTGAAGTGTTTTTCGATAGTTTTCAACATTTTTATATTTGGCGTTCCTGAATCGACCTTATCTCTGGCTGAAAAGACGTTTTCTGCATTGTGCCATAACTTTGCAGGGAAGCTTCAGAACATGAAATTTTCAACTCCCACTACAGCAGAAAGGGTCTTTCTAGTAGTTGCATGTCAAATCTAAGCTGTCTAAAGTGTTTTTCCAAAGTTATCAACATTTTTATTTTTGGCATTCCAGAATCGACCTTATGTCCGGCTGAAAATGCGTTTTCTGCATTGTGCCATAACTTTGCAGGGAAGCTTGAGAACATGAAGTTTGAACCTCCCACTATAGCAGAAAAGGTCATTCTAGTAGTTGCACATCAAATCTAAGCTGTCTTGAAGTGTTTTTCTGAAGTTATCAACATTTTTATGTTTGGCGTTCCGGAACCCACCTTATCTCAGCCTGAAAACGCGTTTTACATATTTTGCCATAACTTTGCAGGGAAGCTTGAGAACATGAAGTTTTAACCTCCCACTATAGCAGAAAGGGTCTTTCTCGTAGTTGCTCATCAAATCTAAGTTGTCTGAAGTGTTTTTCGAAAGTTATCAACATTTTTATGTTTGGCGTTCCGGAATCGACCTTATCTCAGGCTGATAACGCGATTTACGCATTCTGCCATAACTTTGCAGGGAAGCTTCTGAACATGAAATTTTCAAATCCCACTATCGCAGAAAGGGTCTTTCTAGTAGTTGCACATCAAATCTAAGCTGTCTGAAGTGTTTTTCGATAGTTTTCAACATTTTTATATTTGGCGTTCCTGAATCGACCTTATCTCTGGCTGAAAAGACGTTTTCTGCATTGTGCCATAACTTTGCAGGGAAGCTTCAGAACATGAAATTTTCAACTCCCACTACAGCAGAAAGGGTCTTTCTAGTAGTTGCATGTCAAATCTAAGCTGTCTGAAGTGTTTTTCCAAAGTTATCAACATTTTTATGTTTGGCATTCCAGAATCGACCTTATGTCCGGCTGAAAATGCGTTTTCTGCATTGTGCCATAACTTTGCAGGGAAGCTTGAGAACATGAAGTTTTAACCTCCCACTATAGCAGAAAAGGTCATTCTAGTAGTTGCACATCAAATCTAAGCTGTCTTGAAGTGTTTTTCTGAAGTTATCAACATTTTTATGTTTGGCGTTCCGGAACCCACCTTATCTCAGCCTGAAAACGCGTTTTACATATTTTGCCATAACTTTGCAGGGAAGCTTGAGAACATGAAGTTTTAACCTCCCACTATAGCAGAAAGGGTCTTTCTCGTAGTTGCTCATCAAATCTAAGTTGTCTGAAGTGTTTTTCCAAAGTTATCAACATGTTTATGTTTGGCGTTCCGGAACCCACCTTATCTCTGGCTGTAAACGCGTTTTCTGCATTGTGCCTTTACTTTTCTGGGGAGCTTCAGAACATGGAATTTTCACATCCCACGATAACAGAAAGGGTCCTTCTAGTAGTTGCACATCAAATCTAAGTTGTCTGAAGTGTTTTTCCAAAGTTATCAACATGTTTATGTTTGGCGTTCCGGAACCCACCTTATCTCAGGCTGAAAACGCGTTTTCTGCATTGTGCCATAACTTTGCAGGGAAGCTTCAGAATATGATATTTTAACCTCCCGCTATTGCAGAAAGGGTCTGTCTTGTAGTTGCACATCAAATCTAAGCTGTCTGAAGTGTTTTTCCAAAGATATCAACATTTTTATGTTTGGCGTTCCGGAACCCACCTTATCTCAGGCTGAAATCGCGTTTCCTCCATTGTGCCATAACTTTGCAGGGAAGCTTCAGAACATGAAATTTTCACCTCCCACTATAGCAGAAAGGGTCTTTCTAGTACTTGCACATCAAATCTAAGCTGTCTGAAGTGTATTTCAAAAGTTATCAACTTTTTTATGTTTGGCGTTCCTGAATCAACCTTATCTCAGGCTGAAAACGCGTTTAACGCATTGTTCCATAAATTTGCAGGGAAGCTTCAGAACATCGAATTTTCAACTCCCACTATAGCAGAAAGGGACTTTCTAGTAGTTGCACATCAAATCTTAGCAGTCTGAAGTGTTTTTCCAAAGTTCTGAACATTTTTATGTTTGGCGTTCCGGAACCCACCTTATCTCAGGCTGAAAACGCGTTTTCTGCATTGTGCCATAACTTTGCAAGGAAGCTTCAGAACATGAAATTTTAAACTTGCGCTATAGCAGAAAAGGTCTTTCTAGTAGTTGTACATCAAATCTAAGCTGTCTGAAGTGTTTTTCCAAAGTTATCCACATTTTAATGTTTGGCGTTCCGGAATCGACCTTATCTCAGGCTGTAAACGCGTTTTACGCATGGTGCCATAACTTTGCAGGAAAGCTTCAGAACATTACATTTTCAACTCCCACTATAGCAGAAAGGGTCTTTCTAGTAGTTGCACATCAAATCTAAGCTGTCTGAAGTGTTTTTCCAAAGTTATCAATATTTTTATGTTTGGCTTTCCGGAATTGACCTTATCTCAGGCTGAAAACGCGTTTTCTGCATTGTGCCGTAACTTTGCAGGGAAACTTCAGAACATGAAATTTTCTCCTCCCACTATAGCAGAAAGGGTATTTCTAGTAGTTGCACATCAAATCTTAGCAGTCTGAAGTGTTTTTCCAAAGTTCTGAACATTTTTATGTTTGGCGTTCTGAAATCAATCTTATCTCAGGCTGAAAACGCGTTTTACGTACTGTGCCATAACTTTGCAGGCAAGCTTCAGAACATGAAATTTTAACCTCCCACTATAGCAGAAAGGGTCTTTCTAGTATTTGCACATCAAATCTAAGCTGTCGAAAGTGTTTTTCCAAAGTTATCAACATTTTTATTTTTGGCGTTTCGGAAGCGAACTTATCTCCGGATGAAAACGCGTTTTCTGCATTGTGCCGTAACTTTGCAGGGAAGCTTCAGAACATGAAATATTAACCTCCCACTATAGCAGAAAAGGTCATTCGAGAAGTTGCACATAAAATCTAAGCTGTCTTGAAGTGTTTTTCTGAAGTTATCAACATTTTTATGTTTGGCGTTCCGGAACCCACCTTATCTAAGCCTGAAAACGCGTTTTACATATTTTGCCATAACTTTGCAGGGAAGCTTCAGAACATGAAATTTTAACATCCCACTATGGCAGAAAGGGTCTTTCTAGTAGTTGCACATCAAATCTAAGCTGTCTGAAGTGTTTTTCGAAAGTTATCAACATTTTTCTGTTTGGCGTTCCGGAACCCACCTTGTCTCAGGTTGAAAACGCGTTTTATGCATTGTGCCATAACTTTGACGGAAAGCTTCAGAACATGAAAGTTTCACCTCCCACTATAGCAGAAAGAGTCTTTTTAGTAGTTACACATCAAATCTAAGCTGTCTGAAGTGTTTTTCCAAAGTTATCAATATTTCTATGTTTGGCGTTCCGGAATCGACCTTATCTCAGGCTGAAAGCGCGTTTCACGCATTGTCCCATCACTTTCCAGGGAAGCTTCAGAACATGAAATTTTGACCTCCCACTCTAGCAGAAAGGGTCTTTCTAGTAGTTGCACATCAAATCTAAGCTGTCTGAAGTGTTTTTTGAAAATTATCAACATTTTTATGTTTGGCGTTCCGGAACCCACCTTATCACAGGCTGAAAACGCGTTTTCTGCATTGTGGCATTACTTTGCAGGGAAGCTTCGGAACATGAAATGTTCACCTCCCACTATGGCAGAAAGGGTCTCTCTAGTAGTTGCACATCAAATCTAAGCTGTCTGAAGTGTTTTTCCAAAGTTATCAATATTTCTATGTTTGGCGTTCCGGAATCGACCTTATCTCAGGCTGAAAGCGCGTTTCACGCATTGTCCCATCACTTTCCAGGGAAGCTTCAGAACATGAAATTTTGACCTCCCACTCTAGCAGAAAGGGTCTTTCTAGTAGTTGCACATCAAATCTAAGCTGTCTGAAGTGTTTTTCGAAAATTATCAACATTTTTATGTTTGGCGTTCCGGAACCCACCTTATCTCAGGCTGAAAACGCGTTTTCTGCATTGTGCCATAACTTTGAAGGGAAGCTTCAGAACATGAAATTTTAACGCCCCACTATTGCAGAAAGTGTCTTTCTAGTAGTTGCAAATCTAAGCTTTCTGATGAGTTTTTCCAAAGTTATCAACATTTTCATATTTGGCATTCCGGAATTGACCTTATCTCAGGCTGAAGACGCGTTTTCTGCATTGTGCCATAACTTTGCAGGGAAGCTTCAGAACATGAACTTTTAACCTCCCACTATAGCAGAAAGGGTCTTTCTAGTAGTTGCACATCCAATCTAAGCTGTTTGAAGTGTTTTTCCAAAGTTATCAACATTTTTATGTTTGGCGTTCCGGAACCCACCTTATCTCAGCCTGAAAACGCGTTTTACATATTTTGCCATAACTTTGGAGGGAAGCTTCAGAACATGACATTTTTACATCCCACTATAGCAGAAAGGGTCTTTCTAGTAGTTGCACATCAAATCTAAGCTGTCTGAAGTGTTTTTCCAAAGTTATCAATATTTTTATGTTTGGCGTTCCGGAATCGACCTTATCTCAGGCTGAAAACGCGTTTCCTGCATTGTGGCATAACTTTGCAGGGAAGCTTGAGAACATGAAGTTTTAACCTCCCACTATAGCAGAAAAGGTCATTCTAGCAGTTGCACATCAAATCTAAGCTGTCTTGAAGTGTTTTTCTGAAGTTATCAACATTTTTATGTTTGGCGTTCCGGAACCCACCTTATCTCAGCCTGAAAACGCGTTTTACATATTTTGCCATAACTTTGGAGGGAAGCTTCAGAACATGACATTTTTACATCCCACTATAGCAGAAAGGGTCTTTCTAGTAGTTGCACATCAAATCTAAGCTGTCTGAAGTGTTTTTCCAAAGTTATCAATATTTTTATGTTTGGCGTTCCGGAATCGACCTTATCTCAGGCTGAAAACGCGTTTCCTGCATTGTGGCATAACTTTGCAGGGAAGCTTCAGAACATGAAATTTTCTACTCCCACTGTAGCAGAAAGGGTCTTTCTAGTAGTTGCACATCAAATCTAAGCTGTCTGAAGTGTTTTTCCAAAGTTATCAACATTTTTATGTTTGGCGTTCTGGAACCCACCTAATCTCAGGCTGAAAACGCGTTTTCTGCATTGTGCCATAACTTTTCAGGGAAGCTTCAGAACATGAAATGTTCGCCTCCCACTGTAGCAGATAGGGTCTTTCTAGTAGTTGCACATCAAATGTAAGCTGTCTGAAGTGTTTTTCTGAAGTTATCAACATTTTTATGTTTGGCGTTCCGGAACCCACCTTATCTCACCCTGAAAACGCGTTTTACATATTTTGCCATAACTTTGCAGGGAAGCTTCAGAACATGAAATTTTAACATCCCACTATGGCAGAAAGGGTCTTTCTAGTAGTTGCACATCAAATCTAAGCTGTCTGAAGTGTTTTTCCAAAGTTATCAACATTTTTATGTTTGGCGTTCTGGAACCCACCTAATCTCGGGCTGAAAACGCGTTTCCTGCATTGTTGCATAACTTTGCAGGGATGCATCAGAACATGAAATGTTCGCCTCCCACTATAGCAGATAGGGTCTTTCGAGGAGTTGCACATCACATCTAAGCTGTCTGAAGTGTTTTTCCAAAGTTATCAACATTTTTATGTTTGGCGTTCTGGAACCCACCTTATCTCAGGCTGAAAACGCGTTTTCTGCAATGTGCCATAACTTTGCAGGGAAGCTTCAGAACATGAAGTTTTAACCTCCCACTATAGCAGAAAAGATCATTCTAGTAGTTGCACATCGAATCTAAGCTGTCTGAAGTGTTTTTCCAAAGTTATCAATATTTTTATGTTTGGCGTTCCGGAATCGACCTTATCTCAGGCTGAAAACGCGTTTCCTGCATTGTGGCATAACTTTGCAGGGAAGCTTCAGAACATGAAATTTTCACCTCCCACTGTAGCTAAAAGGGTCTTTCTAGTAGTTGCACATCAAATCTAAGCTGTCTGAAGTGTTTTTCCAAAGTTATCAATATTTTTATGTTTGGCGTTCTGGAACCCACCTAATTCCAGGCTGAAAACGCATTTCCTGCATTGTTGCATAACTTTGCAGGGATGCATCAGAACATGAAACGTTCGCCTCCCAATATAGCAGATAGGGTCTTTCGAGGAGTTGCACATCAAATCTAAGCTGTCTGAAGTGTTTTTCCAAAGTTATCAACATTTTTATGTTTGGCGTTCTGGAACCCACCTTATCTCAGGCTGAAAACGCGTTTTCTGCAATGTGCCATAACTTTGCAGGGCAGCTTCAGAACATGAAGTTTTAACCTCCCACTATAGCAGAAAAGGTCATTCTAGTAGTTGCACATCAAATATAAGCTGTTTGAAGTGTTTTCCCAAAGTTATCAACATTTTTATGTTTGGCGTTTCGGAATCGACCTTATGTCCGGCTGAAAATGCGTTTTCTGCAATGTGCCATAACTTTGCAGGGAAGCTTGAGAACATGAAGTTTTAACCTCCCACTATAGCAGAAAAGGTCATTCTAGTAGTTGCACATCAAATCTAAGCTGTCTTGAAGTGTTTTTCTGAAGTTATCAACATTTTTATGTTTGGCGTTCCGGAACCCACCTTATCTCAGCCTGAAAACGCGTTTTACATATTTTGCCATAACTTTGCAGGGAAGCTTCAGAACATGAAATTTTTACATCCCACTATAGCAGAAAGGGTCTTTCTCGTAGTTGCACATCAAATCTAAGCTGTCTGAAGTGTTTTTCCAAAGTTATCAACATTTTTATGTTTGGCGTTTCGGAACTCACCTTATCTCAGGCTGAAAACGCGTTTTGTGCATTGTGCCATAACTTCTCAGGGAAGCTTCAGAACATGAAATGTTCACCTCCCACTATAGCAGAAAGGGTCTTTCTAGTCGTTGCACATCAAATCTAAGCTGTCTGAAGTGTTTTTCCAAAGTTATCAACATTTTTATGTTTGGCGTTCCGGAATCGACCTTATCTCAGGCTGAAAACGCGTTTTCTGCATTGTGCCATAACTATGCAGGGAAGCTTCAGAACATGAAATTTTCACCTCCCACTGTAGCAGAAAGGGTCTTTCTAGTAGTTGCACATCAAATCTAAGCTGTCTGAAGTGTTTTTCCAAAGTTATCATATTTCTATGTTTGGCGTTCCAGAATTGACCTTGTCTCATGCTGAAAACGTATTTTCTGCATTGTGCCATAACTTTGCAGGGAAGTTTCAGAACATGAAATTTACACCTCCCACTATAGCAGAAATGGTCTTTCTAGTAGTTGCACATCAAATCTAAGCTGTCTGAAGTGTTTTTCCAAAGTTATCAACATTACTATGGTTGGCGTTCCGAAACCCACCTTATCTCAGGCTGAAAACGCGTTTTCTGCATTGTGCCATAACTTTGCAGGGAAGCTTCAGAACATAAAATTTTCACCTCCCACTATAGCAGAAAGGGTCTTTCTAGTAGTTGCACATCAAATGTAAGCTGTCTGATGGGGTTTTCGAAAGTTATCAACATTTTTTTGTTTTATGTTCCGGAAACAACCTTATCACAGGCTGAAAACGCTTTTTCTGCCTTGTGCCATAACTTTGCAGGGAAGCTTCAGACCATGACATTTTCACATCCCACTATAGCAGAAAGGGACTTTCTAGTAGCTGCACATCAAATCTAAGCTGTTGGACGTGTTTTTCCAAAGTTATCAACATTTTTATGTTTGGCGTTCCGGAATCGACCTTATCTCAGGCTGAATACACGTTTTCTGCATTGTGCCATAACTTTGCAGGGAAGCTTCAGAACATGAAATTTTCACCTCCCACTATAGCAGAAAGGGTCTTTCTAGTAGTTGCACATCAAATCTCAGCTGTCTGAAGTGTTTTTCCAAAGTTATAAACATTTTTATGTTTGGCATTACGGAATCAACCTTATCTCAGGCTGAATACGCGTTTTCTGCATTGTGCCATAACTTTGCTGGGGATCTTCAGAACATGAAATTTTCACGTCCCACTATAGCAGAAACGGTCTTTCTAGTAGTTGCACATCAAATCTAAGCTGTTTGAAGTGTTTTTCCAAAGTTATCAACATTTTTATGCTTGGCGTTCCGAAACCCACCTTATCTCAGGCTGAAAACGCATTTTCTGCAGTGTGCCATACCTTTGCAGATAAGCTTCAGAACATGAAATTTTCACCTCCCACTATAGCAGAAAGGGTCTTTCTAGTAGTTGCACATCAAATCTAAGCTGTTTGAAGTGTTTTTCCAAAGCTATCAACATTTTTATGTTTGGCGTTCCGGAACCCACCTTATTGAAAACGCCTTTTCTGCATTGTGCCATAACTTTGCAGGGAAGCTTCAGAACATGAATTTTTCACCTCCCACTATAGCAGAAAGGGTCTTTCTAGTAGTTGCACATCAAATCGAAGCTGTCTGAAGTGTTTTCCCAAAGTTATCATATTTTTTTGTTTGGCGTTCCGGAACCCACCTCATCTCAGGCTGAAAACTCGTTTTCTGCATTGTGATATAACTTTGCAGGGAAGCTTCAGAACATGAAATTTTAAACTGCCACTATAGCAGAAAGGGTCTTTCTAGTAGTTGCACAACAAATCTAAGCTGTCTGAAGTGTTTTTCGAATGTTATCAACATTTTTATGTTTGGCGTTCCGGATCGCACCTTATTGAAAACGCCTTTTCTGCATTGTGCCATAACTTTGCAGGGAAACTTCAGAACATGAAATTTTCACCTCCCACTATACCAGAAAGGGTCTTTCTAGTAGTTGCACATCAAATCTAAGCTGTCTGAAGTGTTTCTCCAAAGTTATCATATTTTTTTGTTTGGCGTTCCGGAACCCACCTTATCTCAAGCTCAAAACGCGTTTTCTGCATTGTGCCATAACTTTGCAGGGAAGCTTCAGAACATGAAATTTCCACATCCCACTATAGCAGAAAGGGTCTTTCTAGTAGTTGCACATCAAATCTAAGCTGTCTGAAGTGTTTTTCCAAAGTTATCAACATTTTTATGTTTGGCGTTCCGGAATCAACCTTATCTCAGGCTAAAAACGCGTTTTACGCATTGTGCCATAACTTTGCAGGAAAGCTTCAGAACATGAAATTTTCACCTCCCACTATAGCAGAAATGGTCTTTCTAGTACTTGCACATCAAATCTAAGCTGTCTGAAGTGTTTTTCCGAAGTTATTAACATTTTTATGTTTGGCGTTCCGGAATTGACCTTATGTGAAGCTGAAAACGCGTTTTCTGCATTGTGACATAACTTTGCAGGGAAGCTTCAGAACATGAAATTTTCACGACCCACGATAGCAGAAAGGGTCTTTCTAGTAGTTGCACATCAAATCGAAACTGTTTGAATTGTTTTTCCAAAGTTATCAACATTTTTATGTTTGGCGTTCTGGAACCCACCTTATCTCAGGCTGAAAACGCGTTTTCTGCATTGTGCCATAAATTTGCAGGGAAGCTTCAGAACATGAAATTTCTACATCCCAATATAGCAGAAAGGGTCTTTCTAGTAGTTGCACATCAAATCGAAGCTGTTTGAATTGTTTTTCCAAAGTTATCAACACTTTTATGTTTGGTGTTCCGGAATCAACCTTATCTCAGGTTGAAAACGCGTTTTACGCATTGTGCCATAACTTTGCAGGAAAGCTTCAGAACATGAAATTTTCAACTCCCACTATAGCAGAAAGGGTCTTTCTAGTAGTTGCACATCAAATCTAAGCTGTCTAAAGAGTTTTTCCCAAATTTTCAATATTTTTATGTTTGGCGTTCCGGAATCGACCTTATCTCAATCTGAAAACCCTTTTCCTGCATTGTGGCATAACTTTGCAGGGAAGCTTCAGAACATCGAATTTTCAACTCCCACAATGGCAGAAATGGTCTTTCTAGTAGTTGCACATCAAATCTAAGCTGTCTGAAGTGTTTTTCCAGAATTATGAACATGTTTATGTTTGGCGTTCCGGAATCGACCTTATCTCAGGCTGAAAACGCGTTTTACGCATTGTGCCATAACTTTGGTGGGAAGCTTCATATCATCGAATATTCACCACCCACTATATCAGAAAGGGTCCTTCTAGTAGTTGCACATCAAATCTAAGCTGTTTAAAGAGTTTTTCCAAAGTTATCAATATTTTTATGTTTGGCATTCCGGAATCGACCTTATGTGATGCTGAAAACGTGTTTTCTGCATTGTGACATAACTTTGCAGGGAAGCTTCAGAACATGAAATTTCTACATCCCGCTATAGCAGAAAGGGTCTTTCTAGTAGTTGCACATCAAATCGAAGCTGTTTGAATTGTTTTTCCAAAGTTATCAACACTTTTATGTTTGGTGTTCCGGAATGAACCTTATCTCAGGCTGAAAACGCGTTTTACGCATTGTGCCATAACTTTGCAGGAAAGCTTCAGAACATCGAATTTTCACCTCCCACAATGGCAGAAATGGTCTTTCTAGTAGTTGCACATCAAATCTAAGCTGTCTGAAGTGTTTTTCCAGAATTATGAACATGTTTATGTTTGGCGTTCCGGAATTGACCTTATCTCAGGCTGAAATCGCGTTTTACGCATTGTGCCATAACTTTGCATAAAGCTTCAGAACATGAAATGTTCACCTCCCACTATAGCAGAAAGGGTCTTTCAAGTAGTTGAAGATCAAATCTAAGCTGTCTGAAATGTTTTTTCCAAAGTTATCAACATTTTTATGTTTGGCGTTCTGGAACCCACCTTATCTCAGTCTGAAAATGTGTTTTCTGCATTGTGCCCTATCTTTGCAGGGAAGTTTCAGAACATGAAATTTTCACCTCCCGCTATAATAGAGAGGGTCTTTCTAGTAGTTGCACATCGAATCTAAGCTGTCTGAAATGTTTTTCCAAAGTTATCAACATTTTTATGTTTGGCGTTCTGGAACCCACCTTATCTCAGTCTGAAAACGTGTTTTTTGCATTGTGCCATAACTTTGCAGGGATGCCACAGAACATGAAATTTTCACCTGCCGCTGTAGTAGAAAGGGTCGTTCTAGTAGTTGCACATCAAATCCAAGCTGTCTGAAGTGGCTTTCCAAAGTTATCAACATTTTTATGTTTGGAGTTCCGGAATCAACCTTATCTCAGGCTGAACACCCGTTTTCTTCATTGTGCCATAACTTTGCAGGGATGCATCAGAACATGACATTTTAAACTTTCACTATAGCAGAAAAGGTCTTTCTAGTAGTTGCACAAAAAAATTCTAATCTGTCTGAAGTGTTTTTCCAAAGTTATCAACATTTTTATGTTTGGCGTTCCGGAACCCACCTTATCTCAGGCTGAAAACGCGTTTTCTGCATTGTGCCATAACTTTGCAAGGAAGCTTCAGAACATGAAATTTTATAATTGCGCTATAGCAGAAAAGGTCTTTCTAGTAGGTGTACATCAAATCTAAGCTCTCTGAAGTGTTTTTCCAAAGTTATCCACATTTTAATGTTTGGCGTTCCGGAATCGACCTTATCTCAGGCTGAAAACGCGTTTTACGCATTGTGCCATAACTTTGCATAAAGCTTCAGAACATGAAATTTTCACCTCCCACGATAGCAGAAAGGGTCTTTCTAGTAGTTGCAGATCAAAACTAAGCTGTCTGAAATGTTTTTCCAAAGTTATCAACAGTTTTATGTTTGGCATTCCGGAATCGACCTTATCTCAGGCTGTAAACGCGTTTTACGCATGGTGCCATAACTTTGCTGGGAAGCTTCAGAACATCAAATTTTGACCTCCCACAATAGCAGAAACGGTCTTTCTAGTAGTTGCACATCAAATCTAAGCTGTCTGAAGTGTTTTTCCAAAGTTATCTACATTTTTATGTTTGGCGTTCCGGAATCGAACTTATCTCAGGCTGAAAACGTGTTTTCTGCATTGTGCCATAGCTTTGCAGGGAAGCTTCAGAACATGAAATTTCCACATCCCACTATAGCAGAAAGGGTCTTTCTAGTAGTTGCACATTAAAGCTAAGAGGTCTGAAGTGTTTTTCCAAACTTATCAACATTTTTATGTTTGGCGTTCCGGAACCCATCTTATCTCAGGCTGAAAACGCGTTTTCTGCATTGTGCGATACCTTTGCAGGGAAGCTTCAGAACATGAAATTTTCACCTCCCACTATAGCAGAAAGGGTCTTTCCAGTAGTTGCACATCAAATGTAAGCGGTCTGAAGTGTATTTTAAAAGTTATCAACTTTTTTATGTTTGACGTTCCTGAATCGACCTTATCACAGGCAGAAAACGCGTTTTACGCATTGTGCCATAACTTTGCCGTGAAGCCTCAGAACATGAAATTTTCACCTCCCACAATGGCAGAAAGGGTCTTTCTAGTAATTGCAAATCAAATCTAAGCTGTCTGAAGTGTTTTTCCAAAGTTATCAACATTTTTATGTTTGGCGTTCCGGAATCGACTTTATCTCAGGCTGAAAACGTGTTTTACGCATTGTGCCATAACTTTGCATAAAGCTTCAGAACATTACATTTTCACATCCCACTATAGCAGAAAGGGTCTTTCTCGTAGTTGCACGCCAAATCTAAGCTGACAGATGTGTTTTTCCGAAGTTATCAACATTTTTATGTTTGGCGTTCCGGAATCGACCTTATATCAGGCTGAAAACGCCTTTTTTGCATTGTGCCATAACTTTGCAGGGAAGCTTCAGAACATGAAATTTTCAACTCCCACTACAGCAGAAAGGGTCTTTCTAGTAGTTGCACGTCAAATATATGCTGTCTGAAGTGTTTTTCCGAAGTTATCAACATTTTTATGTTTGGCGTTCCGGAACCCACCTTATCTCACTCTGTAAGCGTGTTTTCTGCATTGTGCCATACCTTTGGAGGAAAGCTTCAGAACATGACATTTTCAAATCCCACTATAGCAGAAAAGGTCTTTCTAGTAATTGCACATCAAATCTAAGCTGTCTGATGTGTTTTTCCAAAGTTATCAACATTTTTATGTTTGGCATTCCGGATCGCACCTTATTGAAAACGCCTTTTCTGCATTGTGCCATAACTTTGCAGGGAAACTTCAGAACATGAAATTTTCACCTCCCACTATACCAGAAAGGGTCTTTCTAGTAGTTGCACATCAAATCTAAGCTGTCTGAAGTGTTTCTCCAAAGTTATCATATTTTTTTGTTTGGCGTTCCGGAACCCACCTTATCTCAAGCTCAAAACGCGTTTTCTGCATTGTGCCATAACTTTGCAGGGAAGCTTCAGAACATGAAATTTCCACATCCCACCATAGCAGAATGGGTCTTTCTAGTAGTTGCACATCAAATCTAAGCTGTTTGAAGTGTTTTTCCAAAGTTATCAACATTTTTATGTTTGGCGTTCCGGAATCAACCTTTTCTCAGGCTAAAAACGCGTTTAACGCATTGTGCCATAACTTTGCAGGAAAGCTTCAGAACATTAAATTTTCACCTCCCACTATAGCAGAAATGGTCTTTCTAGTACTTGCACATCAAATCTAAGCTGTCTGAAGTGTTTTTCCGAAGATATTAACATTTTTATGTTTGGCGTTCCGGAATTGACCTTATGTGAAGCTGAAAACGCGTTTTCTGCATTTTGCCATAGCTTTGCAGGGAAGCTTCAGAACATGAAATTTCCACATCCCACTATAGCAGAAAGGGTCTTTCTAGTAGTTGCACATTAAAGCTAAGAGGTCTGAAGTGTTTTTCCAAACTTATCAACATTTTTATGTTTGGCGTTCCGGAACCCATCTTATCTCAGGCTGAAAACGCGTTTTCTGCATTGTGCGATACCTTTGCAGGGAAGCTTCAGAACATGAAATTTTCACCTCCCACTATAGCAGAAAGGGTCTTTCCAGTAGTTGCACATCAAATGTAAGCGGTCTGAAGTGTATTTTAAAAGTTATCAACACTTTTATGTTTGGTGTTCCGGAATCAACCTTATCTCAGGTTGAAAACGCGTTTTACGCATTGTGCCATAACTTTGAAGGAAAGCTTCAGAACATGAAATTTTCAACTCCCACTATAGCAGAAAGGGTCTTTCTAGTAGTTGCACATCAAATCTAAGCTGTCTAAAGAGTTTTTCCCAAGTTATCAATATTTTTATGTTTGGCGTTCCGGAATCGACCTTATCTCAATCTGAAAACCCTTTTCCTGCATTGTGGCATAACTTTGCAGGGAAGCTTCAGAACATCGAATTTTCAACTCCCACAATGGCAGAAATGATCTTTCTAGTAGTTGCACATCAAATCTAAGCTGTCTGAAGTGTTTTTCCTGAATTATGAACATGTTTATGTTTGGCGTTCCGGAATCGACCTTATCTCTGGCTGAAAACGCGTTTTACGCATTGTGCCATAACTTTGGTGGGAAGCTTCATATCATCGAATATTCACCACCCACTATATCAGAAAGGGTCTTTCTAGTAGTTGCACATCAAATCTAAGCTGTCTAAAGAGTTTTTCCAAAGTTATCAATATTTTTATGTTTGGCATTCCGGAATCGACCTTATGTGATGCTGAAAACGCGTTTTCTGCATTGTGACATAACTTTGCAGGGAAGCTTCAGAACATGAAATTTCCACGACCCACGATAGCAGAAAGGGTCTTTCTAGCAGTTGCACATCAAATCGAAGCTGTTTGAATTGTTTTTCCAAAGTTATCAACATTTTTATGTTTGGCGTTCTGGAACCCACCTTATCTCAGGCTGAAAACGCGTTTTCTGCGTTGTGCCATAACTTTGCAGGGAAGCATCAGAACATGAAATTTCTACATCCCACTATAGCAGAAAGGGTCTTTCTAGTAGTTGCACATCAAATCGAAGCTGTTTGAATTGTTTTTCCAAAGTTATCAACACTTTTATGTTTGTTGTTCCGGAATCAACCTTATCTCAGGCTGAAAACGCGTTTTACGCATTGTGCCATAACTTTGCAGGAAAGCTTCAGAACATCGAATTTTCACCTCCCACAATTGCAGAAATGGTCTTTCTAGTAGTTGCACATCAAATCTAAGCTGTCTGAAGTGTTTTTCCAGAATTATGAAGATGTTTATGTTTGGCGTTCCGGAATTGACCTTATCTCAGGCTGAAATCGCGTTTTACGCATTGTGCCATAACTTTGCATAAAGCTTCAGAACATGAAATGTTCACCTCCCACTATAGCAGAAAGGGTCTTTCAAGTAGTTGCAGATCAAATCTAAGCTGTCTGAAATGTTTTTTCCAAAGTTATCAACATTTTTATGTTTGGCGTTCTGGAACCCACCTTATCTCAATCTGAAAATGTGTTTTCTGCATTGTGCCCTATCTTTGCAGGGAAGTTTCAGAACATGAAATTTTCACCTCCCGCTATAATAGAGAGGGTCTTTCTAGTAGTTGCACATCGAATCTAAGCTGTCTGAAATGTTTTTCCAAAGTTATCAACATTTTTATGTTTGGCGTTCTGGAACCCACCTTATCTCAGTCTGAAAACGTGTTTTTTGCATTGTGCCATAACTTTGCAGGGATGCCACAGAACATGAAATTTTCACCTGCCGCTGTAGTAGAAAGGGTCGTTCTAGTAGTTGCACATCAAATCCAAGCTGTCTGAACTGGCTTTCCAAAGTTATCAACATTTTTATGTTTGGAGTTCCGGAATCAACCTTATCTCAGGCTGAACACCCGTTTTCTTCATTGTGCCATAACTTTGCAGGGATGCATCAGAACATGACATTTTAAACTTCCACTATAGCAGAAAAGGTCTTTCTAGTAGTTGCACAAAAAAATTCTAATCTGTCTGAAGTGTTTTTCCAAAGTTATCAACATTTTTATGTTTGGCGTTCCGGAACCCACCTTATCTCAGGCTGAAAACGCGTTTTCTGCATTGTGCCATAACTTTGCAAGGAAGCATCAGAACATGAAATTTTATAATTGCGCTATAGCAGAAAAGGTCTTTCTAGTAGGTGTACATCAAATCTAAGCTCTCTGAAGTGTTTTTCCAAAGTTATCCACATTTTAATGTTTGGCGTTCCGGAATCGACCTTATCTCAGGCTGAAAACGCGTTTTACGCATTGTGCCATAACTTTGCATAAAGCTTCAGAACATGAAATTTTCACCTCCCACGATAGCAGAAAGGGTCTTTCTAGTAGTTGCAGATCAAAACTAAGCTGTCTGAAATGTTTTTCCAAAGTTATCAACAGTTTTATGTTTGGCATTCCGGAATCGACCTTATCTCAGGCTGTAAACGCGTTTTACGAATGGTGCCATAACTTTGCTGGGAAGCTTCAGAACATCAAATTTTCACCTCCCACAATAGCAGAAACGGTCTTTCTAGTAGTTGCACATCAAATCTAAGCTGTCTGAAGTGTTTTTCCAAAGTTATCTACATTTTTATGTTTGGTGTTCCGGAATCGAACTTATCTCAGGCTGAAAACGTGTTTTCTGCATTGTGCCATAGCTTTGCAGGGAAGCTTCAGAACATGAAATTTCCATATCCCACTATAGCAGAAAGGGTCTTTCTAGTAGTTGCACATTAAGGCTAAGAGGTCTGAAGTGTTTTTCCAAACTTATCAACATTTTTATGTTTGGCGTTCCGGAACCTATCTTATCTCAGGCTGAAAACGCGTTTTCTGCATTGTGCGATACCTTTGCAGGGAAGCTTCAGAACATGAAATTTTCACCTCCCACTATAGCAGAAAGGGTCTTTCCAGTAGTTGCACATCAAATGTAAGCGGTCTGAAGTGTATTTCAAAAGTTATCAACTTTTTTATGTTTGACGTTCCTGAATCGACCTTATCACAGGCTGACAACGCGTTTTACGCATTGTGCCATAACTTTGCCGTGAAGCTTCAGAACATGAAATTTTCACCTCCCACAATGGCAGAAAGGGTCTTTCTAGTAATTGCAAATCAAATCTAAGCTGTCTGAAGTGTTTTTCCAAAGTTATCAACATTTTTATGTTTGGCGTTCCGGAATCGACTTTATCTCAGGCTGAAAACGTGTTTTACGCATTGTGCCATAACTTTGCATAAAGCTTCAGAACATTACATTTTCACATCCCACTATAGCAGAAAGGGTCTTTCTCGTAGTTGCACGCCAAATCTAAGCTGACAGATGTGTTTTTCCGAAGTTATCAACATTTTTATGTTTGGCGTTCCGGAATCGACCTTATATCAGGCTGAAAACGCCTTTTTTGCATTGTGCCATAACTTTGCAGGGAAGCTTCAGAACATGAAATTTTCAACTCCCACTACAGCAGAAAGGGTCTTTCTAGTAGTTGCACGTCAAATATATGCTGTCTGAAGTGTTTTTCCGAAGTTATCAACATTTTTATGTTTGGCGTTCCGGAACCCACCTTATCTCACTCTGTAAGCGTGTTTTCTGCATTGTGCCATACCTTTGGAGGAAAGCTTCAGAACATGACATTTTCAAATCCCACTATAGCAGAAAAGGTCTTTCTAGTAATTGCACATCAAATCTAAGCTGTCTGATGTGTTTTTCCAAAGTTATCAACATTTTTTATGTTTGGCATTCCAGAATCGACCTTATCTCTGGCTGAAAACGCGTTTTACTCATTGTGCCATAACTTTGCATAAAGCTTCAGAACATGAAATTTTCACCTCCCACTATAGCAGAAAGGGTCTTTCTCATAGTTGCACATCAAATCTAATCTGTCTGAAGTGTTTTTCCAAAGTTATCATATTTTTTTGTTTGGCGTTCTGGAACCCATCTTATCTCAGGCTGAAAACGCGTTTTCTGCATTGTGCCATAACTTTGCAGGGAAGCTTCAGAACATGAAATTTTCAACTCCGACTATAGCAGAAAGGGTCTTTCGAGTAGTTGCATGTCAAATCCAAGCTGTCTGATGTGTTTTTCCAAAGTTATCAACATTTTTTATGTTTGGCATTCCAGAATCGACCTTATCTCTGGCTGAAAACGCGTTTTCTGCATTGTGATATAACTTTGCAGGGAAGCTTCAGAACATGAAATTTTAACCTGCAACTATAGCAGAAAATGTCCTTCTAGTAGTTGCACATCAAATCTAACCTGTCTGAAGTGTTTTTCCAAATTAATCAACATTCTTATGTTTGGCGTTCCGGAATCAACCTTATCTCAGGCTGAAAACGCGTTTTCTGCATTGTGTCATCACTTTGCAGGAAAGATGCAGAATATGAAATTTTCACCTCTCACTATAGCAGAAAGGGTCTTTCTAGTAGTTGCACAACAAATCTAAGCTGTCTGAAGTGTTTTTCGAAAGTTATCAACATTTTTATGTTTGGCGTTCCGGATCGCACCTTATTGAAAACGCCTTTTTTGCATTGTGCCATAACTTTGCAGGGAAGCTTCAGAACATGAAATTTTCAACTCCCACTACAGCAGAAAGGGTCTTTCTAGTAGTTGCACGTCAAATATATGCTGTCTGAAGTGTTTTTCCGAAGTTATCAACATTTTTATGTTTGGCGTTCCGGAATTGACCTTATGTGAGGCTGAAAACGCGTATTCTGCATTGTGCCATAACTTTGCAGGGAAGCTTCAGAACATTAAATTTTCGCCTCCCACTACAGCATAAAGTGTCTTTCTAGTAGTTGTCACATCAGATCGAAGCTGTTTGAAGTGTTTTTCCAAAGTTATCAACACTTTTATGTTTGGCGTTCCGGAGTCGACCTTAACTCAGGCTGAAAACACGATTTACGCATTCTGCCATAACTTTGCAGGGAAACTTCAGATCATGAAATTTCCACATCACAGTATATCAGAATATGTCTTTCTAGTAGTTGCACATCAAATCTTAGCTGTCTGAAGTGTTCTTCCAAAGTTCTCAACATTTTCATGTTTGGCGTTCTGAAATCAACCTCATCTCAGGTTGAAAACGCGTTTTCTGCATTGTGCTATAACATTGCAGGGAAGCTTCAGAGCATGAAATTTTAACATCCCACTATAGCAGAAAGGGTCTTTCTAGTAGTTGCACATTAAATCTAAGCTCTCTGAAGTGTTTTTCGAAAGTTATCAACACTTTTATGTTTGGCGTTCCGAAACCCACCTTATCTCAGGCTGAAAACGCGTTTTACGCATTGTGCCATAACTTTGCATAAAGCTTCAGAACATGAAATTTTCACCTACCACTATAGCAGAAAGGGTCTTTCTAGTAGTTGCACTTCAAATCTAAGCTGTCTGAAGTGTTTTTCGAAAGTTATCAACATTTTTTTGTTTGGCCTTCGGGAACCCACCTTATCTCAGGCTGAAAACGCGTTTTACGCATTGTGCCATAACTTTGCATAAAGCTTTAGAACATGAAATTTTCACCTCCCACTATAGCAGAAAGGGTCTTTCTAGTAGTTGTACATCAAATCTAAGCTGTCTGAAGTGGCTTTCCAAAGTTATCAACATTTTTATTTTTGACGTTCCGGAATCAACCTTATCTCAGGCTGAACATCCGTTTTCTGCATTGTGCCATAACTTTGCAGGGATGCATCAGAAAATGACATTTTAAAGTTCCACAATAGCAGAAAAGGTCTTTATAGTAGTTGCATATCAAATCTAAGCTGCCTGAAGTGTTTTTCCAAAGTTATTAACACTTTTATGTTTGGCGTTCCGGAACCCACCTTATCTCAGGCTGAACACCTGTTTTCTGCATTGTGCCATAACTTTGCAGGGAAGCTTCAGAACATGAAATTTTCATATCCCACTATAGCAGAAAGGGTCTTTCTCGTAGTTGCACATCAAATATAAGCTGTCTGAAGTGTTTTTCCAAAGTTATCAACATTTTTATGTTTAGCGTTCCGGAATCCACCTTATCTCAGGCTGAAAACGTGTTTTCTGCATTGTGCCATAACATTGCAGGGAAGCTTCAGAACATGAAATGTTCACCTCCCACTATAGCTGAAAGGGTCTTTCTCATAGTTGCAGATCAAATCTACGCTGTCTGAAGTGTTTGTCCAAAGTTATCAACATTCTTATGTTTGGCGTTCCGGAATCAACCATATCTCAGGCTGAAAACGTGTTTTCTGCATTGTGCCATAACTTTGCAGGGAAGCTTCAGAACATGAAATTTCCACATCCCAGTATAGCAGAATATGTCTTTCTCGTAGTTGCACATCAAATCTTAGCTGTCTGAAGTGTTCTTCCAAAGTTCTCAACATTTTTATGTTTGGCGTTCTGAAATCAACCTCATCTCAGGCTGAAAACGCGTTTTACGCATTTTGCCATAACTTTGCATAAAGCTTCAGAACATGAAAATTTCACCTCCCACTATAGCAGAAAGGGTCTTTCTAGTAGTTGCACTTCAAATCTAAGCTGTCTGAAGTGTTTTTCGAAAGTTATCAACATTTTTATGTTTGGCGTTCCGGAACCCACCTTATCTCAGGCTGAAAACGCGTTTCCTGCATTGTGGCATAACTTTGCAGGGAAGCTTCAGAACATGAAATTTTCACCTCCCACTACAGCAGAAAGGGTCTTTCTAGTAGTTTCACATGAAATCTAAAATGTCTGAAGTGTTTTTCCAAAGTTTTCAACATTTTTTTGTTTGGCCTTCGGGAACCCACCTTATCTCAGGCTGAAAACGCGTTTTAGGCATTGTGCCATAACTTTGCATAAAGCTTTAGAACATGAAATTTTCACCTCCCACTATAGCAGAAAGGGTCTTTCTAGTAGTTGCACATCAAATCTAAGCTGTCTGAAGTGGCTTTCCAAAGTCATCAACATTTTTATGTTTTACGTTCCGGAATCAACCTTATCTCAGACTGAACATCCGTTTTCTGCATTGTGCCATAACTTTGCAGGGATGCATCAGAAAATGACATTTTAAAGTTCCACAATAGCAGAAAAGGTCTTTATAGTCGTTGCATATCAAATCTAAGCTGTCTGAAGTGTTTTTCCAAAGTTATTAACACTTTTATGTTTGGCGTTCCGGAACCCACCTTATCTCAGGCTGAACACCCGTTTTCTGCATTGTGCAATAACTTTGCAGGGAAGCTTCAGAACATGAAATTTTCATATCCCACTATGGCAGAAAGGGTCTTTCTCGTAGTTGCACATCAAATCTAAGCTGTCTGAAGTGTTTTTCCAAAGTTATCAACATTTTTATGTTTGGTGTTCCGGAATCCACCTTATCTCAGGCTGAAAACGCGTTTTCTGCATTGTGCCATAACATTGCAGGGAAGCTTCAGAACATGAAATGTTCTCCTCCCACCATAGCTGAAAGGGTCTTTCTCATAGTTGCAGATCAAATCTACGCTGTCTGAAGTGTTTGTCCGAAGTTATCAACATTCTTATGTTTGGCGTTCCGGAATCAACCATATCTCAGGCTGAAAACGTGTTTTCTGCATTGTGCCATAACTTTGCAGGGAAGCTTCAGAACATGAAGTTTCCAGATCCCAGTATAGCAGAATATGTCTTTCTAGTAGTTGCACATCAAATCTTAGCTGTCTGAAGTGTTCTTCCAAAGTTCTCAACATTTTTATGTTTGGCGTTCTGAAATCAACCTCATCTCAGGCTGAAAACGCGTTTCCTGCATTGTGGCATAACTTTGCAGGGAAGCTTCAGAACATGAAATTTTCACCTCCCACTACAGCAGAAATGGTCTTTCTAGCAGTTTCACATGAAATCTAAGCTGTCTGAAATGTTTTTCCAAAGTTTTCAACATTTTTTTGTTTGGCCTTCGGGAACCCACCTTATCTCAGGCTGAAAACGCGTTTTACGCATTGTGCCATAACTTTGCATAAAGCTTTAGAACATGAAATTTTCACCTCCCACTATAGCAGAAAGGGTCTTTCTAGTAGTTGCACATCAAATTTAAGCTGTCTGAAGTGGCTTTCCAAAGTCATCAACATTTTTATGTTTTACGTTCCGGAATCAACCTTATCTCAGGCTGAACATCCGTATTCTGCATTGTGCCATAACTTTGCAGGGATGCATCAGAAAATGACATTTTAAAGTTCCACAATAGCAGAAAAGGTCTTTATAGTAGTTGCACATCAAATCTAAGCTGTCTGAAGTGTTTTTCCAAAGTTATTAACACTTTTATGTTTGGCGTTCCGGAACCCACCTTATGTCAGGCTGAACACCCGTTTTCTGCATTGTGCGATAACTTTGCAGGGAAGCTTCAGAACATGAAATTTTCACCCCCCACTAAAGCAGAAATGGTCTGTCTTGTAGTTGCACATCAAATCTAAGCTGTCTGAAGTGTTTTTCCAAAGTTATCAACATATTTATGTTTGGCGTTCCGGAACCCACCTTATCTCTGGCTGAAAACGCGTTTTCTCCATTGTGCCATAACTTTGCAGGGAAGCTTCAGAACATGAAATTTTCACCTCCCACTATAGCAGAAAGGGTCTTTCTAGTAGTTGCACATCAAATCTAAGCTGTCTGTACAGTATTTCAAAAGTTATCATATTTTTTATGTTTGGCTTTCCTGAATCGACCTTATCTCAGGCTGAAAACGTGCTTAACGCATTGTTCCATAACTTTGCAGGGAAGCTTCAGAACATGAAATTTTCACCTCCCACAATGGCAGAAAGGGTCTTTCTAGTAGTTGCACATCAAATCTAAGCTGTCTGAAGTGTTTTTCCAAAATTATCAACACTTTTATTTTTGGCGTTCCAGAATCGACCTTATCTCAGCCTGAAAACGCGTTTTACGCATGGTGCCATAACTTTGCAGGGAAGCTTCAGAACATCAAATTTTCACTTCCCACAATGGCAGAAAGGGTCTTTCTAATAGTTGCACATCAAATCTAAGCTGTCTTAAATGTTTTTCCAAAGTTATCAACATTTTTATGTTTGGCGTTCTGGAACCCACCTTATCTCAGGCTGAAAACGCGTTTTCTGCATTGTGCCATTACTTTGCAGGGAAGCTTCAGAATATGATATTTTAACCTCCCGCTATTGCAGAAAGGGTCTGTCTTGTAGTTGCACATCAAATCTAAGCTGTCTTAAATGTTTTTCTAAAGTTATCAACATTTTTATGTTTGGCGTTCCGGAACCCACCTTATCTCAGGCTGAAAACGCGTTTTCTCCATTCTGCGATAACTTTGCAGGGAAGTTTCAGAACATGAAATTTTCACCTCCCACTATAGCAGAAAGGGTCTTTCTAGTACTTGCACATCAAATCTAAGCTGTCTGAAGTGTATTTCAAAAGTTATCAACTTTTTTATGTTTGGCGTTCCTGAATCAACCTTATCTCAGGCTGAAAACGCGTTTAACGCATTGTTCCATAAATTTGCAGGGAAGCTTCAGAACATCGAATTTTCAACTCCCACTATAGCAGAAAGGGACTTTCTAGTAGTTGCACATCAAAGCTAAGCTGTCTGAAGTGTTTTTCCAAAGTTATCAATATTTTTATGTTTGGTGTACCGGAATCGACCTTATCTCAGGCTGAAAACGCGTTTTCTGCATTGTGCCATAACTTTGCAAGGAAGCTTCAGAACATGAAATTTTAAACTTGCGCTATAGCAGAAAAGGTCTTTCTAGTAGTTGTACATCAAATCTAAGCTGTCTGAAGTGTTTTTCCAAAGTTATCCACATTTTAATGTTTGGCGTTCCGGAATCTACCTTATCTCAGGCTGAAAACGCGTTTTACGCATTGTCCCATAACTTTGCATCAAGCTTCAGAACATGAAATTTTGACCTCCCACGATAGCAGAAAGGGTCTTTCTAGTAGTTGCAGATTTATGTTTGGCGTTCTGGACCCCACCTTATCTCAGTCTGAAAACGTGTTTTTTGCATTGTGCCATAACTTTGCAGGGAAGCCTCAGAACATGAAATTTCCACCTGCCGCTATAGTAGAAAGGGTCTTTCTAGTAGTTGCTCATCGAATCTGAGCTGTCTTAAGTGTCTTTTCGAAGTTATCAACACTTTTATGTTTGGCGTTCCAGAATCGACCTTATCTCAGCCTGAAAACGCGTTTTACGCATGGTGCCATAACTTTGCAGGGAAGCTTCAGAACATCAAATTTTCACCTCCCACAATGGCAGAAAGGGTCTTTCTAATCTAAGCTGTCTGAAATGTTTTTCCAAAGTTATCAACATTTTTATGTTTGGCGTTCTGGAACCCACCTTATCTCAGGCTGAAAACTCGTTTTCTGCATTGTGCCATAACTTTGCAGGGAAGCTTCAGAATATCATATTTTAACCTCCCGCTATTGCAGAAAGGGTCTGTCTTGTAGTTGCACATCAAATCTAAGCTGTCTGAAGTGTTTTTCCAAAGTTATCAACATTTTTATGTTTGGCGTTCCGGAACCCACCTTATCTCAGGCTGAAAACGCGTTTTCTCCATTGTGCCATAACTTTGCAGGGAAGCTTCAGAACATGAAATTTTCACCTCCCACTATAGCAGAAAGGGTCTTTCTAGTAGTTGCAGATCAAAACTAAGCTGTCTGAAATGTTTTTCCAAAGTTATCAACAGTTTTATGCTTGGCATTCCGGAATCGACCTTATCTCAGGCTGTAAACGCGTTTTACGCATGGTGCCATAACTTTGCTGGGAAGATTCAGAACATCAAATTTTCACCTCCCACAATAGCAGAAACGGTCTTTCTAGTAGTTGCACTTCAAATCTAAGCTGTCTGAAGTGTTTTTCCAAAGTTATCTACATTTTTATGTTTGGCGTTTCGGAATCGAACTTATCTCAGGCTGAAAACGTGTTTTCTGCATTGTGCCATAACTTTGTAGGGAAGCTTCAGAACATGAAATTTTCTCATCCCACTATAGCAGAAAGGGTCTTTCTAGTAGTTGCACATTAAAGCTAAGCTGTCTGAAGTGTTTTTCCAAACTTATCAACATTTTTATGCTTGGCGTTCCGAAACCCATCTTATCTCAGGCTGAAAACGTGTTTTACGCATTGTTCCATAACTTTGCCGTGAAGCTTCAGAACATGAAATTTTCACCTCCCACAATGGCAGAAAGGGTCTTTCTAGTAGTTGCAAATCAAATGTAAGCTGTCTGAAGTGTTTTTCCAAAGTTATCAAAACTTTTATGTTTGGCGTTCCGGAATCGACCTTATCTCAGGCTGAAAACGCGTTTTACGCATTGTGCCACAACTTTGCATTAAGCTTCAGAACATGAAATTTTCACCTCCCTCTATAGCAGAAAGGGTCTTTCTAGTAGTTTCACGTTACTTCTAAGCTGTCTGAAGTGTTTTTCCAAAGTTATCAACATTTTTATGTTTGGCGTTCCGGAATCGACTTTATCTCAGGCTGAAAACGTGTTTTCCGCATTGTGCCATAACTTTGCCGTGAAGCTTCAGAACATGAAATTTTCACCTCCCACAATGGCAGAAAGGGTCTTTCTAGTAGTTGCACATCAAATCTAAGCTGTCTGAAGTGTTTTTCCAAACTTTTCAACATTTTTATGTTTGGCGTTCGGGAACCCACCTTATCTCAAGCTGAAAACGCGTTTTCTGCATTGTGCCATAACTTTGCAGGAAACTTCAGAATATGAAATTTTAACCTCCCACTATTGCAGAAAGGGTCTGTCTTGTTGTTGCACATCAAATCTAAGCTGTCTGATGTGTTTTTCCAAAGTTATCAACATTTTCATGTTTGGCGTTCCGGAATCGACCTTATCTCAGGCTGAAAACGCGTTTTACGCATTGTGCCATAACTTTGCAGGAAACTTCAGAATATGAAATTTTAACCTCCCACTATTGCAGAAAGGGTCTGTCTTGTTGTTGCACATCAAATCTAAGCTGTCTGATGTGTTTTTCCAAAGTTATCAACATTTTCATGTTTGGCGTTCCGGAATCGGCCTTATCTCAGGCTGAAAACGCGTTTTACGCATTGTGCCATAACTTTGCATAAAGCTTCAGAACATGAAATTTTCACCTCCCACTGTAGCAGAAAGGGTCTTTCGAGTAGTTGCAGATCAAATCTAAGCTGTCTGAAATGTTTTTCCAAAGTTATCAACATTTTTATGTTTGCCGTTCTGGAACCCACCTTATCTCAGTCTGAAAACGTGTTTTCTGCATTGTGCCATAACTTTGCAGGGAAGCCTCAGAACAAGAAATTTTCACCTACCGCTATAGTAGAAAGGGCCTTTCTAGTAGTTGCAAATCAAATGTAAGCTGTCTGAAGTGTTTTTCCAAAGTTATCAACACTTTTATGTTTGGCGTTCCGGAATCGACCTTATCTCAGGCTGAAAACGCGTTTTACGCATTGTGCCACAACTTTGCATAAAGCTTCAGAACATGAAATTTTCACCTCCCTCTATAGCAGAAAGGGTCTTTCTAGTAGTTTCACATGAATTCTAAGCTGTCTGAAGTGTTTTTCCAAAGTTATCAACATTTTTATGTTTGGTGTTCCGGAATCAACCTTATCTCAGGCTGAAAACGCGTTTTACGCATTGTGCCATAACTTTGCATAAAGCTTCAGAACATTACATTTTCACATCCCACTAAAGCAGAAAGGGTCTTTCTAGTAGTTGCACATCAAATCTAAGCTGTCTGAAGTGTATTTCAAAAGTTATCATATTTTTTATGTTTGGCGTTCCTGAATCGACCTTATCTCAGGCTGAAAACGTGTATTCTGCATTGTGCCATAACTTTGCAGGGAAGCCTCAGAACAAGAAATTTTCACCTACCGCTATAGTAGAAAGGGCCTTTCGAGTAGTTGCACATCAAATCTAAGCTGTCTGAAGTGTCTTTAATAAGTTATCAACATTTTTATGTTTGGCATTCCAGAATCGACCTCATCTCTGGCTGAAAACGCGTTTTCTGCATTGTGCCACATCTTTGCAGGGAAACTTCAGAACATGAAATTTTCACGTCCCACAATAGCATATAGGGTCTTTCTAATAGTTGCACATCAAATCTAAGCTGTCTGAAGTGTTTTTCCAAAGTTATCAACATTTTTATGTTTTGCGTTCCGGAATCGACCTTATCTCAGGCTGAAAACGCGTTTTACGCATTGTGCCATAACTTTGCATAAAGCTTCAGAACATTACATTTTCACATCCCACTAAAGCAGAAAGGGTCTTTCTAGTAGTTGCACATCAAATCTAAGCTGTCTGAAGTGTATTTCAAAAGTTATCATATTTTTTATGTTTGGCGTTCCTGAATCGACCTTATCTCAGGCTGAAAACGTGTTTAAAGCATTGTTCCATAACTTTGCAGGGAAGCTTCAGAACATGAAATTTTCACCTCCCACAATGGCAGAAAGGGTCTTTCTAGTAGTTGCACATCAAATCTAAGCTGTCTGAAATGTTTTTCCAAAGTTATCAACATTTTTATGTTTGGCGTTCTGGACCCCACCTTATCTCAGTCTGAAAACGGGTTTTTTGCATTGTGCCATAACTTTGCAGGGAAGCCTCAGAACATGAAATTTCCACCTGCCGCTATAGTAGAAAGGGTCTTTCTAGTAGTTGCTCATCGAATCTAAGCTGTCTTAAGTGTCTTTTCGAAGTTATCAACACTTTTATGTTTGGCGTTCCAGAATCGACCTTATCTCAGCCTGAAAACGCGTTTTACGCATGGTGCCATAACTTTGCAGGGAAGCTTCAAAACATCACATTTTCACCTCCCACAATGGCAGACAGGGTCTTTCTAGTAGTTGCACATCAAATCTAAGCTGTCTGAAATGTTTTTCCAAAGTTATCAACATTTTTATGTTTGGCGTTCTGGAACCCACCTTATCTCAGGCTGAAAACGCGTTTTCTGCATTGTGCCATAACTTTGCAGGGAAGCTTCAGAACATGAAATTTTCACCTCCCACTATAGCAGAAAGTGTCTTTCTAGTAGTTGCACATCAAATCTAAGCTGTCTGAAGTGTATTTCAAAAGTTATCAACTTTTTTATGTTTGGCGTTCCTGAATCAACCTTATCTCACGCTGAAATGCGTTTAACGCATTGTTCCATAAATTTGCAGGGAAGCTTCAGAACATTGAATTTTCAACTCCCACTATAGCAGAAAGGGACTTTCTAGTAGTTGCACATCAAAGCTAAGCTGTCTGAAGTGTTTTTCCAAAGTTATCAACATTTTTATGTTTGGTGTACCGGAATCGACCTTATCTCAGGCTGAAAACGCGTTTTCTGCATTGTGCCATAACTTTGCAAGGAAGCTTCAAAACATGAAATTTTAAACTTGCGCTATAGCAGAAAAGGTCTTTCTAGTAGTTGTACATCAAATCTAAGCTGTCTGAAGTGTTTTTCCAAAGTTATCCATATTTTAATGTTTGGCGTTCCGGAATCGACCTTATCTCAGGCTGAAAACGCGTTTTACGCATTGTCCCATAACTTTGCAGGGAAGCTTCTGAACATGAAATTTTCAAATCCCACTATAGCAGAAAGGGTCTTTCTAGTAGTTTCACATCAAATCTAAGCTGTCTAAAGTGTTTTTCCAAAGTTATCAATATTTTTATGTTTGGCGTTCCGGAATCGACCTTATCTCAGGCTGAAAACGCGTTTCCTGGATTGTTGCATTACTTTGCAGGGATGCTTCAGAACATGAAATGTTCGCCACCCACTATAGCAGATAGGGTCTTTCGAGGAGTTGCACATCAAATCTAAGCTGTCTGAAGTGTTTTTCCAAAGTTATCAACATTTTTATGTTTGGCGTTCTGGAACCCACCTTATCTCAGGCTGAAAACGCGTTTTCTGCATTGTGCCATAACTTTGCAGGGAAGCTTATGTTTGGCGTTCCAGAAACAACCTTATCTCAGGCTGAAAATGCGTTTTACATATTTTGCCATAACTTTGCAGGGAAGCTTCAGAACATGAAATTTTAACATCCCACTATAGCAGAAAGGGTCTTTCTAGTAGTTGCACATCAAATCTAAGCTGTCTGAAGTGTTTTTCCAAAGTTATCAACATTCTTATGTTTGGCGATCCGGAATCAACCTTATCTCAGGCTGAAAACGCGTTTTACGCATTGTGCCATAACTTTGCAGGAAAGCTTCAGAACATTAAATTTTCAACTCCCACTATAGCAGAAAGGGTCTTTGTAGTAGTTGCACATCAAATCTAAGCTGTCTGAAGTGTTTTTCCAAAGTTATCAACATTCTTATGTTTGGCGTTCCGGAATCAACCTTATCTCAGACTGAAAACGTGTTTTCTGCATTGTGCCATAACTTTGCAGGGAAACTTCAGAACATGGAATTTTCACGTCCAACTATAGCAGAAAGGTTCTTTCTAGTAGTTGCACATCAAATCTAAGCTGTCTGAAGTGTTTTTCCAAAGTTATCAACATTTTTATGTTTGGCGTTCTGTAACCCACCTTATCTCAGGCTGAAAACGCGTTTTCTGCATTGTGCCGTAACTTTGCAGGGAGACTTCAGAACATGAAATTTTCTCCTCCCACTATAGCAGAAAGGGTATTTCTAGTAGTTGCACATCAAATCTTAGCAGTCTGAAGTGTTTTTCCAAAGTTCTGAACATTTTTATGTTTGGCGTTCTGAAATCAATCTTATCTCAGGCTGAAAACGCGTTTTACGTACTGTGCCATAACTTTGCAGGGAAGCTTCAGAACATGAAATTTTAACCTCCCACTATAGCAGAAAGGGTCTTTCTAGTATTTGCACATCAAATCAAAGCTGTCGAAAGTGTTTTTCCAAAGTTATCAACATTTTTATTTTTGGCGTTTCGGAAGCGAACTTATCTCCGGATGAAAACGCGTTTTCTGCATTGTGCCATAACTTTGCAGGGAAGCTTCAGAACATGAAATATTAACCTCCCACTATAGCAGAAAATGTCATTCGAGAAGTTGCACATAAAATCTAAGCTGTCTTGAAGTGTTTTTCTGAAGTTATCAACATTTTTATGTTTGGCGTTCCGGAACCCACCTAATCTCAGCCTGAAAACGCGTTTTACATATTTTGCCATAACTTTGCAGGGAAGCTTCAGAACATGAAATTTTAACATCCCACTATGGCAGAAAGGGTCTTTCTAGTAGTTGCACATCAAATCTAAGCTGTCTGAAGTGTTTTTCCAAAGTTATCAACATTTTTATGTTTGGCGTTCTGTAACCCACCTTATCTCAGGCTGAAAACGCGTTTTCTGCATTGTGCCGTAACTTTGCAGGGAGACTTCAGAACATGAAATTTTCTCTTCCCACTATAGCAGAAAGGGTATTTCTAGTAGTTGCACATCAAATCTTAGCAGTCTGAAGTGTTTTTCCAAAGTTCTGAACATTTTTATGTTTGGCGTTCTGAAATCAATCTTATCTCAGGCTGAAAACGCGTTTTACGTACTGTGCCATAACTTTGCAGGGAAGCTTCAGAACATGAAATTTTAACCTCCCACTATAGCAGAAAGGGTCTTTCTAGTAGTGGCACATCAAATCTAAACTGTCGAAAGTGTTTTTCCAAAGTTATCAACATTTTTATTTTTGGCGTTTCGGAAGCGAACTTATCTCCGGATGAAAACGCATTTTCTGCATTGTGCCATAACTTTGCAGGGAAGCTTCAGAACATGAAATTTTAACTTCCCACTATAGCAGAAAAGGCCATTCGAGAAGTTGCACATAAAATCTAAGCTGTCTTAAAGTGTTTTTCTGAAGTTATCAACATTTTTATGTTTGGCGTTCCGGAACCCACCTTATCTCAGCCTGAAAACGCGTTTTACATATTTTGCCATAACTTTGCAGGGAAGCTTCAGAACATGAAATTTTAAGATGCCACCATGGCAGAAAGGGTCTTTCTAATAGTTGCACATCAAATCTAAGCTGTCTGAAGTGTTTTTCCAAAGTTATCAATATTTTTATGTTTGGCGTTTCGGAATCGACCTTATCTCAGGCTGAAAACGCATTTCCTACATTGTGGCATAACTTTGCAGGGAAGCTTCAGAACATGAAATTTTCACCTCCCACTGTAGCTAAAAGGGTCTTTCTAATAGTTGCACATCAAATCTAAGCTGTCTGAAGTGTTTTTCCAAAGTTATCAACATTTTTATGTTTGGCGTTCTGGAACCCACCTAATCTCGGGCTGAAAACGCGTTTCCTGCATTGTTGCATAACTTTGCAGGGATGCTTCACAACATGAAATGTTCGCCTCCCACTATAGCAGATAGGGTCTTTCGAGGAGTTGCACATCAAATCTAAGCTGTCTGAAGTGTTTTTCCAAAGTTATCAACATTTTTATGTTTGGCGTTCTGGAACCCACCTTATCTCAGGCTGAAAACGCGTTTTCTGCATTGTGCCATAACTTTGCAGGGAAGCTTCAGAACATGAAATTTTCACCTCCCACTATAGCAGAAAGTGTCTTTCTAGTAGTTGCACATCAAATCTAAGCTGTCTGAAGTATTTTTCCAAAGTTATCAACATTTTTATGTGTGGCGTTCCGGAACCCACCTTATCTCAGCCTGAAAACGCGTTTTACATATTTTGCCATAACTTCGCAGGGAAGCTTCAGAAGATGAAATTTTAACATCCCACTATAGCAGAAAGGGTCTTTCTAGTAGTTGCACATAAAATCTAAGTTGTCTGAAGTGTTTTTCCAAAGTTATCAACATTCTTATGTTTGGCGTTCCGGAATCAACCTTATCTCAGACTGAAAACGTGTTTTCTGCATTGTGCCATAACTTTGCAGGGAAACTTCAGAACATGAAATTTTCACCTCCAACTATAGCAGAAAGGGTCTTTCTAGTAGTTTCACATCAAATGTAAGCTGTCTGAAGTGTTTTTCCAAAGTTATCAATGTTTTTATGTTTGGCGTTCCGGAATCGACCTTTTCTCAGGCTGAAAATGCGTTTTACATATTTTGCCATAACTTTGCAGGGAAGCTTCACAACATGAAATTTTCAACTCCCACTATAGCAGAAAGGGGCTTTCTAGTAGTTGCCCATCAAATCTAAGCTTGTCTGAAGTGTTTTTCCAAAGTTATCAATATTTTTATGTTTGGCTTTCCGGAATCGACCTTATCTCAGGCTGAAAACGCGTTTCCTGCATTGTGGCATAACTTTGCAGGGATGCTTCAGAACATGAAATTTTCACCTCCCACTGTAGCAGAAAGGGTCTTTCTAGTAGTTGCACATCAAATCTAAGCTGTCTGAAGTGTTTTTCCAAAGCTATCAACACTTTTATGTTTGGCGTTCTGGAACCCACCTAATCTCAGGCTGAAAACGCGTTTTCTGCACTGTGCCATAACTTTGCAGGGAAGCTTCAGAACATGAAATTTTCACCTCCCACTATATCAGAAAGGGTATTTCTAATAGTCACACATCAAATCTAAGCTGACTGATGTGTTTTTCCGAAGTTATTAACATTTTTATGTTTGGCGTTCCGGAATCGACCTTATCTCAGGCTGAAAACGCCTTTTACACATTGTTTCATAACTTTGCCGGGAAGGTTGAGAACATCAAATTTTCACCTCCCACTATAGCAGAAAGGGTTTTTCTAGTAGTTGCATATCAAATCTAAGCTGTCTGAAGTGTTTTTCCAAAGTTATCAACATTTTTATGTTTGGCGTTCCGGAACCCACCTTATCTCAGGCTGTGAGCGCGTTTTCTGCAATGTGGCATAACTTTGGAGGAAAGCTTCAGAACATGAAATTTTCAATTCCCATTATAGCAGAAAGGGTCTTTCTCGTATTTGCACATCAAATCTTAGCTGTCTGAAGTGTTTTTTGAAAGTTTTCAACATTTTTATGTTTGGCGTTCCTGAATCGACCTTATCTCAGGCTGAAAATGCGTTTTCTGCAATGTGCCATAACTTTGCAGGGAAGTTTCAGAACATGACATTTTCAACTCCCACTATAGCAGAATGGGTCTTTCTAGTAGTTGCACATCAAATCTAAGCTGTCTGAAGTGTTTTTCCAAATTTATCAAAATTTTTATGTTTGGCGTTTCGGAATCGACCTTATCTCAGGCTGAAAACGCATTTCCTGCATTGTGGCATAACTTTGCAGGGAAGCTTCAGAACATGAAATTTTCACCTCCCACTGTAGCTAAAAGGGTCTTTCTAGTAGTTGCACATCAAATCTAAGCTGTCTGAAGTGTTTTTCCAAAGTTATCAACATTTTTATTTTTGGCGTTCTGGAACCCACCTAATCTCTGGCTGAAAACGCGTTTCCTGCATTGTTGCATAACTTTGCAGGGATGCTTTCGAACATGAAATGTTCGCCTCCCACTATAGCAGAAAGTGTCTTTCGAGGAGTTGCACATCAAATCTAAGCTGTCTGATGTGTTTTTCCAAAGTTATCAACATTTTTATGTGTGGCGTTCCGGAACCCACCTTATCTCAGCCTGAAAACGCGTTTTACATATTTTGCCATAACTTTGCAGGGAAGCTTCAGAAGATGAAATTTTAACATCCCACTATAGCAGAAAGGGTCTTTCTAGTAGTTGCACATAAAATCTAAGTTGTCTGAAGTGTTTTTCCAAAGTTATCAACATTCTTATGTTTGGCGTTCCGGAATCAACCTTATCTGAGGCTGAAAACGCGTTTTACGCATTGTGCCATAACTTTGCAGGAAAGCTTCAGAACATGAAATTTTCAACTCCCACTATAGCAGAAAGGGTCTTTCGAGGAGTTGCAGATCAAATCTAAGCTGTCGGAAGTGTTTTTCCAAAGTTATCAACATTTTTATGTTTGGCGTTCTGGAACCCACCTTATCTCAGGCTGAAAACGCGTTTTCTGCATTGTGCCATAACTTTGCAGGGAAGCTTATGTTTGGCGTTCCAGAAACAACCTTATCTCAGGCTGTAAACGCTTTTTTTGCATTGTGCCATAACTATGGAGGGAAGCTTCAGAACATGAAATTTTCAATTCCCATTATTACAGAAAGGGTCTTTCTCATACTTGCACATCAAATCTAAGCTGTCTGAAGTGTTTTTTCAAAGTTATCATATTTTTATGTTTGGCGTTCCGGAATCGACCTTATCTCAGGCTGAAAACGTGTTTTCTGCAATGTGCCATAACTTTGCAGGGAAGCTTCAGAACATGAAATTTTCAACTCCCACTACAGCAGAAAGGGTCTTTCTAGTAGTTGCATGTCAAATCTAAGCTGTCTGATGTGTTTTTCCAAAGTTATCAACATTTTTATGTTTGGCGTTCTGGAACCCACCTAATCTCAGGCTGAAAACGCGTTTTCTGCACTGTGCCATAACTTTGCAGGGAAGCTTCAGAACATGAAATTTTCACCTCCCACTATATCAGAAAGGGTATTTCTAATAGTTGCACATCAAATCGAAGTTGTCTGAAGTGTTTTTCCAAAGTTATCAACATTCTTATGTTTGGCGTTCCGGAATCAACCTTATCGCACACTGAAAACGTGTTTTCTGCATTGTGCCATAACTTTGCAGGGAAACTTCAGAACATGAAATTTTCACGTCCAACTATAGCAGAAAGGTTCTTTCTAGTAGTTGCACATCAAATCTAAGCTGTCTGAAGTGTTTTTCCAAAGTTATCAATATTTTTATGTTTGGCTTTCCGGAATCGACCTTATCTCAGGCTGAAAACGCGTTTCCTGCATTGTGGCATAACTTTGCAGGGATGCTTCAGAACATGAAATTTTCACCTCCCACTGTAGCAGAAAGGGTCTTTCGAGTAGTTGCACATCAAATCGAAGCTGACTGATGTGTTTTTCCGAAGTTATTAACGTTTTTATGTTTGGCGTTCCGGAACCCACCTTATCTCAGGCTGTGAGCGCGTATTCTGCATTGTGGCATAACTTTGGAGGAAAACTTCAGAACATGAAATTTTCAATTCCCATTATAGCAGAATGGGTCTTTCTCGTACTTGCACGTCAAATCTTAGCTGTCTGAAGTGTTTTTTGTAAGTTTTCAACATTTTTATGTTTGGCGTTCCTGAATCGACCTTATCTCAGGCTGAAAATGCGTTTTCTGCAATGTGCCATAACTTTGCAGGCAAGTTTCAGAACATGAAATTTTCAACTCCCACTATAGCAGAATGGGTCTTTCTAGTAGTTGCACATCAAATCTAAGCTGTCTGAAGTGTTCTTCCAAAGTTATCAACATTTTTATGTTTGGCATTCGGGAATCGACCTTATCTCAGGCTGTAAACGCTTTTTTTGCATTGTGCCATAACTATGGAGGGAAGCTTCAGAACATGAAATTTTCAATTCCCATTATTACAGAAAGGGTCTTTCTCATACTTGCACATCAAATCTAAGCTGTCTGAAGTGTTTTTTCAAAGTTATCATATTTTTATGTTTGGCGTTCCGGAATCGACCTTATCTCAGGCTGAAAACGTGTTTTCTGCAAAGTGCCATAACTTTGCAGGGAAGCTTCAGAACATGAAATTTTCAACTCCCACTACAGCAGAAAGGGTCTTTCTAGTAGTTGCATGTCAAATCTAAGCTGTCTGAAGTGTTTTTCCAAAGTTATCAACATTTTGATGTTTGGCATTCCAGAATCGACCTCATCTCAGGCTGAAAACGCGTTTTCTGCATTGTGCCACAACTTTGCAGGGAAACATCAGAACATGAAATTTTCACCTCCCACTATAGCAGAAAGGGTCGTTCTAGTAGTTGAACATCAAATCTAAGCTGTCTGAAGTGTTTTTTCAAAGTTATCATATTTTTATGTTTGGCGTTCCGGAATTGACCTTGTCTCATGCTGAAAACGCGTTTTCTGCATTGTGCGATAACTTTGCAGGGAAGCTTCAGAACATGACATTTCAACATCCCCCTATAGCAGAAAGGGTCTTTCTAGTAGTTGCACATCAAATCTAAGCTGTTTGAAGTGTTGTTCGAAAGTTATCAACATTTTTATGTTTGGCGTTCCGGAATCGACCTTATCTCAGGCTGATAACGCGATTTACGCATTCTGCCATAACTTTGCAGGGAAGCTTCTGAACATGAAATTTTCAAATCCCACTATAGCAGAAAGGGTCTTTCTAGTAGTTGTACATCAAATCTAAGCTGTCTGAAGTGTTTTTCGAAAGTTATCAACATTTTTATGTGTTGCGTTCCGGAATCAACCTTATCTCAGGCTGAAAACGCGTTTTCTGCATTGTGCCATAACTTTGCAGGGAAGCTTCAGAACATGAAATGTTCACCTCCCACTTTAGCAGAAAGGGTCTCTCTAGTAGTTGCACATCAAATCAACGCTGTCTCCAGTCTTTTTCCAAAGTTATCAACATTTTTATGTTTGGCGTTCCGGAATCGACCTTATCTCAGGCTGAAAACGCGTTTTACACAATTTGCAATAACTTTGCAGGAAAGCTTCAGAACATGAAATTTTTAGCTCCCACTATAGCAGAAAGGGTCTTTCTCGTATTTGCACATCAAATCTAAGCTGTCTGATGTGTTGTTCCAAAGTTATCAACATTTTTATGTTTGGCGTTCTGGAACCCACCTTATCTCAGGCTGAAAACGCGTTTTCTGCATTGTGCCATAACTTTGCAGGGAGACTTCAGAACATGAAATTTTCTCCTCCCACTATAGCAGAAAGGGTCTTTCTAGTAGTTGCACATCAAATCTAAGCTGTCTGAAGTGTTTTTCGAAAGTTATCAACATTTTTATGTTTGGCGTTCCGGAACCCACCTTATCTCAGCCTGAAAACGTGTTTTACATATTTTGCCATAACTTTGCAGGGAAGCTTCAGAACATGAAATTTTAACATCCCACTATAGCAGAAAGGGTCTTTCTAGTAGTTGCACATCAAATCTAAGATGTCTGAAGTGTTTTTCCAAAGTTATCAACATTTTTATGTTTGGCGTTCTGGAACCCACCTAATCTCAGGCTGAAAACGCGTTTTCTGCATTGTGCCATAACTTTGCAGGAAAGCCTCAGAACATGAAATTTTCACCTCCCACTATAGCAGAAAGGGTATTTCTAATAGTTGCACATCAAATCTAAGCTGTCTGTAGAGTTTTTCCTGAGTTATCATCATTTTTTTGTTTGGCGTTCTGAAATCAACCTCATCTCAGGCTGAAAACGCGTTTTACACATTGTGCCATAACTTTGCAGGGAAGGTTCAGAACATGAAATTTTCACCTCCCACTATAGCAGAAAGGGTCTTTCCAGTAGTTGCACATCAAATCTAAGCTGTCTGATGTGTTGTTCCAAAGTTATCAACATTTTTATGTTTGGCGTTCCGGAACTCACCTTATCACACGCTTAAAACGCGTTTTCTGCATTGTGCCATAACTTTGCAGGGAAGCTTTAGAACATGAAATTTTCACCTCCCACTTCAGCAGAAAGGGTCTTTCTAGTAGTTGCACATCAAATCTAAGCTGTCTGTAGAGTTTTTCCGGAGTTATCAACATTTTTATGTTTGGCGTTCCGGAATCGACCTTATGTCAGGCAGAAAACGCGTTTTCTGCATTGTGCCATAACTTTGCAGGGAAGCTTTAGAACATGAAATTTTCTCCTCCCACTAGAGCAGAAAGTGTCTTTCTAGTAGTTGCACAACAAACTAAGCTGTCTGAAGTGTTTTTCGAAAGTTATCAACATTTTTATGTTTGGCGTTCCGGAATCGACCTTATCTGAGGATGAAAACGCGTTTTCTGCATTGTGCCAAAACTTTGTAGGTAAGCTCCAGAACATGAAATTTTCACAACCCACTATAGCAGAAAGGGTCTTTGTAGTAGTTGCAGATCAAATCTAAGCTGTCTGAAGTGTTTTTCCAAAGTTATCAACATTTTTATATTTGGCGTGCCGGAATCCAACTTATCTCAGGCTGAAAACGTGTTTTGTGCATTGTGCCATAACTTTGCAGGGAAGCCTCAGAACATGAAATTTTCACCTGTCGCTATAGTAGAAAGGGTCTTTATAGTAGTTGCACATCAAGTCTAAGCTGTCTGAAGTGTTTTTCCAAAGTTATCAACATTTTTATGTTTGGCGTTCCGGAATCAACCTTATCACAGCCTGAAAACGCGTTTTCTGCTTTGTGCCATAACTTTGCAGGGAAGCATCAGAATATGAAATTTTCAACTCCCAATATTGCAGAAAGAGTCTGTCTTGTAGTTGAACATCAAAACTAAGCTTTCTGAAGTGTTTTTCCAAAGTTATCAACATTTTTATGTTTGGCGTTCCGGAATCGACCTTATCTGAAGCTGAAAACGCGTTTTACGCATTGTGCCATAACTTTGCAGGGAAGCTTCAGAACATCGAATTTTCACCACCCACTATAGCAGAAATGGTCTTTCTAGTAGTTGCACATCAAATCTAAGCTGTCTGGTGTTTTTCCAAAGTTATCAACATTTTTATGTTTGGCGTTACTGAACCCACCTTATCTCAGTCTGAAAACGGGTTTTTTGCATTGTGTCATGTCTTTGCAGGGAAGCCTCAGAACATGAAATTTTCACCTCCCACTATAGCAGAAAGGGTCTTTCTAGTAGTTGCACATCAAATCTAAGCTGTTTGAAGTGTTTTTCCAAAGTTATCAACATTTTTATGTTTGGCGTTCAGGAATCGACCTTATCTCAGGCTGAAAACGCGATTTACGCATTCTGCCATAACTTTGCAGGGAATCTTCAGAACATGAAATTTTCATATTCCGCTATAGCAGAAAGGGTCTTTCTAGTAGTTGCACATCAAATCTAAGCTGTCTGAAGTGTTTTTCCAAAGTTATCAACATTTTTATGTTTGGCGTTCCGGAATCGACCTTGTCTCATGCTGAAAACGCGTTTTCTGCATTGTGCCATAACTTTGCAGGGAAGCTTCAGAACATGACATTTAAACATCCCACGATAGCAGAATGGGTCTTTCTAGTAGTTGCACATCAAATCTAAGCTGTTTGAAGTGTTTTTCCAAAGTTATCAACATTTTTATGTTTGGCGTTCCGGAATCGACCTTATCTCAGGCTGAAAACGCGTTTTCTGCAATGTGCCATAACTTTGCAGGGAAGCTTCAGAACATTAAATTTTCAACTTCCACTATAGCAGAAAGGCTTTTTCTTGTAGTTGCACATCAAATCTAAGCTGTCTGAAGTGTTTTTCCGAAGTTATTAACATTTTTATGTTTGGCGGTCCGGAATTGACCTTATGTGAGGCTGAAAACGCGTTTTCTGCATTGTGCCATAACTTTGCAGGGAAGCTTCCGAACATGAAATTTTCAACTCCCACTATAGCAGAAAGACTTTTTCCAGTAGTTGCACATCAAATCTAAGCTGTCTGAAGTGTTTTTCCAAAGTTATCAACATTTTTATGTTTGGCTTTCCGGAATCGACCTTATCTCAGGTTGAAAACGCGTTTTCTGCAATGTGCCATAACTTTGCAGGGAAGCTTCAGAACATGAATTTTTTCAACTCCCACTATGGCAGAAAGGCTTTTTCCAGTAGTTGCACATCAAATCTAAGCTGTCTGAAGTGTTTTTCCAAAGTTATCAACATTTTTATGTTTGGCTTTCCGGAATCCACCTTATCTCAGGCTGTAAAAGCGTTTTCTGCATTGTGCCATAACTTTGCAGGGAAGCTTCAGAACATGACATTTAAACATCCCACTAAAGCAGAAAGGGTTTTTCTAGTAGTTGCACATCAAATCTAAGCTCTTTGAAGTGTTTTTCGAAAGTTATCAACATTTTTATATTTGGCGTTCCTGAATCGACCTTATCTCAGGCTGAAAACACGTTTTCTGCATTGTGCCATAACTTTGCAGGGAAACTTCAGAACATGACATTTTCAACTCCCACTATAGCATAAAGGGTCTCTCTAGTAGTTGCACATCAAATCTAAGCTGTCTGAAGTGTTTTTCCGAAGTTATTAACATTTTTATGTTTGGCGGTCCGGAATTGACCTTATCTCAGGCTGAAAACGCGTTTTACGCATTGTGCCATAACTTTGCAGGGAAGCTTCAGAACATCGAATTTTCACCTCCCACTATTGCAGAAAGGGTCTTTCTAGTAATGGCTCATCAAAGCTAAGCTGTCTGAAGTGTTTTTCCAAACTTATCTACATTTTTATGTTTGGCGTTCTGGAACCCATCTTATCTCAGCCTGAAAACGCATTTTCTGCATTGTGCCACAACTTTGCAGGCAAGCTTCAGAACATGAAATATTCACATGCCACTATAGCAGAAAGGGTCTTTCTAGTAGTTGCACATCAAATCTAAGCTGTTTGAAGTGTTTTTCCAAAGTTATCAACATTTTTATGTTTGGCGTTCAGGAATCGACCTTATCTCAGGCTGAAAACGCGATTTACGCATTCTGCCATAACTTTGCAGGGAATCTTCAGAACATGAAATTTTCATATTCCGCTATAGCAGAAAGGGTCTTTCTAGTAGTTGCACATCAAATCTAAGCTGTCTGAAGTGTTTTTCCAAAGTTATCAACATTTTTATGTTTGGCGGTCCGGAATTGACCTTATCTCAGGCTGAAAACGCGTTTTACGCATTGTGCCATAACTTTGCAGGGAAGCTTCAGAACATCGAATTTTCACCACCCACTATTGCAGAAAGGGTCTTTCTAGTAATGGCTCATCAAAGCTAAGCTGTCTGAAGTGTTTTTCCAAACTTATCTACATTTTTATGTTTGGCGTTCTGGAACCCATCTTATCTCAGCCTGAAAACGCATTTTCTGCATTGTGCCACAACTTTGCAGGCAAGCTTCAGAACATGAAATATTCACATGCCACTATAGCAGAAAGGGTCTTTCTAGTAGTTGCACATCAAATCTAAGCTGTTTGAAGTGTTTTTCCAAAGTTATCAACATTTTTATGTTTGGCGTTCAGGAATCGACCTTATCTCAGGCTGAAAACGCGATTTACGCATTCTGCCATAACTTTGCAGGGAATCTTCAGAACATGAAATTTTCATATTCCGCTATAGCAGAAAGGGTCTTTCTAGTAGTTGCACATCAAATCTAAGCTGTCTGAAGTGTTTTTCCAAAGTTATCAACATTTTTATGTTTGGCGTTCCGGAATCGACCTTGTCTCATGCTGAAAACGCGTTTTCTGCATTGTGCCATAACTTTGCAGGGAAGTTTCTGAACATGACATTTAAACATCCCACGATAGCAGAAAGGGTCTTTCTAGTAGTTGCACATCAAATCTAAGCTGTTTGAAGTGTTTTTCCAAAGTTATCAACATTTTTATGTTTGGCGTTCCGGAATCGACCTTATCTCAGGCTGAAAACGCGTTTTCTGCAATGTGCCATAACTTTGCAGGGAAGCTTCAGAACATTAAATTTTCAACTTCCACTATAGCAGAAAGGCTTTTTCTTGTAGTTGCACATCAAATCTAAGCTGTCTGAAGTGTTTTTCCGAAGTTATTAACATTTTTATGTTTGGCGGTCCGGAATTGACCTTATGTGAGGCTGAAAACGCGTTTCCTGCATTGTGCCATAACTTTGCAGGGAAGCTTCCGAACATGAAATTTTCAACTCCCACTATAGCAGAAAGACTTTTTCCAGTAGTTGCACATCAAATCTAAGCTGTCTGAAGTGTTTTTCCAAAGTTATCAACATTTTTATGTTTGGCTTTCCGGAATCGACCTTATCTCAGGCTGAAAACGCGTTTTCTGCAATGTGCCATAACTTTGCAGGGAAGCTTCAGAACATGAAACTTTCAACTCCCACTATGGCAGAAAGGCTTTTTCCAGCAGTTGCACATCAAATCTAAGCTGTCTGAAGTGTTTTTCCAAAGTTATCAACATTTTTATGTTTGGCTTTCCGGAATCCACCTTATCTCAGGCTGTTAAAGCGTTTTCTGCATTGTGCCATAACTTTGCAGGGAAGCTTCAGAACATGACATTTAAACATCCCACTATAGCAGAAAGGGTTTTTCTAGTAGTTGCACATCAAATCTAAGCTCTTTGAAGTGTTTTTCGAAAGTTATCAACATTTTTATATTTGGCGTTCCTGAATCGACCTTATCTCAGGCTGAAAACACGTTTTCTGCATTGTGCCATAATTTTGCAGGGAAACTTCAGAACATGACATTTTCACCTCCCACTATAGCATAAAGGGTCTTTCTAGTAGTTGCACATCAAATCTAAGCTGTCTGAAGTGTTTTTCCGAAGTTATTAACATTTTTATGTTTGGCGGTCCGGAATTGACCTTATGTGAGGCTGAAAACGCGTTTTCTGCATTGTGCCATAACTTTGCAGGGAAGCTTCCGAACATGAAATTTTCAACTCCCACTATAGCAGAAAGACTTTTTCCAGTAGTTGCACATCAAATCTAAGCTGTCTGAAGTGTTTTTCCAAAGTTATCAACATTTTTATGTTTGGCTTACCGGAATCGACCTTATCTCAGGCTGAAAACACGTTTTCTGCAATGTGCCATAACTTTGCAGGGAAGCTTCAGAACATGAAATTTTCAACTCCCACTATAGCAGAAAGGCTTTTTCCAGTAGTTGCAGATCAAATCTAAGCTGTCTGAAGTGTTTTTCCAAAGTTATCAACATTTTTATGTTTGGCTTTCCGGAATCCACCTTATCTCAGGCTGTAAAAGCGTTTTCTGCATTGTGCCATAACTTTGCAGGGAAGCTTCAGAACATGACATTTAAACATCCCACTATAGCAGAAAGGCTTTTTCTAGTAGTTGCACATCAAATCTAAGCTGTTTGTAGTGTTTTTCGAAAGTTATCAACATTGTTATATTTGGCGTTCCTGAATCGACCTTATCTCAGGCTGAAAACACGTTTTCTGCATTGTGCCATAACTTTGCAGGGAAGCTTCAGAACATTAAATTTTCAACTCCCACTACAGCAGAAAGGGTCTTTCTAGTAGTTGCACGTCAAATCTAAGCTGTCTGAAGTGTTTTTCCAAAGTTATCAACATTTTTATGTTTGGCATTACAGAATCGACCTTATCTCTGGCTGAAAACGCGTTTTCTTCATTGTGCAATAACTTTGCAGGGAAACTTCAGAACATGAAATTTTCACCTCCCACTATAGCAGAAAGGGTCTCTCTAGTAGTTGCACATCAAATCTAAGCTGTCTGAAGTGTTTTTCCGAAGTTATTAACATTTTTATGTTTGGCGTTCCGGAATTGACCTTATGTGAGGCTGAAAACGCGTTTTCTGCATTGTGCCATAACTTTGCAGGGAAGCTTCAGAACATGAAATTTTCAACTCCCACTATAGCAGAAAGGCTTTTTCCAGTCGTTGCACATCAAATCTAAGCTGTCTGAAGTGTTTTTCCAAAGTTATCAACATTTTTATGTTTGGCGTTCCGGAATTGACCTTATGTGAGGCTGAACACGAGTTTTCTGCATTGTGCCATAACTTTGCAGGGAAGCTTAAGAACATGAAATTTTAACCTCCCACTATAGCAGAATGCGTCTTTCTAGTAGTTGCACATCAAATCTTAGCTGTCTGATGTGTTTTTCCAAAGTTATCAACATTTTTATGTTTGGCGTTTCGGAATCGACCTTATCTCAGCCTGAAATCGCGCTTTACATATTTTGCCATAACTTTGCAGGGAAGCTTCAGAACATGACATTTTCACCTCCCACTATAGCAGAAAGGGGTTTTCTAGTAGTTGCACATCAAATCTAAGCTGTCTGAAGTGTTTTTCCAAAGTTATCAACATTTTTATGTTTGGCGTTCTGGAACCCACCTTATCTCAGGCTAAAAACGCGTTTTCTGGATAGTGCCATAACTTTGCAGGGAGACTTCAGAACATGAAAGTTTAACATCCCACTATAGCAGAATGGGTTTTTCTAGTAGTTGCACGTCAAATCTAAGCTGTCTGAAGTGTTTTTCCAAAGTTATCAACATTCTTATGTTTGGCGTTCCGGAATCAACCTTATCTCAGGCTGAAAACGCGTTTTACGCATTGTGGCATAACTTGCAGGGAAGCTTCAGAACATGAAATTTTCTCCTCCCACTATAGCAGAAAGGGTCTTTCTAATAGTTGCACATCAAATCTAAGCTGTCTGAAGTGTTTTTCGAAAGTTATCAACATTTTTATGTTTGGCGTTCCGGAACCCACCTTATCTCAGCCTGAAAACGCGTTTTACATATTTTGCCATAACTTTGCAGGGAAGCTTCAGAACATGAAATTTTAACATCCCACTATAGCAGAAAGGGTCTTTCTAGTAGTTGCACATCAAATCTAAGCTGTCTGAAGTGTTTTTCCAAAGTTATCAACATTCTTATGTTTGGAGATCCAGAATAAACCTTATCTCAGGCTGAAAACGCGTTTTACGCATTGTGCCATAACTTTGCAGGAAAGCTTCACAACAAGAAATTTTCAACTCCCACTATAGCAGAAACGGTCTTTCTAGTAGTTGCACATCAAATCTAAGCTGTCTGAAGTGTTTTTCCAAAGTTATCAATATTTTTATGTTTGGCTTTCCGGAATCGACCTTATCTCAGGCTGAACACGCATTTTCTTCATTGTGCCATAACTTTGCAAGGAAGCTTCAGAACATGAAATTTTTACCTCCCACTATAGCAGAAAGGGTCTTTCTAGTAGTTGCACATCAAATCTAAGCTGTCTGTATAGTTTTTCCTGAGTTATCAACATTTTTATCTTTGGCGTTCTGAAATCAACCTCATCTCAGGATGAAAACGCGTTTTACGCATTGTGCCATAACTTTGCAGGGAAGCTTCAGAACATGATATTTTCACCTCCCACTATAGCAGAAAGGGTCTTTCTCGTAGTTGCACATCAAATCTAAGCTGACTGAAGTGTTTTTCGAAAGTTTTCAACATTTTTTTGTTTGGTGTTCCTGAATCGACCTTATCTCAGGCCTAAAATGCGTTTTCTGCATTGTGCCATAACTTTGCAGGGCAGCTTCAGAACATCAAATTTTCACCTCCCACTAAAGCAGAAAGGGTCTTTTCAGTAGTTGCACATCAAATCTAAGCTGTCTGTAGAGTTTTTCCTCAGTTATCAACATTTTTAAGTTTGGCGTTCCGGAATCGACCTTATCTCAGGCAGAAAACGCGTTTTCTGCATTGTGCCATAACTTTGCAGGGAAGCTTTAGAACATGAAATTTTCACCTCCCACTAGAGCAGAAAGGGTATTTCTAGTAGTTGCACAACAAACTAAGCTGTCTGAAGTGTTTTTCGAAAGTTATCAACATTTTTATGTTTGGCGTTCCGGAGTCGACCTCATCTCAGGATGAAAAATCGTTTTCTGCATTGTCCCATAACTTTGCAGGGAAGCTTCAGAACATGAAATTCTGACCTCCCAATATGCAAGAAAGGGTCTTTCTAGTAGTTGCACATCAAATCTAAGCTGTCTGATGTGTTTTTCCAAAGTTATCAACATTTTTATTTTGGCGTTCTGGAACCCACCTTATCTCAGGCTGAAAACGCGTTTTACGCATTGTGCCATAACTTTGCAGGGAAGCTTCAGAACATGATATTTTCACCTCCCACTATAGCAGAAAGGGTCTTTCTTGTAGTTGCACATCAAATCTAAGCTGTCTCCAGTCTTTTTCCAAAGTTATCAACATTTTTATGTTTGGCGTTCCGGAATCGACCTTATCTCAGGCTGAAAACGCGCTTTACGCCTTTTGCATAAATTTGCAGGGAAGCTTCAGAACATGGAATTTTCACTACCAACTATAGCAGAAAGGGTCTTTCTAGTATTTGCACATCAACTCTAAGCTGTCTGAAGTGTCTTTCCAAAGTTTTCAACATTTTTATGTTTGGCGTTCCGGAATCGACATTATCTCAGGCTGAAAACGCGTTTTACGCATTGTGCCAAAACTTTGCAGGTAAGCTTCAGAACATGAAATTTTCACCTGCCACTATAGCAGAAATGGTCTTTCTAGTAGTTGCACATCAAATCTAAGCTGTCTCCAGTCTTTTTCCAAAGTTATCAACATTTTTATGTTTGGCGTTCCGGAATCGACCTTATCTCAGGCTGAAAACGCGTTTTACGCCTTTTGCATAAATTTGCAGGGAAGCTTCAGAACATGGAATTTTCACTACCAACTATAGCAGAAAGGGTCTTTCTAGTATTTGCACATCAACTCCAAGCTGTCTGAAGTGTCTTTCCAAAGTTATCAACATTTTTATGTTTGGCGTTCCGGAATCGACATTATCTCAGGCTGAAAACGCGTTTTACGCATTGTGCCAAAACTTTGCAGGGAAGCTTCAGAACATGAAATTTTCACCTGCCACTATAGCAGAAATGGTCTTTCTAGTAGTTGCACATCAAATCTAAGCTGTCTCCAGTCTTTTTCCAAAGTTATCAACATTTTTTATGTTTCGCGTTTCGGAATCGACCTTATCTCAGGCTGAAAACGCGTTTTACGCATTGTGCCATAACTATGCAGGGAAGCTTCAGAACATGAAATTTTCACCTGCCACTATAGCAGAAATGGTCTTTCTAGTAGTTGCACATCAAATCTAAGCTGTCTGCAGTCTTTTTCCAAAGTTATCAACATTTTTATGTTTCGAGGTCCGGAATCGACCTTATCTCAGGCTGAAAACGCGTTATTCGGAGTAAGCCATAACTTTGCAGGGAAGCTTCAGAACATGGAATTTTCACTGCCAACTATAGCATAAAGGGTCTTTCTAGTATATGCACATCAACTCTAAGCTGTCTGAAGTGTTTTTCCAAAGTTATCAACATTTTTATGTTTGGCGTTCTGGAACCCACCTTATCTCAGGTTAAAAACGCGTTTTCTGCATAGTGCCATAACTTTGCAGGGAGACTTCAGAACATGAAAGTTTAACATCCCACTATAGCAGAATGGGTTTTTCTAGTAGTTGCACGTCAAATCTAAGCTGTCTGAAGTGTTTTTCCAAAGTTATCAACATTCTTATGTTTGGCGTTCCGGAATCAACCTTATCTCAGGCTGAAAACGCGTTTTACGCATTGTGGCATAACTTGCAGGGAAGCTTCAGAACATGAAATTTTCTCCTCCCACTATAGCAGAAAGGGTCTTTCTAATAGTTGCACACCAAATCTAAGCTGTCTGAAGTGTTTTTCGAAAGTTATCAACATTTTTATGTTTGGCGTTCCGGAACCCACCTTATCTCAGCCTGAAAACGCGTTTTACATATTTTGCCATAACTTTGCAGGGAAGCTTCAGAACATGAAATTTTAACATCCCACTATAGCAGAAAGGGTCTTTCTAGTAGTTGCACATCAAATCTAAGCTGTCTGAAGTGTTTTTCCAAAGTTATCAACATTCTTATGTTTGGAGATCCAGAATCAACCTTATCTCAGGCTGAAAACGCGTTTTACGCAATGTGCCATAACTTTGCAGGAAAGCTTCACAACAAGAAATTTTCAACTCCCACTATAGCAGAAACGGTCTTTCTAGTAGTTGCACATCAAATCTAAGCTGTCTGAAGTGTTTTTCCAAAGTTATCAATATTTTTATGTTTGGCTTTCCGGAATTGACCTTATCTCAGGCTGAACACGCATTTTCTTCATTGTGCCATAACTTTGCAAGGAAGCTTCAGAACATGAAATTTTCACCTCCCACTATAGCAGAAAGGGTCTTTCTAGTAGTTGCACATCAAATCTAAGCTGTCTGTATAGTTTTTCCTGAGTTATCAACATTTTTATGTTTGGCGTTCTGAAATCAACCTCATCACAGGATGAAAACGCGTTTTACGCATTGTGCCATAACTTTGCAGGGAAGCTTCAGAACATGATATTTTCACCTCCCACTATAGCAGAAAGGGTCTTTCTCGTAGTTGCACATCAAATCTAAGCTGACTGAAGTGTTTTTCGAAAGTTTTCAACATTTTTTTGTTTGGTGTTCCTGAATCGACCTTATCTCAGGCCTAAAATGCGTTTTCTGCATTGTGCCATAACTTTGCAGGGCAGCTTCAGAACATGAAATTTTCACCTCCCACTATAGCAGAAAGGGTCTTTTCAGTAGTTGCACATCAAATCTAAGCTGTCTGTAGAGTTTTTCCTCAGTTATCAACATTTTTAAGTTTGGCGTTCCGGAATCGACCTTATCTCAGGCAGAAAACGCGTTTTCTGCATTGTGCCATAACTTTGCAGGGAAGCTTTAGAACATGAAATTTTCACCTCCCACTAGAGCAGAAAGGGTATTTCTAGTAGTTGCACAACAAACTAAGCTGTCTGAAGTGTTTTTCGAAAGTTATCAACATTTTTATGTTTGGCGTTCCGGAATCGACCTTATCTCAGGATGAAAAATCGTTTTCTGCATTGTCCCATAACTTTGCAGGGAAGCTTCAGAACATGAAATTCTGACCTCCCAATATGCCAGAAAGGGTCTTTCTAGTAGTTGCACATCAAATCTAAGCTGTCTGATGTGTTTTTCCAAAGTTATCAACATTTTTATTTTGGCGTTCTGGAACCCACCTTATCTCAGGCTGAAAACGCGTTTTACGCATTGTGCCATAACTTTGCAGGGAAGCTTCAGAACATGATATTTTCACCTCCCACTATAGCAGAAAGGGTCTTTCTTGTAGTTGCACATCAAATCTAAGCTGTCTCCAGTCTTTTTCCAAAGTTATCAACATTTTTATGTTTGGCGTTCCGGAATCGACCTTATCTCAGGCTGAAAACGCGCTTTACGCCTTTTGCATAAATTTGCAGGGAAGCTTCAGAACATGGAATTTTCACTACCAACTATAGCAGAAAGGGTCTTTCTAGTATTTGCACATCAACTCTAAGCTGTCTGAAGTGTCTTTCCAAAGTTATCAACATTTTTATTTTGGCGTTCTGGAACCCACCTTATCTCAGGCTGAAAACGCGTTTTACGCATTGTGCCATAACTTTGCAGGGAAGCTTCAGAACATGATATTTTCACCTCCCACTATAGCAGAAAGGGTCTTTCTTGTAGTTGCACATCAAATCTAAGCTGTCTCCAGTCTTTTTCCAAAGTTATCAACATTTTTATGTTTGGCGTTCCGGAATCGACCTTATCTCAGGCTGAAAACGCGCTTTACGCCTTTTGCATAAATTTGCAGGGAAGCTTCAGAACATGGAATTTTCACTACCAACTATAGCAGAAAGGGTCTTTCTAGTATTTGCACATCAACTCTAAGCTGTCTGAAGTGTCTTTCCAAAGTTATCAACATTTTTATGTTTGGCGTTCCGGAATCGACATTATCTCAGGCTGAAAACGCGTTTTACGCATTGTGCCAAAACTTTGCAGGGAAGCTTCAGAACATGAAATTTTCACCTGCCACTATAGCAGAAATGGTCTTTCTAGTAGTTGCACATCAAATCTAAGCTGTCTCCAGTCTTTTTCCAAAGTTATCAACATTTTTTATGTTTCGCGTTTCGGAATCGACCTTATCTCAGGCTGAAAACGCGTTTTACGCATTGTGCCATAACTATGCAGGGAAGCTTCAGAACATGAAATTTTCACCTGCCACTATAGCAGAAATGGTCTTTCTAGTAGTTGCACATCAAATCTAAGCTGTCTGCAGTCTTTTTCCAAAGTTAGCAACATTTTTATGTTTCGAGGTCCGGAATCGACCTTATCTCAGGCTGAAAACGCGTTATTCGGAGTAAGCCATAACTTTGCAGGGAAGCTTCAGAACATGGAATTTTCACTGCCAACTATAGCATAAAGGGTCTTTCTAGTATATGCACATCAACTCTAAGCTGTCTGAAGTGTTTTTCCAAAGTTATCAACATTTTTATGTTTGGCGTTCTGGAACCCACCTTATCTCAGGCTAAAAACGCGTTTTATGGATAGTGCCATAACTTTGCAGGGAGACTTCAGAACATGAAAGTTTAACATCCCACTATAGCAGAATGGGTTTTTCTAGTAGTTGCACGTCAAATCTAAGCTGTCTGAAGTGTTTTTCCAAAGTTATCAACATTCTTATGTTTGGCGTTCCGGAATCAACCTTATCTCAGGCTGAAAACGCGTTTTACGCATTGTGGCATAACTTGCAGGGAAGCTTCAGAACATGAAATTTTCTCCTCCCACTATAGCAGAAAGGGTCTTTCTAATAGTTGCACACCAAATCTAAGCTGTCTGAAGTGTTTTTCGAAAGTTATCAACATTTTTATGTTTGGCGTTCCGGAACCCACCTTATCTCAGCCTGAAAACGCGTTTTACATATTTTGCCATAACTTTGCAGGGAAGCTTCAGAACATGAAATTTTAACATCCCACTATAGCAGAAAGGGTCTTTCTAGTAGTTGCACATCAAATCTAAGCTGTCTGAAGTGTTTTTCCAAAGTTATCAACATTCTTATGTTTGGAGATCCAGAATCAACCTTATCTCAGGCTGAAAACGTGTTTTACGCAATGTGCCATAACTTTGCAGGAAAGCTTCACAACAAGAAATTTTCAACTCCCACTATAGCAGAAACGGTCTTTCTAGTAGTTGCACATCAAATCTAAGCTGTCTGAAGTGTTTTTCCAAAGTTATCAATATTTTTATGTTTGGCTTTCCGGAATTGACCTTATCTCAGGCTGAACACGCATTTTCTTCATTGTGCCATAACTTTGCAAGGAAGCTTCAGAACATGAAATTTTCACCTCCCACTATAGCAGAAAGGGTCTTTCTAGTAGTTGCACATCAAATCTAAGCTGTCTGTATAGTTTTTCCTGAGTTATCAACATTTTTATGTTTGGCGTTCTGAAATCAACCTCATCTCAGGATGAAAACGCGTTTTACGCATTGTGCCATAACTTTGCAGGGAAGCTTCAGAACATGATATTTTCACCTCCCACTATAGCAGAAAGGGTCTTTCTCGTAGTTGCACATCAAATCTAAGCTGACTGAAGTGTTTTTCGAAAGTTTTCAACATTTTTTTGTTTGGTGTTCCTGAATCGACCTTATCTCAGGCCTAAAATGCGTTTTCTGCATTGTGCCATAACTTTGCAGGGCAGCTTCAGAACATGAAATTTTCACCTCCCACTATAGCAGAAAGGGTCTTTTCAGTAGTTGCACATCAAATCTAAGCTGTCTGTAGAGTTTTTCCTCAGTTATCAACATTTTTAAGTTTGGCGTTCCGGAATCGACCTTATCTCAGGCAGAAAACGCGTTTTCTGCATTGTGCCATAACTTTGCAGGGAAGCTTTAGAACATGAAATTTTCACCTCCCACTAGAGCAGAAAGGGTATTTCTAGTAGTTGCACAACAAACTAAGCTGTCTGAAGTGTTTTTCGAAAGTTATCAACATTTTTATGTTTGGCGTTCCGGAATCGACCTTATCTCAGGATGAAAAATCGTTTTCTGCATTGTCCCATAACTTTGCAGGGAAGCTTCAGAACATGAAATTCTGACCTCCCAATATGCCAGAAAGGGTCTTTCTAGTAGTTGCACATCAAATCTAAGCTGTCTGATGTGTTTTTCCAAAGTTATCAACATTTTTATTTTGGCGTTCTGGAACCCACCTTATCTCAGGCTGAAAACGCGTTTTACGCATTGTGCCAAAACTTTGCAGGGAAGCTTCAGAACATGAAATTTTCACCTGCCACTATAGCAGAAATGGTCTTTCTCGTAGTTGCACATCAAATCTAAGCTGTCTCCAGTCTTTTTCCAAAGTTATCAACATTTTTATGTTTGGCGTTCCGGAATTGACCATATGTGAGGCTGAAAACGCGTTTTCTGCATTGTGACATAACTTTGCAGGGAAGCTTCAGAACATGAAATTTTAACCTCCCACGATAGCAGAAAGGGTCTTTCTAGTAGTTGCACATCACATCTAAGCTGTCTGAAGTGTTTTTCGAAAGTTATCAACATTTTTATGTTTGGCGTTCCGGAACCCACCTTATCTCAGGCTGAAAACGCGTTTCCTGCATTGTGGCATAACTTTGCAGGGAAGCTTCAGAACATGAAATTTTCACCTCCCACTACAGCAGAAAGGGTCTTTCTTTTAGTTGCACATCAAATCTAAGTTGTCTGAAGTGGCTTTCCAAAGTTATCAACATTTTTATGTTTGACGTTCCTGAATCAACCTTATCTCAGGCTGAACACTCCATTTTCTGCATTGTGCCATAACTTTGCAGGAATGCATCAGAAAATGACATTTTAAAGTTCCACAATAGCAGAAAAGGTCTTCATAGTAGTTGCACATCAAATCTAAGCTCTCTGAAGTGTTTTTCCAAAGTTATTAACACTTTTATGTTTCGCGTTCCGGAACCCACCTTAACTCAGGCTGAACACCCGTTTTCTGCATTGTGCCATAACTTTGCAGGGAAGCTTCAGAACATGAAATTTTCACCCCCCACTATAGCAGAAAGGGTCTGTCTTGTAGTTACACATCAATTCTAAGCTGTCTGAAGTGTTTTTCCAAAGTCATCAACATTTTTATCTTTGGCGTTCCGGAACCCACCTTATCTCAGGCTGAAAACGCGTTTTCTCCATTGTGCCATAACTTTGCAGGGAAGCTTCAGAACATGAAATTTTCACCTCCCATTATAGCAGAAATGGTCTTTCTAGTACTTGCACATCAAATCTAAGCTGTCTGAAGTGTATTTCAAAAGTTATCATATTTTTTATGTTTGGCGTTCCTGAATCGACCTTATCTCAGGCTGAAAATGCGTTTTACGCATTGTGCCATAACTTTGGAGGGAACCTTCAGAACATCGAATTTTCACCACCCACTATATCAGAAAGGGTCTTTCTAGTAGTTGCACATCAAATCTAAGCAGTCTGAGGTGTTTTCCCAAAGTTATCAACATTTTCATGTTTGGCGTACCGGAATCGACCTTATCTCAGGCTGAAAACGAGTTGTCTGCATTGTGCCATAACTTTGCAGGGAAGCTTCAGAACATGAAATTTTAAACTTGCGCTATAGCAGAGAAGGTCTTTCTAGTAGTTGTACATCAAATCTAAGCTGTCTGAAGTGTTTCTCCAAAGTTATCAACATTTTAATGTTTGGCGTTCCGGAATCGACCTTATCTCAGGCTGAAAACGCGTTTTACGCATTGTGTCATAAGTTTGCATAAAACTTCAGAACATGAAATTTTCACCTCCCACTATAGCAGAAAGGGTCTTTCTAGTAGTTTCACATGAAATCTAAGCGGTCTGAAGTGTTTTTCCAAAGCTTTCAACATTTATATGTTTGACCTTCGGGAACCCACCTTATCTCAGGCTGAAAACGCGTTTTACGCATTGTGCCATAACTTTGCATAAAGCTTCAGAACATGAAATTTTCACCTCCCACTATAGCAGAAAGGGTCTGTCTTGTAGTTGCACATCAAATCTCAGCTGTCTGAAGTGTTTTTCCAAAGTTATCAACATTTTTATGTTTGGCGTTCCGGAATCGACCTTATCTCAGGCTGAAAACGCGTTTTACGCATTGTGCCATAACTTTGGTGGGAAGCTTCAGATCATCGAATTTTCACCACCCACTATATCAGAAAGGGTCTTTCTAGTAGTTGCACATCAAATCTAAGCAGTCTGAAGTGTTTTTCCAAAGTTATCAACATTTTTATGTTTGGCGTACCGGAATCTATGTTATCTCAGGCTGAAGACGTGTTTTCTGCATTGTGCCATAACTTTGCAGGGAAGCTTCAGAACATGAAATTTTCACATCCCACTACAGCAGAAATGGTCTTTCTAGTAGTTGCCCATCAAATCTAAGCTGTCTGAAGTGTTTTTCCAAAGTTATCAACATTTTTATGTTTGGCGTTCCGGAATCGACCTTATCTCAGGCTGAAAACGCGTATTCGGAATTGTGCCATAACTTTGCAGGGAAGCTTCGGAACATGAAATTTTCACCTCCCACTATAGCAGAAAGGGTCTTTCTAGTAGTTGCACATCAAAGCTACTCTGTCTGAAGTGTTTATCCAAAGTTATCAACATCTTTATGTTTGGCGTTCCGGAATCGACCTTATCTCAGGCTGAAAATGCGTTTTACGCATTGTGCCATAACTTTGGAGGGAAGCTTCAGAACATCGAATTTTCACCACCCTCTTTATCAGAAAGGGTCTTTCTAGTAGTTGCACATCAAATCTAAGCAGTCTGAGGTGTTTTCCCAAAGTTATCAACATTTTTATGTTTGGCGTACCGGAATCGACCTCATCTCAGGCTGAAATCGCGTTTTCTGCATTGTGCCATAACTTTGCAGGGAAGCTTCAGAACATGAAATTTTAAACTTGCCCGATAGCAGAAAAGGCCTTTCTAGTAGTTGTACATCAAATCTAAGCTGTCTGAAGTGTTTTTCCAAAGTCATCAACATTTTAATGTTTGGCGTTCCGGAATTGACCTTATCTCAGGCTGAAATCGCGTTTTACGCATTGTGCCATAACTTTGCATAAAGCTTCAGAACATGAAATGTTCACCTCCCACTATAGCAGAAAGGGTCTTTCAAGTAGTTGCAGATCAAATCTAAGCTGTCTGAAATGTTTTTTCCAAAGTTATCAACATTTTTATGTTTGGCGATCTGGAACCCACCTTATCTCAGTCTGAAAATGTGTTTTCTGCTTTGTGCCCTAACTTTGCAGGGAAGTTTCAGAACATGAAATTTTCACCTCCCGCTATAATAGAAAGGGTCTTTCTAGTAGTTGCACATTGAATCTAAGCTGTCTGAAATGTTTTTCCAAAGTTATCAACATTTTTATGTTTGGCGTTCTGGAACCCACCTTATCTCAGTCTGAAAACGTGTTTTTTGCATTGTGCCATAACTTTGCAGGGATGCCAAAGAACATGAAATATTCACCTGCCGCTGTAGTAGAAAGGGTCGTTCTAGTAGTTGCACATCAAATCCAAGCTGTCTGAAGTGGCTTTCCAAAGTTATCAACATTTTTATGTTTGGGGTTCCGGAACCCACCTTATCTCAGGCTGAACACCCGTTTTCTTCATTGTGCCATAACTTTGCAGGGATGCATCAGAACATGACATTTTAAACTTCCACTATAGCAGAAAAGGTCTTTCTAGTAGTTGCACAAAAAAATCTAAGCTGTCTGAAGTGTTTTTCCAAAGTTATCTACATTTTTATGTTTGGCGTTCCGGAACCCACCTTATCTCAGGCTGAAAACGCGTTTTCTGCATTGTGCCATAACTTTGCAAGGAAGCTTCAGAACATGAAATTTTAAAATTGCGCTATAGCAGAAAAGGTCTTTCTAGTAGGTGTACATCAAATCTAAGCTGTCTGAAGTGTTTTTCCAAAGTTATCTACATTTTTATGTTTGGCGTTCCGGAATCGAACTTATCTCAGGCTGAAAACGTGTTTTCTGCATTGTGCCATGACTTTGCAGGGAAGCTTCAGAACATGAAATTTTCAACTCCGACTATAGCAGAAAGGGTTTTTCGAGTAGTTGCACGTCAAATCTAAGCTGTCTGATGTGTTTTTCCAAAGTTATCAACATTTTTTATTTTTGGCATTCCAGAATCGACCTTATCTCAGCCAGAAAACGCGTTTTACGCATGGTGCCATAACTTTGCAGGGAAGCTTCAGAACATCAAATTTTCACCTCCCACAATGGCAGAAAGGGTCTTTCTAGTAGTTGCACATCAAATCTAAGCTGTCTGAAATGTTTTTCCAAAGTTATCAACATTTTTATGTTTGGCGTTCTGGAACCCACCTTATCTCAGGCTGAAAACGCGTTTTCTGCATTTGCCATAACTTTGCATGGAAGCTTCAGAATATGATATTTTAACCTCCCGCTATTGCAGAAAGGGTCTGTCTTGTAGTTGCACATCAAATCTAAGCTGTCTGAAGTGTTTTTCCAAAGTTATCAACATTTTTATGTTTGGCGTTCCGGAACCCACCTTATCTCAGGCTGAAAACGTGTTTTCTCCATTGTGCCATAACTTTGGAGGGAAGCTTCAGAACATGAAATTTTCACCTCCCACTATAGCAAAAAGGGTCTTTCTAGTAATTGCACATCAAATCTATGCTGTCTGAAGTGTATTTCAAAAGTTATCAACTTTTTTATGTTTGGCGTTCCTGAATCAACCTTATCTCAGGCTGAAAACGCGTTTAACGCATTGTTCCATAAATTTGCAGGGAAGCTTCAGAACATACGAATTTTCAACTCCCACTATAGCAGAAAGGGACTTTCTAGTAGTTGCACATCAAAGCTAAGCTGTCTGAAGTGTTTTTCCAAAGTTATCAACATTTTTATGTTTGGTGTACCGGAATCGACCTTATCTCAGGCTGAAAACGCGTTTTCTGCATTGTGCCATAACTTTGCAAGGAAGCTTCAGAACATGAAATTTTAAACTTGCGCTATAGCAGAAAAGGTCTTTCTAGTAGTTGTACATCAAATCTAAGCTGTCTGAAGTGTTTTTCCAAAGTTATCCACATTTTAATGTTTGGCGTTCCGGAATCGATCTTATCTCAGGCTGAAAACGCGTTTTACGCATTGTCCCATAACTTTGCATCAAGCTTCAGAACATGAAATTTTCACCTCCCACGATAGCAGAAAGGGTCTTTCTCGTAGTTGCAGATCAAAACTAAGCTGTCTGAAATGTTTTTCCAAAGTTATCAACAGTTTTATGCTTGCCATTCCGGAATCGACCTTATCTCAGGCTGTAAACGCGTTTTACGCATGGTGCCATAACTTTGCAGGGAAGCTTCAGAACATGAAATTTTCACATCCCACTATAGCAGAAAGGGTCTTTCTAGTAGTTGCACATTAAAGCTAAGTTGTCTGAAGTGTTTTTCCAAACTTATCAACATTTTTATGCTTGGCGTTCCGAAACCCATCTTATCTCAGGCTGAAAACGCGTTTGACGCATTGTGCCATAACTTTGCAGGAAAGCTTCAGAACATGAAATTTTCACCTCCCACTATAGCAGAAAGGGTCTTTCTCCTACTTGCACATCAAATCTAAGCTGTCTGAAGTGTTTTTCGATAGTTGTCAACATTTTTATATTTGGCGTTCCTGAATCGACCTTATCTCAGGCTGAAAACACGTTTTCTGCATTGTGCCATAACTTTGCAGGGAAGATTCAGAACATGAAATTTTCAACTCCCACTATAGCAGAAAGGGTCTTTCTAGTAGTTGCACGTCAAACCTAAGCTGTCTGAAGTGTTTTTCCAAAGTTATCAACATTTTTATGTTTGGCATTCCAGAATCGACCTTATCTCTGGCTGAAAACGCGTTTTCTGCATTGTGCCATAACTTTGCAGGGAAACTTCAGAACATGAAATTTTCACCTCCCACTATAGCAGAAAGGGTCTTTCTAGTAGTTGCACATCAAATCTAAGCTGTCTGAAGTGTTTTTTCAAAGTTATCATATTTTTATGTTTGCGTTCCGGAATCGACCTTATCTCAGGCTGAAAACGCGTTTTTTGCAATGTGCCATAACTTTGCAGGGAAGCTTCAGAACATGAAATTTTCAACTCCCACTATAGCAGAAAGGCTTTTTCCAGTAGTTGCACATCAAATCTAAGCTGTCTGAAGTGTTTTTCTAAACTTATCAACATTTTTATGTTTGGCTTTCCGGAATCGACCTTATCTCAGGCTGAAAACGCGTTTTACGCATTGTGCCATAACTTCTCAGGGAAGCTTCAGAACATGAAATGTTCACCTCCCACTATAGCTGAAAGGGTTTTTCTAATAGTTGCACATCAAATCTAAGCCGTCTGAAGTGTTTTTCCAAAGTTATCAACATTCTTATGTTTGGCGTTTCGGAATCGATCTTATCTCAAGCTGAATACGCGATTTACGCATTCTGCCATAACTTTGCAGGGAATCTTCAGAACACGAAATTTTCATATCCCACTATAGCAGAAAGGGTCTTTCTAGTAGTTGCACATAAAATCTAAGCTGTCTGAAGTGTTTTTCCAAAGTTATAAACATTTTTATGTTTGGCGTTCCTGAATCAACCTTATCTCAGGCTGAAAACGCGTTTTACGCATTGCGCCATAAATTTGCAGGAAAGCTTCAGAACATGAAATTTTCAATTCCCAGTAAAGCAGAAAGGGTTTTTCTCCTACTTGCACATCAAATCTAAGCTGTCTGAAGTGTTTTTCCAAAGTTATCAACATTTTCATGTTTGGCGTTCCGGAATCGACCTTATCTCAGGCTGAAAATGCGTTTTGCCATAACTTTGCCATAACTTTGCATGGAAGCTTCAGAACATCGAATTTTCAACTCCCACTATAGCAGAAAGGGTCCTTCAAGTAGTTGCAGATCAAATATAAGCTGTCTGAAATGTTTTTCCAAAGTTATCAACATTTTTATGTTTGGCGTTCTGGAACCCATCTTATCTCAGGCTGAAAACGTGTTTTCTGCATTGTGCCATAACTTTGCAGGGAAGCCTCAGAACATGAAATTTCCACCTGCCGCTATAGTAGAAAGGGTCTTTCTAGTAGTTGCTCATCGAATCTATGCTGTCTTAAGTGTCTTTTAGAAGTTATCAACACTTTTATGTTTGGCGTTCCAGAATCGACCTTATCTCAGCCTGAAAAAGCGTTTTACGCATGGTGCCATAACTTTGCAGGGAAGCTTCAGAACATCAAATTTTCACCTCCCACTATAGCAGAAAGGGTCTTTCAAGTAGTTGCAGATCAAATCTAAGCTGTCTGAAGTGTTTTTCCAAAGTTATCAACATTTTTATGTTTGGTGTACCGGAATCGACCTTATCTCAGGCTGAAAACGCGTTTTCTGCATTGTGCCATAACTTTGCAAGGAAGCTTCAGAACATGAAATTTTAAACTTGCGCTATAGCAGAAAAGGTCTTTCTAGTAGTTGTACATCAAATCTAAGCTGTCTGAAGTGTTTTTCCAAAGTTATCCACATTTTAATGTTTGGCGTTCCGGAATTGACCTTATCTCAGGCTGAAAACGCGTTTTACGCATTGTCCCATAACTTTGCATCAAGCTTCAGAACATGAAATTTTCACCTCCCACGATAGCAGAAAGGGTCTTTCTAGTAGTTGCACATCAAATCTAAGCTGTCTGAAGTGTTTTTCCAAAGTTATCAACATTTTTATTTTGGCGTTCTGGAACCCACCTTATCTCAGGCTGAAAACGCATTTTACGCATTGTGCCATAACTTTGCAGGGAACCTTCAGAACATGATATTTTCACCTCCCACTAAAGCAGAATGGGTGTTTCTCGTAGTTGCACATCAAATCTAAACTGTCTGAAGTGTTTTTCCAAAGTTATCAACATTTTTATGTTTGGCGTTCTGGAAACCACCTTATCTCAGGCTGAAAACAGGTTTTCTGCATTGTGCCATGACTTTGCAGGGAGGCTTCAGAACATGAAATTTTCACCTCCCACAATAGCAGAAAGGGTCTTTCTCGTAGTTGCACATCAAATCTAAGCTGTCTGAAGTGTTTTTCCAAAGTTATCAACATTTTTATGTTCGGCGTTCTGAAATCAACCTCATCTCAGGCTGAAAACGAGTTTTACGCATTGTGCCATAACTTTGCAGCGAAGCTTCAGAACATGAAATTTTCACCTCCCACTATAGCAGAAAGGGTCTTTCTCGTAGTTGCACATCAAATCTAAGCTGTCTGAAGTGTTTTTCGAAAGTTTTCAACATTTTTATGTTTGGTGTTCCTGAATCGACCTTTTCTCAGGCTGAAAACGCATTTTACACATTGTGCCATACCTTTGCAGGAAAGCTTCAGAACATGAAATTTTCACCTCCCACTATAGCAGAAAGGGTCTTTCTAGTAGTTGCAGATCAAATCTAAGCTGTCTGAAGTGTTTTTCCAAAGTTATCAACATTTTTATATTTGGCGTCCCGGAATCGAACTTATCTCAGGCTGAAAACGCGTTTTACGCATTGTGCCATAACTTTGCATAAAGCTTCAGCACATGACATTTTCACCACCCACTATAGCAAAAAGGGTCTTTCTAGTAGTTGCAGATCAAATCTAAGCTGTCTGAAATGTTTTTCCAAAGTTATCAACATTTTTATGTTTGGCGTTCTGGAACCCACCTTATCTCAGTCTGAAAACGTGTTTTGTGCATTGTGCCATAACTTTGCAGGGAAGCATCAGAATATGAAATTTTCAACTCCCAATATTGCAGAAAGAGTCTGTCTTGTAGTTGAACATCAAAACTAAGCTTTCTGAAGTGTTTTTCCAAAGTTATCAACATTTTTATGTTTGGCGTTCCGGAATCGACCTTATCTGAAGCTGAAAACGCATTTTACGCATTGTGCCATAACTTTGCAGGGAAGCTTCAGAACATCGAATTTTCACCACCCACTATAGCAGAAATGGTCTTTCTAGTAGTTGCACATCAAATCTAAGCTGTCTGGTGTTTTTCCAAAGTTATCAACATTTTTATGTTTGGCGTTACTGAACCCACCTTATCTCAGTCTGAAAACGGGTTTTTTGCATTGTGTCATATCTTTGCAGGGAAGCCTCAGAACATGAAATTTTCACCTCCCACTATAGCAGAAAGGGTCTTTCTAGTAGTTGCACATCAAATCTAAGCTGTTTGAAGTGTTTTTCCAAAGTTATCAACATTTTTATGTTTGGCGTTCAGGAATCGACCTTATCTCAGGCTGAAAACGCGATTTACGCATTCTGCCATAACTTTGCAGGGAATCTTCAGAACATGAAATTTTCATATTCCGCTATACCAGAAAGGGTCTTTCTAGTAGTTGCACATCAAATCTAAGCTGTCTGAAGTGTTTTTCCAAAGTTATCAACATTTTTATGTTTGGCGTTCCGGAATCGACCCTGTCTCATGCTGAAAACGCGTTTTCTGCATTGTGCCATAACTTTGCAGGGAAGCTTCAGAACATGACATTTAAACATCCCACGATAGCAGAAAGGGTCTTTCTAGTAGTTGCACATCAAATCTAAGTTGTTTGAAGTGTTTTTCCAAAGTTATCAACATTTTTATGTTTGGCGTTCCGGAATCGACCTAATCTCAGGCTGAAAACGCGTTTTCTGCAATGTGCCATAACTTTGCAGGGAAGCTTCAGAACATTAAATTTTCAACTTCCACTATAGCAGAAACGCTTTTTCTTGTAGTTGCACATCAAATCTAAGCTGTCTGAAGTGTTTTTCCGAAGTTATTAACATTTTTATGTTTGGCGGTCCGGAATCGACCTTATGTGAGGCTGAAAACGCGTTTTCTGCATTGTGCCATAACTTTGCAGGGAAGCTTCCGAACATGAAATTTTCAACTCCCACTAGAGCAGAAAGACTTTTTCCAGTAGTTGCACATCAAATCTAAGCTGTCTGAAGTGTTTTTCCAAAGTTATCAACATTTTTATGTTTGGCTTTCCGGAATCGACCTTATCTCAGGCTGAAAACGCGTTTTCTGCAATGTGCCATAACTTTGCAGGGAAGCTTCAGAACATGAAATTTTCAACTCCCACTATGGCAGAAAGGCTTTTTCCAGTAGTTGCACATCAAATCTAAGCTGTCTGAAGTGTTTTTCCAAAGTTATCAACATTTTTATGTTTGGCTTTCCGGAATCCACCTTATCTCAGGCTGTAAAAGCGTTTTCTGCATTGTGCCATAACTTTGCAGGGAAGCTTCAGAACATGACATTTAAACATCCCACTATAGCAGAAAGGGTTTTTCTAGTAGTTGCACATCAAATCTAAGCTCTTTGAAGTGTTTTTCGAAAGTTATCAACATTTTTATATTTGGCGTTCCTGAATCGACCTTATCTCAGGCTGAAAACACGTTTTCTGCATTGTGCCATAACTTTGCAGGGAAACTTCAGAACATGACATTTTCACCTCCCACTATAGCATAAAGGGTCTCTCTAGTAGTTGCACATCAAATCTAAGCTGTCTGAAGTGTTTTTCCGAAGTTGTTAACATTTTTATGTTTGGCGGTCCGGAATTGACCTTATCTCAGGCTGAAAACGCGTTTTACGCATTGGGCCATAACTTTGCAGGGAAGCTTCAGAACATCGAATTTTCACCACCCACTATTGCAGAAAGGGTCTTTCTAGTAATGGCTCATCAAAGCTAAGCTGTCTGAAGTGTTTTTCCAAACTTATCTACATTTTTATGTTTGGCGTTCTGGAACACATCTTATCTCAGGCTGAAAACGCATTTTCTGCATTGTGCCACAACTTTCCAGGCAAGCTTCAGAACATGAAATATTCACATGCCACTATAGCAGAAAGGGTCTTTCTAGTAGTTGCACATCAAATCTAAGCTGTTTGAAGTGTTTTTCCAAAGTTATCAACATTTTTATGTTTGGCGTTCAGGAATCGACCTTATATCAGGCTGAAAACGCGATTCACGCATTCTGCCATAACTTTGCAGGGAATCTTCAGAACATGAAATTTTCATATTCCGCTATAGCAGAAAGGGTCTTTCTAGTAGTTGCACATCAAATCTAAGCTGTCTGAAGTGTTTTTCCAAAGTTATCAACATTTTTATGTTTGGCGTTCCGGAATCGACCTTGTCTCATGCTGAAAACGCGTTTTCTGCATTGTGCCATAACTTTGCAGGGAAGCTTCAGAACATGACATTTAAACATCCCACGATAGCAGAAAGGGTCTTTCTAGTAGTTGCACATCAAATCTAAGCTGTTTGAAGTGTTTTTCCAAAGTTATCAACATTTTTATGTTTGGCGTTCCGGAATCGACCTTATCTCAGGCTGAAAACGCGTTTTCTGCAATGTGCCATAACTTTGCAGGGAAGCTTCAGAACATTAAATTTTCAACTTCCACTATAGCAGAAAGGCTTTTTCTTGTAGTTGCACATCAAATCTAAGCTGTCTGAAGTGTTTTTCCGAAGTTATTAACATTTTTATGTTTGGCGGTCCGGAATTGACCTTATGTGAGGCTGAAAACGCGTTTTCTGCATTGTGCCATAACTTTGCAGGGAAGCTTCCGAACATGAAATTTTCAACTCCCACTATGGCAGAAAGGCTTTTTCCAGTAGTTGCACATCAAATCTAAGCTGTCTGAAGTGTTTTTCCAAAGTTATCAACATTTTTATGTTTGGCTTTCCGGAATCCACCTTATCTCAGGCTGTAAAAGCGTTTTCTGCATTGTGCCATAACTTTGCAGGGAAGCTTCAGAACATGACATTTAAACATCCCACTATAGCAGAAAGGGTTTTTCTAGTAGTTGCACATCAAATCTAAGCTCTTTGAAGTGTTTTTCGAAAGTTATCAACATTTTTATATTTGGCGTTCCTGAATCGACCTTATCTCAGGCTGAAAACACGTTTTCTGCATTGTGCCATAACTTTGCAGGGAAACTTCAGAACATGACATTTTCACCTCCCACTATAGCATAAAGGGTCTCTCTAGTAGTTGCACATCAAATCTAAGCTGTCTGAAGTGTTTTTCCGAAGTTATTAACATTTTTATGTTTGGCGGTCCGGAATTGACCTTATGTGAGGCTGAAAACGCGTTTTCTGCATTGTGCCATAACTTTGCAGGGAAGCTTCCGAACATGAAATTTTCAACTCCCACTATAGCAGAAAGACTTTTTCCAGTAGTTGCACATCAAATCTAAGCTGTCTGAAGTGTTTTTCCAAAGTTATCAACATTTTTATGTTTGGCTTACCGGAATCGACCTTATCTCAGGCTGAAAACGCCTTTTCTGCAATGTGCCATAACTTTGCAGGGAAGCTTCAGAACATGAAATTTTCAACTCCCACTATAGCAGAAAGGCTTTTTCCAGTAGTTGCAGATCAAATCTAAGCTGTCTGAAGTGTTTTTCCAAAGTTATCAACATTTTTATGTTTGGCTTTCCGGAATCCACCTTATCTCAGGCTGTAAAAGCGTTTTCTGCATTGTGCCATAACTTTGCAGGGAAGCTTCAGAACATGACATTTAAACATCCCACTATAGCAGAAAGGCTTTTTCTAGTAGTTGCACATCAAATCTAAGCTGTTTGTAGTGTTTTTCGAAAGTTATCAACATTGTTATATTTGGCGTTCCTGAATCGACCTTATCTCAGGCTGAAAACACGTTTTCTGCATTGTGCCATAACTTTGCAGGGAAGCTTCAGAACATGAAATTTTCAACTCCCACTACAGCAGAAAGGGTCTTTCTAGTAGTTGCACGACAAATCTAAGCTGTCTGAAGTGTTTTTCCAAAGTTATCAACATTTTTATGTTTGGCATTACAGAATCGACCTTATCTCTGGCTGAAAACGCGTTTTCTTCATTGTGCAATAACTTTGCAGGGAAACTTCAGAACATGAAATTTTCACCTCCCACTATAGCAGAAAGGGTCTCTCTCGTAGTTGCACATCAAATCTAAGCTGTCTGAAGTGTTTTTCCGAAGTTATTAACATTTTTATGTTTGGCGTTCCGGAATTGACCTTATGTGAGGCTGAAAACGCGTTTTCTGCATTGTGCCATAACTTTGCAGGGAAGCTTCAGAACATGAAATTTTCAACTCCCACTATAGCAGAAAGGCTTTTTCCAGTCGTTGCACATCAAATCTAAGCTGTCTGAAGTGTTTTTCGAAAGTTATCAACATTTTTATGTTTGGCGTTCCGGAATTGACCTTATGTGAGGCTGAACACGAGTTTTCTGCATTGTGCCATAACTTTGCAGGGAAGCTTAAGAACATGACATTTTCACCTCCCACTATAGCAGAAAGGGTTTTTCTAGTAGTTGCACATCAAATCTAAGCTGTCTGAAGTGTTTTTCCAAAGTTATCAACATTTTTATGTTTGGCGTTCTGGAACCCACCTTATCTCAGACTAAAAACGCGTTTTCTGGATAGTGCCATAACTTTGCAGGGAGACTTCAGAACATGAAAGTTTAACATCCCACTATAGCAGAATGGGTTTTTCTAGTAGTTGCACGTCAAATCTAAGCTGTCTGAAGTGTTTTTCCAAAGTTATCAACATTCTTATGTTTGGCGTTCCGGAATCAACCTTATGTCAGGCTGAAAACGCGTTTTACGCATTGTGGCATAACTTGCAGGGAAGCTTCAGAACATGAAATTTTCTCCTCCCACTATAGCAGAAAGGGTCTTTCTAATAGTTGCACATCAAATCTAAGCTGTCTGAAGTGTTTTTCGAAAGTTATCAACATTTTTATGTTTGGCGTTCCGGAACCCACCTTATCTCAGCCTGAAAACGCGTTTTACATATTTTGCCATAACTTTGCAGGGAAGCTTCAGAACATGAAATTTTAACATCCCACTATAGCAGAAAGGGTCTTTCTAGTAGTTGCACATCAAATCTAAGCTGTCTGAAGTGTTTTTCCAAAGTTATCAACATTCTTATGTTTGGAGATCCAGAATCAACCTTATCTCAGGCTGAAAACGCGTTTTACGCATTGTGCCATAAATTTGCAGGAAAGCTTCACAACAAGAAATTTTCAACTCCCACTATAGCAGAAACGGACTTTCTAGTAGTTGCACATCAAATCTAAGTTGTCTGAAGTGTTTTTCCAAAGTTATCAATATTTTTATGTTTGGCTTTCCGGAATCGACCTTATCTCAGGATGAACACGCATTTTCTTCATTGTGCCATAACTTTGCAAGGAAGCTTCAGAACATGAAATTTTCACCTCCCACTATAGCAGAAAGGGTCTTTCTAGTAGTTGCACATCAAATCTAAGCTGTCTGTATAGTTTTTCCTGAGTTATCAACATTTTTATGTTTGGCGTTCTGAAATCAACCTCATCTCAGGATGAAAACGCGTTTTACGCATTGTGCCATAACTTTGCAGGGAAGCTTCAGAACATGATATTTTCACCTCCCACTATAGCAGAAAGGGTCTTTCTCGTAGTTGCACATCAAATCTAAGCTGACTGAAGTGTTTTTCGAAAGTTTTCAACATTTTTTTGTTTGGTGTTCCTGAATCGACCTTATCTCAGGCCTAAAATGCGTTTTCTGCATTGTGCCATAACTTTGCAGGGCAGCTTCAGAACATGAAATTTTCACCTCCCACTATAGCAGAAAGGGTCTTTTCAGTAGTTGCACATCAAATCTAAGCTGTCTGTAGAGTTTTTCCTCAGTTATCAACATTTTTAAGTTTGGCGTTCCGGAATCGACCTTATCTCAGGCAGAAAACGCGTTTTCTGCATTGTGCCATAACTTTGCAGGGAAGCTTTAGAACATGAAATTTTCACCTCCCACTAGAGCAGAAAGGGTATTTCTAGTAGTTGCACAACAAACTAAGCTGTCTGAAGTGTTTTTCGAAAGTTATCAACATTTTTATGTTTGGCGTTCCGGAATCGACCTTATCTCAGGATGAAAAATCGTTATCTGCATTGTCCCATAACTTTGCAGGGAAGCTTCAGAACATGAAATTCTGACCTCCCAATATGCAAGAAAGGGTCTTTCTAGTAGTTGCACATCAAATCTAAGCTGTCTGATGTGTTTTTCCAAAGTTATCAACATTTTTATTTTGGCGTTCTGGAACCCACCTTATCTCAGTCTGAAAACGCGTTTTACGCATTGTGCCATAACTTTGCAGGGAAGCTTCAGAACATGATATTTTCACCTCCCACTATAGCAAAAAGGGTCTTTCTAGTATTTGAACATCAAATCTAAGCTGTCTGAAGTGTTTTTCCTCAGTTATCAACATTTTTATGTTTGGCGTTCCGGAATCGACCTTATCTCAGGCTGAAAACGCGTTTTACGCCTTTTGCATAAATTTGCAGGGAAGCTTCAGAACATGGAATTTTCACTACCAACTATAGCAGAAAGGGTCTTTCTAGTATTTGCACATCAACTCTAAGCTGTCTGAAGTGTCTTTCTAAAGTTATCAACATTTTTATGTTTGGCGTTCCGGAATCGACATTATCTCAGGCTGAAAACGCGTTTTACGCATTGTGCCAAAACTTTGCAGGTAAGCTTCAGAACATGAAATTTTCACCTGCCACTATAGCAGAAATGGTCTTTCTAGTAGTTGCACATCAAATCTAAGCTGTCTCCAGTCTTTTTCCAAAGTTATCAACATTTTTATGTTTGGCGTTCCGGAATCGACCTTATCTCAGGCTGAAAACGCGTTTTACGCCTTTTGCATAAATTTGCAGGGAAGCTTCAGAACATGGAATTTTCACTACCAACTATAGCAGAAAGGGTCTTTCTAGTATTTGCACATCAACTCTAAGCTGTCTGAAGTGTCTTTCCAAAGTTATCAACATTTTTATGTTTGGCGTTCCGGAATCGACATTATCTCAGGCTGAAAACGCGTTTTACGCATTGTGCCAAAACTTTGCAGGGAAGCTTCAGAACATGAAATTTTCACCTGCCACTATAGCAGAAATGGTCATTCTAGTAGTTGCACATCAAATCTAAGCTGTCTGAAGTGTTTTTCCAAAGTTATCAACATTTTTATGTTTGGCATTCCGGAATCGACTTTATCTCAGGCTGAAAACGTGTTTCCTGCATTGTGGCATAACTTTGCTGGGAAGCTTCAGAACATCGAATTTTCACCTCCCACAATGGCTGAAATGGTCTTTCTAGTAGTTGCACATCAAATCGAAGCTGTCTGAAGTGTTTTTCCAGATTTATGAACATTTTTATCTTTGGCGTTCCGGAATCGACCTTATCTCAGGTTGAAAACGCGTTTTACGCATGGTGCCATAACTTTGCAGGGAAGCTTCAGAACATCGAATTTTCACCTCCCACTATAGCAGAAAGGGTGTTTCTAGTAGTTGCACATCAAATCTAGGCTGTCTGAAGTGTTTTTCCAAAGTTATCAACATTTTTATGTTAGGCGTTTCGGAACCCACCTTATCTCAGGCTGAAAACGCTTTTTTTGCATTGTGCCATAACTTTGGTGGGAAGCTTCAGATCATCGAATATTCCCCACCCACTATATCAGAAAGGGTCTTTCTAGTAGTTGCACATCAAATCTAAGCTGTCTAAAGAGTTTTTCCAAAGTTATCAATATTTTTATGTTTGGCGTTCCGGAATCGACCTTATCTCAGGCTGAAAACGCGTTTCCTGCATTGTGGCATAACTTTGCAGGGAAGCTTCAGAACATCGAATTTTCACCTCCCACAATGGCAGAAATGGTCTTTCTAGTAGTTGCACATCAAATCTAAGCTGTCTGAAGTGTTTTTCCAGAATTATGAACATGTTTATGTTTGGCCTTCCGGAATCGACCTTATCTCAGGCTGAAAACGCGTTTTACGCATGGTGCCATAACTTTGCAGGGAAGCTTCAGAACATCGAATTTTCACCTCCCACAATGGCAGAAACGGTCTTTCTAGTAGTTGCACATCAAATCTAAGCTGTCTGAAGTGTTTTTCCAAAGTTATCAACATTTTTATGTTTCGCATGCCGGAATCGACCTTATGTGATGCTGAAAACTCGTTTTCTGCATTGTGCCATAACTTTGCAGGGAAGCTTCAGAACATGAAATTTTCACCTCCCACTACAGCAGAAATGGTCTTTCTAGTACTTGCACATCAAATCTAAGCTGTCTGAAGTGTTTTTCCGGAGTTATTAACATTTTTATGTTTGGCGTTCCGGAATTGACCTTATGTGAGGCTGAAAACGCGTTTTCTGCATTGTGACATAACTTTGCAGGGAAGCTTCAGAACATGAAATTTCCACGACCCACGATAGCAGAAAGGGTCTTTCTAGTAGTTGCACATCAAATCGAAGCTGTTTGAATTGTTTTTCCAAAGATATCAACATTTTTATGTTTGGCGTTCTGGAACCCACCTTATCTCAGGCTGAAAACGCGTTTTCTGCATTGTGCCATAACTTTGCAGGGAAGCTTCAGAACATGAAATTTCTACATCCCACTATAGCAGAAAGGGTCTTTCTAGTAGTTGCACATCAAATCGAAGCTGTTTGAATTGTTTTTCCAAAGTTATCAACACTTTTATGTTTGGTGTTCCGGAATCAACCTTATCTCAGGCTGAAAACGCGTTTTACGCATTGTGCCATAACTTTGCAGGAAAGCTTCAGAACATCGAATTTTCACCTCCCACAATGGCAGAAATGGTCTTTCTAGTAGTTGCACATCAAATCTAAGCTGTCTGAAGTGTTTTTCCAGAATTATGAACATGTTTATGTTTGGCGTTCCGGAATCGACCTTATTTCCGGCTGAAAACGCGTTTTACGCATTGTGCCATAACTTTGCAGGGAAGCTTCAGAGCATGACATTTTAACCTGCCACTATAGCAGAAAAGGTCATTCTAGTAGTTGCACATCAAATCTAAGCTGTCTTGAAGTGTTTTTCTGCAGTTATCAACATTTTTATGTTTGGCATTCCGGAACCCACCTTATCTCAGCCTGAAAACGCGTTTTACATATTTTGCCATAACTTTGCAGGGAAGCTTCAGAACATGAAATTTTAACATCCCACTATAGCAGCAAGGGTCTTTCTAGTAGTTGCACATCACATCTAAGCTGTCTGAGGTGTTTTTCGAAAGTTATCAACACTTTTATGTTTGGCGTTCCGAAACCCACCTTATCTCAGGATGTAAACGCGTTTTACGCATTGTGCCATAGCTTTGCATAAAATTTCAGAACATGAAATTTTCACCTCCCACTATAGCAGAAAGGGTCTTTCTAGTAGTTGCACTTCAAATCTAAGCTGTCTGAAGTGTTTTTCCAAAGTTTTCAACATTTTTTTGTTTGGCCTTCGGGAACCCACCTTATCTCAGGCTGAAAACGCGTTTTACGCATTGTGCCATAACTTTGCATAAAGCTTTAGAACATGAAATTTTCACCTCCCACTATAGCAGAAAGGGTCTTTCTAGTAGTTGCACATCACATCTAAGCTGTCTGAAGTGTTTTTCGAAAGTTATCAACATTTTTATGTTTGGCGTTCCGGAACCCACCTTATCTCAGGCTGAAAACGCGTTTCCTGCATTGTGGCATAACTTTGCAGGGATGCTTCAGAACATGAAATTTTCACCTCCCACTACAGCAGAAAGGGTCTTTCTTTTAGTTGCACATCAAATCTAAGTTGTCTGAAGTGGCTTTCCAAAGTTATCAACATTTTTATGTTTGACGTTCCTGAATCGACCTTATCTCAGGCTGAAAACGCGTTTTACGCATTGTGCCATAACTTTGGTGGGAAGCTTCAGATCATCGAATTTTCACCACCCACTATATCAGAAAGGGTCTTTCTAGTAGTTGCACATCAAATCTAAGCAGTCTGAAGTGTTTTTCCAAAGTTATCAACATTTTTATGTTTGGCGTACCGGAATCTATCTTATCTCAGGCTGAAGACGTGTTTTCTGCATTGTGCCATAACTTTGCAGGGAAGCTTCAGAACATGAAATTTTCACATCCCACTACAGCAGAAATGGTCTTTCTAGTAGTTGCACATCAAATCTAAGCTGTCTGAAGTGTTTTTCCAAAGTTATCAACATTTTTATGTTTGGCGTTCCGGAATCGACCTTATCTCAGGCTGAAAACGCGTTTTCGGAATTGTGCCATAACTTTGCAGGGAAGCTTCGGAACATGAAATTTTCACCTCCCACTATAGCAGAAAGGGTCTTTCTAGTAGTTGCACATCAAAGCTACTCTGTCTGAAGTGTTTATCCAAAGTTATCAACATCTTTATGTTTGGCGTTCCGGAATCGACCTTATCTCAGGCTGAAAATGCGTTTTACGCATTGTGCCATAACTTTGGAGGGAAGCTTCAGAACATCGAATTTTCACCACCCTCTTTATCAGAAAGGGTCTTTCTAGTAGTTGCACATCAAATCTAAGCAGTCTGAGGTGTTTTCCCAAAGTTATCAACATTTTTATGTTTGGCGTACCGGAATCGATCTCATCTCAGGCTGAAATCGCGTTTTACGCATTGTGCCATAACTTTGCATAAAGCTTCAGAACATGAAATGTTCACCTCCCACTATAGCAGAAAGGGTCTTTCAAGTAGTTGCAGATCAAATCTAAGTTGTCTGAAATGTTTTTTCCAAAGTTATCAACATTTTTATGTTTGGCGATCTGGAACCCACCTTATCTCAGTCTGAAAATGTGTTTTCTGCTTTGTGCCCTAACTTTGCAGGGAAGTTTCAGAACATGAAATTTTCACCTCCCGCTATAATAGAAAGGGTCTTTCTAGTAGTTGCACATCGAATCTAAGCTGTCTGAAATGTTTTTCCAAAGTTATCAACATTTTTATGTTTGGCGTTCTGGAACCCACCTTATCTCAGTCTGAAAACGTGTTTTTTGCATTGTGCCATAACTTTGCAGGGATGCCAAAGAACATGAAATTTTCACCTGCCGCTGTAGTAGAAAGGGTCGTTCTAGTAGTTGCACATCAAATCCAAGCTGTCTGAAGTGGCTTTCCAAAGTTATCAACATTTTTATGTTTGGGGTTCCGGAATCAACCTTATCTCAGGCTGACCACCCGTTTTCTTCATTGTGCCATAACTTTGCAGGGATGCATCAGAACATGACATTTTAAACTTCCAATATAGCAGAAAAGGTCTTTCTAGTAGTTGCACATCAAATCTAAGCTGTCTGAAGTGTTTTTCCAAAGTTATCAACATTTTTATGTTTGGCGTTTCGGAACCCACCTTATCTCAGGCTGAAAACGCGTTTTCTGCATTGTGCCATAACTTTGCAAGGAAGCTTCAGAACATGAAATTTTAAAATTGCGCTATAGCAGAAAAGGTCTTTCTAGTAGGTGTACATCAAATCTAAGCTGTCTGAAGTGTTTTTCCAAAGTTATCTACATTTTTATGTTTGGCGTTCCGGAATCGAACTTATCTCAGGCTGAAAACGTGTTTTCTGCATTGTGCCATATCTTTGCAGGGAAGCTTCAGAACATGAAATTTCCACATCCCACTATAGCAGAAAGGGTCTTTCTAGTAGTTGCACATTAAAGCTAAGAGGTCTGAAGTGTTTTTCCAAACTTATCAACATTTTTATGTTTGACGTTCCTGAATCGACCTTATCACAGGCTGAAAACGCGTTTTACGCATTGTGCCATAACTTTGCCGTGAAGCTTCAGAACATGAAATTTTCACCTCCCACAATGGCAGAAAGGGTCTTTCTAGAAATTGCAAATCAAATCTAAGCTGTCTGAAGTGTTTTTCCAAAGTTATCAACATTTTTATGTTTGGCGTTCCGGAATCGACTTTATCTCAATCTGAAAACGTGTTTTACGCATTGTGCCATAACTTTGCATAAAGCTTCAGAACATTACATTTTCACCTCCCACTATAGCAGAAAGGGTCTTTCTCGTAGTTGCACATCAAATCTAAGCTGTCTGAAGTGTTTTTCCAAAGTTATCATATTTTTTTGTTTGGCGTTCTGGAACCCACCTTATCTCAGGCTGAAAACGCGTTTTCTGCATTGTGCCATAACTTTGCAAGGAAGCTTCAGAACATGAAATTTTCACCTCCCGCTATAATAGAAAGGGTCTTTCTAGTAGTTGCACATCGAATCTAAGCTGTCTGAAATGTTTTTCCAAAGTTATCAACATTTTTATGTTTGGCGTTCTGGAACCCACCTTATCTCAGTCTGAAAACGTGTTTTTTGCATTGTGCCATAACTTTGCAGGGAAGTTTCAGAACATGAAATTTTCACCTCCCGATATAATAGAAAGGGTCTTTCTAGTAGTTGCACATCGAATTTAAGCTGTCTGAAATGTTTTTCCAAAGTTATCAACATTTTTATGTTTGGCGTTCTGGAACCCACCTTATCTCAGTCTGAAAACGTGTTTTTTGCATTGTGCCATAACTTTGCAGGGATGCCAAAGAACATGAAATTTTCACCTGCCGCTGTAGTAGAAAGGGTCGTTCTAGTAGTTGCACATCAAATCCAAGCTGTCTGAAGTGGCTTTCCAAAGTTATCAACATTTTTATGTTTGGGGTTCCGGAATCAACCTTATCTCAGGCTGAACACCCGTTTTCTTCATTGTGCCATAACTTTGCAGGGATGCATCAGAACATGACATTTTAAACTTCCACTATAGCAGAAAAGGTCTTTCTAGTAGTTGCACAAAAAAATCTAAGCTGTCTGAAGTGTTTTTCCAAAGTTATCAACATTTTTATGTTTGGCGTTCCGGAACCCACCTTATCTCAGGCTGAAAACGCGTTTTCTGCATTGTGCCATAACTTTGCAAGGAAGCTTCAGAACATGAAATTTTAAAATTGCGCTATAGCAGAAAAGGTCTTTCTAGTAGGTGTACATCAAATCTAAGCTGTCTGAAGTGTTTTTCCAAAGTTATCTACATTTTTATGTTTGGCGTTCCGGAATCGAACTTATCTCAGGCTGAAAACGCGTTTTCTGCATTGTGCCATAACTTTGCAAGGAAGCTTCAGAACATGAAATTTTAAAATTGCGCTATAGCAGAAAAGGTCTTTCTAGTAGTTGCACATTAAAGCTAAGAGGTCTGAAGTGTTTTTCCAAACTTATCAACATTTTTACGTTTGGCGTTCCGGAACCCATCTTATCTCAGGCTGAAAACGCGTTTTCTGCATTGTGCGATACCTTTGCAGGGAAGCTTCAGAACATGAAATTTTCACCTCCCACTATAGCAGAAAGGGTCTTTCTAGTAGTTGCACATCAAATGTAAGCGGTCTGAAGTGTATTTCAAAAGTTATCAACTTTTTTATGTTTGACGTTCCTGAATCGACCTTATCACAGGCTGAAAACGCGTTTTGCGCATTGTGCCATAACTTTGCCGTGAAGCTTCAGAACATGAAATTTTCACCTCCCACAATGGCAGAAAGGGTCTTTCTAGAAATTGCAAATCAAATCTAAGCTGTCTGATGTGTTTTTCCAAAGTTATCAACATTTTTATGTTTGGCGTTCCGGAATCGACTTTATCTCAATCTGAAAACGCGTTTTACGCATTGTGCCATAACTTTGCATAAAGCTTCAGAACATTACATTTTCACCTCCCACTATAGCAGAAAGGGTCTTTCTCGTAGTTGCACATCAAATCTAAGCTGTCTGAAGTGTTTTTCCAAAGTTATCATATTTTTTTGTTTGGCGTTCTGGAACCCACCTTATCTCAGGCTGAAAACGCGTTTTCTGCATTGTGCCATAACTTTGCAGGGAAGCTTCAGAACATGAAATTTTCAACTCCGACTATAGCAGAAAGGGTTTTTCGAGTAGTTGCACGTCAAATCTAAGCTGTCTGATGTGTTTTTCCAAAGTTATCAACATTTTTTATGTTTGGCATTCCAGAATCGACCTTATCTCAGCCTGAAAACGCGTTTTACGCATGGTGCCATAACTTTGCAGGGAAGCTTCAGAACATCAAATTTTCACCTCCCACAATGGCAGAAAGGGTCTTTCTAGTAGTTGCACATCAAATCTAAGCTGTCTGAAGTGTATTTCAAAAGTTATCAACATTTTTATGTTTGGCGTTCCGGAACCCACCTTATCTCAGGCTGAAAACGTGTTTTCTCCATTGTGCCATAACTTTGCAGGGAAGCTTCAGAACATGAAATTTTCACCTCCCACTATAGCAAAAAGGGTCTTTCTAGTAATTGCACATCAAATCTATGCTGTCTGAAGTGTATTTCAAAAGTTATCAACTTTTTTATGTTTGGCGTTCCTGAATCAACCTTATCTCAGGCTGAAAACGCGTTTTCTGCATTGTGCCATAACTTTGCAAGGAAGCTTCAGAACATGAAATTTTAAACTTGCGCTATAGCAGAAAAGGTCTTTCTAGTAGTTGTACATCAAATCTAAGCTGTCTGAAGTGTTTTTCCAAAGTTATCCACATTTTAATGTTTGGCGTTCCGGAATCGATCTTATCTCAGGCTGAAAACGCGTTTTACGCATTGTCCCATAACTTTGCATCAAGCTTCAGAACATGAAATTTTCACCTCCCACGATAGCAGAAAGGGTCTTTCTCGTAGTTGCTGATCAAAACTAAGCTGTCTGAAATGTTTTTCCAAAGTTATCAACAGTTTTATGCTTGCCATTCCGGAATCGACCTTATCTCAGGCTGTAAACGCGTTTTACGCATGGTGCCATAACTTTGCAGGGAAGCTTCAGAACATGAAATTTTCACATCCCACTATAGCAGAAAGGGTCTATCTAGTAGTTGCACATTAAAGCTAAGTTGTCTGAAGTGTTTTTCCAAACTTATCAACATTTTTATGCTTGGCGTTCCGAAACCCATCTTATCTCAGGCTGAAAACGCGTTTGACGCATTGTGCCATAACTTTGCAGGAAAGCTTCAGAACATGAAATTTTCACCTCCCACTATAGCAGAAAGGGTCTTTCTCCTACTTGCACATCAAATCTAAGCTGTCTGAAGTGTTTTTCGATAGTTGTCAACATTTTTATATTTGGCGTTCCTGAATCGACCTAATCTCAGGCTGAAAACACGTTTTCTGCATTGTGCCATAACTTTGCAGGGAAGATTCAGAACATGAAATTTTCAACTCCCACTATAGCAGAAAGGGTCTTTCTAGTAGTTGCACGTCAAACCTAAGCTGTCTGAAGTGTTTTTCCAAAGTTATCAACATTTTTATGTTTGGCATTCCAGAATCGACCTTATCTCTGGCTGAAAACGCGTTTTCTGCATTGTGCCATAACTTTGCAGGGAAACTTCAGAACATGAAATTTTCACCTCCCACTATAGCAGAAAGGGTCTTTCTAGTAGTTGCACATCAAATCTAAGCTGTCTGAAGTGTTTTTTCAAAGTTATCATATTTTTATGTTTGGCGTTCCGGAATCGACCTTATCTCAGGCTGAAAACGCGTTTTCTGCAATGTGCCATAACTTTGCAGGGAAGCTTCAGAACATGAAATTTTCAACTCCCACTATAGCAGAAAGGCTTTTTCCAGCAGTTGCACATCAAATCTAAGCTGTCTGAAGTGTTTTTCTAAACTTATCAACATTTTTATGTTTGGCTTTCCGGAATCGACCTTATCTCAGGCTGAAAACGCGTTTTACGCATTGTGCCATAACTTCTCAGGGAAGCTTCAGAACATGAAATGTTCACCTCCCACTATAGCTGAAAGGGTTTTTCTAATAGTTGCACATCAAATCTAAGCCGTCTGAAGTGTTTTTCCAAAGTTATCAACATTCTTATGTTTGGCGTTTCGGAATCGATCTTATCTCAAGCTGAATACGCGATTTACGCATTCTCCCATAACTTTGCAGGGAATCTTCAGAACACGAAATTTTCATATCCCACTATAGCAGAAAGGGTCTTTCTAGTAGTTGCACATAAAATCTAAGCTGTCTGAAGTGTTTTTCCAAAGTTATAGACATTTTTATGTTTGGCGTTCCTGAATCAACCTTATCTCAGGCTGAAAACGCGTTTTACGCATTGCGCCATAAATTTGCAGGAAAGCTTCAGAACATGAAATTTTCAATTCCCAGTAAAGCAGAAAGGGTTTTTCTCCTACTTGCACATCAAATCTAAGCTGTCTGAAGTGTTTTTCCAAAGTTATCAACATTTTCATGTTTGGCGTTCCGGAATCGACCTTATCTCAGGCTGAAAATGCGTTTTGCCATAACTTTGCCATAACTTTGCATGGAAGCTTCAGAACATCGAATTTTCAACTCCCACTATAGCAGAAAGGGTCCTTCAAGTAGTTGCAGATCAAATATAAGCTGTCTGAAATGTTTTTCCAAAGTTATCAACATTTTTATGTTTGGCGTTCTTGACCCCACCTTATCTCAGTCTGAAAACGTGTTTTTTGCATTGTGCCATAACTTTGCAGGGAAGCCTCAGAACATGAAATTTCCACCTGCCGCTATAGTAGAAAGGGTCTTTCTAGTATTTGCTCATCGAATCTATGCTGTCTGAAGTGTTTTTCCAAAGTTATAAACATTTTTATGTTTGGCGTTCATGAATCAACCTTATCTCAGGCTGGAAACGCGTTTTACGCATTGCGCCATAAATTTGCAGGAAAGCTTCAGAACATGAAATTTTCAATTCCCAGTAAAGCAGAAAGGGTTTTTCTCCTACTTGCTCATCAAATCTAAGCTGTCTGAAGTGTTTTTCGATAGTTTTCAACATTTTTATATTTGGCGTTCCTGAATCGACCTTATCTCAGGCTGAAAACACGTTTTCTGCATTGTGCCATAACTTTGCAGGGAAGCTTCAGAACATGAAATTTTCAACTCCCTCTACAGCCGAAAGGGTCTTTCTAGTAGTTGCACGTCAAATCTAAGCTGTCTGAAGTGTTTTTCCAAAGTTATCAACATTTTTATGTTTGGCATTCCAGAATCGACCTTTTCTCTGGCTGAAAACGCGTTTTCTGCATTGTGCCATAACTTTGCAGGGAAACTTCAGAACATGAAATTTTCACCTCCCACTATAGCAGAAAGGGTCTTTCTAGTAGTTGCACATCAAATCTAAGCTGTCTGAAGTGTTTTTTGAAAGTTATCATATTTTTATGTTTGGCGTTCCGTAATTGACTTTGTCTCATGCTGAAAACGCGTTTTCTGCATTGTGCCATGACTTTGCAGGGAAGCTTCAGAACATGACATTTCAACATCCCACTATAGCAGAAAGGATCTTTCTAGTAGTTGCACATCAAATCTAAGCTGTTTGAAGTGTTTTTCGAAAGTTCTCAACATTTTTATGTTTGGCGTTCCGGAATCGACCTTATCTCAGGCTGATAACGCGATTTACGCATTCTGCCAGAACTTTGCAGGGAAGCTTCTGAACATGAAATTTTCAAATCCCACTATAGCAGAAAGGGTCTTTCTAGTAGTTGCACATCAAATCTAAGCTGTTTGAAGTGTTTTTCCAAAGTTATCAACATTTTTATGTTTGGCGTTCCGGAATCAACCTTATCTCAGGCTGAAAACGCGTTTTCTGCATTGTGCCATAACTTTGCAGGGAAGCTTCAGAACATGAAATGTTCACCTCCCACTATAGCAGAAAGGGTCTCCCTCGTAGTTGCACATCAAATCTAAGCTGTCTGAAGTGTTTTTCCAAAGTTATCAACATTTTTATGTTTGGCGTTCCGGAACCCACCTTTTCTCAGGCTGAAAATCCGTTTTCTGCATTGTGCCACAACTTTGCAGGGAAGCTTCAGAACATGAAATTTTCACCTCCCACTATAGCAGAAAGGGTCTTTCTAGTAGTTGCACATCAAATCTAAGCTGTCTGAAGTGTTTTTCCAAAGTTATCATCATTTTTATGTTTGGCGTTCCGGAATCAACCTTATCTCAGGCTGAAAACGCGTTTTCTGCATTGTGCCATAACTTTGCAGGGAAGCTTCAGAACATGAAATGTTCACCTCCCACTATAGCAGAAAGGGTCTTTCTGGTAGTTGCACATCAAATCTAAGCTGTCTGAAGTGTTTTTCCAAAGATATCAACATTTTTATGTTTGGCGTTCCGGAATCGACCTTATGTGATGCTGAAAACTCGTTTTCTGCATTGTGCCACAACTTTGCAGGGAAGCTTCAGAATCTGAAATTTTCACCTCCCACGATAGCAGAAAGGGTCTTTCGAGTAGTTGCACATCAAATCTAAGCTGTCTGAAATGTTTTTCGAAAGTTATCAACATTTTTATGTTTGCCGTTCAGGAATCGACCTTATCTCAGGCTGAAAACCCGTTTTCTGCATTGTGCCTTAACTTTGCAGGGAAGCTTCAGAACATGAAATTTTCACCTCCCACTATAGCAAAAGGGGTCTTTCTAGTAGTTGCACAACAAATCTAAGCTGTCTGAAGTTTTTTTTCCAAAGTTATCAACATTTTTATGTTTGGCGTTCCGGAATCAACCTTATCTCAGGCTGAAAACGCGTTTTCTGCATTGTGCCATAACTTTGCAGGGAAGCTTGAGAACATGAAGTTTTAATCTCCCACTATAGCAGAAAGGGTCATTCTAGTAGTTGCACATCAAATCTAAGCTGCCTTGAAGTGTTTTTCTGAAGTTATCAACATTTTTATGTTTGGCGTTCCGGAACCCACCTTATCTCAGCCTGAAAACGCGTTTTACATATTTTGCCATAACTTTGGAGGGAAGCTTCAGAACATGAAATTTTTACATCCCACTATAGCAGAAAGGGTATTTCTAGTAGTTGCAGATCAAAACTAAGCTGTCTGAAATGTTTTTCCAAAGTTATCAACAGTTTTATGCTTGGCATTCCGGAATCGACCTTATCTCAGGCTGTTAACGCGTTTTACGCATTGTGCCATAACTTTGCTGGGAAGCTTCAGAACATGAAATTTTCAACTCCCACTATAGCAGAAAAGGTCTTTCTAGTAGTTGCACGTCAAACCTAAGCTGTCTGAAGTGTTTTTCCAAAGTTATCAACATTTTTATGTTTGGCATTCCAGAATCGACCTTATCTCTGGCTGAAAACGCGTTTTCTGCATTGTGCCATAACTTTGCAGGGAATCTTCAGAACATGAAATTTTCACCTCCCACTATAGCAGAAAGGGTCTTTCTAGTAGTTGCACATCAAATCTAAGCTGTCTGAAGTGTTTTTTCAAAGTTATCATATTTTTATGTTTGGCGTTCCGGAATCGACCTTATCTCAGGCTGAAAACGCGTTTTCTGCAATGTGCCATAACTTTGCAGGGAAGCTTCAGAACATGAAATTTTCAACTCCCACTATAGCAGAAAGGCTTTTTCCAGTAGTTGCATATCAAATCTAAGCTGTCTGAAGTGTTTTTCTAAACTTATCAACATTTTTATGTTTGGCTTTCCGGAATCGACCTTATCTCAGGCTGAAAACGCGTTTTACGCATTGTGCCATAACTTCTCAGGGAAGCTTCAGAACATGAAATGTTCACCTCCCTCTATAGCTGAAAGGGTTTTTCTAATAGTTGCACATCAAATCTAAGCTGTCTGAAGTGTTTTTCTAAAGTTATCAACATTCTTATTTTTGGCGTTTCGGAATCAACCTTATCTCAGGCTGAAAACGCGTTTTCAGCATTGTGCCATAACTTTGTAGGAAAGCTGCAGAATATAAAATTTTCACCTCCCACTATAGCAGAAAGGGTCGTTCTAGTAGTTGCACATCAAATCTAAGCTGTCTGAAGTGTTTTTTCAAAGTTATCAACATTTTTATGTTTGGCGTGCCGGAATCGATCTTATCTCAAGCTGAATACGCGATTTACGCATTCTGCCATAACTTTGCAGGGAATCTTCAGAACACGAAATTTTCATATCCCACTATAGCAGAAAGGGTCTTTCTAGTAGTTGCACATAAAATCTAAGCTGTCTGAAGTGTTTTTCCAAAGTTATCAACATTTTTATGTTTGGTGTACCGGAATCGACCTTATCTCAGGCTGAAAACGCGTTTTCTGCATTGTGCCATAACTTTGCAAGGAAGCTTCAGAACATGAAATTTTAAACTTGCGCTATAGCAGAAAAGGTCTTTCTAGTAGTTGTACATCAAACCTAAGCTGTCTGAAATGTTTTTCCAAAGTTATCCACATTTTAATGTTTGGCGTTCCGGAATCGATCTTATCTCAGGCTGAAAACGCGTTTTACGCATTGTCCCATAACTTTGCATCAAGCTTCAGAACATGAAATTTTCACCTCCCACGATAGCAGAAAGGGTCTTTCTCGTAGTTGCAGATCAAAACTAAGCTGTCTGAAATGTTTTTCCAAAGTTATCAACAGTTTTATGCTTGCCATTCCGGAATCGACCTTATCTCAGGCTGTAAACGCGTTTTACGCATGGTGCCATAACTTTGCAGGGAAGCTTCAGAACATGAAATTTTCACATCCCACTATAGCAGAAAGGGTCTTTCTAGTAGTTGCACATTAAAGCTAAGTTGTCTGAAGTGTTTTTCCAAACTTATCAACATTTTTATGCTTGGCGTTCCGAAACCCATCTTATCTCAGGCTGAAAACGCGTTTGACGCATTGTGCCATAACTTTGCAGGAAAGCTTCAGAACATGAAATTTTCACCTCCCACTATAGCAGAAAGGGTCTTTCTCCTACTTGCACATCAAATCTAAGCTGTCTGAAGTGTTTTTCGATAGTTGTCATCATTTTTATATTTGGCGTTCCTGAATCGACCTTATCTCAGGCTGAAAACACGTTTTCTGCATTGTGCCATAACTTTGCAGGGAAGATTCAGAACATGAAATTTTCAACTCCCACTATAGCAGAAAGGGTCTTTCTAGTAGTTGCACGTCAAACCTAAGCTGTCTGAAGTGTTTTTCCAAAGTTATCAACATTTTTATGTTTGGCATTCCAGAATCGACCTTATCTCTGGCTGAAAACGCGTTTTCTGCATTGTGCCATAACTTTGCAGGGAAACTTCAGAACATGAAATTTTCACCTCCCACTATAGCAGAAAGGGTCTTTCTAGTAGTTGCACATCAAATCTAAGCTGTCTGAAGTGTTTTTTGAAAGTTATCATATTTTTATGTTTGGCGTTCCGTAATTGACTTTGTCTCATGCTGAAAACGCGTTTTCTGCATTGTGCCATAACTTTGCAGGGAAGCTTCAGAACATGACATTTCAACATCCCACTATAGCAGAAAGGATCTTTCTAGTAGTTGCACATCAAATCTAAGCTGTTTGAAGTGTTTTTCGAAAGTTATCAACATTTTTATGTTTGGCGTTCCGGAATCGACCTTATCTCAGGCTGATAACGCGATTTACGCATTCTGCCAGAACTTTGCAGGGAAGCTTCTGAACATGAAATTTTCACCTCCCACTATAGCAGAAAGGGTCTTTCTAGTAGTTGCACATCAAATCTAAGCTGTCTGAAGTGTTTTTTGAAAGTTATCATATTTTTATGTTTGGCGTTCCGTAATTGACTTTGTCTCATGCTGAAAACGCGTTTTCTGCATTGTGCCATAACTTTGCAGGGAAGCTTCAGAACATGACATTTCAACATCCCACTATAGCAGAAAGGGTCTCTCTCGTAGTTGCACATCAAATCTAAGCTGTCTGAAGTGTTTTTCCAAAGTTATCAACATTTTTATGTTTGGCGTTCCGGAACCCACCTTTTCTCAGGCTGAAAATGCGTTTTCTGCATTGTGCCACAACTTTGCAGGGAAGCTTCAGAACATGAAATTTTCACCTCCCACTATAGCAGAAAGGGTCTTTCTAGTAGTTGCACATCCAATCTAAGCTGTCTGAAGTGTTTTTCCAAAGTTATCATCATTTTTATGTTTGGCGTTCCGGAATCAACCTTATCTCAGGCTGAAAACGCGTTTTCTGCATTGTGCCATAACTTTGCAGGGAAGCTTCAGAACATGAAATGTTCACCTCCCACTATAGCAGAAAGGGTCTTTCTAGTAGTTGCACATCAAATCTAAGCTGTCTGAAGTGTTTTTCCAAAGATATCAACATTTTTATGTTTGGCGTTCCGGAATCGACCTTATGTGATGCTGAAAACTCGTTTTCTGCATTGTGCCATAACTTTGCAGGGAAGCTTCAGAATCTGAAATTTTCACCTCCCACGATAGCAGAAAGGGTCTTTCGAGTAGTTGCACATCAAATCTAAGCTGTCTGAAATGTTTTTCGAAAGTTATCAACATTTTTATGTTTGCCGTTCAGGAATCGACCTTATCTCAGGCTGAAAACCCGTTTTCTGCATTGTGCCTTAACTTTGCAGGGAAGCTTCAGAACATGAAATTTTCACCTCCCACTATAGCAAAAGGGGTCTTTCTAGTAGTTGCACAACAAATCTAAGCTGTCTGAAGTTTTTTTTCCAAAGTTATCAACATTTTTATGTTTGGCGTTCCGGAATCAACCTTATCTCAGGCTGAAAACGCGTTTTCTGCATTGTGCCATCACTTTGTAGGAAAGCTGCAGAATATAAAATTTTCACCTCCCACTATAGCAGAAAGGGTCTTTCTAGTAGTTGCACTTCAAATCTAAGCTGTCTGAAGTGTTTTTTCAAAGTTATAAACATTTTTATGTTTGGCGTTCATGAATCAACCTTATCTCAGGCTGAAAACGCGTTTTACGCATTGCGCCATAAATTTGCAGGAAAGCTTCAGAACATGAAATTTTCAATTCCCAGTAAAGCAGAAAGGGTTTTTCTCCTACTTGCACATCAAATCTAAGCTGTCTGAAGTGTTTTTCGATAGTTTTCAACATTTTTATATTTGGCGTTCCTGAATCGACCTTATCTCAGGCTGAAAACACGTTTTCTGCATTGTGCCATAACTTTGCAGGGAAGCTTCAGAACATGAAATTTTCAACTCCCTCTACAGCAGAAAGGGTCTTTCTAGTAGTTGCACGTCAAATCTAAGCTGTCTGAAGTGTTTTTCCAAAGTTATCAACATTTTTATGTTTGTCATTCCAGAATCGACCTTTTCTCTGGCTGAAAACGCGTTTTCTGCATTGTGCCATAACTTTGCAGGGAAACTTCAGAACATGAAATTTTCACCTCCCACTATAGCAGAAAGGGTCTTTCTAGTAGTTGCACATCAAATCTAAGCTGTCTGAAGTGTTTTTTGAAAGTTATCATATTTTTATGTTTGGCGTTCCGTAATTGACCTTGTCTCATGCTGAAAACGCGTTTTCTGCATTGTGCCATAACTTTGCAGGGAAGCTTCAGAACATGACATTTCAACATCCCACTATAGCAGAAAGGGTCTTTCTAGTAGTTGCACATCAAATCTAAGCTGTTTGAAGTGTTTTTCGAAAGTTATCAACATTTTTATGTTTGGCGTTCCGGAATCGACCTTATCTCAGGCTGATAACGCGATTTACGCATTCTGCCATAACTTTGCAGGGAAGCTTCTGAACATGAAATTTTCAAATCCCACTATAGCAGAAAGGGTCTTTCTAGTAGTTGCACATCAAATCTAAGCTGTTTGAAGTGTTTTTCCAAAGTTATCAACATTTTTATGTTTGGCGTTCCGGAATCAACCTTATCTCAGGCTGAAAACGCGTTTTCTGCATTGTGCCATAACTTTGCAGGGAAGCTTCAGAACATGAAATGTTTACCTCCCACTATAGCAGAAAGGGTCTCTCACGTAGTTGCACATCAAATCTAAGCTGTCTGAAGTGTTTTTCCAAAGTTATCAACATTTTTATGTTTGGCGTTCCGGAACCCACCTTTTCTCAGGCTGAAAATGCGTTTTCTGCATTGTGCCACAACCTTGCAGGGAAGCTTCAGAACATGAAATTTTCACCTCCCACTATTGCAGAAAGGGTCTTTCTAGTAGTTGCACATCAAATCTAAGCTGTCTGAAGTGTTTTTCCAAAGTTATCATCATTTTTATGTTTGGCGTTCCGGAATCAACCTTATCTCAGGCTGAAAACGCGTTTTCTGCATTGTGCCATAACTTTGCAGGGAAGCTTCAGAACATGAAATGTTCACCTCCCACTATAGCAGAAAGGGTCTTTCTAGTAGTTGCACAACAAATCTAAGCTGTCTGAAGTGTTTTTCCAAAGATATCAACATTTTTATGTTTGGCGTTCCGGAATCAACCTTATGTGATGCTGAAAACTCGTTTTCTGCATTGTGCCATAACTTTGCAGGGAAGCCTCAGAATCTGAAATTTTCACCTCCCACGATAGCAGAAAGGGTCTTTCGAGTAGTTGCACATCAAATCTAAGCTGTCTGAAATGTTTTTCGAAAGTTATCAACATTTTTATGTTTGCCGTTCAGGAATCGACCTTATCTCAGGCTGAAAACCCGTTTTCTGCATTGTGCCTTAACTTTGCAGGGAAGCTTCAGAACATGAAATTTTCACCTCCCACTATAGCAAAAGGGGTCTTTCTAGTAGTTGCACAACAAATCCAAGCTGTCTGAAGTTTTTTTTCCAAAGTTATCAACATTTTTATGTTTGGCGTTCCGGAATCAACCTTATCTCAGGCTGAAAACGCGTTTTCTGCATTGTGCCATAACTTTGCAGGGAAGCTTGAGAACATGAAGTTTTAATCTCCCACTATAGCAGAAAGGGTCATTCTAGTAGTTGCACATCAAATCTAAGCTGTCTTGAAGTGTTTTTCTGAAGTTATCAACATTTTTATGTTTGGCGTTCCGGAACCCACCTTATCTCAGCCTGAAAACGCGTTTTACATATTTTGCCATAACTTTGGAGGGAAGCTTCAGAACATGAAGTTTTAACCTCCCACTATAGCAGAAAAGGCCATTCTAGTAGTTGCACATCAAATCTTAGCAGTCTGAAGTGTTTTTCCAAAGTTCTGAACATTTTTATGTTTGGCGTTCTGAAATCAATCTTATCTCAGGCTGAAAACGCGTTTTACATATTTTGCCATAACTTTGCAGGGAAGCTTCAGAACATGAAATTTTCAACTCCCACTATAGCAGAAAGGGTCTTTCTAGTAGTTTCACATCAAATCTAAGCTGTCTGAAGTGTTTTTCCAAAGTTATCAATATTTTTATGTTTGGCGTTCCGGAATCGACCTTATCTCAGGCTGAAAACGCGTTTCCTGGATTGTTGCATAACTTTGCAGGGAAACTTCAGAAAATGAAATTTTCACCTCCAACTATAGCAGAAAGGGTCTTTCTAGTAGTTGCACATCAAATCTAAGCTGTCTGAAGTGTTTTTCCAAAGTTATCAACATTCTTATGTTTGGCGTTCCGGAATCAACCTTATCTCAGGCTGAAAACGCGTTTTACGCATTGTGCCATAACTTTGCAGGAAAGTTTCAGAACATGAAATTTTCAACTCCCACTATAGCAGAAAGGGTCTTTCTAGTAGTTTCACATCAAATCTAAGCTGTCTGAAGTGTTTTTCCAAAGTTATCAACATTTTTATGTTTGGCGTTCTGGAACCCACCTAATCTCAGGCTGAAAACGCGTTTTCTGCATTGTGCCATAACTTTGCAGGGAAGCTTCAGAACATGAAATTTTAACCTCCCACTATAGCAGAAAAGGTCATTCGAGAAGTTGCACATAAAATCTAAGCTGTCTTGAAGTGTTTTTCTGAAGTTATCAACATTTTTATGTTTGGCGTTCCGGAACCCACCTTATCTCAGCCTGAAAACGCGTTTTACATATTTTGCCATAACTTTGCAGGGAAGCTTCAGAACATGAAATTTTAACATCCCACTATGGCAGAAAGGGTCTTTCTAGTAGTTGCACATCAAATCTAAGCTGTCTGAAGTGTTTTTCCAAAGTTATCAACATTTTTATGTTTGGCGTTCTGAAATCAATCTTATCTCAGGCTGAAAACGCGTTTTACGTACTGTGCCATAACTTTGCAGGGAAGCTTCAGAACATGGAATTTTAACCTCCCACTATAGCAGAAAGGGTCTTTCTAGTAGTTGCACATCAAATCTAAGCTGTCGAAAGTGTTTTTCCAAAGTTATCAACATTTTTATTTTTGGCGTTTCGGAAGCGAACTTATCTCCGGATGAAAACGCATTTTCTGCATTGTGCCATAACTTTGCAGGGAAGCTTCAGAGCATGAAATTTTAACCTCCGACTATAGCAGAAAAGGTCATTCGAGAAGTTGCACATAAAATCTAAGCTGTCTGAAGTGTTTTTCCAAAGTTATCATCATTTTTATGTTTGGCGTTCCGGAATCAACCTTATCTCAGGCTGAAAACGCGTTTTCTGCATTGTGCCATAACTTTGCAGGGAAGCTTCAGAACATGAAATGTTCACCTCCCACTATAGCAGAAAGGGTCTTTCTAGTAGTTGCACAACAAATCTAAGCTGTCTGAAGTGTTTTTCCTAAGATATCAACATTTTTATGTTTGGCGTTCCGGAATCGACCTTATGTGATGCTGAAAACTCGTTTTCTGCATTGTGCCATAACTTTGCAGGGAAGCTTCAGAATCTGAAATTTTCACCTCCCACGATAGCAGAAAGGGTCTTTCGAGTAGTTTCACATCAAATCTAAGCTGTCTGAAATGTTTTTCGAAAGTTATCAACATTTTTATGTTTGCCGTTCAGGAATCGACCTTATCTCAGGCTGAAAACCCGTTTTCTGCATTGTGCCTTAACTTTGCAGGGAAGCTTCAGAACATGAAATTTTCACCTCCCACTATAGCAAAAGGGGTCTTTCTAGTAGTTGCACAACAAATCCAAGCTGTCTGAAGTTTTTTTTCCAAAGTTATCAACATTTTTATGTTTCGCGTTCCGGAATCAACCTTATCTCAGGCTGAAAACGCGTTTTCTGCATTGTGCCATAACTTTGCAGGGAAGCTTGAGAACATGAAGTTTTAATCTCCCACTATAGCAGAAAGGGTCATTCTAGTAGTTGCACATCAAATCTAAGCTGTCTTGAAGTGTTTTTCCAAAGTTCTGAACATTTTTATGTTTGGCGTTCTGAAATCAATCTTATGTCAGGCTGAAAACGCGTTTTACATATTTTGCCATAACTTTGCAGGGAAGCTTCAGAACATGAAATTTTCAACTCCCACTATAGCAGAAAGGGTCTTTCTAGTAGTTTCACATCAAATCTAAGCTGTCGAAAGTGTTTTTCCAAAGTTATCAACATTTTTATTTTTGGCGTTTCGGAAGCGAACTAATCTCCGGATGAAAACGCATTTTCTGCATTGTGCCATAACTTTGCAGGGAAGCTTCAGAGCATGAAATTTTAACCTCCCACTATAGCAGAAAAGGTCATTCGAGAAGTTGCACATAAAATCTAAGCTGTCTTGAAGTTTTTTTCTGAAGTTATCAACATTTTTATGTTTGGCGTTCCAGAACCCACCTTATCTCAGCCTGAAAACGCGTTTCCTGCATTGTTGCATAACTTTGCAGGGATGCTTCAGAACATGAAATGTTCGGCTCCCACTATAGCAGATAGGGTCTTTCGAGGAGTTGCACATCAAATCTTAGCAGTCTGAAGTGTTTTTCCTAAGTTCTGAACATTTTTATGTTTGGCGTTCTGAAATCAATCTTATCTCAGGCTGAAAACGCGTTTTACGTACTGTGCCATAACTTTGCAGGGAAGCTTCAGAACATGAAATTTTAACATCCCACTATGGCAGAAAGGGTCTTTCTAGTAGTTGCACATCAAATCTAAGCTGTCTGAAGTGTTTTTCCAAAGTTATCAATATTTTTATGTTTGGCGTTTCGGAATCGACCTTATCTCAGGCTGAAAACGCATTTCCTGCATTGTGGCATAACTTTGCAGGGAAGCTTCAGAACATGAAATTTTCACCTCCCACTATAGCTAAAAGGGTCTTTCTAGTAGTTGCACATCAAATCTAAGCTGTCTGAAGTGTTTTTCCAAAGTTATCAACATTTTTATGTTTGGCGTTCTGGAACCCACCTAATCTCAGGCTGAAAACGCGTTTCCTGCATTGTTGCATAACTTTGCAGGGATGCTTCAGAACATGAAATGTTCGCCTCCCACTATAGCAGATAGGGTCTTTCGAGGAGTTGCACATCAAATCTAAGCTGTCTGAAGTGTTTTTTCAAAGTTATCATATTTTTATGTTTGGCATTCCAGAATCGACCTTATCTCTGGCTGAAAACGCGTTTTCTGCATTGTGCCAAAATTTGCAGGGAAACTTCAGAACATGAAATTTTCACCTCCCACTATAGCAGAAATGGTCTTTCTAGTATTTGCACATCAAATCTAAGCTGTCTGAAGTGTTTTTTCAAAGTTATCATATTTTTATGTTTGGCGTTCCGGAATCGACCTTATCTCAGGCTGAAAACGTGTTTTCTGCATTGTGCCATAACTTTGCAGGGAAGCTTCAGAACATGAAATGTTCACCTCCCACTATAGCAGAAAGGGTCTCTCTAGTAGTTGCACATCAAATCTAAGCTGTCTGAAGTGTTTTTCCAAAGTTATCAACAATTTTATGTTTGGCGTTCCGGAACCCACCTCATCTCAGGCTGAAAACGCGTTTTCTGCTTTGTGCCATAACTTTGCAGGGAAGCTTCAGTACATGACATTTTCACATCCCACTATAGCAGAAAGGGTCTTTCTAGTAGTTGCACATCAAATCTAAGCTGTCTGAAGTGTATTTCCAAAGTTATAAACATTTTAATGTTTGGCGTTCCGGAATCGACCTTATCTCAGGCTGAATACGCGTTTTCTGCATTGTGCCATAACTTTGCAGGGAATCTTCAGAACATGAAATTTTCACCTCCCACTATAGCAGAAAGGGTCTTTCTAGTAGTTGCACATCAAATCTAAGCTGTTTGAAGTGTTTTTCCAAAATTATCAACAGTTTTATGTTTGGTGTTCCGGAATCAACCTTATCTCACGCTGAAAACGCGTTTGACGCATTGTGCCATAACTTTGCAGGAAAGCTTCAGAACATGAAATTTTCAATTCCCACAAAAGCAGAAAGGGTTTTTCTCCTACTTGCACATCAAATCTAAGCTGTCTGAAGTGTTTTTCGATAGTTTTCAACATTTTTATATTTGGCGTTCCTGAATCGACCTTATCTCAGGCTGAAAACGCGTTTTCTGCATTGTGCCACAACTTTGCAGGGAAACTTCAGAACATGAAATTTTCACCTCCCACTATAGCAGAAAGGGTCTTTCTAGTAGTTGCACATCAAATCTAAGCTGTCTGAAGTGTTTTTTCAAAGTTATCATATTTTTATGTTTGGCGTTCCGGAATCGACCTTATCTCAGGCTGAAAACGTGTTTTCTGCAATGTGCCATAACTTTGCAGGGAAGCTTCAGAACATGAAATTTTCACCTCCCACTATAGCAGAAAGGGTCTTTCTAGTAGTTGCACGTCAAATCTAAGCTGTCTGAAGTGTTTTTCCAAAGTTATCAACATTTTTATGTTTGGCATTCCAGAATCGACCTTATCTCAGGCTGAAAACGCTTTTTCTGCATTGTGCCACAACTTTGCAGGGAAACCTCAGAACATGAAATTTTCACCTCCCACAATAGCAGAAAGGGTCTTTCTAGTAGTTGCACATCAAATCTAAGCTGTCTGAAGTGTTTTTTCAAAGTTATCAACATTTTTATGTGTGGCGTTCCGGAACCCACCTTATCTCAGCCTGAAAACGCGTTTTACATATTTTGCCATAACTTTGGAGGGAAGCTTCAGAAGATGAAATTTTAACATCCCACTATAGCAGAAAGGGTCTTTCTAGTAGTTGCACATAAAATCTAAGTTGTCTGAAGTGTTTTTCCAAAGTTATCAACATTATTATGTTTGGCGTTCCGGAATCAACCTTATCTCAGACTGAAAACGTGTTTTCTGCATTGTGCCATAACTTTGCAGGGAAACTTCAGAACATGAAATTTTCACCTCCAACTATAGCAGAAAGGGTCTTTCTAGTAGTTTCACATCAAATCTAAGCTGTCTGAAGTGTTTTTCCAAAGTTATCAACATTTTTATGTTTGGCGTTCTGGAACCCACCTAATCTCAGGCTGAAAACGCGTTTTCTGCATTGTGCCATAACTTTGCAGGGAAGCTTCAGAACATGAAATTTTAACCTCCCACTATAGCAGAAAAGGTCATTCGAGAAGTTGCACATAAAATCTAAGCTGTCTTGAAGTGTTTTTCTGAAGTTATCAACATTTTTATGTTTGGCGTTCCGGAACCCACCTTATCTCAGCCTGAAAACGCGTTTTACATATTTTGCCATAACTTTGCAGGGAAGCTTCAGAACATGAAATTTTAACATCCCACTATGGCAGAAAGGGTCTTTCTAGTAGTTGCACATCAAATCTAAGCTGTCTGAAGTGTTTTTCCAAAGTTATCAACATTTTTATGTTTGGCGTTCTGAAATCAATCTTATCTCAGGCTGAAAACGCGTTTCACGTACTGTGCCATAACTTTGCAGGGAAGCTTCAGAACATGGAATTTTAACCTCCCACTATAGCAGAAAGGGTCTTTCTAGTAGTTGCACATCAAATCTAAGCTGTCGAAAGTGTTTTTCCAAAGTTATCAACATTTTTATTTTTGGCGTTTCGGAAGCGAACTTATCTCCGGATGAAAACGCATTTTCTGCATTGTGCCATAACTTTGCAGGGAAGCTTCAGAGCATGAAATTTTAACCTCCGACTATAGCAGAAAAGGTCATTCGAGAAGTTGCACATAAAATCTAAGCTGTCTGAAGTGTTTTTCCAAAGTTATCATCATTTTTATGTTTGGCGTTCCGGAATCAACCTTATCTCAGGCTGAAAACGCGTTTTCTGCATTGTGCCATAACTTTGCAGGGAAGCTTCAGAACATGAAATGTTCACCTCCCACTATAGCAGAAAGGGTCTTTCTAGTAGTTGCACAACAAATCTAAGCTGTCTGAAGTGTTTTTCCAAAGATATCAACATTTTTATGTTTGGCGTTCCGGAATCGACCTTATGTGATGCTGAAAACTCGTTTTCTGCATTGTGCCATAACTTTGCAGGGAAGCTTCAGAATCTGAAATTTTCACCTCCCACGATAGCAGAAAGGGTCTTTCGAGTAGTTGCACATCAAATCTAAGCTGTCTGAAATGTTTTTCGAAAGTTATCAACATTTTTATGTTTGCCGTTCAGGAATCAACCTTATCTCAGGCTGAAAACCCGTTTTCTGCATTGTGCCTTAACTTTGCAGGGAAGCTTCAGAACATGAAATTTTCACCTCCCACTATAGCAAAAGGGGTCTTTCTAGTAGTTGCACAACAAATCCAAGCTGTCTGAAGTTTTTTTTCCAAAGTTATCAACATTTTTATGTTTCGCGTTCCGGAATCAACCTTATCTCAGGCTGAAAACGCGTTTTCTGCATTGTGCCATAACTTTGCAGGGAAGCTTGAGAACATGAAGTTTTAATCTCCCACTATAGCAGAAAGGGTCATTCTAGTAGTTGCACATCAAATCTAAGCTGTCTTGAAGTGTTTTTCCAAAGTTCTGAACATTTTTATGTTTGGCGTTCTGAAATCAATCTTATCTCAGGCTGAAAACGCGTTTTACATATTTTGCCATAACTTTGCAGGGAAGCTTCAGAACATGAAATTTTCAACTCCCACTATAGCAGAAAGGGTCTTTCTAGTAGTTTCACATCAAATCTAAGCTGTCGAAAGTGTTTTTCCAAAGTTATCAACATTTTTATTTTTGGCGTTTCGGAAGCGAACTAATCTCCGGATGAAAACGCATTTTCTGCATTGTGCCATAACTTTGCAGGGAAGCTTCAGAGCATGAAATTTTAACCTCCCACTATAGCAGAAAAGGTCATTCGAGAAGTTGCACATAAAATCTAAGCTGTCTTGAAGTTTTTTTCTGAAGTTATCAACATTTTTATGTTTGGCGTTCCAGAACCCACCTTATCTCAGCCTGAAAACGCGTTTCCTGCATTGTTGCATAACTTTGCAGGGATGCTTCAGAACATGAAATGTTCGGCTCCCACTATAGCAGATAGGGTCTTTCGAGGAGTTGCACATCAAATCTTAGCAGTCTGAAGTGTTTTTCCTAAGTTCTGAACATTTTTATGTTTGGCGTTCTGAAATCAATCTTATCTCAGGCTGAAAACGCGTTTTACGTACTGTGCCATAACTTTGCAGGGAAGCTTCAGAACATGAAATTTTAACATCCCACTATGGCAGAAAGGGTCTTTCTAGTAGTTGCACATCAAATCTAAGCTGTCTGAAGTGTTTTTCCAAAGTTATCAATATTTTTATGTTTGGCGTTTCGGAATCGACCTTATCTCAGGCTGAAAACGCATTTCCTGCATTGTGGCATAACTTTGCAGGGAAGCTTCAGAACATGAAATTTTCACCTCCCACTGTAGCTAAAAGGGTCTTTCTAGTAGTTGCACATCAAATCTAAGCTGTCTGAAGTGTTTTTCCAAAGTTATCAACATTTTTATGTTTGGCGTTCTGGAACCCACCTAATCTCAGGCTGAAAACGCGTTTCCTGCATTGTTGCATAACTTTGCAGGGATGCTTCAGAACATGAAATGTTCGCCTCCCACTATAGCAGATAGGGTCTTTCGAGGAGTTGCACATCAAATCTAAGCTGTCTGAAGTGTTTTTCCAAAGTTATCAACATTTTTATGTTTGGCATTCCAGAATCGACCTTATCTCAGGCTGAAAACGCTTTTTCTGCATTGTGCCACAACTTTGCAGGGAAACCTCAGAACATGAAATTTTCACCTCCCACAATAGCAGAAAGGGTCTTTCTAGTAGTTGCACATCAAATCTAAGCTGTCTGAAGTGTTTTTTCAAAGTTATCAACATTTTTATGTGTGGCGTTCCGGAACCCACCTTATCTCAGCCTGAAAACGCGTTTTACATATTTTGCCATAACTTTGGAGGGAAGCTTCAGAAGATGAAATGTTCACCTCCCACTATAGCAGAAAGGGTCTCTCTAGTAGTTGCACATCAAATCTAAGCTGTCTGAAGTGTTTTTCCAAAGTTATCAACAATTTTATGTTTGGCGTTCCGGAACCCACCTCATCTCAGGCTGAAAACGCGTTTTCTGCTTTGTGCCATAACTTTGCAGGGAAGCTTCAGTACATGACATTTTCACATCCCACTATAGCAGAAAGGGTCTTTCTAGTAGTTGCACATCAAATCTAAGCTGTCTGAAGTGTATTTCCAAAGTTATAAACATTTTAATGTTTGGCGTTCCGGAATCGACCTTATCTCAGGCTGAATACGCGTTTTCTGCATTGTGCCATAACTTTGCAGGGAATCTTCAGAACATGAAATTTTCACCTCCCACTATAGCAGAAAGGGTCTTTCTAGTAGTTGCACATCAAATCTAAGCTGTTTGAAGTGTTTTTCCAAAATTATCAACAGTTTTATGTTTGGTGTTCCGGAATCAACCTTATCTCACGCTGAAAACGCGTTTGACGCATTGTGCCATAACTTTGCAGGAAAGCTTCAGAACATGAAATTTTCAATTCCCACAAAAGCAGAAAGGGTTTTTCTCCTACTTGCACATCAAATCTAAGCTGTCTGAAGTGTTTTTCGATAGTTTTCAACATTTTTATATTTGGCGTTCCTGAATCGACCTTATCTCAGGCTGAAAACGCGTTTTCTGCATTGTGCCACAACTTTGCAGGGAAACTTCAGAACATGAAATTTTCACCTCCCACTATAGCAGAAAGGGTCTTTCTAGTAGTTGCACATCAAATCTAAGCTGTCTGAAGTGTGTTTTCAAAGTTATCATATTTTTATGTTTGGCGTTCCGGAATCGACCTTATCTCAGGCTGAAAACGTGTTTTCTGCAATGTGCCATAACTTTGCAGGGAAGCTTCAGAACATGAAATTTTCACCTCCCACTATAGCAGAAAGGGTCTTTCTAGTAGTTGCACGTCAAATCTAAGCTGTCTGAAGTGTTTTTCCAAAGTTATCAACATTTTTATGTTTGGCATTCCAGAATCGACCTTATCTCAGGCTGAAAACGCTTTTTCTGCATTGTGCCACAACTTTGCAGGGAAACTTCAGAACATGAAATTTTCACCTCCCACAATAGCAGAAAGGGTCTTTCTAGTAGTTGCACATCAAATCTAAGCTGTCTGAAGTGTTTTTTCAAAGTTATCAACATTTTTATGTGTGGCGTTCCGGAACCCACCTTATCTCAGCCTGAAAACGCGTTTTACATATTTTGCCATAACTTTGGAGGGAAGCTTCAGAAGATGAAATTTTAACATCCCACTATAGCAGAAAGGGTCTTTCTAGTAGTTGCACATAAAATCTAAGTTGTCTGAAGTGTTTTTCCAAAGTTATCAACATTATTATGTTTGGCGTTCCGGAATCAACCTTATCTCAGACTGAAAACGTGTTTTCTGCATTGTGCCATAACTTTGCAGGGAAACTTCAGAACATGAAATTTTCACCTCCAACTATAGCAGAAAGGGTCTTTCTAGTAGTTGCACATCAAATCTAAGCTGTCTGAAGTGTTTTTCCAAAGTTATCAATATTTTTATGTTTGGCGTTCCGGAATCGACCTTATCTCAGGCTGAAAACGCGTTTCCTGCATTGTTGCATAACTTTGCAGGGATGCTTCAGAACATGAAATGTTCGCCTCCCACTAAAGCAGATAGGGTCTTTCGAGGAGTTGCACATCAAATCTAAGCTGTCTGAAGTGTTTTTCCAAAGTTATCAACATTTTTATGTTTGGCGTTCTGGAACCCACCTAATCTCAGGCTGAAAATGCGTTTTACATATTTTGCCATAACTTTGCAGGGAAGCTTCAGAACATGAAATTTTGACATCCCACTATAGCAGAAAGGGTCTTTCTAGTAGTTGCACATCAAATCTAAGCTGTCTGAAGTGTTTTTCCAAAGTTATCAACATTCTTATGTTTGGCGATCCGGAATCAACCTTATCTCAGGCTGGAAACGCGTTTTACGCATTGTGCCATAACTTTGCAGGAAAGCTTCAGAACATGAAATTTTCAACTCCCACTATAGCAGAAAGGGTCTTTCTAGTAGTTGCACATCAAATCTAAGCTGTCTGAAGTGTTTTTCCAAAGTTATCAATATTTTTATGTTTGGCTTTCCGGAATCGACCTTATCTCAGGCTGAAAACGCGTTTCCTGCATTGTGGCATAACTTTGCAGGGATGCTTCAGAACATGAAATTTTCACCTCCCACTGTAGCAGAAAGGGTCTTTCTAGTAGTCGCACATCAAATCTAAGCTGTCTGAAGTGTTTTTCCAAAGTTATCAACATTTTTTTGTTTGGCGTTCTGGAACCCACCTAATCTCAGGCTGAAAACGTGTTTTCTGCACTGTGCCATAACTTTGCAGGGAAGCTTCAGAACATGAAATTTTCACCTCCCACTATATCAGAAAGGGTATTTCTAATAGTTGCACATCAAATCTAAGTTGTCTGAAGTGTTTTTCCAAAGTTATCAACATTCTTATGTTTGGCGTTCCGGAATCAACCTTATCGCAGACTGTAAACGTGTTTTCTGCATTGTGCCATAACTTTGCAGGGAAACTTCAGAACATGAAATTTTCACGTCCAACTATAGCAGAAAGGTTCTTTCTCGTACTTGCACATCAAATCTTAGCTGTTTGAAGTGTTTTTTGAAAGTTTTCAACATTTTTATGTTTGGCGTTCCTGAATCGACCTTATCTCAGGCTGAAAACGCGTTTCCTGCATTGTGGCATAACTTTGCAGGGATGCTTCAGAACATGAAATTTTCACCTCCCACTGTAGCAGAAAGGGTCTTTCGAGTAGTTGCACATCAAATCTAAGCTGTCTGAAGTGTTCTTCCAAAGTTATCAACATTTTTATGTTTGGCATTCCGGAATCGACCTTATCTCAGGCTGAAAACGTGTTTTCTGCAATGTACCATAACTTTGCAGGGAATCTTCAGAACACAAAATTTTCATATCCCACTATAGCAGAAAGGGTCTTTCTAGTAGTTGCACGTCAAATCTAAGCTGTCTGAAGTGTTTTTCCAAAGTTATCAACATTTTTATGTTTGGCGTTCCGGAACCCACCTTATCTCAGACTGAAAACGCGTTTGACGCATTGTGCCATAACTTTGCAGGAAAGCTTCAGAACATGAAATTTTCAATTCCCACAAAAGCAGAAAGGGTTTTTCTCCTACTTGCACATCAAATCTAAGCTGTCTGAAGTGTTTTTCGATAGTTTTCAACATTTTTATATTTGTCGTTCCTGAATCGACCTTATCTCAGGCTGAAAACACGTTTTCTGCATTGTGCCATAACTTTGCAGGGAAGATTCAGAACATGAAATTTTCAACTCCCACTATAGCAGAAAGGGTCTTTCTAGTAGTTGCGCGTCAAATCTAAGCTGTCTGAAGTGTTTTTCCAATTTTATCAACATTTTTATGTTTGGCATTCCAGAATCGACCTTATCTCTGGCTGAAAACGCGTTTTCTGTATTGTGCCATAACTTTGCAGGGAAACTTCAGAACATGAAATTTTCACCTCCCACTATAGCAGAAAGGGTCATTCTAGTATTTGCACATCAAATCTAAGCTGTCTGAAGTGTTTTTTCAAAGTTTTCATATTTTTATGTCTGGCGTTCCGGAATCGACCTTATCTCAGGCTGAAAACGTGTTTTCTGCATTGTGCCATAACTTTGCAGGGAAGCTTCAGAACATGAAATGTTCACCTCCCACTATAGCAGAAAGGGTCTCTCTAGTAGTTGCACATCAAATCTAAGCTGTCTGAAGTGTTTTTCCAAAGTTATCAACAATTTTATGTTTGGCGTTCCGGAACCCACCTCATCTCAGGCTGAAAACGCGTTTTCTGCTTTGTACCATAACTTTGCAGGGAAGCTTCAGTACATGACATTTTCACATCCCACTATAGCAGAAAGGGTCTTTCTAGTAGTTGCACATCAAATCTAAGCTGTCTGAAGTGTATTTCCAAAGTTATAAACATTTTAATGTTTGGCGTTCCGGAATCGACCTTATCTCAGGCTGAATACGCGTTTTCTGCATTGTGCCATAACTTTGCAGGGAATCTTCAGAACATGAAATTTTCACCTCCCACTATAGCAGAAAGGGTCTTTCTACTAGTTGCACATCAAATCTAAGCTGTTTGAAGTGTTTTTCCAAAATTATCAACAGTTTTATGTTTGGCGTTCCGGAATCAACCTTATCTCACGCTGAAAACGCGTTTGACGCATTGTGCCATAACTTTGCAGGAAAGCTTCAGAACATGAAATTTTCAATTCCCACAAAAGCAGAAAGGGTTTTTCTCCTACTTGCACATCAAATCTAAGCTGTCTGAAGTGTTTTTCGATAGTTTTCAACATTTTTATATTTGGCGTTCCTGAATCGACCTTATCTCACGCTGAAAACGCGTTTTCTGCATTGTGCCACAACTTTGCAGGGAAACTTCAGAACATGAAATTTTCACATCCCACTATAGCAGAAAGGGTCTTTCTAGTAGTTGCACATCAAATCTAAGCTGTCTGAAGTGTTTTTTCAAAGTTATCATATTTTTATGTTTGGCGTTCCGGAATCGACCTTATCTCAGGCTGAAAACGTGTTTTCTGCAATGTGCCATAACTTTGCAGGGAAGCTTCAGAACATGAAATTTTCACCTCCCACTATAGCAGAAAGGGTCTTTCTAGCAGTTGCACGTCAAATCTAAGGTGTCTGAAGTGTTTTTCCAAAGTTATCAACATTTTTATGTTTGGCATTCCAGAATCGACCTTATCTCAGGCTGAAAACGCTTTTTCTGCATTGTGCCACAACTTTGCAGGGAAACTTCAGAACATGAAATTTTCACCTCCCACCATGGCAGAAAGGGTCTTTCTAGTAGTTGCACATCAAATCTAAGCTGTCTGAAGTGTTTTTTTTAAAGTTATCATATTTTTATGTTTGGCGTTCCGGAATCGACCTTATCTCAGGCTGAAAACGTGTTTTCTGCAATGTGCCAAAACTTTGCAGGGAAGCTTCAGAACATGAAATTTTCAACTCACACTATAGCAGAAAGGCTTTTTCCAGTAGTTGCACATCAAATCTAAGCTGTCTGAAGTGTTTTTCCAAAGTTATCAACATTCTTATGTTTGGCGTTTCGGAATCAACCTTATCTCAGGCTGAAAACGCGTTTTCAGCATTGTGCCATCACTTTGCAGGAAAGCTGCAGAATATAAAATTTTCACCTCCTACTATAGCAGAAAGGGTCTTTCTAGTAGTTGCACATCAAATCTAAGCTGTCTGAAGTGTTTTTTCAAAGTTATCAACATTTTTATGTTTGGCGTGCCGGAATCGACCTTATCTAAGGCTGAATACGCGATTTACGCATTCTGCCATAACTTTGGAGGGAATCTTCAGGACACGAAATTTTCATATCCCACTATAGCAGAAAGGGTCTTTCTCGTAGTTCCACATCAAATCTAAGCTGTCTGAAGTGTTTTTCGATAGTTTTCAACATTTTTGTATTTGGCGTTCCTGAATCGACGTTATCTCAGGCTGAAAACACGTTTTCTGCATTGTGCCATAACTTTGCAGGGAAGCTTCAGAACATGAAATTTTCAACTCCCACTACAGCAGAAAGGGTCTTTCTAGTAGTTGCACGTCAAATCTAAGCTGTCTGAAGTGTTTTTTCAAAGTTATCATATTTTTATGTTTGGCGTTCCGTAATTGACCTTGTCTCATGCTGAAAACGCGTTTTCTGCATTGTGCCATAACTTTGCAGGGAAGCTTCAGAACATGAAATTTTCAACTCCCACTACAGCAGAAAGGGTCTTTCTAGTAGTTGCACATCAAATCTAAGCTGTCTGAAGTGTTTTTCCAAAGTTATCAACATTCTTATGTTTGGCGTTCCGGAATCAACCTTATCTGAGGCTGAAAACGCGTTTTGCGCATTGTGCCATAACTTTGCAGGAAAGCTTCAGAACATGAAATTTTCACCTCCAACTATAGCAGAAAGGGTCTTTCTAGTAGTTGCACATCAAATCTAAGCTGTCTGAAGTGTTTTTCCAAAGTTATCAACATTCTCATGTTTGGCGTTCCGGAATCAACCTTATCTGAGGCTGAAAACGCGTTTTACGCATTGTGCCATAACTTTGCAGGAAAGCTTCAGAACATGAAATGTTCGCCTCCCACTATAGCAGATAGGATCTTTCGAGGAGTTGCACATCAAATCTAAGCTGTCTGAAGTGTTTTTCCAAAGTTATCAACATTTTTATGTTTGGCGTTCTGGAACCCACCTTATCTCAGGCTGAAAACGCGTTTTCTGCATTGTGCCATAACTTTGCTGGGAAGCTTATGTTTGGCGTTCCAGAAACAACCTTATCTCAGGCTGAAAATGCGTTTTACATATTTTGCCATAATTTGCAGGGAAGCTTCAGAACATGAAATTTTGACATCCCACTATAGCAGAAAGGGTATTTCTAATAGTTGCACGTCAAATCTAAGTTGTCTGAAGTGTTTTTCCAAAGTTATCAACATTCTTATGTTTGGCGTTCCGGAATCAACCTTATGTCCGGTTGAAAATGCGTTTTCTGCATTGTGCCATAACTTTGCAGGGAAGCTTGAGAACATGAAGTTTTAAGCTCCCACTATAGCAGAAAAGGTCATTCTAGTAGTTGCACATCAAATCTAAGCTGTCTTGAAGTGTTTTTCTGAAGTTATCAACATTTTTATGTTTGGCGTTCCGGAACCCACCTTATCTTAGCCTGAAAACGCGTTTTACATATTTTGCCATAACTTTGCAGGGAAGCTTCAGAACATGAAATTTTTACATCCCACTATAGCAGAAAGGGTCTTTCTAGTAGTTGCACATCAAATCTAAGCTGTCTGAAGTGTTTTTCCAAAGTTATCAACATTCTTATGTTTGGCGATCCGGAACCAACCTTATCTCAGGCTGGAAACGCGTTTTACGCATTGTGCCATAACTTTGCAGGAAAGCTTCAGAACATGAAATTTTCAACTCCCACTATAGCAGAAAGGGTCTTTCTAGTAGTTGCACATCAAATCTAAGATGTCTGAAGTGTTTTTCCAAAGTCATCAATATTTTTATGTTTGGCTTTCCGGAATCGACCTTATCTCAGGCTGAAAACGCGTTTCCTGCATTGTGGCATAACTTTGCAGCGATGCTTCAGAACATGAAATTTTCACCTCCCACTGTAGCAGAAATGGTCTTTCTAGTAGTCGCACATCAAATCTAAGCTGTCTGAAGTGTTTTTCCAAAGTTATCAACATTTTTTTGTTTGGCGTTCTGGAACCCACCTAATCTCAGGCTGAAAACGCGTTTTCTGCACTGTGCCATAACTTTGCAGGGAAGCTTCAGAACATGAAATTTTCACCTCCCACTATATCAGAAAGGGTATTTCTAATAGTTGCACGTCAAATCTAAGTTGTCTGAATTGTTTTTCCGAAGTTATCAACATTCTTATGTTTGGCGTTCCGGAATCAACCTTATCGCAGGCTGAAAACGTGTTTTCTGCATTGTGCCATAACTTTGCAGGGAAACTTCAGAACATGAAATTTTCACGTCCAACTATAGCAGAAAGGTTCTTTCTAGTAGTTGCACATCAAATCTAAGCTGTCTGAAGTGTTTTTCGAAAGTTATCAACATTTTTATGTTTGGCGTTCTGGAACCCACCTAGTCTCAGACTGAAAACGCGTTTTCTGCATTGTGCCATAACTTTGCAGGGAAGCTTCAGAACATGAAATTTTTACCTCCCACTATAGCAGAAAGGGTCTTTGTAGTAGTTGCACATCAAATCTAAGCTGTCTGAAGTGTTTTTCGAAAGTTATCAACATTTTTATGTTTGGCGTTCCAGAACCCACCTTATCTCAGGCTGAAAACGCGTTTTACGCATTGTGCCATAACTTTGCAGGAAAGCTTCAGAACATGAAATTTTCAACTCCCACTATAGCAGAAAGGGTCTTTCTAGTAGTTGCACATCAAATCTAAGCTGTCTGAAGTGTTTTTCCAAAGTTATCAATATTTTTATGTTTGGCTTTCCGGAATCGACCTTATCTCAGGCTGAAAACGCGTTTCCTGCATTGTGGCATAACTTTGCAGGGATGCTTCAGAACATGAAATTTTCTCCTCCCACTGTAGCAGAAAGGGTCTTTCGAGTAGTTGCACATCAAATCTAAGCTGTCTGAAGTGTTCTTCCAAAGTTATCAACATTTTTATGTTTGGCATTCCGGAATCGACCTCATCTCAGGCTGAAAACGCGTTTTCTGCATTGTGCCATAACTTTGCAGGGAAACTTCAGAACATGAAATTTTCACCTCCCACTATAGCAGAAAGGGTCTTTCTAGTAGTTGCACATCAAATCTAAGCTGTCTGAAGTGTTTTTTCAAAGTTATCATATTTTTATGTTTGGCGTTCCAGAATCGACCTTATCTCAGGCTGAAAACGTGTTTTCTGCAATGTGCCATAACTTTGCAGGGAATCTTCAGAACACGAAATTTTCATATCCCACTATAGCAGAAAGGGTCTTTCTAGTAGTTGCACGTCGAATCTAAGCTGTCTGAAGTGTTTTTCCAAAGTTATCAACATTTTTATGTTTGGCATTCCGGAATCGACCTTATCTCTGGCTGAAAACGCGTTTTCTGCATTGTGCCATAACTTTTCAGGGAAGCTTCAGAACATGACATTTCAACATCCCACTATAACAGAAAGGGTCTTTCTAGTAGTTGCACATCAAATCTAAGCTGTTTGAAGTGTTTTTCCAAAGTTATCAACATTTTTATGTTTGGCGTTCCGGAATCAACCTTATCTCAGGCTGAAAACGCGTTTTCTGCATTGTGCCATAACTTTGCAAGGAAGCTTCAGAACATGAAATGTTTACCTCCCACTATAGCAGAAAGGGTCTCTCTAGTAGTTGCACATCAAATCTAAGCTGTCTGAAGTGTTTTTCCAAAGTTATCAACATTTTTATGTTTGGCGTTCCGGAACCCACCTTATCTCAGACTGAAAACGCGTTTGACGCATTGTGCCATAACTTTGCAGGAAAGCTTCAGAACATGAAATTTTCAATTCCCACAAAAGCAGAAAGGGTTTTTCTCCTACTTGCACATCAAATCTAAGCTGTCTGAAGTGTTTTTCGATAGTTTTCAACATTTTTATATTTGTCGTTCCAGAATCGACCTTATCTCTGGCTGAAAACGCGTTTTCTGCATTGTGCCATAACTTTGCAGGGAAACTTCAGAACATGAAATTTTCACCTCCCACTATAGCAGAAAGGGTCTTTCTAGTATTTGCACATCAAATCTAAGCTGTCTGAAGTGTTTTTTCAAAGTTATCATATTTTTATGTTTGGCGTTCCGGAATCGACCTTATCTCAGGCTGATAACGCGATTTACGCATTCTGCCATAACTTTGCAGGGAAGCTTCTGAACATGAAATTTTCAAATCCCACGATAGCAGAAAGGGTCTTTCTAGTAGTTGCACATCAAATCTAAGCTGTCTGAAGTGTTTTTCGATAGTTTTCAACATTTTTATATTTGGCGTTCCTGAATCGACCTTATCTCAGGCTGATAACGCGATTTACGCATTCTGCCATAACTTTGCAGGGAAGCTTCTGAACATGAAATTTTCACCTCCCACCATAGCAGAAATGGTCTTTCTAGTAGTTGCACATCAAATCTAAGCTGTCTGAAGTGTTTTTTCAAAGTTATCATGTTTTTATGTTTGGCGTTCCGGAATCGACCTTATCTCAGGCTGAAAACGTGTTTTCTGCATTGTGCCATAACTTTGCAGGGAAGCTTCAGAACATGAAATGTTCACCTCCCACTATAGCAGAAAGGCTCTCTCTAGTAGTTGCACACCAAATCTAAGCTGTCTGAAGTGTTTTTCCAAAGTTATCAACAATTTCATGTTTGGCGTTCCGGAACCCACCTCATCTCAGGCTGAAAACGCGTTTTCTGCTTTGTGCCATAACTTTGCAGGGAAGCTTCAGTACATGACATTTTCACATCCCACTATAGCAGAAAGGGTCTTTCTAGTAGTTGCACATCAAATCTAAGCTGTCTGAAGTGTATTTCCAAAGTTATAAACATTTTAATGTTTGGCGTTTCGGAATCGACCTTATCTCAGGCTGAATACGCGTTTTCTGCATTGTGCCATAACTTTGCAGGGAATCTTCAGAACATGAAATTTTCACCTCCCACTATAGCAGAAAGGGTCTTTCTAGTAGTTGCACATCAAATCTAAACTGTTTGAAGTGTTTTTCCAAAATTATCAACATTTTTATGTTTGGCGTTCCGGAATCAACCTTATCTCACGCTGAAAACGCGTTTGACGCATTGTGCCATAACTTTGCAGGAAAGCTTCAGAACATGAAATTTTCAATTCCCACTAAAGCAGAAAGGGTTTTTCTCCTACTTGCACATCAAATCTAAGCTGTCTGAAGTGTTTTTCGATAGTTTTCAACATTTTTATATTTGGCGTTCCTGAATCGACCTTATCTCAGGCTGAAAACGCGTTTTCTGCATTGTGCCACAACTTTGCAGGGAAACTTCAGAACATGAAATTTTCACCTCCCACTATAGCAGAAAGGGTCTTTCTAGTAGTTGCACATCAAATCTAAGCTGTCTGAAGTGTTTTTTCAAAGTTATCATATTTTCATGTTTGGCGTTCCGGAATCGACCTTATCTCAGGCTGAAAACGTGTTTTCTGCAATGTGCCATAACTTTGCAGGGAAGCTTCAGAACATGAAATTTTCACCTCCCACCATAGCAGAAAGGGTCTTTCTAGTAGTTGCACATCAAATCTAAGCTGTCTGAAGTGTTTTTCCAAAGTTATCAACATTCTTATGTTTGGCGTTTCGGAATCAACCTTATCTCAGGCTGAAAACGCGTTTTCAGCATTGTGCCATCACTTTGCAGGAAAGCTGCAGAATATAAAATTTTCACCTCCTACTATAGCAGAAAGGGTCTTTCTAGTAGTTGCACATCAAATCTAAGCTGTTTGAAGTGTTTTTCGAAAGTTATCAACATTTTTATGTTTGGCGTTCCGGAATCGACCTTATCTCAGGCTGATAACGCGATTTACGCATTCTGCCATAACTTTGCAGGGAAGCTTCTGAACATGAAATTTTCAAATCCCACTATAGCAGAAAGGGTCTTTCTAGTAGTTGCACGTCAAATCTAAGCTGTCTGAAGTGTTTTTCCAAAGTTATCAACATTTTTATGTTTGGCATTCCAGAATCGACCTTATCTCTGGCTGAAAACGCGTTTTCTGCATTGTGCCACAACTTTACAGGGAAACTTCAGAACAGGAAATTTTCACCTCCCACTATAGCAGAAAGGGTCTTTCTAGTAGTTGCACATCAAATCTAAGCTGTCTGAAGTGTTTTTTCAAAGTTATCATATTTTTATGTTTGGCGTTCCGTAATTGACCTTGTCTCATGCTGAAAACGCGTTTTCTGCATTGTGCCATAACTTTGCAGGGAAGCTTCAGAACATGACATTTCAACATCCCACTATAGCAGAAAGGGTCTTTCTAGTAGTTGCACATCAAATCTAAGCTGTCTGAAGTGTTTTTCGAAAGTTATCAACATTTTTATGTTTGGCGTTCCAGAATCGACCTTATCTCAGGCTGAAAACGCATTGTCTGCATTGTGCCATAACTTTGCAGGGAAGCTTCCGAACATGAAATGTTCTCCTCCCACTATAGCAGAAAGGGTCTTTTTAGTAGTTGCAGATCAAATCTAAGCTGTCTGATGTGTTTTTCCAAAGTTATCAACATTTTTATGTTTGGCGTTCCAGAATCGACCTTATCTCAGGCTGAAAACACGTTTTCTGCATTGTGCCATAACTTTGCAGGGAAGCTTAAGAACATGAAATGTTCACATCCCACTATAGCAGAAAGGGTCTTTCTCGTAGTTTCACATCAAATCTAAGCTGTCTGAAGTGTCTTTCGAAAGTTATGAACATTTTTATGTTTGGCGTTCCAGAATCGACTTTATCTCAGGCTGAAAACGAGTTGTCTGCATTGTGCCATAACTTTGCATGGAAGCTTCCGAACATGAAATTTTAACCTCCCACTATAGCAGAAAGGCTCTTTCTAGTAGTTGCAGATCAAATCTAAGCTGTCTGATGTGTTTTTCCAAAGTTATCAACATTTTTATGTTTGGCGTTCCGGAATTGACCTTATCTCAGGATGAAAAATCGTTTCCTGCATTGTCTCATAACTTTGCAGGGAAGCTTCAGAACATGAAATTTTCAACTCACACTATACCAGAAAGGGTCTTTCTAGTAGTTGCACATCAAATCTAAGCTGTCTGAAGTGTTTTTCCAAAGTTATCAACATTTTTATGTTTGGCGTTCCGGAATCGACCTTATCTCAGGCTGATAACGCGATTTACGCATTCTGCCATAACTTTGCAGGGAAGCTTCTGAACATGAAATTTTCAAATCCCACTATAGCAGAAAGGGTCTCTCTAGTAGTTGCACATAAAATCTAAGCTGTCTGAAGTGTTTTTCCAAAGTTATCAACATTTTTATGTTTGGCGTTCCGGAACCCACCTTTTCTCAGGCTGAAAATGTGTTTTCTGCATTGTGCCACAACTTTGCAGGGAAGCTCCAGAACATGAAATTTTCACCTCCCACTATAGCAGAAAGGGTCTTTCTCGTAGTTGCGCATCAAATCTAAGCTGTCTGAAGTGTTTTTCCAAAGTTATCAACATTTTTATGTTTGGCGTTCTGAAATCAACCTCATCTCAGGCTGAAAACGAGTTTTACGCATTGTGTCATAACTTTGCAGCGAAGCTTCAGAACTTGAAATTTTCACCTCCCACTATAGCAGAAAGGGTCTTTCTCGTAGTTGCACATCAAATCTAAGCTGTCTGAAGTGTTTTTCCAAAGTTATCAACATTTTTATGTTTGGCTTTCTGGAACCCACCTTATCTCAGGCTGAAAACGCGTTTTCTGCATTGTGCCATAACTTTGCAGGGAAGGTTCAGAACATGAAATTTTCACTTCCCACTATAGCAGAAAGTGTCTTTCTAGTAGTTGCACATCAAATCTAAGCTGTTTGAAGTGTTTTTCAAAAGTTAACACCATTCTTATGTTTGGCGTTCCAGAAACAACCTTATCTCAGGCTGAAAATGCGTTTTACACAATTTGCAATAACTTTGCAGGAAAGCTTCAGAACATGAAATTTTTACCTCCCACTATAGCAGAAAGGGTCTTTCTAGTAGTTGCACATCAAATCTAAGCTGTCTGAAGTGTTTTTCCAAAGTTATCAACATTTTTATTTTGGCGTTCTGGAACCCACCTTATCTCAGGCTGAAAACGCATTTTACGCATTGTGCCATAACTTTGCAAGGAAGGTTCAGAACATGATATTTTCACATCCCACTATAGCAGAAAGGGTCTTTCTTGTAGTTGCGCATCAAATCTAAGCTGTCTGAAGTGTTTTTCGAAAGTTTTCAACATTTTTATGTTTTGGTGTTCCTGAATCGACCTTATCTCAGGCCGAAAACGCGTTTTACGCATTGTGCCATAACTTTGCAGGGAAGTTTCAGAACATGATATTTTCACCTCCCACTATAGCAGAAAGGGTCTTTCTTGTAGTTGCACATCAAATCTAAGCTGTCTGAAGTGTTTTTCCAAAGTTATCAACATTTTTATGTTTGACGTTCTGGAAACCACCTTATCTCAGGCTGAAAACAGGTTTTCTGCATTGTGCCATGACTTTGCAGGGAAGATTCAGAACATGAAATTTTCACCTCCCACTATAGCAGAAAGGGTCTTTCTCGTAGTTGCTCATCAAATCTAAGCTGTCTGAAGTGTTTTTCCAAAGTTATCAACATTTTTATGTTTGGTGTTCCTGAATCGACCTTTTCTCAGGCTGAAAACGCATTTTACACATTGTGCCATAACTTTGCAGGAAAGCTTCAGAACATGAAATTTTCACCTCCCACTATAGTAGAAAGGGTCTTTCTAGTAGTTGCACATCAAATCTAAGCTGTCTGAAGTGTTTTTCCAAAGTTATCTAAATTTTGATGTTTGGCGTTCCGGAATCGACCTTATCTGAGGCTGAAAACGCGTTTTCTGCATTGTACCATAACTTTGCAGGGAAGCTTCAGAACATGAAATTTTCAGCTCCCACTATAGCAGAAAGGGTCTTTCTAGTAGTTGCACATCAAATCTAAGTAGTCTGAAGTGTTTTTCCAAAGTAAACACCATTTTTATGTTTGGCGTTCCAGAAACAACCTTATCTCAGGCTGAAAACGCGTTTTGCGCAATTTTCCATAACTTTGCAGGAAAGCCTTAGAACATGAAATTTTCACCTCCCACTATAGCAGAAAGGGTATTTCTAGTAGTTGCACATCAAATCTAAGCTGTCTGAAGTATTTTTCCAAAGTTATCAACATTTTTATTTTTGGCGATCCGGAATCGACCTTATCTCAGGCTGAAAACGCGTTTCCTGCATTGTGGCATAACTTTGCAGGGATGCTTCAGAACATGAAATTTTCACCTCCCACTGTAGCAGAAAGGGTCTTTCTCGTAGTTGCACATCAAATCTAAGATGTCTGAAGTGTTTTTCCAAAGTTATCAACATTTTTATTTTTGGCGTTCTGGAACCCACCTTATCTCAGGCTGAAAACACATTTTCTGCATTGTGCCATAACTTTGCAGGGCGACTTCAGAACATGAAATTTTCTCCTCCCACTATATCAGAAAGGGTATTTCTAGTAGTTGCACATCAAATCTAAGCTGTTTGAAGTGTTTTTCCAAAGTTAACACCATTCTTATGTTTGGCGTTCCAGAAACAACCTTATCTCAGGCTGAAAACGCGTTTTACACAATTTGCCATAACTTTGCAGGAAAGCTTCAGAACATGAAATTTTTACCACCCACTATAGCAGAAAGGGTCTTTCTAGTAGTTGCACATCAAATCTAAGCTGTCTGAAGTGTTTTTCCAAAGATATCAACATTTTTATGTTTGGCTTTCTGAAACCCACCTTATCTCAGGCTGAAAACGCGTTTTCTGCATTGTTCCTTAACATTGCAGAGAAGCTTCCGAACATGAAATTTTCAACTCCCACTATAACAGACTGGGTCTTTCGAGTAGTTGCACATCAAATATAAGTTGTCTGAAGTGTTTCTCGAAAGCTATCAACATTTTTATGTTTGGCGTTACGGAAACGACCATATCTCGGGCTGAAAACGCGTTTTCTGCATTGTGCCATAACTTTGCAGGGAAGCTTCAGAACATGAAATTTTCACCTCCCACTATAACAGACAGGGTCTTTCTAGTAGTTGCACATCAAATCTAAGTTGTCTGAAGTGTTATTTAAAAGCTATCAACATTTTTTAGGTTGGCGTTCCAGAAACGACCTTATCTCGGGCTGAAAACGCTTTTTCTGCATTGTGCCATAACTTTGCAGGGAAGCTTCAGAACATCAAATTTTCACCTCCCACTATAGCAGAAAGGGTCTTTCTAGTCGTTGTACATCAAATCTAAGCTTTTTGAAGTGTTGTTCCAAAGTTATCAACATTTTTACGTTTGGCGTTCCGGAACCCACCTTATCTCAGGCTGAAAACTCGTTTTGTGCATTGTGCCATAACTTCTCAGGGTAGCTTCAGAACATGAAATGTTCACCTCACACTATAGCAGAAAGGGTCTTTCCAGTAGTTGCACATCAAATCTAAGCTGTCTGAAGTCTTTTTCCAGAGTTATCAACATTTTTATGTTTGGCGTACCGGAATCGACCTTATCTCAGGCTTAAAACGCGTTTTACGCATTGTGCCATAACTTTGCAGGGAACCTTTCGAACATGAAATTTTCACCTCCCACTATAGCAGAAAGGGTCTTTCTAGTATTTGCACATCAAATCTAAGCTGTCTGAAGTGTTGTTCCAAAGTTATCAACATTTTTACGTTTGGCGTTCCGGAACCCACCTTATCTCAGGCTGAAAACTCGTTTTGTGCATTGTGCCATAACTTCTCAGGGTAGCTTCAGAACATGAAATTTTCACCTCACACGATAGCAGAAAGGGTCTTTCTAGTAGTTGCACGTCAAATCTAAGCTGTCTGAAGTGTTTTTCCAAAGTTATCAACATTTTCATGTTTGGCGTTCCAGAATCGACCTTATCTGAGGCTGAAAACGCGTTTTACGCATTTTGCAATAACTTTGCAGGGAAGCTTCAGAACATGAAATTTTGACCACCCACTATTGCAGAAAGGGTCTTTCTAGTAGTTGCACATCAAATCTAAGCTCTCTGAAGTGTTGTTCCAAAGTTATCAACATTTTTACGTTTGGCGTTCCGGAACCCACCTTATCTCAGGCTGAAAACGCGTTTTCTGCATTGCGCCATAACTTTGCAGGGAAGCTTCAGAACATGAAATGTTCACCTCCCACTATAGCAGAAAGGGTCATTCTAGTAGTTGCACATCAAATCTAAGCTGTCTGAAATGTTGTCCCAAAGTTATCAACATTTTTACGTTTGGCGTTTCGGAACCCACCTTATCTCAGGCTGAAATCGCGTTTTCTGCATTGTGCCATAACTTCTCAGGGAAGCTTCAGAACATGATATGTTCACCTCCCACTTAGCAGAAAGGGTCTTTCTAGTAGTTGCACATCAAATCTAAGCTGTCTGAATAGTTTTTCCAAAGTTATCAACATTTTTATGCTTGGCGTTCCGGAACCCACCTTATCTGAGGCTGAAAACGCGTTCTCTGTTGTGTGCCATAACTTTGCAGGGAAGCTTCAGAACTTGAAATTTTCACCTCCCACGATAGCAGAAAGGGTCTTTCTCGTAGTTGCTCATCAAATCTAAGTTGTCTGAAGTGTTTTTCCAAAGTTATCAACATGTTTATGTTTGGCGTTCCGGAACCCACCTTATCTCTGGCTGAAAACGCGTTTCCTGCATTGTGCCTTTACTTTTCTGGGGAGCTTCAGAACATGGAATTTTCACATCCCACGATAACAGAAAGGGTCCTTCTAGTAGTTGCACATCAAATCTAAGCTGTCTGAAGTGTTGTTCCAAAGTTATCAACATTTTTACGTTTGGCGTTCCGGAACCCACCTTATCTCAGCCTGAAAACGTATTTTCTGCATTGTGCCATAACTTCTCAGGGAAGCTTCAGATCACGAAATTTTCACCTCCCACTATAGCAGAAAGGGTTTTTCTAGTATTTGCTCATCAAATCTAAGCTGTCTGAATACTTTTTCCAAAATTATCAACATTTTTATGTTTGGCGTTCCGGAACCCACCTTATCTCAGGCTGAAAACGCGTTTTCTGTTGTGTGCCATAACTTTGCAGGGAAGCTTCAGAACTTGAAATTTTCACCTCCCACTATATCAGAAAGGGTCTTTCTCGTAGTTGCACATCAAATCTAAGTTGTCTGAAGTGTTTTTCCAAAGTTATCAACATTTTTATGTTTGGCGTTCCGGAACTCGGCTTATCTCAGGCTGAAAACGCGTTTTCTGCATTGTGCCATAACTTTGCAGGGAAGCTTCAGAACATGAAATTTTAACCTCCCACTGTAGCAGAAAGGGTCTTTCTAGTAGTTGCACATCAAATATAAGTTGTCTGAAGTGTTTCTCGAAAGCTATCAACATTTTTATGTTTGGCGTTACGGAAACGACCATATCTCGGGCTGAAAACGCGTTTTCTGCATTGTGCCATAACTTTGCAGGGAAGCTTCAGAACATCAAATTTTCACCTCCCACTATAGCAGAAAGGGTCTTTCTAGTCGTTGTACATCAAATCTAAGCTGTTTGAAGTGTTTTTCCAAAGTTATCAACATTTTTATGTTTTGCGTTCCGGAACCCACCTTATCTCGGGCTGAAAACGCTTTTTCTGCATTGTGCCATAACTTTGCAGGGAAGCTTCAGAACATCAAATTTTCACCTCCCACTATAGCAGAAAGGGCCTTTCTAGTCATTGCACATCAAATCTAAGCTGTCTGAAGTGTTTTTCCAAAGTTATCAACATTTTTACGTTTGGCGCTCCGGAACCCACATTACCTCAGGCTGAATCCGCTTTTTCTGCATTGTGTCATGACTTTGCAGGGAAGCTTCAGAACATGAAATTTTCACGTCCCACTGTAGCAGAAAGGGTCTTTCTAGTAGTTGCACATCAAATCTAAGCTGTCTGAAGCGTTTTTCGGAAGTTATCAACATTTTTATGTTTGGCGTTCCGGAACCCACCTTGTCTCATGCTGAAAACGCGTTTTTTGCATTGTGCCATAACTTCTCAGGGTAGCTTCAGAACATGAAATGTTCACCTCACACTATAGCAGAAAGGGTCTTTCCAGTAGTTGCACATCAAATCTAAGCTGTCTGAAGTGTTTTTCCAAAGTTATCAACATTTTTATGTTTGGCGTTCCGGAACCCACCTTATCTCAGGCTGAAAACGCGTTTTCTGTTGTGTGCCATAACTTTGCAGGGAAGCTTCAGAACTTGAAATTTTCACCTCCCACTGTAGCAGAAAGGGTCTTTCTAGTAGTTGCACATCAAATCTAAGCTGTCTGAAGTGTTGTTCCAAAGTTATCAACATTTTTACGTTTGGCGTTCCGGAACCCACCTTATCTCAGGCTGAAAACTCGTTTTGTGCATTGTGCCATAACTTCTCAGGGTAGCTTCAGAACATGAAATTTTCACCTCACACTATAGCAGAAAGGGTCTTTCCAGTAGTTGCACATCAAATCTAAGCTGTCTGAAGTGTTGTTCCAAAGTTATCAACATTTTCATGTTTGGCGTTCCAGAATCGACCTTATCTCTGGCTGAAAACGCGTTTGACGCATTTTGCCATAACTTTGGAGGGAAGCTTCAGAACATGAAATTTTGACCTCCCACTATTGCAGAAAGGGTCTTTATAGTAGTTGCACATCAAATCTAAGCTCTCTGAAGTGTTGTTCCAAAGTTATCAACATTTTTGCGTTTGGCGATCCGGAACCCACCTTATCTCAGGCTGAAAACGCGTTTTACGCATTGTGCCATAACTTTGCAGGGAACATTTAGAACATGAAATGTTCACCTCCCACTATAGCAGAAAGGGTGTTTCTAGTAGTTGCACATCAAATCTAAGCTGTCTGAAATGTTGTCCCAAAGTTATCAACATTTTTACGTTTGGCGTTTCGGAACCCACCTTATCTCAGGCTGAAAACGCGTTTTCTGCATTGTGCCATAACTTCTCAGGGAAGCTTCAGAACATGAAATGTTCACCTCCCACTTAGCAGAAAGGGTCTTTCTAGTAGTTGCACATCAAATCTAAGCTGTCTGAAGTGTTTTTCCAAAGTTATCAACATTTTTATGTTTGGCGTTCCAGAATCGACCTTATCTCTGGCTGAAAACGCGTTTTACGCATTTTGCCATAACTTTGGAGGGAAGCTTCAGAAAATGAAATTTTCACCTCCCACTATAGCAGAAAGGGTCTTTCTAGTAGTTGCACATCAAATCGAAGCTGTCTGAAGTGTTGTTCCAAAGTTATCAACATTTTTACGTTTGGCGTTCCGGAACCCACCTTATCTCAGGCTGAAAACGCGTTTTGTGCATTGTGCCATAACTTCTCAGGGAAGCTTCAGATCATGAAATTTTCACCTCCCACTATAGCAGAAAGGGTCTTTCTAGTAGTTGCACATCAAATCTAAGCTGTCTGAATAGTTTTTCCAAAGTTATCAACATTTTTATGTTTGGCGTTCCGGAACCCACCTTATCTGAGGCTGAAAACGCGTTTTCTGTTGTGTGCCATAACTTTGCAGGGAAGCTTCAGAACTTGAAATTTTCACCTCCCACTATAGCAGAAAGGGTCATTCTCGTAGTTGCTCATCACATCTAAGTTGTCTGAAGTGTTTTTCCAAAGTTATCAACATGTTTATGTTTGGCGTTCCGGAACCCACCTTATCTCTGGCTGAAAACGCGTTTTCTGCATTGTGCCTTTACTTTTCTGGGGAGCTTCAGAACATGGAATTTTCACATCCCACGATAACAGAAAGGGTCCTTCTAGTAGTTGCACATCAAATCTAAGCTGTCTGAAGTGTTGTTCCAAAGTTATCAACATTTTTACGTTTGGCGTTCCGGAACCCACCTTATATCAGGCTGAAAACGTATTTTCTGCATTGTGCCATAACTTCTCAGGGAAGCTTTAGATCACGAAATTTTCACCTCCCACTATAGCAGAAAGGGTTTTTCTAGTATTTGCTCATCAAATCTTAGCTGTCTGAATACTTTTTCCAAAATTATCAACATTTTTATGTTTGGCGTTCCGGAACCCACCTTATCTCAGGCTGAAAACGCGTTTTCTGTTGTGTGCCATAACTTTGCAGGGAAGCTTCAGAACTTGAAATTTTCACCTCCCACTGTAGCAGAAAGGGTCTTTCTAGTAGTTGCACATCAAATCTAAGCTGTCTGAAGTGTTGTTCCAAAGTTATCAACATTTTTACGTTTGGCGTTCCGGAACCCACCTTATCTCAGGCTGAAAACGTATTTTCTGCATTGTGCCATAACTTTGCAGGGAAGCTTTAGAACATGAAATGTTCACCTCCCACTATCGCAGAAAGGGTCTTTCTAGTAGTTGCACATCAAATCTAAGCTGTCTGAAGTGTTTTTCCAAAGTTATCAACATTTTTATGTTTGGCGTTCCGGAACACACCTTATCTCAGGCTGAAAACGCGTTTTCTGCATTGTTCCTTAACTTTGCAGAGAAGCTTCAGAACATGAAATTTTCAACTCCCACTATAACAGACTGGGTCTTTTGAGTAGTTGCACATCAAATATAAGTTGTTTGAAGTGTTTCTCGAAAGCTATCAACATTTTTATGTTTGGCGTTACGGAAACGACTATATCTCGGGCTGAAAACGCGTTTTCTGCATTGTGCCATAACTTTGGAGGGAAGCTTCAGAACATGAAATTTTCACCTCCCACTATAGCAGAAAGGGTCTTTCTAGTCGTTGTACATCAAATCTAAGCTGTTTGAAGTGTTTTTCCAAAGTTATCAACATTTTTATGTTTGGCGTTCCGGAACCCAACTTATCTCGGGCTGAAAACACTTTTTCTGCATTGTGCCATAACTTTGGAGGGAAGCTTCAGAAAATGAAATTTTCACCTCCCATAATAGCAGAAAGGGTCATTCTCGTTGTTACACATCAAATCTAAGCTATTTGAAGTGTTTTTCCAAAGTTATCAACATTTTTATGTTTGGCGTTCCGGAACCCACCTTATCTCTGGCTGAAAACGTGTTTTCTGCTTTGTGCCATAACTTTGCTGGGAATCTTTAGAACATGAAATTTTAACCTCCCACAATAGCATAAAGGGTCTTTCTTGTAGTTGCACATCAAATCTAAGCTGTCTGAAGTGTTTTTCGAAAGTTATCAACATTTTGAAGTTTGGTGTTCCGGAACCCTCCTTATCTCAGGCTGAAAACGCATTTTCTGCATTGTTCCTTAACTTTGCAGGGAAGCATCAGAACATGAAATTTTAACCTCCACCTGTAGCAGAATGGGTCTTTCTAGTAGTTGCACATCAAATCTAAGCTGTCTGAAGTGTTTTTCCAAAGTTATCAACATTTTTAAGTTTGGTGTTCCGGAACCCTCCTTATCTCAGGCTGAAAACGCATTTTCTGCATTGTTCCTTAACTTTGCAGGGAAGCATCAGAACATGAAATTTTCAACTCCCACTATGACAAACAGGGTCTTTCTAATAGTTGCACATCAAATCTAATCTGTCTGAAGTGTTTTTCCAAAGTTATCAACATTTTTATGTTTGGCGTTCCGGAACCCACCTTATCTCAGGCTGAAAACGCGTTTTCTGCATTGTGCCATAACTTTGCAGGGAAGCTTCAGAACATGAAATTTTAACCTCCCACTGTAGCAGAAAGGGTCTTACTAGTAGTTGGAAATCAAATCTAAGCTGTCTGAAGTGTTTTTCCAAAGTTATCAACATTTTTATGTTTGAATTTCCGGAACCCACCTTGTCTCAGGCTGAAAACGCGTTTTCTGCATTGTGCCATAACTTTGAAGGAAAGCTTCAGAACATGAAAGTTTCACCTCCCACAATAGCATAAAGGGTCTTTCTTGTAGTTGCACATCAAATCTACGCTGTCTGGAGTGTTTTTCCAAAGTTATCAACGTTTTTACGTTTGGCGTTCCGGAACCCACCTTATCTCAGGCTGAAAACGCGTTTTCTGCATTTTGCCATAACTTTGCAGGAAGCTTCACAACATGAAATTTTCACCTCCCACTATAGATGAAAGGGTCTTTCTAGTAGTTGTACATCAAATCTAAGCTTTCTGAAATGTTTTTTCCAAAGTTATCAACATTTTTATGTTTGGCGTTCCAGAACCCACCTTATCTCAGGCTGAAAACGCGTTTTCTGCATTGTCCCAAAACTTTGCAGGGAAACTTCAGAACATGAAATTTTCACTTCCCACTATAGCAGAAAGGGTCTTTCTCGTAGTTGCACATTAAATCTAAGCTGTCTGAAATGTTTTTTCCAAAGTTATCAACATTTTTATGTTTGGCGTTCCGGAACCCACCTTATCTCAGGCTGAAAACGCGTTTTTTGCATTGTGCCATAACTTTGCAGGAAGCTTCAGAACATGAAATTTTCACCTCCCACTACAGCAGAAAGGGTCTTTCGAGTAGTTGCACATCAAATCTAAGTTGTCTGAAATGTTTTTTCCAAAGTTATCAACATTTTTATGTTTGGCGTTCCGGTACCCACCTTATCTCTGGCTGAAAACGCATTTTCTGCTTTGTGCCATAACTTTTCTGGGAATCTTTAGAACATGAAATTTTAACCTCCCACAATAGCATAAAGGGTCTTTCTTGTAGTTGCACATCAAATCTAAGCTGTCTGAAGTGGTTTCCCAAAGTTATCAACATTTTTATGTTTGGCGTTCCGGAACCTACCTTTTTTCAGGCTGAAAAGGCGTTTTCTGCATTGTGCCATAACTTTGCAGGGAAGCTTCAGAACATGAAATTTTAACCTCCCACTGTAGCAGAAAGGGTCTTACTAGTAGTTGGAAATCAAATCTAAGCTGTCTGAAGTGTTTTTCCAAAGTTATCAACATTTTTATGTTTGGCGTTCCGGAACCCACCTTATCTCTGGCTGAAAACGTGTTTTCTGCTTTGTGCCATAACTTTGCTGGGAATCTTTAGAACATGAAATTTTAACCTCCCACAATAGCATAAAGGGTCTTTCTTGTAGTTGCACATCAAATCTAAGCTGTCTGAAGTGTTTTTCGAAAGTTATCAACATTTTGAAGTTTGGTGTTCCGGAACCCTCCTTATCTCAGGCTGAAAACGCATTTTCTGCATTGTTCCTTAACTTTGCAGGGAAGCATCAGAACATGAAATTTTAACCTCCACCTGTAGCAGAATGGGTCTTTCTAGTAGTTGCACATCAAATCTAAGCTGTCTGAAGTGTTTTTCCAAAGTTATCAACATTTTTAAGTTTGGTGTTCCGGAACCCTCCTTATCTCAGGCTGAAAACGCATTTTCTGCATTGTTCCTTAACTTTGCAGGGAAGCATCAGAACATGAAATTTTCAACTCCCACTATGACAAACAGGGTCTTTCTAATAGTTGCACATCAAATCTAATCTGTCTGAAGTGTTTTTCCAAAGTTATCAACATTTTTATGTTTGGCGTTCCGGAACCCACCTTATCTCAGGCTGAAAACGCGTTTTCTGCATTGTGCCATAACTTTGCAGGGAAGCTTCAGAACATGAAATTTTAACCTCCCACTGTAGCAGAAAGGGTCTTACTAGTAGTTGGAAATCAAATCTAAGCTGTCTGAAGTGTTTTTCCAAAGTTATCAACATTTTTATGTTTGAATTTCCGGAACCCACCTTGTCTCAGGCTGAAAACGCGTTTTCTGCATTGTGCCATAACTTTGAAGGAAAGCTTCAGAACATGAAAGTTTCACCTCCCACAATAGCATAAAGGGTCTTTCTTGTAGTTGCACATCAAATCTACGCTGTCTGGAGTGTTTTTCCAAAGTTATCAACGTTTTTACGTTTGGCGTTCCGGAACCCACCTTATCTCAGGCTGAAAACGCGTTTTCTGCATTTTGCCATAACTTTGCAGGAAGCTTCACAACATGAAATTTTCACCTCCCACTATAGATGAAAGGGTCTTTCTAGTAGTTGTACATCAAATCTAAGCTTTCTGAAATGTTTTTTCCAAAGTTATCAATATTTTTATGTTTGGCGTTCCAGAACCCACCTTATCTCAGGCTGAAAACGCGTTTTCTGCATTGTCCCAAAACTTTGCAGGGAAACTTCAGAACATGAAATTTTCACTTCCCACTATAGCAGAAAGGGTCTTTCTCGTAGTTGCACATTAAATCTAAGCTGTCTGAAATGTTTTTTCCAAAGTTATCAACATTTTTATGTTTGGCGTTCCGGAACCCACCTTATCTCAGGCTGAAAACGCGTTTTTTGCATTGTGCCATAACTTTGCAGGAAGCTTCAGAACATGAAATTTTCACCTCCCACTACAGCAGAAAGGGTCTTTCGAGTAGTTGCACATCAAATCTAAGTTGTCTGAAATGTTTTTTCCAAAGTTATCAACATTTTTATGTTTGGCGTTCCGGTACCCACCTTATCTCTGGCTGAAAACGCATTTTCTGCTTTGTGCCATAACTTTTCTGGGAATCTTTAGAACATGAAATTTTAACCTCCCACAATAGCATAAAGGGTCTTTCTTGTAGTTGCACATCAAATCTAAGCTGTCTGAAGTGGTTTCCCAAAGTTATCAACATTTTTATGTTTGGCGTTCCGGAACCTACCTTTTTTCAGGCTGAAAAGGCGTTTTCTGCATTGTGCCATAACTTTGCAGGGAAGCTTCAGAACATGAAATTTTAACCTCCCACTGTAGCAGAAAGGGTCTTACTAGTAGTTGGAAATCAAATCTAAGCTGTCTGAAGTGTTTTTCCAAAGTTATCAACATTTTTATGTTTGAAGTTCCGGAACCCACCTTGTCCCTGGCTGAAAACGCGTTTTCTGCATTGTGCCATAACTTTGAAGGAAAGCTTCAGAACATGAAAGTTTCACCTCCCACTATAGCGGAAAGGGTCTTTCTAGTAGTTGCACATCAAATCTAATCTGTCTGAAATGTTGTTCCAAAGTTATCAACATTTTTAAGTTTGGCGTTTCGGAACCCACCTTATCTCAGGCTGAAAACGCGTTTTCTGCATTGTGCCTTAACTTCTCAGGGAAGCTTCAGAACATGAAATGTTCACTTCCCACTATAGCAGAAAGGGTCTTTCTAGTAGTTGCACATCAAATCTAATCTGTCTGAAGTGTTTTTCCAAAGTTATCAACATTTTTATGTTTGGCGTTCCGGAATCGACCTTATCTCAGGCTTAAAACGCGTTTTACGCATTGTGCCATAACTTTGCAGGGAACCTTTAGAACATGAAATTTTCACCTCCCACTATAGCAGAAAGGGTCTTTCTAGTAGTTGCACATCAAATCTAAGCTGTCTGAAGTGTTTTTCCAAAGTTATCAACATTTTTATGTTTGGCGTTCCGGAACCCACCTTATCTCTGCCTGAAAACGCGTTTTCTGCATTGTGCCTTTACTTTTCTGGGGAGCTTCAGAACATGGAATTTTCACATCCCACGATAACAGAAAGGGTCCTTCTAGTAGTTGCACATCAAATCTAAGCTGTCTGAAGTGTTGTTCCAAAGTTATCAACATTTTTACGTTTGGCGTTCCGGAACCCACCTTATGTCAGGCTGAAAACGTATTTTCTGCATTGTGCCACAACTTCTCAGGGAAGCTTCAGATCACGAAATTTTCACCTCCCACTATAGCAGAAAGGGTTTTTCTAGTATTTGCTCATCAAATCTAAGCTGTCTGAATACTTTTTCCAAAATTATCAACATTTTTATGTTTGGCGTTCCGGAACCCACCTTATCTCAGGCTGAAAACGCGTTTTCTGTTGTGTGCCATAACTTTGCAGGGAAGCTTCAGAACTTAAAATTTTCACCTCCCACTATATCAGAAAGGGTCTTTCTCGTAGTTGCACATCAAATCTAAGTTGTCTGAAGTGTTTTTCCAAAGTTATCAACATTTTTATGTTTGGCGTTCCGGAACTCGGCTTATCTCAGGCTGAAAACGCGTTTTCTGCATTGTGCCATAACTTTGCAGGGAAGCTTCAGAACATGAAATTTTAGCCTCCCACTGTAGCAAAAAGGGTCTTTCTAGTAGTTGCACATCAAATCTAATCTGTCTGAAGTGTTGTTCCAAAGTTATCAACATTTTTACGTTTGGCGTTCCGGAACCCTCCTTATCTCAGGCTGAAAACGTATTTTCTGCATAGTGCCATAATTTTGCAGGGAAGCTTCAGAACATGAAATATTCACCTCCCACTATCGCAGAAAGGGTCTTTCTAGTAGTTGCACATCAAATATAAGTTGTCTGAAGTGTTTCTCGAAAGCTATCAACATTTTTATGTTTGGCGTTACGGAAACGACCATATCTCTGGCTGAAAACGCATTTTCTGCATTGTGCCATAACTTTGCAGGGAAGCTTCAGAACATGAAATTTTCACGTCCCACTATAACAGACAGGGTCTTTCTAGTAGTTGCACATCAAATCTAAGTTGTCTGAAGTGTTTTTTAAAAGCTATCAACATTTTTTAGGTTGGCGTTCCAGAAACGACCTTATCTCGGGCTGAAAACGCTTTTTCTGCGTTGTGCCATAACTTTGCAGGGAAGCTTCAGAACATCAAATTTTCACCTCCCACTATAGCAGAAAGGGTCTTTCTAGTCGTTGTACTTCAAATCTAAGCTGTGTGAAGTGTTTTTCCAAAGTTATCAACATTTTTATGTTTGGCGTTCCGGAACCCACCTTATCTCGGGCTGAAAACGCTTTTTCTGCATTGTGCTATAACTTTGCAGGGAAGCTTCAGAACATCAAATTTTCACCTCCCACTATAGCAGAAAGGGTCTTTCTAGTCGTTGCACATCAAATCTAAGCTGTCTGAAGTGTTTTTCCAAAGTTATCAACATTTTTACGTTTGGCGCTCCGGAACCCACATTACCTCAGGCTGAATACGCGTTTTCTGCATTGTGTCATAACTTTGCAGGGAAGCTTCAGAACATGAAATTTTAACCTCCCACTGTAGCAGAAAGGGTCTTTCTATTAGTTGCACATCAAATCTAAGCTGTCTGAAGTGATTTTCGGACGTTATCAACATTTTTATGTTTGGCGTTCCGGAACCCACCTTGTCTCATGCTGAAAACGCGTTTTTTGCATTGTGCCATAACTTTGAAGGAAAGCTTCAGAACATGAAAGTTTCACCTCCCACTATAGCAGAAAGGGTCTTTCTCGTAGTTACACATCAAATCTAAGCTATTTGAAGTGTTTTTCCAAAGTTATCAACATTTTTATGTTTGGCGTTCCGGAACCCACCTTATCTCTGGCTGAAAACGTGTTTTCTGCTTTGTGCCATAACTTTGCTGGGAATCTTTAGAACATGAAATTTTCACCTCCCACTATAGCAGAAAGGGTCTTTCTAGTCGTTGTACATCAAATCTAAGCTTTTTGAAGTGTTGTTCCAAAGTTATCAACATTTTTACGTTTGGCGTTCCGGAACCCACCTTATCTCAGGCTGAAAACTCGTTTTGTGCATTGTGCCATAACTTCTCAGGGTAGCTTCAGAACATGAAATGTTCACCTCACACTATAGCAGAAAGGGTCTTTCCAGTAGTTGCACATCAAATCTAAGCTGTCTGAAGTGTTTTTCCAAAGTTATCAACATTTTTACGTTTGGCGCTCCGGAACCCACATTACCTCAGGCTGAATACGCGTTTTCTGCATTGTGTCATAACTTTGCAGGGAAGCTTCAGAACATGAAATTTTAACCTCCCACTGTAGCAGAAAGGGTCTTTCTAGTAGTTGCACATCAAATCTAAGCTGTCTGAAGTGATTTTCGGAAGTTATCAACATTTTTATGTTTGGCGTTGCGGAACCCACCTTGTCTCATGCTGAAAACGCGTTTTTTGCATTGTGCCATAACTTTGAAGGAAAGCTTCAGAACATGAAAGTTTCACCTCCCACTATAGCAGAAAGGGTCTTTCTCGTAGTTACACATCAAATCTAAGCTATTTGAAGTGTTTTTCCAAAGTTATCAACATTTTTATGTTTGGCGTTCCGGAACCCACCTTATCTCTGGCTGAAAACGTGTTTTCTGCTTTGTGCCATAACTTTGCTGGGAATCTTTAGAGCATGAAATTTTCACCTCCCACTATAGCAGAAAGGGTCTTTCTAGTCGTTGTACATCAAATCTAAGCTTTTTGAAGTGTTGTTCCAAAGTTATCAACATTTTTAGGTTTGGCGTTCCGGAACCCACCTTATCTCAGGCTTAAAACTCGTTTTGTGCATTGTGCCATAACTTCTCAGGGTAGCTTCAGAACATGAAATGTTCACCTCACACTATAGCAGAAAGGGTCTTTCCAGTAGTTGCACATCAAATCTAAGCTGTCTGAAGTGTTTTTCCAAAGTTATCAACATTTTTATGTTTGGCGTACCGGAATCGACCTTATCTCAGGCTTAAAACGCGTTTTACGCATTGTGCCATAACTTTGCAGGGAACCTTTCGAACATGAAATTTTCACCTCCCACTATAGCAGAAAGGGTCTTTCTCGTAGTTGCACATCAAATCTAAGCTGTCTGAAGTGTTGTTCCAAAGTTATCAACATTTTTACGTTTGGCGTTCCGGAACCCACCTTATCTCAGGCTGAAAACTCGTTTTGTGCATTGTGCCATAACTTCTCAGGGTAGCTTCAGAACATGAAATTTTCACCTCACACTATAGCAGAAAGGGTCTTTCTAGTAGTTGCACGTCAAATCTAAGCTGTCTGAAATGTTGTCCCAAAGTTATCAACATTTTTACTTTTGGCGTTTCGGAACCCACCTTATCTCAGGCTGAAAACGCGTTTTCTGCATTGTGCCATAACTTCTCAGGGAAGCTTCAGAACATGAAATGTTCAGCTCCCACTTAGCAGAAAGGGTCTTTCTAGTAGTTGCACATCAAATCTAAGCTGTCTGAAGTGTTTTTCCAAAGATATCAACATTTTTATGTTTGGCGTTCCAGAATCGACCTTATCTCTGGCTGAAAACGTATTTTCTGCATTGTGCCATAACTTCTCAGGGAAGCTTCAGATCACGAAATTTTCACCTCCCACTATAGCAGTAAGGGTTTTTCTAGTAGTTGCACATCAAATCTAAGCTGTCTGAAGTGTTTTTCCAAAGTTATCAACATTTTTATGTTTGGCGTTCCGGAACTCACCTTATCTCAGGCTGAAAACGCGTTTTCTGCATTGTTCCTTAACTTTGCAGAGAAGCTTCAGAACATGAAATTTTCAACTCCCACTATAACAGACTGGGTCTTTCGACTAGTTGCACATCAAATATAAGTTGTCTGAAGTGTTTCTCGAAAGCTGTCAACATTTTTATGTTTGGCGTTACGGAAACGACCATATCTCGGGCTGAAAACGCGTTTTCTGCATTGTGCCATAACTTTGCAGGGAAGCTTCAGAACATGAAATTTTCACCTCCCACTATAACAGACAGAGTCTTTCTAGTAGTTGCACATCAAATCTAAGTTGTCTGAAGTGTTTTTTAAAAGCTATCAACATTTTTTAGGTTGGCGTTCCAGAAACGACCTTATCTCGGGCTGAAAACGCTTTTTCTGCATTGTGCCATAACTTTGCAGGGAAGCTTCAGAACATCGAATTTTCACCTCCCACTATAGCAGAAAGGGTCTTTCTAGTCGTTGTACATCAAATCTAAGCTGTTTGAAGTGTTTTTCCAAAGTTATCAACATTTTTATCTTTGGCGTTCCGGAACCCACCTTATCTCGGGCTGAAAACGCTTTTTCTGCATTGTGCCATAACTTTGCAGGGAAGCTTCAGAACATGAAAATTTAACCTCCCACTATAACAGACAGGGTCTTTCTAGTAGTTGCACATCAAATCTAAGCTGTCTGAAGTGTTTTTCGAAAGTTATCAACATTTTTACGTTTGGCGCTCCGGAACCCACATTACCTCAGGCTGAATACGCGTTTTCTGCATTGTGTCATAACTTTGCAGGGAAGCTTCAGAACATGAAATTTTAACCTCCCACTGTAGCAGAAAGGGTCTTTCTAGTAGTTGCACATCAAATCTAAGCTGTCTGAAGTGTTTTTCGGAAGTTATCAACATTTTCATGTTTGGCGTTCCGGAACCCACCTTGTCTCATGCTGAAAACGCGTTTTTTGCATTGTGCCATAACTTTGAAGGAAAGCTTCAGAACATGAAATTTTAACCTCCACCTGTAGCAGAATGGGTCTTTCTAGTAGTTGCACATCAAATCTAAGCTGTCTGAAGTGTTTTTCCAAAGTTATCAACATTTTTAAGTTTGGTGTTCCGGAACCCTCGTTATCTCAGGCTGAAAACGCATTTTCTGCATTGTTCCTTAACTTTGCAGGGAAGCATCAGAACATGAAATTTTCAACTCCCACTATGACAAACAGGGTCTTTCTAATAGTTCCACATCAAATCTAATCTGTCTGAAGTGTTTTTCGAAAGTTATCAACATTTTTATGTTTGGCGTTCCGGAACCCACCTTATCTCAGGCTGAAAACGCGTTTTCTGCATTGTGCCATAACTTTGAAGGAAAGCTTCAGAACATGAAATTTTAACCTCCACCTGTAGCAGAATGGGTCTTTCTCGTAGTTGCACATCAAATCTAAGCTGTCTGAAGTGTTTTTCCAAAGTTATCAACATTTTTATGTTCGAAGTTCCGGAACCCACCTTGTCTCAGGCTGAAAACGCGTTTTCTGCATTGTGCCATAAATTTGAAGGAAAGCTTCAGAACATGAAAGTTTCACCTCCCACTATAGCAGAAAGGGTCTTTCTAGTAGTTACACATCAAATCTAAGCTATCTAAAGTGTTTTTCCAAAGTTATCAACATTTTTATGTTTGGCGTTCCGGAACCCGCCTCATCTCTGGCTGAAAAAGCGTTTTGTGCTTTGTCCCATAACTTTGCTGGGAATCTTTAGAACATGAAATTTTAACCTCCCACAATAGCATAAAGGGTCTTTCTTGCAGTTGCACATCAAATCTAAGCTGTCCGGAGTGTTTTTCCAAAGTTATCAACGTTTTCACGTTTGGCGTTCCGGAACCCACCTTATCTCAGGCTGAAAACGCGTTTTCTGCATTTTGCCATAACTTTGCAGGAAGCTTCACAACATGAAATTTTCACCTCCCACTATAGATGAAAAGGTCTTTCTAGTAGTTGTACATCAAATCTAAGCTTTCTGAAATGTTTTTTCCAAATTTATCAACATTTTTATGTTTGGCGTTCCGGAACCCACCTTATCTCAGGCTGAAAACGCGTTTTCTGCATTGTCCCATAACTTTGCAGGGAAGCTTCAGAACATGAAATTTTAACCTCCCACTGTAGCAGAAAGGGTCTTTCTATTAGTTGCACATCAAATCTAAGCTGTCTGAAGTGTTTTTCCAAAGTTATCAACATTTTTAAGTTTGGTGTTCCGGAACCCACCTTATCTCAGGCTGAAAACGCGTTTTCTGCATTGTTCCTTAACTTTGCAGGGAAGCATCAGAACATGAAATTTTCAACTCCCACTATGACAAACAGGGTCTTTCTAATAGTTGCTCATCAAATCTAATCTGTCTGAAGTGTTTTTCGAAAGTTATCAACATTTTTATGTTTGGCGTTCCGGAACCCACCTTATCTCAGGCTGAAAACTCGTTTTCTGCATTGTGCCATAACTTTGCAGCGAAGCTTCAGAACATGAAATTTTCACCTCCCACTATAGCAGAAAGGGTCTTTCTCGTAGTTGCACATGAAATATAAGCTGTCTGAAGTGTTTTTCCAAAGTTATCAACATTTTTATGTTTGGCGTTCCGGAACCCACCTTATCTCAGGCTGAAAACGTGTTTTCTGCATTGAGCCATAACTTTGCTGGGAATCTTTAGAACATGAAATTTTAACCTCCCACAATAGCATAAAGGGTCTTTCTTGTAGTTGCACATCAAATCTAAGCTATCTGAAGTGTTTTTCCAAAGTTATCAACATTTTTATGTTTGGCGTTCCGGAACCCACCTCATCTCTGGCTGAAAAAGCGTTTTCTGCTTTGTGCCATAACTTTGCTGGGAATATTTAGAACATGAAATTTTAACCTCCCACAATAGCATAAAGGGTCTTTCTTGTAGTTGCACATCAAATCTAAGCTGTCTGAAGTGTTTTTCCAAAGTTATCAACATTTTTACGTTTGGCGCTCCGGAACCCACATTACCTCTGGCTGAAAACGCGTTTTCTGCATTGTGCGATAACTTTGCTGGGAATCTTTAGAACATGAAATTTTAACCTCCCACAATAGCATAAAGGGTCTTTCTTGTAGTTGCACATCAAATCTAAGCTGTCTGAAGTGGTTTCCCAAAGTGATCAACATTTTTATGTTTGGCGTTCCGGAACCCACCTTTTTTCAGGCTGAAAAGGCGTTTTCTGCATTGTGCCATAACTTTGCAGGGAAGCTTCAGAACATGAAATTTTAACCTCCCACTGTAGCAGAAAGGGTCTTTCTATTAGTTGCACATCAGATCTAAGCTGTCTGAAGTGTTTTTCCAAAGTTATCAACATTTTTAAGTTTGGTGTTCCGGAACCCACCTTATCTCAGGCTGAAAACGCGTTTTCTGCATTGTTCCTTAACTTTGCAGGGAAGCATCAGAACATGAAATTTTCAACTCCCACTATGACAAACAGGGTCTTTCTAATAGTTGCACATCAAATCTAATCTGTCTGAAGTGTTTTTCGAAAGTTATCAACAATTTTATGTTTGGCGTTCCGGAACCCACCTTATCTCAGGCTGAAAACGCCTTTTCTGCATTGTGCCATAACTTTGCAGGGAAGCTTCAGAACATGAAATTTTCACCTCCCACTATAGCAGAAAGGGTATTTCTCGTAGTTGCACATGAAATATAAGCTGTCTGAAGTGTTTTTCGAAAGTTATCAACATTTTTATGTTTGGCGTTCCGGAACCCACCTTATCTCAGGCTGAAAACGCGTTTTCTGCATTGTGCCATAACTTTGCAGGAAGCTTCAGAACATGAAATTTTCACCTCCCACTATAGCAGAAAGGGTCTTTGTAGTAGTTGCACATCAAATCTAAGCTGTCTGAAGTGTTTTTCGAAAATTATCAACATTTTTATGTTTGGCGTTCCGCAACCCACCTTGTCTCAGGCTGAAAAAGCGTTTTCTGCATTGTGCCATAACTTTGAAGGAAAGCTTCAGAACATGAAAGTTTCACCTCCCACTATAGCAGAAAGGGTCTTTCTAGTAGTTACACATCAAATATAAGCTGTCTGAAAGTGTTATTCGAAAGTTATCAACATTTTTATGTTTGGCGTTCCGGAACCCACCTTATCTCTGGCTGAAAACGCATTTACTGCTTTGTGGCATAACTTTGCTGGGAATCTTTAGAACATGAAATTTTAACCTCCCACAATAGCATAAAGGGTCTTTAATGTAGTTGCACATCAAATCTAAGCTGTCTGAAGTGGTTTTCCAAAGTTATCAACATTTTTATGTTTGGCGTTCCGGAACCCACCTTATCTCTGGCTGAAAACGCATTTTCTGCTTTGTGCCATAAATTTGCAGGAAGCTTCAGAACATGAAATTTTCACCTCCCACTATAGCAGAAAGGGTCTTTCTCGTAGTTGCACATCAAATCTAAGCTGTCTGAAATGTTTTTTCCAAAGTTATCAACATTTTTATGTTTGGCGTTCCGGAACCCTCCTTATCTCAGGCTGAAAAAGCGTTTTCTGCATTGTGCCATAACTTTGCAGGGAAGCTTCAGAACATGAAATTTTAACCTCCCACTGTAGCAGAAAGGGTCTTTCTAGTAGTTGCACATCAAATCTAAGCTGTCTGAAGTGTTTTTCCAAAGTTATAAACATTTTTATGTTTGGCGTTCTGGAACCCACCTTATCTCAGGCAGAAAACGCGGTTTCTGCATTGTTCCTTAACTTTGCAGAGAAGCTTCAGAACATGAAATTTTCACCTCCCACTATAGCAGAAAGGGTCTTTCTAGTCGTTGCACATTAAATCTAAGCTTTCTGATATGTTTTTCCAAAGTTATCAACATTTTTACGTTTGCCGCTCTGGAACCCACATTATCTCGGGCTGAAAACGCTTTTCTGCATTGTGCCATAACTTTGCAGGGAAGCTTCAGAACATGAAATTTTAACCTCCCACTGTAGCAGAAAGGATCTTTCTAGTAGTTGCACATCAAATCTAAGCTGTCTGAAGTGTTTTTCCAAAGTTATCAACATTTTTAAGTTTGGCGTTCCGGAACCCACCTTATCGCAGGCTGAAAACGCGTTTTCTGCATTGTTCCTTAACTTTGCAGGGAAGCATCAGAACATGAAATTTTCTCCTCCGACTATAAGCATAAAGGGTCTCTCTAGTAGTTGCACATCAAATCTAACCTGTCTGAAGTGTTTTTCCAAAGTTATCAACATTTTTATGTTTGGCGTTCCGGAACCCACCTTTTGTCAGGCTGAAAACGCGTTTTCTGCATTGTTCCATAACTTTGCAGCGAAGCTTCAGAACATGAAATTTTAACCTCCCACTATAGCAGAAAGGGTCTTTCTCGTAGTTACACATCAAATCTAAGCTGTCTGAAGTGTTTTTCGAAAGTTTTCAAGATTTGTATGTTTGGTGTTCCTGAATCGACCTTATCTCAGGCTGAAAACGCGTTTTCTGCATTGTGCCATAACTTTGCAGGGAAGCTTCAGATCATGAAATGTTCATTTCCCACTATAGCAGAAAGGGTCTTTCTCGTAAAAAGCACATCAAATCGAAGCTGTCTGAAGTGTTTGTCCAAAGTTATCAACATTTTTATATTTGGCGTTCCGGAATCAACCTTATCTCAGGCTGAAAACGCATTTTACGCATTGTGCCATAACTTTGCAGGAAAGCTTCAGAACATGAAATTTTCACCTCCCATTATAGCAGAAAGGGTCTTTCTAGTAGTTGCACATCAAATCTAAGCTGTCTGAAGTGTTTTTCCGAAGTTATCAACATTTTTATGTTTGGCGTTCCGGAATTGACCATATGTGAGGCTGAAAACGCGTTTTCTGCATTGTGACATACCTTTGCAGGGAAGCTTCAGAACATGAAATTTTAACCTCCCACGATAGCAGAAAGGGTCTATCTAGTAGTTGCACATCAAATCTAAGCTGTCTGAAGTGTTTTTCCAAAGTTATCAATATTTTTATGTTTGGCTTTCCGGAATCGACCTTATCTCAGGCTGAAAACGCCTTTTACACATTGTTTCATAACTTTGCCGGGAAGGTTGAGAACATCAAATTTTCACCTCCCACTATAACAGAAAGGGTTTTTCTAGTAGTTGCACATCAAATCTAAGCTGTCTGAAGTGTTTTTCCACAGTTATCAACATTCTTATGTTTGGCGATCCGGAATCAACCTTATCTCAGGCTGAAAATGCGTTTTCTGCAATGTGCCATAACTTTGCAGGGAAGTTTCAGAACATGAAATTTTCAACTCCCACTATAGCAGAATGGGTCTTTCTAGTAGTTGCACATCAAATCTAAGCTGTCTGAAGTGTTTTTCCAAATTTATCAAAATTTTTATGTTTGGCATTCCGGAATCGACCTTATCTCAGGCTGAAAACGCGTTTTCTGCATTGTGCCATAACTTTGCAGGGAAGCTTCAGAACATGAAATTTTCACCTCCCACTGTAGCTAAAAGGGTCTTTCTAGTAGTTGCACATCAAATCTAAGCTGTCTGAAGTGATTTTCCAAAGTTATCAACATTTTTAAGTTTGGCGTGCTGGAACCCACCTAATCTCTGGCTGAAAACGCGTTTCCTGCATTGTTGCATAACTTTGCAGGGATGCTTCAGAACATGAAATGTTCGCCTCCCACTATAGCAGATAGGGTCTTTCGAGGAGTTGCACATCAAATCTAAGCTGTCTGAAGTGTTTTTCCAAAGTTATCAACATTTTTATGTTTGGCGTTCTGGAACCCACCTTATCTCAGGTTGAAAACGCGTTTTCTGCATTGTGCCATAACTTTGCAGGGAAGCTTCAGAACATGAAATTTTCACCTCCCACTATAGCAGAAAGTGTCTTTCTAGTAGTTGCACATCAAATCTAAGCTGTCTGAAGTGTTTTTCCAAAGTTATCAACATTTTTATGTGTGGCGCTCCAGAACCCACCTTATCTCAGCCTGAAAACGCGTTTTACATATTTTGCCATAACTTTGCAGGGAAGCTTCAGAAGATGAAATTTTAACATCCCACTATAGCAGAAAGGGTCTTTCTAGTAGTTGCACATAAAATCTAAGTTGTCTGAAGTGTTTTTCCAAAGTTATCAACATTCTTATGTTTGGCGTTCGGGAATCAACCTTATCTCAGACTGAAAACGTGTTTTCTGCATTGTGCCATAACTTTGCAGGGAAACTTCAGAACATGAAATTTTCACCTCCAACTATAGCAGAAAGGGTCTTTCTAGTAGTTTCACATCAAATCTAAGCTGTCTGAAGTGTTTTTCCAAAGTTATCAACATTCTTATGTTTGGCGTTCCGGAATCAACCTTATCTGAGGCTGAAAACGCGTTTTACGCATTGTGCCATAACTTTGCAGGAAAGCTTCAGAACATGAAATTTTCAACTCCCACTATAGCAGAAAGGGTCTTTCGAGGAGTTGCACATCAAATCAAAGCTGTCTGAAGTGTTTTTCCAAAGTTATCAACATTTTTATGTTTGGCGTTCTGGAATCCACCTTATCTCAGGCTGAAAACGCGTTTTCTGCATTGTGCCATAACTTTGTAGGGAAGCTTATGTTTGGCGTTCCAGAAACAACCTTATCTCAGGCTGAAAATGCGTTTTAGATATTTTGCCATAACTTTGCAGGGAAGCTTCAGAACATGAAATTTTGACATCCCACTATAGCAGATAGGGTCTTTCTAGTAGTTGCACATCAAATCTAAGCTGTCTGAAGTGTTTTTCCAAAGTTATCAACATTCTTATGTTTGGCGATCCGGAATCAACCTTATCTCAGGCTGAAAACGCGTTTTACGCATTGTGCCATAACTTTGCAGGAAAGCTTCAGAACATGAAATTTTCAACTCCCATTATAGCAGAAAGGGTCTTTCTCATACTTGCACATCAAATCTTAGCTGTCTGAAGTGTTTTTTGAAAGTTTTCAACATTTTTATGTTTGGCGTTCCTGAATCGACCTTATCTCAGGCTGAAAATGCGTTTTCTGCAATGTGCCATAACTTTGCAGGGAAGTTTCAGAACATGAAATTTTCAACTCCCACTATAGCAGAATGGGTCTTTCTAGTAGTTGCACATCAAATCTAAGCTGTCTGAAGTGTTTTTCCAAATTTATCAAAATTTTTATGTTTGGCATTCCGGAATCGACCTTATCTCAGGCTGAAAACGCGTTTTCTGCATAGTGCCATAACTTTGCAGGGAAGCTTCAGAACATGACATTTTCACCTCCCACTATAGCAGAAAGGGTCTTTCTAGCAGTTGCACATCAAATCTAAGGTGTCTGAAGTGTTTTTCCAAAGTTATCAACATTTTTATGTTTGGCGTTCTGGAACCCACCTTATCTCAGGCTGAAAACGCGTTTTCTGCATTGTGCCATAACTTTGCAGGGAAGCTTCAGAACATGAAATTTTCACCTCCCACTATAGCAGACAGTGTCTTTCTAGTAGTTGCACATCAAATCTAAGCTGTCTGAAGTGTTTTTCCAAAGTTATCAACATTTTTATGTGTGGCGTTCCGGAACCCACCTTATCTCAGCCTGAAAACGCGTTTTAGATATTTTGCCATAACTTTGCAGGGAAGCTTCAGAAGATGAAATTTTAACATCCCACTATAGCAGAAAGGGTCTTTCTAGTAGTTGCACATAAAATCTAAGTTGTCTGAAGTGTTTTTCCAAAGTTATCAACATTCTTATGTTTGGCGTTCCGGAATCAAGCTTATCTCAGACTGAAAACGTGTTTTCTGCATTGTGCCATAACTTTGCAGGGAAACTTCAGAACATGAAAATTTCACCTCCAACTATAGCAGAAAGGGTCTTTCTAGTAGTTGCACATCAAATCTAAGCTGTCTGAAGTGTTTTTCCAAAGTTATCAACATTTTTATGTTTGGCGTTCCGGAACCCACCTTATCTCAGGCTGAAAACGCGTTTTCTGCATTGTGCCATAACTTTGTAGGGAAGCTTATGTTTGGCGTTCCAGAAACAACCTTATCTCAGGCTGAAAATGCGTTTTACATATTTTGCCATAACTTTGCAGGGAAGCTTCAGAACATGAAATTTTTACCTCCCACTATAGCAGAAAGGGTCTTTCTAGTAGTTGCACATCAAATCTAAGCTGTCTGAAGTGTTTTTCGAAAGTTATCAACATTTTTATGTTTGGCGTTCCGGAACCCACCTTATCTCAGGCTGAAAACGCGTTTTACGCATTGTGCCATAACTTTGCAGGAAAGCTTCAGAACATGAAATTTTCAACTCCCACTATAGCAGAAAGGGTCTTTCTAGTAGTTGCACATCAAATCTAAGCTGTCTGAAGTGTTTTTCCAAAGTTATCAATATTTTTATGTTTGGCTTTCCGGAATCGACCTTATCTCAGGCTGAAAACGCGTTTCCTGCATTGTGGCATAACTTTGCAGGGATGCTTCAGAACATGAAATTTTCACCTCCCACTGTAGCAGAAAGGGTCTTTCGAGTAGTTGCACATCAAATCTAAGCTGACTGATGTGTTTTTCCGAAGTTATTAACATTTTTATGTTTGGCGTTCCGGAATCAACCTTATCTGAGGCTGAAAACGCCTTTTACACATTGTTTCATAACTTTGCCGGGAAGGTTGAGAACATAAAATTTTCACCTCCCACTATAGCAGAAAGGGTCTTTCTAGTAGTTGCACATCAAATCTAAGCTGTCTGAAGTGTTTTTCCAAAGTTATCAACATTTTTATGTTTGGCGTTCCGGAACCCACCTTATCTCAGGCTGTGAGCGCGTTTTCTGCATTGTGGCATAACTTTGGAGGAAAGCTTCAGAACATGAAATTTTCAATTCCCATTATAGCAGAAAGGGTCTTTCTCGTACTTGCACATCAAATCTTTGCTGTCTGAAGTGTTTTTTGAAAGTTTTGAACATTTTTATGTTTGGCGTTCCTGAATCGACCTTATCTCAGGCTGAAAATGCGTTTTCTGCAATGGGCCATAACTTTGCAGGGAAGTTTCAGAACATGAAATTTTCAACTCCCACTATAGCAGAATGGGTCTTTCTAGTAGTTGCACATCAAATCTAAGCTGTCTGAAGTGTTCTTCCAAAGTTATCAACATTTTTATGTTTGGCATTCCGGAATCGACCTTATCTCAGGCTGTAAACGCTTTTTTTGCATTGTGCCATAACTTTGGAGGGAAGCTTCAGAACATGAAATTTTCAATTCCCATTATAACAGAAAGGGTCTTTCTCATACTTGCACATCAAATCTAAGCTGTCTGAAGTGTTTTTTCAAAGTTATCATATTTTTATGTTTGGCGTTCCGGAATCGACCTTATCTCTCGCTGAAAATGCGTTTTCAGCATTGTGCCATCACTTTGCAGGAAAGCTGCAGAATATAAAATTTTCACCTCCCAGTATAGCAGAAAGGGTCTTTCTAGTAGTTGCACATCAAATCTAAGCTGTTTGAAGTGTTTTTCCAAGGTTATCAACATTTTTATGTTTGGCGTTCCGGAATCAACCTTATCTCAGGCTGAAAACGCGTTTTCTGCATTGTGCCATAACTTTGCAGGGAAGCTTCAGAACATGAAATGTTGACCTCCCACTATAGCAGAAAGGGTCTCTCTAGTAGTTGCACATCAAATCTAAGCTGTCTGAAGTGTTTTTCCAAAGTTATCAACATTTTTAAGTTTGGCGTTCCGGAATCGACCTTATCTCAGGCTGAAAACGCGTTTTACGCATTGTGCCATAACTTTGCATAAAGCTTCAGAACATTACATTTTCACATCCCACTAAAGCAGAAAGGGTCTTTCTCGTAGTTGCACGTCAAATCTAAGCTGACTGATGTGTTTTTCCGAAGTTATCAACATTTTTATGTTAGGCGTTCCGGAATCGATCTTATCTCAGGCTGAAAACGCCTTTTACACATTGTTTCATAACTTTGGAGGGAAGCTTCAGAACAAGAAAATTTTCAATTCCCATTATAACAGAAAGGGTCTTTCTCATACTTGCACATCAAATCTAAGCTGTCTGAAGAGTTTTTTGAAAGTTTTCAACATTTTTATGTTTGGCGTTCCTGAATTGATCTTATCTCAGGCTGAAAACGCGTTTTCTGCAATGTGCCATAACTTTGCTGGGAAGCTTCAAAACATGAAATTTTCAACTCCCACTATAGCAGAAGGGGTCTTTCTAGTAGTTGCACATCAAATCTAAGCTGTCTGAAGTGTTTTTCCAAAGTTATCAACATTTTTATGTTAAGCGTTCCGGATCGCACCTTATTGAAAACGCCTTTTCTGCATTGTGCCATAACTTTGCAGGGAAGCTTCAGAACTTGACATTTTCACCTCCCACTATAGCAGAAAGGGTCTTTCTAGTAGTTGCACATCAAACTAAGCTGTCTGATGTGTTTTTCGAAAGTTATCAACATTTTTTTGTTTGGCGTTCCGGAACCCACCTTATCTCAGGCTGAAAACGCGTTTTCTGCTTTGTGGCATAACTTTGCAGGGAAGCTTCGGAACATGACATTTTCACATCCCACTAAAGCAGAAAGGGTCTTTCTAGTAGTTGCACATCAAATCTAAGCTGTCTGAAGTGTATTTCCAATGTTATAAACATTTTAATGTTTGGCGTTCCGGAATCAACCTTGTCTCAGGCTGAAAACGCGTTTGACGCATTGTGCCATAACTTCTCAGGGAAGCTTCAGAACATGAAATGTTCACCTCCCACTATAGCTGAAAGGGTTTTTCTAATAGTTGCACATCAAATCTAAGCTGACTGAAGTGTTTTTCCAAAGTTATCAACATTCTTATGTATGGCGTTTCGGAATCAACCTTATCTCAGGCTGAAAACGCGTTTTCAGCATTGTGCCATCACTTTGCAGGAAAGCTGCAGAATATTAAATTTTTCACCTCCCACTATAGCAGAAAGGGTCTTTCTAGTAGTTGCACATCAAATCTAAGCTGTCTGAAGTGTTTTTTCAAAGTTATCAACATTTTTATGTTTGGCGTGCCGGAATCGATCTTATCTGAAGCTGAATACGCGATTTACGCATTCTGCCATAACTTTGCAGGGAATCTTCAGAACACGAAATTTTCATATCCCACTATAGCAGAAAGGGTCTTTCTAGTAGTTGCACATAAAATCTAAGCTGTCTGAAGTGTTTTTCCAAAGTTATAAACATTTTTATGTTTGGCGTTCCTGAATCAACCTTATCTCAGGCTGAAAACGCGTTTTACGCATTGCGCCATAACTTTGCAGGAAAGCTTCAGAACATGAAATTTTCAATTCCCACTAAAGCAGAAAGGGTTTTTCTCCTACTTGCACATCAAATCTAAGCTGTCTGAAGTGTTTTTCGATAGTTTTCAACATTTTTATATTTGGCTTTCCTTAATCGACCTTATCTCAGGCTGAAAACACGTTTTCTGCATTGTGCCATAACTTTGCAGGGAAGCTTCAAAACATGAAATTTTCAACTCCCACTACAGCAGAAAGGGTCTTTCTAGTAGTTGCACGTCAAATCTAAGCTGTCTGAAGTGTTTTTCCAAAGTTATCAACATTTTTATGTTTGGCATTCCAGAATCGACCTTATCTCTGGCTGAAAACGCGTTTTCTGCATTGTGCCATAACTTTCCAGGGAAACTTCAGAACATGAAATTTTCACCTCCCACTATAGCAGAAAGGGTCTTTCTAGTAGTTGCACATCAAATCTAAGCTGTCTGAAGTGTTTTTTCAAAGTTATCATATTTTTATGTTTGGCGTTCCGTAATTGACCTTGTCTCATGCTGAAAACGCGTTTTCTGCATTGTGCCATAACTTTGCAGGGAAGCTTCAGAACATGACATTTCAACATCCCACTATAGCAGAAAGGGTCTTTCTAGTAGTTGCACATCAAATCCAAGCTGTTTGAAGTGTTTTTCCAAAGTTATCAACATTTTTATGTTTGGCGTTCCGGAATCAACCTTATCTCAGGCTGAAAACGCGTTTTCTGCATTGTGCCATAACTTTGCAGGGAAGCTTCAGAACATGAAATGTTCACCTCCCACTATAGCAGAAAGGGTCTCTCTAGTAGTTGCACATCAAATCTAAGCTGTCTGAAGTGTTTTTCCAAAGTTATCAACATTTTTATGTTTGGCGTTCCGGAACCCACCTTTTCTCAGGTTGAAAATGCGTTTTCTGCATTGTGCCACAACTTTGCAGGGAAGCTTCAGAACATGAAATTTTCACCTCCCACTATAGCAGAAAGGGTCTTTCTAGTAGTTGCACATCAAATCTAAGCTGTCTGAAGTGTTTTTCCAAAGTTATCAACATTTTTATGTTTGCCGTTCCGGAATCAACCTTATCTCAGGCTGAAAACGCGTTTTCTGCATTGTGCCATAACTTTGCAGGGAAGCTTCAGAACATGAAATGTTCACCTCCCACTATAGCAGAAAGGGTCTCTCTAGTAGTTGCACATCAAATCTAAGCTGTCTGAAGTGTTTTTCCAAAGTTATCAACATTTTTATGTTTGGCGTACCAGAATCGACCTTATGTGAGGCTGAAAACGCATTTTCTGCATTGTGCCATAACTTTGCAGGGAAGCTTCAGAACAAGAAATTTTCACCTCCCACAATAGCAGAAAGGGTCTTTATAGTAGTTGCACATCAAATCTAAGCTGTCTGAAGTGTTTTTCCAAAGTTATCAACATTTTTATGTTTGGCGTTCCGGAACCCACCTTTTCTCAGGCTGAAAATGCGTTTTCTGCATTGTGCCACAACTTTGCAAGGAAGCTTCAGAACATGAAATTTTCACCTCCCACGATAGCAGAAAGGGTCTTTCGAGTAGTTGCACATCAAATCTAAGCTGTCTGAAATGTTTTTTTTCCAAAGTTATCAACATTTTTATGTTTGGCATTCCAGAATCGACCTTATCTCCGGCTGAAAATGCGTTTTCTGCATTGTGCCATAACTTTGCAGGGAAGCTTGAGAACATGAAGTTTTAACCTCCCACTATAGCAGAAAGGGTCATTCTAGTAGTTGTACATCAAATCTAAGCTGTCTTGAAGTGTTTTTCTGAAGTTATCAACATTTTTATGTTTGGTGTTCCGGAACCCACCTTATCTCAGCCTGAAAACGCGTTTTACAAATTTTGCCATAACTTTGGAGGGAAGCTTCAGAACATGAAATTTTTACATCCCACTATAGCAGAAAGGGTCTTTCTAGTAGTTGCACATCAAATCTAAGCTGTCTGAAGTGTTTTTCCAAAGTTATCAACATTTTTATGTTTGTCGTTCTGGAACCCACCTTATCTCAGGCTGAAAACGCGTTTTCTGCATTGTGCCGTAACTTTGCAGGGAGACTTCAGAACATGAAATTTTCTCCTCCCACTATACCAGAAAGGGTATTTCTAGTAGTTGCACATCAAATCTTAGCAGTCTGAAGTGTTTTTCCAAAGTTCTGAACATTTTTATGTATGGCGTTCTGAAATCAATCTTATCTCAGGCTGAAAACGCGTTTTACGTACTGTGCCATAACTTTGCAGGAAAGCTTCAGAACATGAAATTTTAACCTCCCACTATAGCAGAAAGGGTCTTTCTAGTAGTTGCACATCAAATCTAAGCTGTCGAAAGTGTTTTTCCAAATTTATCAACATTTTTATTTTTGGCGTTTCAGAAGCGAACTTATCTCCGGATGAAAACGCGTTTCCTGCATTGTTGCAAAACTTTGCAGGGATGCTTCAGAACATGAAATGTTCGCCTCCCACTATAGCAGATACGGTCTTTCGAGGAGTTGCACATCAAATCTAAGCTGTCTGAAGTGTTTTTCCAAAGTTATCAACATTTTTATGTTTGGCGTTCTGGAACCCACCTTATCTCAGGCTGAAAACGCGTTTTCTGCATTGTGCCATAACTTTGCAGGGAAGCTTCAGAACATGAAATTTTCACCTCCCACTATAGCAGAAAGTGTCTTTCTAGTAGTTGCACATCAAATCTAAGCTGTCTGAAGTGTTTTTCCAAAGTTATCAACATTCTTATGTTTGGCGTTCCGGAATCAACCTTATCTGAGGCTGAAAACACGTTTTACGCATTGTGCCATAACTTTGCAGGAAAGCTTCAGAACATGGAATTTTCAACTCCCACTATAGCAGAAAGGGTCTTTCTAGTAGTTTCACATCAAATCTAAGCTGTCTGAAGTGTTTTTCCAAAGTTATCAATATTTTTATGTTTGGCGTTCCGGAATCGACCTTATCTCAGGCTGAAAACGCGTTTTCTGCATTGTGCCATAACTTTGCAGGGAAGCTTATGTTTGGCGTTCCAGAAACAACCTTATCTCAGGCTGAAAATGCGTTTTACATATTTTGCCATAACTTTGCAAGGAAGCTTCAGAACATGAAATTTTAACATCCCACTATAGCAGAAAGGGTCTTTCTAGTAGTTGCACATCAAATCTAAGTTGTCTGAAGTGTTTTTCCAAAGTTATCAACATTCTTATGTTTGGCGATCCGGAATCAACCTTATCTCAGGCTGAAAACGCGTTTTACGCATTGTGCCATAACTTTGCAGGAAAGCTTCAGAACATGAAATTTTCAACTCCCACTATAGCAGAAAGGGTCTTTCTAGTAGTTTGCCATCAAATCTAAGCTGTCTAAAGTGTTTTTCCATAGTTATCAATATTTTTATGTTTGGCTTTCCGGAATCGACCTTATCTCAGGCTGAAAACGCGTTTCCTGCATTGTGCCATAACTTTGCAGGGAAACTTCAGAACATGAATTTTTCACTTCCCACTATAGCAGAAAGTGTCTTTTTAGTAGTTGCACATCAAATCTAAGCTGTCTGTAGTGTTTTTCCAAAGTTATCAACATTTTTATGTGTGGCGTTCCGGAACCCACCTTATCTCGGCCTGAAAACGCGTTTTACATATTTTGCCATAACTTTGCAGGGATGCTTCAGAAGATGAAATTTTAACATCCCACTATAGCAGAAAGGGTCTTTCTAATAGTTGCACATCAAATCTAAGTTGTCTGAAGTGTTTTTCCAAAGTTATCAACATTCTTATGTTTGGCGTTCCGGAATCAAACTTATCTCAGACTGAAATCGTGTTTTCTGCATTGTGTCATAACTTTGCAGGGAAACTTCAGAACATGAAATTTTCACGTCCAACTATAGCAGAAAGGTTCTTTCTAGTAGTTGCACATCAAATCTAAGCTGTCTGAAGTGTTTTTCCAAAGTTATCAACATTTTTATGTTTGGCGTTCTGGAACCCACCTTATCTCAGGCTGAAAACGCGTTTTCTGCATTGTGCCGTAACTTTGCAGGGAGACTTCAGAACATGAAATTTTCTCCTCCCACTATAGCAGAAAGGGTATTTCTAGTAGTTGCACATCAAATCTTAGCAGTCTGAAGTGTTTTTCCAAAGTTCTGAACATTTTTATGTTTGGCGTTCTGAAATCAATCTTATCTCAGGCTGAAAACGCGTTTTACGTACTGTGCCATAACTTTGCAGGGAAGCTTCAGAACATGAAATTTTAACCTCCCACTATTGCAGAAAGTGTCTTTCTAGTAGTTGCACATCAAATCTAAGCTGTCTGTAGTGTTTTTCCAAAGTTATCAACATTTTTATGCGTGGCGTTCCGGAACCCACCTTATCTCAGCCTGAAAACGCGTTTTACATATTTTGCCATAACTTTGCAGGGATGCTTCAGAAGATGAAATTTTAACATCCCACTATAGCAGAAAGGGTCTTTCTAATAGTTGCACATCAAATCTAAGTTGTCTGAAGTGTTTTTCCAAAGTTATCAACATTCTTATGTTTGGCGTTCCGGAATCAAACTTATCTCAGACTGAAAACGTGTTTTCTGCATTGTGTCATAACTTTGCAGGGAAACTTCAGAACATGAAATTTTCACGTCCAACTATAGCAGAAAGGTTCTTTCTAGTAGTTGCACATCAAATCTAAGCTGTCTGAAGTGTTTTTCCAAAGTTATCAACATTTTTATGTTTGGCGTTCTGGAACCCACCTTATCTCAGGCTGAAAACGCGTTTTCTGCATTGTGCCGTAACTTTGCAGGGAGACTTCAGAACATGAAATTTTCTCCTCCCACTATAGCAGAAAGGGTATTTCTAGTAGTTGCACATCAAATCTTAGCAGTCTGAAGTGTTTTTCCAAAGTTCTGAACATTTTTATGTTTGGCGTTCTGAAATCAATCTTATCTCAGGCTGAAAACGCGTTTTACGTACTGTGCCATAACTTTGCAGGGAAGCTTCAGAACATGAAATTTTAACCTCCCACTATAGCAGAAAAGGTCCTTCCAGTATTTGCACATCAAATCTAAGCTGTCTGAAGTGTTTTTCCAAAGTTATCAACATTTTTATGTTTGGCGTTCTGGAACCCACCTTATCTCAGGCTGAAAACGCGTTTTCTGCATTGTGCCATAACTTTGCAGGGAAGCTTCAGAACATGAAATTTTCACCTCCCACTATAGCAGAAAGTGTCTTTCTAGTAGTTGCACATCAAATCTAAGCTGTCGAAAGTGTTTTTCCAAAGTTATCAACATTTTTATTTTTGGCGTTTCGGAAGCGAACTTATCTCCGGATGAAAACGCGTTTTCTGCCTTGTGCCATAACTTTGCAGGGAAGCTTCAGAACATGAAATTTTAACCTCCCACTATAGCAGAAAAGGTCATTCGAGAAGTTGCACATAAAATCTAAGCTGTCTTGAAGTGTTTTTCTGAAGTGATTAACATTTTTATGTTTGGCGTTCCGGAACCCACCTTATCTCAGCCTGAAAACCGTGTTTTACATATTTTGCCATAACTTTGCAGGGAAGCTTCAGAACATGAAATTTTAACATCCCACTATGGCAGAAAGGGTCTTTCTAGTAGTTGCACATCAAATCTAAGCTGTCTGAAGTGTTTTTCCAAAGTTGTCAATATTTTTATGTTTGGCGTTTCGGAATCGACCTTATCTCAGGCTGAAAACGCATTTCCTGCATTGTGGCATAACTTTGCAGGGAAGCTTCAGAACATGAAATTTTCACCTCCCACTGTAGCTAAAAGGGTCTTTCTAGTAGTTGCACATCAAATCTAAGCTGTCTGAAGTGTTTTTCCAAAGTTATCAACATTTTTATGTTTGGCGTTCTGGAACCCACCTTATCTCAGGCTGGAAACGCGTTTTCTGCATTGTGCCATAACTTTGCAGGGAAGCTTCAGAACATGAAATTTTCTCCTCCCACTATAGCAGAAAGTGTCTTTCTAGTAGTTGCACATCAAATCTAAGCTGTCTGAAGTGTTTTTCCAAAGTTATCAACATTCTTATGTTTGGCGTTCCGGAATCAACCTTATCTGAGGCTGAAAACGCGTTTTACGCATTGTGCCATAACTTTGCAGGAAAGCTTCAGAACATGAAATTTTCAACTCCCACTATAGCAGAAAGGGTCTTTCTAGTAGTTTCACATCAAATCTAAGCTGTCTGAAGTGTTTTTCCAAAGGTATCAATATTTTTATGTTTGGCGTTCCGGAATCAACCTTATCGCAGACTGAAAACGTGTTTTCTGCATTGTGCCATAACTTTGCAGGGAAACTTCAGAACATGAAATTTTCACGTCCAACTATAGCAGAAAGGTTCTTTCTAGTAGTTGCACATCAAATCTAAGCTGTCTGAAGTGTTTTTCGAAAGTTATCAACATTTTTATGTGTGGCGTTCCGGAACCCACCTTATCTCAGCCTGAAAACGCGTTTTACATATTTTGCCATAACTTTGCAGGGATGCTTCAGAAGATGAAATTTTAACATCCCACTATAGCAGAAAGGGTCTTTCTAATAGTTGCACATCAAATCTAAGTTGTCTGAAGTGTTTTTCCAAAGTTATCAACATTCTTATGTTTGGCGTTCCGGAATCAAACTTATCTCAGACTGAAATCGTGTTTTCTGCATTGTGTCATAACTTTGCAGGGAAACTTCAGAACATGAAATTTTCACGTCCAACTATAGCAGAAAGGTTCTTTCTAGTAGTTGCACATCAAATCTAAGCTGTCTGAAGTGTTTTTCCAAAGTTATCAACATTTTTATGTTTGGCGTTCTGGAACCCACCTTATCTCAGGCTGAAAACGCGTTTTCTGCATTGTGCCGTAACTTTGCAGGGAGACTTCAGAACATGAAATTTTCTCCTCCCACTATAGCAGAAAGGGTATTTCTAGTAGTTGCACATCAAATCTTAGCAGTCTGAAGTGTTTTTCCAAAGTTCTGAACATTTTTATGTTTGGCGTTCTGAAATCAATCTTATCTCAGGCTGAAAACGCGTTTTACGTACTGTGCCATAACTTTGCAGGGAAGCTTCAGAACATGAAATTTTAACCTCCCACTATTGCAGAAAGTGTCTTTCTAGTAGTTGCACATCAAATCTAAGCTGTCTGTAGTGTTTTTCCAAAGTTATCAACATTTTTATGTGTGGCGTTCCGGAACCCACCTTATCTCAGCCTGAAAACGCGTTTTACATATTTTGCCATAACTTTGCAGGGATGCTTCAGAAGATGAAATTTTAACATCCCACTATAGCAGAAAGGGTCTTTCTAATAGTTGCACATCAAATCTAAGTTGTCTGAAGTGTTTTTCCAAAGTTATCAACATTCTTATGTTTGGCGTTCCGGAATCAAACTTATCTCAGACTGAAAACGTGTTTTCTGCATTGTGTCATAACTTTGCAGGGAAACTTCAGAACATGAAATTTTCACGTCCAACTATAGCAGAAAGGTTCTTTCTAGTAGTTGCACATCAAATCTAAGCTGTCTGAAGTGTTTTTCCAAAGTTATCAACATTTTTATGTTTGGCGTTCTGGAACCCACCTTATCTCAGGCTGAAAACGCGTTTTCTGCATTGTGCCGTAACTTTGCAGGGAGACTTCAGAACATGAAATTTTCTCCTCCCACTATAGCAGAAAGGGTATTTCTAGTAGTTGCACATCAAATCTTAGCAGTCTGAAGTGTTTTTCCAAAGTTCTGAACATTTTTATGTTTGGCGTTCTGAAATCAATCTTATCTCAGGCTGAAAACGCGTTTTACGTACTGTGCCATAACTTTGCAGGGAAGCTTCAGAACATGAAATTTTAACCTCCCACTATAGCAGAAAAGGTCCTTCCAGTATTTGCACATCAAATCTAAGCTGTCTGAAGTGTTTTTCCAAAGTTATCAACATTTTTATGTTTGGCGTTCTGGAACCCACCTTATCTCAGGCTGAAAACGCGTTTTCTGCTTTGTGCCATAACTTTGCAGGGAAGCTTCAGAACATGAAATTTTCACCTCCCACTATAGCAGAAATTGTCTTTCTAGTAGTTGCACATCAAATCTAAGCTGTCGAAAGTGTTTTTCCAAAGTTATCAACATTTTTATTTTTGGCGTTTCGGAAGCGAACTTATCTGCGGATGAAAACGCGTTTTCTGCCTTGTGCCATAACTTTGCAGGGAAGCTTCAGAACATGAAATTTTAACCTCCCACTATAGCAGAAAAGGTCATTCGAGAAGTTGCACATAAAATCTAAGCTGTCTTGAAGTGTTTTTCTGAAGTGATTAACATTTTTATGTTTGGCGTTCCGGAACCCACCTTATCTCAGCCTGAAAACCGTGTTTTACATATTTTGCCATAACTTTGCAGGGAAGCTTCAGAACATGAAATTTTAACATCCCACTATGGCAGAAAGGGTCTTTCTAGTAGTTGCACATCAAATCTAAGCTGTCTGAAGTGTTTTTCCAAAGTTGTCAATATTTTTATGTTTGGCGTTTCGGAATCGACCTTATCTCAGGCTGAAAACGCATTTCCTGCATTGTGGCATAACTTTGCAGGGAAGCTTCAGAACATGAAATTTTCACCTCCCACTGTAGCTAAAAGGGTCTTTCTAGTAGTTGCACATCAAATCTAAGCTGTCTGAAGTGTTTTTCCAAAGTTATCAACATTTTTATGTTTGGCGTTCTGGAACCCACCTTATCTCAGGCTGGAAACGCGTTTTCTGCATTGTGCCATAACTTTGCAGGGAAGCTTCAGAACATGAAATTTTCTCCTCCCACTATAGCAGAAAGTGTCTTTCTAGTAGTTGCACATCAAATCTAAGCTGTCTGAAGTGTTTTTCCAAAGTTATCAACATTCTTATGTTTGGCGTTCCGGAATCAACCTTATCTGAGGCTGAAAACGCGTTTTACGCATTGTGCCATAACTTTGCAGGAAAGCTTCAGAACATGAAATTTTCAACTCCCACTATAGCAGAAAGGGTCTTTCTAGTAGTTTCACATCAAATCTAAGCTGTCTGAAGTGTTTTTCCAAAGGTATCAATATTTTTATGTTTGGCGTTCCGGAATCAACCTTATCGCAGACTGAAAACGTGTTTTCTGCATTGTGCCATAACTTTGCAGGGAAACTTCAGAACATGAAATTTTCACGTCCAACTATAGCAGAAAGGTTCTTTCTAGTAGTTGCACATCAAATCTAAGCTGTCTGAAGTGTTTTTCGAAAGTTATCAACATTTTTATGTTTGGCGTTCTGGAACCCACCTAATCTCAGGCTGAAAACGCGTTTTCTGCATTGTGCCATAACTTTGCAGGGAAGCTTCAGAAAATGAAATTTTTACCTCCCACTATAGCAGAAAGGGTCTTTCTAGTAGTTGCACATCAAATCTAAGCTGTCTGAAGTGTTTTTCGAAAGTTATCAACATTCTTATGTTTGGCGTTCTGGAATCAACCTTATCTGAGGCTGAAAACGCGTTTTACGCATTGTGCCATAACTTTGCAGGAAACCTTCAGAACATGAAATTTTGAACTCCCACTATAGCAGAAAGGGTCTTTCTAGTAGTTTCACATCAAATCTAAGCTGTCTGAAGTGTTTTTCCAAAGTTATCAATATTTTTATGTTTGGCGTTCCGGAATCAACCTTATCGCAGACTGAAAACGTGTTTTCTGCATTGTGCCATAACTTTGCAGGGAAACTTCAGAACATGAAATTTTCACGTCCAACTATAGCAGAAAGGTTCTTTCTAGTAGTTGCACATCAAATCTAAGCTGTCTGAAGTGTTTTTCGAAAGTTATCAACATTTTTATGTTTGGCGTTCTGGAACCCACCTAATCTCAGGCTGAAAACGCGTTTTACGCATTGTGCCATAACTTTGCAGGAAAGCTTCAGAACATGAAATTTTCAACTCCCACTATAGCAGAAAGGGTCTTTCTAGTAGTTGCACATCAAATCTAAGCTGTCTGAAGTGTTTTTCCAAAGTTATCAATATTTTTATGTTTGGCTTTCCTGAATCGACCTTATCTCAGGCTGAAAACGCGTTTCCTGCATTGTGCCATAACTTTGCAGGGATGCTTCAGAACATGAAATTTTCACCTCCCACTGTAGCAGAAAGGGTCTTTCGAGTAGTTGCACATCAAATCTAAGCTGACTGATGTGTTTTTCCGAAGTTATTAACATTTTTATGTTTGGCGTTCCGGAATCGACCTTATCTCAGGCTGAAAACGCCTTCTACACATTGTTTCATAACTTTGCCGGGAAGGTTGAGAACATCAAATTTTCACTTCCCACTACAGCAGAAAGGGTTTTTCTAGTAGTTGCACATCGAATCTAAGCTGTCTGAAGTGTTTTTCCAAAGTTATCAACATTTTTATGTTTGGCGTTCCGGAACCCACCTTATCTCAGGCTGTGAGCGCGTTTTCTGCATTGTGGCATAACTTTGGAGGAAAGCTTCAGAACATGAAATTTTCAATTCCCATTATAGCACAAAGGGTCTTTCTCGTACTTGCACATCAAATCTTAGCTGTCTGAAGTGTTTTTCCAAAGTTGTCAATATTTTTATGTTTGGCGTTTCGGAATCGACCTTATCTCAGGCTGAAAACGCATTTCCTGCATTGTGGCATAACTTTGCAGGGAAGCTTCAGAACATGAAATTTTCACCTCCCACTGTAGCTAAAAGGGTCTTTCTAGTAGTTGCACATCAAATCTAAGCTGTCTGAAGTGTTTTTCCAAAGTTATCAACATTTTTATGTTTGGCGTTCTGGAACCCACCTTATCTCAGGCTGGAAACGCGTTTTCTGCATTGTGCCATAACTTTGCAGGGAAGCTTCAGAACATGAAATTTTCTCCTCCCACTATAGCAGAAAGTGTCTTTCTAGTAGTTGCACATCAAATCTAAGCTGTCTGAAGTGTTTTTCCAAAGTTATCAACATTCTTATGTTTGGCGTTCCGGAATCAACCTTATCTGAGGCTGAAAACGCGTTTTACGCATTGTGCCATAACTTTGCAGGAAAGCTTCAGAACATGAAATTTTCAACTCCCACTATAGCAGAAAGGGTCTTTCTAGTAGTTTCACATCAAATCTAAGCTGTCTGAAGTGTTTTTCCAAAGGTATCAATATTTTTATGTTTGGCGTTCCGGAATCAACCTTATCGCAGACTGAAAACGTGTTTTCTGCATTGTGCCATAACTTTGCAGGGAAACTTCAGAACATGAAATTTTCACGTCCAACTATAGCAGAAAGGTTCTTTCTAGTAGTTGCACATCAAATCTAAGCTGTCTGAAGTGTTTTTCGAAAGTTATCAACATTTTTATGTTTGGCGTTCTGGAACCCACCTAATCTCAGGCTGAAAACGCGTTTTCTGCATTGTGCCATAACTTTGCAGGGAAGCTTCAGAAAATGAAATTTTTACCTCCCACTATAGCAGAAAGGGTCTTTCTAGTAGTTGCACATCAAATCTAAGCTGTCTGAAGTGTTTTTCGAAAGTTATCAACATTCTTATGTTTGGCGTTCTGGAATCAACCTTATCTGAGGCTGAAAACGCGTTTTACGCATTGTGCCATAACTTTGCAGGAAACCTTCAGAACATGAAATTTTGAACTCCCACTATAGCAGAAAGGGTCTTTCTAGTAGTTTCACATCAAATCTAAGCTGTCTGAAGTGTTTTTCCAAAGTTATCAATATTTTTATGTTTGGCGTTCCGGAATCAACCTTATCGCAGACTGAAAACGTGTTTTCTGCATTGTGCCATAACTTTGCAGGGAAACTTCAGAACATGAAATTTTCACGTCCAACTATAGCAGAAAGGTTCTTTCTAGTAGTTGCACATCAAATCTAAGCTGTCTGAAGTGTTTTTCGAAAGTTATCAACATTTTTATGTTTGGCGTTCTGGAACCCACCTAATCTCAGGCTGAAAACGCGTTTTACGCATTGTGCCATAACTTTGCAGGAAAGCTTCAGAACATGAAATTTTCAACTCCCACTATAGCAGAAAGGGTCTTTCTAGTAGTTGCACATCAAATCTAAGCTGTCTGAAGTGTTTTTCCAAAGTTATCAATATTTTTATGTTTGGCTTTCCTGAATCGACCTTATCTCAGGCTGAAAACGCGTTTCCTGCATTGTGCCATAACTTTGCAGGGATGCTTCAGAACATGAAATTTTCACCTCCCACTGTAGCAGAAAGGGTCTTTCGAGTAGTTGCACATCAAATCTAAGCTGACTGATGTGTTTTTCCGAAGTTATTAACATTTTTATGTTTGGCGTTCCGGAATCGACCTTATCTCAGGCTGAAAACGCCTTCTACACATTGTTTCATAACTTTGCCGGGAAGGTTGAGAACATCAAATTTTCACTTCCCACTACAGCAGAAAGGGTTTTTCTAGTAGTTGCACATCGAATCTAAGCTGTCTGAAGTGTTTTTCCAAAGTTATCAACATTTTTATGTTTGGCGTTCCGGAACCCACCTTATCTCAGGCTGTGAGCGCGTTTTCTGCATTGTGGCATAACTTTGGAGGAAAGCTTCAGAACATGAAATTTTCAATTCCCATTATAGCACAAAGGGTCTTTCTCGTACTTGCACATCAAATCTTAGCTGTCTGAAGTGTTTTTCCAAAGTTTTCAACATTTTTATGTTTGGCGTTCCTGAATCGACCTTATCTCAGGCTGAAAATGCGTTTTCTGCAATGTGCCATAACTTTGCAGGGAAGCTTCAGAACATGACATTTTCACCTCCCACTGTAGCTAAACGGGTCTTTCTAGTAGTTGCACATCAAATCTAAGCTGTCTGAAGTGATTTTCCAAAGTTATCAACATTTTTATGTTTGGCGTTCTGGAACCCACCTAATCTCTGGCTGAAAATGCGTTTCCTGCATTGTTGCATAACTTTGCAGGGATGCTTCAGAACATGAAATGTTCGCCTCCCATTATAGCAGATAGGGTCTTTCGAGGAGTTGCACATCAAATCTAAGCTGTCTGAAGTGTTTTTCCTAAGTTATCAACATTTTTATGTTTGGCGTTCTGGAACCCACCTCATCTCAGGCTGAAAACGCGTTTTCTGCATTGTGCCATAACTTTGCAGGGAAGCTTCAGAACATGAAATTTTCACCTCCCACTATAGCAGAAAGTGTCTTTCTAGTAGTTGCACATCAAATCTAAGCTGTCTGAAGTGTTTTTCCAAAGTTATCAACATTTTTATGTGTGGCGTTCAGGAACCCACCTTATCTCAGCCTGAAAACGCGTTTTACATATGTTGCCGTAACTTTGCAGGGAAGCTTCAGAAGATGAATTTTTAACATCCCACTATAGCAGAAAGGGTCTTTCTAGTAGTTGCACATAAAATCTAAGTTGTCTGAAGTGTTTTTCCAAAGTTATCAACATTCTTATGTTTGGCGTTCCGGAATCAACCTTATCTCAGACTGAAAACGTGTTTTCTGCATTGTGCCATAACTTTGCAGGGAAAATTCAGAACATGAAATTTTCACCTCCAACTATAGCAGAAAGGGTCTTTCTTGTAGTTGCACATCAAATCTAAGCTGTCTGAAGTGTTTTTCCAAAGTTATCAACATTCTTATGTTTGGCGTTCCGGAATCAACCTTATCTGACGCTGAAAACGCGTTTTATGCATTGTGCCATACTTTTGCAGGAAAGCTTCAGAACAGGAAATTTTCAACTCCCACAATAGCAGAAAGGGTCTTTCGAGGAGTTGCACATCAAATCTAAGCTATCTGAAGTGTTTTTCCAAAGTTATCAACATTTTTATGTTTGGCGTTCTGGAACCCACCTTATCTCAGGCTGAAAACGTGTTTTCTGCATTGTGCCATAACTTTGCAGGGAAGCTTATGTTTGGCGTTCCAGAAACAACCTTATCTCAGGCTGAAAATGCCTTTTACATATTTTGCCATAACTTTGCAGGGAAGCTTCAGAACATGAAATTTTGACATCCCACTATAGCAGAAAGGGTCTTTCTAGTAATTGCACATCAAATCTAAGCTGTCTGAAGTGTTTTTCCAAAGTTATCAACATTCTTATGTTTGGCGATCCGGAATCAACCTTATCTCAAGCTGAAAACGCGTTTTACGCATTGTGCCATAACTTTGCAGGAAAGCTTCAGAACATGAAATTTTCACCTCCCACTACAGCAGAAAGGGTCTTTCTAGTAGTTGCAGAACAAATCTAAGCTGTCTGAAGTGTTTTTGCAAAGTTATCAACATTTTTATGTTTGGCGTTCTGGAACCCACCTTATCTCAGGATGAAAACGCGTTTTCTGCATTGTGCCATAACTTTGTAGGGAGACTTCAGAACATGAAATTTTCTCCTCCCACTTTAGCAGAAAGGGTATTTCTAGTAGTTGCACATCAAATCTAAGCTGTCTGAAGTGTTTTTCCAAAGTTCTCAACATTTTTATGTTTGGCGTTCTGAAATCAACCTCATCTTAGGCTGAAAACGCGTTTAACGCATTGTGCCATAAGTTTGCAGGGAAGCTTCAGAACATGAAAGTTTCTCCTCCCACTATAGCAGAAAGGGTCTTTCTAGTAGTTGCACATCAAATCTAAGCTGTCGAAAGTGTTTTTCCAAAGTTATCAACATTTTTATGTTTGGCGTTTCGGAATCGACCTTATCTCCGGCTTAAAACGCGTTTTCTGTATTGTGCCATAACTTTGCAGGGAAGCTTCAGATCATGAAATTTTAACCTCCCATTATAGCAGAAAAGGTCATTCTAGTAGTTGCACATCAAATCTAAGCTGTCTTGAAGTGTTTTTCTAAAGTTATCAACATTTTTATGTTTGGCGTTCCGGAACCCACCTTATCTCAGTCTGAAAACGCGTTTTACATATTTTGCCATAACTTTGCAGGGAAGCTTAATAACATGAAATTTTAACATCCCACTATAGCAGAAATGGTCTTTCTAGTAGTTGCACATCAAATCTAAGCTGTCTGAAGTGTTTTTCCAAAGTTATCAACATTTTTATGTTTGGCGTTCTGAAATCAACCTCATCTCAGGCTGAAAACGCGTTTAACGCATTGTGCCATAACTTTGCAGGGAAGCTTCAGAAAATGAAATTTTAACCTCCCACTATAGCAGAAAGGGTCTTTCTAGTAGTTGCACATCAAATCTAAGCTGTCGAAAGTGTTTTTCCAAAGTTATCCACATTTTTATGTTTGGCGTTCCGGAACCCACCTTATCTCAGGCTGAAAACGCGTTTTCTGCATTGTGCCATAACTTTGCAGGGAAGCTTCAGAACATGAAATTTTAACCTTCCATTATAGCAGAAAAGGTCATTCTAGTAGTTGCACATCAAATCTAAGCTGTCTTGATGTGTTTTTCTAAAGTTATCAACATTTTTATGTTTGGCGTTCCGGAACCCACCTAATCTCAGGCTGAAAACGCGTTTTACGCATTGTGCCATAACTTTGCAGGAAAGCTTCAGAACATGAAATTTTCAACTCCCACTATAGCAGAAAGGGTCTTTCTAGTAGTTGCACATCAAATCTAAGCTGTCTGAAGTGTTTTTCCAAAGTTATCGACATTCTTATGTTTGGCGTTCCGGAATCAACCTTATCTCAGGCTGAAAACGCGTTTTACGCATTGTGCCATAACTGTGCAGGGAAGCTTCAGAATATAAAATGTTCGCCTCCCACTATAGCAGACAGGATCTTTCTAGTAGTTGCACATCAAATCTAAGCTGTCTGAAGTGTTTTCCCAAAGTTATCAACATTTTTATGTTTGGCGTTCTGGAACCCACCTTATCTCAGGCTGAAAACACGTTTTCTGCATTGTGCCATCACTTTGCAGGGAAGCTTCAGAACATGAAATTTTCACCTCCCACTACAGCAGAAAGGGTCTTTCTAGTAGTTGCAGAACAAATCTAAGCTGTCTGAAGTGTTTTTCCAAAGTTATCAACATTTTTATGTTTGGCGTTCTGGAACCCACCTTATCTCAGGCTGAAAACGCGTTTTCTGCATTGTGCCATAACTTTGCAGGTAGACTTCAGAACATGAAATTTTCTCCTCTCACTATAGCAGAAAGGGTATTTCTAGTAGTTGCACATCAAATCTAAGTTGTCTGAAGTGTTTTTCCAAAGTTATCAACATTCTTATGTTTGGCGTTCCGGAACCCACCTTATTTCAGCCTGAAAACGCGTTTTACATATTTTGCCATAACTTTGAGGGAAGCTTCAGAACATGAAATTTTAACATCCCACTATAGCAGAAAGGGTATTTCTAGTAGTTGATCATCAAATCTAAGCTTTCTGAAGTGTATTTCCAAAGTTATCAACATTTTTATGTTTGGCATTCTGGTACCCACCTTATCTCAGGCTGAAAACGCGTTTTCTTCATTGTGCCATAACTTTGCAGGGAAGCTTCAGAACATGAAATTTTCACCTCCCACTATAGCAGAAAGGGTCTTTCTAGTAGTTGCACATCAAATCTAAGCTGTCGAAAGTGTTTTTCCAAAGTTATCCAAATTTTTATGTTTGGCGTTTCGGAATCGACCTTATCTCCGGCTGAAAACGCGTTTTCTGCATTGTGCCATAACTTTGCAGGGAAGCTTCAGAACATGAAATTTTAACCTCCCACTATGGCAGAAAAGGTCATTCTAGTAGTTGCACATCAAATCTAAGCTGTCTTGAAGTGTTTTTCTAAAGTTATCAACATTTTTATGTTTGGCGTTCCGGAACCCACCTTATCTCAGTCTGAAAACGCGTTTTACATATTTTGCCATAACTTTGCAGGGAAGCTTCAGAACATGAAATTTTCACGTCCCACTATAGCAGAAAGGGTCGTTCTAGTAGTTGCATATCAAATCTAAGCTGTCTGAAGCGTTTTTCGAAAGTTATCAACATTTTTATGCTTGGCGTTCCGGAATCGACCTCATAACAGGATGAAAAATCGTTTTCTGCATTGTCCCATAACTTTGCAGGGAAGCTTCAGAACATGAAATGTTCATCTCCCACTATAGCAGAAAGGGTCTTTCTAGTAGTTGCACATCAAATCTAAGCTGTCTGTAGTGTTTTTCGAAAGTTATCGACATTTTTATGTTTGGCGTTCCGGAACCCCCCTTATCTCAGGCTGAAAACGCGTTTTCTGCATTGTGCCATAACTTTGCAGGGAAGCTTCAGAACATGAAATTTTAACCTCCCACTGTAGCAGAAAGGGTCTTTCCAGTAGTTGCACATCAAATCTAAGCTGTCTGAAGTGTTTTTCCAAAGTTATCAACATTTTTTTGTTTGGCATTCCGGAATCGACCTTATGTCAGGCTGAAAACGCGTTTTACGCATTGTGCCATAACTTTGCAGGGAAGCTTCAGAACATGAAATTTTCACCTCCCACAATAGCCGAAAGGGTCTTTCTAGTAGTTGCACATCATATCTAAGCTGTCTGAAGTGTTTTTCCAAAGTTATCAACATTTTTATGTTTGGTGTTCCGGAACCCACCTTATCTCAGGCTGAAAACAGGTTTTCTGCATTGTGCCATAACTTTGCAGGGAAGCTTCAGAACATGAAATTTTCACATCCCACTATAGCAGAAAGGGTCTTTCTCGTAGTTGCACATCAAATCTACGCTGTCTGAAGTGTTTTTCGAAAGTTTTCAACATTTTTATGTTTGGTGTTCCTGAATCGACCTTATTTCAGGCTGAAAACGCGTTTCACGCATTGTGCCATAACTTTGCAGGGAAGCTTCAGAAAATGAAATTTTAACCTCCCACTATAGCAGAAAGGGTCTTTCTAGTAGTTGCACATCAAATCTAAGCTGTCGAAAGTGTTTTTCCAAAGTTATCAACATTTTTATGTTTGGCGTTTCGGAATCGACCTTATCTCCGGCTGAAAACGTGTTTTCTGCATTGTGCCATGACTTTGCAGGGAAGCTTCATAACATGAAATTTTAACCTTCCATTATAGCAGAAAAGGTCATTCTAGTAGTTGCACATCAAATCTAAGCTGTCTTGATGTGTTTTTCTAAAGTTATCAACATTTTTATGTTTGGCGTTCCGGAACCCACCTTATCTCAGGCTGAAAACGCGTTTTACGCATTGTGCCATAACTTTGCAGGGAAGCTTCAGAACATGAAATGTTCGCCTCCCACTATAGCAGATAGGGTCTTTCTAGTAGTTGCACATCAAATCTAAGCTGTCTGAAGTGTTTTTCCAAAGTTATCAACATTTTTATGTTTGGCGTTCTGGAACCCACCTTATCTCAGGCTGAAAACGCGTTTTCTGCATTGTGCTATAGCTTTGCAGGGAGACTTCAGAACATGAAATTTTCTCCTCCCACTATAGCAGAAAGGGTATTTCTAGTAGTTGCACATCAAATCTAAGTTGTCTGAAGTGTTTTTCCAAAGTTATCAACATTCTTATGTTTGGCGTTCCGGAACCCACCATATTTCAGACTGAAAACGCGTTTTACATATTTTGCCATAACTTTGAGGGAAGCTTCAGAACATGAAATTTTAACATCCCACTATAGCAGAAAGGGTATTTCTAGTAGTTGCACATCAAATCTAAGTTGTCTGAAGTGTTTTTCCAAAGATATCAACATTCTTATGTTTGGCGTTTCGGAATCGACCTTATCTCAGGCTGAAAACGCGTTTCCTGCATTGTGGCATAACTTTGCAGGGAAGCTTCAGAACATGAAATTTTCAACTCCCACTGTAGCAGAAAGGGTCTTTCTAGTAGTTGCACATCAAATCTAAGCTGTCTGAAGTGTTTTTCCAAAGTTATCAACATTTTTATGTTTGGCGTTCTGGAACCCACCTAATCTCAGGCTGAAAACGCTTTTTCTGCATTGTGCCATAACTTTTCAGGGAAGGTTCAGAATGTGAAATGTTCGCCTCCCACTATAGCAGATAGGGTCTTTCTAGTATTTGCACATCAAATCTAAGCTGTCTGAAGTGTTTTTCCAAAGTTATCAACATTTTTATGTTTGGCGTTCTGGAACCCACCTTAGCTCAAGCTGAAAACGCGTTTTCTGCATTGTGCCGTAACTATTCAGGGAAGCTTCAGAACATGAAATGTTCGCCTCCCACTATAGCAGATAGGGTCTTTCTAGTATTTGCACATCAAATCTAAGCTGTCTGAAGTGTTTTTCCAAAGTTATCAACATTTTTATGTTTGGCGTTCTGGAACCCACCTTATCTCAAGCTGAAAACGCGTTTTCTTAATTGTGCCATAACTTTGCAGGGAAGCTTCAGAACATGAAATTTTCACCTCCCACTAGAGCAGAAAGGGTCTTTCTCATAGATGCACATCAAATCTAAGCTGTCTGAAGTGTTTTTCGAAAGTTTTCAACATTTTTATGTTTGGTGTTCCTGAATCGACCTTATCTCAGGCCGAAAACGCGTTTTACATATTTTGCCATAACTTTGCAGGGAAGCTTAAGAACTTGAAATTTTAACATCCCACTATAGCAGAAATGGTCTTTCTAGTAGTTGCACATCAAATCTAAGCTGTCTGAAGTGTTTTTCGAAAGTTTTCAACATTTTTATGTTTGGTGTTCCTGAATCGACCTTATCTCAGGCCGAAAACGCGTTTTCTGCATTGTGCCATAACTTTGCAGGGAAGCTCCAGAACATGAAAATTTCACCTCCCACTATAGCAGAAAGGGTCTTTCTAGTAGATGCACATCAAATCTAAGCTGTCTGAAGTGTTTTTCCAAAGTTATCAACATTTTTATGTTTGGCGACTGGAACCCACCTTATCTCAGGCTGAAAACGCGTTTTCTGCATTGTGCTATAGCTTTGCAGGGAGACTTCAGAACATGAAATTTTCTCCTCCCACTATAGCAGAAAGGGTATTTCTAGTAGTTGCACATCAAATCTAAGTTGTCTGAAGTGTTTTTCCAAAGTTATCAACATTCTTATGTTTGGCGTTCCGGAACCCACCATATTTCAGACTGAAAACGCGTTTTACATATTTTGCCATAACTTTGAGGGAAGCTTCAGAACATGAAATTTTAACATCCCACTATAGCAGAAAGGGTATTTCTAGTAGTTGCACATCAAATCTAAGTTGTCTGAAGTGTTTTTCCAAAGTTATCAACATTCTTATGTTTGGCGTTTCGGAATCGACCTTATCTCAGGCTGAAAACGCGTTTCCTGCATTGTGGCATAACTTTGCAGGGAAGCTTCAGAACATGAAATTTTCAACTCCCACTGTAGCAGAAAGGGTCTTTCTTGTAGTTGCACATCAAATCTAAGCTGTCTGAAGTGTTTTTCCAAAGTTATCAACATTTTTATGTTTGGCGTTCTGGAACCCACCTAATCTCAGGCTGAAAACGCGTTTTCTGCATTGTGCCATAACTTTTCAGGGAAGGTTCAGAATGTGAAATGTTCGCCTCCCACTATAGCAGATAGGGTCTTTCTAGTATTTGCACATCAAATCTAAGCTGTCTGAAGTGTTTTTCCAAAGTGATCAACATTTTTATGTTTGGCGTTCTGGAACCCACCTTAGCTCAAGCTGAAAACGCGTTTTCTGCATTGTGCCATAACTATTCAGGGAAGCTTCAGAACATGAAATGTTCGCCTCCCACTATAGCAGATAGGGTCTTTCTAGTATTTGCACATCAAATCTAAGCTGTCTGAAGTGTTTTTCCAAAGTTATCAACATTTTTTTGTTTGGCATTCCGGAATCGACCTTATGTCAGGCTGAAAACGCGTTTTACGCATTGTGCCATAACTTTGCAGGGAAGCTTCAGAACATGAAATTTTCACCTCCCACAATAGCCGAAAGGGTCTTTCTAGTAGTTGCACATCATATCTAAGCTGTCTGAAGTGTTTTTCCAAAGTTATCAACATTTTTATGTTTGGTGTTCCGGAACCCACCTTATCTCAGGCTGAAAACAGGTTTTCTGCATTGTGCCATAACTTTGCAGGGAAGCTTCAGAACATGAAATTTTCACATCCCACTATAGCAGAAAGGGTCTTTCTCGTAGTTGCACATCAAATCTACGCTGTCTGAAGTGTTTTTCGAAAGTTTTCAACATTTTTATGTTTGGTGTTCCTGAATCGACCTTATTTCAGGCTGAAAACGCGTTTCACGCATTGTGCCATAACTTTGCAGGGAAGCTTCAGAAAATGAAATTTTAACCTCCCACTATAGCAGAAAGGGTCTTTCTAGTAGTTGCACATCAAATCTAAGCTGTCGAAAGTGTTTTTCCAAAGTTATCAACATTTTTATGTTTGGCGTTTCGGAATCGACCTTATCTCCGGCTGAAAACGTGTTTTCTGCATTGTGCCATGACTTTGCAGGGAAGCTTCATAACATGAAATTTTAACCTTCCATTATAGCAGAAAAGGTCATTCTAGTAGTTGCACATCAAATCTAAGCTGTCTTGATGTGTTTTTCTAAAGTTATCAACATTTTTATGTTTGGCGTTCCGGAACCCACCTTATCTCAGGCTGAAAACGCGTTTTACGCATTGTGCCATAACTTTGCAGGGAAGCTTCAGAACATGAAATGTTCGCCTCCCACTATAGCAGATAGGGTCTTTCTAGTAGTTGCACATCAAATCTAAGCTGTCTGAAGTGTTTTTCCAAAGTTATCAACATTTTTATGTTTGGCGTTCTGGAACCCACCTTATCTCAGGCTGAAAACGCGTTTTCTGCATTGTGCTATAGCTTTGCAGGGAGACTTCAGAACATGAAATTTTCTCCTCCCACTATAGCAGAAAGGGTATTTCTAGTAGTTGCACATCAAATCTAAGTTGTCTGAAGTGTTTTTCCAAAGTTATCAACATTCTTATGTTTGGCGTTCCGGAACCCACCATATTTCAGACTGAAAACGCGTTTTACATATTTTGCCATAACTTTGAGGGAAGCTTCAGAACATGAAATTTTAACATCCCACTATAGCAGAAAGGGTATTTCTAGTAGTTGCACATCAAATCTAAGTTGTCTGAAGTGTTTTTCCAAAGATATCAACATTCTTATGTTTGGCGTTTCGGAATCGACCTTATCTCAGGCTGAAAACGCGTTTCCTGCATTGTGGCATAACTTTGCAGGGAAGCTTCAGAACATGAAATTTTCAACTCCCACTGTAGCAGAAAGGGTCTTTCTAGTAGTTGCACATCAAATCTAAGCTGTCTGAAGTGTTTTTCCAAAGTTATCAACATTTTTATGTTTGGCGTTCTGGAACCCACCTAATCTCAGGCTGAAAACGCTTTTTCTGCATTGTGCCATAACTTTTCAGGGAAGGTTCAGAATGTGAAATGTTCGCCTCCCACTATAGCAGATAGGGTCTTTCTAGTATTTGCACATCAAATCTAAGCTGTCTGAAGTGTTTTTCCAAAGTTATCAACATTTTTATGTTTGGCGTTCTGGAACCCACCTTAGCTCAAGCTGAAAACGCGTTTTCTGCATTGTGCCGTAACTATTCAGGGAAGCTTCAGAACATGAAATGTTCGCCTCCCACTATAGCAGATAGGGTCTTTCTAGTATTTGCACATCAAATCTAAGCTGTCTGAAGTGTTTTTCCAAAGTTATCAACATTTTTATGTTTGGCGTTCTGGAACCCACCTTATCTCAAGCTGAAAACGCGTTTTCTTAATTGTGCCATAACTTTGCAGGGAAGCTTCAGAACATGAAATTTTCACCTCCCACTAGAGCAGAAAGGGTCTTTCTCATAGATGCACATCAAATCTAAGCTGTCTGAAGTGTTTTTCGAAAGTTTTCAACATTTTTATGTTTGGTGTTCCTGAATCGACCTTATCTCAGGCCGAAAACGCGTTTTACATATTTTGCCATAACTTTGCAGGGAAGCTTAAGAACTTGAAATTTTAACATCCCACTATAGCAGAAATGGTCTTTCTAGTAGTTGCACATCAAATCTAAGCTGTCTGAAGTGTTTTTCGAAAGTTTTCAACATTTTTATGTTTGGTGTTCCTGAATCGACCTTATCTCAGGCCGAAAACGCGTTTTCTGCATTGTGCCATAACTTTGCAGGGAAGCTCCAGAACATGAAAATTTCACCTCCCACTATAGCAGAAAGGGTCTTTCTAGTAGATGCACATCAAATCTAAGCTGTCTGAAGTGTTTTTCCAAAGTTATCAACATTTTTATGTTTGGCGACTGGAACCCACCTTATCTCAGGCTGAAAACGCGTTTTCTGCATTGTGCTATAGCTTTGCAGGGAGACTTCAGAACATGAAATTTTCTCCTCCCACTATAGCAGAAAGGGTATTTCTAGTAGTTGCACATCAAATCTAAGTTGTCTGAAGTGTTTTTCCAAAGTTATCAACATTCTTATGTTTGGCGTTCCGGAACCCACCATATTTCAGACTGAAAACGCGTTTTACATATTTTGCCATAACTTTGAGGGAAGCTTCAGAACATGAAATTTTAACATCCCACTATAGCAGAAAGGGTATTTCTAGTAGTTGCACATCAAATCTAAGTTGTCTGAAGTGTTTTTCCAAAGTTATCAACATTCTTATGTTTGGCGTTTCGGAATCGACCTTATCTCAGGCTGAAAACGCGTTTCCTGCATTGTGGCATAACTTTGCAGGGAAGCTTCAGAACATGAAATTTTCAACTCCCACTGTAGCAGAAAGGGTCTTTCTTGTAGTTGCACATCAAATCTAAGCTGTCTGAAGTGTTTTTCCGAAGTTATCAACATTTTTATGTTTGGCGTTCTGGAACCCACCTAATCTCAGGCTGAAAACGCGTTTTCTGCATTGTGCCATAACTTTTCAGGGAAGGTTCAGAATGTGAAATGTTCGCCTCCCACTATAGCAGATAGGGTCTTTCTAGTATTTGCACATCAAATCTAAGCTGTCTGAAGTGTTTTTCCAAAGTGATCAACATTTTTATGTTTGGCGTTCTGGAACCCACCTTAGCTCAAGCTGAAAACGCGTTTTCTGCATTGTGCCATAACAATTCAGGGAAGCTTCAGAACATGAAATGTTCGCCTCCCACTATAGCAGATAGGGTCTTTCTAGTATTTGCACATCAAATCTAAGCTGTCTGAAGTGTTTTTCCAAAGTTATCAACATTTTTATGTTTGGCGTTCTGGAACCCACCTTATCTCAAGCTGAAAACGCGTTTTCTTAATTGTGCCATAACTTTGCAGGGAAGCTTCAGAACATGAAATTTTCACCTCCCACTAGAGCAGAAAGGGTCTTTCTCATAGATGCACATCAAATCTAAGCTGTCTGAAGTGTTTTTCGAAAGTTTTCAACATTTTTATGTTTGGTGTTCCTGAATCGACCTTATCTCAGGCCGAAAACGCGTTTTACATATTTTGCCATAACTTTGCAGGGAAGCTTAAGAACTTGAAATTTTAACATCCCACTATAGCAGAAATGGTCTTTCTAGTAGTTGCACATCAAATCTAAGCTGTCTGAAGTGTTTTTCGAAAGTTTTCAACATTTTTATGTTTGGTGTTCCTGAATCGACCTTATCTCAGGCCGAAAACGCGTTTTCTGCATTGTGCTATAACTTTGCAGGGAAGCTCCAGAACATGAAAATTTCACCTCCCACTATAGCAGAAAGGGTCTTTCTAGTAGATGCACATCAAATCTAAGCTGTCTGAAATGTTTTTCCAAAGTTATCAACATTTTTATGTTTGGCGTTCCGGAATCGACCTTATCTCAGGCTGAAAACGCGTTTTCTGCATTGTGCCATAACTTTGCAGGGAAGCTTCAGAAAATGAAATTTTAACCTCCCACTATAGTAGAAAGGGTCTTTCTAGTAGTTGCACATCAAATCTAAGCTGTCAAAAGTGTTTTTCCAAAGTTATCAACATTTTTATGTTTGGCGTTTCGGAATCGACCATATCTCCGGCTGAAAACGTGTTTTCTGCATTGTGCCATAACTTTGCAGGGAAGCTTCAGAACATGAAATTTTAACCTCCCATTATAGCAGAAAAGGTCATTCTAGTAGTTGCACATCAAATCTAAGCTGTCTTGAAGTGTTTTTCTAAAGTTATCAACATTTTTATGTTTGGCGTTCCGGAACCCACCTTATCTCAGTCTGAAAACGCGTTTTACATATTTTGCCATAACTTTGCAGGGAAGCTTAAGAACATGAAATTTTAACATCCCACTCTAGCAGAAATGGTCTTTCTAGTAGTTGCACATCAAATCTAAGCTGTCTGAAGTGTTTTTCCAAAGTTATCAACATTTTTATGTTTGGCGTTCTGGAACCCACCTAATCTCAGGCTGAAAACGCGTTTTCTTCATTGTGCCATAACTTTGAAGGGAAGCTTCAGAACATGAAATTTTCACCTCCCACTAGAGCAGAAAGGGTCTTTCTCGTAGATGCACATCAAATCTAAGCTGTCTGAAGTGTTTTTCGAAAGTTTTCAACATTTTTCTGTTTGGTGTTCCTGAATCGACCTTATCTCAGGCCGAAAACGCGTTTTCTGCATTGTGCCATAACTTTGCAGGGAAGCTTCAGAACATGAAAATTTCACCTCCCACTATAGCAGAAAGGGTCTTTCTAGTAGATGCACATCAAATCTAAGCTGTCTGAAGTGTTTTTCCAAAGTTATCAACATTTTTATGTTTGGCGTTCCGGAATCGACCTTATCTCAGGCTGAAAACGCGTTTTCTGCATTGTGCCATAACTTTGCAGGGAAGCTTCAGAAAATGAAATTTTAACCTCCCACTATAGTAGAAAGGGTCTTTCTAGTAGTTGCACATCAAATCTAAGCTGTCGAACGTGTTTTTCCAAAGTTATCAACATTTTTATGTTTGGCGTTTCGGAATCGACCATATCTCCGGCTGAAAACGTGTTTTCTGCATTGTGCCATAACTTTGCAGGGAAGCTTCAGAACATGAAATTTTAACCTCCCATTATAGCAGAAAAGGTCATTCTAGTAGTTGCACATCAAATCTAAGCTGTCTTGAAGTGTTTTTCTAAAGTTATCAACATTTTTATGTTTGGCGTTCCGGAACCCACCTTATCTCAGTCTGAAAACGCGTTTTACATATTTTGCCATAACTTTGCAGGGAAGCTTAAGAACATGAAATTTTAACATCCCACTATAGCAGAAATGGTCTTTCTAGTAGTTACACATCAAATCTAAGCTGTCTGAAGTGTTTTTCCAAAGTTATCAACATTTTTATGTTTGGCGTTCTGGAACCCACCTAATCTCAGGCTGAAAACGCGTTTTCTGCATTGTGCCATAACTTTTCAGGGAAGGTTCAGAACGTGAAATGTTCGCCTCCCACTATAGCAGATAGGGTCTTTCTAGTATTTGCACATCAAATCTAAGCTGTCTGAAGTGTTTTTCCAAAGTTATCAACATTTTTATGTTTGGCGTTCTGGAACCCACCTTAGCTCAAGCTGAAAACGCGTTTTCTGCATTGTGCCATAACTATTCAGGGAAGCTTCAGAACATGAAATGTTCGCCTCCCACTATAGCAGATAGGGTCTTTCTAGTATTTGCACATCAAATCTAAGCTGTCTGAAGTGTTTTTCCAAAGTTATCAACATTTTTATGTTTGGCGTTCTGGAACCCACCTTATCTCAAGCTGAAAACGCGTTTTCTTCATTGTGCCATAACTTTGAAGGGAAGCTTCAGAACATGAAATTTTCACCTCCCACTAGAGCAGAAAGGGTCTTTCTCGTAGATGCACATCAAATCTAAGCTGTCTGAAGTGTTTTTCGAAAGTTTTCAACATTTTTATGTTTGGTGTTTCTGAATCGACCTTATCTCAGGCTGAAAACGCGTTTTCTGCATTGTGCCATAACTTTGCAGGGAAGCTTCAGAACATGAAAATTTCACCTCCCACTATAGCAGAAAGGGTCTTTCTAGTAGATGCACATCAAATCTAAGCTGTCTGAAGTGTTTTTCCAAAGTTATCAACATTTTTATGTTTGGCGTTCCGGAATCGACCTTATCTCAGGCTGAAAACGCGTTTTCTGCATTGTGCCATAACTTTGCAGGGAAGCTTCAGAACATGAAATTTTAACCTCCCACAATAGCAGAATGGGTCTTTCTAGTAGTTGCACATCAAATCTTAGCTGTCTGAAGTGTTTTTCTAAAGTTCTCAACATTTTTATGTTTGGCGTTCTGAAATCAACCTCATCTCAGGCTGAAAACGCGTTTAACGCATTGTGCCATAACTTTGCAGGGAAGCTTCAGAAAATGAAATTTTAACCTCCCACTATAGCAAAAAGGGTCTTTCTAGTAGTTGCACATCAAATCTAAGCTGTCGAAAGTGTTTTTCCAAAGTTATCAACATTTTTATGTTTGGCGTTTCGGAATCGACCTTATCTCCGGCTGAAAACGTGTTTTCTGCATTGTGCCATAACTTTGCAGGGAAGCTTCAGAACATGAAATTTTAACCTCCCATTATAGCAGAAAAGGTCATTCTAGTAGTTGCACATCAAATCTAAGCTGTCTTGAAGTGTTTTTCTAAAGTTATCAACATTTTTATGTTTGGCGTTCCGGAACCCACCTTATCTCAGTCTGAAAACGCGTTTTACATATTTTGCCATAACTTTGCAGGGAAGCTTAAGAACATGAAATTTTAACATCCCACTATAGCAGAAATGGTCTTTCTAGTAGTTGCACATCAAATCTAAGCTGTCTGAAGTGTTTTTCCAAAGTTATCAACATTCTTATGTTTGGCGTTCCGGAATCAACCTTATCTCAGGCTGAAAACACGTTTTCTGCATTGTGCCATAACTTTGCAGGGAAGCTTCAGAACATGAATTTTTCACCTCCCACTACAGCAGTAAGGGTCTTTCTAGTAGTTGCAGAGCAAATCTAAGCTGTCTGAAGTGTTTTTCCAAAGTTATCAACATTTTTATGTTTGGCGTTCTGGAACCCACGTTATCTCAGGCTGAAAAGGCGTTTTCTGCATTGTGCCATAACTTTGCAGGGAGACTTCAGAACATGAAATTTTCTCCTCCCACTATAGCAAAAAGGGTATTTCTAGTAGTTGCACATCAAATCTAAGTTGTCTGAAGTGTTTTTCCAAAGTTATCAACATTCTTATGTTTGGCGTTCCGGAACCCACCTTATCTCAGGCTGAACACGCGTTTTCTGCATTGTCCTATAACTTTGCAGGGAATCTTCAGGACATAAAATTTTCACCTCCCACAATAGCCGAAAGGGTCTTTCTAGTAGTTGCACATCAAATCTAAGCTGTCTGAAGTTTTTTTCCAAGGTTATCAACATTTTTATGTTTGGCGTTCTGGAACCCACCTAATCTCAGGCTGAAAACGCGTTTTCTGCATTGTGCCACAACTTTTCAGGGAAGGTTCAGAACATGAAATGTTCGCCTCCCACTAAAGCAGATAGGGTCTTTCTAGTATTTGCACATCAAATCTAAGCTGTCTGAAGTGTTTTTCCAAACTTATCAACATTTTTATGTTTGGCGTTCTGGAACCCACCTTATCTCAAGCTGAAAACGCGTTTTCTGCATTGTGCCATAACTTTTCAGGGAAGCTTCAGAACATGAAATGTTCGCCTCCCACTATAGCAGATAGGGTCTTTCTAGTATTTGCACCTCAAATCTAAGCTGTCTGAAATGTTTTTCCAAAGTTATCAACATTTATATGTTTGGCGTTCTGGAACCCACCTTATCTCAAGCTGAAAACGCGTTTTCTGCATTGTGCCATAACTTTGCAGGGAGACTTCAGAACATGAAATTTTCTCCTCCCACTACAGCAGAAAGGGTATTTCTAGTAGTTGCACATCAAATCTAAGCTGTCTGAAGTGTATTTCCAAAGTTATCAACATTTTTATGTTTGGCGTTCTGGTACCCACCTTATCTCAGGCTGAAAACGCGTTTTCTTCATTGTGCCAAAACTTCTCAGGGAAGCTTCAGAACATGAAATTTTCACCTCCCACTAGAGCAGAAAGGGTCTTTCTAGTAGATGCACATCAAATCTAAGCTGTCTGAAGTGTTTTTCGAAAGTTTTCAACATTTTTATGTTTGGTGTTCCTGAATCGACCTTATCTCAGGCCGAAAACGCGTTTTATGCATTGTGCCATAACTTTGCAGGGAAGCTTCAGAACATGAAAATTTCACCTCCGACTATAGCAGAAAAGGTCTTTCTAGTAGTTGCACATCAAATCTAAGCTGTCGAAAGTGTTTTTCCAAACATATCAACATTTTTATGTTTGGCGTTTCGGAATCGCCCTTATCTCCGGCTGAAAACGCGTTTTCTGCATTGTGCCATAACTTTGCAGGGAAGCTTCAGAACATGAAATTTTAACCTCCCACTATGGCAGAAAAGGTCATTCTAGTAGTTGCACATCAAATCTAAGCTGTCTTGAAGTGTTTTTCTAAAGTTATCAACATTTTTATGTTTGGCGTTCCGGAATCCACCTTATCTCAGTCTGAAAACGCATTTTACATATTTTGCCATAACTTTGCAGGGAAGCTTCAGAACATGAAATTTTCACGTCCCACTATAGCAGAAAGGGTCTTTCTAGTAGTTGCATATCAAATCTAAGCTGTCTGAAGCGTTTTTCGAAAGTTATCAACATTTTTATGTTTGGCGTTTCGGAATCGACCTTATCTCAGGATGAAAAATCGTTTTCAGCATTGTCCCATAACTTTGCAGGGAAGCTTCAGAACATGAAATTTTAACCTCCCACTGTAGCAGAAAGGGTCTTTCCAGTAGTTGCACATCAAATCTAAGCTGTGTGAAGTGTTTTTCGAAAGTTTTCAACATTTTTATGTTTGGTGTTCCTGAATCGACGTTATCTCAGGCTGAAAACGCGTTTTCTGCATTGTCCCATAACTTTGCAGGTAAGCTTCAGAACATGAAATGTTCACCTCCCACTTTAGCAGAAAGGGTCTTTCTAGCAGTTGCACATCAAATCTAAGCTGTCTGAAGTGTTTTTCGAAAGTTATCAACATTTTTATGTTTGGCATTCCAGAATCGATCTTATCTCAGGCTGAAAACGAGTTGTCTGCATTGTGCCATAACTTTGCATGGAAGCTTCAGAACATGAAATTTTCACCTCCCACTATAGCAGAAAGGGTCTTTCTAGTAGTTGCACATCAAATCTAAGCTGTCTGAAGTGTTTTTCCAAAGTTATCAACATTTTTTTGTTTGGCGTTCCGGAACCCACCATATCTCAGGCTGAAAACAGGTTTTCTGCATTGTGCCATAACTTTGCAGGGAAGCTTCAGAACATGAAATTTTCACGTCCCACTATAGCAGAAAGGGTCTTTCTAGTAGTTGCACATCAAATCTAAGCTGTCTGAAGTGTTTTTCCAAAGTTATCAACATTTTTATGTTTGGCGTTCCGGAACCCACCTTATCTCAGGCTGAAAACGCGTTTTCGGCATTGTGCCATAACTTTGCAGGTAAGCTTCAGAACATGAAATATTCACCTCCCACTATAGCAGAAAGGGTCTTTCTAGTAGTTGCACATCAAATCTAAGCGGTCTGAAATGTTTTTCCAAAGTTATCAACATTTTTACGTTTGGTGTTCCGGAACCCACCTTATCTCAGGCTGAACACGCGTTTTCTGCATTGTGCTATAACTTTGCAGGGAATCTTCAGGACATTAAATTTTCACCTCCCACAATAGCCGAAAGGGTCTTTCTAGTAGTTGCACATCAAATCTAATCTGTCTGAAGTTTTTTTCCAAGGTTGTCAACATTTTTATGTTTGGCGTTCCGGAATCGACCTTATCTCAAGCTGAAAACGCGTTTTCTGCATTGTGCCATAACTTTGCAGGGAAGCTTCAGAACATGAAATGTTCACCTCCCACTATAGCAGAAAGGGTCTTTCTAGTAGTTGCACATCAAATCTAAGCTGTCTGAAGTGTTTTTCGAAAGTTATCAACATTTTTATGTTTGGCGTTCCAGAATCGACCTTATCTCAGGCTGAAAACGCATTGTCTGCATTGTGCCATAACTTTGCAGGGAAGCTTCCGAACATGAAATGTTCTCCTCCCACTATAGCAGAAAGGGTCTTTTTAGTAGTTGCAGATCAACTCTAAGCTGTCTGATGTGTTTTTCCAAAGTTATCAACATTTTTATGTTTGGCGTTGCGGAATCGACCTTATCTTAGGCTGAAAACGCGTTTTACACATTGTCCAATAACTTTGCAGGGAAGCTTCAGAACATGAAATGTTCACATCCCACTATAGCAAAAAGGGTCTTTCTAGTAGTTGCACATCAAATCTAAGCTATCTGAAGTGTTTTTCCAAAGTTATCAACATTTTTATGTATGGCGTTCCGGAATCAACCTTATCTCAGGCTGAAAACGCGTTTTACGCATTGTGCCATAACTTTGCAGGGAACCTTTAGAACATGAATTTTTCACCTCCCACTATAGCAGAAATGGTCTTTCTAGTAGTTGCACGTCAGATCTAAGCTGTCTGAAGTGTTTTTCGAAAGTTATCAACATTTTTATGTTTGGCGTTTCGGAACCCACCTTGTCTCAGGCTGAAAAATCATTTTCTGCATTGTCCCATAACTTCTCAGGGAAGCTTCAGAACATGAAATTTCGACCTCCCACTATAGCAGAAAGGGTCTTTCTAGTTGTTGCACATCAAATCTAAGCTGTCAGTAGTGTTTTTCCAAAGTTATCAACATTTTAATGTTTGGCGTTACAGAATCGACCGTATCTCAGGATGAAAAATTGTTTTCTGCATTGTCCCATAACTTTCCAGGGAAGCTTCAGAACATGAAATTTTGACCTAACTCTACAGCAGAAACGGTCTTTCTAGTAGTTGCACATCAAATCTAAGCTGTCTGAAGTGTTTTTCGAAAACTTATCAACATTTTTATGTTTGGCGTTCCGGAATTGACCTTATCTCAGGCTGAAAATGCTTTTTCGCTTTGTGCCATAACTTTGCAGGGAAGCTTCAGGAAATGAAATTTTCACCTCCCACTAAAGCAGAAAGGGTCTTTCTAGAAGTTGCACATCAAATCTAAGCTGTCTGAAGTGTTTTTTCAAAGTTATCAACATTTTTATGTTTGGCGTTCGGGAACCCACCTTATCTCAGGCTGAAAACATGTTTTCTGCATTGTGGCATAAATGTGCAGGAAACTTCAGAATATGAAATTTTAACCTCCCACTATTTCTGAAAGGATCTGTCTTCTAGTTGCACATCAAATCAAAGCTGTCTGAAGTGCTTTTCCTAAGTTATCAACATTTTTATGTTTGGCTTTCCGGAACCCACCTAATCTCAGGCACAAAACGTGTTTTCTCCATTGTGGCATAACTTTGCTGGGAAGCTTCAGAACATGAAAATTCACCTCCCACTATAGCAGAAAGGGTCTGTCTTGTAGTTGCACACCAAATCTAAGCTGTCTGAAGTGTTTTTCCAAAGTTATGAACATTTTTATGTTTGGCGTTCCGGAACCCACCTTATCTCAGGCCCAAAACGCGTTTTCTCCATTGTGGCATAACTTTGCAGGGAAGCTTCAGAACATGAAATTTTCACCTCCCACTATAGTAGAAAGGGTCTTTCTAGTAGTTGCACATCAAATTTAAGCTGTCTGAAGTGTTTTTCCAAAGTTATCTACATTTTGATGTTTGGCGTTCCGGAATCGACCTTATCTGAGGCTGAAAACGCGTTTTCTGCATTGTGCCATAACTTTGCAGGGAAGCTTCAGAACATGAAATTTTCACCTCCCACTATATCAGAAAGGGTATTTCTAATAGTTGCACATCAAATCTAAGTAGTCTGAAGTGTTTTTCCAAAGTAAACACCATTTTTTTGTTTGGCTTTCCAGAAACAACCTTATCTCAGGCTGAAAACGCGTTTTGCGCAATTTGCCATAACTTTGCAGGAAAGCCTTAGAACATGAAATTTTCACCTCCCACTATAGCAGAAAGGGTATTTCTAGAAGTTGCACATCAAATCTAAGCTGTCTGAAGTGTTTTTCCAAAGTTATTAACAATTTTATGTTTGGCGTTCCGGAATCGACCTTATTTCAGGCTGAAAACGCGTTTTACGCATTGCGCCATAACTTTTCAGGGAAGCTTCAGAACATCGAATTTTCACCACCCACCATATCAGAAAGTGTCTTTCTAGTAGTTGCACATCAAATCTAAGCTGTCTGAAGTGTTTTTACAAAGTTATCAACATTTTTATGTTTGGCGTTCCGGAATCGACCTTATCTCTGGCTGAAAACGCGTTTTCTGCATTGCGCCATAAATTTGCAGGGAAGCTTCAGAACATGAAATTTTCACATCCCACTATAACAGAAAGGGTCTTTCTAGTAGTTCCACATCAAATCTAAGCTGTCTGAAGTGTTTTTCCAAAGATATGAAGATATTTATGTTTGGCGTTCCGGGAACCACCTTATCTCAGGCTGAAAACGCGTTTTACGCATTGTGTCATAACTTTGCAGGGAAGCTTCAGAACATGAAATTTTCACCTCCCACAATAGCAGAAAGGGTCTTTCTAGTAGTTGTACAACAATATAAGCTGTCTGAAGTGTTTTTCCAAAGTCATCAACATTTTTATGTTTGGCGTTCCGGAACCCACCTCATCTCAGACTGAAAACGCCTTTTCTGCATTGTGCTATAACTTTGCAGGGAAGCTTCAGAACATGAAATTTTTACATCCCATTATAGCAGAAAGGGTGTTTCTAGTAGTTGCACACCAAATCTAAGCTGTCTGAATTGTTTTTCCAAAGTTATAAACATTTTTTATTTTTGGCTTTACGGAATCGACCTTATCTCAGGCTGAAAACGCGTTTTACGTATTCTGCCATAACTTTTCAGGGAAGCTTCAGAACATCGAATTTTCACCACCCACCATATCAGAAAGGGTCTTTCTAGTAGTTGCACATCAAATCTAAGCTGTCTGAAGTGTTTTTACAAAGTTATCAACATTTTTATGTTTGGCGTTCCGGAATCGACCTTATCTCTGGCTGAAAACGCGTTTTCTGCATTGCGCCATAAATTTGCAGGGAAGCTTCAGAACATGAAATTTTCACATCCCACTATAACAGAAAGGGTCTTTCTAGTAGTTCCACATCAAATCTAAGCTGTCTGAAGTGTTTTTCCAAAGATATGAAGATATTTATGTTTGGCGTTCCGGGAACCACCTTATCTCAGGCTGAAAACGCGTTTTACGCATTGTGTCATAACTTTGCAGGGAAGCTTCAGAACATGAAATTTTCACCTCCCACAATAGCAGAAAGGGTCTTTCTAGTAGTTGTACAACAATATAAGCTGTCTGAAGTGTTTTTCCAAAGTCATCAACATTTTTATGTTTGGCGTTCCGGAACCCACCTCATCTCAGACTGAAAACGCCTTTTCTGCATTGTGCTATAACTTTGCAGGGAAGCTTCAGAACATGAAATTTTTACATCCCATTATAGCAGAAAGGGTGTTTCTAGTAGTTGCACACCAAATCTAAGCTGTCTGAATTGTTTTTCCAAAGTTATAAACATTTTTTATTTTTGGCTTTACGGAATCGACCTTATCTCAGGCTGAAAACGCGTTTTACGTATTCTGCCATAACTTTTCAGGGAAGCTTCAGAACATCGAATTTTCACCACCCACCATATCAGAAAGGGTCTTTCTAGTAGTTGCACATCAAATCTAAGCTGTCTGAAGTGTTTTTACAAAGTTATCAACACTTTTATGTTTGGCGTTCCGAAACTCACCTTATCTCAGGCTGAAAAGCGTTTTTGTGCATTGTGCCATAACTTTTCAGGGAAGCTTCAGAACATGAAATTTTAACCTCCCACTATAGCAGAAAGGGTCTTTCTAGTAGTTGCACATCAAATCTAAGCTGTCTGAAGTGTTTTTACAAAGTTATCAACATTTTTATGTTTGGCGTTCCGGAATCGACCTTATCTAAGGCTGAAAACGCGTTTTACGCATTGTACCATAACTTTGCATGAAGCTTCAGAACATGGAATTTTCACCTCCCACTATAGCAGAAAGAGTGTTTCTAGTAGTTGCAGATCAAATCTAAGCTGTCTGAAATGTTTTTCCAAAGTTATCAACATTTTCATGTTTGGCGTTCCGGAACCCACCTTATCTCAGACTGAAAACGCATTTTAAGCATTCTGGCATAACTTTGCAGGGAAGCTTCAGAACATGACATTTTCGCCCCACCACTATAGCAGAAAGGGTCTTTCTAGTAGTTGCACATCTAATCTAAGCTGTCCGAAGTGTTTTTCCAATGTTATCTACATTTTTATGTTTGACGTTCCGGAATCGACCTTATCTCAGGCTAAAAATGCGTTTTCTGCATTGTGCCATAACTTTGCAGGGAAGCTTCAGTACATCGAATTTTCACATCCCACTATATCAGAAAGTGTCTTTCTAGTAGTTGCACATCAAATCTAAGCTGTCTGAAGTGTTTTTCCAAAGTTATCAACATTTTTACGCTTGGCGTTCCGGAACCCACCGTATCTCAGGCTGAAAACGCGTTTTCTGCATTGTGCCATAACTTCTCAGGGAAGCTTCAGAACATGAAATTGTCACATAGCACTATAGCAGAAAGGGTCTTTCTAGTCGTTGCACATCAAATCTAAGTTTTCTGGTGTTTTTCCAAAGTTATCAACATTTTTAAGTTTGTCGTTCCTGAACCCACCTTATATCAGGCTGAAAACGCGTTTTACGCATTGTGCCATAACTTTACATAAAGCTTTAGAACATGAAATTTTCACCTCCCACTATAGCAGAAAGGGTCTTTCTTGTAGTTGCACATCAAATCTAAGCTGTCTGAAGTGTTTTTCCAAAGTAATGAACATTTTTATGTTTGGCGTTCTGGAACCCACCTTATCTCAGTCTGAAAACGTGTTTTCTGCAATGTGCCATAACTTTGCAGGGAAGCCTCCTAACATGAAATTTTCACCTCCCGCTATCGTAGAAAGGGTCCTTCTAGTTGTTGCACATCAAATCTCAACTGTCTGAAGTGTCTTTCCAAAGTTATCAACATTTTTATGTTTGGCGTTCCGGAACCCACCTGATCTCAGCCTGAAAACGCGTTTTCTGCATTGTGCCATAACTTCGCAGGGAAGCTTCAGAACATGAAATGTTCATCTCCCACTATAGCAGAAAGGGTCTCTCTAGTAGTTGCACATCAAATCTAAGCTGTCTGAAGTGTTTTTCCAAAGTTATCAACATTTTTATGTTTGGCGTACCAGAATCGACCTTATGTGAGGCTGAAAACGCATTTTCTGCATTGTGCCATAACTTTGCAGGGAAGCTTCAGAACAAGAAATTTTCACCTCCCACAATAGCAGAAAGGGTCTTTATAGTAGTTGCACATCAAATCTAAGCTGTCTGAAGTGTTTTTCCAAAGTTATCAACATTTTTATGTTTGGCGTTCCGGAACCCACCTTTTCTCAGGCTGAAAATGCGTTTTCTGCATTGTGCCACAACTTTGCAAGGAAGCTTCAGAACATGAAATTTTCACCTCCCACGATAGCAGAAAGGGTCTTTCGAGTAGTTGCACATCAAATCTAAGCTGTCTGAAATGTTTTTTTTCCAAAGTTATCAACATTTTTATGTTTGGCATTCCAGAATCGACCTTATCTCCGGCTGAAAATGCGTTTTCTGCATTGTGCCATAACTTTGCAGGGAAGCTTGAGAACATGAAGTTTTAACCTCCCACTATAGCAGAAAGGGTCATTCTAGTAGTTGTACATCAAATCTAAGCTGTCTTGAAGTGTTTTTCTGAAGTTATCAACATTTTTATGTTTGGTGTTCCGGAACCCACCTTATCTCAGCCTGAAAACGCGTTTTACAAATTTTGCCATAACTTTGGAGGGAAGCTTCAGAACATGAAATTTTTACATCCCACTATAGCAGAAAGGGTCTTTCTAGTAGTTGCACATCAAATCTAAGCTGTCTGAAGTGTTTTTCCAAAGTTATCAACATTTTTATGTTTGTCGTTCTGGAACCCACCTTATCTCAGGCTGAAAACGCGTTTTCTGCATTGTGCCGTAACTTTGCAGGGAGACTTCAGAACATGAAATTTTCTCCTCCCACTATACCAGAAAGGGTATTTCTAGTAGTTGCACATCAAATCTTAGCAGTCTGAAGTGTTTTTCCAAAGTTCTGAACATTTTTATGTATGGCGTTCTGAAATCAATCTTATCTCAGGCTGAAAACGCGTTTTACGTACTGTGCCATAACTTTGCAGGAAAGCTTCAGAACATGAAATTTTAACCTCCCACTATAGCAGAAAGGGTCTTTCTAGTAGTTGCACATCAAATCTAAGCTGTCGAAAGTGTTTTTCCAAATTTATCAACATTTTTATTTTTGGCGTTTCGGAAGCGAACTTATCTCCGGATGAAAACGCGTTTCCTGCATTGTTGCAAAACTTTGCAGGGATGCTTCAGAACATGAAATGTTCGCCTCCCACTATAGCAGATACGGTCTTTCGAGGAGTTGCACATCAAATCTAAGCTGTCTGAAGTGTTTTTCCAAAGTTATCAACATTTTTATGTTTGGCGTTCTGGAACCCACCTTATCTCAGGCTGAAAACGCGTTTTCTGCATTGTGCCATAACTTTGCAGGGAAGCTTCAGAACATGAAATTTTCACCTCCCACTATAGCAGAAAGTGTCTTTCTAGTAGTTGCACATCAAATCTAAGCTGTCTGAAGTGTTTTTCCAAAGTTATCAACATTCTTATGTTTGGCGTTCCGGAATCAACCTTATCTGAGGCTGAAAACACGTTTTACGCATTGTGCCATAACTTTGCAGGAAAGCTTCAGAACATGGAATTTTCAACTCCCACTATAGCAGAAAGGGTCTTTCTAGTAGTTTCACATCAAATCTAAGCTGTCTGAAGTGTTTTTCCAAAGTTATCAATATTTTTATGTTTGGCGTTCCGGAATCGACCTTATCTCAGGCTGAAAACGCGTTTTCTGCATTGTGCCATAACTTTGCAGGGAAGCTTATGTTTGGCGTTCCAGAAACAACCTTATCTCAGGCTGAAAATGCGTTTTACATATTTTGCCATAACTTTGCAAGGAAGCTTCAGAACATGAAATTTTAACATCCCACTATAGCAGAAAGGGTCTTTCTAGTAGTTGCACATCAAATCTAAGTTGTCTGAAGTGTTTTTCCAAAGTTATCAACATTCTTATGTTTGGCGATCCGGAATCAACCTTATCTCAGGCTGAAAACGCGTTTTACGCATTGTGCCATAACTTTGCAGGAAAGCTTCAGAACATGAAATTTTCAACTCCCACTATAGCAGAAAGGGTCTTTCTAGTAGTTTGCCATCAAATCTAAGCTGTCTAAAGTGTTTTTCCATAGTTATCAATATTTTTATGTTTGGCTTTCCGGAATCGACCTTATCTCAGGCTGAAAACGCGTTTCCTGCATTGTGCCATAACTTTGCAGGGAAACTTCAGAACATGAATTTTTCACCTCCCACTATAGCAGAAAGTGTCTTTTTAGTAGTTGCACATCAAATCTAAGCTGTCTGTAGTGTTTTTCCAAAGTTATCAACATTTTTATGTGTGGCGTTCCGGAACCCACCTTATCTCGGCCTGAAAACGCGTTTTACATATTTTGCCATAACTTTGCAGGGATGCTTCAGAAGATGAAATTTTAACATCCCACTATAGCAGAAAGGGTCTTTCTAATAGTTGCACATCAAATCTAAGTTGTCTGAAGTGTTTTTCCAAAGTTATCAACATTCTTATGTTTGGCGTTCCGGAATCAAACTTATCTCAGACTGAAATCGTGTTTTCTGCATTGTGTCATAACTTTGCAGGGAAACTTCAGAACATGAAATTTTCACGTCCAACTATAGCAGAAAGGTTCTTTCTAGTAGTTGCACATCAAATCTAAGCTGTCTGAAGTGTTTTTCCAAAGTTATCAACATTTTTATGTTTGGCGTTCTGGAACCCACCTTATCTCAGGCTGAAAACGCGTTTTCTGCATTGTGCCGTAACTTTGCAGGGAGACTTCAGAACATGAAATTTTCTCCTCCCACTATAGCAGAAAGGGTATTTCTAGTAGTTGCACATCAAATCTTAGCAGTCTGAAGTGTTTTTCCAAAGTTCTGAACATTTTTATGTTTGGCGTTCTGAAATCAATCTTATCTCAGGCTGAAAACGCGTTTTACGTACTGTGCCATAACTTTGCAGGGAAGCTTCAGAACATGAAATTTTAACCTCCCACTATTGCAGAAAGTGTCTTTCTAGTAGTTGCACATCAAATCTAAGCTGTCTGTAGTGTTTTTCCAAAGTTATCAACATTTTTATGTGTGGCGTTCCGGAACCCACCTTATCTCAGCCTGAAAACGCGTTTTACATATTTTGCCATAACTTTGCAGGGATGCTTCAGAAGATGAAATTTTAACATCCCACTATAGCAGAAAGGGTCTTTCTAATAGTTGCACATCAAATCTAAGTTGTCTGAAGTGTTTTTCCAAAGTTATCAACATTCTTATGTTTGGCGTTCCGGAATCAAACTTATCTCAGACTGAAAACGTGTTTTCTGCATTGTGTCATAACTTTGCAGGGAAACTTCAGAACATGAAATTTTCACGTCCAACTATAGCAGAAAGGTTCTTTCTAGTAGTTGCACATCAAATCTAAGCTGTCTGAAGTGTTTTTCCAAAGTTATCAACATTTTTATGTTTGGCGTTCTGGAACCCACCTTATCTCAGGCTGAAAACGCGTTTTCTGCATTGTGCCGTAACTTTGCAGGGAGACTTCAGAACATGAAATTTTCTCCTCCCACTATAGCAGAAAGGGTATTTCTAGTAGTTGCACATCAAATCTTAGCAGTCTGAAGTGTTTTTCCAAAGTTCTGAACATTTTTATGTTTGGCGTTCTGAAATCAATCTTATCTCAGGCTGAAAACGCGTTTTACGTACTGTGCCATAACTTTGCAGGGAAGCTTCAGAACATGAAATTTTAACCTCCCACTATAGCAGAAAAGGTCCTTCCAGTATTTGCACATCAAATCTAAGCTGTCTGAAGTGTTTTTCCAAAGTTATCAACATTTTTATGTTTGGCGTTCTGGAACCCACCTTATCTCAGGCTGAAAACGCGTTTTCTGCATTGTGCCATAACTTTGCAGGGAAGCTTCAGAACATGAAATTTTCACCTCCCACTATAGCAGAAAGTGTCTTTCTAGTAGTTCCACATCAAATCTAAGCTGTCGAAAGTGTTTTTCCAAAGTTATCAACATTTTTATTTTTGGCGTTTCGGAAGCGAACTTATCTCCGGATGAAAACGCGTTTTCTGCCTTGTGCCATAACTTTGCAGGGAAGCTTCAGAACATGAAATTTTAACCTCCCACTATAGCAGAAAAGGTCATTCGAGAAGTTGCACATAAAATCTAAGCTGTCTTGAAGTGTTTTTCTGAAGTGATTAACATTTTTATGTTTGGCGTTCCGGAACCCACCTTATCTCAGCCTGAAAACCGTGTTTTACATATTTTGCCATAACTTTGCAGGGAAGCTTCAGAACATGAAATTTTAACATCCCACTATGGCAGAAAGGGTCTTTCTAGTAGTTGCACATCAAATCTAAGCTGTCTGAAGTGTTTTTCCAAAGTTGTCAATATTTTTATGTTTGGCGTTTCGGAATCGACCTTATCTCAGGCTGAAAACGCATTTCCTGCATTGTGGCATAACTTTGCAGGGAAGCTTCAGAACATGAAATTTTCACCTCCCACTGTAGCTAAAAGGGTCTTTCTAGTAGTTGCACATCAAATCTAAGCTGTCTGAAGTGTTTTTCCAAAGTTATCAACATTTTTATGTTTGGCGTTCTGGAACCCACCTTATCTCAGGCTGGAAACGCGTTTTCTGCATTGTGCCATAACTTTGCAGGGAAGCTTCAGAACATGAAATTTTCTCCTCCCACTATAGCAGAAAGTGTTTTTCTAGTAGTTGCACATCAAATCTAAGCTGTCTGAAGTGTTTTTCCAAAGTTATCAACATTCTTATGTTTGGCGTTCCGGAATCAACCTTATCTGAGGCTGAAAACGCGTTTTACGCATTGTGCCATAACTTTGCAGGAAAGCTTCAGAACATGAAATTTTCAACTCCCACTATAGCAGAAAGGGTCTTTCTAGTAGTTTCACATCAAATCTAAGCTGTCTGAAGTGTTTTTCCAAAGGTATCAATATTTTTATGTTTGGCGTTCCGGAATCAACCTTATCGCAGACTGAAAACGTGTTTTCTGCATTGTGCCATAACTTTGCAGGGAAACTTCAGAACATGAAATTTTCACGTCCAACTATAGCAGAAAGGTTCTTTCTAGTAGTTGCACATCAAATCTAAGCTGTCTGAAGTGTTTTTCGAAAGTTATCAACATTTTTATGTGTGGCGTTCCGGAACCCACCTTATCTCAGCCTGAAAACGCGTTTTACATATTTTGCCATAACTTTGCAGGGATGCTTCAGAAGATGAAATTTTAACATCCCACTATAGCAGAAAGGGTCTTTCTAATAGTTGCACATCAAATCTAAGTTGTCTGAAGTGTTTTTCCAAAGTTATCAACATTCTTATGTTTGGCGTTCCGGAATCAAACTTATCTCAGACTGAAATCGTGTTTTCTGCATTGTGTCATAACTTTGCAGGGAAACTTCAGAACATGAAATTTTCACGTCCAACTATAGCAGAAAGGTTCTTTCTAGTAGTTGCACATCAAATCTAAGCTGTCTGAAGTGTTTTTCCAAAGTTATCAACATTTTTATGTTTGGCGTTCTGGAACCCACCTTATCTCAGGCTGAAAACGCGTTTTCTGCATTGTGCCGTAACTTTGCAGGGAGACTTCAGAACATGAAATTTTCTCCTCCCACTATAGCAGAAAGGGTATTTCTAGTAGTTGCACATCAAATCTTAGCAGTCTGAAGTGTTTTTCCAAAGTTCTGAACATTTTTATGTTTGGCGTTCTGAAATCAATCTTATCTCAGGCTGAAAACGCGTTTTACGTACTGTGCCATAACTTTGCAGGGAAGCTTCAGAACATGAAATTTTAACCTCCCACTATTGCAGAAAGTGTCTTTCTAGTAGTTGCACATCAAATCTAAGCTGTCTGTAGTGTTTTTCCAAAGTTATCAACATTTTTATGTGTGGCGTTCCGGAACCCACCTTATCTCAGCCTGAAAACGCGTTTTACATATTTTGCCATAACTTTGCAGGGATGCTTCAGAAGATGAAATTTTAACATCCCACTATAGCAGAAAGGGTCTTTCTAATAGTTGCACATCAAATCTAAGTTGTCTGAAGTGTTTTTCCAAAGTTATCAACATTCTTATGTTTGGCGTTCCGGAATCAAACTTATCTCAGACTGAAAACGTGTTTTCTGCATTGTGTCATAACTTTGCAGGGAAACTTCAGAACATGAAATTTTCACGTCCAACTATAGCAGAAAGGTTCTTTCTAGTAGTTGCACATCAAATCTAAGCTGTCTGAAGTGTTTTTCCAAAGTTATCAACATTTTTATGTTTGGCGTTCTGGAACCCACCTTATCTCAGGCTGAAAACGCGTTTTCTGCATTGTGCCGTAACTTTGCAGGGAGACTTCAGAACATGAAATTTTCTCCTCCCACTATAGCAGAAAGGGTATTTCTAGTAGTTGCACATCAAATCTTAGCAGTCTGAAGTGTTTTTCCAAAGTTCTGAACATTTTTATGTTTGGCGTTCTGAAATCAATCTTATCTCAGGCTGAAAACGCGTTTTACGTACTGTGCCATAACTTTGCAGGGAAGCTTCAGAACATGAAATTTTAACCTCCCACTATAGCAGAAAAGGTCCTTCCAGTATTTGCACATCAAATCTAAGCTGTCTGAAGTGTTTTTCCAAAGTTATCAACATTTTTATGTTTGGCGTTCTGGAACCCACCTTATCTCAGGCTGAAAACGCGTTTTCTGCATTGTGCCATAACTTTGCAGGGAAGCTTCAGAACATGAAATTTTCACCTCCCACTATAGCAGAAAGTGTCTTTCTAGTAGTTGCACATCAAATCTAAGCTGTCGAAAGTGTTTTTCCAAAGTTATCAACATTTTTATTTTTGGCGTTTCGGAAGCGAACTTATCTCCGGATGAAAACGCGTTTTCTGCCTTGTGCCATAACTTTGCAGGGAAGCTTCAGAACATGAAATTTTAACCTCCCACTATAGCAGAAAAGGTCATTCGAGAAGTTGCACATAAAATCTAAGCTGTCTTGAAGTGTTTTTCTGAAGTGATTAACATTTTTATGTTTGGCGTTCCGGAACCCACCTTATCTCAGCCTGAAAACCGTGTTTTACATATTTTGCCATAACTTTGCAGGGAAGCTTCAGAACATGAAATTTTAACATCCCACTATGGCAGAAAGGGTCTTTCTAGTAGTTGCACATCAAATCTAAGCTGTCTGAAGTGTTTTTCCAAAGTTGTCAATATTTTTATGTTTGGCGTTTCGGAATCGACCTCATCTCAGGCTGAAAACGCATTTCCTGCATTGTGGCATAACTTTGCAGGGAAGCTTCAGAACATGAAATTTTCACCTCCCACTGTAGCTAAAAGGGTCTTTCTAGTAGTTGCACATCAAATCTAAGCTGTCTGAAGTGTTTTTCCAAAGTTATCAACATTTTTATGTTTGGCGTTCTGGAACCCACCTTATCTCAGGCTGGAAACGCGTTTTCTGCATTGTGCCATAACTTTGCAGGGAAGCTTCAGAACATGAAATTTTCTCCTCCCACTATAGCAGAAAGTGTCTTTCTAGTAGTTGCACATCAAATCTAAGCTGTCTGAAGTGTTTTTCCAAAGTTATCAACATTCTTATGTTTGGCGTTCCGGAATCAACCTTATCTGAGGCTGAAAACGCGTTTTACGCATTGTGCCATAACTTTGCAGGAAAGCTTCAGAACATGAAATTTTCAACTCCCACTATAGCAGAAAGGGTCTTTCTAGTAGTTTCACATCAAATCTAAGCTGTCTGAAGTGTTTTTCCAAAGGTATCAATATTTTTATGTTTGGCGTTCCGGAATCAACCTTATCGCAGACTGAAAACGTGTTTTCTGCATTGTGCCATAACTTTGCAGGGAAACTTCAGAACATGAAATTTTCACGTCCAACTATAGCAGAAAGGTTCTTTCTAGTAGTTGCACATCAAATCTAAGCTGTCTGAAGTGTTTTTCGAAAGTTATCAACATTTTTATGTTTGGCGTTCTGGAACCCACCTAATCTCAGGCTGAAAACGCGTTTTCTGCATTGTGCCATAACTTTGCAGGGAAGCTTCAGAAAATGAAATTTTTACCTCCCACTATAGCAGAAAGGGTCTTTCTAGTAGTTGCACATCAAATCTAAGCTGTCTGAAGTGTTTTTCGAAAGTTATCAACATTCTTATGTTTGGCGTTCTGGAATCAACCTTATCTGAGGCTGAAAACGCGTTTTACGCATTGTGCCATAACTTTGCAGGAAACCTTCAGAACATGAAATTTTCAACTCCCACTATAGCAGAAAGGGTCTTTCTAGTAGTTTCACATCAAATCTAAGCTGTCTGAAGTGTTTTTCCAAAGTTATCAATATTTTTATGTTTGGCGTTCCGGAATCAACCTTATCGCAGACTGAAAACGTGTTTTCTGCATTGTGCCATAACTTTGCAGGGAAACTTCAGAACATGAAATTTTCACGTCCAACTATAGCAGAAAGGTTCTTTCTAGTAGTTGCACATCAAATCTAAGCTGTCTGAAGTGTTTTTCGAAAGTTATCAACATTTTTATGTTTGGCGTTCTGGAACCCACCTAATCTCAGGCTGAAAACGCGTTTTACGCATTGTGCCATAACTTTGCAGGAAAGCTTCAGAACATGAAATTTTCAACTCCCACTATAGCAGAAAGGGTCTTTCTAGTAGTTGCACATCAAATCTAAGCTGTCTGAAGTGTTTTTCCAAAGTTATCAATATTTTTATGTTTGGCTTTCCTGAATCGACCTTATCTCAGGCTGAAAACGCGTTTCCTGCATTGTGCCATAACTTTGCAGGGATGCTTCAGAACATGAAATTTTCACCTCCCACTGTAGCAGAAAGGGTCTTTCGAGTAGTTGCACATCAAATCTAAGCTGACTGATGTGTTTTTCCGAAGTTATTAACATTTTTATGTTTGGCGTTCCGGAATCGACCTTATCTCAGGCTGAAAACGCCTTCTACACATTGTTTCATAACTTTGCCGGGAAGGTTGAGAACATCAAATTTTCACTTCCCACTACAGCAGAAAGGGTTTTTCTAGTAGTTGCACATCGAATCTAAGCTGTCTGAAGTGTTTTTCCAAAGTTATCAACATTTTTATGTTTGGCGTTCCGGAACCCACCTTATCTCAGGCTGTGAGCGCGTTTTCTGCATTGTGGCATAACTTTGGAGGAAAGCTTCAGAACATGAAATTTTCAATTCCCATTATAGCACAAAGGGTCTTTCTCGTACTTGCACATCAAATCTTAGCTGTCTGAAGTGTTTTTCCAAAGTTTTCAACATTTTTATGTTTGGCGTTCCTGAATCGACCTTATCTCAGGCTGAAAATGCGTTTTCTGCAATGTGCCATAACTTTGCAGGGAAGCTTCAGAACATGACATTTTCACCTCCCACTGTAGCTAAACGGGTCTTTCTAGTAGTTGCACATCAAATCTAAGCTGTCTGAAGTGATTTTCCAAAGTTATCAACATTTTTATGTTTTTGCGTTCTGGAACCCACCTAATCTCTGGCTGAAAATGCGTTTCCTGCATTGTTGCATAACTTTGCAGGGATGCTTCAGAACATGAAATGTTCGCCTCCCATTATAGCAGATAGGGTCTTTCGAGGAGTTGCACATCAAATCTAAGCTGTCTGAAGTGTTTTTCCTAAGTTATCAACATTTTTATGTTTGGCGTTCTGGAACCCACCTCATCTCAGGCTGAAAACGCGTTTTCTGCATTGTGCCATAACTTTGCAGGGAAGCTTCAGAACATGAAATTTTCACCTCCCACTATAGCAGAAAGTGTCTTTCTAGTAGTTGCACATCAAATCTAAGCTGTCTGAAGTGTTTTTCCAAAGTTATCAACATTTTTATGTGTGGCGTTCAGGAACCCACCTTATCTCAGCCTGAAAACGCGTTTTACATATGTTGCCGTAACTTTGCAGGGAAGCTTCAGAAGATGAATTTTTAACATCCCACTATAGCAGAAAGGGTCTTTCTAGTAGTTGCACATAAAATCTAAGTTGTCTGAAGTGTTTTTCCAAAGTTATCAACATTCTTATGTTTGGCGTTCCGGAATCAACCTTATCTCAGACTGAAAACGTGTTTTCTGCATTGTGCCATAACTTTGCAGGGAAAATTCAGAACATGAAATTTTCACCTCCAACTATAGCAGAAAGGGTCTTTCTAGTAGTTGCACATCAAATCTAAGCTGTCTGAAGTGTTTTTCCAAAGTTATCAACATTCTTATGTTTGGCGTTCCGGAATCAACCTTATCTGACGCTGAAAACGCGTTTTATGCATTGTGCCATACTTTTGCAGGAAAGCTTCAGAACATGAAATTTTCAACTCCCACAATAGCAGAAAGGGTCTTTCGAGGAGTTGCACATCAAATCTAAGCTATCTGAAGTGTTTTTCCAAAGTTATCAACATTTTTATGTTTGGCGTTCTGGAACCCACCTTATCTCAGCCTGAAAACGTGTTTTCTGCATTGTGCCATAACTTTGCAGGGAAGCTTATGTTTGGCGTTCCAGAAACAACCTTATCTCAGGCTGAAAATGCCTTTTACATATTTTGCCATAACTTTGCAGGGAAGCTTCAGAACATGAAATTTTGACATCCCACTATAGCAGAAAGGGTCTTTCTAGTAATTGCACATCAAATCTAAGCTGTCTGAAGTGTTTTTCCAAAGTTATCAACATTCTTATGTTTGGCGATCCGGAATCAACCTTATCTCAAGCTGAAAACGCGTTTTACGCATTGTGCCATAACTTTGCAGGAAAGCTTCAGAACATGAAATTTTCACCTCCCACTACAGCAGAAAGGGTCTTTCTAGTAGTTGCAGAACAAATCTAAGCTGTCTGAAGTGTTTTTGCAAAGTTATCAACATTTTTATGTTTGGCGTTCTGGAACCCACCTTATCTCAGGATGAAAACGCGTTTTCTGCATTGTGCCATAACTTTGTAGGGAGACTTCAGAACATGAAATTTTCTCCTCCCACTTTAGCAGAAAGGGTATTTCTAGTAGTTGCACATCAAATCTAAGCTGTCTGAAGTGTTTTTCCAAAGTTCTCAACATTTTTATGTTTGGCGTTCTGAAATCAACCTCATCTTAGGCTGAAAACGCGTTTAACGCATTGTGCCATAAGTTTGCAGGGAAGCTTCAGAACATGAAAGTTTCACCTCCCACTATAGCAGAAAGGGTCTTTCTAGTAGTTGCACATCAAATCTAAGCTGTCGAAAGTGTTTTTCCAAAGTTATCAACATTTTTATGTTTGGCGTTTCGGAATCGACCTTATCTCCGGCTTAAAACGCGTTTTCTGTATTGTGCCATAACTTTGCAGGGAAGCTTCAGATCATGAAATTTTAACCTCCCATTATAGCAGAAAAGGTCATTCTAGTAGTTGCACATCAAATCTAAGCTGTCTTGAAGTGTTTTTCTAAAGTTATCAACATTTTTATGTTTGGCGTTCCGGAACCCACCTTATCTCAGTCTGAAAACGCGTTTTACATATTTTGCCATAACTTTGCAGGGAAGCTTAATAACATGAAATTTTAACATCCCACTATAGCAGAAATGGTCTTTCTAGTAGTTGCACATCAAATCTAAGCTGTCTGAAGTGTTTTTCCAAAGTTATCAACATTTTTATGTTTGGCGTTCTGAAATCAACCTCATCTCAGGCTGAAAACGCGTTTAACGCATTGTGCCATAACTTTGCAGGGAAGCTTCAGAAAATGAAATTTTAACCTCCCACTATAGCAGAAAGGGTCTTTCTAGTAGTTGCACATCAAATCTAAGCTGTCGAAAGTGTTTTTCCAAAGTTATCCACATTTTTATGTTTGGCGTTCCGGAACCCACCTTATCTCAGGCTGAAAACGCGTTTTCTGCATTGTGCCATAACTTTGCAGGGAAGCTTCAGAACATGAAATTTTAACCTTCCATTATAGCAGAAAAGGTCATTCTAGTAGTTGCACATCAAATCTAAGCTGTCTTGATGTGTTTTTCTAAAGTTATCAACATTTTTATGTTTGGCGTTCCGGAACCCACCTAATCTCAGGCTGAAAACGCGTTTTACGCATTGTGCCATAACTTTGCAGGAAAGCTTCAGAACATGAAATTTTCAACTCCCACTATAGCAGAAAGGGTCTTTCTAGTAGTTGCACATCAAATCTAAGCTGTCTGAAGTGTTTTTCCAAAGTTATCGACATTCTTATGTTTGGCGTTCCGGAATCAACCTTATCTCAGGCTGAAAACGCGTTTTACGCATTGTGCCATAACTGTGCAGGGAAGCTTCAGAATATAAAATGTTCGCCTCCCACTATAGCAGACAGGATCTTTCTAGTAGTTGCACATCAAATCTAAGCTGTCTGAAGTGTTTTCCCAAAGTTATCAACATTTTTATGTTTGGCGTTCTGGAACCCACCTTATCTCAGGCTGAAAACACGTTTTCTGCATTGTGCCATCACTTTGCAGGGAAGCTTCAGAACATGAAATTTTCACCTCCCACTACAGCAGAAAGGGTCTTTCTAGTAGTTGCAGAACAAATCTAAGCTGTCTGAAGTGTTTTTCCAAAGTTATCAACATTTTTATGTTTGGCGTTCTGGAACCCACCTTATCTCAGGCTGAAAACGCGTTTTCTGCATTGTGCCATAACTTTGCAGGTAGACTTCAGAACATGAAATTTTCTCCTCTCACTATAGCAGAAAGGGTATTTCTAGTAGTTGCACATCAAATCTAAGTTGTCTGAAGTGTTTTTCCAAAGTTATCAACATTCTTATGTTTGGCGTTCCGGAACCCACCTTATTTCAGCCTGAAAACGCGTTTTACATATTTTGCCATAACTTTGAGGGAAGCTTCAGAACATGAAATTTTAACATCCCACTATAGCAGAAAGGGTATTTCTAGTAGTTGATCATCAAATCTAAGCTTTCTGAAGTGTATTTCCAAAGTTATCAACATTTTTATGTTTGGCATTCTGGTACCCACCTTATCTCAGGCTGAAAACGCGTTTTCTTCATTGTGCCATAACTTTGCAGGGAAGCTTCAGAACATGAAATTTTCACCTCCCACTAGAGCAGAATGGGTCTTTCTCGCAGTTGCACATCAAATCTAAGCTGTCTGAAGTGTTTTTCGAAAGTTATCAACATTTTTATGTTTGGCGTTCCGGAATCGACCTTATCTCAGGCTGAAAACGCGTTTTCTGCATTGTGCCATAACTTTGCAGGGAAGCTTCAGAACATGAAATTTTAACCTCCCACTATAGCAGAAAGGGTCTTTCTAGTAGTTGCACATCAAATCTAAGCTGTCGAAAGTGTTTTTCCAAAGTTATCAAAATTTTTATGTTTGGCGTTTCGGAATCGACCTTATCTCCGGCTGAAAACGCGTTTTCTGCATTGTGCCATAACTTTGCAGGGAAGCTTCAGAACATGAAATTTTAACCTCCCACTATGGCAGAAAAGGTCATTCTAGTAGTTGCACATCAAATCTAAGCTGTCTTGAAGTGTTTTTCTAAAGTTATCAACATTTTTATGTTTGGCGTTCCGGAACCCACCTTATCTCAGTCTGAAAACGCGTTTTACATATTTTGCCATAACTTTGCAGGGAAGCTTCAGAACATGAAATTTTCACGTCCCACTATAGCAGAAAGGGTCGTTCTAGTAGTTGCATATCAAATCTAAGCTGTCTGAAGCGTTTTTCGAAAGTTATCAACATTTTTATGCTTGGCGTTCCGGAATCGACCTTATAACAGGATGAAAAATCGTTTTCTGCATTGTCCCATAACTTTGCAGGGAAGCTTCAGAACATGAAATGTTCATCTCCCACTATAGCAGAAAGGGTCTTTCTAGTAGTTGCACATCAAATCTAAGCTGTCTGTAGTGTTTTTCGAAAGTTATCGACATTTTTATGTTTGGCGTTCCGGAACCCCCCTTATCTCAGGCTGAAAACGCGTTTTCTGCATTGTGCCATAACTTTGCAGGGAAGCTTCAGAACATGAAATTTTAACCTCCCACTGTAGCAGAAAGGGTCTTTCCAGTAGTTGCACATCAAATCTAAGCTGTCAGAAGTGTTTTTCCAAAGTTATCAACATTTTTTTGTTTGGCATTCCGGAATCGACCTTATGTCAGGCTGAAAACGCGTTTTACGCATTGTGCCATAACTTTGCAGGGAAGCTTCAGAACATGAAATTTTCACCTCCCACAATAGCCGAAAGGGTCTTTCTAGTAGTTGCACATCATATCTAAGCTGTCTGAAGTGTTTTTCCAAAGTTATCAACATTTTTATGTTTGGTGTTCCGGAACCCACCTTATCTCAGGCTGAAAACAGGTTTTCTGCATTGTGCCATAACTTTGCAGGGAAGCTTCAGAACATGAAATTTTCACATCCCACTATAGCAGAAAGGGTCTTTCTCGTAGTTGCACATCAAATCTACGCTGTCTGAAGTGTTTTTCGAAAGTTTTCAACATTTTTATGTTTGGTGTTCCTGAATCGACCTTATTTCAGGCTGAAAACGCGTTTCACGCATTGTGCCATAACTTTGCAGGGAAGCTTCAGAAAATGAAATTTTAACCTCCCACTATAGCAGAAAGGGTCTTTCTAGTAGTTGCACATCAAATCTAAGCTGTCGAAAGTGTTTTTCCAAAGTTATCAACATTTTTATGTTTGGCGTTTCGGAATCGACCTTATCTCCGGCTGAAAACGTGTTTTCTGCATTGTGCCATGACTTTGCAGGGAAGCTTCATAACATGAAATTTTAACCTTCCATTATAGCAGAAAAGGTCATTCTAGTAGTTGCACATCAAATCTAAGCTGTCTTGATGTGTTTTTCTAAAGTTATCAACATTTTTATGTTTGGCGTTCCGGAACCCACCTTATCTCAGGCTGAAAACGCGTTTTACGCATTGTGCCATAACTTTGCAGGGAAGCTTCAGAACATGAAATGTTCGCCTCCCACTATAGCAGATAGGGTCTTTCTAGTAGTTGCACATCAAATCTAAGCTGTCTGAAGTGTTTTTCCAAAGTTATCAACATTTTTATGTTTGGCGTTCTGGAACCCACCTTATCTCAGGCTGAAAACGCGTTTTCTGCATTGTGCTATAGCTTTGCAGGGAGACTTCAGAACATGAAATTTTCTCCTCCCACTATAGCAGAAAGGGTATTTCTAGTAGTTGCACATCAAATCTAAGTTGTCTGAAGTGTTTTTCCAAAGTTATCAACATTCTTATGTTTGGCGTTCCGGAACCCACCATATTTCAGACTGAAAACGCGTTTTACATATTTTGCCATAACTTTGAGGGAAGCTTCAGAACATGAAATTTTAACATCCCACTATAGCAGAAAGGGTATTTCTAGTAGTTGCACATCAAATCTAAGTTGTCTGAAGTGTTTTTCCAAAGATATCAACATTCTTATGTTTGGCGTTTCGGAATCGACCTTATCTCAGGCTGAAAACGCGTTTCCTGCATTGTGGCATAACTTTGCAGGGAAGCTTCAGAACATGAAATTTTCAACTCCCACTGTAGCAGAAAGGGTCTTTCTAGTAGTTGCACATCAAATCTAAGCTGTCTGAAGTGTTTTTCCAAAGTTATCAACATTTTTATGTTTGGCGTTCTGGAACCCACCTAATCTCAGGCTGAAAACGCTTTTTCTGCATTGTGCCATAACTTTTCAGGGAAGGTTCAGAATGTGAAATGTTCGCCTCCCACTATAGCAGATAGGGTCTTTCTAGTATTTGCACATCAAATCTAAGCTGTCTGAAGTGTTTTTCCAAAGTTATCAACATTTTTATGTTTGGCGTTCTGGAACCCACCTTAGCTCAAGCTGAAAACGCGTTTTCTGCATTGTGCCGTAACTATTCAGGGAAGCTTCAGAACATGAAATGTTCGCCTCCCACTATAGCAGATAGGGTCTTTCTAGTATTTGCACATCAAATCTAAGCTGTCTGAAGTGTTTTTCCAAAGTTATCAACATTTTTATGTTTGGCGTTCTGGAACCCACCTTATCTCAAGCTGAAAACGCGTTTTCTTAATTGTGCCATAACTTTGCAGGGAAGCTTCAGAACATGAAATTTTCACCTCCCACTAGAGCAGAAAGGGTCTTTCTCATAGATGCACATCAAATCTAAGCTGTCTGAAGTGTTTTTCGAAAGTTTTCAACATTTTTATGTTTGGTGTTCCTGAATCGACCTTATCTCAGGCCGAAAACGCGTTTTACATATTTTGCCATAACTTTGCAGGGAAGCTTAAGAACTTGAAATTTTAACATCCCACTATAGCAGAAATGGTCTTTCTAGTAGTTGCACATCAAATCTAAGCTGTCTGAAGTGTTTTTCGAAAGTTTTCAACATTTTTATGTTTGGTGTTCCTGAATCGACCTTATCTCAGGCCGAAAACGCGTTTTCTGCATTGTGCCATAACTTTGCAGGGAAGCTCCAGAACATGAAAATTTCACCTCCCACTATAGCAGAAAGGGTCTTTCTAGTAGATGCACATCAAATCTAAGCTGTCTGAAGTGTTTTTCCAAAGTTATCAACATTTTTATGTTTGGCGACTGGAACCCACCTTATCTCAGGCTGAAAACGCGTTTTCTGCATTGTGCTATAGCTTTGCAGGGAGACTTCAGAACATGAAATTTTCTCCTCCCACTATAGCAGAAAGGGTATTTCTAGTAGTTGCACATCAAATCTAAGTTGTCTGAAGTGTTTTTCCAAAGTTATCAACATTCTTATGTTTGGCGTTCCGGAACCCACCATATTTCAGACTGAAAACGCGTTTTACATATTTTGCCATAACTTTGAGGGAAGCTTCAGAACATGAAATTTTAACATCCCACTATAGCAGAAAGGGTATTTCTAGTAGTTGCACATCAAATCTAAGTTGTCTGAAGTGTTTTTCCAAAGTTATCAACATTCTTATGTTTGGCGTTTCGGAATCGACCTTATCTCAGGCTGAAAACGCGTTTCCTGCATTGTGGCATAACTTTGCAGGGAAGCTTCAGAACATGAAATTTTCAACTCCCACTGTAGCAGAAAGGGTCTTTCTTGTAGTTGCACATCAAATCTAAGCTGTCTGAAGTGTTTTTCCAAAGTTATCAACATTTTTATGTTTGGCGTTCTGGAACCCACCTAATCTCAGGCTGAAAACGCGTTTTCTGCATTGTGCCATAACTTTTCAGGGAAGGTTCAGAATGTGAAATGTTCGCCTCCCACTATAGCAGATAGGGTCTTTCTAGTATTTGCACATCAAATCTAAGCTGTCTGAAGTGTTTTTCCAAAGTGATCAACATTTTTATGTTTGGCGTTCTGGAACCCACCTTAGCTCAAGCTGAAAACGCGTTTTCTGCATTGTGCCATAACTATTCAGGGAAGCTTCAGAACATGAAATGTTCGCCTCCCACTATAGCAGATAGGGTCTTTCTAGTATTTGCACATCAAATCTAAGCTGTCTGAAGTGTTTTTCCAAAGTTATCAACATTTTTATGTTTGGCGTTCTGGAACCCACCTTATCTCAAGCTGAAAACGCGTTTTCTTAATTGTGCCATAACTTTGCAGGGAAGCTTCAGAACATGAAATTTTCACCTCCCTCTAGAGCAGAAAGGGTCTTTCTCATAGATGCACATCAAATCTAAGCTGTCTGAAGTGTTTTTCGAAAGTTTTCAACATTTTTATGTTTGGTGTTCCTGAATCGACCTTATCTCAGGCCGAAAACGCGTTTTACATATTTTGCCATAACTTTGCAGGGAAGCTTAAGAACTTGAAATTTTAACATCCCACTATAGCAGAAATGGTCTTTCTAGTAGTTGCACATCAAATCTAAGCTGTCTGAAGTGTTTTTCGAAAGTTTTCAACATTTTTATGTTTGGTGTTCCTGAATCGACCTTATCTCAGGCCGAAAACGCGTTTTCTGCATTGTGCCATAACTTTGCAGGGAAGCTCCAGAACATGAAAATTTCACCTCCCACTATAGCAGAAAGGGTCTTTCTAGTAGATGCACATCAAATCTAAGCTGTCTGAAATGTTTTTCCAAAGTTATCAACATTTTTATGTTTGGCGTTCCGGAATCGACCTTATCTCAGGCTGAAAACGCGTTTTCTGCATTGTGCCATAACTTTGCAGGGAAGCTTCAGAAAATGAAATTTTAACCTCCCACTATAGTAGAAAGGGTCTTTCTAGTAGTTGCACATCAAATCTAAGCTGTCAAAAGTGTTTTTCCAAAGTTATCAACATTTTTATGTTTGGCGTTTCGGAATCGACCATATCTCCGGCTGAAAACGTGTTTTCTGCATTGTGCCATAACTTTGCAGGGAAGCTTCAGAACATGAAATTTTAACCTCCCATTATAGCAGAAAAGGTCATTCTAGTAGTTGCACATCAAATCTAAGCTGTCTTGAAGTGTTTTTCTAAAGTTATCAACATTTTTATGTTTGGCGTTCCGGAACCCACCTTATCTCAGTCTGAAAACGCGTTTTACATATTTTGCCATAACTTTGCAGGGAAGCTTAAGAACATGAAATTTTAACATCCCACTCTAGCAGAAATGGTCTTTCTAGTAGTTGCACATCAAATCTAAGCTGTCTGAAGTGTTTTTCCAAAGTTATCAACATTTTTATGTTTGGCGTTCTGGAACCCACCTAATCTCAGGCTGAAAACGCGTTTTCTTCATTGTGCCATAACTTTGAAGGGAAGCTTCAGAACATGAAATTTTCACCTCCCACTAGAGCAGAAAGGGTCTTTCTCGTAGATGCACATCAAATCTAAGCTGTCTGAAGTGTTTTTCGAAAGTTTTCAACATTTTTCTGTTTGGTGTTCCTGAATCGACCTTATCTCAGGCCGAAAACGCGTTTTCTGCATTGTGCCATAACTTTGCAGGGAAGCTTCAGAACATGAAAATTTCACCTCCCACTATAGCAGAAAGGGTCTTTCTAGTAGATGCACATCAAATCTAAGCTGTCTGAAGTGTTTTTCCAAAGTTATCAACATTTTTATGTTTGGCGTTCCGGAATCGACCTTATCTCAGGCTGAAAACGCGTTTTCTGCATTGTGCCATAACTTTGCAGGGAAGCTTCAGAAAATGAAATTTTAACCTCCCACTATAGTAGAAAGGGTCTTTCTAGTAGTTGCACATCAAATCTAAGCTGTCGAACGTGTTTTTCCAAAGTTATCAACATTTTTATGTTTGGCGTTTCGGAATCGACCATATCTCCGGCTGAAAACGTGTTTTCTGCATTGTGCCATAACTTTGCAGGGAAGCTTCAGAACATGAAATTTTAACCTCCCATTATAGCAGAAAAGGTCATTCTAGTAGTTGCACATCAAATCTAAGCTGTCTTGAAGTGTTTTTCTAAAGTTATCAACATTTTTATGTTTGGCGTTCCGGAACCCACCTTATCTCAGTCTGAAAACGCGTTTTACATATTTTGCCATAACTTTGCAGGGAAGCTTAAGAACATGAAATTTTAACATCCCACTATAGCAGAAATGGTCTTTCTAGTAGTTACACATCAAATCTAAGCTGTCTGAAGTGTTTTTCCAAAGTTATCAACATTTTTATGTTTGGCGTTCTGGAACCCACCTAATCTCAGGCTGAAAACGCGTTTTCTGCATTGTGCCATAACTTTTCAGGGAAGGTTCAGAACGTGAAATGTTCGCCTCCCACTATAGCAGATAGGGTCTTTCTAGTATTTGCACATCAAATCTAAGCTGTCTGAAGTGTTTTTCCAAAGTTATCAACATTTTTATGTTTGGCGTTCTGGAACCCACCTTAGCTCAAGCTGAAAACGCGTTTTCTGCATTGTGCCATAACTATTCAGGGAAGCTTCAGAACATGAAATGTTCGCCTCCCACTATAGCAGATAGGGTCTTTCTAGTATTTGCACATCAAATCTAAGCTGTCTGAAGTGTTTTTCCAAAGTTATCAACATTTTTATGTTTGGCGTTCTGGAACCCACCTTATCTCAAGCTGAAAACGCGTTTTCTTCATTGTGCCATAACTTTGAAGGGAAGCTTCAGAACATGAAATTTTCACCTCCCACTAGAGCAGAAAGGGTCTTTCTCGTAGATGCACATCAAATCTAAGCTGTCTGAAGTGTTTTTCGAAAGTTTTCAACATTTTTATGTTTGGTGTTTCTGAATCGACCTTATCTCAGGCTGAAAACGCGTTTTCTGCATTGTGCCATAACTTTGCAGGGAAGCTTCAGAACATGAAAATTTCACCTCCCACTATAGCAGAAAGGGTCTTTCTAGTAGATGCACATCAAATCTAAGCTGTCTGAAGTGTTTTTCCAAAGTTATCAACATTTTTATGTTTGGCGTTCCGGAATCGACCTTATCTCAGGCTGAAAACGCGTTTTCTGCATTGTGCCATAACTTTGCAGGGAAGCTTCAGAACATGAAATTTTAACCTCCCACAATAGCAGAATGGGTCTTTCTAGTAGTTGCACATCAAATCTTAGCTGTCTGAAGTGTTTTTCTAAAGTTCTCAACATTTTTATGTTTGGCGTTCTGAAATCAACCTCATCTCAGGCTGAAAACGCGTTTAACGCATTGTGCCATAACTGTGCAGGGAAGCTTCAGAAAATGAAATTTTAACCTCCCACTATAGCAAAAAGGGTCTTTCTAGTAGTTGCACATCAAATCTAAGCTGTCGAAAGTGTTTTTCCAAAGTTATCAACATTTTTATGTTTGGCGTTTCGGAATCGACCTTATCTCCGGCTGAAAACGTGTTTTCTGCATTGTGCCATAACTTTGCAGGGAAGCTTCAGAACATGAAATTTTAACCTCCCATTATAGCAGAAAAGGTCATTCTAGTAGTTGCACATCAAATCTAAGCTGTCTTGAAGTGTTTTTCTAAAGTTATCAACATTTTTATGTTTGGCGTTCCGGAACCCACCTTATCTCAGTCTGAAAACGCGTTTTACATATTTTGCCATAACTTTGCAGGGAAGCTTAAGAACATGAAATTTTAACATCCCACTATAGCAGAAATGGTCTTTCTAGTAGTTGCACATCAAATCTAAGCTGTCTGAAGTGTTTTTCCAAAGTTATCAACATTCTTATGTTTGGCGTTCCGGAATCAACCTTATCTCAGGCTGAAAACACGTTTTCTGCATTGTGCCATAACTTTGCAGGGAAGCTTCAGAACATGAATTTTTCACCTCCCACTACAGCAGTAAGGGTCTTTCTAGTAGTTGCAGAGCAAATCTAAGCTGTCTGAAGTGTTTTTCCAAAGTTATCAACATTTTTATGTTTGGCGTTCTGGAACCCACGTTATCTCAGGCTGAAAAGGCGTTTTCTGCATTGTGCCATAACTTTGCAGGGAGACTTCAGAACATGAAATTTTCTCCTCCCACTATAGCAAAAAGGGTATTTCTAGTAGTTGCACATCAAATCTAAGTTGTCTGAAGTGTTTTTCCAAAGTTATCAACATTCTTATGTTTGGCGTTCCGGAACCCACCTTATCTCAGGCTGAACACGCGTTTTCTGCATTGTCCTATAACTTTGCAGGGAATCTTCAGGACATAAAATTTTCACCTCCCACAATAGCCGAAAGGGTCTTTCTAGTAGTTGCACATCAAATCTAAGCTATCTGAAGTTTTTTTCCAAGGTTATCAACATTTTTATGTTTGGCGTTCTGGAACCCACCTAATCTCAGGCTGAAAACGCGTTTTCTGCATTGTGCCACAACTTTTCAGGGAAGGTTCAGAACATGAAATGTTCGCCTCCCACTAAAGCAGATAGGGTCTTTCTAGTATTTGCACATCAAATCTAAGCTGTCTGAAGTGTTTTTCCAAACTTATCAACATTTTTATGTTTGGCGTTCTGGAACCCACCTTATCTCAAGCTGAAAACGCGTTTTCTGCATTGTGCCATAACTTTTCAGGGAAGCTTCAGAACATGAAATGTTCGCCTCCCACTATAGCAGATAGGGTCTTTCTAGTATTTGCACCTCAAATCTAAGCTGTCTGAAATGTTTTTCCAAAGTTATCAACATTTATATGTTTGGCGTTCTGGAACCCACCTTATCTCAAGCTGAAAACGCGTTTTCTGCATTGTGCCATAACTTTGCAGGGAGACTTCAGAACATGAAATTTTCTCCTCCCACTACAGCAGAAAGGGTATTTCTAGTAGTTGCACATCAAATCTAAGCTGTCTGAAGTGTATTTCCAAAGTTATCAACATTTTTATGTTTGGCGTTCTGGTACCCACCTTATCTCAGGCTGAAAACGCGTTTTCTTCATTGTGCCAAAACTTCTCAGGGAAGCTTCAGAACATGAAATTTTCACCTCCCACTAGAGCAGAAAGGGTCTTTCTAGTAGATGCACATCAAATCTAAGCTGTCTGAAGTGTTTTTCGAAAGTTTTCAACATTTTTATGTTTGCTGTTCCTGAATCGACCTTATCTCAGGCCGAAAACGCGTTTTATGCATTGTGCCATAACTTTGCAGGGAAGCTTCAGAACATGAAAATTTCACCTCCGACTATAGCAGAAAAGGTCTTTCTAGTAGTTGCACATCAAATCTAAGCTGTCGAAAGTGTTTTTCCAAACATATCAACATTTTTATGTTTGGCGTTTCGGAATCGCCCTTATCTCCGGCTGAAAACGCGTTTTCTGCATTGTGCCATAACTTTGCAGGGAAGCTTCAGAACATGAAATTTTAACCTCCCACTATGGCAGAAAAGGTCATTCTAGTAGTTGCACATCAAATCTAAGCTGTCTTGAAGTGTTTTTCTAAAGTTATCAACATTTTTATGTTTGGCGTTCCGGAATCCACCTTATCTCAGTCTGAAAACGCATTTTACATATTTTGCCATAACTTTGCAGGGAAGCTTCAGAACATGAAATTTTCACGTCCCACTATAGCAGAAAGGGTCTTTCTAGTAGTTGCATATCAAATCTAAGCTGTCTGAAGCGTTTTTCGAAAGTTATCAACATTTTTATGTTTGGCGTTTCGGAATCGACCTTATCTCAGGATGAAAAATCGTTTTCAGCATTGTCCCATAACTTTGCAGGGAAGCTTCAGAACGTGAAATGTTCGCCTCCCACTATAGCAGATAGGGTCTTTCTAGTATTTGCACATCAAATCTAAGCTGTCTGAAGTGTTTTTCCAAAGTTATCAACATTTTTATGTTTGGCGTTCTGGAACCCACCTTAGCTCAAGCTGAAAACGCGTTTTCTGCATTGTGCCATAACTATTCAGGGAAGCTTCAGAACATGAAATGTTCGCCTCCCACTATAGCAGATAGGGTCTTTCTAGTATTTGCACATCAAATCTAAGCTGTCTGAAGTGTTTTTCCAAAGTTATCAACATTTTTATGTTTGGCGTTCTGGAACCCACCTTATCTCAAGCTGAAAACGCGTTTTCTTCATTGTGCCATAACTTTGAAGGGAAGCTTCAGAACATGAAATTTTCACCTCCCACTAGAGCAGAAAGGGTCTTTCTCGTAGATGCACATCAAATCTAAGCTGTCTGAAGTGTTTTTCGAAAGTTTTCAACATTTTTATGTTTGGTGTTTCTGAATCGACCTTATCTCAGGCTGAAAACGCGTTTTCTGCATTGTGCCATAACTTTGCAGGGAAGCTTCAGAACATGAAAATTTCACCTCCCACTATAGCAGAAAGGGTCTTTCTAGTAGATGCACATCAAATCTAAGCTGTCTGAAGTGTTTTTCCAAAGTTATCAACATTTTTATGTTTGGCGTTCCGGAATCGACCTTATCTCAGGCTGAAAACGCGTTTTCTGCATTGTGCCATAACTTTGCAGGGAAGCTTCAGAACATGAAATTTTAACCTCCCACAATAGCAGAATGGGTCTTTCTAGTAGTTGCACATCAAATCTTAGCTGTCTGAAGTGTTTTTCTAAAGTTCTCAACATTTTTATGTTTGGCGTTCTGAAATCAACCTCATCTCAGGCTGAAAACGCGTTTAACGCATTGTGCCATAACTTTGCAGGGAAGCTTCAGAAAATGAAATTTTAACCTCCCACTATAGCAAAAAGGGTCTTTCTAGTAGTTGCACATCAAATCTAAGCTGTCGAAAGTGTTTTTCCAAAGTTATCAACATTTTTATGTTTGGCGTTTCGGAATCGACCTTATCTCCGGCTGAAAACGTGTTTTCTGCATTGTGCCATAACTTTGCAGGGAAGCTTCAGAACATGAAATTTTAACCTCCCATTATAGCAGAAAAGGTCATTCTAGTAGTTGCACATCAAATCTAAGCTGTCTTGAAGTGTTTTTCTAAAGTTATCAACATTTTTATGTTTGGCGTTCCGGAACCCACCTTATCTCAGTCTGAAAACGCGTTTTACATATTTTGCCATAACTTTGCAGGGAAGCTTAAGAACATGAAATTTTAACATCCCACTATAGCAGAAATGGTCTTTCTAGTAGTTGCACATCAAATCTAAGCTGTCTGAAGTGTTTTTCCAAAGTTATCAACATTCTTATGTTTGGCGTTCCGGAATCAACCTTATCTCAGGCTGAAAACACGTTTTCTGCATTGTGCCATAACTTTGCAGGGAAGCTTCAGAACATGAATTTTTCACCTCCCACTACAGCAGTAAGGGTCTTTCTAGTAGTTGCAGAGCAAATCTAAGCTGTCTGAAGTGTTTTTCCAAAGTTATCAACATTTTTATGTTTGGCGTTCTGGAACCCACGTTATCTCAGGCTGAAAAGGCGTTTTCTGCATTGTGCCATAACTTTGCAGGGAGACTTCAGAACATGAAATTTTCTCCTCCCACTATAGCAAAAAGGGTATTTCTAGTAGTTGCACATCAAATCTAAGTTGTCTGAAGTGTTTTTCCAAAGTTATCAACATTCTTATGTTTGGCGTTCCGGAACCCACCTTATCTCAGGCTGAACACGCGTTTTCTGCATTGTCCTATAACTTTGCAGGGAATCTTCAGGACATAAAATTTTCACCTCCCACAATAGCCGAAAGGGTCTTTCTAGTAGTTGCACATCAAATCTAAGCTGTCTGAAGTTTTTTTCCAAGGTTATCAACATTTTTATGTTTGGCGTTCTGGAACCCACCTAATCTCAGGCTGAAAACGCGTTTTCTGCATTGTGCCACAACTTTTCAGGGAAGGTTCAGAACATGAAATGTTCGCCTCCCACTAAAGCAGATAGGGTCTTTCTAGTATTTGCACATCAAATCTAAGCTGTCTGAAGTGTTTTTCCAAACTTATCAACATTTTTATGTTTGGCGTTCTGGAACCCACCTTATCTCAAGCTGAAAACGCGTTTTCTGCATTGTGCCATAACTTTTCAGGGAAGCTTCAGAACATGAAATGTTCGCCTCCCACTATAGCAGATAGGGTCTTTCTAGTATTTGCACCTCAAATCTAAGCTGTCTGAAATGTTTTTCCAAAGTTATCAACATTTATATGTTTGGCGTTCTGGAACCCACCTTATCTCAAGCTGAAAACGCGTTTTCTGCATTGTGCCATAACTTTGCAGGGAGACTTCAGAACATGAAATTTTCTCCTCCCACTACAGCAGAAAGGGTATTTCTAGTAGTTGCACATCAAATCTAAGCTGTCTGAAGTGTATTTCCAAAGTTATCAACATTTTTATGTTTGGCGTTCTGGTACCCACCTTATCTCAGGCTGAAAACGCGTTTTCTTCATTGTGCCAAAACTTCTCAGGGAAGCTTCAGAACATGAAATTTTCACCTCCCACTAGAGCAGAAAGGGTCTTTCTAGTAGATGCACATCAAATCTAAGCTGTCTGAAGTGTTTTTCGAAAGTTTTCAACATTTTTATGTTTGCTGTTCCTGAATCGACCTTATCTCAGGCCGAAAACGCGTTTTATGCATTGTGCCATAACTTTGCAGGGAAGCTTCAGAACATGAAAATTTCACCTCCGACTATAGCAGAAAAGGTCTTTCTAGTAGTTGCACATCAAATCTAAGCTGTCGAAAGTGTTTTTCCAAACATATCAACATTTTTATGTTTGGCGTTTCGGAATCGCCCTTATCTCCGGCTGAAAACGCGTTTTCTGCATTGTGCCATAACTTTGCAGGGAAGCTTCAGAACATGAAATTTTAACCTCCCACTATGGCAGAAAAGGTCATTCTAGTAGTTGCACATCAAATCTAAGCTGTCTTGAAGTGTTTTTCTAAAGTTATCAACATTTTTATGTTTGGCGTTCCGGAATCCACCTTATCTCAGTCTGAAAACGCATTTTACATATTTTGCCATAACTTTGCAGGGAAGCTTCAGAACATGAAATTTTCACGTCCCACTATAGCAGAAAGGGTCTTTCTAGTAGTTGCATATCAAATCTAAGCTGTCTGAAGCGTTTTTCGAAAGTTATCAACATTTTTATGTTTGGCGTTTCGGAATCGACCTTATCTCAGGATGAAAAATCGTTTTCAGCATTGTCCCATAACTTTGCAGGGAAGCTTCAGAACATGAAATTTTAACCTCCCACTGTAGCAGAAAGGGTCTTTCCAGTAGTTGCACATCAAATCTAAGCTGTGTGAAGTGTTTTTCGAAAGTTTTCAACATTTTTATGTTTGGTGTTCCTGAATCGACGTTATCTCAGGCTGAAAACGCGTTTTCTGCATTGTCCCATAACTTTGCAGGTAAGCTTCAGAACATGAAATGTTCACCTCCCACTTTAGCAGAAAGGGTCTTTCTAGCAGTTGCACATCAAATCTAAGCTGTCTGAAGTGTTTTTCGAAAGTTATCAACATTTTTATGTTTGGCATTCCAGAATCGATCTTATCTCAGGCTGAAAACGAGTTGTCTGCATTGTGCCATAACTTTGCATGGAAGCTTCAGAACATGAAATTTTCACCTCCCACTATAGCAGAAAGGGTCTTTCTAGTAGTTGCACATCAAATCTAAGCTGTCTGAAGTGTTTTTCCAAAGTTATCAACATTTTTTTGTTTGGCGTTCCGGAACCCACCATATCTCAGGCTGAAAACAGGTTTTCTGCATTGTGCCATAACTTTGCAGGGAAGCTTCAGAACATGAAATTTTCACGTCCCACTATAGCAGAAAGGGTCTTTCTAGTAGTTGCACATCAAATCTAAGCTGTCTGAAGTGTTTTTCCAAAGTTATCAACATTTTTATGTTTGGCGTTCCGGAACCCACCTTATCTCAGGCTGAAAACGCGTTTTCGGCATTGTGCCATAACTTTGCAGGTAAGCTTCAGAACATGAAATATTCACCTCCCACTATAGCAGAAAGGGTCTTTCTAGTAGTTGCACATCAAATCTAAGCGGTCTGAAATGTTTTTCCAAAGTTATCAACATTTTTACGTTTGGTGTTCCGGAACCCACCTTATCTCAGGCTGAACACGCGTTTTCTGCATTGTGCTATAACTTTGCAGGGAATCTTCAGGACATTAAATTTTCACCTCCCACAATAGCCGAAAGGGTCTTTCTAGTAGTTGCACATCAAATCTAATCTGTCTGAAGTTTTTTTCCAAGGTTGTCAACATTTTTATGTTTGGCGTTCCGGAATCGACCTTATCTCAAGCTGAAAACGGGTTTTCTGCATTGTGCCATAACTTTGCAGGGAAGCTTCAGAACATGAAATGTTCACCTCCCACTATAGCAGAAAGGGTCTTTCTAGTAGTTGCACATCAAATCTAAGCTGTCTGAAGTGTTTTTCGAAAGTTATCAACATTTTTATGTTTGGCGTTCCAGAATCGACCTTATCTCAGGCTGAAAACGCATTGTCTGCATTGTGCCATAACTTTGCAGGGAAGCTTCCGAACATGAAATGTTCTCCTCCCACTATAGCAGAAAGGGTCTTTTTAGTAGTTGCAGATCAAATCTAAGCTGTCTGATGTGTTTTTCCAAAGTTATCAACATTTTTATGTTTGGCGTTGCGGAATCGACCTTATCTTAGGCTGAAAACGCGTTTTACACATTGTCCAATAACTTTGCAGGGAAGCTTCAGAACATGAAATGTTCACATCCCACTATAGCAAAAAGGGTCTTTCTAGTAGTTGCACATCAAATCTAAGCTATCTGAAGTGTTTTTCCAAAGTTATCAACATTTTTATGTATGGCGTTCCGGAATCAACCTTATCTCAGGCTGAAAACGCGTTTTACGCATTGTGCCATAACTTTGCAGGGAACCTTTAGAACATGAATTTTTCACCTCCCACTATAGCAGAAAGGGTCTTTCTAGTAGTTGCACGTCAGATCTAAGCTGTCTGAAGTGTTTTTCGAAAGTTATCAACATTTTTATGTTTGGCGTTTCGGAACCCACCTTGTCTCAGGCTGAAAAATCATTTTCTGCATTGTCCCATAACTTCTCAGGGAAGCTTCAGAACATGAAATTTCGACCTCCCACTATAGCAGAAAGGGTCTTTCTAGTTGTTGCACATCAAATCTAAGCTGTCAGTAGTGTTTTTCCAAAGTTATCAACATTTTAATGTTTGGCGTTACAGAATCGACCGTATCTCAGGATGAAAAATTGTTTTCTGCATTGTCCCATAACTTTCCAGGGAAGCTTCAGAACATGAAATTTTGACCTAACTCTACAGCAGAAACGGTCTTTCTAGTAGTTGCACATCAAATCTAAGCTGTCTGAAGTGTTTTTCGAAAACTTATCAACATTTTTATGTTTGGCGTTCCGGAATTGACCTTATCTCAGGCTGAAAATGCTTTTTCGCTTTGTGCCATAACTTTGCAGGGAAGCTTCAGGAAATGAAATTTTCACCTCCCACTAAAGCAGAAAGGGTCTTTCTAGAAGTTGCACATCAAATCTAAGCTGTCTGAAGTGTTTTTTCAAAGTTATCAACATTTTTATTTTTGGCGTTCGGGAACCCACCTTATCTCAGGCTGAAAACATGTTTTCTGCATTGTGGCATAAATGTGCAGGAAACTTCAGAATATGAAATTTTAACCTCCCACTATTTCTGAAAGGATCTGTCTTCTAGTTGCACATCAAATCAAAGCTGTCTGAAGTGCTTTTCCTAAGTTATCAACATTTTTATGTTTGGCTTTCCGGAACCCACCTAATCTCAGGCACAAAACGTGTTTTCTCCATTGTGGCATAACTTTGCTGGGAAGCTTCAGAACATGAAAATTCACCTCCCACTATAGCAGAAAGGGTCTGTCTTGTAGTTGCACACCAAATCTAAGCTGTCTGAAGTGTTTTTCCAAAGTTATGAACATTTTTATGTTTGGCGTTCCGGAACCCACCTTATCTCAGGCCCAAAACGCGTTTTCTCCATTGTGGCATAACTTTGCAGGGAAGCTTCAGAACATGAAATTTTCACCTCCCACTATAGTAGAAAGGGTCTTTCTAGTAGTTGCACATCAAATTTAAGCTGTCTGAAGTGTTTTTCCAAAGTTATCTACATTTTGATGTTTGGCGTTCCGGAATCGACCTTATCTGAGGCTGAAAACGCGTTTTCTGCATTGTGCCATAACTTTGCAGGGAAGCTTCAGAACATGAAATTTTCACCTCCCACTATATCAGAAAGGGTATTTCTAATAGTTGCACATCAAATCTAAGTAGTCTGAAGTGTTTTTCCAAAGTAAACACCATTTTTTTGTTTGGCTTTCCAGAAACAACCTTATCTCAGGCTGAAAACGCGTTTTGCGCAATTTGCCATAACTTTGCAGGAAAGCCTTAGAACATGAAATTTTCACCTCCCACTATAGCAGAAAGGGTATTTCTAGAAGTTGCACATCAAATCTAAGCTGTCTGAAGTGTTTTTCCAAAGTTATTAACAATTTTATGTTTGGCGTTCCGGAATCGACCTTATTTCAGGCTGAAAACGCGTTTTACGCATTGCGCCATAACTTTTCAGGGAAGCTTCAGAACATCGAATTTTCACCACCCACCATATCAGAAAGTGTCTTTCTAGTAGTTGCACATCAAATCTAAGCTGTCTGAAGTGTTTTTACAAAGTTATCAACATTTTTATGTTTGGCGTTCCGGAATCGACCTTATCTCTGGCTGAAAACGCGTTTTCTGCATTGCGCCATAAATTTGCAGGGAAGCTTCAGAACATGAAATTTTCACATCCCACTATAACAGAAAGGGTCTTTCTAGTAGTTCCACATCAAATCTAAGCTGTCTGAAGTGTTTTTCCAAAGATATGAAGATATTTATGTTTGGCGTTCCGGGAACCACCTTATCTCAGGCTGAAAACGCGTTTTACGCATTGTGTCATAACTTTGCAGGGAAGCTTCAGAACATGAAATTTTCACCTCCCACAATAGCAGAAAGGGTCTTTCTAGTAGTTGTACAACAATATAAGCTGTCTGAAGTGTTTTTCCAAAGTCATCAACATTTTTATGTTTGGCGTTCCGGAACCCACCTCATCTCAGACTGAAAACGCCTTTTCTGCATTGTGCTATAACTTTGCAGGGAAGCTTCAGAACATGAAATTTTTACATCCCATTATAGCAGAAAGGGTGTTTCTAGTAGTTGCACACCAAATCTAAGCTGTCTGAATTGTTTTTCCAAAGTTATAAACATTTTTTATTTTTGGCTTTACGGAATCGACCTTATCTCAGGCTGAAAACGCGTTTTACGTATTCTGCCATAACTTTTCAGGGAAGCTTCAGAACATCGAATTTTCACCACCCACCATATCAGAAAGGGTCTTTCTAGTAGTTGCACATCAAATCTAAGCTGTCTGAAGTGTTTTTACAAAGTTATCAACACTTTTATGTTTGGCGTTCCGAAACTCACCTTATCTCAGGCTGAAAAGCGTTTTTGTGCATTGTGCCATAACTTTTCAGGGAAGCTTCAGAACATGAAATTTTAACCTCCCACTATAGCAGAAAGGGTCTTTCTAGTAGTTGCACATCAAATCTAAGCTGTCTGAAGTGTTTTTACAAAGTTATCAACATTTTTATGTTTGGCGTTCCGGAATCGACCTTATCTAAGGCTGAAAACGCGTTTTACGCATTGTACCATAACTTTGCATGAAGCTTCAGAACATGGAATTTTCACCTCCCACTATAGCAGAAAGAGTGTTTCTAGTAGTTGCAGATCAAATCTAAGCTGTCTGAAATGTTTTTCCAAAGTTATCAACATTTTCATGTTTGGCGTTCCGGAACCCACCTTATCTCAGACTGAAAACGCATTTTAAGCATTCTGGCATAACTTTGCAGGGAAGCTTCAGAACATGACATTTTCGCCCCACCACTATAGCAGAAAGGGTCTTTCTAGTAGTTGCACATCTAATCTAAGCTGTCCGAAGTGTTTTTCCAATGTTATCTACATTTTTATGTTTGACGTTCCGGAATCGACCTTATCTCAGGCTAAAAATGCGTTTTCTGCATTGTGCGATAACTTTGCAGGGAAGCTTCAGTACATCGAATTTTCACATCCCACTATATCAGAAAGTGTCTTTCTAGTAGTTGCACATCAAATCTAAGCTGTCTGAAGTGTTTTTCCAAAGTTATCAACATTTTTACGCTTGGCGTTCCGGAACCCACCGTATCTCAGGCTGAAAACGCGTTTTCTGCATTGTGCCATAACTTCTCAGGGAAGCTTCAGAACATGAAATTGTCACATAGCACTATAGCAGAAAGGGTCTTTCTAGTCGTTGCACATCAAATCTAAGTTTTCTGGTGTTTTTCCAAAGTTATCAACATTTTTAAGTTTGTCGTTCCTGAACCCACCTTATATCAGGCTGAAAACGCGTTTTACGCATTGTGCCATAACTTTACATAAAGCTTTAGAACATGAAATTTTCACCTCCCACTATAGCAGAAAGGGTCTTTCTTGTAGTTGCACATCAAATCTAAGCTGTCTGAAGTGTTTTTCCAAAGTAATGAACATTTTTATGTTTGGCGTTCTGGAACCCACCTTATCTCAGTCTGAAAACGTGTTTTCTGCAATGTGCCATAACTTTGCAGGGAAGCCTCCTAACATGAAATTTTCACCTCCCGCTATCGTAGAAAGGGTCCTTCTAGTTGTTGCACATCAAATCTCAACTGTCTGAAGTGTCTTTCCAAAGTTATCAACATTTTTATGTTTGGCGTTCCGGAACCCACCTGATCTCAGCCTGAAAACGCGTTTTCTGCATTGTGCCATAACTTCGCAGGGAAGCTTCAGAACATGAAATTTTCACCTCCCACTATAGCAGAAAGAGTCTTTCTAGTAGTTGCACATCAAATCTAAGCTGTCTGAAGTGTTTTTCGAAAGTTATCAACATTTTTATGTTTGGTGTTCCGGAACCCACCTCATCTCAGGCTGAAAACGCGTTTTCTGCATTGTGCCATAACTTTGCAGGGAAGCTTCAGAACATGAAATTTTCACCTCCCACTATAGCAGAAAGGGTGTTTCTAGTAGTTGCACATCAAATCTAAGCTGTCTGAAGTGTTTTTCGAAAGTTATCAACATTTTTATGTTTGGCGTTCCGGAACCCACCTTATCTCAGGCTGAAAACGCATTTTCTGCATTGTGCCATAACTTTGCAGGGAAGCTTCAGAACATGAAATTTTCACCTCCCAGTATGGCAGAAAGGGTCTTTCTAGTAGTTGCAGATCAAATCTAAGTTGTCTGAAATGTTTTTGCAAAGTTATCAACATTTTTATGTTTGGCGTTCTGGAACTCACCTTATCTCAGTCTGAAAACCTGTTTTCTGCATTGTGCCATAACTTTGCAGGGAAGCCTCAGAACTTGAAATTTTCACCTGCTGCTCTAGTAGAAAGGGTCTTTCTCGTAGTTGCACATCAAATCTAAGCTGTCTGAATTGTTTTTCCAAAGTTATTAACATTTTTATGTTTGGCGTTCCGGAACCCACCTTATCGAACGATGAAAGCACGTTTTCTGCATTGTGCCATAACTTTGCAGGGAAGCTTCAGAACATGAAAATTTCACATCCCACTATAGCAGAAAGTGTCTTTCTGGTAGTTTCACATCAAATCTAAGCTGTCTGAATTGTTTTTCCAAAGTTATCATCATTTTTATGTTTGGCGTTCTGGAATCGACCTTATCTCAGGCTGAAAACGCGAATTCTGCATTGTGCCATAACTTCGGAGGGAAGCTTTAGAACATGAAATTATCACCACCCACTATAGCAGAAAGGGTCTTTCTAGAAATTGCACATCAAATCTAAGATGTCTGAAGTGTTTTCCCAAAGTTATCAACATTTTTATGTTTGGCGTACCGGAACCCTCCTTATCTCAGTCTGAAAACGTGTTTTCTGCATTGTGCCATAACTTTGCAGGGAAGCTTCAGAACATGAAAATTTCAAATCCCACAATAACAGAAAGGGTCTTTCTAGTAGTTGCACATCAAATCTAAGTTGTCTGAAGTGGTTTTCCAAAGTCATCAACATTTTTATGTTGGGCGTTCTGGAATCGACCTTATCTCAGGCTGAAAACGCATTTTCAGCATTGTGCCATGACTTTGCAGGGAAGCTTCAGAACATGAAATTTTCACCTCCCACTATAGCAGAAAGGGTCTTTCTAGTAGTTGCACATCAAACGTAAGCTGTCTGAAGTGTTTTTCCAAAGTTGTCAACTTTTTTATGTTTGGTGTTCCGGAATCGACCTTATCTCAGGCTGAAAACGCGTTTTCTGCGTTGTGCCATGACTTTGCAGGGAAGCTTCAGAACATGAAATTTTCACCTCCCACTATAGCAGAAAGGGTCTTTGTAGTAGTTGCACATCAAATCTAAGCTGTCTGAAGTGTTTTTCGAAAGTTATCAACATTTTTATGTTTGGCGTTCAAGAACCCACCTTATCTCAGTTTTAAAATGCGTTTTCTGCGTTGTGCCATAACTTTGCAGGGAAGCTTCAGAACATGAAATTTTCACATCCCACTATAGCAGAAAGGGTCTTTCTAGTAGTTGCACATCAAATCTAAGCTGTCTGAAGTGTTTTTCCAAAGTTATCAACATTTTTATGTTTGGCGTTCTGGAATCGACCTTATCTCAGGCTGAAAACGTGTTTTACACATTGTGCCATAACTTTGCAGGGAAGCGTCAGAACATGAAATTATCACCACCCACTATAGCAGAAAGGGTCTTTCTAGTAGTTGCACATCAAATCTTAGCTGTCTGAAGTGTTTTCCAAAAGTTATCAACATTTTTATGTTTGGCGTTCCGGAACCCACCTTATCTCAGGCTGAAAACGCGTTTTCTGCATTGTGCCATAACTTTGCAGGGAAGCTTCAGAACATGAAAATTTCACCTCTCACTATCGCAGAAAGGGTCTTTCTAGTCGTTGCACATCAAATCTAAGCTGTCTGAAGTGTTTTTCCAAAGTTATCAACATTTTTATGTTTGGCGTTCCGGAATCGACCTTATCTCAGGCTGAAAACGTGTTTTACGCATTGTGCCATAACTTTGCAGGGAAGCTTCAGAACATGAAATTATCACCACCCACTATAGCAGAAAGGGTCTTTCTAGTAGTTGCACATCAAATCTAAGCTGTCTGAATTGTTTTTCCAAAGTTATTAACATTTTTATGTTTGACATTCCGGAACCCACCTTATCTCACGCTGAAAACGCGTTTTCTGCATTGTGCCATAACTTTGCAGGGAAGCTTCAGAACATTAAATTTTCACCTCCCACTATCGCAGAAAGGGTCTTTCTAGTAGTTGCACATCAAATCTAAGCTGTCTGAAGTGTTTTTCCTAAGTTATCAACTTTTTTTATTTTTGGCGTTCTGGAATCGACCTTATCTCAGTCTGAAAATGCGAATTCTGCATTGTGCCATATTTTTGCAGGGAAGCTTCAGTACATTAAATTATCACCACCCACTATAACAGAAAGGGTGTTTCTAGTAGTTGCAGATCAAATCTAAGCTGTCTGAAGTGTTTTTCCAAACTTATCAATATTTTTGTGTTAGGCGTTCCGGAACCCACCTTATCTCAGGCTGAAAACGCGTTTTCTGCATTTTGCCATAACTTTGCAGGGAAGCTTCAGAACATGAAATTTTCACATCCCACTATCGCAGAAAGGGTCTTTCTCGTAGTTGCACATCAAATCTAAGCTGTCTGAAGTGTTTTTCCAAAGTTATCAACATTTTTATGTTTGGCGTTCCGGAATCGACCTTATCTCAGGCTGAAAACGTGTTTTAGGCATTGTGCCATAACTTTGCAGGGAAGCTTCAGAACATGAAATTATCACCACCCACTATAGCAGAAAGGGTCTCTCTAGTAGTTTCACATCAAATCTAAGCTGTCTGAATTGTTTTTCCAAAGTTATCAACATTTTTATGTTTGGCGTTCCGGAACCCACCTTTTCTCACTCTGAAAACGCGTTTTCTGCATTGTGCCATAACTTTGCAGGGAAGCTTCAGAACATGAAAATTTCACCTCCCACTGTAGCAGAAAGGATCTTTCTATAAATTGCATATCAAATCTAAGCTGTCTGAAGTGTTTTACCAAAGCTATCAACATTTTTATGTTTGGCGTTCGGAAACGCACCTTATCTCAGCCTGAAAAAGCGTTTTGTGCGTTGTGCCATAACTTCTCAGGGAAGCTTCAGAACATGAAATTTTCACCTACCATTATAGCAGAAAGGGTCTTTCGAGTAGTTGCACATCAAATCTAAGCTGTCTGAAGTGTTTTTCGAAAGCTATCAACATTTTTATGTTTGGTGTTCCGAAACCCTCCTTATCTCAGGCTTAAAACGCGTTTTGTGCATTGTGCCATAACTTCTCAGGGAAGCTTTGGACCTCCCACTATAGCAGAAAGGGTCATTCTAGCAGTTGCAGCACAAATCTAAGCTGTCTGAAGTGCTTTTCGAAAGTTATCAACATTTTTATGTTTGGCGTTCCGAGACCCACCTTATCTCAGGCTGAAAACCCGTTTTCTGCATTCTGCCACAACTTCTCAGGGACGCTTCAGAATATGACATTTTCACATTCCACTATAGCAGAAAGGGGTTTTCTAGTAGTTACAGAACAAATCTAAGCTGTCTGAAGTGTTTTTAGAGGGTTGTCAATAATTTTATTTTTGTCGGTCTGTAAACTACCTTTCCTTTGGCTTAAAATGCATTTTATGCACTGTTTATTCACTGCTCTGGGATGCCTGTGAACAGGAAAATTTCTCATGCAACTATAGGAGAAACACTCTTTCTTGTATAATAAACACTAAACCTACTTTTCGGAACTGTATTTCAGGGGGTTATCAACTTTTTTTTTTTTTCTTGGTCAGAAACTCAGCTTCTCTCGGGCTGAATACACTTTTTCTCCTCTCTTCACTCACTGCTCTGGGATTCCTCACAACATGAAAATTTCATCTGCAACAATAGGATAAACACTCTTTTTTGTATATTCAACACTAAACCTACATTTCTGAACGGTATTTCTGGTGGTTAACTTTTTTTTTGTGGTCTGAAACCCAGCTTTTGACGGGCTGAAAAGGCATTTTCTGCACTGTTCACTCACTGATCGGAATAGCCTCTGAACATGAAAATATCACACACAACTATAGGAAAAAGAGCCTTTCTAGTGTGACGCCCACTTATGTGTGGTCACAGATTGTGTGTTAGATGTCATTTAATTGTTCAGCATGGAGTTGATTAACCGGCAGGTATATAATTAGGTCAGTAGAGAGCAGGATAGGGCAGAGGTTGGGCATTGAAGATGTGTGGGTAAATAGGAAGTGACACTTTTTTTCATTACTTTTCTTCCCATCGCCAAATGTGGACGCCTCGTGTGAATCTGTCTACATTTAGTTTCAGGTTAGTCAAATCCATTGTTTTATAATGTTTGTTCCACATCGGATTGACTGATTTGGGGTCTTGAGTGTGAGGATGGTGACTCAATTTTTAAGTATACTGTTTTTCCTTCGTGCGTTGAGTTCGCTCTGTGTGGATGTGGCGCTTGTAAGCTAATACTGACAACCGACGTTGACATGGCACGGGTGATTGAGTTGTGTGGAGTTCAGTTTGCTTGTGGTGAATAACGGTGTTTGGTAAAAAGTAAGGTTTTATTATTTCTCAACACTAGCCAAAAGGTTTAATGGCAGAATTATACATTCAGATGAAAAGCAATTATGCATGTCGTTCATGATGTCTAACACTTGTCGTATGACAAAGTGACATGTTTGTGAGTGATCAGATGGTGTCAGAAAGACATCTAATTGTGGTCTGGGTTACCACAATGAAAAAAAAAGAATCCCTTGGATTACTTTTCTCACCATCGACACATGTGGAAGCCTTGTGTGACTCTGTCCGCATTTTGTTTCAGACGGCGTTCTACTAACCACATTGAGACACCACTTTTTAACTGTAGACAAGGTCACAGTATTCAGACCTGTTACAGATGCAAAGTTCTTGATACAACGTTTTCTTCCTAAGCTTTTAGAGTGAGCAGAGGTGAGAGCAGCCGACTGGTCTCTCCAAGAGGTGTAACGATGATCAGCACGGCTATGATTTGGATTGCTAGGGTCACCCTGCCCCTTCGAACAGCGACGGTGTTCCCCCATGGGCAGCGGCTGTGTGTGGAGTAGGCGCCACGAGCAGAGCACCAGGCTGACGGACTGTTGAAACTCCAAAATTTCTGGGAGAGTGAGAGAGGTTCTGCGATGGATGAGCCGGTCCACGGAGCTCATAAAGAGCGCGATGATGTTCTCAAGCGCTATGAGCTGGTTGCCGACGGCGTAAACACCATTCCTCTGCGCTATGGTGGCTCTGTCAGAGGTGGTTGGGATGGTCATTCCTCAGAGGAGAGGTCGAGATCCCGGGGCGAACGCATCAGGCATTGTGCATGACGACTGAGTGAGCCGGAACGCCGCACTGCCAATCCAAACCCTCCACGTGGCAGTAAGCTCCGTACCTGACCAAGTGCGGTCCTAGTGCCAGTGGAGTGTCAGAACCGCGCCGGGAATAGTCCAGATTTCTTCCAGTTGTGGGCAGACAACATGCGGTCGTGATCTGTATGTGGTCTCGCCATCCAACGCCAGCTGGCCGTTAGTGAAGAGGGATGATTTTTGAGCTTCTGGTGGAGAGAGAGCGTCGTATCGAAGTCAACTGGCGGATGACATGAGGCGCAGGAGAAGATCAAGCAGGAACCTGACTCCACCATACGGAACTCAACCAAGTCTGGGAACACAGTCTACAGATCCAACTCATAGCAGCGCCTGGCACTCGTCAAACTCATCCCATGGCTTGGAAGAAGAAAATGTGGAACGGTTCGACTGCTTGTAGGCCAGTCGCAGCGCCCTATTTGCAGAGGTTTACTGTTGAATATACTCTAAATAGTTTTTTCGCTATAGTTGCAGGTGAAATTTTCATGTTCTGAGGCTTCGCTGAGCAGTGAGTGAACAGTGCAGAAAATGGGTTTTCAGCCCGAGGGACCTGTAGCTTTCAGACCAACAAACATAAAAATTGAATTTGCAATTGAATTTGTTCTGCAGCTACTAGAAAGACCCCTTCTGCTAAGCTGGTGTGCGCTCATGACTCCCGTTTGGACTCTGGCTAGAATCAACCAGCAGTCCAAGTACGTCATAATCGGCAGACTCTCTCTCCTTCGTAGTTCGAGCCACTCCTCCATGCACTTAGCGAAAAAACGAGGCCCTAGACACTAGAGACCGTGTTGTGGAAGTAGACGTCTGCAAGATCTATGGAGGTCATACACTCTCACACTATGATTCACTCCAGGAATCTGCTGGTAGTCCGGAACCGCTGTCTGATCATGAATTGGTTGAGGAGACTGAGATCCACAACAGGTCTCCTCTCTCCTGTCTTCTTGGGTTCCAGAAAGAACCCGGAGTAAAACCCAGTGTAGGAGGATCGCTTTGGCAGTAGCTCGATTATTTCCTTTGACAGGAGATCGCGGTCCTCCTCCATCAGACATGACCGCTCGTTCTCTGAGTTCACTCAGGTCCATGTGGTGACGCAGAACCTGGGGGTTGACTGTGAAGCTGAAGGGCGTGTCAATGACCGTTTATTTTCTCAATCCATATGTGGAGGTGAGGAGACAGGCGCCCTGAGCACAGGAGCGGATCTGGCCTCCAGGGCGGGTCAAGGACGAAAGGGTCGTTGGTGCTCTGCGCCCTCTCCTCTGGTGACTTCAAGTCTGGTTTGTCAAAAACAGACTCGCTTTTGTCATCTGAGCCGTCAGAGGAATTCGGTTCCCCAAACTTGCAGTGTACCTTGATCTGACACTGCAATTCTCCTAAGATGGAGACCCGAGGGACTGGCCCAATCATCCTCAGAAAGAGATGACTCTGTAGATGACGATGTCCTGCTTGCCTCTGAGAGGATTGGAGGGCTGCAGAGAACAGAATAACAGACAGACATCACATCAGACATCGCACGAGGGAGCTGAGAACAGAGCAGGTCTGGCAAGTGGCACCTACTGAGTGATCCTCTGAAGTGGTGGCTTTCACGGTCCTGTGGCGACCCCTGCTGGAAACTGGCGTGTCTGAGCAATAAGAAGAGTCAATAGCTGAATTGAAACTTCCCTGACTTTTGGCTGGAACCGGGATCTGTTGTGAGACGGGAAAGAGTTATTTGACGCCTGTGCTTCTTATTATGGTGAATCTGGGGAAAGACATAACTTCTTGGCTCCAGAAACTTCCCCAGGGACAGTTCTGGCATCAGGGATAAAGAGGCAGAGAGACCGTTACTATTCTGCTTGGTCTCCTGAGACGATGTCAAACAAAAACAAAGTTTAGAAGCCGGAGTTTGGACTCACTGGAACCGGAAGAGAACATGGCGGCTGATAAACCCTAATTTTGGGCAGAGAAGAGACAGACCCGATACCAAAGAAATGCATCTTATTATTTTTCAAGTTAGACTTTGGTTTAGATGCATACTTGTAGATAAAAAGTTCTTCCTACGCTTTTGGAGGGGGCAGAGGTGAGAGCAGTCGACTGGTCTCTCCAAGAGGAGCGGCGATGATCAGTCCGGCAATTATACGGTGTTCCCCCCAGGCGGCGACTGTTGTGTCTCCAAAATCTCTGGTGGAGTCCACGGAGCTCATAAAGAGCGCGATGATGTTCTCAAGCGCTATGAGCTGTTTGCGGACACCATTCACCATTCTACTGCGCGATGGTGGCTCTGTCAGTGCCGGGTGGGATGGTCACTCCTCAGGGGGGAGGTCAAGCTCCAGGGGCGAGGGCATCGAGCATCGTGCATGACGGCTGAGTGAGAGGGAACGCTGGCCCATAACTCCAAACCCTCCACCAATTAAGCTCCGTACCTGACCACGTGCGGTCCTAGTGCCAGTGGAGTGTCAGAAATGCGCCGGGAATAGTCCGGATTGAATTGGACTAGCAGTGGATGTTTACCCAACAGACGGCAGTCCACATCCATTTGGCATTATATGCTTTGAGTGTTGCGGGTGCTTTAGCATTTCAAATAGTGAACTGCACTTAGGGGGGGCAGGGGACTGCCTGCTAGCCTTGAAGTAGCCATGCTTTGAGGGGACGCCCCAGGATTGGAGGTCCGCTCATAATTTGGATATGGACCACGGAAACTTCAGGCAGGACTGAGGTCTGGTCGCAGTCAGGGGAGAGACTTGTCACATCACCGCAGGAGTGGATTTAACCGGAGGAGACTCAGCGTGAGACCGGAGGACATCGGGATCTTTGACAGCAGCTTTTCCCGGGGCAGTCGGCAGACCGGAGGAAATTTCTGTTTGTGTGGAAAACTTGTTTGAAATAAAAGCATTGCTTGAAGCATCGCATTTGCGTTTTTTTTATTATTATTCGTATTGAATTCGCTCCTTCCAGCGCCTTGGCCTCAACCTCTCCTCCGGCCTGGTAGCCTGGGGGCCTGTCCGCGAACCTGGCGACACTGCTCAATGATGGTCCAGACATTTGATTCGTTCTCCCAAGTGGGTTGAAGAGACATGCCCTATGATAGCCAAAGCTGAAAGGAAAACTTACAGGAGGTATCAACACAGCAGGTTTTATTCACGGTTCCAACTTTCAACAAACCAAATGATGACACGGCAACATAAAAAGAGCGCCCCAAATTTGTGATCCCAAATAATCCCATGACACATAACAAAACGTCCATTGAAGAACTTCTTTTCCGGTTTGCTGTGCAGGCTGAATATGAAGCCTCAGGCATTTTGAGGCCTCATGCGCTGTCTCTTCCGAGAGCCGCACTGGACCCTGGAGCACAGGATGGTCTGATGTTGGCAGTCAGCTGCACCTGGGTCACCTCATCCCCCGGACAGAGTTGTCTTGAGTGCACAAATAGGCCAAACTGTTGGCCATTGCTCTGATCTGTGCACCTCCCTTCCGCCCTTCCCCCCATGCAGGTCCGGAAGTAGAGGCGAGCCGCCTTGCGATCTCCGGACACTGAGAGGGCTCCATCCCAGCCTGGCCGAACCCCGGCATCAGCGTGGCTCTCATTATGTCGGTGATGGAGGTGGCACTTTCTTCTTTCCGGTCACATGCGCCGCCGGAATATAATTGCATAACTGTGCTGGATTTGAGATAGTAGAACAATCTAACAATATGCATATTAACGTTGTCTTTGAATGAACCGAAGGAGACAAGTGATCCAAACATAAAAGCAGAGCTTGACACAAACAGTGCAAGAAGCAATGCAGTCCTTGGCCACTCTGGGGCCAGGGGGCGATGTGTTCAACTTCTCCATCCTGCAGTGACCGTAATCCGAGTGTAGCCAGGATTAAGGGGGAGCACAGGTGAGCAATCTGAAACCCATCCGGAACTCTGAATCAGCCATGAGGTCATCTTGACCACAAAGCTTAACCGCCAGCCTTGCAACGTGGCCTGACGTGAGAACCATGGGCCGTCCATACCGGACGTCTGACTGGCACAGCTGGCTCCTTTGCCAGACTGCCATCAATGAGATGCACGTTTGGCTGCACTGAACCGCCTGCATTGTCACCGGCGATGTTGCTTTGGTATGACTGATGGAGGAGTGCCCAGACTCCTGTCGATATCTCGGATGGCCAGGGCCTCAAACTTGACCGGCCTATGACAGTTCCGAGGCCACCGCCACACCTGGGGTCTATCCAGCCTGAATGAATGAATGAATGGGTTGTGAAGATGTAGCATTAACATCCCTTCATACATAGAGTGTAATTTTACACCGCAGGTGGCAGGACTGCCGCCTCAACTTTGCCACCGTAAGCTGAAATAGAAGGTGGCATTAACAACCCCTCATATATGGAGTGTAACTTACACTCTGGATCAGCAGGAACTGTGTTGCCCTCTTTTAGCCACTATATGGCTGAAATAGAATGTGGCATTAACAATCCTCCATTCCTGGAGAGAAATCATTTACTGAGCAGCAACAGTCAGGGTTCTAGTCTGAGCTGAGCAAGGAAGAGGGAGTTTATTCACAAATGAATAGACAGTTATGCAGGAATCTGGTGGATATTGAGACGCTGCACACTCCACTGCACTGTAATGAAGCAGATACCGGTGTCCCAGAGCGAGTGCTGTGGGCCTACTGGTCGCAGGGTTTGGCTGCTCCTGAAGACAGAAAGACAAGAGGGAAGGAGGATGCAGACACAACAGACAAATAGTGGTAAGCAAAAGTAGAGATTGATGACCAAGAAGCTGCCTGGCAGTTTTCTTTAAGAAGTCCTTGAAAGCAGCAACAGATGTTTCCAGGCATCTCGTCGACTGTGCTCTCAGGGATTCCGGTGCCTGTTTTCCCGCTGTCTCATAGGCTTTCATGATGGAAATTCTAAGCCAATTTTACAACCTTTGAGGGGACAGTGCCTGCCGCTTCTTTCCACCAGGGAGAGCCACCCACAGAGTGTCGGACTTTCTGAAGGGTGGGACTCGATCCAGTTAAGCTTTTAGCTCTCTGACCGGACATATTTTGAGTAAACGCTCATGCTCTTCGTCTGAATGTGGAGGAGTGCAGAAAGCCATTACTGAAAAGGAGCTGACCTGCGAAGAAGAAGAGAGACATTTAGGTGCGAAGGCAGGGTTGGGTGTAAGTGATACCGCCGAGTCATCGTCACCAAAAGAGATGCAATCAGGGCTGATCGAAAAAGATCTGCATCTGACACATCTCCGGATACCAGCTGGAGCTGGGGCTGTCTGGAGCTACGAGAATCATTCTCACTCTCTACAGTTGAATTCTCCTCATAAGAAAATGAAGAAGGCAATGAGGAGGAAAGGCATACAGGAGGCCTTCTGGCCACCTTGGATGAGCCAGGGCGTCCACTCCCAGTGGAGGGTCGTCGGATCTACGGGGAGAGAACCAGAGAGGACATTTGAAGTTCTCTCTGCTCGCAAAGACATCAGCCACTGGGTGGCCGAAAAACTCCCAGATCATATTTGACATCTCCTGAGATAAACTCCATTCATCTGGCAGTGGTCTCCGAGATAATCCATCTGGTGCCACATTGTCTCCACCTGGCACATGCAGAGCCCTCAATGAGGCTAAATGTAGCAGCTCAGGGAAAAAATCTTTCTGGCTAGGTTGTGTAGCGTAGACGACCTCACGCCACCCTGGCGGTTGAAATTGGCCACTGTGGTGGAGCTGTCTGATCTCACCATAACGTGGTTCCCACTAAGATGGAGAGAAAGGGCCAAAAACTGCCAACAGTTCCAGTACGTTAATGTGATGACCTTCGGAACTGCTCCAGAAAGAAGAGTTCTTACAATCCAAGTGCGATGGAGGTTTGAAGCAGAGTCACATCTCTCAAAGCTCTTGGATACACTTTCACCAACCGTCTCTGATCCCAAACAGGATGAAGATTGAGCCGGCTGAACCATGACTGCCGACTTCGCATGTTCAGGAGACCCAGGCGTATGACGGAGTGGGCTGCTGACATCATGCCCAGGAGCGTCATATTCCATTAGGCTGGGACCACACATAGACGAACCGCCAGAACCTGGGCTGACAGATTTGAAATAGAAAGTATCTTCTCGTCTGTCAAGCGAGCGCACTCTTCATGAGAGTTCAGAAGTACACCAAGAAAAGCTGTAAGCTGAGATGGCTGGAGTTGACTCTTTTCTTGGTTCACCGGAAAGCCAAGGTGGCTTTCGTGGTCCAACACCATTCTGGTGTGAGCTAACGACTCTTCCCTCGATCTGGCGAGCATTAACCAGTCGTCTAGGTAAGACAAGATCCTGAGGCCCCTTGCCCTCAAGGACTGTAGGGCTGTGTCGACCATCTTAAAGAAGGTTCTCTGAGCCAGAGAGTAGCCAAACGGGAGCCTCCGGAACTGAAAAAGTCGGCCGTCCAATGCGAAGTGGAGATATCGCTTATGAGCAGGCCAAATTGGCACGTGACAATAAGCGTCCGTGAGGTCGATGGACGTCAGCCAGTCTCCATGACGCATGCACTTCAGGAGACTTTTGAGGAGTAACTGACTCAATCATGCCTCAATCAAACACTGACCTCGTTCTGAAGACATTTTTTGCCGGATCTGACGCATTCTCAGAATGCCATTAAACTGAGGTTGGCACTGGCTGAATTGGAGAGGATAACCCACCTTCAGAATCCTTTTGATCCATATAGAATAAGCTGGATAGTGAGCTTCCCACATAGGAGAACATAGCAAGCTCTGGATGAAACCTGTGTTATCTCGACATCCATTTGACACCTCTGATGTAAGTCCTGCCTGAAGCGTCCGTGGCAACGGGATGAGCAGCTGTCGGTCTCGTCCCTCCAGTATCCCCCAGGTTTCGGTCGAGCGACACAGCAGGCTGGGTATCAGTTCCGACAGCCATCAGCACTTGAGTTTTGCCTCTCCGCAACGCCACAATCACCGCGCGCATGGACATTTGTAACTCCTTTTGGCGGCCTTCAAAACAAACAATGTGTGCTGTGTGATGGGGAGAACGCTGGCCGGTGGAAGGCGGGCCTGACCCGAGACTGAGTCCAGCATGACCCCCAGAAAGGTCGTGCTCTGACTGAGAATAAGCGCGCTTATCAGGAGGTTTACTCTGAACCTCAATAACACAATGTGCTCCAACACCAAGCCGGTGTGCGCTCATGACTCTTGTTTGGACCTGGTGAGAATCAACCAGTAGTCCAAGTACGTCAGAATCCGCAGACCATGTCTCCTTAGTGGTTCGAGCCCCACCTCCACGCACTTGGCCAAGGTGCAAGGCACTAGAGAGCTGTATGTACAAAAACACATTTTTGAAGCCGGAGAGCTGCCACTCAAATTCGCACTAACTGTAACCGGAAGATAACTTGGCAGGTAATAAACCCTAATTTTGGGCAGAGAAGAAACAGACCCGATTCCAAAGTAATGGCTCTTATTTTTTATTCAATTTAGACTTTGGTTTAGATGCATACTTTTAGATACAAAGTTTTCTTCTTACGCTTTTGGAGGGAGCAGAGGTGAGAGCAGCCGACTGGTCTCTCCAGGAGGAGCAGCGATGATCAGCACGTCTATGATCCGGACAGCTGGGCTCACCCCGCCCCTTTTTCCTATAGTTTCAGGTGGAATTTTCATGTTCTGAGGCATCCCCGAGCAGTAAGTGAACAGTGCAGAAAATGCGTTTTCAGCCCGAGAGAAGCTCAGATTCAGAGCAGGAAAAAGAAAAAAAGTTGATAACCCCTTGAAATAGTGTTGAACATACAACAAAGAGTGTTTTTCCTGTAGTTGCAGGTGAAATTTTAATGTTCTGTGTCCCCCCAAAGCAGTGACTGAATAGAGCAGAAAAAGTGTATTCAGCCCAAGAAAATGTGGTTTTCAGTCCGACAAAAATAAAAACGTTGATAACTCTGAAAACGTGTGGTTCCAGCCTTATGGATTATGAGGCTCCTGGGCATGATGTCAGCAGCCCACTCCGTCGTCCGCCAGGGTCTCCTGAACATGCATAGTCTGCAGTCAGGGTTCCGACCGCTCAATCTTCAACCTGTCCGGGATCAGAGACGGTTGGTGAAAGTGTCTCCACGAGCTCTGACAATTGTGAGGTTTAGGAACTCTGCTTCAAACCTCCATCGCACTTTATCCTTGCATTGTCAAAACACTTCTTTAAAAGTATTTACAGATGCATCTCTGTCAGGCTGGGTAGGCCACCATGATCAACATGCGTCATTGGGATCTGGAGCAGTTCCAAAAGTCGTTCCACTAACCTGCTGGAACTGTTCGCAGTTTTTAAAGTGTTGGTGGCTCTTTCTCTCCATCTAAGTGGGAACCACGTTATGGTGAGATCAGACAGCTCCACCACAGTGGCCTATATCAACCACCAGGGTGGCGTGAGGTCGTCTGTGTTACACAACCTAGCAAGAAAGATTTTTTCTCTGGGCTGATGTAGAATTAGCCTCATTGAGGACTCTGCATGTTCCAGGTGGAGACAATGTGGCAGCAGATGGATTATCTCGGAGACCACTGCCAGTTGAATGGAGTTTATCTCAGGAGACGGCAAATATGATCTTGGAGTTTTTCGGCCACCCAGTGGCTGATCTCTTTGCGAGCAGAGAGAACTACAAATGTCCTCGCTGGTTCTCTTTCCGTAGATCCGATGACCCTCCACTGGGAGTGGACGCCCTGGCTCATCCAAGGTGGCCAGAAGGATTCCTGTATGCCTTTCCTCCTCATTGCCTTAATCTAAACAGCCCCAGCTCCAGCTGGTATCCGGACATGTGTCAGATGGGGATCAAAGGCCCCTGGGAGTTCTCTCCATCGAGGTCAGCGCTTCTGCAAGCATCAGAAACCCTGAGGTCTCCGCCAATAATAGGACGACCCCTCACGGTTTGGCTTCTCCAGGGTTAAGAATTAGTCACTTGCCTCCTGATGTCCAATTGACTCTTCAGAACGTTTAAGCTCTGCCAACCCTCAGAGCATACAATGCTAATTGCACATTTTTTCCCCAATGGTGTGGAACCCAGTCAGCCTTCCCAGAATCGGCGCCTGTTTCTCTAATCCTCTCTTTTCTCCAGCATCTGGTTAACGAAGATCGGAGCTGCACCACATTACGGGTTTATGTAGCAGCCCATTCCATGCTACACAATGGTCTGGACGGCCACCCCTTTGGCGAGCATCGTCGAGTGAGCCGTTTCATGAGAGGAGTGAAAAGGCTTAGACCAACCTCAAGACATTTATGTCTCTACTGGGTCCTGCCGCTGGTACTCAATTCACTCTCCTTTCGAGCCACTCGATGAGGCCTCCCTGGAGCTAGCAGCTTACAAGGCAGCTCATCTTATAGCCTTAGCTTCACCAAAGAGAGTGGGAGAGCTGAGTTCTTTTTCCATCTGCCCTGATTGCATCTCTTTTGGTGACAATGACTCGGCGGTGTCACTTAGACCCAACCCTGCCATCGCACCTAAATGACTCTCTTCTTCTTCACAGGTCAGCTCCTTTTCAAGAAAGGTTTTATGCCCTCCTCCCCATTCAGACGAGGAGCATGAGCATTTACACAAAATGTGTCCGGTGAGAGAGCTAAAATCTTAATTGGGTCGAGTCCCACCCTACATAAAAGACGGACAGTCTGTGGGTGGCTGTCGCAGATGGTAAGATGGGGCAGGCGCTGTCCCCTCACAGGTTGTCGCATTGGCTTAGAATTGCCATCATGAAAAATGACCTGGCAACATCTGTGGCTGCTTTCAAGGGAGTATCTCTGGCAGAAATCTGCCAGGCAGCTTCTTGGTCATCAATCTCGACTTTTGCTCACCACTATTTGTCTAATGTGTCTCCATCCTCCTTCCCTCATGTCGTTCTGTCTTCAGGAGCAGCCGAACCCTTCGACGAATAGTCCCTCATTGACAGCACAGGCTCTGGGACACCAGTATCTGCTTCATTACATTGCTGTGGGGTGTGCAGCGTACCAAGATCCACCGGATTCCTGCATAACTGTCTATTCATTTGTGAATAAACTCCCTCTTTCTTGCTCAGCTGAGACTAAAACCCTCACTGCAGCTGCTCAGTAAATGATTTCTCTCCAGGTATGGAGGATTGTTAATGCCACATTCTATTTCAGCCGTATCGTGGCTAAAAGAGGGCAACGCAGTTCCTGCTGATTCAGAGTGTAAGTTTCACTCTATATATGAGGGGTTGTTAACGCCACCCTCTATTTCAGCTTACGGTGGTAAAGGCGAGGCGGCAGCTCCTGCCACCTTGAGTGTAAAATTACACTCTACGTATGAGGGGTTGTTAATGCTACATCTTCACAACCCATTCATTCAATCAGGCTGGACAGACAGCGGTTAAGCTTTGTGGTCAAGATGACCTCTTGGGTGATTCAGAGTTCCGGATGGGTTCCGGATTGCTCACCTGAGCTCCCCCTTCATCCTGGCTACACTCGGATTCCAGTCACTGCAGGATGGACGAGATTAACTCATCGCCTCCTGGCCCCGGAGAGGCCAAGGACTGCGTTGCTTCTTGCACTTTTTGTGCCATGCTGTGCTTTAGTGTTTTGATCACTTGTCTCCTTCGGTTCATCCAAACAAAGACAACGTTAATAAGCATATAGGTTGTTCTACGATCTCAAATCCAGCACAGTTATGAGGCTAGTTTCTTTTGAAACATTGGGAGTGATTTGTAAAGCCATCACAACACTTCTCTCTCCATCTTACTTCAACGGGGTGGGATGAGAGTGTGAATCGTGCCTATATTCCGGCGGCGCATGTGACCGGTAACAATTTACAGGCAGATGGCGACCATCCAGTTTACCCGATCAAGTCCGACATGCCTCTGTGCTTGGCTGAAGCTAAACGGCGTTGCTCCCTTAAATAGGAGGATGTCGGCATCACGAGCTATGAAATACCGGTGCGTCACGGCGTGCGGCAATCGTTCTCCCATGACTGCGATGAGACGTCAGTCTCTGCTGAAGTTTCCGTGGTCCAGATGAGGCACTCCGCTCATCTTCATTTCTCAAGCTCCCTCGCTTGATGTGCCAGGTGCATCGGCTCCGGCGGCGCATTTGAGGGGTAAGAAGAAAGTGCAACGTCCATCACCGACGTAATGAGAGCCACGCTGATGCCGGGGTTCGGCCAAAACCTGGCTGGGACGGAACCCTCTCAGTGTCCGGAGATCGTACGACGGCTCCCCTCTACTACCGGACCTGCAAGGGGGGAAGGGAGCTGCACAGATCAGAGCGATGGCCAACAGTTTGGCCTTTTTGTGCTCTCAAGACAACTCTGTCCGGGGGATGAGGTGACCCAGGTGCAGCTGACTGCCAACATCGGACCATCCTCTGCTCCAGGGTCCAGTGCGCCTCTCGGAGGAGTCAGCGCATGAGTCCTCAGAATGCCTCAGGCCTCATATTCAGACTGCACAGCAAACCGGAGAAGAAGTTCTTCAATGGACGTGTTGCGATGTGTCATGGGATTATTTGGGGTCACAACTTGGGGGCGCTCTTGTTATGTTGCCGTGTCACCATCCGGTTTGTTGGAAGTTGGAATCGTGAATAAAACCTGCTGTGTTGATACCTCCTGTGAGTCCTTTCAGTTTCGGCCATCACTGTTAGCGACGAGGATAAAGAACGAGACTTTTTGCAAACCGGTCACTGTGGTAACTGACGGCAACGTTTTTGTGTAGTTTGTTCATCATAGCGATAATCATGGCGGCTACTGTGGGTACAGTGACGCCTTTCGAAGCTAGTTCGCATTCATGGGAGGACTATTGTGAAATTTTGGAACATTTTTTTATTGCAAACGTCGGAACCTGTTGAGACCGGAAAAACCAGGGGATCGTTCGTATGCTGAACTGGTCATCCTTTTGAGGAATCATTTCCATCTGAAACCGAGTGAGATTATGCAACGATGGAAGAAGAATAGAAGGACTGAAGAGACCGTTTGTGACTACGTGGCGGAGTTGAGGAACTGGCTCATGATTGTAACTATGGTGAGACACTGACTGTGATGCTGAGAGACCGCTTGGTGTGTGGGTTCAACGACGACAGGATACAGAGGAAGCTGCTGTCGCAGGATGGACTGACATTTGACAGAGCGTTCAAAGTGGCCTTAGCGATGGAAGCTGCAGATAGAGACTTGATGAACCCACGAGGTGTGAAGGACTCACTCCAAGGAAGTGGATCATCACCGGTCAACAAAGTGGAAGAGACGAGGGCAGTAGTGTCCATGGAGTCGAGAAGGTGCTATAGATGTGGTGGAGAGACTCACTTGGCCAGTGATTGCCGGTTTGCTGAGGTCAAATGTCATAACTGTGGAAAAGTGGATCACTTAAAGACAGTACGTAAAAGTATGACAGAGGTGAGGGAGACAAAACAAACAAGAAAAAGGGGGAAAGGTACAACGCCGTCGAACAAATTTCATGCAGGAGAAGGATGACAGTGAAAATGAAGAGATGTTTACAGTGACAGATAAAAGAAGATGCAGCAGTGAGGAACTGGACATTCCTAGAGTAGAGCCGTTGAGGGTAAATGGAAAGAAGGTGGTTTTTGAGGTAGACACCGGCTGCAGTTACACTATTATGGCTCAACAGATGGTTGACAAAACAGAACTAACACTAAACTTGTGGACTGCAAGATAAAGTTAAAAACATATGGAGGTCATCAGGTTCCAGTGGTGGGGGCAATTAAGGTCAAGGTTGAACACAATGATCAGATCAAATGGCTGCCTGTCATTGTTGAAAGGTTGGTGAAAGGTTCAGGAGCAAGTCTTCTGGGCAGAGGCAGGATGAAAGCATTCCAGATAGAGGGGCAGTTTGTCCACAAAACAGATGAGGTGGACAGTTCCCTGCAAGAGGTTCTCTCCCGACATGAGAAGGTATTCAAAGAAGAGTTAGGGTCATTAAGGGCCACAGCCAAGATTCATGTGGCTCAGGATGCCACGCCCTTATTTTACAAACCCAGGTCGGTTCCATTTGCCATTAAAAGAAAAGTGGAAATCGAACTTCAGAGACTAGCAGAGGAAAGAATATTGGAACCTGTGATGTTCTCTGAATGGGCAGCACCTATTGTGCCTGTGTTCAAACCTGATGGTGGTGTGAGGATTTGTGGAGATTATAAATTAACAGTGAACAAAGTCTCCACGACCGAACAGTATCCGATTCCAAGAATGGAGGATATGATGGCAAGCCTGCAGGGGGACAGAAGTTCACAAAACTCGATATGAGCCAAGCATATCAGCAAATAGTCCTTGAAAAGGAATCAAGGAATTTTGTGAGTGTCAACACTCACAAAGGTCTTTTAACATATACACGTCTGCCTTTTGGAGTAAACTCCAGTCCTGCTATTTTCCAACGCACCATGGAGAATGTACTTCAAGGTATGTTAAATGTGGCAGTGTATTTACATGAAATTTTATTGAGAGGAAGAGATGACAGCTCTCATCTGCAAACACTCAACGAAGTGCTGCAGAGGTTGGAGGATAAAGGCCTGAAGTTGTAACGGAGAAAGCGTCAGTCCATGGAAAACAAAGTAACATTCTTGGGTCATCAGGTGGACAGGACAGGCCTGCATCCAATGCCAGCGAAGGTCAAAGCAGTCCAGGAGGCTCTGGTGCCACGGTCTGTAAGTGAACTTAACCCTCGTATTATGATGAAAAAAAATTACATTGATTATGTTGGGGGTCATTTTGACACACACTGTGTAAATCCACTCAAAACAGTCAAAAAAACAGATTGAACCAATCTTCAATCTTCAAAACATCTTCATTTTAGATTATATAAAAATTTGTAAAACAGACATAGAACACATTTTCAATTTCAACCCTATATTTAAGAGCAATTTCAGTTTTTCCCTCCTCACAAACACTTTTATTTTCATTTAACTTGACCCATTTTTCAATGTTCAATATGTTCAATGCTCTCCACATGATGGACAGACTGTAACTGTGTGTTTTGTAGATGCAATTCTTGCATTTCACAAAACAGGTACTTGTTTTACTGTCAGATCTCGCATCTTTTCCGTTTCTTCACACCTGTATCCAATGCATCCTTGGCAGATTGGTAGGGTGATGTGAGCTTGACCTTTGTCAATGACAGCAGCAGTTGCTGGGCATCGAGGTGGCCTGGCTTGACTCTGCAGCTTGGGAGTGACGGGACATAGGCATTGTAAGCAGACACAACAACGATGTTGCAGAAAATCACCAAGGGCCAATGGGCAGTCTTGCGCTGGCAGCTGTATGTTGCTGTGACTTTGTCAACTCCTTTTTTGGTGCAGTTTCAGTCCAGGATCATGTGTGGCTGCATGTCTTCTCTTGTGCTTAGAGATGCATCTCTGTGCATTGTGCTCATTACAAGAACATTCTTGTTTCTCTTTGGGCAGTATGAAACAACTGTTGCCTTGTCACTGAAAGCAAATATTGAGCAATGCAGAGGTCTGCCCTGCACCTTCAGAATTTCCTTGGGAAGGTCTGGCTTCTTTCTTCTGACTGTTCCCGCTGTCCAGCTTTCTCTTCTGAAGTTCATCTCCAAGGAGATAGAATGTAAGCCCTTCACTCATGTCCATCACTACACGCATCCCCTGATTGTTCTCGGGTGCTCTTCCAGGTAGCTTTCCAGCGTATACTTTCATATTACAGGCATAGCTAGATTTTGCATCACAGGCCACCCATATTTTGATACCATACTTGGCGGGCTTGTTGGGCATGTACTGTAAACCTTCTGTAGCTCATTTTTGGTTTGTCAAAGAGACTACATGAGAACACTGACAAGAACAAGGGAGAGAAAGTTATCCCTCTACACACAGCTGGGTCTGAATGGCTATTCAGACAATCAAATCAATCAAAATACACATAGCTGGGCAGCCTAAATAGGTATATCAAAGAGACATGTTTATTTTGGATCTGAACAGCCACTTACCCACATTAAAGAATCCGGGTCAAAATGACCCGCAACATCATCTTTGTATACAAGCTCTGTACAGACATGCCACTTGACATCAAAGTGTCCAGATTTTACACACCTGTTCATTACCCTTGATGAGGAAAAGTCACAAAATTTTATGAAGAAAAAGTCAGGATAACCACTACTTTTATGAACACAAAAACGGATATCGGTCAAATTGACCCTAAGCATAATACGAGGGTTAAAGCTTTTCTAGGTCTGCTAAACTTTTATAACTTGCCGAACGTGTCTACTGTGCCGGCTCCATTACACAAGTTACTGAGGAAAGATGACAAACGGAGGTGGGAGGTTGAGCAAGAAGAGGCTTTTAAGCAGGCAAAGAAGTTACTACAAAGCAGTCAAGTGTTGGTTCATTATGATGAACAAAAACTTACTGCTGTCATATGATACCTCACCTTATGGGGTGGGGGCAGTCTTGGCACACAGGCTGGAAGGGGGAGCAGAAAAGCCTGTGGGTTATGCCTCGCGCACACCCACAGCAGCAGAAAAAAACTATTCACAGTTGGATAAAGAGGGCTTAGCAGTCATTTTTGGGGTGCAGCACTTTCACAAATATTTGAGTGGATCGGTTTGCCAGGAAGCGCGGCAATCGTTCTCCCCTGACTGCGATGAGACTTCAGTCCTGCATGAAGTTTCCGTGGTTCAGATGAGCCGCTCCGCACCTCTTCTTCTCTTGATGTGCCAGATGCGCCGGCTGTAATTTCACAATTACAGAGTCACTCACTCACGCCTCTTTAATTTCACAATCAGATTTTGTGGAGTGCCCTGGCACTTCCAGTGAAGTAGAAAGGCTGGTGTAATATTCCTGGAATATGTTTGTGTCCAGCTGTCCCTGGAGCCTGCCTCCCTCCCAAACATTCCTTTAACACGGGGCAGAAATTATGAGCGGACCTCTGATCCTGGGGCGTCCCCTCAAAGCATGGCTACTTCAAGGCTGGCAGGCAGTCTTTTGCCCCCCGAAGTGCAGTTCACTATTCGAAATGCTAAAGTACCCGCAACACTCAAAGTATATAATCCCAAATGAGTGTGGACTGCCGTCTGTTGGGTAAACATCAACTGCTCGTCCAATTCATTCCGGACTATTCCCGGCGCAGTTCTGACACTCCACTGAGGGTTTGGATTTTGCGGCACGACGCTCGCTCTCACTCAGCCGTAATGTGCGATTCCCTCGCCCCTGGAGCTTGACATCCCACATGAGGAGTGACCATCACACCCAGCGTGACAGAGCCACCATCGCGCAGTAGAATGGTGTCTCAGCCGTCGGCAACCGGCTCATAGCGCTTGAGAACATCATCGCACTCCTTATGAGCTCCGTGGACAGGCTCATCCATCGCAGAACCTCTCTCAGTCCACCAGAGATTCAACAGTCCGTCGGCATGGTGCTCTGCTCGCGGCGCCTCCTCCACACACAGCCGCCCAGGGGGAACACCGTATAATAGCCGCGCTGATCATCGCTGCTTCTCTTGGAGAGACCAGTCGGCTGCTCTCACCTCTGCTGTATGCTTTGTATCTAAAAGCATACATCTAAACCAAAGTCTAACTTGTAAAAAAATAAGATTCATTACTTTGGTATCGGGTCCGGTTCTTCTCTGCCTAAAATTAAGGATCATCACCCGCCAAGATCTCTTCCGGTTCCAGTCAGTCCGAACTCCGGCTTAAAAAATGTGTTTTTGTTTGACATCGTCTCATGAGACAGAGCAGTAAAGTAATGGTCTATCTGCCACGTTATCCCTGACGTCAGAACTGTACCTGGGGAAGTTTCTGGAGCTTGGTGGTTTTCCTCAGATTAGCCACAATAGGAAGCATAGGCATCAAATATCACTTTCCCGTCTCTCTACAGATCCCGGTTGCAGCCAAAAGTCAGGAGAGTTTCAATTCTGCCATTAACTTTTCTTATTCCTCAGACTCGCCAGTTTCCAGCAGGGGTCGCCACAGGACCACGAAAGCCACCTCTTCAGAGGATCTCACAGTAGGCGCTGCGTGCCAGACCTGCTCTGTTCTCAGCTCCTTCACGCGATGTCTGATGCGATGTCTGTCTGCGATGTCTGTCTGCGATGTCTGTCTGCGATGTCTGTCTGCAATTCTGTTCTTTGCAGCCCTCCAAACCTCTCAGAGGCAAGCACGACATCGTCATCTACAGAGTCATCTCTTTCTGAGGATGATTGGGCCGGTCCCTCGGGTCTTCATCTTAGGAGAATTGCAGCGTCAGATCAAGGTACACTGCAAGATTGGGGAACCGAATTCCTCTGACGGCTCAACTGACAAAAGCGAGTCTGTTTTTGAAGAACCAGCGGGACTTGAAGTGCCCAGAGGAGTGGGCGCTGAGCACCGACGAGCCTTTCATTCTAGGCCCTCCCGGGAGGCCGGGTCCGCTCCTGTGCTCAGGGCGCCTGTCTTGACAGAGTATCTTCCGAATTGAAAGCGCCTGTCTCCTCACCAGCCCATATGGATCGAAAAAATACACGGTCTTTGACACGCCCTTCAGTTTCACAGTCAACCCCCAGGTTCTGCCACACCATGTGGACCTGAGTGAACTCAGAGATCCAGCGGTCATGTCTGATGGAGGAGGACCGCAGTTAGAGGGGTGACGGAGAACATGAAATTTTCACTTACAGCAATAGGAATAACACTCTTTCTAGTGTGATCAACACTAAACCTCTACGAATAGGGCGCTTGCTTCCAAGCCATGGGATGAGTTTGACGAGAGCCAGGCACTGCTATGAGGTGGATCTGTAGACTGTGTTCCCAGACTTGGCTGAGTTCCGTGTGGTGGAGTCAGGCAAGTTCCCGCTTGATCTTCACCTGTGCCTCATGGCATCCGCCGGCCGTCGTATCGAAGTTGAGCTCTCTCTCCACCTCCTGCTCAAGAATCATCCCACTTCACTGACGGCCCACTGGCGGTGGTTGGCGAGACTACACACGTGGCGCTACCGCATGTTGTCTGCCCACATCTGGAAGAAATCTGGACTATTCCCGTCGCAGTTCTGACACTCCACTGGCACTCGCACCGCACGTGATCAGGTACAGAGCTTACTGCCAGGTGGAGGGTTTGGATTTGCAGCGCTGTGTTCCCTCTCACTCAGAAGTCATGCCCGATTTGCGATGCGCGATGCCCTCGCCCCTGGAGCTCGACTTCTCCCCTGAGGAGTGACCATCCCACCATCACGCAGTGGAATGGTGTCTACACTATCGGCAACCAGCTCATAGCGCTTGCAGACATCATTGTGGTCTTTATGAGCTCCTCTTGGAGAGACCAGTCGGCTGCTCTCACCTCTGCTCCCTCCAAAAGTGTACGAAGAAAACTTTGTATCTAAAAGTATGCATCTAAACCAAAGTCTAAGTTGAATAAAATATAAGATGGATTACTTTGGTATCGGGTCTGTTTCCTCTCTGCCCAAAATTACAGTTTCTCACTGGACAAGTTCTCTTCCGGTTCCAGTCAGTGCGAACTCTGGCTTCAAAAATTTGTTTTTGTCAGATCAAAGTACACTGCAAGTTTGGGGGCCCTGCTTCCACTCACAGCTCAACTGACAAAAGCAAGTCTGTTTTTGAAGAACCACCGGAGTTGAAGTGCCCTGAGGAGTGGGCGCTGAGAACGATGACCCTTCTATCCTAGATCCGCTCCGCAGGCCTGGTGCTCTCCTGTGCTCAGGTCGCCTGTCTTGACAGAGTATCTTCCGAATTGAAAGTGCCTGTCTCCTCACCTGCCCATATAGATCAAGAAGATACTCCGTCATTGACACGTCCTTCAGTTTCACAGTCAACCCCGAGATTCTGCGACACCACGTGGACCTGGGTGAACTCATAGAACGCTGGTTCTATGACTGACTTCGCACCTAAATGTCTCTCTTCTTCTACACAGGTCAGCACCTTATCAGTAAAGGCTTTCTGACCTCCTCCACATTCAGACGAGGAGCATGACAGTTTACACAAAATGTGTCCGGTTAGAAAGCTAAAAGCTTAATTGGATCGAGTCCCACCCTTCAGAAAGTCGGACACTCTGTGGATGGCTCTCCCTGGTGGAAAGAAGCGGCAGGCACTGTCCCCTCACAGGTTGTAAAATTGGCTTAGAATTTCCATCATGAAAGCCTATGAGAAAACAGGAATCCCTGGAAACAGCTGTTGCTGCTTTCAAGAGAGTATCTCTTAAAGAAAACTGCCAGGCAGCTTCTTGATCATCAATGTCTACTTTTGCTGACCACTATGTGTCTAATGTGTCTGCATCCTCCTTCCCTCATGTCAATCTGTCTTCAGGAGCAGCCGAACCCTGCAACCAGTAGGCCCTCATTCACAGCACTAGCTTTGGGACACTGGTATCAGCTTCATTTCAGTGCAGTGGAGTGTGCAGCGTCCCAAGATCCACCGTATTCCTACATAACTGTCTATTCATTTGCGAATAAACTCCCTCTTCCTTGCTCAGCTCAGACTAGAACCCTGGCTGTAGCTGCTCAGTAAATGTTTTCTCTATAGGTGTGGAGGATTGTTAATGCCACTTTCTATTTCAGTCATATAGTGGTTAAAAGTGGACAACGCAGTTCCTGCTGATCCACAGTGTAGGGTACACACCATATATGAGGGGTTGTTAACGCCACCTTCTATATCAGCTTACGGTGGCAAAGGCGAGGCCTGCCACCCCGAGTGTAAAATTACACTCTACGTATGAGGGGTTGTTAATGCTACATCTTCGCAACCCATTCATTAATTCATTCAGGCTGGATAGACCCCGGGCGTGGCGGTGGCATAGGAAGTCTCATCGGCCGGTCCCGTATGAGGCCCTGGCCATCCGAGATAGCGACAGGACACTGGGCATACCACCTTCCGTCATACCAAAGCAACATCGCCGGTGACGTTGCAGGTGTTTTAGTGCTGTAAAACGTGCATCTCCTTGACGACCGTCTTGCAAAGGAGGCAGCGGTGCAAGTCAGACGTCCGGTATGGGCGGCCATGGTAATTGCCCGTGGTTCTCAGGTCAGGCCACATTGCAAGGCTGGGGGTTAAGCTTTGTGATCAAGATGACCTCATAGGTGTTCCAGAGTCCCGGGAGGTGTTCTGGACTGAGCAACTCTGCCACCTGTGCTCACACATACACTCACACAAGGGTGTGCTGCAACCTGTTCAAGTCCTGCAAAAAGTCCTGCAGCAGGGGGCAGAAATTATCAGGGGACCGCCTATCCTGGGGCATCCCCTCAATGCATGGCTACTTCAAGGCTAGCAGGTGGTCCTCTGCCCACCGAGGTAGAGTTAACTATTCGAAATGCAAAATCACCGGTAACACTCAAAGCATATAATGCTAAATGGGTGTGGACTGCTGTCCGTTGGGTAAACATCCACTGCTAGTCCAGTTCATGCAGGGATTTCGAAGACTCAGACCTCCAGACGCATCTGCCCCTATGGGGATCTACAATTGGTATTAAAGTCTCTCTGTGAAGCTCCCTTCGAGCCACTTGGTCAGGCTCCTTTGGAGCTGGTGGCTTAGAGAGCAGCTGTCCTCCTGGTCCTGGCCTCCATCAGGAGAGTTTGGAGAACTATGTGCCAGCTGGGTCCCGCGAGGTTCCTGGAGGTGGTGCATCCTTCGCCATGTGGTCTCCTCTTCTACACGGTCAAGTTCTTGGTCCGTGGGAGAGACCAGCAGGCGAAGCGATGGCTTTGACTCCTGATCTCAACTTTCCTCCCATTTCTGCTACAGTCGGATTATGGTCAAAGATTGATGGAAATAAGGAACGATTGAAATCTCTCACGATAGGTCATAGGTAGGGGACCGGTGGCGGTATATCCATCACCATCATATCATCCGTCAACATAATGTTTTCTGTCGGAAATCCAATTTCTCTCACTCTTATCAAACGTTTTCTACACTGTTCACTCAGTGACCAGAAAAGTCTCAGAACTTGAAAATGTCAAACCATAGCAGAAAGACTCATTCTAATGAATTCAGGACTAAATCTATATTTCTGAACTTTTTTCAGAGTTGTTAACATTTTCATGGTTTGGTTCCGAAACCCATAAAAATGCGTTTTCTGCACGCTGCCACAACTTCTCAGGGAAACTTCAAAAAAATGAAATTTTCACCTCCCACTATAGCAGAAAGGGTCTTACTAATAGTTGCACATCAAATCTAAGCTGTCTGAAGTGTTTTAAAGTTAACAACATTTTTATGTTTGGCGTTTCGAAACCCACCTTATCTCAGGCTGAAAACGCGTTTTCTGCATTTGGCCACAACTTCTCCGCGAAGCTTCAGAACATGAAATTTTTACCTCTCACTATAGCATAAAGGATCTTTCTAGTAGTCAAAGCACAAATCTAAGCTGTCTGACTTGTTTTTCAAAGGTTATCAACATTTTAATGTTTGCCGTTCCAAAACCCACCTTATCTCAGGCTGAAAAAGTGTTTTCTGCATTGTGCCATAACTTCTCAGGGAAGCTTCAGAACATGAAATTTTCACCTCCCACTTAAGCAGAATGGGTCTTTCTAGTAGTTGCAGAACAAATCTAAGCTGTCTGAACCGTTTTTAGAGGGTTATCAACAATTTTATTTTTGTCAGTCCAAAACCCACTTTCTCTTTGGACGAAAACAAGTTTTACGGACAGATCACTCACTGCTCAGCGATGCCCCAGAAGATGAAGTTTTCACCTGCCACTATAGCAGAAAAGGTATTTCTACAAGGTGCAGAACTAACTCAACTTGTCTAAAGTGATTTAAGAGAGTTATCAACATTTTTATTTGTGTCGGTCTGTAAACTATCTTTGCTTTGGCTGAAAACGCGTTTTATGCAGTTTACTCACTGCTCAGCGATTCCTGAGAACAAGAAAATTTCTCGTGCAACTATAGGAGAAACACTCTTTCTAGGATAATAAACACTAAACCTACATTCGTGAACTGTATTTCAGGGGGTTATCAACTTTTTTTTTTTTTTTCCTGGACAGAAACTCAGCTTATCTCGGGCTGAAAACGTGTTTTCTGCACTGTTCACTCACTGCTCATCGATGCCTTAGAACATGAAAATTTCTCCTGCAAGTAAAGGAAGAACACTCTTTGTAGTATAATAAACATTAGGCCTACCTTTAGGAAATGTATTTCAGGAGGTTATCTGCTGCTTCTTTTTTTCCTGTTTAGAAACCGAGTTTCTCTTCGGCTGAAAACTAGTTTTCTGCACTGTTCACTCACTGATCAGAATAGTTTCGGATCCTGAAAATATTACCTGCAACTATAGGAAAAATAGTCTTTCTAATATATTCAAGACCAAACCTACATTTCTGAACTGTTTTTGCAGGGTTATCAACAAATTTTTTTTCGTCTGTCCAAAACCCACTTTGTCTTAGGCCAAACACACTTTTTATACACTGCTCACTCACTGCTCAGAGATTCCACAGAAGATGAAAATTTCACCTGCCACAATAGCAGAAAAGGTCTTTCTCGTAGGTGCAGAAATAATTCAACGTCTCTGAAGTGGCTTCAGAGAGTTAACATTTTTATGTTGATCTGAAAACCACAGTGCCTCGGGCTGAATACGCGTTTTATTATGGACAGAATACCCTCTGAACATTAAATTATCATCTACAATTATAGGAAAACACTCTCTAGTATATACAGCACTCAATCTACCTTTCTGAACTGTATTCCAGCGCGTTAGCGACGATTTGATTAATTATTATTATTTTTTATTTTTTTTCTGGTATGAAAACCACAATCACTCAGGCTGAAAACGCGTTTTCTGCACTGTTCACTCACTGCTCAGTGATGCCTCACAACATGAAAATTTCACCAGCAACTATAGGAAAAGCACTCTTTCTAGTATATTCAACACTAAACATACATTTCAGATTTTTTTTTTTTTTTGACTTTTTCTCAGCGATGCCTCAGAACATGAAAATTTCACCTATACTATAGCAGAATCTGCTAAAGTCTTTCTAGTAGCTGCAGAACTAATTCAACCTCTCTGAAGTGGTTTCAATGTGTCATCAACATTTTAATGTTTGTTGGTCTGAAAACCACAGTCCTTCGGTAGAAAACGCGTTTTCTGCACTGTTCACTGACTGATCAGAACAGCCTCAGAACAATGAAAATATCAAGTGTAAATATAGCAAAAAGACTATTTCTAGTATATTCAGCACTAAATAAAACTTTCTGAACTGTTTTCAAAGCGACAATTTTATATTTTATTTTATGCGTTCACTGCTGGTCACACAGTGCTTTGGCGTGACTGAGAACATGAAAATTTCAACTGCAACAATAGGAAAAACACTCTTTCTCGTATATTCAGCTCTAAATGTACCTTTCTGAACTGTTTATCAGGGGGTTATCAACTTCTTTTTTCCTGGTCAAAAACCGAGCGTCTCTCAGCCTGAAAACGTGTTTTATGCACTGTTCACTCACTGCTCAGGGATGCCTCAGAACATGAACATTTCACCTGCCAATATAGTAGCAGGAGTGTTTTTAGTAAGTGCCGAACTAATTCAACTTGTTTGAAGTGGTTTCAGAGAGGTAACAACATTTTCATGTCTATCTGTCTCAAAACCACAGTCCCTCGGGCTGAAAACGCGTTTTCTGCAGTGTTCACTCACTGCTCAGCGAAGGCCACAGAACATGACAATTTTACCTGCCAATATCAGCAGAAAAGGTGTTTTTAGAGGGTGCAGAACTAATTCAACCTGTCTAAGGTGGTTTCAGAGAGTTATCAAGATTTTTATTTTTGTCGGTCTGAAAACCACCTTTTCTTGAGCTGAATACGCGTTTTCTGCTCTCTTCACTCACTGCTCAGGCATTACTCACAACATGAAAATTTCACCTGCAACGATAGGATAAACACTCTTTCTCATATATTCAACATTAAACCTACATTTCTGAACGGTATTTCAGGTGGTTAACTTTTTTTTTCTGGTCTGAATACCTGCTTTTGACGGGCTGAAAAGGCGTTTTCTGCACTGTTCACTGACTGAATGGAAAAGCTTCTGAACATGAAAATATCACATACAACTATAGGAAAAACAGCCTTTCTAGTGTGACGCCCACTTATGTGTGGTCACAGAGTGTGTGTTAGATGTCATTTAATTGTTCAGCATGGAGTTGATTAACCGGCAGGTATATGATTAGGTCAGTAGAGGGCAGGATAGGACAGAGGTTGGGCATTGAAGATGCGTGGGTAAATAGGAAGTGACATTTTTTCATTACTTTTCTCACCATCGAAAAATGTGGAAGCCTCACGTGAATCTGTCCACATTTTGTTTCAGGTTAGTTGATTATATGGTTGTCATATCAGAATATAGTTTTTTGTGATTGCATTGTACAGTAGTTTTGTCGACCAAAGTGGCTTCAGGAGAGTGCAAGGACCGTGTTTTGTTCCATGAAAGCGAATAATTACATTGCACTGAGGTCCTGGTTCAACCGTTCAAACGAGAAAATCGAATGTATCATCTATATAAATACTCATCACATCTGTGACACTGAGTTTCAAACAAGATAAATATGATTTTACTGGATGTAAGGCAGTAAAATGATTATTTTGCAAAATGTTGAAAAGAGTAATTTACAATCATAAGAATCAAGTGTTTACATTGTACAAAAACTTTATCATTTAAATGTAAAATCAGAGCGAAATACATGTCATGTTCTACTTTTATTTGAATTGTTTGATAAAAACAGATGGAAATGTGAAGTGCAAACGTCATTGACATGATTCAGAACGACAGCTTGTTAAGCAGATGTGATCTGCAGCAGCAGGGTCATTAGCACGTCTTGTTTACTTCTCACTCGGTCTACAGCAGCATTTCCTGCCTATAGGACTGTGGATTTCCTGTCAGCAGACCCCACGCCCAACACAAATGAAGCTCCATCCATCAACATGTAGAAACGCCGGAGGGAAAAAAGTGCGGATGAAAACTGCTCCCACAAACTACTGCTTCATGTTTTCCATTGCCAATATGCAAACGTCACTGTGATGCAAGCTTGGTCGGCTGCGTCAGGGGCCTCATCACCGGGGGCCCAAAAACGCAGTTTATCTCCATGCTGCCTCCCAAGTCATCAGACTAGAGACGCTTAAAAGGGCCAATATGCAGCAGCCGGTAAATGATGTGTTTCATGGGTGGTTTTTGAAGAGTTGATTAACCGGCAGGTATATAATTCGGTCAGTAGAGGGAAGGGTAGGACAGAGGTTGGGCATTGAAGATGTGTGGGTAAATAGGAGGTGACACTTTTTTTCATTGCTTTTCTCACCATCGACAAAAGCCTCGTATGACTCTGTCCACATTCTGTTTCAGGTTAGTCAAATCCATTTTTTTATAATGTTTGTTCCACTTGGGATTGACTGATTCTGAGTCTGAGTGTGAGGATGGTGATTCAGTTTTTAAGTATACTGTTTTTCCTTCGTACGTTGAGTTCGCTCTGTGTAGATGTGGCGCTTGTAAGCTAATACTGACAACCGACGTTGACATGGCACGGGTGATTGAGTTGTGTGGAGTTCAGTTTGCTTGTGGTGAATAACGGTGTTTGGTAAAAAGTAAGGTTTTATTATTTCTCAACACTAGCCAAAAGGTTTAATGGCAGAATTATACATTCAGATGAAAAGCAATTATGCATGTGGTTCATGATGTCTGACAGTTGTTGTATGACAAAGTGAGATGTTTGTGAGTGATGTTTCAGAAAGACATTTAATTGTGGTGTGGGTTACCACAATAAAAAAACATAATCCCTTGGATTACTTTTCTCACCATCGACAAATGTGGAAGCCGTGTGTGACTGTCCGCATTTTGTTTCAGACGGCATTCTACTGACCACATTAAGACACCACTTTTTAACTGTGGACAAGGTCACAGTATTCAGACCTGTTACAGATGCATAGTTTTAGATAGAAGTTTTCTTCCTACGCTTTTAGATGGAGCAGAGGTGAGAGCAGTCGACTGGTCTCTCCAAGATGAGCAGCAATGATCAGCACGGCTATGATTTGGACAGCTGGGATAACCCCGCCCCTTCGACAAGCGACGGTGTTCCCCCCCCCCGGGGAAGCGGCTGTGTGAGGAGGAGGCGCCACGAGCGGAGAACCACGCCGACGGACTGTTGAAACTCAAAATCTCTGTAGAGTGAGAAAGGATCTGTGATGGATGAGCCGGTCCACGGAGCACAAAAAGAGCGCAATGATGTTCTCAAGCGCTGTGAGCTGGTTGCCGACGGCGTAAACACCATTCCACTGCGCAATGGAGACTCTGTCAGCGGTGGGTGGGATGGTCACCCCTCAGGGGGGAGGTCGAGCTCCCGGGGCGAACGCATCAGGCATGGCGCATGACGGCTGAGTGAGCGGGAACGGTGAGCCGCCAATCCAAACCCTCCACCAGGCAGTAAGCTCCGTACCTGACCAAGTGCGGTCCTAGTGGGAGTGGAGTGTAAGGACCGTGCCGGGAATAGTCCGGATTTCTTCCAGTTGTGGGCAGACAACATGCGGTCCTGCCCTTGGTGTAGTCTCGCCATCCAACGCCAGCTGGCCGTTAGTGAAGTGGTATGATTCTTGAGCTGCCGGTGGAGAGAGAGCTCAACTTTGATACGACGGAGGCGGATGACATGAGGCGCAGGAGAAGATCAAGCGGGAACGTGCTTGATTCCACCACACGGAACTCATCCAACTCTGGGAAGTCTCCAGACGCACCTCATAGAAGCGCCTGGCTCTCGTCAAACTCATCCCATGGCTTGGAAGCAGGAAATGTGGATGGAATGAAAACGGTTTGGCTGCTTGTAGCCCAGTCGCAGCGCCCTATTCGTAGAGGTTTAGTGTTGAATATACGAGAAAGTTTTTTTTTCCTATAGTTGCAGGTGAAACGTTCATGTTCTGAGGCATCGCTGAGCAGTGAGTGAACAGTGCAGAAAACGCGTTTTCAGCCCGAGGGATTGTGTTTTTTTGTCCGACAAACATCAAAATGTTGATAACTCTGTGAAACTACTTCAGACAGGTTGAATTCGTCCTCAGCTACGACAAAGACGCCTTCTGCTATAGTTGCAGGTGATGTTTTCATGTTCTGAGGCTTTTCTGATCAGTGAGTGACCAGTACAGAATATGCATTTTTAGCCTGAGAGAAGCTGGGTTTCGGACTGTCAAAAATACAATAGTTGATAACCCTCTAAAAACAGTTCAGAAATGTAGGTTTAGTGTTGAATATGCTAGAGAGAGTGTTTTCCCTATAGTTGCAGGAGAAAAAACGTTTTGCCTGTAGTTGCAGGTGATATTTTCATCTTCTGAGTCCCACCTAAGCAGAGCAGAAAACACGTATTCAGCCCACGAAAAGGTGGTTTTCAGACCAACAAGGATTAAAATGTTGATTACTTTCTGAAACCACACAGAGAGGTTTAATTAGTTCTGCTGCTACAAGAAATAACGCTTCTGCTATACAGTCAGGTGAAATTTTCATGTTCTGAGGCATCGCTGAGCAGTGACTGAACTGTGCAGAAAACGTGTTTTCAGCCCGAGAGAGGCTTGGTTTCTGACGAGGAAAAAAAAATATTGTTGATTACACCATGAAAATAGTCCAGAAACGTGGATTCAGTGCCGAATATACTCGAAAGAGCCTTTTTCCAACAGTCGCAGCTGATATTTTCATGTTCTGGCACTATTCTGAGCAGTGAATGAACAGTGCAGAAAACGGGTTTTCACCTGAGTGAGGATGGTTTTCAGAATCGACAAACATAAAAATGTCATCACTCTGCAACCACTTCAGAAATGTTGAATTAGTTCAGCACCTGCTAGTATGACCACTCTAGCTATAGTGCCAGGTGAAATTTTAATGTTCTGAGACAGCCCTGAGCAGAGAGTAAACAGTGCATAAAACGCGTTTTCAGCCCGTGGGACCTGTACCTTTCAGACCAACAAACATAAAAATGTTGATAACTCTCTGAAACCACTTCGGAGACATTGAATTTGTTCTGCAGCTACGAGACAGACCCCTTCTGCTAAGCTGGTGTGCGCTCATGACTCCTGTTTGGACTCTGGCTAGAATCAAAAAGGAGTCCAAGTACGTCAGAATCCGCAGACCCTGTCTCCTTAGTGGTTTGAGCCACTCCTCCACGCACTTGGCAAAAAAACGAGGCACTCGACACTAGAGACCGTGTTGTGGAAGTAGGCCTGTGCAAGATCTATGGAGGTCATCCACTCTCACACTCTGACACACTCCAGGAGTCTCCTGGTAGTCCGGAACCGCTGTCTGGTCATGAATTGGTTGAGGAGACTGAGATCCAGAACAGGTGTCCACTCTCCTGTCTTCTTGGGTTCCAGAAAGTACCCGGAGTAAAACCCAGTGTAGGAGGATCGCTTAGGAACTAACTCGATTATTCCCATTGTCAGGAGAGCGCGGTCCTCCTCCATCAGACATGACAGCTGGTTCTCTGAGTTCATTCAGGTCCATGTGGTGACGCAGAACCTGGGGGTTGACTGTGAAACTGAAGGACGTGTCAATGACCGTGTATTTTCTCGATCCATATGGGCAGGTGAGGAGACAGGCGCTTTCAGTTCGGAAGATATTCTGTCAAGACACGTGCCCAGAGCACAAGAACAGACCCGGCCTCCGGGGCGGGTCTAGGACGAAAGGGTCGTCGGTGCACAGCGCCCTCTCCTCTGGGGACTTCAAGTCCCGCTGGTTCTTCAAAAACAGACTCGCTTTTGTCAGCTGAGCCGTCAGAGGAATTCAGTTCCCCAAACTTGCAGTGTACCTTGATCTGACACTGCAATTCTCCTAAGATGTACACCCGAGGGACTGGCCCAATCATCCTCAGAAAGAGATGACTCTGTAGATGACGATGTCCTACCTGCCTCTGAGAGGTTTGCAGGGCTGCAGAGAACAGAATCACAGACACACATCCTATCAGACGTTGCACGAGGGAGCTGAGAACCGAGCATGTCTGGCACGCTGCGCCTACTCAGTGTTCCTCTGAAGTGGTGACTTTCGCGGCCCTGTGGCGACCCCTGCTAAAAACTGGCGAGTCTGAGGAATAAGAAGAGTTAATGGCAGAATTGAAACTCCCCTGACTTTTGGCTGGTACCAGGATCTTTTGAGAGACGGGAAAGAGTTATTTGATGTCTGTGCTTCATATTGTGGCGAATCTGAGGAAAAACATAACGTCTTGGCTCCAGAAACTTCCCCAGGGACAGTTCTGGCGTCAGGTATAAGGAGGCAGAGAGCCTGTTACTATACTGCTCGGTCTCCTGAGACGATGTCAAACAAAAACTAATTTTTGAAGCCGGAGTTCGGACTGACTGGAGCCGGAAGAGAATTTGGCGAGTGAGAAACCTTTATTTTGGGCAGAGAAGAAACAGACCCGATACCAAAGTAATGCATCTTTTTTTCCAAGTTCGACTTTGGTTTAGATGCATACTTTTAGATACAAAGTTCTTCCTATGCTTTTGGAGGGAGCAGAGGTGAGAGCAGCCGACTGGTCTCTCCAAGAGGAGCGGCGATGATCAGCGCGGCTATTATACGGCTGTTCCCCAAAGCCGGCGGCTGTGTGTGGAGGAGGCCCCGCGAGCAGAGCACCACGGCGGCGGACTGTTATGTCTCCAAAATCTCTGGTGGACTCCATGGAGCTCTTAAAGAGCGCGATGATGTTCTCAAGCGCTATGAGCCGTTTGACGACAGCATAGACACAATTCTACTGAGCGATGGTGGCTCTGTCAGCGCCGGGTGGGATGGTCACTCCTCATGGGGGAGGTCAAGTTCCAGGGGCGAGGGCATCGCGCATTACGGCTGATTGAGAGGGAACGCTGCGCTGCAAATCCAAGCCCTCCACCTATTAAGCTCCGTACCTGAACACGTGCGGTCCTTCTGTGGAGTGTCAGAACTGCGCCGGGAATAGTCCGGATTGAATTGGACTAGAAGCGGATGTTTACCTAACAGACGGCAGTTCACATCCATTTGGCATTATATGCTTTGAGTGTTGCGGGTGCTTTAGCATTTTGAATAGTGAACTGCACAGAGGACTGCCTGCTAGCCTTGAAGTAGTCATGCCCCAGGATCAGAGTTCTTAATAGAGTAGTTTCTGCCCCGTGTTACAGGACTGTTTGGGAGGCAGGGACAGCTGGACACAAACATATTCCAGGGATATTACACCAGCCTTTCTACTTCACTGGAAGTGCCAGGGCACTCCGCAAAATGTGATTGTGAAATTACAGAGGCGTGAGTGACTGACTCTGTCATTGTGAAATTACAGCCGGAGCCGGCGCATCTGCCACAACAAGAGAAGAAGCTTGAGACTTGAAGAGGTGCGGAGCGGCTCATCTGGACCACGGAAACTTCAGGCAGGACTGAGGTCTCGTCGCAGTCACGGGAGAGACTTGTCTCATCACCACAGCAGTGGATTTAACCGCAGGAGACTCGGCGCTTGTGGAGCTCCGTACGTGGACATCGGGACTTCGGCAGCTTCCCCCGGGGCAGTCGGCTGACCGGAGGAAATTTCTGTTTGTGCGGAAATTTGTTTTAAATAAAAGCATTGCTTGGAGCATAGTATTTGCGTTTTTTTTTTTTGTTTTTTTTTTTTTTTATTATTATTATTATTCATATTGAATTCGCTCCTTCCAGTGCCTCGGCCTCGAGCGCTCCACTGGGCCTGGTAGCCTGGGGCCCTGTCCGTGAACCTGGCGACACTGCACAATGATGGTCCGGACATTTGATTCGTTCTCCCAAGTGGGTTGAAGAGACACGCCCTGTGGTAGCCAAAGCTGAAAGGAATACACACAGGATGTATCAACACAGCAGGTTTTATGCACGGTTCCAACTTCCAACAAACCGGATGGTGACACGGCAACATAACAAGAGCGCCCCCAAGTTGTGACCCCAAATAATCCCATGACACGTCATAACATCTCGTCTCCCTCAAAATGTTCACGTCTTCCAACTTCACTCCCAAAACTCTTGTCCCCAAATAAGTCTAAAACTTAAGTCTAAAATAAAATAATAAAATAGTCATAAAATAGTGTGGAACTTAAACGACGAAACCAAAACAAAACAAAACAAAAACATGCCTATTTATGCTAAAGAATAAGAAAATAGCAACCAACTTGGCCTAAAGGCCTTTTATCTATTGATCAGCACCTATAAGTCTGAGGCCATGGTTCTTCACCGGAATAAGGTGGTTTGCTCTCTCCAGGTCGGTGGAGAGTTCTTGCCCCAAGTGGCGGAGTTTAAGTATCTCAGGGTCTTGTTCTCGAGTGAGGTAAAAGGGGAGCGTGAGATTGATAGACGGGTTGGTGCAGCTGCAGCAGTGATGCGGTCGCTGTATCGGACCGTCGTGGTGAAGAGGGAGTTCAGTCACAAGACGAAGCTCTCGATTTACCCATCTACGTTCCCACCCTCACCTATGGTCACGAGCTTTGGGTAATGACCGAATGGATGAGATCGCGGATACAAGCGGCTGAGATGAGTTTCCTCCGCAGGGTGGCTGGGCGCACCCTTCGAGATAGGGTGAGGAGTTCGGTCATCCGGGAGGAGCTCGGGGTGGAGCCGCTGCTCCTCCACATCGAGAGGAACCAGTTGAGGTGGCTCGGGCATCTGATCCGGATGCCCCCTGGACGCCTCCCTGGGGAGGTGTTCCGTGCATGTCCTACCGGGAGGAGACCCCGGGGAAGACCCAGGACTCGCTGGAGAGATTATGTCTCCGGTCTGGCCTGGGAACGCCTCGGGATCCCCAGGGATGAGCTGGAGGAGGTTTGTGCGGACCGGGAAGTTTGGGCTTCCGTGCTCCGAATAGTGCCTCCGCGACCCGACCCCGGATAAGCGGTAGAAGAAGGTGAAGGTGAAGGTAAGGTGACGTTACAGAAATCGTCAGGAAGGACATAACGAATAAAGTGCTGGTGTCTGAAGTCGTGAGGCTCCTAAAACTACAAGGACCTGGTGGTAACAGACGTCGTGGACTGACCTGACTGAAGTTCAACCACAGTAAGGTCCATTTGGAGCCTGAATTTTTAAAAGCACCGTGGGTGATTGTGTTTTGAGGTTGCTGTTTTGTTTATTAATTATTTTAAATTATTATTTTATTGTTATTATTATTAAATTGTGGCCAACCATGATGGTTTTCCTTCTGGTTCTGACCCTGAATCCACCCACAACCAGGACACTACACCACACCTCATTGACCAGAGTGCTTCACCGACACGCATGTTTCTGTCTGGCTTGTTTGACGGCATGTCTGAGGAGGATGTAGAGCTGGTCTATGATCCGGGTATAAATGAAAACATGGAGTCCATTTTTTTTTTCGCTGAGAGAGAGGATAATCGTATTTTAAATATTGTTCCTGCATCATCTCGGGAAGGTAGGGCTGATACCTCTTTAGACAATGGCGATTGGTAAGAAAGGTTTGTTGATAATCAACAGACGGCTGATTCAGGGACACCAGCTCTTGACCCTCTGATAGATGTGTCTGGCTCCAGCTGTAGCGATGACAATGTTGATGATGACGGTGATTCGGTTCAGGAAGGATGCTGTGTAAGAGGTACCGGTATTGAATCAGAAGTCATAGAGCCTTTTAACACCGATAGGATGAGAAGGGTGCTAACACGTCCTGCTGTACCCGACACTCCTGATTTAGCAACTTTCTACAGAGGTTTGATGCAACAGGTCAGAGAGTTGGCAGATGAAACGCAGAGACTAGCACATCGAGAGGATGTGGTTCAGCTTGAAGTGGTTGGTGAAGATGTTCAAGAACATGTTAATATTGTGGTTGAAGGTGACGGGGAAAATATCTACCCTGCTTTTGAGGCCCTCCTGAGCAACACCATGCAATCTGACAGAGTCATAGTTATGGGTAAGATAATTGAATTAACGGTCCAAATTGTGCATAACCCTCGAGGTGGCGCTAAACGCAAACTCAAGAAGACACTGCATGCCAAAATTATTGGTAAAAAATGATGACATCTCTACAGTCTCTAGTTGGTAGTGATGGAACTGGTCAGCTTTGCTTTGCAATCAGCCTTTCTTGTCTCCTTAATCCTAACCGTACGTATCAAGATTGTGTTGAGTTGGGGAGGGAATTACAAAACAAAGCTGGTTTAGATTCTCAAACACCTATCACATTCACAGATATACCCCTGTTTGAATGGATAGTGAGGCGTAAAATTGTTGTGTTTCATAAAACAACAGCAAACCAACCATTAGCGCATTATGCCACAGGTTTTGCTGATGGTTCGGATCCTTCATACTTGTTTCTACTTCAGGGACACTATTGCGGGGTAAAAAACCCAAAGGGTTTTTTAGGAAGACGTCACTTTTGCGTCAGCTGTCATAAGGGGTATGAAGATAAATCACAACACATCTGCAAAGGTCACCGTAGCGTTTGTCACAATCCTGTTTGCCCTACAGAGGTCCCAAAGCCTGTAACTTGTGGCGATGGTTGCCGGGTTTGTAGAACACCTTCCTGCATTGTGAGACACAAAGAGATTGGCGCTAATGGGAGCAGTCTCTGCCAGATATACAAAAAATGTGAAAAATGCGGAAGGTGCCGGTATATCCCATTAAAACAGGGTAAACCTAACAGTTGTTGCGGTGTGCTTAAATGTAAAATCTGCAATGTAGAATTATCATCGACAAACGAGGTCCACCAGTGCTACATTCAGCCCATTGCCAGGAAGACTGAGCATCCTGATCTGTTTTGTTGTGATTTTGAAACGTTTACAGACGACCAAGGTAGACATGTCCCTTCTTTAGTGTGTGTAAAGACGCAGAGAGGTGAAGAATAGATGTTTAATGGTCTCGAATGTGTTCGAGCGTTTCTTTTATATTTCAGAAAGAATTGGTTTAGAGTTGTGTTTTTGTTGCACATAATGCCAGGGGCTTTGACAGCGTCATTGTCTTGAGAGGTATGCTTGACGAAGGGTTAATATGTAAGAGGATAATCATGACCGGTAGTAAGATATTTGTCTTGAGGATCCTCACTACAAGCTAAAATTTATCGACTCTCTCTCATTCCTAGCCATGCGACTCAGCTTCATGCATAAAGCTCTAGGTTTCACCGAGCAGTGCAAGGGTTTTTTTTCCACACAAGTTGAGCTTGAAAGATCGTCTGCATTACATAGGGGTGTATCCTCCTCCATCAGACTACGGCTTCGAGGGCATGTCAGACCCTGAACAGAAAGATTTTTAAAGCTGGTATGATACTGTGCGTGATGATTCTTTCAATTTCAGGAGTGAAGCTATTCACTATTGTAAAAATGATGTTGACATTCTGGCCAGAGGGTGTGTGATATTTAGAGAGGAGTTTTTTAAAGAAACAGGTGTTGCACTCTCGTCCATAACAATCACCTCTGTGTGTATGGCTGTTTTCAGGACCAACTTTTTAAAACCAGACACATTAGCAATACCATGTCCCAACAATTATGTAATAAAAGGTAACAAGAGGTTCTCACATGCTTCCATCCATTGGTAACTATGGCAATCACACAGACAGGGCATTTTGATACAACATGCCTTGAACCGTGGGGAGATGGTGTTTGGCCAGTATTTTGTTGACGGTTATGCTAAAGTTGACGGTGTTAAGCAGGTCTGGGAGTTTTATGGATGTTTCTCCCACGGTTGTCCTTCATGTGTCGACCCACATGCAGTCTGTCTGTTAAGAGGTAGACCATATGGTGAATTCTACTCTGCTACGATGGAGAGAGAGCAGGCGTTAAAGTCTGATCATGAGGTGCATCTTATTACCATCTGGGAACACGAATGGCGTTCACTTCGACAATCGTGTGATAATCTCAGAGATTTTCTCTTAGATTTTGACACCCCTGAGCCTCTCAACCCTCGTAATGCCCTCTACGGCGGTAGAACCAGCGCTTTAAAGCTGCGTTACACGGCCAACCTGGTGAAAAAGTTGATTACGCTGATGTCACCTCTGTATCCTTACGTCAACAGCACGTGTTCCTAGGTCACCCCCGAAAAATTCACAAGGACTTTGGGGATCCCAGACAGTACTTTGGTCTTATCAAGGCGGTTGTCTATCCTCCTCGGGTTTTATATTACCCGTTTTACCCTACAGAGGACCAGGCGGTAAATTACACTTCACGTTATGCAGTATCTGTTCAAGTCGTATTGTCCAAGACAGTGGCTGTACGCATAATGATGATGAGCGTGCTTCGACAGGGGTCTGGGTCACGGTTGAGTTCAACAAGGCTCTGGACAAGGGATACAAGGTGGCCAAGATTATCGAAGTATGGCATTTTGATAGATCTAGCGATTGTATTTTCACAGGTTACATCCGTACATTCCTGAAGGGCAAGCAGGAGGCTTCTGGTTACCCTGCTGAGGCCGTTGATCAGGAAAGCCACGACAAATACATTTAGGATTATCAAGCACATCGGGGGATTTTGCTTTGTGCTGATAAGATTTGTCACAACCCTGCAAAGAGACAGGTGGCTAAGGCTTTGGTTAATAGCCTTTGAGGCAAGTTCTGTCAGAAAGAGAACATGTCTCAGGTTTCTGTAGTGTCAGACCCCAACGAGTTTTTCAGTTTCTTGCTTTCAGGGAAATACGAGGTCAGCTACTTTAACATGCTGGATGAGAAAAAAGTTGTGATCCAGTGGCGTTACAAGGGTCTCTACCCTCCTGGTAAAAGCACCAATGTTTTTATGGGAGCTTTTACTTGCAGAAGGATGTTCTCTATGTTGACACAGACAGCTTGATATATGTGGTGAAAGACAGCAAGACGCCTTTAAAATTAGGTAACTATCTCAGTGATCTGACTGATGAACTCGACGGGGATAGCATCGAGGACTTCGCTTCGGCGGGTCCTAAGACATATGGTTATAGGACCAAAGGACAGAAGAAGGTTGTGATGAAAGTTAAAGGTATCATGCAAACAAAAGAGTCTTTTCAGCAGATAAACTTTGACTCCGTCAGAGATCGTGTAGAGGGCTATTTACAGAATTCACCTGATGGGGTGCTTGAGACCCATCAACACAATATTGTGAGGGATAAAAAGAACATCACTTTAAAAAACAGATCAGTTCCTACAAAACTCGATAAGAGACATGTGTGATAAGAGACGATTTTTTTTGTACGGCACAACCAAACCTTTTGGGTTCTGAGTTTTGAGTGGATGACTGGGTCATTATGGAAGAAATTCATTTTGATCCGCGCTTGAAAACATCATTTTCATGTCTAGTGGTGGGACCATCAGGGTTAGGAAAGACCCATGTATACTTGTGATGGATGATGTCAATTGTAAATAAAGATTGTATGTATGTATACGTCTTTTGAACCTATGTACAGTGAATTGCAAAAGATGAATAAAAATATCAAATTCATTGAAGGTTTACCTAAATCTTTTGAAAATGAAGATGTATTTCCTTCTGATAGAAAACATTTGACAGACATCATAAAAATATGAGTGTTATAATGGTGACGCAAAACTTATTTCATCGTAGTAAATATAGTTGTATCCTCGCAATAAAACGCAGATAAAAGTTCTTGCTCAACAAGTTTACCCGTCTCAAAGAGTTTTCTTTCAAGAAAGCTTTGAAGATGCTACAGCTGGCGCTCACGGGTACTTAATTGTTGATCTAACACCCTCATGTCCAGAACGCTACAGACTAAGGACTGGGATACTTCCTCATCAACGTCACACTGTGTCCATACCAAAAACGTCTGCTTAAGTCATGTCAGCACATATAAAAAGAAACGCAGGTTTACTTAAGGAACTATACCATGCTCCTTAAATGAAACGTAAAGACATTTTGATGCATAGTTCTCGGGACTTTATTCAAGCTCTCGATGAGATCGCCCTGAACGTTTCAGGGGAATGTACTGTTGTCGCAGGCTCAGTTAAAAAAAACTGAAAAAACAGAAGAAAAACATCTGTCACGGGTCAAGGACGTGGAGCGGGACCCAAGCGCAGTGGTGAAAGTCACAAAAGGCAGGACCGAGTCAAAAACAATATTTTAATAATTAAACAACAAAATCACGACAGAAAGCGTCACCGAACCGGGAGACACAAGATAAAGTCTAAATGTCCAAAACAGAGTAACCAAACGAGCCGAAGTCCATATACAAGAATAAGAGACCAAACAGAAAGCGTCACCAAACTGGGAGAATCAAACCAACTTAAATTTGGGAACGGAGAGACGAAAGTACAATGAACAGAGATAGAGACAAAAGAAACCAGGAAAGGCGGAAACAGGAAGAAACCGAACACTAACTCAGGCACCAGGGTTTAAGACAAAGAAATCCAAAATAAGCTAACTAGCGCACAGAACAAGAGAACGAACAAGGAGAGCCAAGAGAACGAGGAGTTACCACAGGGAACAAAGGAGAGCGTCACAGAAACTAGAGAAGAAATCACAGGGAACAAAGGACTCCATCTGCAGGAACTAGAGGAGTCGATCACAGGGAATAATAGGGGACGATCTGGCACACGGTGCTGGAGTCCAGGTGCTCTAATACTCAGGTGATCTGGGGTTGATTGGCTCCAGCCATGTGCCACACAAACAGGAAGAACGGAGGAAGAAAACAAAACAAGACTCGCATGACAAAATAAAAGCGGAATCATGAGAACATCAGACTCTTGGCTAATAAAAAGGCGTGCGTGAAGCGTAGATGAAGGATTCTTATAAAGCAATCGGGAGGATTCCTGTTGCTGTTGCTAGCGGCTGCCGTTCCAATCATTGGAAATCTAATAGGAGGACTTGTAAAGAAGTAAAACACGATGAAGACTGTCCAGAAAATGTATCTGGTCTCTCCTCAGCAAATTAACCAGTTATCAAGTCCAACCTCCGACATCTGTGAAACTGCCAAAGATGAATTGAATGAGAAGATGAGGACCATTCTGAATGATTCTCAGTTAAACTCGTATGAGAAGATTAAAAAGTATGATGCTCTATTGCAGAGATATTTAACCTTTACAAAACAGGATCAGAGAGACCAAAGGAGAGTAACTCTGACTTTACAACGAGACAGAGTCAGCGATCACCCCCACGACTCTGACAGTCGTGTCGAAAGTGTTCTAAAAACACCCTTTGTAACAGATGACTTGGGTCAGGATATTCTAAATATCCTTCCGTCAAAAGCTCGAAGAAATGCTGAATACATTATCCAGAGGATATCCAAAAATGGTGATGGTTGGAATATGAATGGCAAATTTATGTATGAAGGAAATGCTGTAAAAGGCTCTCATGTGATTGATATATTCAAGTACCTTTCCCTACCGCATAATAAAAGAAGTTCTCCATTACCTGCGGGATGGTCCTAGTTTCTCGTCACATTATTAAAGCTAAACATCCCTCTCACACTGCTGTCCAATCCTGAAGCGAGGGCTCAATATCAGAGACTTAAATCGAATTCTATCTTGCGAAAGAAAAGTATAGCTGAAAGCTGGTCTCCTGATTACAGATTTTTTTTAACACACGAACAAACAAAATAGGATTAGTCACAATAGTCTTTAAAATACTGAAGAGAACAGAGTATGTTGTTTCCACGGACAGTGTGCACATCTTTTTAGACATTGTTGATGTCCTTTCACAAAGTTGTATACCATGAGGTCATATTTTAAGGTATCGTCACTGTATAGACTTAATACTTCTTGGATACACAGCCCTCTAGCACGATGATGGAGGTAGAAGATGCAATGATGACTGTGATTGCAAACTCCAATAGTTTGCTACCTCTATTGTTGTGAACGACGTTAGTTTCTGACTTGTTCCTCCTTTGCCCCGAATGTTTCCATTTTCATCGTTCTCACCAGTACATCCGTACGAATATATTTTCCCCGAGCTTCTCCTGGACGGGAATCAAAAAAACATAAAAAACTAACTGAAGCTTGTGCCGTGGAACTTGATCCTCCTTTATTGAAAGTAATGGTCTCAGGAACATCCAAAAATCCAAACTTAACGGTCAAAACCTATATGTCCATGTTGTTCTTAACAACCCAACACAAATCAACCACGAGCTTACCTTGCGCATCCGCCGTTTTTTTCAAAAGACAAAAGTGGCCTTCAAATTAAAACCCACATATATTTATGTAAAGCACTAAACCACAAAACGACTACCTAACAGTGTAAACAATATCAAGTGAAACTTACTTTGGCACTTACAATGACCACATACAAACGATAGAGGGTTCTGTAGTAGACCATTGTTGTACTTGATGTTGCCTGAATGTTTCTTGAGAAACTTTAAAATACTTTCAGGGTAATGTGCAAAGTAGGGCCCCATTCCAAATGAGTCAAAGAAAGTTGTTCTACCGTCTTCTTCGAGAGTTAAACTCTGCCAGTGCTCTCCTGGTTTATGTGCCGGATGTGTGTTGACGATTAAATATTCAGGCGGTCTGAGGGGGTTGTGTAAATTGAGGCAACTTATCCGACGGCCATACACCGTAAAATGTGTCGCTCAAGAGACCTCTCAGCAGCCTCTGTAACTGGAGACTGTCCATAACTTTTTAATAATAGTCCACCAGCACTTGTCTTTTCGCATCAATCTCCAGAATGGAATCATAACAAGCGTACACAATCAGTATTACGGTGTTTGGTAAGGGTACTATGAATCTCATCTCCAGTCTTAAATTCCCATTTGAGACAGGGGAGAGAGCGTCGTTGTCGTCGGCTGGATTGAGATTAAATGCAAACAGTGAATAACCGCTGTTAAAACCTTCGCAATCAATGCTTAGAGGTAGATCCTTCAAATGTCTTCCTGTAGCTAAAATCATGGTATAAAACTCACTGACTGAAATACCGTGATTAAACTGAGGTTGAAAAGCTTTAGCGGGGATCTGTTGGCCGTCCTGACAGAGGGCGAGATATTCAGTGTTGTAATGATGAAAATTGAACGGGGAGAGATCTCTCATACCGGTAAATGCCTCATGATGCACCATCCCTAAAACCACGTATTTAGGTATTGAACCCAGAAATAAATTATCCTGGGTACATATTAATGAGTTTTCTGGAATGGAGTATGTTTTTACATTGACTCGTGAGAGTGGGCAGAGAGCATTTCCTTTAAAGAAACGCTCTGCATGACCTATTCTCACAGCTGGCGAAACAGTGACTTTGTAACGTTGATTTAAGCAGGTGACTCAAACGCAGATTGGAATCAGAAGATGGGTATTTAATTGTGCAGAACAGGAAGAGTCTTCTGATGCCGTGGTGGAGATCCCAGACAAGTGGCTGGTGAGGGTCCAGGAGTCCAGCTGGCTGCGCTATGGCAATGAAGGAGGTGAAGGTTGTGGAGTAGAGGTGCAGGCAGGCTGAAGTTCTAAGGCAGAAAAGACCGACTGAAATAACTCAGATAATGCAATATCCAGGCAGTGGAAAATAGCGGAATATCTCGCTTGAAGACAAACCATGAAGGGTTGACGAACAGGCGAGGACTGGCAGGTTGGTCGGGTCTTTATACCTTCAGGAGATTGGAGGCAGGTATGGATGTGACTTGGTGGGTTGGGCGGTGACGTCAGCGGAAGAGGTTGTGACAGACTTTCTTCACAAACAGAGAGGCGCCAAGGATTTTCAGACGAAAGGTGGAGTCGCGGGGTCCGGTCAGGCAGAAGGCATCATTCGCCCTAGTGAGTTTAATAACAGTGTCTCACAGAAAAATATGTCGCCGTGGAGAGGACCGAGAAGATGTTCTTCTCTGGATCTGCTCGTGAACTCTGCCCGTTTATTCAGGCCTGCGTTGGGACCGTTTACAGTCAACCAACACAGGTGTGTCTTGGTAAAAAAGACCGGCGCTAAACTGTGTTTTAAGAGTGTCGCCTGAAAAGTTGAGAAGTGTTTTGATCATAGCTCTGTACGGGTGAGTGGAACTGGACTGCGAAATCCTCCGATCCCCCAGGACCACATCACACTGGTCAAAGATGGTGTTTAGAGGATAATTCATGAGACCGACTGTTGCGTCGTTAGCCAGCAGTGTGCTATCAGTGTTAGTAATTCTTGCACGCACGTGTAGAAGGGTGTCGTTTAGGTCTAGATACTTTTCACCGTCTCCTGCTATAAAAAAACTCAATCGGTCCTCCTTCGCTGATAGCGGCTACTGGAGCAATTTCAGTGTAAATTGGAAAGCTGCGTAATTGGCGGCGTGAATAAATCCAGTTCTGCCAATGTGCATTCAGCAGATTTCTGGTGTAGGAGTGCCATGTTACTGTATATAAGGTTTTTTAAAATATATCAGAGCTCCCTCTGGACTTCCTCTTGGCCCGTTTGCTTCTGTCAACTGACTTCTTTCTTTTTTTGTTTGGACGTTTATTTGAGCTCTGTCTTACACGTCGTCCTGGAGGGCGTCTCTTTGTCCTTCGTGATAAGACGGCTATACCGCCTGACCCTTCCTGTCTCTGTTGATCGCTCATTCCTCTCACGGTATGGGTGAACATATCCAAGGCTATGTTACCCACGTCTTATTTGAGATGGGGTTTCGCTTTGACAATTCCTGATGATCCATGATACAAACCAAAACATTTTTGAGAAGAGGGAACGGATGCCTCGTCCGTACATAACCGGGTCACCGTAGAAACCGGGTAGATCTCCGCCCACCTGTTTTTCATAATATTGTACAAATCTGTGCGGGTCGTCTCTTAAGCCTGTGTGGACCATTGTGTTTGTTTATGACTTGGTCTGCAAAGGCTGGTTATCTCTCTGGTGTTGTGATGATGAATGGATTTCCAGACGACGATTAAAGGGTTATATAATATCCTCTCAAGTAACAGGTCTAAAGTGTAGAGTCACCACCACCTTTCCAAAGGTAAAATTGACTGGTTTGTTAAGATCTGATTTAATTTGTAACTGAATATTTTCAATATGGCTCTTGGCAACCGGTAAATAGTAAGCAGGGTTAAAATGCTGTGTGATTATATCTGAGTAACTACCCTTGATTTCCACCATTCTTAAGAGCGGTGCATACGCATCCCCTACAAGCTGCGGTCTTACAGCGTCGCTGTAACAGTAGCGATGGTAAAACCCCGCTTTTAAATCAGGATGGGGCGCTCTGAACTCACTTTAAAAGCATTAGGTTCTGACCGTCTCCTTGAAGATCAATTTTTTGCCGTGCACCGTCAAACAGGAAGCGTATATCGTCATTGGTTTTTTTAAAGGTTTGCTCCAACTCGGTTGAAATCTGATTAATAGAGTTTTAATATCCACCCTTGAACTTCAGTTTGGAAATATCTCTTCCCGCCATTTTGAAATGTCAATCAACCACTCGCGATTCGTCTTTTGTCCTCTGAGCTGAGGTGCTGGCGTCTCATGGCTCTGTGAAATTCATCTTTATAGCGCCGCAACCTGTTAGCATCTGATTCTGATCCCCTCGGGGGAGTCGTGTTTGTGTTGGAATCAGGTCCTCTAGGGTTCGGTTTCCAGTAAAATGATGCCGCATCCTCCGGAATATTATTCCATGTGTGAGGGTATGTAATCTCCGTCAAAGCAACCTCCCATTTTCCGTTTAAATCGATATGTTGTGCTAAATCAACGCGGAAAGTACCAATCGAGTTGTCTTTAAAAACTTTTGCACTGGCCTTTGATGGTAAAGTCACATAGAAGCGTGCGTTCTTTGAGCCGTACATGATGATATGATGCCTGTTGTAAAGGAGGATCGTCTTATATATTTTTTATACCTGAAGCTTTTACCCACCTTTTGAATTTTTCAGGCCAGTTCTTCCACTGGACAAAGACCTGTCTTTCTCCTTTAACGACGCGTTCCTTGAGAATCTTTTCAGCGTGAAATACTTCCTTAACCAGTTGCACTCTTTGTAATTCTTGATCATAAAATGACCGCTGGATGGGTTCACCGTCGAAATCTTTCAATTTGTGTACAGGCGGGTTGCGGTGGATACATTCAGTTATCGTGAATATCTCTTCTGTAAAACTCTGCTCATACTTTTTGTGAAATACACCTCATAGTTTTGATATCCTAACATGATCGCCCTCCTTAAATTTTGGCTTCTGCCGACCTTTCGACGGTCTAATGTAAAGATTGTCAAACACTTGCAGACTATTTTCTTTAGTTACTTCCATCGGTGTCATTTTTATACTACTGTGATAGCTGTGATTATAACTCTTTACTAGATCCTGTAAAACCTCGATGTAATGTAATCTTTTTAGCTGTAAAATATCTCCACATCCGATTTTTAAGAGTGCAGTTAAATCTCTCAACCACAGAGGCCTTAAAGTCACTCGCTGTTGAAAAATGAATAATTCTCTTCCTTTCCATCAAAGCCCGGAAACTCTTGCTAAAAAATGCTTTCCCATCATCCGTCTGTAGCTTTGCAGGCGTCCCGCTCTCATCCAGCACTGATTCAAACGCCTTCATTGTCTCAATCGCAGTTTTTCTTTTTAAAATGCTGGTTTACGCACGGTGTAAGCATCCTGTTTTGATGAAAAATCTTCAATAGATTTAGAACTGACTGGTTTTCCAGTCTCATCCTGCACCCCTGGACGAAGGCGACTCACACCTCCAGAGGTCCCGGGGTGAAGAGGATTGTAATAAACTCTTTTAATGATGTGTTTCACCGTCATGTTAAACGAGAAATGAATGAGCTGAGATCCAAATATACTTCTTAATGTTTTTTATTCCACAGGTTATGTAAGGATTCAAACATAATGTTATACAAAGAGAGTAAAAGAGTAAAAAAAAATAAAAAAAGTATCACATACGAGGGAATCTCGTGTTTGTGACATCGACCAGGACCGGCGTTCTATTCCAGATTCTACTTGCTGAATCCAGACGTTCAATTAGAGGATCCTCATGCTCATGTTTGATGTATTCATTCCAGACACTTGATTTTGGAGACCTCATTTCGAGCAAGACTGTCTCAGCCGTAGCCTTGGTTCTCATTTTCTCCGGTTGTACGTCATTCAGGGTCAAGTAGTGTTGTATAGCAGACAGAAAGTTCTTGTTACAGAGTCTCTTCATCAACGGGTGGAAGTTAAGACTGTATAAATCATCCTCCATCTCTTCAAGGCAGCTGTGTTGTAGTTGGCTGGGATGGTCTACTTGGCAACCGTAGCAGATCTCCCTCCAATACCTGCGCATGGTTTTACCTGGTAGATGAAATACAACTGTCTTTAAAGCTTTCAAGAAGAAACCGCTTATCCATCCATCCGTGTCATCATTAGCTGCTGGTTCTTGGTCTTGAGAAGCTGAAGATGAAGCAGGCGGATGCACGCCGACAGTTTCGTTCTTGGGGTAGGAGGTTGGTGCTCTCCCTACAGGTTCCTCCTCATCATCCACATCTTCCATTTCAGTTGCATCAAAGTCGTCTGTGTCGTCTTTGATGGTCGCTGAAGGACAGGCTCCATCTGTCGTGTTGTTGTTAGAACCATCGTACTCATGACCATCACCAGTTACGTGTTCTACCACAGGAAATAGAGGGCTCGTCGAGGAGTTGTTCATTCCGTACCCAGTGCCGCCTGTAGCAGCTCCGAGGAAGATAGTGCCAATACCTCTCTTCCCTTCGGTCCTCATCGTTGTCTTAGTTGCTCTTGTTTCGACAGGTACGTCTGCAGGGTGTCGCTCTGGAAAAAATCCTCTTTATAGCAGCCATCAGTGAGTAGGCGGTCCAAAGGGGGCAGGACTAAAAGGTCAGTGCCTCTTTCGGCACAAGGGCATCATTCCATCAGCGGCTATGCTAAAAGAGGCCGTCGATTTTTGGAGAAACTCCTGAATTTTCTTACTCCAAGCATCCATTGGTATGGTTAACAGAGTACGAAATACACCGCAATCAGAATTAAAATACTCCAGTACGAAATCTTGTTCTTGTTCACCCGTGACTCCTGTCGATACTTTATGGATGGCCATGAAGGACCATCGTCCTGATCCTGAGATTTTAGCCAGCCATATAGCCACGAAGGACGGCTTCCTCTCCATTCGATCAGGTTTGTTAGACACGGCTCCAGCCTTCTGACGTTGTTGTTGTTCTTCTTCTTCTTCTTCTTCAGCCCTTGGAAAATTTTCTGGCTTCACCTCTATTAGCACACCACAGTCGTTAGACTGATAACACAGCCATCTCCGTAGGTTTTGTCATCATCCAGCTGATAAATGTACAATTCAGTTTTCAGGTTTGACATTTTGGTGTATTCTTCTTCTCTCTGACGAGGCAGCAAAAGAAGTGTCAAGATGCAAAATAGCCATTTTGTCACCTATGGTGACATTAGAACCCTTAGTCACACCTGAAGACATAATCTTGATCCAAGAAAATGCAGATGAAAATGAAAAGGTTTTGTGGAAACAAAAAGGAGCTACTGTGGACAATCAGGGTCTCTGGCGATCACATGAAGGCAAGCTCGTAGCTCCAAATGCACTTTTGACCATCTTGATTTCGGAGGTGCACAGTGATCTGCACTGCACGCAAGGGGGGAAGTGGTGAAGAAAATCAGACAGCAGGGATATTGGTCCCCATTTTTGCAGACAACAACAGATGAAGTGCTGAATCAATGTGAGATTTGTGAAGAAAACAACGAAAAAACATCAAGATACCAATAGGTCATATTCCAGTCCCAGAAGGTCCATTTAAACATCTTGTGATCGATTACGTTGACATGATAAAAACGGTTCAAGGGAGACGCAACATGTTGGTGGTAATTGATCGGTTAAGCTGCTGGGTTGAAGCAGCACCATCTAAAGACTTGAGTGCTGAAACAGTAATCAAATTCCTGACCAGATAAATCATTCCTCGAGTTGGCATTCCGTCAGAAATAAGCTCAGACAACGGTGCTGCATTTGTACAAAAGGTTGTGAAGGGCATCTTGCAGCAACTTCGAATCAAACAACGATTGGGTGCCGTTTATCACACCCAGAGTCAGGGAATGGTTGAGGGGATAAATGGAACCCTGAAAGCGAAACTGAATAAGATCTGTGCTAGCACGAAGCTAAACTGGGTTGATGCGTTACCATTAGCACTGATGAGTTATCGCATGCAAACTCATCAAAGCACGCATTTGACACCACACAAGATGTTGACGGGATGGCCGATGCCGGCACCACACTTGAGGGGACCCTACAAGGGGCCTCCACTTGAGCAACTACAATCTGAACTTAGAAGTTATACGAAGCAACTAACTTCTATCCATAAGACTATCTATCTGCAGGAGAGAAAACGGGAGCTTGAGGCCGATCGTGAGGCCGGGCATTTGGTGGTTCCCGGCGACCAGGAGTATATCAAGGTCTTCCGAAGGAAGTGGCACCAGCCGAGATGTGAAGGTCCATACACCGTGGTCCGAGCAACACCAACAGCTGTCCAAGTCGAAGGCAGCGCCACTTGGTACCATCTGAGCCATTGCACAAAGGCCCAAGGCCATCACAACCAAAGAGGTAATAAAACAGGCAGTGAAGTCAATGATTTAGATAGTCAAAATGTTGATGACAAGGCTTGCTGTGATAATAAGTTGTCTGGTTTGGTTGTCACCAGGAGACGAGCTCGCGCAGCTTGCGAGACCGCAGCAGCCGACCAAAGTCCAGACCGTGACACCCTAAGTTCCAGCTAAAAAACTCGAGCATAACAGGGACTCAGTTAAGTACGATGCGATCACCCGTTGTGTGAAAAATGCCCAGAAACACAAAACGTTAAGCGTATTGGTGCAGGACAGGCGGAGTAAAAGTGGGATCCATGTCAGAGGTCAGGGAGCTCTAGGTAAAACACTGTCTGCCAAACTTGGAACCACACCACAGTCAAAAAAAAGGAAACGAAGATGACCGTCCAGTTTTGACCACCACTAGTCCTCTCTGTAATAAAACCACATTATTCGATTAATTATATTTACTATTTACACAAACCATACCTATGAAATATTTAAACTACTGGGAGAACAACTGCATGAAACTGGTAAAATGGTGTTACGAAATCGTCAGGTGTTAGATTGGTTGGTGTGTGTCACATGTTTGCAGATCAGTGTTGCACTTACATTCCAACAACACCGCGCCTGATGGAACATTTGCCATTGCAATGGATAAACTTAGAGATTCAAAAAATGAGATAAAAGAGCATGCAGGAGCTATAAGTTGGGCCTGGGATTGGTTACATGGACACCGAAGAAAATGTGGAGCATTTTTTGCAGAAGTGAGGATGACTACTGCAATCATACTCATCGTCATTTTTCTTCTGGCATGTTGCATCGTACCCATGATGAGGAAACTGTGTCTGCGAATGACTGAGAAGCAGTTAGCGGTCACGACGGGACTTTGGAACGCACAGATGCTGAACATGATGCCTGCTGAACAACTGGCTCTCGTGGTGACTGAGAGACCACATCTGTAGCCATCACCTGATTAATTGGAGGACTCTGATCATACTCCAGAGGTGACTGAAGAATGAGGTGTTGTTATGATTACATGACAAATGTGTTTAAATCATGATCCTATGTTTCTTTGCCAGTATAATTACTTGATTATTGTTTCACTAAAAAAAAAAAAAAAAAAAAAAAAAGAAAATTTCACCTATGACGAAAAGTGACAACAAAAAACAATTGGGGAAAACTTTTGATGCTTCCGGAAACGAACTGACTAACATTTTCCTGCGACGCGGTTGAGATTTTTATTTAACCAGACAGCAGTAAACATATTGAACTAACTACAGCTATATGAATCATTTAGTTAACATTTTCTACATACTTATATCCAGTATATTGTCACTGCTCTGTTACAGTACGAAATAATCTTCAATAAAATAAAATGGGATAGTTTGCTAAATTCGGTGTGTGGGTCTGAGACCCACAAAGGGGAGATATGTTGTGGAATAATTTGACCTGTGTCATTAGGGTTACAATGATAACTTGTTTTTCAGTACCAATGGAATGTTGAACAGATATCCACCCACTCTGTATTCCAAATACGCCAGAGATGGTACCCTTGAAGTGAAAACAGGAATGTATGTTTTCTCTGGAGCTGCCAGAAGCTCTTGTTTTTGTGATTCAGCCAGGAGGCCAAAGGTGGACATGCATGTTTGTGACAATGTGTATCTGGTACAAGGAACGCCCTTGATCCAGCCCCTACCTAATGTGTTTGTACTTTGAACAATTTGATACTGAGCGATGTCAAGCGATGAAATTATGTTACGCTGATGTGGAATAAAACAAAGCTTGTATCCCACTACTTCTGTGGTTTCTTCTGCTCCCGACTCGACGCCCTGAGAAGTGTACCCCGCTGGCCGGACTACACTAACAATTCTCTCATTTATTGGCCAGAGCTGCTGGAAGCACCTGAAGACAGGACAAAGTGAGGCAAAGAAGAAGCAGCTACTTCAGATAAATAGAATTCTGCAAAAGTTGAGACGGAAGCCCAGGAGGCAGCGTGGCAGATTTCTGCCAAAGAAACTCCTCTGAAGGCTGCTATGGATGTTGCCCCATTTTACCACCTGCCAGTGCCACCCACAGCTTCTCTGTTTTCCTGAAGGCCTTGACTGCATTTAGATAAGCTCTCAGTGCCCTCACAGGAATACATGAAATACAGTCAGGACTAATCGAGAAGGCACATAGTTCTCCAAACCCTCCTGATGGAGGCCAGAGCCAGGAGAAGAGCTGTTTTGTAAGCCACCAGCTCCAAAGGAGTCTGATCAAGTGGCTCCAAGAGAGCTTCAGAGTCAGACTTAATACCAATTGAAGATCCCAATAGGGGCAGATGCGAGGTGGGTCTTTGTCTTGTCTCCCTGCTTTAACTGGACTAGCAGTGGATGTTTACCCAACAGACAGCAGTCCACACCCGTTCAGCATTAAACGGGTGTGGACCCCTCATAATTTCTACTACCTGCTGCAGGCTCACATCTGCGACATCTCTGGGTACCAGATCGAGCTGGGGTTATCTGCCGCCAATAGAATCACTCTCACCTTCTGAATCCTCCTCATCAACTGAAGGAGGAGGCGAGGTGGAGGGAAGGTGTGAAGGAGGCCCTCCGGCAACAAACACTGTTGGCAAAGAGGTCCGCCAGTGGGAGCCCAAACTTGGCCCAAATCATGTCCACCATGTCCTATGACAAACCCCACTCGTCACAAGGAATATTACACCAGCCTTTCTACTTCACTGGAAGTGCCAGGGCACTCTGCAAAATATGATTGTGAAATTAGAGAGGAGTGAGTCAGTGACTCTGTAATTGTGAAATTACAATTGTGAAATTACAGCTGGATCTGGCACATGAAGCGAAGAATCTTGAGATCTGAAGACGAGCGGAGCGCCTCCTCTGGACCACGGAAACGTCAGGCAGGACTGAGGTGTCATCACACTCAGGGGAGAAGGATTGCCGTGGGCCCTGACGCGCCAGTCATTCATAGCTAGTGATGCCATCATCCTTCTAGTTACGGGAGCAACGCCGTTTAGCTTCTGCCGACCACCAAAGCATGTAGTCATGATCTGGTAAACTGCAGGGTCGCCGTATGTCAAGAACCCATCTGGAATTCTGAATCACCCATGAAGTCATCTTGAGCACATGGCTTTGCGGACTGACCAGGAATCCATGGGACAAAACCATGGCCATCCTTAACCGGCGTCCTGACTGGCAGCGCTGTCTTCTTTGCCGGATGGCCGTCAAGGTAATGCGCATTTTATTGCACCTAATCCGCTTCCAATTATATGCGAAGGCACCAGCAGTATATGAAACTGGATAACACTGCGACCAACAAACCCCTCGCATGAACAGGTTGCAGCACACCCTCGTGTGAGTGTGTGCACAGGTGGCAGATTAGCGCAGTCCGGAACACCTCGCCCGTGGTCTATTCAGCCTGAATGAATGAATGGGTTGTGAAGATGTAGCATTAACAGCCCCTCATACATAGAGTGTTCCTCAGAAGATGCAAATTTCACCTGCCACTATAGCAGAAAGGGTCTTTGTACTGGGTGCAGAACTAATTCAACCTGTCTAAAGTGATTTAACAGAGTTATGAACACTTATTTTCGACGATCTGTAAACCACCTTTTCTTTGGCTGACAATGCGTTTTATGCACTGTTCACTCACTGCTCATGTATGCTTGAGATAATGAATTTTTTTTCCTGCAACTAAAGGAAAAACACTCTTTCTAGTATAATTAACACCACCACCAACACCAAGATTTCTGAACTGTATTTCAGGGGGTTATAAAGTTTTTTTTTTTCCTGCTCAGCCTCTCTCGGGCTGAAAACGCGTTTTCTGCCCTGTTCACCCACTGCTCAGAATAGTCTCAGAACATAAAAATATCACCTGCAACTATAGGAAAAACATTCTTCCTGGTATATTCAACAGTAAACCTACATTTCTGACATGTTTTTAGAGGGTTATCAAAAATTAAATTTTTGCCGGTCCGAAAACGCATTTTACGCACTGTTCACTCACTGCTGAGCGATTCCTCAGAAGATGAAAATTTGACCTGCCACTTTAGCAGAAAAGGTATTTCTCCTGGGTGCAGAACTAATTCAACCTGTCTGAAGTGATTGAAGAGAGCAATCAACATTTTTATTTGTGTCGGTCTTTAAACCACCTTTTTTTGGCCGAAAACGCGTTTAACGCACCGTTCACTCACTGCTCACGGATGCCTGAGATCATGAAAATTTCTCCTGCAACTATAGGAAAAACTCTCTATCTAGTATAATTAACACGAATCCTACATTTCTGAACAAAATTTCAGGGGGTTATCAACTTTTTTTTTTTTTTTCCTGGTCAGAAACCGAGCTTCTCTCGGCCTGAAAAGGCTTTTTCTGCTCTGTTCACTCTCATCGATGCCAAAGAACATGAAAATTTCACCTGACTCTATAGCAGAAGGCGTCTTTCTTGGAGCTGCAGAACTAATTCAACCACTCAGAGTGGTTTCAGAGAGTTATCAACATTTTTATCGTTGTTGGTCTGAAAACCACAATCACTCGGGCTCAGAACGCGTTTTCTGCACCGTGCACTCACTTATCAGAATAGACTCCGAACATAAAAATGTCTCCTGCAACTGTTACTGATTTCACTCTTTCGAGTATATTCAACACTAAACCTACATTTTGAACTGTTTTTAGACTGTCCGAAACCCACTTTTTCTTTGGCTGACAACGCATTTGTGACAGTGAGTGAACACACTGTTCACTCACTGCCCAGCGATTTCTCAGAAGATTAAAATTTCACCTGCCACTACAGCAGAAAAGGTATTTCTACTGGTTGCAGAACTAATTCAACCTGTCTAAAGTGATTTAAGAGAGTTATCAAGATTATTTATATTAATTGTTTTATTATTTAAGTCGGTCTGAAAACCAGCTTCACTCAGGCTGAAAACTTTTTCTGCACTGTTCACTCACTGATCAAAAGTGCCTCAGAACATGAAAATATCACCAGCAACTATAGGAAAAAAATTCTTTCTAGTATATACAACACTAAACGTGTGTTTTTTGAGGGTAATCAACAATTTTATTTTTGCCAGTCCGAAACCCACTTTCTTTCTTGCTGAAAACTCTATATTATTATATTATGTATATTATATTCTGTACTGTTCAGTCACTGCTCAGGGAAGCCTGAGAACATGAAAATTTATCCTGACTTCACAGCAGAAGCCTTCATTCTAGTAGCTGCAGGACTAATTCAACCTCAGAACTAATTCAAGTGGTTTCAGAGAGTTATCAAGATTTCTATTTTTGTTGGTCTGAAAACCACAGTCCCTCCGGCTGAAAACATGTTTTCTGCGCTGTTCACTCACTGCTTAGAGGGGTGACTTAGAATATGAGAATTTCACCTACAGCTATAGGAGAAACACTCTTTCTAGTATATTCAACACTAAACCTCGACGAATAGGGCGCTGCGACTGGCCTACAAGCAGCTGAACCGTTCCACATTTCCTGCTTCCAAGCCATGGGATGAGTTTGACGAGAGCCAGCCGCTGCTATGAGGTTGATCTGGAGACTCTGTTCCCAGAGTTAGCTGAGTTCCGTGTGGTGGAGTCAAGCACATCCGCTGCCCGTCGTATCGAAGTTGAGCTCTCTCTCCACCGCCATCTCAAGAATCATCCCACTTCACTAACGGCCCGCTGGCGTTGAATGGCGAGACTACACACAGGGCACGACCGCGTGTTGTCTGCCCATAACTGCAGGTAAGAGGTAATGCTGACAAGATGGCGCCGACGAAGGCTGACCTGGAATTATCGTGCATGTTATTTTGTTTATTTTTGTGTTTTGATGGAGCATCTGCGTGTTTTTACACACGAGATCAGTTGATGAACATCAGGGCTCTGACTCCGTCTGACTTACTACCAGTGTTTGTGGTGTCAGTTACGGAGTTAGTTCATCTTTTGGCTGGGCGGAAGAAACTGAGGAGGAGAGGGAAACGTGCCGGTGCACTCGTTCGCCTTCGTCGAAGAGGATCGCGCACTCCGCTTCCCGGGATAATCCTCTCCAACGTCCGGTCGCTCAGCAATAAGATGGATGAACTGGCGCTGATGTTGAGACGGAACAGAGACTTCTCCTCCTCTTGTGTTTTGTGTTTCACGGAGACGTGGTTGAGCGATCTCATCCCGGACACTGCGCTTCATCTGGAGGGTTTCCAGCTTCACCGCGCGGACCGGGTTCAGGAGCTGGTGTACGGACGTGACGGTGATCTTTCAGCACTGCTCTCCCTCTCTGGAATGTCTGATCGTGAACTGTAAGCCGTTTTACTCCCCACGTGAGTTCGCTTCATTCACTCTGGCTCCCATATATATCCCGCCCAGCGCGAATGTACGTGAGGCTCAGAGTGCGCTCGCGGATCAGCTTCTGCATGTGGAGCGAACTTTCCCGGACTCTCCTGTGATTGTGCTTGGTGACTTCAACAAGGCGACTCTGAGTGAGGAGCTTCCCAGGTACAGGCAGGTTGTAAAATGTTCCACCAGAGAGCAGAGCGTGCTGGATCACTGTTACTCATCGCTCCGCAACTCTTATACCGCCCTCCCTCGAGCTGCACTGGGTCTCTCTGAACACTTGATGGTTCATCTTGTTCCTACATACAAGCAGAAGCTGAAGCTGGCAAAGCCTGTTGTGAGGAGCATGAAGATCTGGACAAGTGAAGCTAAAGAGGAGCTGCAGTCTTGCATGGAGACCACAGACTGGGAAGTGTTCAGGGCTGCCACCAACAATCTGGATGAGTATACAGACACTGTGACTTCATGGATCAGCTACTGTGAAGAGTGCATAGTTCCAACCCGCACCAAGGTGAGTTATGCAAATGACAAACCTTGGTTCACAACTAAACTCAACCAGATCAGACAGGAGAAGGTGGCAGCTCGCAAGAGTGGGGGCAGGAACTGCTACAAAGAGATGAAGTATGGGTTTCAGAGGGAGCTGAAGAAAGCTAAGGCCGCATACTCTGACAAACTAACGCAGCAGTTCTCAGCCAATGACTCGGCTGTGGTGTGGAGAGGGCTCAAGGTGCCCACTAACTACAAGCCACGTGCCCCCCACACTCTGAACAACCTCGCTCTTGCACAGGACTTGAACAACTTCTATTGTCGCTTTGAGCAGCCCTTTTGCACCAACACCTCTGCGGTCTCTCCAGCCCCATGTTCCACTTTACAACAAAGGACTATGCTGTCTCTTAGTGACACAACTAAGATGAACGATGTCACTGAGACAGCAAAGTCGATCACAGACACTTTTGATGAGCCACCCCCTCACCTCCCCCCTCTTCCTCTTTCTCTTGACATCATGGACCAGGACGTGCGCACTCAGTTCAGGAGGCTGAACCTTCAGAAGGCGGCGGGTCCGGACAGAGTTTCCCCTGCCATCCTGAGGCATTGTGCTGCTGAGCTGGCTCCAGTGTTCACGGACATCTTCAATGCTTCCTTGGTGTCCTGTCATGTACCTGCCTGCTTTAAGTCCACCACTATCATCCCTGTTCCCAAGAAGGCCAGGATCACAGGACTGAATGACTACAGACCGGTGGCACTGACGTCTGTGGTCATGAAGTCCTTTGAGCGCCTGGTTCTGTCCCACCTGAAATCTATCACTGCTTCTCACCTGCACTCATTGCAGTTTGGCTACAGAGCCAACAGATCTGCGGACGATGCAGTGAACCAGGCCCTTCATTTCGTTCTGGAGCATCTGGACTGCCCAGGAACCTATGCCAGGATCCTGTTTGTGGACTTCAGCTCTGCCTTTAACACAATTCTTCCAGCTCTGCTTGAAGACAAGCTTGGCCAGCTGGACGTGCCTGACTCCCTCTGCAGATGGATTACAGACTTCCTGACCAGCCGAAGTCAGCGTGTGAGGCTGGGGACGACTGTCTCCGACACTCGGACCCTCAACATCGGGTCTCCTCAGGGCTGTGTTCTCTCACCATGGCTCTTCTCTCTGTACACTAACTGCTGCACCTCCAGCCACGAGTCCGTGAAGCTGATCAAGTTTGCGGATGACACCACCATCATTGGGCTCATCTCAGATGGAGATGAGTCGGCTTACAGGAGGGAGGTGGAGCGGCTAGTGTCCTGGTGCAGCCACAACAACCTGGAGCTCAATGCCCAGAAGACAGTGGAGATGGTCATAGACTTCAGGAGAGTCACAGTTTCTCGGTCCCCTCTCATGTTGGCTGGTTTACCTATTCCTATTGTGGACTCCTTCTACTTCCTGGGAACCACCATCAATGAGGACCTCAAATGGGAGCCAACCATCAGGTCCCTCATCAGGAAGGCCCAGCAGAGAATGTTCTTTCTGAGGCAGGTACGGAAACTACGACTGCCGACGAAGTTGCTGGTGGAGTTCTATACGGCCATCATCCAGTCCATCCTCACCTCCTCTATCACCGTCTGGTACAACAGCACCACCTCCAGGGACAAGAGCCGACTGCAGCGCATCGTACGTTCTGCTGAGAAGGTGATCGGTTGCAGCCTGCCACCTCTTCAGGACCTGTATGCCTCTAGGACCCAGAGACGTGCAGGTCGGATCAGAGCCGACCCTTCTCACCCTGGACATGGACTGTTTGTTCCTCTCCCCTCTGGCAGGAGGCTACGGTCCATCCCGACCAGAAACTCCCGTCACAGGAACAGCTTCTTCCCCTCGGCCATCAGACTGTTAAATTTGTGAACAGCCTTGTTGTTATGTTATTCTATTTATTTTATTTTATTTTATTTTATTTGTTTTTTGTTGCACTTTATTCCAAGGCACTTTCCTAGTCAGTGGGCTCCCCACTGACCATGGCAATAAATCTCATTCTGATTCTGATTCTGATTCTGATTCTGGAAGATATCCGGACTATTCCCGGCGCAGTTCTGACACTCCGGTGGCACTAGCACTACACGTGGTCAGGTAAGGAGTTTACTGCTTAGGTGGAGGGTTTGGAATTGTGGCGCTGTGTTCCCTCTCACTCAGAAGTCGTGCGCGATTTGCGATGCGCGATACCCCCGCCCCTTGAGCTTGACTTCTCCCCTGAGGAGTGACCATCCTAGCATCGCGCAGTGGAATGGTGTCAACGCAGTCGGCAACCAGCACATAGCGCTTGAGAAGATCATCGCGCTCTTTATGAGCTCCATGGACAGACTCATCCATCGCAGAACCTCTCTCACTCCACCAGAGATTTTGGAGATCCAACAGCCCGTTGGCGTGGTGCTCTGCTCGCGGCGCCTCCTCCACACACAGCCGCCGCCCAGGTGGAACACTGTCGCTGGTCGAAGGGGCGGGGTGAGCCCAGCCATCTGGATCGTAGCTGCACTGATCCTCGCAGCTCCTCTTGGAGAGACCAGTCGGCTGCTCTCACCTCCGCTCCCTCCAAAAGCCTACAAATAAATCATTGTATGTAAAATAAAAAATAAGCTGCATTACATTGGTATCGGGTCTGTTTCCTGTCTGCCCAAAATTAGGGCTTATCACCGCCAAGTTCACCTCCGGTTCCAGTCAGTGCGAACTCCGGCTTCAAAAATGTGTTTTTGTTTGACGTTGTCTCAGGAGACGGGGAGGTTTCAGGAGCCAAGAAGTTATGTTTTTCCTTAGCTTCTCCACAATTAGAAGCAGAGGTGTCAGATAACTCTTTCCACTCTCTCACGTTTCGTTCTAGCCAAAAGTCAGGGGAGTTTCAATTCTGCCATTAACTCTTCTTATTCCTCAGACTCGCCAGTTTTTAGCAGGGGTCGCCACAGGACTGTGAAAGCCACCACTTGAGAGGCTCTCACACTAGGCGCTGCGTGCCAGACCTGCTCTGTTCTCAGCTCCCTCACGCGATGTCTGATGCGATGTCTGTCTGTGATTCTGTTCTCTGCAGCCCTCCAAACCTCTCAGAGGCAAGCAGGACATCGTCCTGCCTAGTCATCTCTTTCTGAGATTGGGCCGGTCCCTCGGGTGTCCATCTCAGAAGAATTGCTGTGTCAGATCAAGGTACAATACAAGTTTGGTGGCCCTACTTCCTCTGATGGCTCAGCTGAAAAAAGCAAGTCTGTTTTTGAAGAACCAGCGGGACTTGAAGTGCCCAGAGGAGTGGGCGCTGTGCACCGACGACCCTGTCATCCTGGACCCTACCCGGAGTCCTCTCCTGTGGTCAGGTCGCCAGTCTTGAAAGAGTATCTTCTGAATTGAAAGCGCCTGTCTCCTCACCTGCCCATATGGATCGAGAAGATATTCGGTCATTGACACGTCTTTCAGATTCACAGTCAACCCCGAGGTTCTGCGACACCACGTGGACCTGGGTGAACTCAGAGAACCAGCTGTCGTGTCTGATGGAGGAGGACCGCGCTCTCCTGTCAAAGGAAGTAATTGTACGAGTGGCAAAGCGATCCAGATACGCTAGGTTTTACTCCAGGTACTTTCTAGGACCCAAAAAGACACAGTGGAGACATGTTCTGCACCTCAGTCTCCTCAACCAATTCATGACCAGATAGCGGTTCCGGACCAGCAGGAGACTCCTGGAGTGCGTCAGAGTGTGAGAGTGGATGACCTCCATAGATCTTGCACACGCCTACTTCCACAACACAGTTTCTAGTGTCTTGTGCCTCGCACCTTCGCCAAGTGCATGAAGGCGGGGCTCGAACCACTAAGGAGACAGGGTGTGCGGATTCTGACGTACTTGGACTACTGGTTGATTCTAGCCAGGTCCAAACAGGAGTCATGAGCACACACCAGATTGGTGTTGGACCACATCGCGCGATTGAGGCAGGGGCCCACGCCTTGGTCTGCTCAACATGCGAGGTCTTCAGAAGTGGTTTCGCGGTCTGCACCCTCACCCGACTCCAGACCAAAGACCAGAAGACAAATCTCGAGTGTCGGGCCTGACCGGAGACTGAGTCCAGCATGACCCCCAGGAAAGTCGTGCTCTGACTGGGACTCAGCGCACTTTTCAGGATCCAACAATTCCTACAAGTCTTTACAGATGCATCTCTGTCCGGCGGGGGAGGCCACCTGGATCAGATCTGCGTCAGCGGGATCTGGAGCAGTTCCGAAGGTCGTCACATGAACCCGATGGAACTGTTGGCGGTTTTAGAGTGTTGGTGGCCCTTTCTCTCCATCTAATTGGGAACGACGTTATGGTGAGATCAGACAGCGCCACCACAGTGGCCTACATCAACCGGTGGCGTGAGGTCGTCTGTGTCACACAACCTCGCCACAAAGATTTTTTCTCTGGGCTGATGTACATTTAGCCTCATTGAGGGCTCTGCCAGATTAATGGAGTTTATCTCAGGAGATGGCAAACATGATCAGCGAGTTTTTCGGCCACCCAGTGGCTGATGTCTTTGCCAGCAGATAGAGCTTCAAATGTCCTCTCTGGTTCTCTCCCCGTAGATCTGATGACCTTCCACTGGATGTGGACGCCCTGGCTCATCCAAGGTGGCCAAAAGGCCTCCTGTATGCCTTTCCCCCTCCTTCCCTTAATCCAAACAGCCCCAGCTCCAGCTGGTATCCGGAGATGTGTCATATGCGGATCAAAGGCCACTGGGAGTTCCCTCCATCGAGGTCAGCGCTTCTGCAAACATCAGGAACCCTGAGGTCTAGAACCACCCCGCAAGGTTTGGCTTCTCCAGGGTTAACAATCAGTCACTTGCCCCCTGATGTCCAATTGACTTTTCAGAACGTTTAAGCTCTGCCAACCCTCAGAGTATACAATGCTAATTGGACATGTTTCCCCGGTGGTGTGGAACCCAGTCAGCCTGCCCATTATCGGCAACTATTTCTCTCATCCTCTTGTTTCTGCAGCATCTGGTTAACCAAGGTCGGAGCAGCCCTACATTACGGGTTTATGTAGCAGCCCTTTCCATGCTACACAATGGTCTGGACGGCCACCCCTTCGGCAAGCATCGTCAAGTGAGCCATTTCATGAGATGAGTGAAAAGGCTTAGACCAACCTCAAGACCTTTATGTCATTACTGGGACCTGCAGCTGGTACTCAATTCACTCTCCGAAGCCCCTTTTGAGCCACTTGATCAGGCCTCCAAGGAGCTAGTAGCTCTTTGTCGATCAGCCCTGATTGCATCTCTTTTGGTGTCGATGACTCGGCGGTATCACTTAGACCCAACCCTGCCATCGCACCTAAATGTCTCTCTTCTTCTTCACAGGTCAGCACCTTATCAGTAAAGACTTTCTGCCCTCCTCCCCATTCATACGAGCAGCGCTAAAAGCTTAACTGGATCGAGTCCAAACCTTCGGAAAGACGGACAGTCTGTGGGTGGCTCTCCCTGGTGGTAAGAAGGGGCAGGTGCTGTCCACTCACAGGTTTTCACATTGGCTTAGAATTGCCATCATGAAAGCCTATGAGACTGCGAAAAAACGGGCACCGGAATCCCTGAGAGCACACTTGACGAGATGCCTGGCAACATCTGTGGCTGCTTTCAAGGGAGTATCTCATGTCTCATGTCATTCTGTCTTCAGGAGCAGCCGAACCCTGCAAACCTTCGGCCCTCATTCACAGCACTGGCTCTGGGACACCAGTATCTGCTTCATTACAGTGCTGTGCAGAGTGCAGCGTCCCGAGATCCACCGGATTCCTGCATGACTGTTTATTCATTTGTGAATAAACTCCCTCTTTCTTGCTCAGCTCAGACTAGAACCCTGACTGTAGCTGCTCAGTAAATGTTTTCCCTATAGGTTTGGAGGACTGTTAATGCCACTTTCTATTTCAGCCGCAGAGTGGCTAAACGAGGGCAACGCAGTTCCTGCTGATCCACAGTGTAGGGTACACACCATATATGAGGGGTTGTAAACGCCACCTTCTATATCAGCTTAAGGTGACAAAGATGAGGCGGCAGCTCCTGCCACCCAGAGTGTAAAATTACACTCTATGTATGAGGGGTTGTTAATGCTACATCTTCACAACCCATTCATTAATTCATTCACGCTGGATAGACCCTGGGCGTGGCGGTTGCATAAGAAGTCTCATAGGCCGGTCCCGTGTGAGGCCCTGGCCATCGGAGATATTGACAGGACCATGGGCACACCACCTTCCGTCATACCAAAGCAACATCGCCGGTGACATTACAGGCGGTTCAGTGCAGTAAAACGTGCATCTCCTTGAAGGCTGTCTGCAAAGGAGCCAGCGGTGCCAGTCAGACGTCCGGTATGGATGGCCATGGTAATTGCTCATGGTTCTCAGGTCAGGCCACATTGCAAGGCTGGGGTTTAAGCTTTGTGGTCAAGATGACCTCATAGGTGTTCCAGAGTCCCGGGAGGTGTTCTGGACTGCGTAACTCTGCCACCTGTGCTCACACACACACTCACACAAGGGTGTGCTGCAACCAGTTCATGTCCTGCAAACAGTCCTGCAGCAGGGGGCTACTTCAAGGCTAGCAGGTGGTCCTAAATGCTAAATCACCCTCAACACTCAAAGCATGTAATGCTAAATGGGTGTGGACTGTTGTCCGTTGCTAGTCCAGTTCATGCAGGGATCTCGAAGACTCAGACCTATCTCCAGACGCATCTGCCCCTATTGGGATCTTCAATTGGTATATAATACTCTCTCTGAAGCTCCCTTCAAGCCCCTTGATCAGGCTCCTTTGGAGCAGCTCTCCTCCTGGGCCTGGCCTCCATCAGGAGGGTTTGGAGAACTATGTGCCTTCTCGATTAGTCTTTTTTCACAAATTTCTTTGTGCCAAGGTCAGCAATTTTTCAGTGAAGGCTTTCTGTCTTACCCGCCACCCGGATGAGAATCACTGGCGCTTGCAGTGAGAGCCTTCAGGAAAACAGATAAGCTGTGGGTGGCTCTGGCAGGTGGTAAAAAGGGACAACATCCATAGCTGCCATCAGAGGAGTTTCCTTGGCAGAAACCTGCCAAGCAGCCTCCTCGGCTTCTGCCTCATCTTTTGCAGATTTCTATTTGTCTGACGGAGCACCTTCTTCTTTGCCTCACGTTGTCCTGTTTACAGGTGCTTCCAGCAGCTCTGGACAATAGATGAGAGAATCGCTCTCTTTGGCAGCGCTTTGTCATGGGCCAAACGTGTCTCCACTGGCGAGTTCTCCCTCCAAATATGGATGGTTATTAGTGCCTAGTTCTTCCACGTTGGGCTCAAACTAGTGCTGTGGCCATGGGATGGCGTCAGGTTCCCCTGTGTAGTCGCCGGAGCAGGGAAGTACCTGGTTTGGCAACAAGAGGGCCCCAGGGGGACACCCATACCCGCTGTATGGAGGGTTACTCGTGAAACTTCACTACATTCGGACTAACAACATTTTGCGCGACCTTGGGGGTGAGGTCATTGCCGTAAGACATCGAGTAGACCGGACTGGCGTGAGACCTGGCGTTTGGAGATAGCAGCAGGTCTCTTGGCACGCCACCCCTCTGTGATTAGAGACAGGCCACCGGTGAATCTTCACCTAATTTGGTGACGCTTCTCCTGCGCACTTATCCGCAGTGTTGCTCCCCACACAAGGTCCAGCTCCAATCATTAAGGCGTCTGGACGTTGTAGTTCTTTCCTGTTTGCACTCCGCATTGTTTATCTCAGGACAGTCTATGTGGTGAGGATTCTCTCTCCACCTAGTCAAGTTGACCTGCCTGGCGAACCTGGAGTTACGGGCGGAGCCCCGACTAGCGCATCTCCACATTAGCCAAAGGTTCTCCCATCTCTGCTACACCCGGACTTCAGTCATTGATGGATGGGAGAAGCGACGGAGCAATCCAGCTGGGTCACACAAGGTTCCTGGTGGGGGTGCATCCATCGCCATGTGGTCTCCTCTTCTGCACGGTCAAGTTCTTGGCCAGAGGGAGAGACCAGCAGGCGAAGCAAGGGCTTTGCCTCCTGATCTCAATATTCCTTCCATTTCTCCTACACTCGGACTACGGTCAAAGAGAGATGGAAATAAGGAACGATTGAAAGCAGATAAAGAGAAGATAAAGGGCAGATAAAGGTGCTTGGCGTTCCGAAACCAACCTTATCTCAGACTGAAAAAGCATTTTCTGCATTGTGCCATAACGTCTCAGGTAATCTTCAGAACATGACATTTTGACCTCCCAGTATAGCAGAATGGGTCTTTCTAGTAGTTGCACATCAAATCTAAGCTGTTTGAAGTGTTTTTCGAAAGTTATCAACATTTTAGGTTTGGCGTTCCGAAACCCACCTTATCTCAGACTGAAAACGCGTTTTCTGCATTGTGCCACAACTTCTGAGGGAAGCTTCAGAAGATTAAATTTTCACCTCCCACGACAGCAGAAAGGGTCTTTTTTGTAGTTGCAGCAGAAATCTACGCTGTCTGAACTGTTTTTAGAGGGTTATCAACAATTTTATTTTTGCCGGTCCCCAACCCACATTCTCTTCAGACGAAAACGCGTTTTACGCACTGTTCACTCACTGCAGAGCGATGCCCCAGAAAATGAAATTTTCACCTGCCACTATAGCAGAAACGGTATTACTACAAGGTGCAGAACTAACTCAACCTGTCTGAAGTGTTTTAAGAGTGTTAACATTTTTATTTTTGTCGGTCTGTAAACCACGTTTTCTTTGGGTGAAAACGCATTTTATGCACTGTTCACTCACTGCTCAGGGATGCCAGATAACATGAAAATTTCTCGAGCAGCTATAGGAGAAACACTCTTTCTCGTAAAATAAACACTGAACCTACATTTCTGAACTGTATTTCAGGGGGTTATCAACTATTTTTTTTCCTGTTTTAGAAACCGAGCTTCTCTCGAGCTGAAAACGTGTTTTCTTGCACTGTTCACTCACTGATCAGAATATTTTAAGAACCTGAAAATATTACCTGCAAAAACAGTCTTTCTAATATATTCAACACTAAACCTACATTTTTGAACTGTTTTTAGAGGGTTATCAACAATTTTATTTTTGCCGTTCCGAAACCTACATTCTCTTTGGCCGGAAACGCATTTTACGCACTGTTCACTCACTGCTCAGCGATTCCCCAGAAGATGAAAATTTCACCTGCCACTATAGCAGAAAAGGTATTTCGACAAGGTGCAGAACTAACTCAACCTGTCTAAAGTGATTCAAGAGAGTTATCAACATTTTTACTTCTATCTCTATTACTATTATTCCTTTGGCTGAAAACACGTTTTATGCACTGTTTACTCACTGCTCAGGGATGCCTCACAACATGAAAATTTCACTTGCCACTATAGGAAAGGCACTCTTTCTAGTATATTCAACACTAAACGTACATTTCAGAACTTTTTTTAGACTTTTTCTCAGCGATGCCTCAGAACATGAAAATTTCAACTAATACTATAGCAGAATCTGCTATAGTCTTTCTAGTAGCTGCAGAACTAATTCAACCTCTCTGAAGTGGTTTCAATGAGTTATCAACATTTTAATGATTGTCGGTCTGAAAACCACTGTCCCTCGGGAGAAAAAGCATTTTCTGCACTCTTCACTGACTAATCAGAATAGCCTGAGAGCAGTGAAAATATCAAGTGTAAATATAGCAAAAAGACTATTTCTAGTATATTCAGCACTCACACATTCAAAGCGATTTTATATTTTGAAAATGGCGTTCACTGCACTGTTCAAACACTGCTCAGTCGTGACTCAGAACATGAAAACTTCAACTGCAACAATAGGAAAAACTCTCTTTCTAGTATATTCAGCACTAAATGTACCTTTCTGAACTGTTTATCAGTGTGTTATCAACTTCTTTTTTCCTGGTCAGAAACCGAGCTTCTCTCAGCCTGAAAACATGTTTTATGCACTGTTCACTCACTGCACAGGGATGCCTCAGAACATAAACATTTCACGTGCCAATATAAGCAGAAGGAGTGTTTTTAGTAAGTGCCAAACTAATTCAACTTGTCTGAAGTGGTTTCAGAGAGGTTACAACATTTTCATGTCTATCTGTCTCAAAACCACAGTCCCTCGGGCTGAAAAAGCGTTTTCTGCAATGTTCAGTCACTGCTCAGCGAAGGCCTCAGAACATGACAATTTGATGACAAAAAACTGCCTTTCTAGTGTGACGGCCATTTATGTGTGGTCACAGAGTATGTGTTAGATGTCATTTAATTATTTTAATTAAATAATTTAATGGAGTTGATTAACCGGCAGGTATATAATTAGGTCAGTAGAGGGCAGGAAAGGACAGAGGTTAGGCATTGAAGATGTGTGGGTAAATAGGAAGTGACACTTTTTTTTATTACTTTTCTCACCATCGACAAATGTGGAAGCCTAGTGTGACTCTGTCCTCATTTAGTTTCAGGTTAGTCAAATCCATTTGTTTATAATGCTTGTTCCACTTGGGATTGATTGATTGGGGGTCTGAGTGTGTGGATGGTGACATGGTTTTTAAGTATACTGTTTTTCCTTCGTACTTTGAGTTCGCTCTGTGTGGATGTGGCACTTGTAAGCTCATACTGACAACCTACGCTGACATGGCACGGGTGATTGAGTTGTGTGGAGTTCGGTTTCCTTGTGGTGAATAACGGTGAAAAGTAAAGTTTTATTATTTCCCAACACTAGCCAAAAGGTTTAATGGCAGAGTTATACATTCAGATGAAAATAAATTATGCATGTGGTTCATGATGTATGACAGTTGTTGTATGACAAAGTGAGATGTTTGGGAGTGATGTTTCAGAAAGACATCTAATTGTGGTGTGGGTTACCACAAAGAAAAAACAGAATCCCTTGGATTACTTTTCTCACCATCGACAAATGTGAAAGCTTTGTGTGGCTCTGTCCGCATTTTGTTTCAGACGGCGTTCTACTGACCACATTGAGACGCCACGTTTGAACTGAAGAGAAGGTCACAGTATTCAGACCTGTTACAGATGCATAGTTTCAGATACAAAGTTTTCTTCACGCTTTTGGAGGGAGCAGAGGTGAGAGCAGCGGACTGGTCTCTCCAAGATGAGAAGCGATGATCAGCACAGCTATGATTTGGACGGCTGAGGTCACCCCGCCCCTTCGACCAGTGACGGTGTTCCCCCCCGGGCAGTGGCTGTGTGTGGAGGAGGCGCCACGAGCGTAGCACCACGCCGACAGACTGTTGAAACTCCAAAATCTCTGGTAAAGTGAGAGAGGATCTGCGATGTATGAGCCTGTCCACGGAGCTCATAAAGAGCGCGTGATGTTCTCAAGCACTATGAGCTGGTTGCCGACGGTGTAAACATGGGTGGGATGGTCACTCCTCCCGGGGCGAACGCATCATGCATAGTGCATGACGGCTGAATGAGCGGGAACGCCGCGGTGGGAATCCAAACCCTCCACCAGGCAGTAAGCTCCGTACCTGACCAAGTGCGGTCCTAGTGCCAGTGGAGTGTAAGAACCGCGCCGGGAATAGTCCAGATTTCTTCCAGTTGTGGTCAGACAACATGCGGTCGTGCCCTTGGTGTAGTCTCGCCATCCAACGCCAGCAGGCCGTTAGTGAAGTGGGATGATTCTTGAGCTGGCGGCGGAGAGAGAGCTCAACTTCGATACGACGGCGGCGGATGACATGAGGCGCAGGAGAAGATCAAGCGGGAACGTACTTGACTCCACCACACGGAACTCAGCCAACTCTGGGAACAGAGTCTCCAGATCCACCTCATAGCAGCACCTGGCTCTCGTCAAACTCATCCCATGGCTTGGAAGCAGGAAATGTGGAACGGCTGCTTGTAGGCCAGTCGCAGCGCCCTATTCGTATGGGATTAGTGTTGAATATAGTCGAAAGAGTGTTTTTTCTGTAGTTGCAGGCGAAACTTTCATGTTCTGAGGCATCGCTGAGCAGTGAGTGAACAGTGCAGAAAACGCGTTTTGAGCCCGAGGGATTGTGTTTTTTTGTCCGACAAACATAAAAATGTTGATAACTCTTCTGACAGGTTGAATTCGTTCTGCAGCTATGAGAAAGACCCCTTCTGGAATAGAGGCAGGTGATATTTTTATGTTCTGAGATTATTCTGATCAGTCAGTGAACAGTGCAGAATATGCATTTTCAGCCTGAGAGAAGCTTGGTTTCAGACTGTCAAAAATACAATAGTTGATAACCCTCTAAAAACGTTTTGCCTATAGTTGCAGGTGATATTGTCAAGTTCCGAGGCTTTTCTGATCAGTGAGTGAACAGCGCAAAAAATGCGTTTTCTGCCCGAGAGAAGCTGCGTTTCACACCGAAAAAGATAAAGATTTTGTTACATCTTTGAAACCACTTCTGACTGTCACGGGTCAAGACGTGGAGCAGGACCCAAGTGCAGTGGTGAAAGTCACAGGAGGCAGGAACGAGTCAACATTTTAACATGTTGAATTAGATCGGCACCTACTAATAAGACCCCGGTCAACTTTAGTAGTAGGTGAAATTTTTATGTTCTGAGTCAGTCCTTAGCAGTGAGTGAACAGTGCAGAAAACGCATTTTCAGCGCAAGTGACTGTGGTAATTACATTTTTACAAACATAAAAATGTACTTACCTCTGAAACCACTTCAGACATCGTGATTAAATTCTGCAACTACTAGAAATACCACTTCTGCTATAGTTTGAGGTGACATTTTCATGTTCTGAGTCCCGCCTAAGCAGTAAGTGAACCGAGCAGAAAACACGTATTCAGGCCACGAAAAGGTGGTTTTCAGACGAACAAGCATTAAAATCCTGATAACTCTCTGAAACCACACAGAGAGGTTGAATTAGTTCTGCTGCTGCTAGAAAGACAGCTTCTGCTACAGTGTCAGGTGAAATTTTCATGTTCTGAGGCATCGCTGAGCAGTGAGTGAACAGTGCAAAAATGCGTTTTCAGCCCGAGAGAGGTTCGGTTTCTGACCAGGAAGAATAAAAATTGTTGATTCCACCCTGAAAATAGTCCAAAAAAGTGGATTTAGTGCCGAATATACTCGAAAGACTCTTTTTCCAACAGTTGCAGCTGATATTTTCATGTTCTGGCACTATTCTGAGCAGTGAGTGAACTGTTCAGAAAAACAGGTTTTCACCCGAGTGACGGTGGTTTTCAGAATTGACAAACATAAAAATGTTATCACTCTGCAACCACTTCAGAAATGTTGAATTAGTTCAGCACCTACTAGAATGACCGCTTCAGCTATCGTGCCAGGCGAAATTTTCATGTTCTGAGACAGCCCTGAGCAGAGATTAAACAGTGCAGAAAACGTGTTTTCAGTCCGCGGGACCTGTACCTTTCAGACCAACAAACATAAAAATGTTGATAACTCTCTGAAACCCCTTCGGAGACATTGAATTTGTTCTGCAGCTACGAGAAACACCCCTTAAGCTAAGCTGGTGGGCGCTCATGAATCCTGTTTGGACTCAATCAACCAGTAGTCCAAGTACGTCAGAATCCACAGACCCTGTCTTCTTAGTGGTTCGAGCCACTCCTCCACGCACTTAGTGAAAAAACGAGGCACTAGACACTAGAGACCGTGTTGTGGAAGTAGGCCTCTGCAAGATCTATGGAGGTCATCCACTCTCACACTCCAGGAGTCTGCTGGTAGTCCGGAACCGCTGTCTGGTCATGAATTGGTTGAGGAGACTGAGATTCAGAACAGGTCTCCACTCTCCTGTCTTCTTGGGTTCCAGAAAGTATCTGGAGTAAAATCCAGTGTAGGAGGATTGCTTTGGCAGTAGCTCAATTATTTGCTTTGTCAGGAGAGCGCTGTCCTCCTCCATCAGACATGACCGCTGGTTCTCTGAGTTCACTCAGGTCCATGTGGTGACGCAGAACCTGGGGGTTGACTGTGTAACTGAAGGCCGTTTCAATGACCGTGTATTTTCTCGATCCATATGGGCAGGTGAGGAGACAGGCTCTTTCAATTCGGAAGATACTCTTTCAAGATAGGAGCCTTGAGCACAGGAGCGGACCCGGACTCCGGGGCGGGTCTAGGACGAAAGGGTCATCGGTGCACAGTGCCCACTCCTCTGGGAACTTCAAGTCCCGCTGGTTCTTCAAAAACACACTCGCTTTTGTCAGCTGAGCCGTCAGAGGAATTCGGTTCCCCAAACTTGCAGTGTACAAAGATCAAGATCTGATCAAGATTCTCCTAAGATGGAGACCCGAGGGACCGGCCCAATCAGCCTCAGAAAGAGATGACTCTGTAGATGACGATGTCCTGCTTGCCTCGGAACAGAATCACAGACAGACATCGCTTCAGACATCACACGAGGGAGCTGAGAACAGAGCAGGTCTGGCACGCAGTTCCTACTGAGTGATCCTCTGAAGTGGTGGCTTTCGCGGTCCTGTGGCGACCCCTGCTAAAAACTGGCGAGTCTGAGTAATCAGAAGAGTTAATGGCAGAATTGAAACTCCCCTGACTTTTGGCTGGAACCGGGATCTGTTGAGAGACGGCAAAGAGTTATTTGACGCCTATGCTTCTTATTGTGGCGAAACTGAGGAAAAACATAACGTCTTGGCTCCATAAACTTCCCCAGGGACAGTTCTGGCATCAGGTATAAGGAGGCAGAGACCGTTACTATACTGCTCGGTCTCCTGAGACGATGTCAAACAAAAAAAAATTTTGAAGCCGGAGTTCGGACTGACTGGAACCGGAAGAGAACTTGGCGGATGATAAACCCTAATTTTGGGCATAGAAGAAACAGACCCGATACCAAAGTAATGCATCTTATTTTTTTTCCAAGTTAGACTAGGTTTAGATGCATACTTTTAGATACAAAGTTCTTCCTACGCTTTTGGAGGGAGCAGAGGTGAGAGCAGACGACTGGTCTCTCCAAGAGGAGTGGCGATGATCAGCTCGGCTATTATACCGCTGTTCCCCCCAGGCGGCGGCTGTGTGTGGAGGAGGCGCCGCGAGCAGAGCACCACGGATTATTGTGTCTCCAAAATCTCTGTGGGAGTCCACGGAGCTCATAAAGAGCGCAATGATGTTCTCAAGCGCTATGAGCCGGTTGCCGACAGTGCAGACACCATTCTACTGCGCGATGGCAGCTCTGTCAGCGCCGGGTGGGATGGTCACTCCTCAAGGGGGAGGTCAAGCTCCAGGTGCGAGGGCATCGCGCATGACCGCTGAGTGAGAGGGAACGCTGCGCCACAAATCCAAACCCTCCACCTATTAAGCTCCGTACCTGACCACGTGCGGTCCTCGTGCCAGTAGAGTGTCAGAACTGCGCCGGGAAATAGTCTGGATTGAATGAGACTAGCAGTGGATGTTTACCCAACAGACGGCAGTCCACACCCATTTGGCATTATTTGCTTTGAGTGTTGCGGGTGCTTTAGCATTTCGAATAGTGAACTGCACTTAGGGGGGCAGAGGACTGCCTGCTAGCCTTGAAGTAGCCATGCTTTGGGGGGACGCCCCAGGATTGGAGGTCCGCTCAAAATTTCTGCCCCGTGCTAAAGGACTGTTTGCGAGGGAGGCAGGCTCCACGGACAGCTGGACACAAACATATTCCAGGAATATTACACCAGCCTTTCTACTTCACTGGAAGTGCCAGGGCACTCCGCAAAATGTGATTGTGAAATTACAGAGGCGTGAATGAGTGACTCTGTAATTGTGAAATTACAGCTGGAGCCGGCGCATCTGGCACATCAAGAGAAGAAGCTTGAGACTTGAAGGGGTGTGGAGCGGCTCATCTGGACCACGGAAACTTCAGGCAGGACTGAGGTCTCATCGCAGTGACGGCAGAGACTTGTCGCATCACCGCAGGAGTAGATTTAACAGCAGGAGACTCAGCGCTTGTGCCGCTCTGTGCGTGGACAATCATCGGCAGCAGCTTCTCCCGGGGTAGTTGGCTGACTTTTTTTTTATTATTATTCGTATTGAATTCGCTCCTTCCAGCACCTCGGCCTCGAGCGCTCTTCCGGGCCTGGTCGCCTATTCTGAAAACTTCTGAACCGAGCATGTTGATCATGCTGAACTTTCTGGTTTGACTGTTTCAGTTCCACTTTCTTCTTCAAATTTGGGTGTAGCAGATCCAACATGCACCTCAACTTCCTCCCCATCAACATTTCTGCAGGAGACAGTCCTGTTGTTGACTATGAAGTTATCCGATAACTGAATAAAACTCTACTGTCGAAACAGGGTAGACCTCCAACCACTTTGAATGTGGATCAATCACCACCAAGAACATCTTTCCCATGAACGGCCCAGCATAATCAACATAAAGTCGTCGTCACCGTTGGTCAGGTCACTCCCACGGGTGTAGCGGTGCACAGGCCGAAGCGTTCTGGTGTTCCTGACAAGTGGAACACGATTTGACCGAACTTTCAATATCACTGTCTATATTAGGCCACCACATATAGCTACGAGCCAAACCCTTCATTTAACTCATTTCAGGGTGCAATTGATGCTGCTTCCACGTAAGACCACATCCTTTTTCCCGAATCACCACACGGCACACCCACAGTACACACCCATCTTGTACACTCAGCTCCTGTTGCTTCATAGTGTATGGACTGAAAGCAACATCCAGGTTACAGGGCCACCCTCTGAGTATGTATTTATTCTCTCTGGCGAGTACGGGGTCTTTACTGGTCCACCTACAAAGCTCTTCCGAGTTGACCACTGAACTCTGATCCTGCTCTACCAATGATACCTGGTCTTCTGAGTCTGGATGCCCAAGTTTCTCTGGAAGTGGAAGTCTACTGAGAGCATCTGCGTTTGCATTGTCCTGTCCACGTCGGTACACCATGGCATATTCATATGCTCTTAACAGAATAGCCCATCTCATGATCCTCTGAGAACTCATGCGTCACACACACTCACAGCAGCAGAAAAAAACTATTTGCAGTTGGATAAAGAGGGCTTAGCAGTTATTTTTGGGGTGCAGTACTTTCACAAATATTTGTGTGGACTTAAATTTGTGATTTGTACACAGACCATAAGCCCTTATTCAGTCTGTTTCATGAAGGAAAAGCTGTGCCTCCCATGAGTTTTCTGCTCCCCCTTCCAGTCTGTGTGCCAAGACTGCCCCCACCCCATAAGGTGAGGTATCACATGACAGTACCAGTTGTTTTTGTTCATCGTAATGAACCAACACTTGACTGCTTTGTAGTAACTTCTTTGCCTGCTTAAAAGCCTCTTCTTGCTCAACCGCCCACCTCCATTTCTCATCTTTCCTCAGTAACTTGTGTAATGGAGCCGGCACAGTAGACAAGTTCGGCAAGAATTTGTTATAAAAGTTTAGCAAACCTAGAAAAGCTTTAACCCTCGTATTATGCTTAGGGTCAATTTGACCCATATCCGTTTTTGTGTTCATAAAAGTAGTGGTTATCCTGACTTTTTCTTCATGAAATTTTGTGACTTTTCCTCATTAAGGGTCATGAACAGATGTGTAAAATCTGGACAATTTGATGTCAAGTGAAGTGTCTGTACAGAGTTGGTACACAAAGATGATGTTGCAGGTCATTTTGACCCGGATTCTTTAATGTGGGTAAGTGGCTGTTCAGACCCAAATACAACATGTCTCTCTGATATACCTATTTAGACTGCCCAGCTATGTGTATTTTGATTGATTTGATTGTCTGAATAGCCATTCAGACCCAGCTGTGTGTAGAGGGGAAACTTTCTCTCCCTTGTTCTTGTCAGTGTTCTCATGTAGTCTCTTTGACAAACACACCAAAAATGAGCTCCAGAAGGTTTACAGTACATGCCTAACAAGCCCGCCAAGTATGGCATCAAAATATGGGTGGCCTGTGAAGCAAAATCTAGCTATGCCGGGAATATGCACGTATACAGTGGAAAGCTACCTGGAGGAGCAGCCGAGAAGAATCAGGGGATGCGTGTGGTGCTGGAGATGAATAAAGGGCTGCAATGTCATAAAATCACGTGACGTCACATTTACATTTACATCCTATCGCCTTGGAGATGAACTGCAGAATAGAAAGCTGAACAGCGGGAACAGTCAGAAAAAATAAGCCAGAACTTCCCAAGGAAATTCTGAAGGTGCAGGGCAGACCTCTGCATTGCTCAATATTTGCTCAAACGGAACCGACGTCGGCTTTTCCTGGAAGAACTTAGCAAAGCACTTGTCACTCCCAAGCTGCAGAGTCGAGCCAGGCCACCTCGATGCCCAGCAACTGCCGTCATTGAAAAGGTCAAGCTCACATCACCCAACCAATCTGCAATGGATGCATTGGATACAATTGTGAAGAAACGGAAAAGATGCCAGATCTGACAGTAAAACAAGTACCTGTTTTGTGAAATGCAAGAATAACATCTGTTACATTCTGTCCATTATGTGGAGAGCATTGAACAAGATGAACATTGAAAAATGGGGCAGATATGGTATCAGAGCATCCTGGACTGCTTTGACCTTCGCTGACATTGGATGCAGGCCTGTCCTGTCCACTTGATTACTCAAGAATGTTACTTTGTTTTCCATGAACTGACGCTTGCTCCGTTTCAACCACAGCCCTTTATCCTCCAACCTCTGCAGCACTTCGTTGAGTGTTTGCAGATGCTGTCATCTCTTCCTCTCAATATAATGTCCTCTAAATACACTGCCACATTTGCCATACCTTGAAGTACATTCTCCATGGTGCGTTGGAAAATAGCAGGACTGGAGTTTACTCCAAAAGGCAGACGTGTATATGTAAAAAGACCTTTGTGAGTGCTGACACTCACAAACTTCCTTGATTCCTCTTCAAGGACTATTTGCTGATATGCATGGCTCATATTGAGTTTTGTGAACTTCTGTCCCCCTGCCAGGCTTGACATCATATCCTCCATTCTTGGAATCGGATGCTGTTCGGTCGTGGAGACTTTGAAGTTCCATTTCCACTTTTCTTTTAATGGCAAATGAAACCGACCTGGGTTTGTAAAATAAGGGTGTGAGAGAGTAGAAGCATACACCAAAATGTCAAACCTGTATTGCTTTATGGTCCCCCGGAGGTAATAAAACCCCTCCCGCCCCTTTTTTATATAAAAAAGAAATTAAAATAACAACCCCTCCCCCTTTTTATATCAAAAAGTAATTAAAATAATACCCCTCTCCCTTTTTTATGTCAAAAGGAAATTAAAATAGTAACCACCCCGCTTGTTTTATGACAGGAAGGGGAATAATTAACCCTATCCTACCTTGTTTTATAACTGGAAGGAAAATAACGAAGGGAGGGGTTTGGACAGCTGTATAAATATCACCCTGTGTGTATAAATATATATATATATATATATATATATATATATATATATATATATATATATATATATATAATATATATATATATATATATGTATATACGTCGGCTTTTCCTGGAAGAACTTGGCAAAGCACTTGTCACTACCAAGCTGCAGAGTCGAGCCAGGCCACCTCGATGCCCAGCAACTGCCGTCATTGAAAAGGTCAAGCTCACATCACCCAACCAATCTGCAATGGATGCATTGGATACAGTTGTGAAGAAACGGAAAAGATGCCAGATCTGACAGTAAAACAAGTACCTGTTTTGTGAAATGCAAGAATATATATATATATATATATATATATATATATATATATATATATATATATATATATATATATATATATATATATATATATATATATATATATATATATATATATACATATTTTTTATGTGTATATATGTATATATATTTAATATCTTTTTATATCTTATATCTTCGTATAGCATTACGTTCGAATGCTGACATAACCTGTTGAATAAAAAACATTAAGAAGCATATTCGGATCTCAGCTCATTCATTTCTTGTTTAACATGTCGGTGAAACACATCATTAAAAGAGTTTATTACAATCCTCTTCACCCCGGGAGCTATGGAGGGGTGGATCGCCTTCGCCTCCCGGTAGGACACACCTCCCCAGGGAAGCGTCCAGGATCAGATGCCCGAGCCACCTCAACTGGTTCCTCTCGATGTGGAGGAGCAGCGGCTCCACCCCGAGCTCCTCCCGGATGACCGAACTCCTCACCCTATCTCTAAGGGTGCGCCCAGCCACCGGGCGGAGGAAACTCATTTCAGCCGGTTGTATCCGCGATCTCATCCTTTCGGTCATTACCCAAAGCTCGTGACCATAGGTGAGGGTGGGAACGTAGATCGATCGGTAAATCGAGAGCTTCCTCTTGCGACTCAGCTCCCTCTTCACCACGACGGTCCGATACAGCGACCGCATCACTGCTGCCGCTGCACCGACCCGTTTATCAATCTCACGCTCCCCTTTTGCCTCACTCGAGAACAAGACCCCGAGATACTTAAATTCCACCACTTGGGGCAAGAACTCTCCACCGACCCGGAGAAAGCAAACCACCTTATTCCGGTCGAGAACCATGGCCTCAGACTTGGAGGTGCTGATCCTCATCCCGGCCGCTTCACACTCGGCTGCAAACCCCCCCAGTGCATGCTGAAGGTCCCGGTCCGATGAGGCCAGCAGAACAACATCGTCCGCAAATAGCAGAGATGAAATTCTGTGGTTCCCGAACCGGATCCCCTCCAACCCCTGGCTACGCCTAGAAATTCTGTCCATAAAAGTGATGAACAGAAGACATGCAGGCATTGGCTAGATATAACGACGATCAAAATTACTTGTTGACCGTTATCGATGTATTTTCAAAAAAGGCCTATGTACGCGTTTTAAAAAGAAAGACTGCGATTGAGACAGTGAAGGCGTTCGAATCAGTGCTGGAGGAGAGCGAGACGCCTGCAAAGCTACAGACGGATGACGGTAAATAATTTTTTTAAGAAGAGTTTCCGGGCTTTGATGGAAATTTTTCAACAGCGAGTGACGTTAAGGCCCCTGTGGTAAAGAGATTTAACCGCACTCTTAAAAATCTGATGTGGAGATATTTTACAGCTAAAAACATTACATTACACAAACGTTACATCGAGGTTTTACAGGATCTAGTAAAGAGTTATAATCACAGCTATCACAGTCGTATAAAAATGACACCGATGGAAGTAAGTAAATAAATTTTGCCTCCTGTCGAAATTTCTTTAGATTGGTGTTTGACAATCTTTACATTAGACCGTCAAAAGGTCGGCAGAAGCCAAATTTATGGAGGGCGATCATGTTAGGATATCAAAACTACGAGGTGTATTTGACAAAAAGTACGAGCAGAGTTTTACAGATGAGATATTTACAATAACTGAATGTATTCATCGCAACCCGCCTGTGTATAAATTGAAAGATTTCGATGGCAAACCCATCCAGGGGTCATTTTATGATCAAGAATTACAAAAAGTACAACTCGTTCTCAAGGAACGCGCCGTTAAAGGAGAGAGACAAGTCTTTGTCCAGTGGAAGAACTGGCCTGAAAAATTCAACAGCTGGGTAAAAGCTTCAGATGTAAAATATATATAAGACGATCCTCCTTGACACCAGGCATCATATCATCATGTAGGGCTCAAAGAATGGGGCTTCTATGTGACTTTACCATCAAACGCCAGTGCAAAAGTTTTTAAAGACAACTCAATTGGTACTTTCCGCATTTAGCACAACATATCGATTTAAACGGAAAATGGGAGGTTGCTTTGACGGAGATTACATACCCTCACACGTGGCATAATATTCCAGAGGATACGTCGTCATTTTACTGGAAACCAAACCATAGAGGAGCTGACTCCAACACCAACACGGCTGCTCCGAGAGGATCAGATTCAGATGGTAACACGTCGCGGCTTCATAAAGATGAATTTCATAGAGCCATGGCGAGACTTTGGGCTCCGGATCCTGACGCCAGCGCCTCAGCTCAGAGGAAAAAAGACGGTTGGATATTACAGCTCACTTAATCAGATTACAACCGAGATGGAGCAAACTTTAAAAAAAAAACAATGAGAATATACGCTTCCTGTTTGACCGTGCACGGCAAAACATTGATCTTCAAGGAGACAGTCAGAACCTAGTGCTTTTTAACTCGCCTTTGGTTACATGTTAGGTGTAGATCCTGCTAATTGCATCATTTATTGCGAGTTCAGAGCGCCCCATCCTGTTGATTTAAAAGTGGGGTTTTACCATCTCTACTGACGTTGTAAGACCGCAGCTTGTAGAGGATGCATATGCACCGCTTTTAAGAACGGTGGAAATCAAGGGTAGTTACTCAGATATAATCACACAGCATTTTAACCCTGCTTACTATTTACCGGTTGCCAAGAACCATATTGAAAATATTCAGACACAAATTAAACCAGATCTTAACAAACCAGTCAATTTTACATTTGGAAAGGTGGTGTTGACTCTACACTTTAGACCTGTTACTTGAGAGGATATTATATAGCCCTTGCACCGACGTCTGGAAATTCATTGATCACAACAACACCAAAGGGATAACCAGCCTTTGCAGACCAAGTCAAAAACAAACACAATGGTTCATGCAGGCTTAAGAGACGACCCGCACAGAGTTGTACAATATTATGAAAAACAGGTGGGCGGAGAGCTACCCGGTTTTGACGGTGCCCCGGTTATGTACGGACGAGGCATCGGTTCCCTCTTCTCAAAAATGTTTCGGTTTATATCACCTTTGTTGAAAAGAGGTATCGCCATAGCGAAACCCCATCTCAAATCAGCAGTGGGTAACATAGCCACAGATATGTTCACCTGTACCATGAGAGGAATGAGCGATCAACAGAGACAGGAAGGGTCAGGAGGTATAGCTGTCTTATCACGAAGAACAAAGAGACGCCCTCCAGGACGACATGTAACACAGAGCTCTAATAAACGTACAAACAAAAAAAGAAAGAAGTCAGTTGACAGAAGCAAACGGGCCAAGAGGAAGTCCAGAGGGAGCTCTGATATACTTTAAAAAACCTTATATACAGTAACATGGCACTCCTACACCAGAAATCTGCTGAATGCACATTGGCAGAACTGGATTTATTCACGCCGCCGATGACACGGCTTTCCATCGAGGACAAAATTTACACTGAAATTGCTCCAGTAGCCGCGATCAGCGATTGAGTTTTTTATACCAGGAGACGGCGAAAAGTATCTAGACCTAAACGACACCCTTCTACTCGTGCGTGCAAGAATTACTAACGCCGATGGCACACCGCTGGCTAACGACGCAGCAGTCGGTCTCATCAATTATCCTCTAAACACAATCTTTGACCAGTGCGATGTGGTTCTGGGGGATCGGATGATTTCGCAGTCCAGTTCCACTCACCCGTACAGAGCTATGATCGAAACACTTCTCAACTTTTCAGGCGACACTCTTAAAACACAGTTTAGCGCCGGCCTTTTTTACCAAGACACACCTGGGTCGGTTGACTCGATCATCACTGTAAACGGTCCCAACGCAGGCCTTAATAAACGGGCTGAGTTCACGAGCAGGTCCAGAGAAGTACATCTTCTCAGTCCTCTGCACAGCGACATATTTTTCTGTGAGAGACTGTTATTAAACTCGGTCGATTTAAGAATTAAACTCACCAGGGCGAATGATGCCTTCTGCCTGACCGGACCTCGCAACTCCACCTTTCGTCTGAAAATCCTTGGCACCTCTCTGTTTGTGAAGAAAGTCACTGTTTCGCCAGCTGTGAGAATACGTCATGCAGCGGGTTTGTTAAAAGGAAATGCTCTCTACCCCCTCTCACGAGTCAACGTAAAAACATACTCCATTCCAGAGAACTCGAGAATATGTACCCAGGAGAGTTTATTTCTGGGTTCAAGACCTAAATCCGTGGTTTTAGGGATGGTGCGTCATGAGGCATTTTCCGATAGGAAAGATCTCTGCCCATTCAACATGAATATCTAGCCCTCTGTCAGGATGGTCGACAGATCCCCGCTAAAGCTTTTCAACCTCAGTTTAACAACGGTATGGCGGTCAAAGAGTTTTATAACATGATTCTAGCTACAGGAAGACATTTGAAGTATCTAAGCATTGACCGCGAAGGTTTTAACAGCGGATATTCGCTGTTTGCATTTAATCTCAATCCAGCCGATGACAACGACGCTCTCTCAGCTGTCTCAAAAGGGAATTTAAGACTGGAGATGAGATTCAGAGTTGCTTCACCAAACACACTAACACTGATTGTGTACGCTTGTTATGATTCCATTCTGGAGATTGATGCAAAAAGACAAGTGCTGGTGGACTATTATTATAAAAGTTATGGATAGTCTCCAGTTACAGAGGCTGCTGAGAGGTCTCATGGGCGACACATTTTACGGTGTGTGGCCGTCGGATAAGTTGCCTCAATTGACACAACCCCTCAGACTGCCTGCATATTTCATCGTCAACACACATCCGGCACATAAACCAGAAGTGCACTGGCTGGCTTTAACTCTCAAAGAAGACGGGAGAACAACTTTCTTTGACTCGTTTGGAATGGGGCCCTACTTTGCACATTACCCTGAAAATATTTTAAAGTTCCTCAAGAAACATTCAGAGGTCATCAAGTACAACAATGGTCAACTACAGCACCCTCTATCGTTTGTATGTGGTCATCATTGCGTCTTCTACCTCTGTCATCGTGCTAGAGGGCTGTCTATCGGAGAAGTATTAAGTCTATACAGTGACGATAACTTAAAAAACGACCTCATGCTATACAACTTTGTGAAAGGACATCAACAATGTCTAAAAAGATGTGCACACTGTCCATGGAAACAACAAAACTGTTCTCTTCTGTATTTTAAAGACTATTGTAACGTGTGACTAATCTTATTGTGCGTGTGTGTATTTAAAAAAAATCTGTAATCTCATGGTAATTCAATAAAACATTTCTTTGATGAAAAGACAATAACTGTGTACAAGACAATTATTCAGGAAACCCATCGAGGTGTTAGAGACAATTTCTTCCCTTTGGTCACTACACGCGTCAAGCGTCGTTGAGGTGTCACTTTAGGGTCCTTTGGGTCGGGAGACCAGCTCTCAGCTATACTTTTCTTTCGTAAGATAGAATTCAATTTAAGTCTCTGATATTGAGCCCTCGATTCAGGATTGGACAGCAGTGTGAGAGGCATTTTAGCTTTAATAATGTGACGAGAAACTCGGACCATCCCTCAGGTAACGAAGAACTTGTTTTCTTATACGGTAGGGAAAGGTACTTGAATATATCGATCACATGAGAGCCTTTTACAGCACTTCCTTCATACATAAATTCACCATTCATATTCCAACCACCACCGTCTTTGGATATCCTCTGGATAATGTATTCAGCATTTCTTCGAGCTTTTGACGGAAGGCTATTTAGAATATCCTTACCCAAGTCATCTGTTACAGTGGGTGTTTTTAGAACACTTTCGACACGACTGTCAGAGTCGTGGGGATGATCGCTGACTCCATCTCATTGTAAAGTCAGAGTTACTCTCCTTTGGTCTCTCTGATCCTCTTTAGTAAAGGTTAAATATCTCTGCAATCGAGCATTATACTTTTTTATCTTCTCATACGAGTTAGACTGAGAATCATTTAGAATGGTCCTCATCTTCTCATTCAATTCATCTTTGGCAGTTTCACGGATGTCGGTGGTTGGACGTCATAACTGGATAATTTGCTGAGGAAAGACGAGATACATTTTCTGGACAGTCTTCATCGTGTTTTACTTCTTTACAAGTCGTCCTATTAGATTTCCAATGATTGGAACAGCTGCCGATAGCAACGGCAACAGCTTTTTAAGAATCCTTCACGCTTCACGCACACTTTTTTATTAGCCAAGAGTCTGATGTTTTTCTTCTGTTTTTTCAGTTTTTTGAACTGAGCCTGCGACAATGGTACAGTCCCCTTCAAAACATTCAGGGCGATCTCACCGAGAGCTTGAATAAAGTCCCGAGAACTATGCATCAAAATGTCTTTACGTTTCTTTGAAGGAGCATGCTATAGTTCCTTAAGTAAACCCGCGTTTCTTTTTATACGCACTGACATAACTTAAGCAGACGTTTTTGGTATGGACACAGTGTGACGTTGATGAGGAAGTATCCCAGTCCTTAGTCTGTAGCGTTCTGGACATGAGGGTGTTAGATCAACAATTAAGTACCCGTGAGCGCCAGCTGTAACATCTTCAAAGATTTCTAGAAAGAAAGCTCTTTGAGACGGGTAAACCTGTTGAGCAACAACTTTTATCTACATTTTATCGCGAGGATTCTTAAACAATACAAAGTAATTGATATTCAGACTAATAGTACGACTATATTTACCACGATGAAATAAGTTTTGCGTAAGCATTATAACACTCATATTTTTATGATGTCTCTACTGTGTAAAAATGCCTCAGGGTTTTCAGAAGTTTCAAAAATAACATTGTCAAGAATAATCAAATGTTTTCTATCAGAAGGAAATAGATCTTCATTTTCAAAAGATTCAGGTAAACCTTCAATGAATTTGATATTTTTATTCATCTTTTGCAATTCACTGTACAAAGGTTGAAAAGAAGTATAAATCCGTACAATATTTACATTGACATCATCCATTACATTTTTTTCAAGTTCACACAATTTTCAAGTATACATTTTACAAAATGGGTCTTTCCTGACCCTGATGGTCCCACCACTAGACATGAAAATGGTGTTTTCAAATGTGGATCAAAATTAATTTCTTCGATAATGACCCCTCATCCACCCAAAACTCAGAACCCGAAAGGTTTGGTTGTCCCATCCGAAAATAATCGCCTCTTATCGTACACGACCCGGAGTTTTTTAATAACTGATCTGTTTTTTACTGCGATGTTCTTTTTATCTCTCTCAATGTTGTGTTGGCAGGTCTCAAGCACCCCATCAGGTGAATTCTGCAAATAGCCCTCTACAGACGGAGTCAAAGTTTATCCGCTCACAAGATTCTTTTGTTTGCGTGATACCTTTAATTTTAATCACAACCTTCTTCTGTCCTTTGTTCCTATAAGCTTACGACCTAGGACCCGCCGAAACAAAGTCCTTGATGCTATCCCCGTCGAGTTCATCAGTCAGATCACCGAGATAGTTACCTAATTTTAAAGGCGTCTCGCCGTCTTTCACAACATATATCAAGCTGTCTGGGTCAACGTAGAGAACATTCTCCTGCAATTTCTCCATGTAACTGTACAACTTCAGACGAGCATAAGCAGTGGTAAAAGCTCCGATAAAAACATTGCTGCTTTTACCAGTAGAGACCATTGTAACGCCACTGGATCACAACTTTTTTCTCATCCAGCACGTTAAAGTAGCTGACCTCGTATTTCCCTGAAAACATGAAACTGAAAAACTCGTTGGGGTCTGACACTACAGAAACCTGAGACATGTTCACTCTCTGACAAAACTTTCCCCATAGGCTATTAAGACAAGTCTTAGCCACCTGTCTCTTTGCTGGGTTGTGACAAACCCTGCGACAGTCGTCACAAGTTACCGGGTCTGGGACCTCTGTAGGGCAAACAGGATCGTGACAAACGCTACAGTGAGCTTTGCATATGTGTTTTGATTTATCTTCATACCCCTTATGACAGCTGACGCAAAAGTAACGTGTTCCTAACAAACCTTTAGGGTTCTTCACCCCGTAATAGTGTCCCTGAAGTAGAAACAAGAATAAGGGCTCCGAACCATCAGCAAAACCGGTGGCATAATGCGCTAATGGCTGGTTTGCTGTCGTTTTATTAAACACAACAATTTTACGCCTCACTATCCGTTCAAACAGGGGTATATCTGTGAATATGATAGGTGTTTGAGAATCTAAACCAGCTTTGTTTAATAATTCCCTCCCCAACTCAACACAATCTTGATACGCACGGTTAGGATTAAGGAGACAAGAAAGGCTGATTGCGACGCAAAGCTGCTTGGTTCCATCACCACCAACTACATAGAGATGTCGTCTTTTTTTAACAAAAATTTTGGCATCCAGCGTCTTCTCGAGCTTGCGTTTCGCGCCTCCTCGAGGGATATGTACAATTTGGACCGTTAATTCAATTCTCTTACCCATAGCGATGACTCTGTCAGATTGCACTGTGTTGCTAAGGAGGTCCTCAAAAGCAGGGTAGATATTTCCACCGTCGCCTTCAACCACAACATTAACGTGTTCTTGAACATCTTCACCTACCACTTCAAGCTGAACCACATCCTCTCGATCTGCCAGTCTCTGCGCTTCATCAGCCAACTCCCTGACCTGTTGCATCCAACCTCTGTAGAAAGTAGCTAAATCAGGAGTGTCCGGTACAGCAGGACGTGTTAGCACCCTTCTTATCCTATCAGTGTTAAAAGGCTCTATGACTTCTGATTCAATACCGGTACCTCTAATACAACATCCTTCCTGAAGCGAATCACCGTCATCATCAACATTGTCATCGCTACAGTTAGAGTCAGACACATCTACCAGAGGGTCAAGAGCAGTTGTCCCTGAATCAGTCGTCTGCAGATTATCAACAAACCTTTCTAACCGATCGCCATTGTCTAAAGAGGTATCAGCCCTACCCTCACGAGATGATGCAGGAACCATATTTAAAATTCGGTTATCCTCTCTCTCGCCGAAAAAAATTGACTCCATGTTTTCATTTATACTCGGATCATAGACCTGCACTACATCCTCCTCAGACACGTTGTCAAACAAGTGAGACAGAAACATACGTGTTGGTGAAGCACTCTGGTCAATGAGGTGTGGTGTAGTGTCCTGGTTGTGTGTGGATTCAGGGTCAGAACCGGAAGGAAAACCATCATGGTTGGCCATAGCGTAATAACAATAATAACAATAACAATAAAATAATAATTAAAAAACATTTAATAAACAAAACAACAGTCTCAAAACACAATCACCCGCGATGCAACAGCGACCTCAAAACACAATCACCCGCAGTGCAACAGCAACCTCAAACCGTAATCACCCATCACTGCTTTTAAATAATGAGGATCCAAATGGACCTTACTGGGGTCGAACTTCAGTCAGATCAGTCCACGACGTCTGTTACCACCAGGTCCTTGTTGTTTTAGGAGTCTCAGAACTTCAGACACCAGCGCTTTATTCGTGACGTCCTTAAAGATGAATTCTGTAACGATTATCATAATATTTAAGACATATGCATCCCTGCTGATTACTCGTTGAAATGGTTGTTAATCTTACCTTCACGTATATTTCTCGCAGAACGGCGGTATTTACGTGCTTGACGCGCTTGACGTGCTAGACGACGACTCTGTATTTCACTCTGATGAAGACGACGTTCAAGCGTACGTACTCTGAATTCAAGCTGTTGTTTTACAGCCGTTGCATCATGGAACGCTAATAGGGTCGGCGACACTGGAGCGTGGGGTCTGTCTTGGGTAGCTGTGACAGAGCGCTCGGGGGCAGGGGGTAGAGGCAGGGTTTGGTCAGGGGGTGATGCGGCGCAAGTCGACGTTGGTGTCCGGGGTGCTATCCGCGGGTTGTCTGTGGTTGCTGGCGGTGCTGATGGTGGCGGCGACGGTGGCTGTGGAGGTGCGGATTGCCCAGATGCCGACGTCGAGTCTTCAGTAGGGAACGATCCGGATAGTAGATCCAGAGGTAATGAGGAAACCAGCGTCGATGTCTCCCACAAAGGCCAAGACCCAGGAGGGAGAGCTGAAACAGAATTTTGACAACAATACAAATGTAAATACAATCTAGAAGCAAGACCTCGGATAGCAGTTAATATGATATTAATATAAACAGAGTAGTATGAAAATAACCCTAGTACAATATGAAAAAATACGACCTGCGGAAAAACAAAATTACGTAATCATATAACCGGTGTTGAGCCGTGTTGTTTTCTAGCGAAGGCTATAATAAAACAACAACACGTGTAGCATCACGAAAACCATCATCACAACAGAAGCATATCCTAAAGAGCGTTAAAAATAAATAAATAAAAAACTCAATGTATGGACCTACTCAGGACCGTCATTTAAAGCATAAAAACAAATAGCAAATCACGAATCATTAGTGTATAAGAATACTATATATATATATATATATATATATATATATATATATATATATATATATATATATATATATATATAGTATATAGTATAATACATAGTGTATATGTATTAAAGCACATTACAATTACCTCTAGTGGTCATCATCGTTAAAGCACAGTGTAAATAGCAATCGCGACCTCTAGTGACCGCCGTCGTTAAAGCATAGTGTTAATAGTAATTGCGACCTCTAGCGACCGGTGACGTTAAAGCATAGTGCAAATAGTAATCATGACCTCTAGTGGTCAACGTCGTTAAAGCATAGTGTAAATAGTAATCACGACCTCTAGTGGCCGCAGTCATTAAAGCATAGTGTTAATAGTAATTGCGACCTCTTGCGACCAGTGACGTTAAAGCATAGTGCAAATAGTAATCGTGACCTCTAGTGGTCATCGTCGTTAAAGCATAGCGTAAATAGTAATCGCGACCTCTAGTGGCCGGCGCCATTAAAGCATAGTAGTAAAATCACAATGTTGTTTAGCAGTAACAGTTACCCAAACACCTTCAATAATAAAATTACGCTATCTAAAAGCATAAAGCCGGAACATAGATAAACCACATTACAGATAACAGGCACCTTGATGCTCTAACACAACGAATTGCAGACACATCATTAAACCACACACACACACACACACACACCCACACACACACACACACACATAATAGCGAACATACAGCCATTCAGCTGATACTGAACGGTAGAGATGTGTTGAAAAAAAATTGGAGATTTACATCTTACCAAACGGTGGTGGTGGCGTTGAAGCGACAGGCAGAAGGTGTGGCGTGCTCGTTGCCTTTGTATCTGTTTTCATGTGAAAAAATAAATAAATAAATACAGCAGTGAAACGTAAACTATCACTCCAAATGTTTTTTCCCGCCTCCTATCAGCTGAGGCGTCTGGTGAGTGAAAGAATCCACGAGCGGGCGCCCTACTCCTTCGACCTCTGACTGGCTGTCTGTTTTCATACGCACAGGTGTTGAATAAAACAAAAACATAGGCAGTTAAATATAAAACACATCAACAGAATGTGCTTAAAATACTTTTTTTGTTTTGCTCTCACCGTCGAACAGTTGGAGCGACCCGTCCAATGAATGATCAGCATCCACAGGGTCCGGATGACTTCCCGGTCGTGTCTGATTTTCGGGTTCCGGGTGATCTTTTCATGCACACACACACACACACACACACACACACACACACACACACACACACACGCACACACACACACATACGCATGTATATACACTTAATAAATACCGCTGTTCTTCACCTAGTTATCGTAATTATGATTAGAATCGCTGTCTCCTTCTCACCAATGACTCGCGCCGGTCCTGTCTTCCGTGCCGAATTATACCGTCGCTTACGGCTCAGAGAGCGTTGATTACTCCCCTTCAGTCGATTTCCTGTACTCGGCCCCGGACGAACTCGTCCTCGCTGTCGATTATTATAATACACGGCGTGTTCTGAGCCTCGGTGCCGCTGTCTTGAAGACTCGCTCTCGGATTCACAGCCGACAGATCCGCACGGGCATCTCCGTCTTCAAAAGTTACACGCATTAACCGCTCAAGCTCCTCAGCGCCGATCAGCGTCTCCGGGAAGTTATTCGCGGAGGCGATAATATCTGAAAAATAGAAGTGCGGCTGTTGTAACACATAATAGAGATATTAACAACGAATTATAAAATAATTCAATATTTTTACCAGTATCACTCTGCGTTAAATGAACGTCACACAGATGAGTGACGACGTCTGTCAATGAAAAGAGACATGGTACGTGATAAACATGGCGTAACGTTTTTATTATACTTATATATGTAAATGTAAATACATAGATACACATATATGTATATACTTATATGTATACTGTATAGATATAGATAGATAGTCTGGAGTCCTTTTGGAAAGGAGGATGAAGTTCTGGAAGGTCTGGTCAACAGCCAAGGTTACCCCGGAACTGATGTAAAATGTGGTCTGAATCGGGTCACCTAAATACTCCGTCCGTGTGGGTAGGTCCTCGGTGACGTCTTTGTTGATTTGGATCGGGTCACCCACTCTGCCATTGTCGCCAATTAAAGACAGATGTATAAATATTCTAAAGGTGTTTCCAGATGTGGTGGAGACAGCACAAGATCTGGAATTTGACCCATGACGACCTGGACCATAAGAAGACCAGGATCAATGTCTGCTAGGTAGCTCAGAGGTATGAACCGCGGCGACGTAAAACAAATAATCAGATGGAGAACGGACATGGTGACAGAAGCAGGATGCCAAAAAAAGAATGGCTTGGGTCATCCGCTCTGCCATTGTCGCCAATTAAAGACAGATGTATGAATATTCTAAAGGTGTTTCCAGATGTGGTGGAGACGGCACAAGATCTGGAATTTGACCCATGACGACCTGGACCGTAAGAAGACCAGGATCAATCAGTGGAGACTGCACCCCCAAAATGAACTGAAATGTGTAATAAAAGGGGTCAGGGCCTGAGATAGTCTTTGTCACTCTACACCATCGGAGCTGAGGCAAAGCCAGGTGTAGTTGCGGGCCCAGAGCTCTGTTAGGGTAATTAGACGCCTCTGTCAGGGTGTAAATTCTTTTGGATTTTAAGTTGGGGTGTTTTTGGTTGTCATTCTCACGAGAAAACGAACACGTGGAAGGTACAGAAGTGTATTTCCTACAGCCTAAACAATGTTGTCTGAAGACAATGAGGTCCGCCTTCAGGCTGTCTCTTTTGAAGATTCAACCGTCCAGGAAAGAACTCGCGTCTCCGCAGCAAATTAACTGGTTATCACAGACTCTAAAAATGCATCGTTTCAAACTCACACAGGGTGTAAAATTAAATAGACTGATTCAACAGAAACTCATGTGAGTTGAATAGCTGTGTCATTTGAACTAATGCTGAAAACTAAAGTATTTCTTTCTTTTTTGTTTCATCATTGTTCACTCAACCTTGTTTTCTGAAAACTAAAAGTATTTCTTTCTTTTGTTCTATTCTGAAAACTAAAAGTATTTCTCAAACAAGTTCAAATTATCTGTTTAAAAGCATTTTGAAAAAATGGTGCATGAGTTGGGTAGCTGTGTCGTTTGAACTATTAGTGAAGACTAAAAAGTGTTTTCTTTCTACTGTTTTATCTTTAAGAAATATTTCAAGAATGAAAAACTTCTTCATAAGATGTTAAATAACTTCAAAAATCTTTAAACCCGAAATAATATTGTAGCTACTAACGTGTTTTGATTATTTAGCCTACAATGCAGAAACAGTTCAAACATTGACTAATGCTGAAAACTAAAAGTATTTCTTTCTTTTTGTTTTGGTATCCGGGGCGATGTCCGCGGCTTGTCTGTGGTTGCTGGCGGTGCTGATGGTGTCGGCGACGGTGGCTGTGGAGTTGCGGATAGCCCAGATGCCGACGTCGAGTCTTCAGCAGGGAACGGTCCGGATAGTAGATCCAGAGGTACTGAGGAAACCGGCGTCGATGTCTCCCACAAAGGCCAAGACCCAGAGGGGAGAGCTGAAACAGAATACCGACAACAATACAAATGTAAATACAATCTAGAAGCAAGACCTCGGATAGCAGTTAATATGATATTAATATAAACAGAGTGTAAATGTAGGGATCTACTAAGGATCAACATTTAAAGCGTAAAAACAAATAGTAAATCACTAGTGTATACTGTCATTAAACCACATTACAATTAGTAAAATCACGACCTCTAGTGGCCGCCGTCGTTAAAGCACATTACAATTAGTAATATCACGACCTCTAGCGGCCGCCGTCGTTAAACCACATTACAGTTAGTAAAATCACGACCTCTAGTGGACGCCGTCGTTAAACCACATTACAATTAGTAAAATCACGACCTCTAGTGGCCGCCGTCGTTAAAGCACATTACAGTTAGTAAAATCACGACCTCTAGTGGCCGCCGTCGTTAAAGCACATTACAATTAGTAAAACCACGACCTCTAGCGGCCGCCGTCGTTAAACCACATTACAGTTAGTAAAACCACGACCTCTAGCGGCCGCCGTCGTTAAACCACATTACAATTAGTAAAATCACGACCTCTAGTGGCCGCCGTCGTTAAAACACATTACAGTTAGTAAAATCACGACCTCTAGTGGCCGCCGTCCTTAAAGCACATTACAATTAGTAAAATCACGACCTCTAGTGGCCGCCGTCGTTAAAGCACATTACAATTAGTAAAATCACGACCTCTAGTGGCCGCCGTCGTTAAACCACATTACAGTTAGTAAAATCACGACCTCTAGTGGCCGCCGTCGTTAGAGCACATTACAGTTAGTAAAATGACGACCTCTAGTGGTCGCCGTCGTTAAACCACATTACAGTTAGTAAAATCACGACCTCTAGTGGCCGCCGTCGTTAAAGCACATTACAATTAGTAAAATCACGACCTCTAGTGGCCGCCGTCGTTAAAGCACATTACAGTTAGTAAAATCACGACCTCTCGTGGCCGCCGTCGTTAAAGCACATTACAGTTAGTAAAATCACGACCTCTAGCGGCCGCCGTCGTTAAAGCACATTGCAGTTAGTAAAATCACGACCTCTAGTGGCTGCCGTCGTTAAAGCTAATTACAGTTAGTAAAATCACGACCTCTAGCGGCCGCCGTCATTAAAGCACATTACAATTAGTAAAATCACGACCTCTAGTGGCCGCCGTCGTTAAAGCACATTACAGTTAGTAAAATCACGACCTCTAGTGGCCGCCGTCGTTAAAGCATGGTGTAAATTAGTAATCCCGACCTCTAGTGGTCGCCATCGTTAAAGCATAGGGTGAAATAGTAATCGCGACCTCTAGTGTCCGTCGTCGTTAAAGCATAGTAGTAAAATCACAATGACGCTTAGCAGCAACAGTTACTCAAACACCTTCAATAGTAAAATGACACCGTCTAAAAGCACAAAGCCGGAACATAGACAAACCGCATTACAGATAAAACGCACACACACACGCATGGACGCACGTACGCACGTACGCGCACACACACACACACACACACAAGTATTTCTTTCTTTTTGTTTTGGTATCCGGGGCGATGTCCGCGGCTTGTCTGTGGTTGCTGGCTGTGCTGATGGTGTCGGCGACGGTGGCTGTGGAGGTGCGGATAGCCCAGATGCCGACGTCGAGTCTTCAGCAGGGAACGGTCCGGATAGTAGATCCAGAGGTACTGAGGAAACCGGCGTCGATGTCTCCCACAAAGGCCAAGACCCAGAGGGGAGAGCTGAAACAGAATACCGACAACAATACAAATGTAAATACAATCTAGAAGCAAGACCTCGGATAGCAGTTAATATGATATTAATATAAACAGAGTGTAAATGTAGGGATCTACTAAGGATCAACATTTAAAGCGTAAAAACAAATAGTAAATCACTAGTGTATACTGTCATTAAACCACATTACAATTAGTAAAATCACGACCTCTAGTGGACGCCGTCGTTTAACCACATTACAGTTAGTAAAATCACGACCTCTAGTGGACGCCGTCGTTAAAGCACATTACAGTTAGTAAAATCCCGACCTCTAGTGGCCGCCGTCGTTAAAGCACATTACAATTAGTAAAATCACGACCTCTAGCGGCCGCCGTCGTTAAACCACATAACAGTTAGTAAAATCACGACCTCTAGTGGCCGCCGTCGTTAAAGCACATTACAATTAGTAAAATTACGACCTCTAGTGGCCGCCGTCGTTAAAGCACATTACAGTTAGTAAAATCACGACCTCTAGCGGCCGCCGTCGTTAAAGCACATTACAGTTAGTAAAACCACGACCTCTAGCGGCCGCTGTCGTTAAAGCACATTACAGTTAGTAAAATCACGACCTCTAGTGGCCGCCGTCGTTAAAGCACATTACAGTTAGTGAAATCACGACCTCTAGCGGCCGCCGTCGTTAAAGCACATTACAGTTAGTAAAATCACGACCTCTAGCGGCCGCTGTCGTTAAAGCACATTACAGTTAGTAAAATCACGACCTCTAGCGTCCGCCGTCGTTAAAGCACATTACAATTAGTAAAATCACGACCTCTAGTGGCCGCCCTCATTAAAGCACATTACAGTTAGTAAAATCACGACCTCTAGTGGCCGCCGTCGTTAAAGCACATTACAATTAGTAAAATCACGACCTCTAGCGGCCGCCGTCGTTAAAGCACATTACAATTAGTAAAATCACGACCTCTAGTGGCCGCCGTCGTTAAAGCACATAACAGTTAGTAAAATCACGACCTCTAGTGGCCGCCGTCGTTAAAGCACATTGCAGTTAGTAAAATCACGACCTCTAGTGGCCGCCGTCGTTAAAGCACATTACAATTAGTAAAATCACGACCTCTAGTGGCCGCCGTCGTTAAAGCACATTACAGTTAGTAAAATCCCGACCTCTAGTGGCCGCCGTCGTTAAAGCACATTACAATTAGTAAAATCACGACCTCTAGCGGCCGCCGTCGTTAAAGCATAGTATTAAAATCACAATGACGCTTAGCAGCAACAGTTACTCAAACACCTTCAATAGTAAAATGACACCGTCTAAAAGCACATAGCCGGAACATAGACAAATCGCATTACTGATAAAACACACACACACGCACACACACACGCACGCACGTACGCACGTACGCGCACACACACACACACACACAATAGCGAACATACAACCATTCAACTGATACTGAACGGTAGAGATGTGTTGAAAAAAATTGAGATTCGTATCTTACCAAACGTTGGTGTTGGTGTTGGTGTTGAAGCGACAGGTAGAAGGTGTGGCGTGCTCGTTGTCTTTGTATCTGTTTTCATGTGAAAAAATAAATAAATAAATACAGCAGTGAAACGTAAACTATCACTCCAAAATGTTTTTTCCCACCTCCTATCAGCTGAGGCGTCTGGTGAGTTAAAGAATCAACAAGCGGGTGCCCTACTCCTTCGACCTCTGACTGATCGTCTGTTTTCATACGCACAGGCGTTGAATAAAACAAAAAACATAGGTAGTTAAATATAAAATACATCGACAGACTGTGGTTAAAATACTTTTTTTTTATTGAACTGAATGTTTTGCTCTCACCGTTGAACAGTTGGAGCGACCCGTTCAATGAATGATCAGCATCAACAGGGTCCGGATGACTTCCCGGTCGTGTCTGATTTCCAGGTTCCGGGTGATCTTTTCATGCACACACACACACACACACACAAGTATTTCTTTCTTTTTGTTTTGGTATCCGGGGCGATGTCCGCGGCTTGTCTGTGGTTGCTGGCTGTGCTGATGGTGTCGGCGACGGTGGCTGTGGAGGTGCGGATAGCCCAGATGCCGACGTCGAGTCTTCAGCAGGGAACGGTCCGGATAGTAGATCCAGAGGTACTGAGGAAACCGGCGTCGATGTCTCCCACAAAGGCCAAGACCCAGAGGGGAGAGCTGAAACAGAATACCGACAACAACACAAATGTAAATACAATCTAGAAGCAAGACCTCGGATAGCAGTTAATATGATATTAATATAAACAGAGTGTAAATGTAGGGATCTACTAAGGATCAACATTTAAAGCGTAAAAACAAATAGTAAATCACTAGTGTATACTCTCATTAAACCACTTTACAATTAGTAAAATCACGACCTCTAGTGGACGCCGTCGTTAAACCACATTACAGTTAGTAAAATCGCGACCTCTAGTGGCCGCCGTCGTTAAAGCACATTACAATTAGTAAAATCCCGACCTCTAGTGGCCGCCGTCGTTAAAGCACATTACAATTAGTAAAATCACGACCTCTAGTGGCCGCCGTCGTTAAAGCACATTACAATTAGTAAAATCACGACCTCTAGTGGCCGCCGTCGTTAAAGCACATTACAGTTAGTAAAATCACGACCTCTAGTGGCCGCCGTCATTAAAGCACATTACAGTTAGTAAAATCACGACCTCTAGTGGCCGCCGTCATTAAAACACATTACAGTTAGTAAAATCACGACCTCTAGTGGCCTCCGTCGTTAAAGCACATTACAGTTAGTAAAATCACGACCTCTAGTGGCCGCCGTCGTTAAAGCACATTACAATTAGTAAAATCACGACCTCTAGTAGCCGCCGTCGTTAAAGCACATTACAATTAGTAAAATGACGACCTCTAGCGGCCGCCATCGTTAAAGCACATTGCAGTTAGTAAAATCACGACCTCTAGCGGCCGGCGTCGTTAAAGCACATTACAGTTTGTAAAATCACGACCTCTAGCGGCCGCCGTCGTTAAAGCACATTACAATTAGTAAAATCACGACCTCTAGTGGCCGCCGTCGTTAAAGCACATTACAGTTAGTAAAATCACGACCTCTAGTGGCCGCCGTCGTTAAAGCATAGTGTAAATTAGTAATCCCGACCTCTAGTGGTCGCCATCGTTAAAGCATAGTGTGAAATAGTAATCTCGACCTCACGTGGCCGCCGTCGTTAAAGCATAGTAGTAAAATCACAATGACGCTTAGCAGCAACAGTTACTCAAACACCTTCAATAGTAAAATGACACCGTCTAAAAGCACATAGCCGAAACATAGACAAACCGCATTACAGATAAAACACACACACACGCACACACACACGCACGGACGCACGTACGCGCACACACACACACACACACACACAAGTATTTCTTTCTTTTTGTTTTGGTATCCGGGGCGATGTCCGCGGCTTGTCTGTGGTTGCTGGCGGTGCTGATGGTGTCGGCGACGGAGGCTGTGGAGGTGCGGATAGCCCAGATGCCGACGTCGAGTCTTCAGCAGGGAACGGTCCGGATAGTAGATCCAGAGGTACTGAGGAAACCGGCGTCGATGTCTCCCACAAAGGCCAAGACCCAGAGGGGAGAGCTGAAACAGAATACCGACAACAACACAAATGTAAATACAATCTAGAAGCAAGAACTCGGATAGCAGTTAATATGATATTAATATAAACAGAGTGTAAATGTAGGGATCTACTAAGGATCAACATTTAAAGCGTAAAAACAAATAGTAAATCACTAGTGTATACTCTCATTAAACCACTTTACAATAAGTAAAATCACGACCTCTAGTGGACGCCTTCGTTAAACCACATTACAGTTAGTAAAATCACGACCTCTAGTAGCCGCCGTCGTAAAAGCACATTACAATTAGTAAAATCACGACCTCTAGCGGCAGCCGTCGTTAAACCACATTACAGTTAGTAAAATCACGACCTCTAGTGGACGCCGTCGTTAAACCACATTACAATTAGTAAAATCACGACCTCTAGTGGCCGCCGTCGTTAAAGCACATTACAGTTAGTAAAATCACGACCTCTAGTGGCCGCCGTCGTTAAAGCACATTACAATTAGTAAAATCACGACCTCTAGTGGCCGCCGTCGTTAAAGCACATAACAGTTAGTAAAATCGCGACCTCTAGTGACCGCCGTCGTTAAAGCACATTACAATTAGTAAAATCACGACCTCTAGTGGCCACCGTCGTTAAAGCACATTACAATTAGTAAAATCACGACCTCTAGTGGCCGCCGTCGTTAAAGCACATTACAATTAGTAAAATCACGCCCTTTAGTGGCCGCCGTCGTTAAAGCACATTACAGTTCGTAAAATCACTACCTCTAGTGGCCGCCGTCATTAAAGCACATTACAGTTAGTAAAATCACGACCTCTAGTGGCCGCCGTCATTAAAGCACATTACAGTTAGTAAAATCCCGACCTCTAGTGGTCGCCGTCGTTAAGGCACAGTGTGAAATAGTAATCGCGACCTCTAGTGTCCGTCGTCGTTAAAGCATAGTAGTAAAATCACAATGACGCTTAGCAGCAACAGTTACTCAAACACCTTCAATAGTAAAATGACACCGTCTAAAAGCACATAGCCGGAACATAGACAAACCGCATTACAGATAAAACACACACACACGCACACACACACGCACACACACACACGCACGCACGCACGCACGTACGCACGTACGCGCACACACACACACACACACACACACAATAGCGAACATACAACCATTCAACTGATACTGAACGGTAGAGATGTGTTGAAAAAAATTTAGATTCGTATCTTACGTTGGTGTTGGTGTTGGTGTTGAATCGACAGGTAGAAGGTGTGGCGTGCTCGTTGTCTTTGTATCTGTTTTCATGTGAAAAAATAAATAAATAAATACAGCAGTGAAACGTAAACTATCACTCCAAAATGTTTTTTCCCACCTCCTATCAGCTGAGGCGTCTGGTGAGTTAAAGAATCAACGAGCGGGTGCCCTACTCCTTCGACCTCTGACTGATCGTCTGTTTTCATACGCACAGGCGTTGAATAAAACAAAAAACATAGGTAGTTAAATATAAAATACATCGACAGACTTTGGTTAAAATACTTTTTTTTTATTGAACTGAATGTTTTGCTCTCACCGTTGAACAGTTGGAGCAACCCGTTCAATGAATGATCAGCATCCACAGGGTCCGGATAACTTCCCGGTCGTGTCTGATTTCCGGGTTCCGGGTGATCTTTTCATGCACACACACACACACACACAAGTATTTCTTTCTTTTTGTTTTGGTATCCGGGGCGATGTCCGCGGCTTGTCTGTGGTTGCTGGCTGTGCTGATGGTGTCGGCGACGGTGGCTGTGGAGGTGCGGATAGCCCAGATGCCGACGTCGAGTCTTCAGCAGGGAACGGTCCGGATAGTAGATCCAGAGGTATTGAGGAAACCGGCGTCGATGTCTCCCACAAAGGCCAAGACCCAGAGGGGAGAGCTGAAACAGAATACCGACAACAATACAAATGTAAATACAATCTAGAAGCAAGACCTCGGATAGCAGTTAATATGATATTAATATAAACAGAGTGTAAATGTAGGAATCTACTAAGGATCAACATTTAAAGCGTAAAAACAAATAGTAAATCACTAGTGTATACTGTCATTAAACCACATTACAATTAGTAAAATCACGACCTCTAGTGGACGCCATCGTTTAACCACATTACAGTTAGTAAAATCACGACCTCTAGTGGACGCCGTCGTTAAAGCACATTACAGTTAGTAAAATCACGACCTCTAGTGGCCGCCGTCGTTAAACCACATAACAGTTAGTAAAATTACGACCTCTAGTGGCCGCCGTCGTTAAAGCACATTACAATTAGTAAAATTACGTCCTCTAGTGGCCGCCGTCGTTAAAGCACATTACAGTTAGTAAAATCACGACCTCTAGCGGCCGCCGTCGTTAAAGCACATTACAGTTAGTAAAATCCCGACCTCTAGCGGCCGCTGTCGTTAAAGCACATTACAGTTAGTAAAATCACGACCTCTAGCGTCCGCCGTCGTTAAAGCACATTACAATTAGTAAAATCACGACCTCTAGTGGCCTCCCACGTTAAAGCACATTACAGTTAGTAAAATCACGACCTCTAGTGGCCGCCGTCGTTAAAGCACATTACAGTTAGTAAAATCACGTCCTCTAGTGGCCGCCGTCGTTAAAGCACATTACAATTAGTAAAATCACTACCTCTAGCGGCCGCCGTCGTTAAAGCACATTACAATTAGTAAAATCACGACCTCTAGTGGCCGCCGTGGTTAAAGCACATTACAGTTAGTAAAATCACGACCTCTAGTGGCCACCGTCGTTAAAGCACATTACAGTTAGTAAAATCACGACCTCTAGTGGCCGCCGTCGTTAAAGCACATTACAGTTAGTAAAATCACGACCTCTAGTGGCCGCCGTCGTTAAAGCACATCACAGTTAGTAAAATCCCGACCTCTAGCGGCCGCCGTCGTTAAAGCACATTGCAGTTAGTGAAATCACGACCTCTAGCGGCCGACGTCGTTAAAGCACATTACAGTTAGTAAAATCCCGACCTCTAGTGGCCGCCGTCGTTAAAGCACATTACAGTTAGTAAAACCACGACCTCTAGTGGCCGCCGTCGTTAAAGCACATTACAGTTAGTAAAATCACGACCTCTAGTGGCCGCCGTCGTTAAAGCACATTACAATGAGTAAAATCACGACCTCTAGTGGCCGCCGTCATTAAAGCACATTACAGTTAGTAAAATCACGACCTCTAGTAGCCGCCGTCATTAAAGCACATTACAGTTAGTAAAATCCCGACCTCTAGTGGTCGCCGTCGTTAAGGCACAGTGTGAAATAGTAATCGCGACCTCTAGTGTCCGTCGTCGTTAAAGCATAGTAGTAAAATCACAATGACGCTTAGCAGCAACAGTTACTCAAACACCTTCAATAGTAAAATGACACCGTCTAAAAGCACATAGCCGGAACATAGACAAACCGCATTACAGATAAAACACACACACAGGCAAACACACACACACGCACGCACGCACGCACGTACGCGCACACACACACACACACACACACACAATAGCGAACATACAACCATTCAACTGATACTGAACGGTAGAGATGTGTTGAAAAAAATTTAGATTCGTATCTTACCAAACGTTGGTGTTGGTGTTGGTGTTGAAGCGACAGGTAGAAGGTGTGGCGTGCTCGTTGTCTTTGTATCTGTTTTCATGTGAAAAAATAAATAAATAAATACAGCAGTGAAACGTAAACTATCACTCCAAAATGTTTTTTCCCACCTCCTATCAGCTGAGGCGTCTGGTGAATTAAAGAATCAACGAGCGGGTGCCCTACTCCTTGGACCTCTGACTGATCGTCTGTTTTCATACGCACAGGCGTTGAATAAAACAAAAAACATAGGTAGTTAAATATAAAATACATCGACAGATAGTGGTTAAAATACTTTTTTTTTATTGAACTGAATGTTTTGCTCTCACCGTTGAACAGTTGGAGTTCAATGAATGATCAGCATCCACAGGGTCCGGATGACTTCCCGGTCGTGTCTGATTTCCGGGTTCCGGGTGATCTTTTCATGCACACACACACACACACACACAAGTATTTCTTTCTTTTTGTTTTGGTATCCGGGGCGATGTCCGCGGCTTGTCTGTGGTTGCTGGCTGTGCTGATGGTGTCGGCGACGGTGGCTGTGGAGGTGCGGATAGCCCAGATGCCGACGTCGAGTCTTCAGCAGGGAACGGTCCGGATAGTAGATCCAGAGGTACTGAGGAAACCGGCGTCGATGTCTCCCACAAAGGCCAAGACCCAGAGGGGAGAGCTGAAACAGAATACCGACAACAACACAAATGTAAATACAATCTAGAAGCAAGACCTCGGATAGCAGTTAATATGATATTAATATAAACAGAGTGTAAATGTAGGGATCTACTAAGGATCAACATTTAAAGCGTAAAAACAAATAGTAAATCACTAGTGTATACTCTCATTAAACCACTTTACAATAAGTAAAATCACGACCTCTAGTGGACGCCGTCGTTAAACCACATTACAGTTAGTAAAATCGCGACCTCTAGTGGCCGCCGTCGTTAAAGCACATTACAATTAGTAAAATCACGACCTCTAGCGGCCGCCGTCGTTAAAGCACATTGCAGTTAGTAAAATCACGACCTCTAGCGGCCGACGTCGTTAAAGCACATTACAGTTAGTAAAATCACGACCTCTAGCGGCCGCCGTCGTTAAAGCACATTACAATTAGTAAAATCACGACCTCTAGTGGACGCCGTCGTTTAACCACATTACAGTTAGTAAAATCACGACCTCTAGTGGACGCCGTCGTTAAAGCACATTACAGTTAGTAAAATCACGACCTCTAGTGGCCGCCGTCGTTAAACCACATAACAGTTAGTAAAATCACGACCTCTAGTGGCCGCCGTCGTTAAAGCACATTACAATTAGTAAAATTACGTCCTCTAGTGGCCGCCGTCGTTAAAGCACATTACAGTTAGTAAAATCACGACCTCTAGCGGCCGCCGTCGTTAAAGCACATTACAGTTAGTAAAATCACGACCTCTAGCGGCCGCTGTCGTTAAAGCACATTACAGTTAGTAAAATCACGACCTCTAGCGTCCGCCGTCGTTAAAGCACATTACAATTAGTAAAATCACGACCTCTAGTGGCCGCCCACGTTAAAGCACATTACAGTTAGTAAAATCACGACCTCTAGTGGCCGCCGTCGTTAAAGCACATTACAGTTAGTAAAATCACGTCCTCTAGTGGCCGCCGTCGTTAAAGCACATTACAATTAGTAAAATCACTACCTCTAGCGGCCGCCGTCGTTAAAGCACATTACAATTAGTAAAATCACGACCTCTAGTGGCCGCCGTGGTTAAAGCACATTACAGTTAGTAAAATCACGACCTCTAATGGCCACCGTCGTTAAAGCACATTACAGTTAGTAAAATCACGACCTCTAGTGGCCGCCGTCGTTAAAGCACATTACAGTTAGTAAAATCACGACCTCTAGTGGCCGCCGTCGTTAAAGCACATTACAGTTAGTAAAATCACGACCTCTAGTGGCCGCCGTCGTTAAAGCACATTACAATTAGTAAAATCACGACCTCTAGTGGCCGCCGTCGTTAAAGCACATTACAGTTAGTAAAATCACGACCTCTAGTGGCCGCCGTCATTAAAGCACATTACAGTTAGTAAAATCCCGACCTCTAGTGGTCGCCGTCGTTAAGGCACAGTGTGAAATAGTAATCGCGACCTCTAGTGTCCGTCGTCGTTAAAGCATAGTAGTAAAATCACAATGACGCTTAGCAGTAACAGTTACTCAAACACCTTCAATAGTAAAATGACACCGTCTAAAAGCACATAGCCGGAACATAGACAAACCGCATTACAGATAAAACACACACACACGCACACACACACACACGCACGCACGTACGCACGTACGCGCACACACACACACACAATAGCGAACATACAACCATTCAACTGATACTGAACGGTAGAGATGTGTTGAAAAAAATTGAGATTCGTATCTTACGTTGGTGTTGGTGTTGGTGTTGGTGTTGGTGTTGAAGCGACAGGTAGAAGGTGTGGCGTGCTCGTTGTCTTTGTATCTGTTTTCATGTGAAAAAATAAATAAATAAATACAGCAGTGAAACGTAAACTATCACTCCAAAATGTTTTTTCCCACCTCCTATCAGCTGAGGCGTCTGGTGAGTTAAAGAATCAACGAGCGGGTGCCCTACTCCTTCGACCTCTGACTGATCGTCTGTTTTCATACGCACAGGCGTTGAATAAAACAAAAAACATAGGTAGTTAAATATAAAATACATCGACAGACTGTGGTTAAAATACTTTTTTTTTATTGAACTGAATGTTTTGCTCTCACCGTTGAACAGTTGGAGCAACCCGTTCAATGAATGATCAGCATCCACAGGGTCCGGATAACTTCCCGGTCGTGTCTGATTTCCGGGTTCCGGGTGATCTTTTCATGCTCACACACACACACACACACACAAGTATTTCTTTCTTTTTGTTTTGGTATCCGGGGCGATGTCCGCGGCTTGTCTGTGGTTGCTGGCTGTGCTGATGGTGTCGGCGACGGTGGCTGTGGAGGTGCGGATAGCCCAGATGCCGACGTCGAGTCTTCAGCAGGGAACGGTCCGGATAGTAGATCCAGAGGTACTGAGGAAACCGGCGTCGATGTCTCCCACAAAGGCCAAGACCCAGAGGGGAGAGCCGAAACAGAATACCGACAACAATACAAATGTAAATACAATCTAGAAGCAAGACCTCGGATAGCAGTTAATATGATATTAATATAAACAGAGTGTAAATGTAGGGATCTACTAAGGATCAACATTTAAAGCGTAAAAACAAATAGTAAATCACTAGTGTATACTGTCATTAAACCACATTACAATTAGTAAAATCACGACCTCTAGTGGACGCCGTCGTTTAACCACATTACAGTTAGTAAAATCACGACCTCTAGTGGACGCCGTCGTTAAAGCACATTACAGTTAGTAAAATCCCGACCTCTAGTGGCCGCCGTCGTTAAAGCACATTACAATTAGTAAAATCACGACCTCTAGCGGCCGCCGTCGTTAAACCACATAACAGTTAGTAAAATCACGACCTCTAGTGGCCGCCGTCGTTAAAGCACATTACAGTTAGTAAAATCACGACCGCTAGTGGCCGCCGTCGTTAAAGCACATTACAGTTAGTGAAATCACGACCTCTAGCGGCCGCCGTCGTTAAAGCACATTACAGTTAGTAAAATCACGACCTCTAGCGGCCGCTGTCGTTAAAGCACATTACAGTTAGTAAAATCACGACCTCTAGCGTCCGCCGTCGTTAAAGCACATTACAATTAGTAAAATCACGACCTCTAGTGGCCGCCCTCATTAAAGCACATTACAGTTAGTAAAATCACGACCTCTAGTGGCCGCCGTAGTTAAAGCACATTACAGTTAGTAAAATCACGACCTCTAGTGGCCGCCGTCGTTAAAGCACATTACAATTAGTAAAATCACGACCTCTAGCGGCCGCCGTCGTTAAAGCACATTACAATTAGTAAAATCACGACCTCTAGTGGCCGCCGTCGTTAAAGCACATAACAGTTAGTAAAATCACGCCCTCTAGTGGCCGCCGTCGTTAAAGCACATTGCAGTTAGTAAAATCACGACCTCTAGTGGCCGCCGTCGTTAAAGCACATTACAATTAGTAAAATCACGACCTCTAGTGGCCACCGTCGTTAAAGCACATTACAGTTAGTAAAATCCCGACCTCTAGTGGCCGCCGTCGTTAAAGCACATTACAATTAGTAAAATCACGACCTCTAGCGGCCGCCGTCGTTAAAGCATAGTATTAAAATCACAATGACGCTTAGCAGCAACAGTTACTCAAACACCTTCAATAGTAAAATGACACCGTCTAAAAGCACATAGCCGGAACATAGACAAATCGCATTACAGATAAAACACACACACACGCACACACACACACACGCACGCACGCACGCACGTACGCACGTACGCGCACACACACACACACACACACACACAATAGCGAACATACAACCATTCAACTGATACTGAACGGTAGAGATGTGTTGAAAAAAATTGAGATTCGTATCTTACCAAACGTTGGTGTTGGTGTTGGTGTTGAAGCGACAGGTAGAAGGTGTGGCGTGCTCGTTGTCTTTGTATCTGTTTTCATGTGAAAAAATAAATAAATAAATACAGCAGTGAAACGTAAACTATCACTCCAAAATGTTTTTTCCCACCTCCTATCAGCTGAGGCGTCTGGTGAGTTAAAGAATCAACCAGCGGGTGCCCTACTCCTTCGACCTCTGACTGATCGTCTGTTTTCATACGCACAGGCGTTGAATAAAACAAAAAACATAGGTAGTTAAATATAAAATACATCGACAGACTGTGGTTAAAATACTTTTTTTTTATTGAACTGAATGTTTTGCTCTCACCGTTGAACAGTTGGAGCGACCCGTTCAATGAATGATCAGCATCCACAGGGTCCGGATGACTTCCCGGTCGTGTCTGATTTCCGGGTTCCGGGTGATCTTTTCATGCACACACACACACACACACACAAGTATTTCTTTCTTTTTGTTTTGGTATCCGGGGCGATGTCCGCGGCTTGTCTGTGGTTGCTGGCTGTGCTGATGGTGTCGGCGACGGTGGCTGTGGAGGTGCGGATAGCCCAGATGCCGACGTCGAGTCTTCAGCAGGGAACGGTCCGGATAGTAGATCCAGAGGTACTGAGGAAACCGGCGTCGATGTCTCCCACAAAGGCCAAGACCCAGAGGGGAGAGCTGAAACAGAATACCGACAACAACACAAATGTAAATACAATCTAGAAGCAAGACCTCGGATAGCAGTTAATATGATATTAATATAAACAGAGTGTAAATGTAGGGATCTACTGAGGATCAACATTTAAAGCGTAAAAACAAATAGTAAATCACGAGTGTATACTCTCATTAAACCACTTTACAATAAGTAAAATCACGTCCTCTAGTGGACGCCATCGTTAAACCACATTACAGTTAGTAAAATCGCGACCTCTAGTGGCCGCCGTCGTTAAAGCACATTACAATTAGTAAAATTACGTCCTCTAGTGGCCGCCGTCGTTAAAGCACATTACAATTAGTAAAATCACGACCTCTAGTGGCCGCCGTCGTTAAAGCACATTACAATTAGTAAAATCACGACCTCTAGTGGCCGCCGTCGTTAAAGCACATTACAGTTAGTAAAATCACGACCTCTAGTGGCCGCCGTCGTTAAAGCACATTACAATTAGTAAAATCACGACCTCTAGCGGCCGCCGTCGTTAAAGCACATTGCAGTTAGTAAAATCACGACCTCTAGCGGCCGACGTCGTTAAAGCACATTACAATTAGTAAAATCACGACCTCTAGTGGCCGCCGTCGTTAAAGCACATTACAGTTAGTAAAATCACGACCTCTAGTGGCCGGCGTCATTAAAGCACATTACAGTTAGTAAAATCCCGACCTCTAGTGGTCGCCGTCGTTAAGGCACAGTGTGAAATAGTAATCGCGACCTCTAGTGTCCGTCGTCGTTAAAGCATAGTAGTAAAATCACAATGACGCTTAGCAGCAACAGTTACTCAAACACCTTCAATAGTAAAATGACACCGTCTAAAAGCACATAGCCGGAACATAGACAAACCGCATTACAGATAAAACACACACACACGCACACACACACACACGCACGCACGCACGCACGTACGCACGTACGCGCACACACACACACACACACACACAATAGCGAACATACAACCATTCAACTGATACTGAACGGTAGAGATGTGTTGAAAAAAATTGAGATTCGTATCTTACGTTGGTGTTGGTGTTGGTGTTGAAGCGACAGGTAGAAGGTGTGGCGTGCTTGTTGTCTTTGTATCTGTTTTCATGTGAAAAAATAAATAAATAAATACAGCAGTGAAACGTAAACTATCACTCCAAAATGTTTTTTCCCACCTCCTATCAGCTGAGGCGTCTGGTGAGTTAAAGAATCAACGAGCGGGTGCCCTACTCCTTCGACCTCTGACTGATCGTCTGTTTTCATACGCACAGGCGTTGAATAAAACAAAAAACATAGGTAGTTAAATATAAAATACATCGACAGACTGTGGTTAAAATACTTTTTTTTTATTGAACTGAATGTTTTGCTCTCACCGTTGAACAGTTGGAGCGACCCGTTCAATGAATGATCAGCATCCACAGGGTCCGGATGACTTCCCGGTCGTGTCTGATTTCCGGGTTCCGGGTGATCTTTTCATGCACACACACACACACACACACACAAGTATTTCTTTCTTTTTGTTTTGCTATCCGGGGCGATGTCCGCGGCTTGTCTGTGGTTGCTGGCTGTGCTGATGGTGTCGGCGACGGTGGCTGTGGAGGTGCGGATAGCCCAGATGCCGACGTCGAGTCTTCAGCAGGGAATGGTCCGGATAGTAGATCCAGAGGTACTGAGGAAACCGGCGTCGATGTCTCCCACAAAGGCCAAGACCCAGAGGGGAGAGCTGAAACAGAATACCGACAACAATACAAATGTAAATACAATCTAGAAGCAAGACCTCGGATAGCAGTTAATATGATATTAATATAAACAGAGTGTAAATGTAGGAATCTACTAAGGATCAAGATTTAAAGCGTAAAAACAAATAGTAAATCACTAGTGTATACTGTCATTAAACCACATTACAATTAGTAAAATCACGACCTCTAGTGGACGCCGTCGTTTAACCACATTACAGTTAGTAAAATCACGACCTCTAGTGGACGCCATCGTTAAAGCACATTACAATTAGTAAAATCACGACCTCTAGCGGCCGCCGTCGTTAAACCACATAACAGTTAGTAAAATCACGACCTCTAGTGGCCGCCGTCGTTAAAGCACATTACAATTAGTAAAATTACGTCCTCTAGTGGCCGCCGTCGTTAAAGCACATTACAGTTAGTAAAATCACGACCTCTAGCGGCCGCCGTCGTTAAAGCACATTACAGTTAGTAAAATCACGACCTCTAGCGGCCGCTGTCGTTAAAGCACATTACAGTTAGTAAAATCACGACCTCTAGCGTCCGCCGTCGTTAAAGCACATTACAATTAGTAAAATCACGACCTCTAGTGGCCGCCCTCATTAAAGCACATTACAGTTAGTAAAATCCCGACCTCTAATGGCCGCCGTCGTTAAAGCACATTACAGTTAGTAAAATCACGACCTGTAGTGGCCGCCGTCGTTAAAGCACATTACAATTAGTAAAATCACGACCTCTAGCGGCCATCGTCGTTAAAGCACATTACAATTAGTAAAATCACGACCTCTAGTGGCCGCCGTGGTTAAAGCACATTACAGTTAGTAAAATCACGACCTCTAGCGGCCGTCGTCGTTAAAGCATAGTATTAAAATCACAATGACGCTTAGCAGCAACAGTTACTCAAACACCTTCAATAGTAAAATGACACCGTCTAAAAGCACATAGCCGGAACATAGACAAACCGCATTACAGATAAAACACACACACACGCACACACACACACACGCACGCACGCACGCACGTACGCGCACACACACACACACACACACACACACACACACACACAATAGCGAACATACAACCATTCAACTGATACTGAACGGTAGAGATGTGTTGAAAAAAATTGAGATTCGTATCTTACCAAACGTTGGTGTTGGTGTTGGTGTTGAAGCGACAGGTAGAAGGTGTGGCGTGCTCGTTGTCTTTGTATCTGTTTTCATGTGAAAAAATAAATAAATAAATACAGCAGTGAAACGTAAACTATCACTCCAAAATGTTTTTTCCCACCTCCTATCAGCTGAGGCGTCTGGTGAGTTAAAGAATCAACGAGCGGGTGCCCTACTCCTTCGACCTCTGACTGATCGTCTGTTTTCATACGCACAGGCGTTGAATAAAACAAAAAACATAGGTAGTTAAATATAAAATACATCGACAGACTGTGGTTAAAATACTTTTTTTTTATTGAACTGAATGTTTTGCTCTCACCGTTGAACAGTTGGAGCAACCCGTTCAATGAATGATCAGCATCCACAGGGTCCGGATAACTTCCCGGTCGTGTCTGATTTCCGGGTTCCGGGTGATCTTTTCATGCACACACACACACACACACAAGTATTTCTTTCTTTTTGTTTTGGTATCCGGGGCGATGTCCGCGGCTTGTCTGTGGTTGCTGGCTGTGCTGATGGTGTCGGCGACGGTGGCTGTGGAGGTGCGGATAGCCCAGATGCCGACGTCGAGTCTTCAGCAGGGAACGGTCCGGATAGTAGATCCAGAGGTATTGAGGAAACCGGCGTCGATGTCTCCCACAAAGGCCAAGACCCAGAGGGGAGAGCTGAAACAGAATACCGACAACAATACAAATGTAAATACAATCTAGAAGCAAGACCTCGGATAGCAGTTAATATGATATTAATATAAACAGAGTGTAAATGTAGGAATCTACTAAGGATCAACATTTAAGGCGTAAAAACAAATAGTAAATCACTAGTGTATACTGTCATTAAACCACATTACAATTAGTAAAATCACGACCTCTAGTGGACGCCGTCGTTTAACCACATTACAGTTAGTAAAATCAAGACCTCTAGTGGACGCCATCGTTAAAGCACATTACAGTTAGTAAAATCACGACCTCTAGTGGCCGCCATCGTTAAAGCACATTACAATTAGTAAAATCACGACCTCTAGCGGCCGCCGTCGTTAAACCACATTACAGTTAGTAAAATCACGACCACTAGCGGCCGCTGTCGTTAAAGCACATTACAGTTAGTAAAATCACGACCTCTAGCGTCCGCCGTCGCTAAAGCACATTACAATTAGTAAAATCACGACCTCTAGTGGCCGCCCTCATTAAAGCACATTACAGTTAGTAAAATCACGACCTCTAGTGGCCGCCGTCGTTAAAGCACATTACAATTAGTAAAATCACTACCTCTAGCGGCCGCCGTCGTTAAAGCACATTACAATTAGTAAAATCACGACCTCTAGTGTCCGACCTCGTTAAAGCACATTACAGTTAGTAAAATCACGACCTCTAGTGGCCGCCGTCGTTAAAGCACATTACAGTTAGTAAAATCACGACCTCTAGTGGCCGCCGTCGTTAAAGCACATTACAGTTAGTAAAATCACGACCTCTAGCGGCCGCCGTCGTTAAAGCACATTGCAGTTAGTAAAATCACGACCTCTAGCGGCCGACGTCGTTAAAGCACATTACAGTTAGTAAAATCCCGACCTCCAGTGGCCGCCGTCGTTAAAGCACATTACAGTTAATAAAACCACGTCCTCTAGTGGCCGCCGTCGTTAAAGCACATTACAGTTAGTAAAATCACGACCTCTAGTGGCCGCCGTCGTTAAAACACATTACAATTAGTAAAATCACGACCTCTAGTGGCCGCCGTCGTTAAAGCACATTACAGTTAGTAAAATCACGACCTCTAGTGGCCGCCGTCGTTAAAGCACATTACAGTTAGTAAAATCCCGACCTCTAGTGGTTGCCGTCGTTAAGGCACAGTGTGAAATAGTAATCGCGACCTCTAGTGTCCGTCGTCGTTAAAGCATAGTAGTAAAATCACAATGACGCTTAGCAGCAACAGTTACTCAAACACCTTCAATAGTAAAATGACACCGTCTAAAAGCACATAGCCGGAACATAGACAAACCGCATTACAGATAAAACACACACACACGCACACACACACACACGCACGCACGCACGCACGTACGCGCACACACACACACACACACACACACACACAATAGCGAACATACAACCATTCAACTGATACTGAACGGTAGAGATGTGTTGAAAAAAATTGAGATTCGTATCTTACCAAACGTTGGTGTTGGTGTTGGTGTTGAAGCGACAGGTAGAAGGTGTGGCGTGCTCGTTGTCTTTGTATCTGTTTTCATGTGAAAAAATAAATAAATAAATACAGCAGTGAAACGTAAACTATCACTCCAAAATGTTTTTTCCCACCTCCTATCAGCTGAGGCGTCTGGTGAGTTAAAGAATCAACGAGCGGGTGCCCTACTCCTTCGACCTCTGACTGATCGTCTGTTTTCATACGCACAGGCGTTGAATAAAACAAAAAACATAGGTAGTTAAATATAAAATACATCGACAGACTGTGGTTAAAATACTTTTTTTTTATTGAACTGAATGTTTTGCTCTCACCGTTGAACAGTTGGAGCGACCCGTTCAATGAATGATCAGCATCCACAGGGTCCGGATGACTTCCCGGTCGTGTCTGATTTCCGGGTTCCGGGTGATCTTTTCATGCACACACACACACACACACACAAGTATTTCTTTCTTTTTGTTTTGGTATCCGGGGCGATGTCCGCGGCTTGTCTGTGGTTGCTGGCTGTGCTGATGGTGTCGGCGACGGTGGCTGTGGAGGTGCGGATAGCCCAGATGCCGACGTCGAGTCTTCAGCAGGGAACGGTCCGGATAGTAGATCCAGAGGGACTGAGGAAACCGGCGTCGATGTCTCCCACAAAGGCCAAGACCCAGAGGGGAGAGCTGAAACAGAATACCGACAACAACACAAATGTAAATACAATCTAGAAGCAAGACCTCCGATAGCAGTTAATATGATATTAATATAAACAGAGTGTAAATGTAGGGATCTACTAAGGATCAACATTTAAAGCGTAAAAACAAATAGTAAATCACTAGTGTATACTCTCATTAAACCACTTTACAATTAGTAAAATAACGACCTCTAGTGGCCGCCGTCGTTAAACCACATTACAGTTAGTAAAATCACGACCTCTAGTGGCCGCCGTCGTTAGAGCACATTACAGTTAGTAAAATGACGACCTCTAGTGGTCGCCGTCGTTAAACCACATTACAATTAGTAAAATCACGACCTCTAGCGGCCGCCGTCGTTAAACCACATAACAGTTAGTAAAATCACGACCTCTAGTGGCCGCCGTCGTTAAAGCACATTACAATTAGTAAAATTACGACCTCTAGTGGCCGCCGTCGTTAAAGCACATTACAGTTAGTAAAATCACGACCTCTAGCGGCCGCCGTCGTTAAAGCACATTACAGTTAGTAAAACCACGACCTCTAGCGGCCGCTGTCGTTAAAGCACATTACAGTTAGTAAAATCACGACCTCTAGTGGCCGCCGTCGTTAAAGCACATTACAGTTAGTGAAATCACGACCTCTAGCGGCCGCCGTCGTTAAAGCACATTACAGTTAGTAAAATCACGACCTCTAGCGGCCGCTGTCGTTAAAGCACATTACAGTTAGTAAAATCACGACCTCTAGCGTCCGCCGTCGTTAAAGCACATTACAATTAGTAAAATCACGACCTCTAGTGGCCGCCCTCATTAAAGCACATTACAGTTAGTAAAATCACGACCTCTAGTGGCCGCCGTCGTTAAAGCACATTACAATTAGTAAAATCACGACCTCTAGCGGCCGCCGTCGTTAAAGCACATTACAATTAGTAAAATCACGACCTCTAGTGGCCGCCGTCGTTAAAGCACATAACAGTTAGTAAAATCACGACCTCTAGTGGCCGCCGTCGTTAAAGCACATTGCAGTTAGTAAAATCACGACCTCTAGTGGCCGCCGTCGTTAAAGCACATTACAATTAGTAAAATCACGACCTCTAGTGGCCGCCGTCGTTAAAGCACATTACAGTTAGTAAAATCCCGACCTCTAGTGGCCGCCGTCGTTAAAGCACATTACAATTAGTAAAATCACGACCTCTAGCGGCCGCCGTCGTTAAAGCATAGTATTAAAATCACAATGACGCTTAGCAGCAACAGTTACTCAAACACCTTCAATAGTAAAATGACACCGTCTAAAAGCACATAGCCGGAACATAGACAAATCGCATTACTGATAAAACACACACACACGCACACACACACGCACGCACGTACGCACGTACGCGCACACACACACACACACACACACACAATAGCGAACATACAACCATTCAACTGATACTGAACGGTAGAGATGTGTTGAAAAAAATTGAGATTCGTATCTTACCAAACGTTGGTGTTGGTGTTGGTGTTGAAGCGACAGGTAGAAGGTGTGGCGTGCTCGTTGTCTTTGTATCTGTTTTCATGTGAAAAAATAAATAAATAAATACAGCAGTGAAACGTAAACTATCACTCCAAAATGTTTTTTCCCACCTCCTATCAGCTGAGGCGTCTGGTGAGTTAAAGAATCAACGAGCGGGTGCCCTACTCCTTCGACCTCTGACTGATCGTCTGTTTTCATACGCACAGGCGTTGAATAAAACAAAAAACATAGGTAGTTAAATATAAAATACATCGACAGACTGTGGTTAAAATACTTTTTTTTTATTGAACTGAATGTTTTGCTCTCACCGTTGAACAGTTGGAGCGACCCGTTCAATGAATGATCAGCATCAACAGGGTCCGGATGACTTCCCGGTCGTGTCTGATTTCCAGGTTCCGGGTGATCTTTTCATGCACACACACACACACACACACAAGTATTTCTTTCTTTTTGTTTTGGTATCCGGGGCGATGTCCGCGGCTTGTCTGTGGTTGCTGGCTGTGCTGATGGTGTCGGCGACGGTGGCTGTGGAGGTGCGGATAGCCCAGATGCCGACGTCGAGTCTTCAGCAGGGAACGGTCCGGATAGTAGATCCAGAGGTACTGAGGAAACCGGCGTCGATGTCTCCCACAAAGGCCAAGACCCAGAGGGGAGAGCTGAAACAGAATACCGACAACAACACAAATGTAAATACAATCTAGAAGCAAGACCTCGGATAGCAGTTAATATGATATTAATATAAACAGAGTGTAAATGTAGGGATCTACTAAGGATCAACATTTAAAGCGTAAAAACAAATAGTAAATCACTAGTGTATACTCTCATTAAACCACTTTACAATTAGTAAAATCACGACCTCTAGTGGACGCCGTCGTTAAACCACATTACAGTTAGTAAAATCGCGACCTCTAGTGGCCGCCGTCGTTAAAGCACATTACAATTAGTAAAATCCCGACCTCTAGTGGCCGCCGTCGTTAAAGCACATTACAATTAGTAAAATCATGACCTCTAGTGGCCGCCGTCGTTAAAGCACATTACAATTAGTAAAATCACGACCTCTAGTGGCCGCCGTCGTTAAAGCACATTACAGTTAGTAAAATCACGACCTCTAGTGGCCGCCGTCATTAAAGCACATTACAGTTAGTAAAATCACGACCTCTAGTGGCCGCCGTCATTAAAACACATTACAGTTAGTAAAATCACGACCTCTAGTGGCCTCCGTCGTTAAAGCACATTACAGTTAGTAAAATCACGACCTCTAGTGGCCGCCGTCGTTAAAGCACATTACAATTAGTAAAATCACGACCTCTAGTAGCCGCCGTCGTTAAAGCACATTACAATTAGTAAAATGACGACCTCTAGCGGCCGCCATCGTTAAAGCACATTGCAGTTAGTAAAATCACGACCTCTAGCGGCCGGCGTCGTTAAAGCACATTACAGTTTGTAAAATCCCGACCTCTAGCGGCCGCCGTCGTTAAAGCACATTACAATTAGTAAAATCACGACCTCTAGTGGCCGCCGTCGTTAAAGCACATTACAGTTAGTAAAATCACGACCTCTAGTGGCCGCCGTCGTTAAAGCACATTACAGTTAGTAAAATCACGACCTCTAGTGGCCGCCGTCATTAAAGCACATTACAGTTAGTAAAATCACGACCTCTAGTGGCCGCCGTCATTAAAGCACATTACAGTTAGTAAAATCCCGACCTCTAGTGGTCGCCGTCGTTAAGGCACAGTGTGAAATAGTAATCGCGACCTCTAGTGTCCGTCGTCGTTTAAGCATAGTAGTAAAATCACAATGACGCTTAGCAGCAACAGTTACTCAAACACCTTCAATAGTAAAATGACACCGTCTAAAAGCACATAGCCGGAACATAGACAAACCGCATTACAGATAAAACACACACACACGCACACACACACGCACACACACACACACGCACGCACGCACGCACGTACGCACGTACGCGCACACACACACACACACACACACACAATAGCGAACATACAACCATTCAACTGATACTGAACGGTAGAGATGTGTTGAAAAAAATTTAGATTCGTATCTTACGTTGGTGTTGGTGTTGGTGTTGAATCGACAGGTAGAAGGTGTGGCGTGCTCGTTGTCTTTGTATCTGTTTTCATGTGAAAAAATAAATAAATAAATACAGCAGTGAAACGTAAACTATCACTCCAAAATGTTTTTTCCCACCTCCTATCAGCTGAGGCGTCTGGTGAGTTAAAGAATCAACGAGCGGGTGCCCTACTCCTTCGACCTCTGACTGATCGTCTGTTTTCATACGCACAGGCGTTGAATAAAACAAAAAACATAGGTAGTTAAATATAAAATACATCGACAGACTGTGGTTAAAATACTTTTTTTTTATTGAACTGAATGTTTTGCTCTCACCGTTGAACAGTTGGAGCAACCCGTTCAATGAATGATCAGCATCCACAGGGTCCGGATAACTTCCCGGTCGTGTCTGATTTCCGGGTTCCGGGTGATCTTTTCATGCACACACACACACACACACACAAGTATTTCTTTCTTTTTGTTTTGGTATCCGGGGCGATGTCCGCGGCTTGTCTGTGGTTGCTGGCTGTGCTGATGGTGTCGGCGACGGTGGCTGTGGAGGTGCGGATAGCCCAGATGCCGACGTCGAGTCTTCAGCAGGGAACGGTCCGGATAGTAGATCCAGAGGTATTGAGGAAACCGGCGTCGATGTCTCCCACAAAGGCCAAGACCCAGAGGGGAGAGCTGAAACAGAATACCGACAACAATACAAATGTAAATACAATCTAGAAGCAAGACCTCGGATAGCAGTTAATATGATATTAATATAAACAGAGTGTAAATGTAGGAATCTACTAAGGATCAACATTTAAAGCGTAAAAACAAATAGTAAATCACTAGTGTATACTGTCATTAAACCACATTACAATTAGTAAAATCACGACCTCTAGTGGACGCCATCGTTTAACCACATTACAGTTAGTAAAATCACGACCTCTAGTGGACGCCGTCGTTAAAGCACATTACAGTTAGTAAAATCACGACCTCTAGTGGCCGCCGTCGTTAAACCACATAACAGTTAGTAAAATTACGACCTCTAGTGGCCGCCGTCGTTAAAGCACATTACAATTAGTAAAATTACGTCCTCTAGTGGCCGCCGTCGTTAAAGCACATTACAGTTAGTAAAATCACGACCTCTAGCGGCCGCCGTCGTTAAAGCACATTACAGTTAGTAAAATCCCGACCTCTAGCGGCCGCTGTCGTTAAAGCACATTACAGTTAGTAAAATCACGACCTCTAGCGTCCGCCGTCGTTAAAGCACATTACAATTAGTAAAATCACGACCTCTAGTGGCCGCCCAAGTTAAAGCACATTACAGTTAGTAAAATCACGACCTCTAGTGGCCGCCGTCGTTAAAGCACATTGCAGTTAGTAAAATCACGTCCTCTAGTGGCCGCCGTCGTTAAAGCACATTACAATTAGTAAAATCACTACCTCTAGCGGCCGCCGTCGTTAAAGCACATTACAATTAGTAAAATCACGACCTCTAGTGGCCGCCGTGGTTAAAGCACATTACAGTTAGTAAAATCACGACCTCTAGTGGCCACCGTCGTTAAAGCACATTACAGTTAGTAAAATCACGACCTCTAGTGGCCGCCGTCGTTAAAGCACATTACAGTTAGTAAAATCACGACCTCTAGTGGCCGCCGTCGTTAAAGCACATCACAGTTAGTAAAATCCCGACCTCTAGCGGCCGCCGTCGTTAAAGCACATTGCAGTTAGTGAAATCACGACCTCTAGCGGCCGACGTCGTTAAAGCACATTACAGTTAGTAAAATCCCGACCTCTAGTGGCCGCCGTCGTTAAAGCACATTACAGTTAGTAAAACCACGACCTCTAGTGGCCGCCGTCGTTAAAGCACATTACAGTTAGTAAAATCACGACCTCTAGTGGCCGCCGTCGTTAAAGCACATTACAATGAGTAAAATCCCGACCTCTAGTGGCCGCCGTCATTAAAGCACATTACAGTTAGTAAAATCACGACCTCTAGTGGCCGCCGTCATTAAAGCACATTACAGTTAGTAAAATCCCGACCTCTAGTGGTCGCCGTCGTTAAGGCACAGTGTGAAATAGTAATCGCGACCTCTAGTGTCCGTCGTCGTTAAAGCATAGTAGTAAAATCACAATGACGCTTAGCAGCAACAGTTACTCAAACACCTTCAATAGTAAAATGACACCGTCTAAAAGCACATAGCCGGAACATAGACAAACCGCATTACAGATAAAACACACACACAGGCAAACACACACACACGCACGCACGCACGCACGTACGCGCACACACACACACACACACACACACAATAGCGAACATACAACCATTCAACTGATACTGAACGGTAGAGATGTGTTGAAAAAAATTTAGATTCGTATCTTACCAAACGTTGGTGTTGGTGTTGGTGTTGAAGCGACAGGTAGAAGGTGTGGCGTGCTCGTTGTCTTTGTATCTGTTTTCATGTGAAAAAATAAATAAATAAATACAGCAGTGAAACGTAAACTATCACTCCAAAATGTTTTTTCCCACCTCCTATCAGCTGAGGCGTCTGGTGAATTAAAGAATCAACGAGCGGGTGCCCTACTCCTTGGACCTCTGACTGATCGTCTGTTTTCATACGCACAGGCGTTGAATAAAACAAAAAACATAGGTAGTTAAATATAAAATACATCGACAGATAGTGGTTAAAATACTTTTTTTTTATTGAACTGAATGTTTTGCTCTCACCGTTGAACAGTTGGAGTTCAATGAATGATCAGCATCCACAGGGTCCGGATGACTTCCCGGTCGTGTCTGATTTCCGGGTTCCGGGTGATCTTTTCATGCACACACACACACACACACACAAGTATTTCTTTCTTTTTGTTTTGGTATCCGGGGCGATGTCCGCGGCTTGTCTGTGGTTGCTGGCTGTGCTGATGGTGTCGGCGACGGTGGCTGTGGAGGTGCGGATAGCCCAGATGCCGACGTCGAGTCTTCAGCAGGGAACGGTCCGGATAGTAGATCCAGAGGTACTGAGGAAACCGGCGTCGATGTCTCCCACAAAGGCCAAGACCCAGAGGGGAGAGCTGAAACAGAATACCGACAACAACACAAATGTAAATACAATCTAGAAGCAAGACCTCGGATAGCAGTTAATATGATATTAATATAAACAGAGTGTAAATGTAGGGATCTACTAAGGATCAACATTTAAAGCGTAAAAACAAATAGTAAATCACTAGTGTATACTCTCATTAAACCACTTTACAATAAGTAAAATCACGACCTCTAGTGGACGCCGTCGTTAAACCACATTACAGTTAGTAAAATCGCGTCCTCTAGTGGCCGCCGTCGTTAAAGCACATTACAATTAGTAAAATCACGACCTCTAGCGGCCGCCGTCGTTAAAGCACATTGCAGTTAGTAAAATCACGACCTCTAGCGGCCGACGTCGTTAAAGCACATTACAGTTAGTAAAATCACGACCTCTAGCGGCCGCCGTCGTTAAAGCACATTACAATTAGTAAAATCACGACCTCTAGTGGACGCCGTCGTTTAACCACATTACAGTTAGTAAAATCACGACCTCTAGTGGACGCCGTCGTTAAAGCACATTACAGTTAGTAAAATCACGACCTCTAGTGGCCGCCGTCGTTAAACCACATAACAGTTAGTAAAATCACGACCTCTAGTGGCCGCCGTCGTTAAAGCACATTACAATTAGTAAAATTACGTCCTCTAGTGGCCGCCGTCGTTAAAGCACATTACAGTTAGTAAAATCACGACCTCTAGCGGCCGCCGTCGTTAAAGCACATTACAGTTAGTAAAATCACGACCTCTAGCGGCCGCTGTCGTTAAAGCACATTACAGTTAGTAAAATCACGACCTCTAGCGTCCGCCGTCGTTAAAGCACATTACAATTAGTAAAATCACGACCTCTAGTGGCCGCCCACGTTAAAGCACATTACAGTTAGTAAAATCACGACCTCTAGTGGCCGCCGTCGTTAAAGCACATTACAGTTAGTAAAATCACGTCCTCTAGTGGCCGCCGTCGTTAAAGCACATTACAATTAGTAAAATCACTACCTCTAGCGGCCGCCGTCGTTAAAGCACATTACAATTAGTAAAATCACGACCTCTAGTGGCCGCCGTGGTTAAAGCACATTACAGTTAGTAAAATCACGACCTCTAATGGCCACCGTCGTTAAAGCACATTACAGTTAGTAAAATCACGACCTCTAGTGGCCGCCGTCGTTAAAGCACATTACAGTTAGTAAAATCACGACCTCTAGTGGCCGCCGTCGTTAAAGCACATTACAGTTAGTAAAATCCCGACCTCTAGCGGCCGCCGTCGTTAAAGCACATTGCAGTTAGTAAAATCACGACCTCTAGCGGCCGACGTCGTTAAAGCACATTACAGTTAGTAAAATCCCGACCTCTAGTGGCCGCCGTCGTTAAAGCACATTACAGTTAGTAAAACCACGACCTCTAGTGGCCGCCGTCGTTAAAGCACATTACAGTTAGTAAAATCACGACCTCTAGTGGCCGCCGTCGTTAAAGCACATTACAATTAGTAAAATCACGACCTCTAGTGGCCGCCGTCATTAAAGCACATTACAGTTAGTAAAATCACGACCTCTATTGGCCGCCGTCATTAAAGCACATTACAGTTAGTAAAATCCCGACCTCTAGTGGTCGCCGTCGTTAAGGCACAGTGTGAAATAGTAATCGCGACCTCTAGTGTCCGTCGTCGTTAAAGCATAGTAGTAAAATCACAATGACGCTTAGCAGCAACAGTTACTCAAACACCTTCAATAGTAAAATGACACCGTCTAAAAGCACATAGCCGGAACATAGACAAACCGCATTACAGATAAAACACACACACACGCAAACACACACACACGCACGCACGCACGCACGTACGCGCACACACACACACACACACACACACAATAGCGAACATACAACCATTCAACTGATACTGAACGGTAGAGATGTGTTGAAAAAAATTGAGATTCGTATCTTACCAAACGTTGGTGTTGGTGTTGGTGTTGAAGCGACAGGTAGAAGGTGTGGCGTGCTCGTTGTCTTTGTATCTGTTTTCATGTGAAAAAATAAATAAATAAATACAGCAGTGAAACGTAAACTATCACTCCAAAATGTTTTTTCCCACCTCCTATCAGCTGAGGCGTCTGGTGAATTAAAGAATCAACGAGCGGGTGCCCTACTCCTTCGACCTCTGACTGATCGTCTGTTTTCATACGCACAGGCGTTGAATAAAACAAAAAACATAGGTAGTTAAATATAAAATACATCGACAGACTGTGGTTAAAATACTTTTTTTTAATTGAACTGAATGTTTTGCTCTCACCGTTGAACAGTTGGAGTTCAATGAATGATCAGCATCCACAGGGTCCGGATGACTTCCCGGTCGTGTCTGATTTCCGGGTTCCGGGTGATCTTTTCATGCACACACACACACACACACACAAGTATTTCTTTCTTTTTGTTTTGGTATCCGGGGCGATGTCCGCGGCTTGTCTGTGGTTGCTGGCTGTGCTGATGGTGTCGGCGACGGTGGCTGTGGAGGTGCGGATAGCCCAGATGCCGACGTCGAGTCTTCAGCAGGGAACGGTCCGGATAGTAGATCCAGAGGTACTGAGGAAACCGGCGTCGATGTCTCCCACAAAGGCCAAGACCCAGAGGGGAGAGCTGAAACAGAATACCGACAACAACACAAATGTAAATACAATCTAGAAGCAAGACCTCGGATAGCAGTTAATATGATATTAATATAAACAGAGTGTAAATGTAGGGATCTACTAAGGATCAACATTTAAAGCGTAAAAACAAATAGTAAATCACTAGTGTATACTCTCATTAAACCACTTTACAATAAGTAAAATCACGACCTCTAGTGGACGCCGTCGTTTAACCACATTACAGTTAGTAAAATCGCGACCTCTAGTGGCCGCCGTCGTTAAAGCACATTACAATTAGTAAAATCACGACCTCTAGCGGCCGCCGTCGTTAAAGCACATTGCAGTTAGTAAAATCACGACCTCTAGCGGCCGACGTCGTTAAAGCACATTACAGTTAGTAAAATCACGACCTCTAGCGGCCGCCGTCGTTAAAGCACATTACAATTAGTAAAATCACGTCCTCTAGTGGCCGCCGTCGTTAAAGCACATTACAGTTAGTAAAATCACGACCTCTAGTGGCCGCCGTCGTTAAAGCACATTACAATTAGTAAAATCACGACCTCTAGTGGCCGCCGTCGTTAAAGCACATTACAGTTAGTAAAATCACGACCTCTAGTGGCCGCCGTCATTAAAGCACATTACAGTTAGTAAAATCCCGACCTCTAGTGGTCGCCGTCGTTAAGGCACAGTGTGAAATAGTAATCGCGACCTCTAGTGTCCGTCGTCGTTAAAGCATAGTAGTAAAATCACAATGACGCTTAGCAGTAACAGTTACTCAAACACCTTCAATAGTAAAATGACACCGTCTAAAAGCACATAGCCGGAACATAGACAAACCGCATTACAGATAAAACACACACACACGCACACACACACACACGCACGCACGTACGCACGTACGCGCACACACACACACACAATAGCGAACATACAACCATTCAACTGATACTGAACGGTAGAGATGTGTTGAAAAAAATTGAGATTCGTATCTTACGTTGGTGTTGGTGTTGGTGTTGGTGTTGGTGTTGAAGCGACAGGTAGAAGGTGTGGCGTGCTCGTTGTCTTTGTATCTGTTTTCATGTGAAAAAATAAATAAATAAATACAGCAGTGAAACGTAAACTATCACTCCAAAATGTTTTTTCCCACCTCCTATCAGCTGAGGCGTCTGGTGAGTTAAAGAATCAACGAGCGGGTGCCCTACTCCTTCGACCTCTGACTGATCGTCTGTTTTCATACGCACAGGCGTTGAATAAAACAAAAAACATAGGTAGTTAAATATAAAATACATCGACAGACTGTGGTTAAAATACTTTTTTTTTATTGAACTGAATGTTTTGCTCTCACCGTTGAACAGTTGGAGCAACCCGTTCAATGAATGATCAGCATCCACAGGGTCCGGATAACTTCCCGGTCGTGTCTGATTTCCGGGTTCCGGGTGATCTTTTCATGCTCACACACACACACACACACACAAGTATTTCTTTCTTTTTGTTTTGGTATCCGGGGCGATGTCCGCGGCTTGTCTGTGGTTGCTGGCTGTGCTGATGGTGTCGGCGACGGTGGCTGTGGAGGTGCGGATAGCCCAGATGCCGACGTCGAGTCTTCAGCAGGGAACGGTCCGGATAGTAGATCCAGAGGTACTGAGGAAACCGGCGTCGATGTCTCCCACAAAGGCCAAGACCCAGAGGGGAGAGCCGAAACAGAATACCGACAACAATACAAATGTAAATACAATCTAGAAGCAAGACCTCGGATAGCAGTTAATATGATATTAATATAAACAGAGTGTAAATGTAGGGATCTACTAAGGATCAACATTTAAAGCGTAAAAACAAATAGTAAATCACTAGTGTATACTGTCATTAAACCACATTACAATTAGTAAAATCACGACCTCTAGTGGACGCCGTCGTTTAACCACATTACAGTTAGTAAAATCACGACCTCTAGTGGACGCCGTCGTTAAAGCACATTACAGTTAGTAAAATCCCGACCTCTAGTGGCCGCCGTCGTTAAAGCACATTACAATTAGTAAAATCACGACCTCTAGCGGCCGCCGTCGTTAAACCACATAACAGTTAGTAAAATCACGACCTCTAGTGGCCGCCGTCGTTAAAGCACATTACAGTTAGTAAAATCACGACGGCTAGTGGCCGCCGTCGTTAAAGCACATTACAGTTAGTGAAATCACGACCTCTAGCGGCCGCCGTCGTTAAAGCACATTACAGTTAGTAAAATCACGACCTCTAGCGGCCGCTGTCGTTAAAGCACATTACAGTTAGTAAAATCACGACCTCTAGCGTCCGCCGTCGTTAAAGCACATTACAATTAGTAAAATCACGACCTCTAGTGGCCGCCCTCATTAAAGCACATTACAGTTAGTAAAATCACGACCTCTAGTGGCCGCCGTAGTTAAAGCACATTACAGTTAGTAAAATCACGACCTCTAGTGGCCGCCGTCGTTAAAGCACATTACAATTAGTAAAATCACGACCTCTAGCGGCCGCCGTCGTTAAAGCACATTACAATTAGTAAAATCACGACCTCTAGTGGCCGCCGTCGTTAAAGCACATAACAGTTAGTAAAATCACGCCCTCTAGTGGCCGCCGTCGTTAAAGCACATTGCAGTTAGTAAAATCACGACCTCTAGTGGCCGCCGTCGTTAAAGCACATTACAATTAGTAAAATCACGACCTCTAGTGGCCACCGTCGTTAAAGCACATTACAGTTAGTAAAATCCCGACCTCTAGTGGCCGCCGTCGTTAAAGCACATTACAATTAGTAAAATCACGACCTCTAGCGGCCGCCGTCGTTAAAGCATAGTATTAAAATCACAATGACGCTTAGCAGCAACAGTTACTCAAACACCTTCAATAGTAAAATGACACCGTCTAAAAGCACATAGCCGGAACATAGACAAATCGCATTACAGATAAAACACACACACACGCACACACACACACACGCACGCACGCACGCACGTACGCACGTACGCGCACACACACACACACACACACACACAATAGCGAACATACAACCATTCAACTGATACTGAACGGTAGAGATGTGTTGAAAAAAATTGAGATTCGTATCTTACCAAACGTTGGTGTTGGTGTTGGTGTTGAAGCGACAGGTAGAAGGTGTGGCGTGCTCGTTGTCTTTGTATCTGTTTTCATGTGAAAAAATAAATAAATAAATACAGCAGTGAAACGTAAACTATCACTCCAAAATGTTTTTTCCCACCTCCTATCAGCTGAGGCGTCTGGTGAGTTAAAGAATCAACCAGCGGGTGCCCTACTCCTTCGACCTCTGACTGATCGTCTGTTTTCATACGCACAGGCGTTGAATAAAACAAAAAACATAGGTAGTTAAATATAAAATACATCGACAGACTGTGGTTAAAATACTTTTTTTTTATTGAACTGAATGTTTTGCTCTCACCGTTGAACAGTTGGAGCGACCCGTTCAATGAATGATCAGCATCCACAGGGTCCGGATGACTTCCCGGTCGTGTCTGATTTCCGGGTTCCGGGTGATCTTTTCATGCACACACACACACACACACACAAGTATTTCTTTCTTTTTGTTTTGGTATCCGGGGCGATGTCCGCGGCTTGTCTGTGGTTGCTGGCTGTGCTGATGGTGTCGGCGACGGTGGCTGTGGAGGTGCGGATAGCCCAGATGCCGACGTCGAGTCTTCAGCAGGGAACGGTCCGGATAGTAGATCCAGAGGTACTGAGGAAACCGGCGTCGATGTCTCCCACAAAGGCCAAGACCCAGAGGGGAGAGCTGAAACAGAATACCGACAACAACACAAATGTAAATACAATCTAGAAGCAAGACCTCGGATAGCAGTTAATATGATATTAATATAAACAGAGTGTAAATGTAGGGATCTACTAAGGATCAACATTTAAAGCGTAAAAACAAATAGTAAATCACGAGTGTATACTCTCATTAAACCACTTTACAATAAGTAAAATCACGTCCTCTAGTGGACGCCATCGTTAAACCACATTACAGTTAGTAAAATCGCGACCTCTAGTGGCCGCCGTCGTTAAAGCACATTACAATTAGTAAAATTACGTCCTCTAGTGGCCGCCGTCGTTAAAGCACATTACAATTAGTAAAATCACGACCTCTAGTGGCCGCCGTCGTTAAAGCACATTACAATTAGTAAAATCACGACCTCTAGTGGCCGCCGTCGTTAAAGCACATTACAGTTAGTAAAATCACGACCTCTAGTGGCCGCCGTCGTTAAAGCACATTACAATTAGTAAAATCACGACCTCTAGCGGCCGCCGTCGTTAAAGCACATTGCAGTTAGTAAAATCACGACCTCTAGCGGCCGACGTCGTTAAAGCACATTACAATTAGTAAAATCACGACCTCTAGTGGCCGCCGTCGTTAAAGCACATTACAGTTAGTAAAATCACGACCTCTAGTGGCCGGCGTCATTAAAGCACATTACAGTTAGTAAAATCCCGACCTCTAGTGGTCGCCGTCGTTAAGGCACAGTGTGAAATAGTAATCGCGACCTCTAGTGTCCGTCGTCGTTAAAGCATAGTAGTAAAATCACAATGACGCTTAGCAGCAACAGTTACTCAAACACCTTCAATAGTAAAATGACACCGTCTAAAAGCACATAGCCGGAACATAGACAAACCGCATTACAGATAAAACACACACACACGCACACACACACACACGCACGCACGCACGCACGTACGCACGTACGCGCACACACACACACACACACACACAATAGCGAACATACAACCATTCAACTGATACTGAACGGTAGAGATGTGTTGAAAAAAATTGAGATTCGTATCTTACGTTGGTGTTGGTGTTGGTGTTGAAGCGACAGGTAGAAGGTGTGGCGTGCTCGTTGTCTTTGTATCTGTTTTCATGTGAAAAAATAAATAAATAAATACAGCAGTGAAACGTAAACTATCACTCCAAAATGTTTTTTCCCACCTCCTATCAGCTGAGGCGTCTGGTGAGTTAAAGAATCAACGAGCGGGTGCCCTACTCCTTCGACCTCTGACTGATCGTCTGTTTTCATACGCACAGGCGTTGAATAAAACAAAAAACATAGGTAGTTAAATATAAAATACATCGACAGACTGTGGTTAAAATACTTTTTTTTTATTGAACTGAATGTTTTGCTCTCACCGTTGAACAGTTGGAGCGACCCGTTCAATGAATGATCAGCATCCACAGGGTCCGGATGACTTCCCGGTCGTGTCTGATTTCCGGGTTCCGGGTGATCTTTTCATGCACACACACACACACACACACACAAGTATTTCTTTCTTTTTGTTTTGCTATCCGGGGCGATGTCCGCGGCTTGTCTGTGGTTGCTGGCTGTGCTGATGGTGTCGGCGACGGTGGCTGTGGAGGTGCGGATAGCCCAGATGCCGACGTCGAGTCTTCAGCAGGGAATGGTCCGGATAGTAGATCCAGAGGTACTGAGGAAACCGGCGTCGATGTCTCCCACAAAGGCCAAGACCCAGAGGGGAGAGCTGAAACAGAATACCGACAACAATACAAATGTAAATACAATCTAGAAGCAAGACCTCGGATAGCAGTTAATATGATATTAATATAAACAGAGTGTAAATGTAGGAATCTACTAAGGATCAACATTTAAAGCGTAAAAACAAATAGTAAATCACTAGTGTATACTGTCATTAAACCACATTACAATTAGTAAAATCACGACCTCTAGTGGACGCCGTCGTTTAACCACATTACAGTTAGTAAAATCACGACCTCTAGTGGACGCCATCGTTAAAGCACATTACAATTAGTAAAATCACGACCTCTAGCGGCCGCCGTCGTTAAACCACATAACAGTTAGTAAAATCACGACCTCTAGTGGCCGCCGTCGTTAAAGCACATTACAATTAGTAAAATTACGTCCTCTAGTGGCCGCCGTCGTTAAAGCACATTACAGTTAGTAAAATCACGACCTCTAGCGGCCGCCGTCGTTAAAGCACATTACAGTTAGTAAAATCACGACCTCTAGCGGCCGCTGTCGTTAAAGCACATTACAGTTAGTAAAATCACGACCTCTAGCGTCCGCCGTCGTTAAAGCACATTACAATTAGTAAAATCACGACCTCTAGTGGCCGCCCTCATTAAAGCACATTACAGTTAGTAAAATCCCGACCTCTAATGGCCGCCGTCGTTAAAGCACATTACAGTTAGTAAAATCACGACCTCTAGTGGCCGCCGTCGTTAAAGCACATTACAATTAGTAAAATCACGACCTCTAGCGGCCGTCGTCGTTAAAGCACATTACAATTAGTAAAATCACGACCTCTAGTGGCCGCCGTGGTTAAAGCACATTACAGTTAGTAAAATCACGACCTCTAGCGGCCGTCGTCGTTAAAGCATAGTATTAAAATCACAATGACGCTTAGCAGCAACAGTTACTCAAACACCTTCAATAGTAAAATGACACCGTCTAAAAGCACATAGCCGGAACATAGACAAACCGCATTACAGATAAAACACACACACACGCACACACACACACACGCACGCACGCACGCACGTACGCGCACACACACACACACACACACACACACACACACACACAATAGCGAACATACAACCATTCAACTGATACTGAACGGTAGAGATGTGTTGAAAAAAATTGAGATTCGTATCTTACCAAACGTTGGTGTTGGTGTTGGTGTTGAAGCGACAGGTAGAAGGTGTGGCGTGCTCGTTGTCTTTGTATCTGTTTTCATGTGAAAAAATAAATAAATAAATACAGCAGTGAAACGTAAACTATCACTCCAAAATGTTTTTTCCCACCTCCTATCAGCTGAGGCGTCTGGTGAGTTAAAGAATCAACGAGCGGGTGCCCTACTCCTTCGACCTCTGACTGATCGTCTGTTTTCATACGCACAGGCGTTGAATAAAACAAAAAACATAGGTAGTTAAATATAAAATACATCGACAGACTGTGGTTAAAATACTTTTTTTTTATTGAACTGAATGTTTTGCTCTCACCGTTGAACAGTTGGAGCAACCCGTTCAATGAATGATCAGCATCCACAGGGTCCGGATAACTTCCCGGTCGTGTCTGATTTCCGGGTTCCGGGTGATCTTTTCATGCACACACACACACACACACACAAGTATTTCTTTCTTTTTGTTTTGGTATCCGGGGCGATGTCCGCGGCTTGTCTGTGGTTGCTGGCTGTGCTGATGGTGTCGGCGACGGTGGCTGTGGAGGTGCGGATAGCCCAGATGCCGACGTCGAGTCTTCAGCAGGGAACGGTCCGGATAGTAGATCCAGAGGTATTGAGGAAACCGGCGTCGATGTCTCCCACAAAGGCCAAGACCCAGAGGGGAGAGCTGAAACAGAATACCGACAACAATACAAATGTAAATACAATCTAGAAGCAAGACCTCGGATAGCAGTTAATATGATATTAATATAAACAGAGTGTAAATGTAGGAATCTACTAAGGATCAACATTTAAGGCGTAAAAACAAATAGTAAATCACTAGTGTATACTGTCATTAAACCACATTACAATTAGTAAAATCACGACCTCTAGTGGACGCCGTCGTTTAACCACATTACAGTTAGTAAAATCACGACCTCTAGTGGACGCCATCGTTAAAGCACATTAAAGTTAGTAAAATCACGACCTCTAGTGGCCGCCATCGTTAAAGCACATTACAATTAGTAAAATCACGACCTCTAGCGGCCGCCGTCGTTAAACCACATTACAGTTAGTAAAATCACGACCTCTAGCGGCCGCTGTCGTTAAAGCACATTACAGTTAGTAAAATCACGACCTCTAGCGTCCGCCGTCGCTAAAGCACATTACAATTAGTAAAATCACGACCTCTAGTGGCCGCCCTCATTAAAGCACATTACAGTTAGTAAAATCACGACCTCTAGTGGCCGCCGTCGTTAAAGCACATTACAATTAGTAAAATCACTACCTCTAGCGGCCGCCGTCGTTAAAGCACATTACAATTAGTAAAATATCGACCTCTAGTGGCCGCCGTGGTTAAAGCACATTACAGTTAGTAAAATCACGACCTCTAGTGGCCGACCTCGTTAAAGCACATTACAGTTAGTAAAATCACGACCTCTAGTGGCCGCCGTCGTTAAAGCACATTACAGTTAGTAAAATCACGACCTCTAGTGGCCGCCGTCGTTAAAGCACATTACAGTTAGTAAAATCACGACCTCTAGCGGCCGCCGTCGTTAAAGCACATTGCAGTTAGTAAAATCACGACCTCTAGCGGCCGACGTCGTTAAAGCACATTACAGTTAGTAAAATCCCGACCTCCAGTGGCCGCCGTCGTTAAAGCACATTACAGTTAATAAAACCACGTCCTCTAGTGGCCGCCGTCGTTAAAGCACATTACAGTTAGTAAAATCACGACCTCTAGTGGCCGCCGTCGTTAAAACACATTACAATTAGTAAAATCACGACCTCTAGTGGCCGCCGTTGTTAAAGCACATTACAGTTAGTAAAATCACGACCTCTAGTGGCCGCCGTCGTTAAAGCACATTACAGTTAGTAAAATCCCGACCTCTAGTGGTTGCCGTCGTTAAGGCACAGTGTGAAATAGTAATCGCGACCTCTAGTGTCCGTCGTCGTTAAAGCATAGTAGTAAAATCACAATGACGCTTAGCAGCAACAGTTACTCAAACACCTTCAATAGTAAAATGACACCGTCTAAAAGCACATAGCCGGAACATAGACAAACCGCATTACAGATAAAACACACACACACGCACACACACACACACGCACGCACGCACGCACGTACGCGCACACACACACACACACACACACACAATAGCGAACATACAACCATTCAACTGATACTGAACGGTAGAGATGTGTTGAAAAAAATTGAGATTCGTATCTTACCAAACGTTGGTGTTGGTGTTGGTGTTGAAGCGACAGGTAGAAGGTGTGGCGTGCTCGTTGTCTTTGTATCTGTTTTCATGTGAAAAAATAAATAAATAAATACAGCAGTGAAACGTAAACTATCACTCCAAAATGTTTTTTCCCACCTCCTATCAGCTGAGGCGTCTGGTGAGTTAAAGAATCAACGAGCGGGTGCCCTACTCCTTCGACCTCTGACTGATCGTCTGTTTTCATACGCACAGGCGTTGAATAAAACAAAAAACATAGGTAGTTAAATATAAAATACATCGACAGACTGTGGTTAAAATACTTTTTTTTTATTGAACTGAATGTTTTGCTCTCACCGTTGAACAGTTGGAGCGACCCGTTCAATGAATGATCAGCATCCACAGGGTCCGGATGACTTCCCGGTCGTGTCTGATTTCCGGGTTCCGGGTGATCTTTTCATGCACACACACACACACACACACAAGTATTTCTTTCTTTTTGTTTTGGTATCCGGGGCGATGTCCGCGGCTTGTCTGTGGTTGCTGGCTGTGCTGATGGTGTCGGCGACGGTGGCTGTGGAGGTGCGGATAGCCCAGATGCCGACGTCGAGTCTTCAGCAGGGAACGGTCCGGATAGTAGATCCAGAGGGACTGAGGAAACCGGCGTCGATGTCTCCCACAAAGGCCAAGACCCAGAGGGGAGAGCTGAAACAGAATACCGACAACAACACAAATGTAAATACAATCTAGAAGCAAGACCTCCGATAGCAGTTAATATGATATTAATATAAACAGAGTGTAAATGTAGGGATCTACTAAGGATCAACATTTAAAGCGTAAAAACAAATAGTAAATCACTAGTGTATACTCTCATTAAACCACTTTACAATAAGTAAAATCACGACCTCTAGTGGACGCCATCGTTAAACCACATAACAGTTAGTAAAATCACGACCTCTAGTGGCCGCCGTCGTTAAAGCACATTACAATTAGTAAAATTACGTCCTCTAGTGGCCGCCGTCGTTAAAGCACATTACAGTTAGTAAAATCACGACCTCTAGCGGCCGCCGTCGTTAAAGCACATTACAGTTAGTAAAATCACGTCCTCTAGCGGCCGCTGTCGTTAAAGCACATTACAGTTAGTAAAATCACGACCTCTAGCGTCCGCCGTCGTTAAAGCACATTACAATTAGTAAAATCACGACCTCTAGTGGCCGCCCTCATTAAAGCACATTACAGTTAGTAAAATCCCGACCTCTAGTGGCCGCCGTCGTTAAAGCACATTACAGTTAGTAAAATCACGACCTCTAGCCGCCGTCGTTAAAGCACATTACAGTTAGTAAAATCACGACCTCTAGTGGCCGCCGTCGTTAAAGCACATTACAATTAGTAAAATCACGACCTCTAGCGGCCGCCGTCGTTAAAGCATAGTATTAAAATCACAATGACGCTTAGCAGCAAAAGTTACTCAAACACCTTCAATAGTAAAATTACACCGTCTAAAAGCACATAGCCGGAACATAGACAAACCGCATTACAGATAAAACACACACACACGCACACACACACACACACACACACACACACACACAATAGCGAACATACAACCATTCAACTGATACTGAACGGTAGAGATGTGTTGAAAAAAATTGAGATTCGTATCTTACCAAACGTTGGTGTTGGTGTTGAAGCGACAGGTAGAAGGTGTGGCGTGCTCGTTGTCTTTGTATCTGTTTTCATGTGAAAAAATAAATAAATAAATACAGCAGTGAAACGTAAACTATCACTCCAAAATGTTTTTTCCCACCTCCTATCAGCTGAGGCGTCTGGTGAGTTAAAGAATCAACGAGCGGGTGCCCTACTCCTTCGACCTCTGACTGATCGTCTGTTTTCATACGCACAGGCGTTGAATAAAACAAAAAACATAGGTAGTTAAATATAAAATACATCGACAGACTGTGGTTAAAATACTTTTTTTTTATTGAACTGAATGTTTTGCTCTCACCGTTGAACAGTTGGAGCGACCCGTTCAATGAATGATCAGCATCCACAGGGTCCGGATGACTTCCCGGTCGTGTCTGATTTCCGGGTTCCGGGTGATCTTTTCATGCACACACACACACACACACACACACAAGTATTTCTTTCTTTTTGTTTTGCTATCCGGGGCGATGTCCGCGGCTTGTCTGTGGTTGCTGGCTGTGCTGATGGTGTCGGCGACGGTGGCTGGGGAGGTGCGGATAGCCCAGATGCCGACGTCGAGTCTTCAGCAGGGAACGGTCCGGATAGTAGATCGAGAGGTACTGAGGAAACCGGCGTCGATGTCTCCCACAAAGGCCAAGACCCAGAGGGGAGAGCTGAAACAGAATACCGACAACAATACAAATGTAAATACAATCTAGAAGCAAGACCTCGGATAGCAGTTAATATGATATTAATATAAACAGAGTGTAAATGTAGGGATCTACTAAGGATCAACATTTAAAGCGTAAAAACAAATAGTATATCACTAGTGTATACTGTCATTAAACCACATTACAATTAGTAAAATCACGACCTCTAGTGGACGCCGTCGTTTAACCACATTACAGTTAGTAAAATCACGACCTCTAGTGGCCGCCGTCGTTAAAGCACATAACAGTTAGTAAAATCTCGACCTCTATTGGCCGCCGTCGTTAAAGCACATTACAATTAGTAAAATCACGACCTCTAGTGGCCGCCCTCATTAAAGCACATTACAGTTAGTAAAATCACGACCTCTAGTGGCCGCCGTCGTTAAAGCACATTACAGTTAGTAAAATCACGACCTCTAGCGTCCGCCGTCGTTAAAGCACATTGCAGTTAGTAAAATCACGTCCTCTAGCGGCCGGTGTCGTTAAAGCACATGACAGTTAGTAAAATCACGACCTCTAGTGGCCGCCGTCGTTAAAGCATAGTGTAAATTAGTAATCCCGACCTCTAGTGGTCGCCATCGTTAAAGCATAGTGTGAAATAGTAATCTCGACCTCACGTGGCCGCCGTCGTTAAAGCATAGTGTGAAATAGTAATCGCGACCTCTAGTGTCCGTCGTCGTTAAAGCATAGTAGTAAAATCACAATGACGCTTAGCAGCAACAGTTACTCAAACACCTTCAATAGTAAAATGACACCGTCTAAAAGCACATCGCCGGAACATAGACAAACCGCATTACAGATAAAACACACACACACGCACACACACACGCACGCACGCACGTACGCACGCACGCGCACACACACACACACACACACACACACACACACAATAGCGAACATACAACCATTCAACTGATACTGAACGGTAGAGATGTGTTGAAAAAAATTGAGATTCGTATCTTACCAAACGTTGGTGTTGGTGTTGGTGTTGAAGCGACAGGTAGAAGGTGTGGCGTGCTCGTTGTCTTTGTATCTGTTTTCATGTGAAAAAATAAATAAATAAATACAGCAGTGAAACGTAAACTATCACTCCAAAATGTTTTTTCCCACCTCCTATCAGCTGAGGCGTCTGGTGAGTTAAAGAATCAACGAGCGTGTGCCCTACTCCTTCGACCTCTGACTGATCGTCTGTTTTCATACGCACAGGCGTTGAATAAAACAAAAAACATAGGTAGTTAAATATAAAATACATCGACAGACTGTGCTTAAAATACTTTTTTTTTATTGAACTGAATGTTTTGCTCTCACCGTTGAACAGTTGGAGCGACCCGTTCAATGAATGATCAGCATCCACAGGGTCCGGATGACTTCCCGGTCGTGTGTGAATTCCGGGTTCCGGGTGATCTTTTCATGCACACACACACACACACACACACACACACACACACACACACACACACACACACACACACACACACACACACACACACACACACACACACATACGCATGTATATACACTTAATAAATACCGCTATTCTTTACCTAGTTATCGTAATTATGATTAGAATCGCTGTCTCCTTCTCACCAATGACTCGCGCCGGTCCTGTCTTCCGTGCCGAATTATACCGTCGCTTACGGCTCAGAGAGCGTTGATTACTCCCCTTCGCTCGATTTCCTGTACTCTGCCCCGGACGAACTCGTCCTCGCTGTCGATTATTATAATACACGGCGTGTTCTGAGCCTCGGTGCCGCTGTCTTGAAGACTCGCTCTCGGAGTCACAGCCGACAGATCCGCACGGGCATCTCCGTCTTCAAAAGTTACACGCATTAACCGCTCAAGCTCCTCAGCGCCGATCAGCGTCTCCGGGAAGTTATTCGCGGAGGCGATAATATCTGAAAAATAGAAGTGCGGCTGTTGTAACACATAATAGAGATATTAACAACGAATTATAAAATAATTCAATATTTTTACCAGTATCACTCTGCGTTAAATGAACATCACACAGATGAGTGACGACGTCTGTCAATGAAAAGAGACATGGTACGTGATAAACATGGCGTAACGTTTTTATTATACTTATATATGTAAATGTAAATACATAGATACACATATATGTATATACTTATATGTATACTGTATAGATATAGATAGATGGATAGATAGACAGATAAATATTCACCTACGACGTGCAGAGGAAGAGGCATCCATGGGTAGTCTGGAGTCCTTTTGGAAAGGAGGATGAAGTTCTGGAAGGTCTGGTCAGCAGCGAAGGTTACCCCGGAACTGATGTAAAATGTGGTCTGAATCGGATCACCTAAATACTCCGTCCGTGTGGGTAGGTCCTAGGTGACGTCTTTGTTGATTTGGATCGGGTCACCCACTCTGCCATTGTCGCCAATTAAAGACAGATGTATAAATATTCTAAAGGTGTTTCCAGATGTGGTGGAGACAGCACAAGATCTGGAATTTGACCCATGACGACCTGGACCATAAGAAGACCAGGATCAATGTCTGCTAGGTAGCTCAGAGGTATGAACCGCGGCGACGTAAAACAAATAATCAGATGGAGAACGGACATGGTGACAGAAGCAGGATGCCAAAAAAAGAATGGCTTGGGTCATCCGCTCTGCCATTGTCGCCAATTAAAGACAGATGTATAAATATTCGAAAGGTGTTTCCAGATGTGGTGGAGACGGCACAAGATCTGGAATTTGACCCATGACGACCTGGACCGTAAGAAGACCAGGATCAATCAGTGGAGACTGCAACTCCAAAATGAACTGAAATGTGTAATAAAAGGGGTCAGGGCCTGAGATAGTCTTTGTCACTCTACACCATCGGAGCTGAGGCAAAGCCAGGTGTAGTTGCGGGCCCAGAGCTCTGTTAGGGTAATTAGACGCCTCTGTCAGGGTGTAAATTCTTTTGGATTTTAAGTTGGGGTGTTTTTGGTTGTCATTCTCACGAGAAAACGAACACGTGGAAGGTACAGAAGTGTATTTCCTACAGCCTAAACAATGTTGTCTGAAGACAATGAGGTCCGCCTTCAGACTGTCTCTTTTGAAGATTCAACCGTCCAGGAAAGAACTCGCGTCTCCGCAGCAAATTAACTGGTTATCACAGACTCTAAAAATGCATCGTTTCAAACTCACACAGGGTGTAAAATTAAATAGACTGATTCAACAGAAACTCATATGAGTTGAATAGCTGTGTCATTTGAACTAATGCTGAAAACTAAAGTATTTCTTTCTTTTTTGTTTTATCCTTGTTCACTCAACCTTATTTTCTGAAAACTAAAAGTATTTCTTTCTTTTGTTCTATTCTGAAAACTAAAAGTATTTCTCAAACAAGTACAAATTATCTGTTTAAACGCATTTTGAAAAAATGGTGCATGAGTTGGGTAGCTGTGTCGTTTGAACTATTAGTGAAGACTAAAAAGTGTTTTCTTTCTACTGTTTTATCTTGAAGAAATATTTCAAGAATGAAAAACTTCTTCATAAGATGTTAAATAACTTCTAAAATGTTTAAACCCGAAATAATATTGTAGCTACTAACGTGTTTTGATTATTTAGCCTACAATGCAGAGACAGTTCAAACATTGACTAATGCTGAAAACGAAAAGTATTTCTTTCTTTTTGTTTTGGTATCCGGGGCGATGTCCGCGGCTTGTCTGTGGTTGCTGGCGGTGCTGATGGTGTCGGCGACGGTGGCTGTGGAGGTGCGGATAGCCCAGATGCCGACGTCGAGTCTTCAGCAGGGAACGGTCCGGATAGTAGATCCAGAGGTACTGAGGAAACCGGCGTCGATGTCTCCCACAAAGGCCAAGACCCAGAGGGGAGAGCTGAAACAGAATACCGACAACAACACAAATGTAAATACAATCTAGAAGCAAGACCTCGGATAGCAGTTAATATGATATTAATATAAACAGAGTGTAAATGTAGGGATCTACTAAGGATCAACATTTAAAGCGTAAAAACAAATAGTAAATCACTAGTGTATACTCTCATTAAACCACTTTACAATAAGTAAAATCACGACCTCTAGTGGCCGCCGTCGTTAAACCACATTACAGTTAGTAAAATCAGGACCTCTAGTGGCCGCCGTCGTTAAAGCACATTACAATTAGTAAAATCACGACCTCTAGCGGCCGCCGTCGTTAAACCACATTACAGTTAGTAAAATCACGACCTCTAGTGGACGCCGTCGTTAAACCACATTACAATTAGTAAAATCACGACCTCTAGTGGTCGCCGTCGTTAAAGCACATTACAGTTAGTAAAATCACGACCTCTAGTGGCCGCCGCCGTTAAAGCACATTACAATTAGTAAAATCACGACCTCTAGTGGCCGCCGTCGTTAAAGCACATTACAGTTAGTAAAATCACGACCTCTAGTGGCCGCCGTCGTTAAAGCACATTACAGTTAGTAAAATCACGACCTCTAGTGGCCGCCGTCATTAAAGCACATTACAGTTAGTAAAAATCACGACCTCTAGTGGCCGCCGTCGTTAAAGCACATTACAGTTAGTAAAATCACGACCTCTAGCGGCCGGCGTCGTTAAAGCACATTACAGTTAGTAAAATCACGACCTCTAGCGGCCGCCGTCGTTAAAGCACATTACAGTTAGTAAAATCACGACCTCTAGTGGCCGCCGTCGTTAAAGCATAGTGTGAAATAGTAATCTCGACCTCACGTGGCCGCCGTCGTTAAAGCATAGTGTGAAATAGTAATCGCGACCTCTAGTGTCCGTCGTCGTTAAAGCATAGTAGTAAAATCACAATGACGCTTAGCAGCAACAGTTACTCAAACACCTTCAATAGTAAAATGACACCGTCTAAAAGCACATCGCCGGAACATAGACAAACCGCATTACAGATAAAACACACACACACGCACGCACGCACGTACGCGCACACACACACACACACACACACACACACACACACACAATAGCGAACATACAACCATTCAACTGATACTGAACGGTAGAGATGTGTTGAAAAAAATTGAGATTCGTATCTTCCCAAACGTTGGTGTTGGTGTTGGTGTTGAAGCGACAGGTAGAAGGTGTGGCGTGCTCGTTGTCTTTGTATCTGTTTTCATGTGAAAAAATAAATAAATAAATACAGCAGTGAAACGTAAACTATCACTCCAAAATGTTTTTTCCCACCTCCTATCAGCTGAGGCGTCTGGTGAGTTAAAGAATCAACGAGCGTGTGCCCTACTCCTTCGACCTCTGACTGATCGTCTGTTTTCATACGCACAGGCGTTGAATAAAACAAAAAACATAGGTAGTTAAATATAAAATACATCGACAGACTGTGCTTAAAATACTTTTTTTTTATTGAACTGAATGTTTTGCTCTCACCGTTGAACAGTTGGAGCGACCCGTTCAATGAATGATCAGCATCCACAGGGTCCGGATGACTTCCCGGTCGTGTCTGATTTCCGGGTTCCGGGTGACCTTTTCATGCACACACACACACACACACACACACACACACACACACACACACACACACACACACACACACACACACACACACATACGCATCTATATACACTTAATAAATACCGCTATTCTTTACCTAGTTATCGTAATTATGATTAGAATCGCTGTCTCCTTCTCACCAATGACTCGCGCCGGTCCTGTCTTCCGTGCCGAATTAACCGTCGCTTACGGCTCAGAGAGCGTTGGTTACTCCCCTTCGATCGATTTCCTGTACTCGGCCCCGGACGAACTCGTCCTCGCTGTCGATTATTATAATACACGGCGTGTTCTGAGCCTCGGTGCCGCTGACTTGAAGACTCGCTCTCAGATTCACAGCCGACAGATCCGCACGGGCATCTCCGTCTTCAAAAGTTACACGCATTAACCGCTCAAGCTCCTCAGCGCCGATCAGCGTCTCCGGGAAGTTATTCGCGGAGGCGATAATATCTGAAAAATAGAAGTGCGGCTGTTGTAACACATAATAGAGATATTAACAACGAATTATAAAATAATTCAATATTTTTACCAGTATCACTCTGCGTTAAATGAACGTCACACAGATGAGTGACGACGTCTGTCAATGAAAAGAGACATGGTACGTGATAAACATGGCGTAACGTTTTTATTATACTTATATATGTAAATGTAAATACATAGATACACATATATGTATATACCTATATGTATACTGTATAGATATAGATAGATGGATAGATAGATAAATATTCACCTACGACGTGCAGAGGAAGAGGCATCCATGGGTAGTCTGGAGTCCTTTTGGAAAGGAGGATGAAGTTCTGGAAGGTCTGGTCAACAGCGAAGGTTACCCCGGAACTGATGTAAAATGTGGTATGTTTCGGTGTCTGAGAAAGAGTCAGGCATAATGCCTGTTGTCACACCGCTGTTTACCCCTTTTTTAAGTATTTCCTGAGTAAGTAAAATTGCATCGTTTAAAACTCACACAGGGTGTAAAATTAAATAGACTGATTCAACAGAAACTCATATGAGTTGAATAGCTGTGTTATTTGAACTAATGCTGAAAACTAAAGTATTTCTTTCTTTTGTTTTATCCTTGTTCACTCAACCTTATTTTCTGAAAACTAAAAGTATTTCTTTCTTTTGTTCTATTCTGAAAACTAAAAGTATTTCTCAAACAAGTACAAATTATCTGTTTAAACGCATTTTGAAAAATGGTGCATGAGTTGGGTAGCTGCGTCGTTTGAACTATTAGTGAAGACTAAGAAGTGTTTTCTTTCTACTGTTTTATCTTTAAGAAATATTTCAAGAATGAAAAACTTCTTCATAAGATGTTAAATAACTTCTAAAATGTTTAAACCCGAAATAATATTGTAGCTACTAATGTGTTTTGATTATTTAGCCTGCAATGCAGAAACAGTTCAAACATTGACTAATGCTGAAAACTAAAAGTATTTCTTTCTTTTTGTTTTACCCCTTTTTTTTTACCCACACCCCTAAGGTAATCCTCCCGGTGTCTCATCACACACCCACCCTCCCGCTGACCCTGCCTGACCCTTGCGTCTGTGAGGATGTGGCTGACCCCCACCCCCTGCATCACACAAGGGTGAAGCTACCCCTTGGACCTTCATTATTTTAATTTCCTGTTGATATAAAAATGGGGAGGGTAATTATTTTAATTTCTTTTTGATATAAAAAGGGGTGGGGTTTATTACTTCCGGAAGGGGAGGGTTTTATTACTCCCGGGGGACCATCAATCATACAGATTTGACATATAGTGGTCTCCTTCATCTCTCTGTCTATTTATAGAATCCCAAATCAAAAAATGCAGAGGAAAACATGAACTCAGCGGCAGATGGTTCCTGTGAGCATGTTTACAAATCAGGTTTCAGCACAGTCTGAGGTGCAAGAGAGACAAGGTTTCCCACCTCCCTGCCTGTTACCATCTGCAGCTCTCTGTACTCTCTGGGCACCGAGCGAGCAACACGCACCAAAACTGCACACATTAAAAACGCAGCTCAAGATTGCATGACGCTTATTGACTCAGTGCTTGAAACAGACCCAACTCAAAGGAGGTTTCAGAACACAGTGATGGGCCCTGGTATGTTGTGTTTCATTTGAACGAAACAGTAAATAGAGCCGTGCTTGTTGTTCAGTATAAAATAAGGAAAGACAGTCCCCACGAAGTGGATTCAAGATCATTGCCATTGCAATCACACACACAGTCAAAGAGCCTCTGGGAGGAGGAAATGCTTTTCTGCGAGATTTCACTAAATAGCTTCACGATTGCTTTCATTGCTACTTCCTGCCACTGCATATGTTTGATTTCCCTTAAGTTTCTCAGATAAATGTCTCATAAATGTCACAAGATGCAGATCAGTCAATTCAGTCAATAGAAGCTGTGAAATCCTACAGTATATTAACTTCCTGTCCACTTTTCCATGACCACCTGAACTTACTCCCAGGTTGTCCCACGACTTTTGACTTCCATACTTAGCAAAGATGACCACACAAAAATGCTACGCTGATTCGACATTAGCATCATGAATAATAACCGTTTTATAGCACAGTACCCTTGTAATGCTCTTTCGTGGCAACAGCTCTTACACTTCTGTGTTCTCATAACTACGATCTACATATGTCTGTTATTAGCATTATCATTAGCATTTATAAACAGAATGTATAAACAAGGAAACCAAAGGGAAAATGTAAATTATGCACTAATAAAACATGTTTTTTGATTATACATTATTACATATACATTATTATTACATATTTAAGTACATTATAACGGGTGATTCTTAATGTTCTGTACGTTATAAATATTGGAGGGTCTTCATAAGAGGTATTATGGAAACCACTTGGGCATTAAGTCTTTAGCAGAGTCACACAGAGCTCATCTCTAGGGTTTAAAGGCATCATGCATAACAATAGTGAATTATTATTCATGTTTTCAGGATATAGGGTCAAAAATGAGAAAAGCATATGTCATCCAATTAAAAGGGGTAGGCTTCAAGAACCTGCACTTTGATTTAAAGAATCTTGTTTTAAATCTCTCTGCGTTCATGTGGCTGCACATTTCAATCCTTGATATGTAATGCATATGGCAGAATTGACAATAAATCCTCTACCTTTACCTTCACGCACGACTCTAGTCAAATCTGACCTTCAGAGGTGGAGAAATTTAAAAAGAAAAAAAAAAATCATTGATAAACTACAGCAAGTGATTTTGTTTGGAGTGGGAAGTCTCCTCGGGTCAGCAGATCGTTACTCCATAAGTGTAAATTCAAAACAGTTTTATTATTGAGCCTCTTATATTCATAAAATCTGCTGTCTTACTGATGTTTACCTTAGTCCAAACTGGAAATGTTTTCATGCTCATCCTCTATTAATGCTCCAGTATATTCCTCACTGCCTATGAAAAGACCTACCAATGTCAAGAATCCCAAGGTTACGTTCCATGCTATTAAAGTTTGCTCCCAATTTCAGAAGCGCTGTAAATATAATTCAGCCACTCAGAATTCTGGCCCAAAAAGAGAATCGTGTGTTTCCTCCCTCTTACTTGGAGAAATGCTTGTCACGCTCGTACAATAGTCTCTCAAAACAATACCAAATCATATATTTTGTCTAAAATAAATAAAAAAATAAAAACTTTCACAGGTTTCCTTCTCTACCTCCTGACTCAGCAACAATCTACTCAGCCCTAGAAGAGAATTGTTTCTGAAATATATTAATGAGATTGAGGTCAAAAACGAGAGGAGCATACAACAGGGAATCAGGTTTTCAAATAGATGAAAGTTGGTGGGAGAAAACGGTCACTGAATTTCAGTAAGTTACATCATGCGCATGCCCGATCTTTATTCATTTCAAGGTCATATGTGGGGTCCCCTTCAGCAAAGATACAAATAAACATTTCAATATTACTATTAATAGCTATGGGAGAAGGAAAACACGCCTAAAATTTCCCTTTATGCCTTTACCATCAATAAAATTTGTCAAACGCCTTGTTTTTCTGCGCTTAAATTGGCCGCAGATACAAAGATGGTGACGTGTGATCCAGTTACACCATACAAAGGGCGTTTCTTTTCTCTTGTTTTTATTAAATGCAGTAATTTCAAGTGACGGTGCAAGCAAGCCGAGGTCAAGCACCAGCAGGTTAGTGACGTGCAGGTGCAAAAGACGATGTGATTCAAATGTTAGGATCAGGACGTTGGTCCTTCAGGGCCATCCATAAAGTATCAACAGGAGTCACAGGTGAAGAAGAAGAAGATTTCGTCCTGGAGTATATTAATTCCGATTGTGGTGTTTTTCGTACTCTGTTAACCATACCGATGGATGCTTGGAGTGAGACAATCCAGGAGATTTCTCCAAAAATCGACGGTCTCTTCTACCATAGCCGCTTATGGAATGATGCCCTTGTGTTTTAGGACCGCCCCACCCTGGACCGCCTACTTGTTGATGGCTGTTATAAAGAGGATTTTTTCCAGAGCAACACCATGCAGACGTACCTGTTGGAACAAGACCGTCCAAGACAACGATGAGGCCAGAAGGTGTTCCGAGACGTATCGTCACTACCTTCCTCGGAGCTGCTACAGGCGGCCCCGGGTACGGGATGAACAACTCCTCGCCGTCACCTCTACATCCTGCGGTAGAACACGTTGCGGCTGACGGTCATAAGTACGAGGGTTCTAACAACGACATGACAGACGGAGCCCGTCCTTCATTGGACGTCAAAGACGACACAGACGACTCTGTTGCAACTGAAATGCAAGATGTGGATGACGAGGAGGAACCTGTAGGGAAGGCAGCAACCGCCTGCCCCGGGAACGAAACTGTCGACGTGCATCCGCCTGCTTTATCCACTGCTTCTCAAGACCAAGAACCAGCAGCTAATGATGACACGGATGGATGGATAAGCGGTTTCTTCTTGAAAGCTTTAAAGACAGTTGTATTTCATCTACTAGGTAAAACCATACGCAGGTATTGGAGGGAGATCTGCTACGGTTGCCAAGTAGACCATCCCAGCCAACTACAACACAGCTGTCTTGAAGAGATGGAGGATGATTTCTACCGCCTTAATTTCCACCCGTTGATGAAGAGACTCTGTAACAAGAACTTTCTGCCTGCTGTACAACACTACTTGACCCTGAATGACGTACAACCGGGGAAAATGAGAACGAAGGCTACGGCTGAGACAGTCTTGCTCGAAATGAGGTGTCGAAAATCAACTGTCTGGAATGAATACATCAAACATGAGCCTGAGGATCTTCTAATTGAACGTCTGGAATCAGCAAGTAGAATCTGGAATAGAACGCCGGTCCTGGGCGATGTCACAAACACGAGATTCCCTTGTATGTGATGTTTATTTTTTTTTACTCTTTTACTGTCTTTGTATAACATTACGTTTGAATCCTTACATAACCTGTGGAATAAAAAACATTAAGAAGTATATTTGGATCTCAGCTCATTCATTTCTCGTTTAACATGACGGTGAAACACATCATTAAAAGAGTTTATTACAATCCTCTTCACCCCGGGACCTCTGGAGGTGTGAGTCGCCTTCGTCCAGGGGTGCAGGTTGAGACTGGAAAACCAGTCAGTTCTAAATCTATTAAAGATTTTTTTATCAAAACAGGATGCCTACACCCTGCATAAACCAGCCAGAGTAAACTTTCCGAGATACAGAGTATTTGTTCACAGGCCTCTTCAACAATTCCAGGCCGACCTATGCGACATGCAGGCGTTGGCTAGATATAACGACGATCAAAATTACTTGTTGACCGTTATAGATGTATTTTCAAAGAGGGCATATGTACGCGTTTTAAAAAGAAAGACTCCGATCGAGAGAATGAAGGCGTTCAAAACAGTGCTGGAGGAGTGCGGGACGCCTGCAAAGCTACAGACGGATGATGGGAAAGATTTTTTTAACAAGAGTTTCAGGGCTTTGATGGAAAGGAAGGGTATTAATCATTTTTCAACAGCGAGTGACGTTAAGGCCTCTGTGGTTGAGAGATTTAACCTCACTCTTAAAAGTCGGATGTGGAGATATTTCACGGCTAAAAACACATTACGTTACATTGAGGTTTTACAGGATCTAGTAAAGAGTTAAAATCACAGCTATCACAGTAGTATAAAAATGACACCGATGGAAGTAACTAAAGAAAATACTCTGCAATTTTTACATTAGACCATCGAAAGATCTGCAAAAGGCAAAATTAAAGGAGGGCGATCATGTTAGGATATCAAAACTACGAGGTGTATTTGACAAAAAGTATGAGCAGAGTTTTACAGATGAGATATTTACGATAACTGAATGTATTCATCGCACCCCGCCTGTGTATAAATTGAAAGATTTCGACGGCGAGACCATCCAGGGGTCATTTTATGATCAAGAATTACAAAAAGTACAACTCGTAAAGGATAAAGTATTTCACGTTGAAAAGATTCTCATGGAACGCTGCGTTAAAGGAGAGAGGCAGGTCTTTGTCCAGTGGAAGAACTGGCCTGAAAAATTCAACAGCTGGGTAAAAGCTTCGGATATAAAAAATATATAAGAAGGTCCTTCTTTACACCAGGCATCATATCACCATGTACGACTCAAAGAACGCAGGCTTCTATGTGACTTTACCATCAAACGCCAGCGCAAATGTTTTTAAAGACAACTCCATTGGTACTTTCCGCGTTGATTTAGCACAACATATCGATTTAAACGGAAAATGGGAGGTCGCTTTGACGGAGATTACATACCCTCACACGTGGCATAATATTCCAGAGGATACAGCATCATTTTCCTGGAAACCGAACCATAGAGTACTTGATTCCAACACAAACACGGCTCCCCCTAGAGGATCAGATTCGGAGGCTAACACAACACGACGGTATAAAGATGAATTTCATAGAGCCATGGCTCGTCTTAGGGCTCCAGATCCCGATGCCAGCGCCTCTGCTCAGAGGAAAAAAGACGAATCACGAGGGGTTGATCGACATTTCAAAACGGCGGGTACAGATATTTCCAAACTGAAGTTTAAGGGAGGATATTACAGCTCTCTCTTCAAGGAGACGGGCAGAACCTAGTGCTTTTTAACTCGCCTTTGGCTTACATGCTAGGTGTAGAGCCTGGTAATTGGATACATTTTTGCGACTACAGAGCGCCCCATCCAGTTGATTTAAAAGTGGGGTTTTACCATCTCTACTGTTACAGCGACGTTGTAAGATCGCAGCTTGTAGGGGATGCATATGCACCGCTTTTAAGAACTGTGGAAATCAAGGGTAGCTACTCAGATATAATCACACAACATTTTAACCCTGCTTACTATTTACCGGTGGCCAAGAACCATATTGAAAATATTCAGATACAAATTAAATCGAATCTTAACAAACCCGTCAATTTTACCTTTGGAAAGGTCGTGGTGACTCTATACTTTAGACCTGTTACTTGAGAGGATATTATATAACCCTTGTATCGTCATGTGGAAATTCATTCACCATCACAACGCCGGAGAGAGATAACCAGTCTTTGCAGGCCAAGTCGTAAACAAACACAATGGTTCATGCAGGCTTAAGAGACGACCCTCACAGATTTGTACAATATTATGAAAAACAGGTGGGCGGAGATCTACCCGGTTTCTACGGTGCCCCTGTTATGTACGAACGTGGCATCGGTTCCCTCTTCTCGAAAATGTTTCGGTTTGATTCACCGCTCTTGAAAAGAGGTATTGCCATCGCGAAACAACATCTCAAATCAGCGGTGGGTAACATAGCTACGGATATGTTCACCCGTACCTTGAGAGGAATGAGCGATCAACAGAGACAGAAAGGGTCAGGAGGTACAGCCGTCTTATCGCGGAGGACAAAGAGACGCCCTCCAGGACGATGTGTAACACAGAGCTCTAATAAACGTACAAACAAAAAAAGAAAGAAGTCTGTTGACAGAAGCAAACGGTCCAAGAGGAAGTCCAGAGGGAGCTCTGATATATTTTAAAAAACCTTATATACAGTAACATGGCACTCCTACACCAGAAATCTGCTGAATGCACATTGGCAGAACTGGATTTATTCACGACCCCGATGACGCAACTTTCCATCAAAGACAAAATTTACACTGAAATTGCACCAGTAGCCGCTATCAGCGAAGGAGGACCTATTGAGTTTTTTATACCGGGAGACGGTGAAAAGTATCTAGACCTAAACGACACCCTTCTACATGTGCGTGCAAGAATTACTAACGCCGATGGCACACCGCTGGCTAACGACGCAGCGGTCGGTCTCATCAATAACCCTCTAAACACAATCTTTGACCAGTGCAATGTGGTTCTGGGTGATCGGATGATTTCACAATCCAGTTCCACAAATCCGTACAGAGCTATGATTGAAACACTTCTCAACTTTTCAGGCGACACTCTTAAAACACAGTTTAGCGCCGGTCTTTTTTACCAAGACACAACTGGGTCAGTTGACTCGATCATCACTGTAAACGGTCCCAACGCAGGTCTTAATAAGAGGGCCGAGTTCACGAGCAGATCCAGAGAAGTACATCTTCTCGGTCCTCTCCACGGCGACATATTTTTCTGCGAGAGACTGTTATTAAACTCTGTCGATTTAAGAATTAAACTCACCAGAGCGAATGATGCCTTCTGCCTGACCGGACCCCGCGACTCCACCTTTCGTCTGAAAATCCTCGGCGCCTCTCTGTTTGTGAAGAAAGTCACTGTTTCGCCAGCTGTGAGAATAGGTCATGCAGCGGGTGTGTTAAAAGGAAATGCTCTCTTCCCGCTCTCACGAGTCAATGTAAAAACATACTCCATTCCAGAAAACTCAAGAATATGCACCCAGGAGAATTTATTTCTGGGTTCAATACCTAAATACGTGGTTTTAGGGTTGGTACATCACGAGGCATTTACCGGTAGGAGAGATCTCTCCCCGTTCAATTTTCATCATTACAACACTGAATATCTAGCCCTCTGTCAGGACGGCCAACAGATCCCCGCTAAAGCTTTTCAACCTCAGTTTAATAACGGTATGGCGGTCAGAGAGTTTTATAACATGATTCTAGCTACAGGAAGACATTTGAAGGATCTGCCTCTAAGCATTGACCGCGAAGGTTTTAGCACCGGTTATTCGTTGTTTGCATTTAATCTCAATCCAGCCGACGACAACTACGCTCTCTCTCCTCTCTCAAATGGGAATTTAAGACTGGAGATGAGATTCAGAGTACCCTTACCGAACACCGTAACACTGATTGTGTACGCTTGTTACGATTCCATTCTGGAGATTGATGCAAAAAGACAAGTGCTGGTGGACTATTATTATAAAAGTTATGGATAGTCTCCAGTTACAGAGGCTGCTGAGAGGTCTCTTGGGCGACACATTTTACGGTGTATGGCCGTCGGACAGGTTGCCTCAATTGACACAACCCCTCAGACTGCCTGCATATTTCATCGTCAACACACATCCGGCACATAAACCAGGAGAGCACTGGTTTTAACTCTCGAAGAAGACGGTAGAACAACTTTCTTTGACTCATTTGGAATGGGACCCTACTTTGCACATTACCCTGAAAATATTTTAAAGTTTCTCAAAAAACATTCAGTCGACATCAAGTACAACAATGGTCAACTACAGCACCCCCTATCGTTTGTATGTGGTCATCACTGCGTCATCTACCTCTGTCATCGCGCTAGAGGGTTGTCTATCAAAGAAGTATTAAGTCTATAAAGCGACGATACCTTAACAAATGACCTCATGGTATACAACTTTGTGAAAGGTCATCAACAATGTCTAAAAAGATGCGCCCACTGTCCGTGGAAACAATAAAACTGTTCTCTTCTGTATTTTAATGACTATTGTAACGTGTGACTAATCTTATTTTGTTTGTACGTGTGTTGAAAAGAAAATCTGTAATCTTATAGTAATTCAATAAAACATTTTATTGATGAAAAGGCAATAACCGTGTACAAGGTAATTATTCATGAAACCCATCGAGGTGTTAGAGACAATTTCTTCCTTTTGGTCGCTACACGCGTCAAGCGTCGTCGAGGTGTCACTTTAGAGTCCTTTGGGTCGGGAGACCAGCCCTCGGCTATACTTTTCTTTCGTGAGGTAGAATTCGATTTAAGTCTCTGATATTGAGGCCGCGCTTCAGGATTGGACAGCAGGGTGAGAGGGATGTTTAGCTTTAATAATGTGACGAGAAACTCGGACCATCCCTCAGGTAATGAAGAACTTGTTTTCTTATACGGTAGGGAAAGGTACTTGAATATATCAATCACATGAGAGCCTTTTACAGCATTTCCCTCATACATAAATTCACCATTCATATTCCAACCGTCGCCGTTTTTGGATATCCTCTGGATAATGTATTCAGCATTTCTTCGAGCTTTTGACGGAAGGCTGTTTAGAATATCCTTACCCACGACGTCCGTTACAGAGGGTGTTTTTAGAACGCTTTGGTCGCGACTGTCAGAGTCGTGGGGATGATCTCCGTCTCGTTGTAAAGTCAGAGTTACTCTCCTTTGGTCTCTCTGATCCTGTTTTGTAAAGGTTAAATATCTCTGCAATAGACCATCATACTGTTTAATCTTCTCATACGAGTTTAACTGAGAATCATTTAGAACGGTCCTCATCTTCTCATTCAATTCATCTTCGGCTGTTTCACGGATGTCAGAGGATGGGCGTGATAACTGGTTAATTTGCTGAGGAGAGACGAGATACATTTTCTGGACAGTCTTCATGGCGTTTTACTTCTTTACAAGTCCTCCTATTAGATTTCCAATGATTGGAACGGCAGCCGCTAGCAACGGCAACAGGAATCCACCCGATTGCTTTTTAAGAATCCTTCGTTTACGCTTCACGCACGCTTTTTTTTAGCCAAGAGTCTGATGTTTTTCTTCTGATTTTTCAGTTTTTTTAACTGAGCTTGCGACAATGGTACATTCCCCTTCAAAACATTCAGGGCGATCTCGCAAAGAGCTTGAATAAAGTCCCGAGAACTACGCATTAAAATGTCTTTACGTTTCTTTGACGGAGCGTGGTATAGTTCCTTAAGTAAACCATCGTTTCTTTTTATACGCGCTGACATAACTTAAGCAGACGTTTTTGGTATGTACACAGTGTGACGCTTGTGAGGAAGTATCCCAGTCCTTAGTCTGTAGCGTTCTGGACATGAGGGTGTTAGATCAACAATTAAGTACCCGTGAGCGTCGGCTGTAGCATCTTCAAAGCTTTCTAGAAAGAAAGCTCTTTGAGACGGGTAAATCTGTTGAGCAAGAACTTTTATCTGCATTTTATCGCGAGGATTCTTAAACAATACAAAGTAATTGCTATTCAGACTAATAGTACGACTATATTTACCATGATGAAATAAGTTTTGCGTCAGCATTATAACACTCATATTTTTATGATGTCTGTACTGCGTAAAAACACGGACAACCTCTGGGTTTTCAGAAGCTTCAAAAATAACATCGTCAAGAATAATCAAATGTTTTCTATCAGTAGGAAATACATCTTCATTTTCAAAAGATTCAGGTAAACCTTCAATGAATTTGATATTTTTATTCATCTTTTGCAACTCAGTGCAAAACCCGAAAGGTTTGGTTGTGCCGTCCGAAAACAAGCGCCTCTTATCGTACACGACCCGGAGTTTTTTCGTAACTGATCTGTTTTTTAAAGTGATGTTCTTTTTTATCCCTGACAATGTTGTGTTGACGGGTCTCAAGCACGCCGTCAGGAGAATACTGTAAAAACAAGTCATCCAGTGTCACCCCAAACAATGGGGGAACCCTTTACACATGACTGTTAGATTGTGGATGAAAAGTTTGAGGCCATCCTGAAAGAGGGATCATTGTTCAAGTTTTTTGATCCTCAGATTATCAATTAATGTGTTAATATTCTTCTGCGAGACGTACGGTTACTCTCTCCTCACTGGCATCAACAAGAAATATCTGTAAGGTCTCCTGCTGGTCCAGAACTCAATCATTGTTTCTCTGAATGAGCACCTTTGAACACGTGTAACTTGTTGAATCGCCCAGGTTCTAGGTCTAAACTGAGGATACCATGTATTGTTGTACTTGTTATTTAGAAACAATACAATACAAGGGACCTGCCATGATGTATGGTTGAGAGACTGCTACACAGGCAGACAAGCAGAGTCACATGTGTCTGAATTGATGGCCTGGTTTTCATAGGCGGAGTGAGCATCTAAGATCAAGATGGAGGTCGCCGATTTGTGATGGCTACTAGTGAGGAAAGGGTAAAATGAAGTCATACATCAAAGATTTTACAAGCTACTCACAAACATTCAACATAAATATTTGCCTGCATTCAACTTTTAATTTTCAACTTTTATCATTTCTATCTTTTGCAGGAGATAACTATTCCATCATTTATGTTTAAAGCACATCATAGTGAGAATATATTACAACAGCATTAGATTTAGCTCTTTCTAAATTTCAGATTTTGTTCAAGGATATTGTCGGTATCCATTTGCTTTTGGAATTAATTGAGATTCCTTGCAGAAGTATCCTTTTGACGCAAATGTTGACAGTAACGTTTGAAAATCGTAACATGGTCCTGGAAATTGCAGCACCTTCAAGAGTTTCTCCCCAACCAACAGAAACACTACATCATTACAAAATAAAACCCAAAAAGTACTGTAGTAACATGCAAACATGAACCTCAGTCTACACTTTGACTCCAAAGGTCCAGTGGAAAAGCCTCATAGAACTTCATATCCAATATGTGTTCCTTCCTTCCGTTTAAAGTTCTCGTATGAGTTGTTGATGAGGTGTTTATAAGATGTTCATACAAATTCTACCAAGAAGAACACACCCAAACCAATAACAAGCATTGTCTCGGAGTTGTAAGTGATATGTTCATCAATTCCGCATTTACCTACGGATGCGTAGATCCAACAAGTCCAACATTCCCCCTCTGTGGGACAAATAAGGGACACTCTGTGCTCAAGATTCAAGATTGTATTAATCACCGTAGTCACCCTCGACATTTTGGGTCTTCTCATTTTAAATCTTAATCTCATTCTATCACTTTCGCCCTCTTATGGGCAGAACGGCGAATTTTGCCACCGTTTTTAAAAAAAGTGCATCGAGGCTTATTTTAGGAGCGAGGTACTAGTCATTGGCTGTATACGTTGAAGGCGGCCTAAGTATGATCCGGGACATCTTCCCATAGGATTCGATATTGGGTCACCAAGCGTGATCAGGATGTGTTCACAAACATGCTTTCATGCGTTTGCAGACATTCACTCGGTTAAAATTCAATTTGAGTGAAAAATGAGACATAATCACACTGTTGCTTTCAAAAATGTTTGTTAGCTTTGTTAGATTGTTTTTTTTTGTTGTTGTTGTTGTTTCTCAGGTGTTCTTTCTATGGAGTTTCTATTCTTTCCCTTCACTATGAACAAAGTTGTTCTTTGAAGTAGATTCTCATATTTACTTTTCTGATATTTTCTATGTGCATATTCCGTCGTATGCATTTACACTTTAAAACTTAACTGACTGATGGATAGATAGGTAGATGCAAGTTCATAAAAAGGAATAAAAGCCTTCTGCAGGATTCAGTGCCTCATTGAGAGACTACTAGCGTAAAAAAAAAAAAAAAATGCTTCCGCGCAATCCGTACACCTTGTGAATGTAAACAAATAGAAGATAAAACACTATTCAGCTTGAAGATATGTAAAGAAAATGTAGGTCTAGGACGATTAAAAATGAAAAACTGAATGTATGTCAGAAACTACAATGCCAACCCTGTGATTTGTTGTTTGTCAGTTAGAATTGGCAGTGATTAGTAAAAAAGCTTTACTTGTAAAAAAAAAAAATATATTTATATATATATTTCATACTATTTCGTGAAAAAAGCGGGGTTTGTGACTGGTAGCGAAAATAAAAAGCTCTTGACATCTCAAAAGTTATACATCTTTTATTTTTTCAAATTTGACAAATGGCTGAACAAATGAAAAAAGTTTGTTAAAATTTTTAAATAAACTATATCTAGTTTCTAATAATATTCATCTATTTATCCTATCATAGATGGTTGTACAAAAACGTCAGGCTTTAGTTCAGGATTAGTAATACAATTTGTGTAAGCAGACAGTTTCAGGTAAATGAAAAGATTAAGAAGATTGGGAACATGCCAACATGCTCGTACATACTAAAATGGCTTGTTGTCTTATAGTGAGAATGGTATGTCTTAAATTTGATGCACGTGTGTGTGTGTGTGTGTGTGTGTGTGTGTGTGTGTGTGTGTGTGCTGAAAAAAACTTTATTTGTTGTTTTTTCAAACAATTCAATTTCTGGTACTGACAATTAGAAGTTTTTAACAGTGAAACAGATATTTGAGATTCTAATGGATGGAGAAAGGCTTGAAGTAAAAGGAAAAATGTACTTACAGGCTTCAGTGCGTCGGTTAGATTTTATAAGATGAACAACCAGCCTACCAAAACTATTCTTTTATGGTAACTTGTGAACACAGACAAAACAGACAGGACAAAAACAGGTTCACGAACCTACAATGTCAACCAGTTTAATTTGCCAGTTGTTTGTTTTTAAAACACTGAAAAAAAAAGTTTTAAAATTTGAGACACAGTTGATAAATAATAACTGAGAATACACCTGTAACTTGTGAAAAAATATGAAAATACAATATCTGAATTTGTTCACATGCCTTACTTCAGCATTAAAATTTTGTGAAAATGAACAACAGAAACACTGTTTTTTAAAATGGAAAGATTTAATTTAAACACATTTCGATTTCGACTCGGGTTACTTTTTTATAATTCTCAATTCATACATTCATAGTTTCACCTCAGCTCGAAGCATGTTAGTCTCTGGATCTGATCTAAATATCACATATGATGTTGGAGTAATTGCGTCATTGAGTTTCCTCCGGCTGGGCGCACCCTTAGAGATAGGGTGAGGAGTTCGGTCATCCGGGAGGAACTCGGGGTGGAGCCGCTGCTCCTCCACATGGAGAGGAACCAGTTGAGGTGGCTCGGGCATCTGATCCGGATGCCCCCATGTTCTACCAGGAGGAGACCCCGGGGAAGACCCAGGACTCGCTGGAGATATTATGTCTCCGGTCTGGCCTGGGAACGCCTCGGGATCCCCCGGGATGAGCTGGAGGAGGTTTGTGCGGACCGGAAAGTTTGGGCTTCCCTGCTCCGAATGCTGCCTCCGCGACCCGACCCCCGAACACAAAATGCACACTACAAAACTAACATGTCGCACCGTACTGCTCCCGCATTTGGCTATTTTCACCTGAAAATACAGAATAAAGACACATTTAAATCAATGAAAAGCATGGCTTGTAATATACACATTTTAGCCACTCGTAAGGCAAAAAAAAATAAAATAAAATAAAATTAAGGGTTAACATACTTTGGATATTTCTACACTACTTGTCTGACTAGCGATAGCATCAAGTATAAATGAATGTTCATTCAATGAATGTTCTGTCCCTCCTACATTGTAGATGTGTTACATGACAAGTTATAGGACGTTTGTATAGCTATTATATCGCATTGCTTCACAATTGTTACATTGCAGGAACACATTCAGTCATTTCATCTTGCATGATACAGGGATTGAAAAGAAGCAGAGTGAAGAACAGTTCTTGTAACTTATTCTCACTTTCCCTCATTTTTGCCACAGTGTTTGCGTGTCGCTGTGTGTGTGTGTTAACTTTGTTGTGTGTTACAGTACATTTTGTGCTTGTGTTCAGTATGTATGTATTAGTGTTGAGTAGTAACTTCTCGAAGGCTCAAACGTTGTGTTGCTCAGTCTGGTCTGATCTAAATGTCACAGCTAATGATGAAGTAATTTTGTACTGCTTACATGTTTGATTGTTTTACCCCTAAATTACAGGGTACAGTACAAACAAAAAGTAGTCGTTTTTTTACCTTTAGTGTGACTAGATTTTTTTCGAAAAGCATGACTCAGTCAAGCAACGACTGATGAAAATAGAATGTTTCTATATTTTATCGTCTGACTTGAAACAGCATCATGTAACTTTAAAATAATAAAATATCTGTTTGTTCCAGCTCCAGAGGTCCTTCTATCGCCACATGAATGAATTATCGGCTGACTCGAATCTAATATTAGAAGAAACAATGCATCTAGTACATAATATCATGAGATATTAAGAGCAGCTTATAATTGATTAAATATATTTACCTGTATCACTCTGCGTTAAATGAACATCACCCAGATGGGTAATAATTCCTATAAAAGTAGAGATGAATATGATAAACCAACATGACAAAGTTTTTATAATAGCTTTTTATATTCACCTATAAGCATCCGTGGCTAGACTGGTATCTATTGAAGGGAGCACCGCCATCGGATCCGCGTGTACGCCACCGTCTTCAAAAGTTAGTCGCATTAGCTGCTCGAATAATGAAATCTTTTTACCTGTATCACTCTGCGTTAAATGAACGTCACACAGATGAGTGACGACATCTGTCAATGAAAAGAGACATGGTACGTGATAAACATGGCGTAACGTTTTTATTATACTTATATATGTAAATGTAGATACATAGATATACATATATGTATATACATATATGTACTGTATACTGTATAGATATAGATAGATAGATAGATAGATAGACAGATAGATAGATAGACAGATAAATATTCACCTACGATGTGCAGAGGAAGAGGCGTCCATGCCAAGTCTGGAGTCGTTTGGAGAGGTGGCTGAGGTTCTGGAAGGTCTGGTCAACAGCAAAGGTTACCCCTGAACTGGTGTAAAATGTGGTCTGAATCAGGGTCACCTAAATACTCCGTTTGTGTGGGCAGGGCCTAGGTGACGCCTTTGTTGATTTGAATACTTCAAAACAATAGGGAGGAAGAGCCCAGTGTCTGCTAGGTAGCTAAGAGGTGTGAACTGACCCTCCACCAAATGGCACAATTTGAAAAGGAAGGTCTACAGGTGGGGCGGCCTGGGTGTGAACTCGGCCTAAACAACGTTGTCTGAAAGACAATGAGGTCTGCCTTCAAATTGTCTCTTTTGAAGATTCAATCGTGTGGGAAAGAACTCACGTCTCCCCTGCAAATTAACCGATTATCACAGACTCTGTTTCAGTGTCTGAGAAAGAGTCAAGCATAATACCTGCATAATACCTGTTGTTAAGCTGTCTGAAGTGTTTTTTGAAAGTTATCCACATTTTTATGTTTGGCGTTCCGAAACCCACCTTATCTCAGGCTGAAAACGCGTTTTCTGCATTGTGCCACAACTTCTCAGCGAAGAATCAAAACATAAAATTTTCACATCCCGCTATAGCAGAAACTTTCTATCTCGTAGTTGCACATCAAATCTAAGCGGTCTGAAGTGTTTTCCAAAAGTTATCAACATCTTTATATTTAGCGTTCCGAAACCCACCTGATCTCAGGCTGAAGACGCGTTTGCTACATTGTGCAACAACTTCTCAGGGAAGCTTCAGAATATGAAATTTTCACCTCCCACTATGGAAGAAAGGGTCTTTCTCGTCGCTGTGCATCAAATCTAAGCTGTCTGAAGTGTTTTTTGAAAGTTATCAACATTTTTTTGTTTGGCGTTCCGAAACCCACCTTATCTCAGGCTGAAAACGCGTTTTCTGCATTGTGCCATAACTTGTCAGGGAAGCTTCAGAACATGACATTTTCACCTCCTACTATAGCAGAAATTGTCTTTCTAGTAGTTGCACATCAAATCTAAGCTGTCTGAAGTGTTTTTTGTGCGTTGTCAACATTTTTAAGTTTGGTGTTCCGAAACCCGCCTTATCTCAGGTTGAAAACGCGTTTTCTGCATTGTGCCACAACTTCTCAGGGAAGCTTCAGAACATGACATTTTCACCTCCCACTATAGCAGAAATTGTCTTTCTAGTAGTTGCACTTCAAATCTCAGCTATCTGAACTCGTTTTTGAACGTTATCCACATTTTTATGTTTGGCCTTCTGAAACCGAAGGCTCAGGTCAATCAGAAAACCACCCTCACTCGGGCTGAAAACGTGTTTTGTGCACTGTTCACTCGCTCATCAGAATAGCCTCAGAACATGAAAACATCACCTACAGCGATTGGAAAAACACTCTTTGTAGTATATTGAACACTAAACCTCTACGAATAAGGCGCTGCGACCGGCCTACTAGCAGCCGAACCTTTCCACATTTCCTGCTTCGAAGCCATGGGATGAGTTTGACAAAACCCAGGCGCTGCTATGAGGTGGATGGCAGGTTCCCGCTTGATCTCCACCCGTGCCTCATGTCATCCGCCACCCATCAATCTCATCAATCGCAGAACCTCTCTCAATCGACGAGAGATTTTGGAGATTCAACAGTTCGTCGGCGTGGTGCGCGGCCCCTCCTCCACTCACTGCCACCGCCCGGGGTGAACACCGTCGCTGGTCGAAGGGGCGGAGTGAGCCCAGCCGTCCGGATCATAGCCGCGGTGATCATTGCTGTTCCTTATGGAAAGACCTGTCGGCTGCTCTCACCTCTGCTCCCTCCAAAAGCGTAGGAAGAAAACTTTATTTCTAAAAGTAAGCATCGAAACCAAAGTCTAACTTGAATAAAAAACAAGATGCATTACGTTGGTATCGGGTCCATTTCTTCTCTGCCCAAAATTAGGCTTTGTCACTCTCCAAGTTCTCCTTCCCGTTCCAGTCAATGCGAACTCCGGCTTCAAAATTTTGTTTTCGTTTGACATCGTCTAAGGGGACCGAGCAGAATAGTAACGGCCTCTCTGCCTCCTTATCCCTGACGCCAGAACTGTCCCTGGGGAAGATTCTGGAGGCAAGAAATTCTGTTTTTACTCAGCTTCGACACAATAACAAGCATCGGCCCCAAATAACTCTTTTCCGTCTCTCAACAGATTCCGCTTCCAGCCAAAAGTCAAGAGAGTTTCAATTCTGCCATTAACTCTTCCTATTCCTCAGACTCGCCAGTTTGCTGCGAATGCCACTTCTTCAAAGGATCACACAGTAGCCGCTGCGTGCCAGACCTGCTCGGTTCTCATCTCCATCGCGCGCTCTACCCACTGAGCTAACCAGCCACAACTCTCACCATGGCCTTCAGGGATTTGAACGCCTGACCGCCTGATCACTAGACGGACGCTGTACCGACAGAGCTAACAAGCCACTACAATCTCTTTGGCTCTTCAGGGATTTGAACACCTCACCCCCTGACCACGACACAGACGCTCTACCCACTGAGCTAACCAGCCATTTCTCACTGCATGGCACTTAAGGGATTCGAACCGCTTACCCTAACCAGCCACTGAGCTAACAAGCCACTTCCATCTCATCTCTTCCAATGGCTCTTCGGGGATTCGAACCGGTGACCCACTTCAGTGATTCCAACCCCCAAACCCCCGAACACTAGACGAACGTTCTAGCCACTGAGCTAACCTGCCACTGAAGAGCCATCAAGAGAGAAGTGGCAGGTTAGCTCCAGAAGAGCCAAAGAGATACAAGTCGCTTATTAGCTCAGTGGTTGGCAAGCCCAGTGGGTAGAGCATCGCTCTAGTGATCATGCCGTCAGGGGTTTGAATCCCTGATGAGCTCCGGAGTGAGAAGTGGCTGCTTTCCTCTGTGGCTAGAGCGAAAGTATTGTGATCGGGTGGTCGAGGGATTGAATCTTGTTAGCCCAGTGGCTGGTTAGCTCTGGGTATAGTGCGTCCGTCTAGTGATCGTGTCGTCAGGGGTTCAAATCCTTGAAGAGCCATGGAGAGAGAAGTGGCTCTTTAGCTCAGTGTGTATAGTGTTCGTCTAGTGATCGGGGGTCAGGCGTTTCAATGCCTAAATGGCCATGGTGAGAGAGGGGTCTGTTTAGCTCAGTAGGTAGAGCGTCTGTCTCGTGATCGGGGGTAAGTTGTGCGAATCACTGAAGATCCATGGCCAGAGAACTGGCAGGTCTGCTCAGTGGGTAGAGCGGCCATCTTGTGATTGGTTGGTCAGGGGTTCGAATCCCTGAAGTGCCAAGGAGAGAGAAGTGGGTAGGGCTTCCGTCAAGTGATCGGGTATGGGGGCTTACCGGTTCGAATCCCCGAAGACCCATGGAGAGAAGTGGCTGGTTAGCTCAGTGGGTAGAGCCTCCGTCTAGTGATCGGGGGGTCAGCCCCTCCAATCACCGAAGAGCCAAGCAGAGAGAAGTGGCAGTTTAGGTCAGTGGGTAGAGCATCTGTCGAGTGATCATGGCGTGAGGGGTTCGAATTCCTGAAGAACCAAAGCTTGTTAGCACAGTGGCTGGTTAGATCTGGGTATAGTGCATCCGTCTCGTGATTGTGTTGTCAGGGGTTCCAATCCCTGAAGTGCCATGGAGTGAGCTGCTTTGCTCAGTGGGTAGAGCGAAAGTATAGTGATCGGGGGAGTCGAGGGATTGAATCACTGAAGGGCCATGCAGAGAGAAGTGGCAGGTTAGCTCAGTGGCTGCTTAGTTCAGTGGGTAGAGTATCAGACTAGTGATCAGGGATTGATGGGTGCTAATCCCTGAAGAGCCATGGTGACAGATGTGCCTGGTTAGCTCAGCGGGTAGAGCGTCCGTGTAGTCATCGCTTCAGGGCTTTTTACGGTCAGGGCTTTAAATCCCTGAAGTGTGATCGAGAGAAGTGGCTTGTTAGATCAGCGGGTAGAGCGTCCGTCTAGCAATGGGGGTAAGTTGTTCGAATTACTGAAGAGCAATCGATAGAGAAGTGGCTGGTTAGTTAAGTCGGTAGAGTGGCCGTCTAGTGATTGGGGTTCAGCGTTTCGAATCCCCAAAGAGCCATGGTCAGAGTTGTGGCTGGTTTGGTCAGTGGGTAGAGCATCGGTCTAGTGATCCGGGGGTCAGCCGCTCGAATCACCGAAGACCCATGGAATGAGAAGTGGCAGGTTACCTCAGTAGGTTGCGCATCCATCAAGTAATCAGGGGGTCGGGAGTTCGAATCCCTGAACTGACATGGAGACAGCAGTGGCTAGTTAATTCAGTGGCTCATTATCTCAGAAGGCAGAGAGTCCGTATAGTGATCAGAGGTGAGGGGTTCAAATCCCTGTAGTGCCATGGAGAAAGAAGTAGCTCAGTCGCTCATTGGGTAGAGCGTCCGTCTAGTGATCAGGAGGTCGGGGGTTTGGATGCCTGAACTGCGATGGAGAGAGAAGTGGCTGGTTAGCTGAGTGGCTGGCTAGCTCAGTGGATAGAGTGTCCGTCTAGTCATCAGGGGTGAGGGGTTCAAATCCCTGAAGGATAATGAAGAAAGATTTAGCTGCTATACTCAGTGGGTAGAGTGTCAGTCTCGTGATAGGGAGATCAGGGTTTCGAAATATTCATCTTCTGAGGAATCGCTGAGCAGTGAGAGAACAATGCGTAAAATGCATTTTTGGCCATTCCGGGTGGGGGGTAGGACAGAAAGCATTCACTGAAAAATTGCTGACCTCAGAAGAGACACAAAGAGATTTGGGGAAAAGAGTCTATTCGACAAGGCACAAATTTCTCCAAACCCTCCTGATGGAGGCCAGGACCAGGAGTAGAGCTCCGTTGAAAGCCACCAGCTCCAAAGGAGCCTCTTCAAGTGGCTCGAAGGCAGCTTCAGAGAGAGACTTTAATACCAATTGAAAATCCCAATAGGGTCACATGTGTCTGGAGGTGTGTCTGAGTCTTCGAGATCCCTGCATGAACTGGACTAGCAGTGGATGTTTACCCAAAGGACAGCAGTCCACACCCATATAGCATTATATGAGCTGAGTGTTAAGGGTGCTTTAGCATTTCAAATAGTGAACTGCACCTCGAGGGGCAGAGGACTGCCTGCTAACCTTGAAGTAGCCCATGCTTTGAGGGGACGGCCCGGGATCGGCGGACCCCTCATAATTTCTGCCCCCTCCTGCAGGACTGTTTGCAGGACTTGAACAGGTTGCAGCACAACCTTGTGTGAGTGTGTGTGTGAGCACAGGTGGCGGAGTCACGCAGTCCGGAACACCTCCAGGGACTCTGGAACACCTATGAGGTAATACATAGGGTTAAATTTTACACTCTGGGTGGCAGGAGCTACTGCCTCGCCTTTGCCACCGTAAGCTGAAATAGAAGGTGGCATTAACGACCCCTCATATATAGAGTGTAACTTACACTCTGGATCAGTAGGAACTGTGTTGCCTTCTTTTAGCCAATATACGGCTGAAACAGAAAGTGGCATTAACAATCCTCCATAAGTAGGCAGTCAGGGTTCTAGTCTGAGCTGAGCAAGAAAGAATGAGTTTATTAACAAAAGAACAGAAAGTTATGCAGGAATCCGATGAATCTTGGGTCGCTGCACACTCCACAGCATTGTAATGAAGCAGATACTGGTGTCCCAGCTGGTAGCACCAGGGAGGCCTGATCAAGTGGCTTTGGAGAGTGAATTGAGGACCAGCTGCAGGTCCTAGTCGTGGCATAAAGGTCTTGAGGTCGGTCTAAGCCTTTTCACTCCTCTCATGAAACGGCTCACTTGACCATGCTCACCGACGGGGTGGCTGTCCAGACCATTGTGTAGCATCGAAAGGGCTGCTACAAAAACCCGTAATGTAGCGCTGCTACAACATTCGCTAACCAGATACTGGAGAAAAGAGAGGATTAGAGAAAGAGGTGCTGAATCTGCGGAAGCTGACTGGGTTCCACACCACCGGGAAAAAAATGTCCAATTAGCATTGTATGCTCTGACGGTTGACAGAGCTTTAGCGTTCTGAAGAGTTAATTGAACATCAGGGGGCATGTGATTAATTGTTAACCCTGGAGAAGCCGAACCTTGAGGGGTCGTCCTAGTATTGGGGGAGCCGGGGGAGCCCTCGGGGTTCCTGATGCTTGCAGATGCCCTGACCTGGATGGAGGAAACTCCCAGGGGCCTTTGATCCGCATCTGATACATCTCCGGATACCAGCTGGAGCTGGGGCTTTCTGGAGGCACGAGAATCATTCTCACTCTCTCCAGCTGAATTCTCCTCATCAGAGAAAGAAGAAGGCAAGGAGGAGGAAAGGCATATAGGAGGCCTTCTGTCCACCTTGGATGAGCCAGGGCGTCCACTCCAAGTGGAGGGTCGTTGGATCTATAGAGAGAGAACCAGAGAGGACTTTTGAAGTTCTCTCTGCGAAGCAATCCTCAGAAAGAGATGAGTCTTTAGATGAAGATGTCCTGCTTGCCTCTGAGAGGTTTGGAGGGCGGCAGAGAACAGAATCACAGACAGACAGAGCATTAGACATCGCGCGAGGGAGCTGAGAACAGAGCCGGCATGCAGTGCCTACTAAGTGATCCTCTGAAGAGGTCCATTCGCTGTCCAGTGGCGACCCCTGCTGGAAACTGGCGAGTCTAAGGAATAAGAAGAGTTAATGGCAGAATTGAAACTCTCTCGACTTTTGGATGGAACCAGGATCTGTTGAGAGATGGGAAAGAGTTATTTGACGCCCATGCTACTTATTGTGGCGAAGCTGAGGAAAAACAAAACTTCTTGGCTCAAGAAACTTCACACGGACAGTTCTGGCATCAGGGTTAATGAGGCAGAGAGACTATACTATTACTATACTGCTCGGACTCCTGAGACGATGTCAAACAAAAACAAATTTTTGAAGCCAGAGAGCTGCCACTCGAGTTTGCACTGACTGGAACCGGAAGAGAACTTGGCAGGTGATAAACCCTAATTTTGGGCAGAGACAAAACAGAACCGATACCAAAGTAAAGCATATTATTTTTTTATTCAAATTAGACTTTGCTTTAGATGCATAATTTTAGATACCTATTTCTTCCTACGCTTGTGGAAGGAGCAGAGGTGAGAGCAGCCGACTGGTCTCTCCAAGATAAGCAGCAATGATCAGGGCACCTATGATCCGGGCGGCTGTGCTCACCCCGCCCCTTCGACCAGCGACGGTGTTCCCCAAGGGCAGTGGCTGTGTGTAGGAGGGGCCACGAGCGGAACACCGCGCCGATGGAGTGTTGAGTCTCCGAAATTTCTGGTGGAGTGAGAGAGGTTCTGCGATGGATGAGCCTGTCCACAGGTGGGATGGTCACACCTCAGGAGAGAGGTCGAGCTCCAGGGGCGAGGGCATCATGCATCGCACATCGCGCATGACGGCTGAGTGAAAGGGAACGCCGCACCGCAAATCCAAAACCTCCACCTGGCAGTAAGCTCTGTTCCGCACCACGTGCGATCCCAGTGCCAGTGGAGTGTCAGAACTGTGGCGGGAATAGTCCGGATTTCTTCCAGTTGTGGGCAGACAACATGCGGGCGTGCACCGTGTGTTGTCTCACCATGCAACACCAGCACGCCGTTAGTGAAGTGGGATGATTCTTGAACAGGCATCGGAGAGAGAGCTCAACTTCGATACGATGGGCGGCGGATGCCATGAGGCACAGGTGCAGATCAAACGGGAACCTGCCTGACTCCACCAAACGGAACTCATCCAACTCTGGGAACAGAGTCTCCGGATCCACGTCAGAGCAGCGCCTGGCTTTCGTCAAACTCATCCCATGGCTTGGAAGCAGAAAATTGTGGAACGGTTCGGCTGTTTGTAGGCCTGTCGCAGTGCCCTTTTTGGAGAGGATTAGTGTTGAATATATGAGAAAAACAGTTTTTCCGCTAATTGCAGGTGAAATTTTCATGATTCGAGTAACCCCTCTAAGCAGTGAGTGACTTGTGCAGAAAACACGTTTTCAGCCCGAGGGACTGTGGTTTTCAGAACAACATAAAAATGTTGATAACTTTATCTTAGGTATGAGTTTTTAGCAAGAAAAAAAGTGGTTTCGCACCGGCAAAATGAAATTGTTCATAACCCCCTGAAATACAGTTCAGAAATGTAAGTTTAGGGTTGTATATACTAGAAAGAGTCTTTTTCCTATAGTTGCTCGTGATATTTTCATGTTCTGAGGCTATTTTGATCAGTGAGTGAACAGTGCAGAAAACGCATTTTCAGCCCGAATGACAGTGGTTTTCAGACCAACAAAAATAAAAATGTTACCTCGCTCAAAACACTTCGGACATGTTGAATTTGTTCGGCACCTACTAGAAAGATTGCTTCCGCTATAGTGCCAGGTGAAATTTTGATGTTCAGAGGCATCCCTGAACAGTGAGTGAACAGTGCAGAAAACGTGTTTTCAGTCCGAGAGAGGCTCGGATTCTGACCAGGAAAAAAATAGTTGACAACCCCATGAAATATATTTCAGAAATGTAGGTTTAGTGTTAATTATATTAGAAAGCGTGTTTTTCCTATAGTTGCAGGAGAAATTTTTATGTTCTCAGGTATCCCTGAGCAGTGAGTGAACAGTCCGTAAAATGCGTTTTCGGCCAAATAAAAGGTGGTTTAAAGACCGACAAAAATAAAAATGTTGATAACTCTCGGAAATCACTTTAGACATGTTGAATTAGTTCATCACCCAGTAGAAATTCCATTTATGTTATAGAGGCAGTTGCAATTTTCATCTTCTGTGGAATCGCTTAGCAGTGAGTGAACAGTGTTTTCAGACAAAGAGAAAGTGGGTTTCGGACCGTCAAAAATAAAATTGTTTATGACCCTTTAAAAACAGTTCAGAAATGTATGTTTAGTGTTGAATGTACTCGAAAGAGTGTTTTTCTAACAGTTGCAGGTGATATTTTCTTGTTCTGAGTGTATTCTGATAAGTGAGTGCACTGTGCAGAAAACTCTCCAGGCTCGGTTTCTGACCAGGAAAAAAAAAAGTTCAAAACTCCCTGAAATACAGTTCAGAAATGTAGCTTTAGTGTTAATTTTACGAGAAAGAGTGTTTTTTCTATAGTTGCAGGAGACATTTTCATGTTCTCAGGCATCCCTGAGCAGTGAGTGAACAGTGCATAAAACACGTTGTCAGCCAAAGGAATGGTGGTTTAAAGACCGATAAAAATAAAAATGTTGATAACTCTGTTAAATCACTTTAGTCAGGTTGAATTAGTTCTGCACCCAATAGAAATGCCTTTTTTTATTGTGGCAAGTGAAATTTTCATCTTCTGAGGAATCGTTGACCAGCGAGTGCACAGTATGTAAAACCCGTTTTCGGCCCGAGTTGTCAGAATCGACAAATAAAAAAATGTTATTATCACTCTGAAATCACTTCTGTCATGTTGAATTAGTTCTGCAACTACTAGAAATACCACTTCTGGTGGAAATTCAGTTGAAATTTTCTTGTTCTGAGGCATCCCTGAGCAGTGAGTGAAGGTGTAGAAAACGCGTTTTCAGCGCGAGATATCCGACCAAAAAAAAAATAAAATTGTTGATTACACCCTGAAAATAGTTCAGTAACGTGGATTTAGTGCGGAATATATTCAAAAGAGTCTTTTTCCAACAGTTGCAGCTGATATTTTCATGCTCTGGGACTATTCTGATCACTGTGTGAACAGTGCAGTAAACGGGTTTTCACCCAAGCGAAGGTCGTTTTCGGAATCGACAAACATTAAAATGTTATCACTCTGAAACCACTTCAGACATGTTGAATTAGTTTGGCACCTACTAGAATAACAGCTTCTGATATAGTGCCAGGTGAAATTTTTATGTTCTGAGACAGCCCTGAGCAGTGAGTGAACAGTGCAGAAAACGCGTTTTCAGCACGAGGGACCTGTGTCTTTCAGAACAACATACATAAAATTGTTGATAACTCTCTGAAACCACTTCAGAGACGTTGAATTTGTTCTGCAGCTACGAAAAAGACCCCTTCTGCTAAGCTGGTCTGCGCTCATGACTCCTGTTTGGACCTGGCTAGAATCAACGAGTAGTCCAAGTATGTCAGAATCCGCAGACGCTGTCTTCTAAGTGGTTCGAGCAACGCCTCCACGCACTTGGCGAATTTACGAGGCACAAGACACTGGAGACCGTGTTGTGGAAGTAGGAGTCTGCAAGATCTATGGAGGTCATCCACTCTCACACTCTGACACACTCCAGGAGTCTGCTGGTAGTCCGGAACCGCTGTCTGGTCATAAATTGGTTGAGGAGACTGAGATCCAGAACAGGTCTCCACTCTCCTGTCTTCTTGGGTTCCAGGAAGTACCTGGAGTAATAGCCAGTGTAAGAGGATCGCATTGGTACTAGCTCGATTATTTCCTTTGACAGGAGAGCGTGGTCCTCCTCCATCAGACATGTTGTTTCTTTGAGTTCACTCAGGTCCACGTGGTGTCGCAGAACCTGGAGGTTGACTGTGAAACTGAAGGGCGTGTCAATGATCGAGTATATTCTTGATCCATATGGGCAGGTGAGGACACAGGCGCTTTCAATTCAGAAGATACTCTGTCATGATAGGCGGCCTGAGCACAGGAGCGGACCCGGCCTCCAGGGCGGGTACAAGACGAAAGGGTCGTCGATGATCATACTCCTCTGGGGACTTCAGGTCCGGCTGGTTCTTCAAAAATAGATTCGCTTTTGTCAGCTGAGCCGTCAGAGGAAGTACCCCAAACTTGCAGTGTACCTGGATCTGACACTGCAATTCTCCTAAGATGGAGCCCCGAGGTACCGGCCCAATCATCCTCAGAAAGAGATGACTCTCTAGATGACAACGTCCTGCTTGCCTCTGAGAGGTTTGGAGGGCTGCAGAGTCACAGACGGACATCCCATCAGACATCGCACGAGGGAGCTGAGAACAGAGCAGGTCTCGCACGCAGCGCGGTGGCTTTCGCGGTCCTCTGGCGACCCCTGCTGGAAACTGCCGAGTCTGTGGAATCAGAAGAGTTAATGGCAGAATTGACACTCTCCTGACTTTTGGTTGGAAACGGAATCTGTTGAGAGACGGGAAAGAGTTATTTTACGCCTACGCTTCTTATTGTGCCGAAGCTGAGGAAAAACATAACTTCTTGGCTCCAGATACTTCCAAAGGATGTCAGGGATAAGGAGGCAGAGAGTCTGTTACTATACTGCTTGGTCTCCTGAGACAATGTCAAACAAAAAAAAAAAAAAATGAAGCCAGAGTTCGCACTGACTGGAACCGGAAGAGAACTTGGCAGGTGATAAACCCTCATTTTGGGCAGAGAAAAAACAGACTCGATACCAAAGTAATGCATCTTATTTTTTATTCAAGTTAGACTTTGGTTTAGATGCATACTTTTAGATACAAAGTTCTTTCTACGCTTTTGGAGGGAGCAGATGTGAGAGCAGCCGACTGGTCTGTCCAAGAGGAGCAGCGATGATCAGCGCGGCTATTATACGGCTGTTCCTCCCGGGCAGCAGCTATGTGTGGAGGAAGCGCTGCGAGTAGAGCACCACGCCGATGGACTGTTGAATCTCCAAAATCTCAGGTGGAGTAAGAAAGGTTCTGTGATGGATGAGCCTGTCCATGGAGCTCATAAAGAGCGCAATGATGTTCTCAAGTGCTATGAGCCGGTTGCCGACAGCGTAGACGCCATTCTACTGTGCGAAAGTGGCTCTGTCAACGCCGGGTGGGATGGTCCCTCCTCAGGGGGGGCTCCGTACCTGACCACGTGCGGGCCTAGTGCCAGTGGAGTTTCAGAGCTGCACCGGGAATAGTCCGGATTGAATTGGACTAGCAGTGGATGTTTACCCAACAGACGGCAGTCCACACCCATTTGGCATTATATCCTTTGAGTGTTGCAGTTGCTTTAGGATTTCGAATAGTGAACTGCATTTCGGGGGACAGAGGACTGCCTGCTAAGCTTGAAGTAGCCACACTTTGAGGGGACGCCCCAGGATCGGAGGTCCGCTCATAATTTTTGCTAGGAATATTACACCAGCCTTTCTACTTCACTGGAAGTGCCAGGGCACTCCGCAAAATGTGATTGTGAAATTACCGAGGCGTGAGTGAGTGACTCTGTAATTGTGAAATTGCAGCCGAAGCTGGCGCATCTGGCACAACAAGAGAAGAAGCTTGAGACCTGAAGACGAGCGGAGTGCCTTGTCTGGACCATGAAAACTTCAGGCAGGACTGAGGTCTCATCGCAGTCAGGGGAGAATGATTGCCGCGTGCCGTGACGCGCTGGTCTTTCATAGCTAGTGATGCCGACATCCTCCTATTCACGGGAGCAACGCCATTTAGCTTCAGTCGAGCACCGAGGCATGTCGGACTTCATGCGGTAAACTGCAGGGTCGCCGTCTCCCTGTAAATTCTTACCGGTCACATGCACACCCGGAGTCGGCGAATCTGGCACATCAAGCGATGAAGCTTGAGACTTGAAGAGGTGCGGAGCGGCTCATCTGGACCACGGAAACTTCTGGTAGGACTGAGGTCTCGTTGCAGTCACGGCAGAGACTTGTCGCATCAGCGCAGGAGCGGATTTAAAGGCAGGTGACTCAGCGCTTGTCATGCTCCGAGCGTGGACGTCGGAATCTTCGGCAGCAGCTTCTCCCCGGGCAGTCAGCTGACCGGAGGAAATTTCTGTTTGTGTGGAAAATTTGCTTTAAATAAAACAATTGCTTGAAGCATAGTATTTGCGTTTTTTTTTTATTTTAATTTTTTTATTCGTATTGAATTCGCTCCTTCCAGCGCCTCGGCCTCGAGCGCTAATCCGGGCCTTGTCGCCTGGGGTCCTGTCCGCGAACCTGGTGACACTGCTCAATGATGGTCCGGACATTTGATTCGTTCTCCCAAGTGGGTTGAAGTGACACACCCTGTGATAGCCGAAGCGGAAAGGAAAACACACAGGAGGTATCAACACAGCAGGTTTTATTCACGGTTCCAACTTCCAACAAACCGGATGATGACACGGCAACATAACAAGAGCGCCCCCAAGTTGTGACCCCAAATAATCCCATGACACATCATAACACCTCTTCGCCAAACTGTTCACGTCTTCCAACTTCACTCCCAAAACCCATGTCCCCAAAACCACCATAAACACTTGGGTAAGCCTAAAACTTAATAAAATAATAAAACAGTCATAAAATAGAATGCAACTTAAACGACTAACCCAAAACAAAACAAAACAAAAACATGCCTCTTTACGCTAAAGAATAAGAAAATTGCAAGCACCTTGGTCCAAAACTTTTATCTCCTATTCCACTTTTTGAACATTGTCATTCAGATACACTGGGGGATTCCTGTTCTTTTGTGGTCGTACTCTTCCTTGAGACGGTGAGCATACCAGATCACTGTCGGTCTGCTTTTTTTTTTTTTTTTTCAGACTGACTTCTTCACTGTTCCCTTCACTTGTCTCAGTCTCCAGTGAGATCCCATCCCCAAGTGGATTCTCCACTTTGACATCCTCCACAGTGGGCGCGGAGGATGTCTGACCTGTTAAAATGGACAGTTTCCCACTGAAAACCTGGTCTACGAGTCTACGCAGTTTGCCCATTTCCCAGCACCATTGTGTAGGAGACTGGTCCTGTGCATTCCTGTATTAACCCTGGAACCCACTTAGACCCATAACCATAGTTTTTTGTGAACATCCGGTCACCTGTCTGAAAACTTCTGAACCGAGCATGTTGATCATGCTGAACTTTCTGGTTTGCCAGTTTCAGTTCCACTTTCGTCTTCAAATTTGGGTATATCAGATCCAACATGCACCTCAACTTCCTCCCCATCTGATAACTGAATAAAGCTCTACTCAGTTTGGTTTCCGGAGGATCACCGGATGTTTTTTTCATCAACTGTTTGAACGTTTGTATCGCTCTCTCTGCCATCCCATTAGAAGAAGGATGATACGGTGCTGATGTGACATGAGTGATCCCATTGCGTGCCAAAAGCTCTTTAGTGTGTTCGCTCACAAAACACTGGGCATTATCTGACACTATCATTTCTGGGATACCATGAGTGCTGAAACTGGCCCTCAAGCAGTTCACAGTAGCCACTGCAGATGCTGATGAAACAGGGTAGACCTCCAACCACTTTGAATGTGCATCAATCACCACCACTGCTTCAACATCAGACCACATCCTGTTTCCGGAATCACCACACAGCACCCCCACAGTACACACCCATCTTGTACATTCAGCTCCTGTTGCTTCATAGTGTATGGCCTGAAAGCAACATCGAGGTTACAGGGCCACCCTCTGAGTATGTATTCACGGACTGGTGCGAGTACGGGGTCTTCACTGGTCCACGATGGTTACGAAGCTCTTCCGAGTTGACCACTGAACTCTGATCCTGCTCTACCATTAATACCTGGTCTTCTGAGTCTGGAGCCCCAGTTTTCTCTGGAAGTGGAAGTCTACTGAGAGCATCTGCGTTTGCATTGTCCTGTCCACGTCGGTACACCACGGCATATTCATTTGCTCTTAACAGAATAGCGCATCTCATGATCCTCTGAGAACTCATGTGTGGCACAGCTTTTCCTTCATGAAACAGACTGATTAAGGGCTTATGGTCTGTGTACAAATCACAAATTTACATCCACACAAATATTTGTGGTAGTACTGCACCCAAAAAATAACTGCTGATAACTCCCATCTTTATCCAACTGCGAATAGTTTTTTTGTGCTGCTGTGAGTGTGCGTGAGGCATATCCAATAGGCTTTTCTGCTCCCTTTTCCAGCCTATGTGCCAAGACTGCCCCCACCCCATAAGGTGAGGTATCACATGACAGTGCCAGTTCTTTTTGTTCATCATAATGAACCAACACTTAAACGCTTTGTTGTAACTTTTTTGCCTGCTTAAAAGCCTCTTCTTGCTCAACCTCCCACCTCCGTTTCACATCTTTCCTCAGTAACTTGTGTAATGGAGAGAGCACAGTAGACAAGTTTGGCAAGAATTTGTTATAAAAGCTTAGCAGACCTAGAAAAGCTTTAACCCTCATATTATGCTTAGGGTCAATTTGACCGATATCCGTTTTTGTGTTGAAAAACGTAGTGGTTATCCTGACTTTTTCTTCGTGAAATCTTGTGACTTTTCCTCATCAAGGGTCATGAGAGAGAAGAAGGATACACCAAAATGTCAAAATTGTTTGATTTATGGCCCTGGAGATAATAAAACACCTCCCCTTCCGGAGGTAATAAAACCACCCCCTCCCCCTTTTTATATAAAAAAGAAATTCAAATAATAACCCCTCCCCTTTTTTATATAAAAAGAAATTAAAATAATAACCCCTCCCCTTTTTATATAAAAAGAAATTAAAATAATACCCCTCCCCCTTTTTTATATCAACAGGGAATTAAAATTATAACCCTCCCCCTTGTTTTATGACAGGAAGGGTAATAATTAACCCTATCATTCCTTGTTTTATAACAGGAAGGAAAATAACAAAGGGAGGGTTCTGACCGCTGAATAAACATCAACCTGTGTGTATATATATATGTAACCTTCAGACCGTCGCAAGGAGCAAGGAACCGGCAAACACAACCAACTCGCAATGTCTATCCCTACAACGGCGCGTGGATCACCAGTGATCAGCGAGACAGCTGTGACTGTTATTGAGGACCCGTGGATGGGTGCTGGGGCTCCCCCTAAAATCTGTAATGTACCTACGGCGTACGCAGGCGCCGCCCGGGGAATCTTTGCAGGATGAGTGGTCTCTAGAGCCTTACGGACGTTGAGGGAGATGGGGGTACGCGTTTAAGTATGAAACAGCTGAATTGTACATTTATCAACTGGATGACAACGAAACCTTGAGTGCCTATACGGAGATGGCCGTGTTATCGTCTAACGACTGGGGTGTGCTGAGAGAGGTGAAGCCGGAAAATTTTCCAAGGGCTGAAGAAGAAGAAGAACAACAACAACGTCAGAAGGCTGGAGCTGTGTCTAACAAACCTGATCGAACGGAGAGGATGCCGTCCTTCGTGGCTATATGGCTGGCTAAAATCTCAGGATCAGGACGATGGTCCTTCAGAGCCCTCCATAAAGTATCAACAGGAGTCACGGGTGAAGAAGAAGAAGATTTCGTCCTGGAGTATTTTAATTCTGATTGCGGTGTATTTCGTACTCTGTTAACCATACCTTTGGATACTTGGAGTGAAAAAATCCGCGAGATTTCTGCAAAAATCGATGGCCTCTTCTACCATAACCGCTTATGGGTTGATACCCTTGTGTTGAAAAAAGCACTGACCTTTTAGTCCCGCCCTTTGGACCGCCTACTGGCTGGCGGTTGTTATAAAGAGGGTGTTTTCCAGAGCGACACCCTGCAGACGTATCCGGCGGAACAAACACATCCAGGAAAACAATGAGGACCGAAGGTGTTCCGAGACGTATTGCCACTATCTTCCTCGGAGCTGCTACAGGCGGTGCTGGGTACGGAATGAACAACCCCTCGCCGACCCGTCTACTTCCTGTGGTAGAAGACGTTACAGGTGATGATCATGAGTACGAGGGTTCTAACAACGGCATGGCGGACGGAGCCTGTCCTTCATTGACCATCAAAGACGACACAGACGACTCTGATGCAAGTGAAATGGAAGACGTGGACGATGAAGAGGAACCTGTAGGGAGAGCAACAACCTCCTGTCCCGAGAACGGAACTGTCTGCGTGCATCCGCCTGCTTCATCCTCAGCTTCTCAAGACCAAGAACCAGCAGCTAATGATGAAACGGATGGATGGATAAGCGGTTTCTTCCTGAAAGCTGTAAAGACAGTTGTATTTCATCTACTAGGTAAAATCATGCGCAGATATTGGAGGGAGATCTGCTACGGCTGCCAAGTAGACCATCCGAGCCAAGTACAACACAGCTGTCTTGAAGAGATGGAGGATGATTTCTACAGCCTTAACTTCTACCCGTTGATGAAGAGACTCTGTAACAACAACTTTCTGCCTGCTATACAACACTACTTGACCCTGAATGACGTACAACCGGAGAAAATGAGAACCAAGGCTACGGCTGAGACAGTCTTGCTCGAAATGAGGTCTCCAAAATCAAGCGTCTGGAACGAATACATCAAACACGAGCCAGAGGATCTTCTAATTGAACGTCTGGAATCAGCAAGTAGAATCTGGAATAGAACGCCGGTCCTGGGCGATGTCACAAACACGAGATACCCTCGTATGTGATATTTTTTATTTTTATTTTTTGCTTTTACTGTCTTTGTATAACTTTACGATCGAATCCTGACATAACCTGTTTAATAAAAAAACATTAAGAAGCATATTCGGATCTCGGCTCATTCATTTCTCATTTAACATGTCGGTGAAACACATCATTAAAAGAGTTTATTACAATCCTCTTCACCCCGGGAGCTACGGAGGCGCGGATCGCCTTCGTCAAGGGGTGCAGGTTGAGACTGGAAAACCAGTCAGTTCTAAATCTATTAAAGATTTTTTATCAAAACAGGATGCTTACACCCTGCATAAACCGGCCAGAGTAAACTTTCCGAGAAACAGAGTATTTGTTCACAGGCCGCTTCAACAATTCCAGGCCGACCTATGCGACATGCAGGCGTTGGCTAGATATAACGACGATCAAAATTACTTGTTGACCGTTATAGATGTATTTTCAAAGAAGGCCTATGTACGCGTTTTAAAAAGAAAGACTGCGATTGAGACAATGAAGGCGTTTGAATCAGTGCTGGATGAGAGCGGGACGCCTGCAAAGCTACAGACGGATGATGGGAAAGCATTTTTTAGCAAGAGTTTCCGGGCTTTGATGGAAAGGAAGAGAATTATTCATTTTTCAACAGCGAGTGACTTTAAGGCCTCTGTGGTTGAGAGATTTAACCGCACTCTTAAAAATCGGATGTGGAGATATTTTACAGCTAAAAACACTCTACGTTACATCGAAGTTTTACAGGATCTAGTAAAGAGTTATAATCACAGCTATCACAGTAGTATAAAAATGACACCGATGGAAGTAACTAAAGAAAATACTCTGCAAGTGTTTGACAATCTTTACATGAGACCGTCGAAAGGTCGACAGAAGCCGAAATTTAAGGAGGGCGATCATGTTAGGATATCAAAACTACGAGGTATATTTGACAAAAAGTATGAGCAGAGTTTTACAGACGAGATATTTACGATAACTGAATGTATTCACCGCAACCCGTCTGTGTATAAATTGAAAGATTTCGACGGCGAACCCATCCAGGGGTCATTTTATGATCAAGAATTACAAAAAGTACAACTCGATAAGGATAAAGTATTTCACGTAGAAAAGATTCTCAAGGAACGCTGCGTTAAAGGAGAGAGACAGGTCTTTGTCCAGTGGAAGAACTGGCCTGAAAAATTCAACAGTTGGGTAAAAGCTTCAGATATAAAAAATATATAAGACGATCCTTCTTTACACCAGACGTCATATCATCATGTACAACAAAGAACACTGGCTTCTATGTGACTTTACCACCACCAAGTTTTTAAAGACAACTCGATCGGTACTTTCCGCGTTGATTTAGCACAACATATTGATTTAAACGGGAAATGGGAGGTGGCTTTGACGGAGATTACATACCCTCACACATGGCATAATATTCCGGAGGATGCGGCGTTATTTTACTGGAAACCGAACCCTAGAGGACCTGATTCCAACACAAACACGGCTCCCCCAAGAGGATCAGATTCAGATGCTAACACGTCGAGGCGGCATAAAGATGAATTTCATAGAGCCATGGCGAGACTTCGGGCTCCGGATCCTGACGCCAGCGCCTCACCTCAGAGGAAAAAAGACGAATCACGAGGGGTTGATCGACATTTCAAAACTGCAGGAACAGATATTTCTAAACTGAAGTTCAAGGGTGGATATTACAGCTCTATTAATCAGATTACAACCGAGTTGGAGCAAACCTTTAAAAAAACCAATAACAATATACGCTTCCTGTTTGACGGTGCATGGCAAAAAATTGATCTTCAAGGAGACGGTCAGAACTTAGTGCTTTTTAACTCGCCTTTAGCTTACATGTTAGGTGTAGAGCCTGGTCATTGGATCAATTTTTGCGAGTTCAGAGCGCCCCATCCAGTTCATTTAAAAGCGGGGTTTTACCATCTTTACTGTTACAGCGACGTTGTAAGACCGCAGCTTGTAGGGGATGCATATGCACCGCTTTTAAGAACGGTGGAAATCAAGGGTAGTTACTCAGATATAATCACACAACATTTTAACCCTGCTACTATTTACCGGTTGCCAAGAACCATATTGAAAATATTCAGGTACAAATTAAATCAGATCTTAACAAACCAGTCAATTTTACCTTTGGAAAAGTGGTGGTGACTCTACACTTTAGACCTGTTACTTGAGAGGATATTATATAACCCTCGTATCGTCGTCTGGAAATCCATTCATCATCACAACGCCGGAGAGAGATAACCCCCTGTGTAGACCCGTCATAAACAAACACAATGGTACATGCAGGCTTAAGAGACGACCCGCACAGATTTGTACAATATTATGAAAAACAGGTGGGCGGAGATCTACCCGGGTTCTACGGTGCCCCGGTTATGTACGGACGAGGCATCGGTTCCCTCTTCTCAAAAATGTTTCGGTTTGTATCACCTCTGTTGAAAAGAGGTATTGCCATAGCGAAACCCCATCTCAAATAAGCGGTGGGTAACATAGCCTCGGATATGTTCACCCGTACCGTGAGAGGAATGAGCGATCAACAGAGACAGGAAGGGTCAGGCGGTATAGCCGTCTTATCACGAAGGACAAAGAGACGCCCTCCAGGTCGCCGTGTAACACAGAGCTCTAATAAACGTACAAACAAAAAAAGAAAGAAGCCAGTTGACAGAAGCAAACGGGCCAAGAGGAAGTCCAGAGGGAGCTCCGATATATTTTAAAAAACCTTATATACAGTAACATGGCGCTCCTACACCAGAAATCTGCTGAATGCACATTAGCAGAACTGGATTTATTCACGGCGCCGGTGACGCAGCTTTCCATCGAGGACAAAATTTACACTGAAATTGCTCCAGTAGCCGCTATCTGCGAAGGAGGACCGATTGAGTTTTTTATACCGGGAGACAGCGAAAAGTATCTAGACCTAAACGACACCCTTCTACACGTGCGTGCAAGAATTACTAACGCCGATGGCACACCGCTGGCTAACGACGCAGCAGTCGGTCTCATCAATTATCCTCTAAACACAATCTTTGATCAGTGCGATGTGGTTCTGGGGGATCGGATGATTTCGCAGTCCAGTTCCACTCACCCGTACAGAGCTATGATTGAAACACTTCTCAACTTTTCCGGCGACACTCTTAAAACACAGTTTAGCGCCGGTCTTTTTTACCCGGGTCAGTTGACTCGATCGTCACTGTAAACGGACCGAACGCAGGCCTTAATAAAGGGGCAGAGTTCACGAGCAGATCCAGAGAAGTACACCTTCTCGGTCCTCTCCACAGCGACATATTTTTCTGCGAGAGACTGTTATTGAACTCGGTCGATTTCAGAATTAAACTCACCAGGGCGAACGATGCCTTCTGCCTGACCGGACCCCGCGACTCCACCTTTCGTCTGAAAATCCTCGGCGCCTCTCTGTTTGTGAAGAAAGTCACTGTTTCGCCAGCTGTGAGAATAGGTCATGCAGCGGGTTTGTTAAAAGGAAATGCTCTCTACCCCCTCTCACGAGTCAACGTAAAAACATACTCCATTCCTGAAAACTCAAGAATATGTACCCAGGAGAATTTATTTCTGGGTTCAATACCTAAATACGTGGTTTTAGGGATGGTGCATCATGAGGCATTTACCGGTAGGAGAGATCTCTCCCCGTTCAATTTTCATCATTACAACACCGAATATCTCGCCCTCTGTCAGGACGGCCGACAGATCCCCGCTAAAGCTTTTCAACCTCAGTTTAATAACAGTATGGCGGTCAGAGAGTTTTATAACATGATTCTAGCTACAGGAAGACATTTGAAGGATCTACCGCTAAGCATTGACCGCGAAGGTTTTAAGGCGGTTATTCATTGTTTGCGTTTAATCTCAATCCAGCCGACGACAACGACGCTCTCTCCCCTGTCTCAAAAGGGAATTTAAGACTGGAGATGAGATTCAGAGTACCCTTACCGAACACCGTAACACTGATTGTGTACGCTTGTTACGATTCCATTCTGGAGATTGATGCAAAAAGACAAGTGCTGGTGGACTATTATTAAAAAAAGTTATGGATAGTCTCCAGTTACAGAGGCTGCTGAGAGGTCTCTTGGGCGACACATTTTACGGTGTATGGCCGCCGGATGAGTTGCCTCAATTCACTCAACCCCTCAGACCGCCTGCATATTTCGTCGTCAACACACATCCGGCACATAAACCAGGAGAGCACTGGTTGGCTTTAACTCTCAAAGAAGACGGTAGATCAACTTTCTTTGACTCATTTGGAATGGGGCCGTACTTTTCACATTACCCTGAAAATATTTTAAAGTTTCTCAAGAAACATTCAAGCGACATCAAGTACAACAATGGCCAACTACAGCACGCTCTATCGTTTGTATGTGGTCATCATTGCGTCTTCTACCTCTGTCATCGTGCTAGAGGGCTGTCTATGGAAGAAGTATTAAGTCTATACAGCGACGATACCTTAAAAAACGACCTCATGGTATACAACTTTGTGAATGGACATCAAAAATGTCTAAAAAGATGTGCACACTGTCCGTGGAAACAACAAAACGGTTCTCTTCTGTATTTTAAAGACTATTGTAACGTGTGACTAATCTTATTTTGTTTGTACGTGTGTTTAAAAGAAAAATCTGTAATCACATAATAATTCAATAAAACATTTTATTGATGAAATGACAATAACCGTGTACAAGACAATTATTCAGGAAACCCATCAAGGTGTTAGAGACAATTTCTTCCCTTTGGTCACTACATGCGTCAAGCGTCGTCGAGGTGTCGCTTTAGGATCCTTTGGGTCGGGAGACCAGCTCTCAGCTATACTTTTCTTTCGCGAGATAGAATTCGATTTAAGTCTCTGATATTGAGCCCTCGCTTCAGGGTTGGACAGCAGTGTGAGAGGGATGTTTAGCTTTAATAATGTGACGAGAAACTCGGACCAGCCCTCAGGTAATGAAGAACTTGTTTTCTTATACGGTAGGGAAAGGTACTTGAATAAATCAATCACATGAGAGCCTTTTACAGCATTTCCTTCATACATAAATTCGCCATTCATATTCCAACCATCACCGTTTTTGGATATCCTCTGGATAATGTATTCAGCATTTCTTCGAGCTTTTGCCAGAAGGCTATTTAGAATATCCTTACCTAAGTCATCTGTTACAGAGGGTGTTTTTAGAACACTTTCGACACGACTGTCAGAGTCGTGTGGATGATCGCTGACTCCGTCTCGTTGTAAAGTCTGAGTTACTCTCCTTTGGTCTCTCTGATCCTGTTTTGCAAAGGTTAAATATCTTTGCAATAGAGCATCGTACTTTTTAATCTTCTCATACGGGTTTAACTGAGAATCATTTAGAATGGACCTCATCTTGTCATTTAATTCATCTTCGGCAGTTTCACGGATGTCGGAGGTTGGACGTGATAACTGGTTAATTTGCTGAGGAGAGACGAGATACATTTTCTGGACAGTCTTCATGGTGTTTTACTTCTTTACAAGTCCTCCTATTAGATTTCCAATGATTGGAACGGCAGCCGCTAGCAATGGCAAAATGAATCCTCCCGATTGCTTTTTAAGAATCCTTCGTTTACGCTTCACGCGTGCCTTTTTATTAGCCAAGAGTCTGATGTTTTTCTTCTGTTTTTTCAGTTTTTTGAACTGAGCCTGTGACAATGGTACATTCCCCTTCAAAACATTCAGGGCGATCTCACCGAGAGCTTGAATAAAGTCCCGAGAACTACGCATCAAAATGTCTTTACGTTTCTTTGACGGAGCATGGTATAGTTCCTTAAGTAAACCCGTGTTTCTTTTTGTACGCGCTGACATAACTTAAGCAGACGTTTTTGGTATGTACACCGTGTGACGTTGATGAGGAAGTATCCCGGTCCTTAGTCTGTAGCGTTCTGGACATGAGGGTGTTAGGTCAACAATTAAGTACCCGTGAGCGTCAGCTGTAGCATCTTCAAAGCTTTCTAGAAAGAAAGCTCTCTGAGACGGGTAAACCTGTTGAGCAAGAACTTTTACCTGCATTTTATCGCGAGGATTCTTAAACAGTACAAAGTAATTGCTATTCAGACTAATACTGCGACTATATTTACCACGATGAAATGAGTTTTGCGTCAGCATTATAACACTCATATTTTTATGATGTCTGTACTGTGTAAAAATGCGAACAACCTCAGGGTTTTCAGAAGCTTCAAAAATCAACAAAAAACATCGTCAAGAATAATCAAATGTTTTCTATCAGAAGGAAATACATCTTCATTTTCAAAAGATTCAGGTAAACCTTCAATGAATTTGATATTTTTATTCATCTTTTGCAATTCACTGTACATTGGTTGAAAAGAAGTATAAATCCATACAATATTTACATTGGCATCATCCATAACATGTTCACAATTTTCAAGTATACATTTTACAAAATGGGTCTTTCCTGACCCTGATGGTCCCACCACTAGACATGAAAATGGTGTTTTCAAACGAGGATCGAAATGAATTTCTTCCATAATGACCCCTCATCCACTCAAAACTCAGAACCCAAAAGGTTTGGTTGTGCGTCTGAAAACAATCGCCTCTTAGTGTACACGACCCAGAGTTTTTTTAGTAACTGATCTGTTTTTTAAAGTGATGTTCTTTTTATCCCTGACAATGCTGTGTTGACGGGTCTCAGGCAGCCCATCAGGTGAATTATGTCAAAACAAGTCATCCAATGTCACCACAAACAACCCGGGAACCCTTTACACATGACTGTTAGATCGTGGATGAAAATTTGAGGCCATCCTGAAAGATGGGTCATTGTTCAAGTTTTTTGATCCTCAGATTATCAATTAATGCGTTTATATTCTTCTGCGAGACGTACAGTCACTCTCTCCTCACTGGCATCAACAAGAAATATCTGTTAGGTCTCAATCATTGGTTCTCTGAATGAGCACCATTGAACATGTGTAACTTGTTGAATCACCCACGTTCTGTCTAAACTGAGGATACCACGTATTGTTGTACTTGTTCTTTACAAACAATACAATACAAAGGACCTGCCATGATGTATATTTTAGAGACTGCTACACAGGCAGACAAGCAGAGTCACATATGTCTGAATTGATGGCCAGGTTTTCATAGGAGGAGGGTGCATCTCAGATCAAGATGGAGGTCGCCAATTTGTGATGGCTACTAGTGAGGAAAGGGTAAAATGAAGTCATACATCGAAGATTTTACAAGCTACTCACAAACATTCAACATAAATATTTGCCTGCATTCAACTTTTAATTTTCAACTTTTATCATCATCATCATTATCTTTTGCAGGAGATAACTATTGCATCATTTATGTTTAAACCACATCATAGTGAGAATATATTACAACAGCATTACATTTAACTCTTTCAAAATTTCAGATTTTGTTCAAGGATATTGTAGGTATCCGTTTGCTTTTGGAATTAATTGAGATTCCTTGCAGAAGTATCCTTTTGACGCAAACGTTGACAGTAACGTTTGAAAATTTCAACGTGGTCCCAGAAATTGCAGCACTTTCAAGAGTTTCTCCCCAACCAACAGAAACAATACATACATAATTACAAAATAAAACCCAAAAAGTACTGTAGTAACATGCAAACATGAATGTCAGTCTACGCTTTGACTCCAAAGGTCCAGTGGAAAAGCTTCATAGAACTTCATATCCAATATGTGTTCCTTCCTTCCGTTTAAAGTTCTCGTATGAGATGTTTATGAGATGTTCATCAATTCCGCATTTACCTACGTATGCGTAGATCCAACAAGTCCAACATTTCCCCACTGCGGGACAAACAAGGGGCACTCTGTGCTCAAGATTCAAGATTGTATTCATCACCGTGGTCACCCTCGACATTTTGGGCGGCTCGCGACATTTACGCTAAATGATAGCAACCGATTTAAGGGAGAATGACACACACAATTACTGTAATTGTTCAAGAAAAAAAAGACAAATCTTAATCTCATTCTATCACTTTCCCCCTCTTATGGGCAGAACAGCGAATTTTGCCACCGTTTTTAAAAAGTGCATCGAGGCTGATTTTAGGGGCGAGAAACTAGTCATTGGCTGTATATGTTGAACGAAGACCTGAGTATGATCCGGGACATCTTCCCATAGGATTGGATATTGGATCACCAAGCATTGTCATGTTCACAAACATGCTTTCATGTGTTTGCAGACATTCACTCAGTTAAAAATTTAATTTGAGTGAAAAATGAGATATAATCACACTGTTGCTTTCAAAAATCTTTGTTAGTTTTGTTATATTGTTTTTCTTGTTGTTGTTGTTGTTGTTGTTGTTGTTTTTCTCAGATGTTCTTTCTATGGAGTTTCTATTCTCTCCCTTCTCAATGAACAGAGTTGTTCTTTGAAGTATATTCTCGTATTTATTTGTTCTAATATTTTCTGTGTGCATATTCCGTCTTATGCAGTTACACTTTAAAACTTAACTGACTGATGGATGGATAGGTAGATGCAAGTTCATAAAAAGGAATAAAAGCCTTCTGCAGGATTCAGCGCCTCATTGAAAGACTACTAACGTAAAAAAAAAAAAAAAATGCTTCCACGCAATTCGTACACCTTGTGAATGTAAACAAATAAAAGATAATATACTCTTTAGCTTGAAGATATGTAAAGAAAATGTAGGTCTAGGACACACCACACAGAGTGGTGTGTTAGTAATGTTATTACTTGCCTGAGGTTGACAGTTAGACTAGAACGTCTGAACTTTCCCATCAGTTACACACGTGTCTGATACGGTATTGACATTGATTCATAACTGGTTTACGCTTCCATCGCGATATTGTCGGGATCATCTCATTCTCCTTTGCATCTTTCCTGTTTCTTTCTGTTCTTTTATTCCTAAATAAATCTATAAAATTACGTTGGTCTTGATCACATTACTTTGGAGTGTATTATAATCAATCTAAGAGCCTCTGATCAGTAAAGGACATTACATCACGAGTAGTGACTTCAGATAAATAGATTGATTACGCTAATAGTTAATTAAGTTACCACGGTTAATTAATTAATTAAGCGTTAATCAAGAGAGCTAAATAGTCTCCTGGAAACTATATTTCAGGTGGTGCCCCAAACTTTCGAGGAGATATTATTTTTCATAATATCCACGTCACAGACGCAGGCGTCCGTGACCCGACAATCCTTCACTTTCACTACAGCCTTATTGGTGCCCCGTGTGAGGCTGATTAATTGCTAAATTTTGATTGTAAACCATTCCATAAAGGTAGAGTGTTCCCCCCCCTTGCTTCACCCCGTTTCTTCCCTCTCACTCTCTTCAAAGCGTGTGCCCAGCCTGCGCTGAGACATTATTAAGAAAAATAAATAAATAAAAATAAGAACAAAATTAATAACGCGTTTAAACCACTTTGTCTGTGCTTCAAAAGCACTGAAATTACTTTGATGGTACCTACTGCCTCGAAAAAAAAAAAAAAAAAAAGACTACAAGTCTTATCGAGAGAATATACATGTGTTTGCTCTAGTGACAAACGCTGAGCATTAATTCATCAGGCCTGCGGACGGAATTCACGACCGAGTTACGAGCGTCTAACCAACAGTGAACCTTCACGTCCAACTCCAACTTTAATAATTGGCGTAGCTAACCAGTTATTAAAACGTTGTTCCAACACGACGGGAGTCTTACATTTGCCCGGCGCACGAGTTTCTGCCTACGGGAACAATAGTGATCAATTGACGTGAGCTTGTGTTGGGTGTGGTGAGCGTAATTGACCTATTCTTGTATTGCTGTGCATAGAGCAGAGATTTTGATCTCATAAGACTTTCGCGCATGCGTGGTCGCAGCTTCTTTTTCCCAGTGGAAGAAGCGCGCTCCTCTGGAGTCATTCCACATCACTGGAGGGCGGACAGAAAGTCCCGCCTCATTCACTTATTTATTGCTGTGTGTAGAGCAGAAATTTTGATCTCATAAGACTTTCGCGCATGCGTGGTCGCAGCTTCTTCTTCCCAGTGAAAGAAGCGCACGTCTCTGTAGTAATTGTACCCCACTGGAGGGCGGACAGGAAGTCCCGCCTCATTAAAGGAAGTGACGTCAGCGTAGCAACTGTTGCTAGGCTAGCCAGCTCACAGCTAGCCTGCCATTGACAATAGGTTTAACACTGTTGAAGGCTATTTGTTGTTGCTAATGCTAAGGCGTGTGATGCTCACTTCTACTGATAGCCTAACTGCGGTGAAAGCTATTGTTTAGTTACCATGTCAGATGCTAAGGTACTGAGGTTGGATAACTTTAGTCTTTGGCTTATTTTGTTACAGTGCCAACTTGTTTAAGTTGACAGTTGGGGCCTCCGTGCCTTGTTTGTGCTGTGCTACTTGCGAGGCCACCACTAGCGGTGTTACAGTCTGCAGCTGCAATAGCTGGTAATGCTAATCTGCCACGATTAGCTTGTGTTGTTTGTTTTGCTTTGCACACAAATTAGCTGTTTGCTTTCTGCCATCCTGCAAATTGCTGATGCTTGTGGTGCTGCCTGTCCATTGTGCAGTGTGTTTTAAAAAAAAAAAAGCTTTGTCTATATTTTTTTTTTTTCAGTGTTTGCAGATTCTTGCTCCACAGTCTTTCTCTACCTGTCCAGCTTACACGCTTCACCTGTTGTCACCAACCCAAAGTCAAACTACAGTTTGGATTTAAAATTACAAACCTAGTAATTCCAACCCCACTTGTGTATAAAAATAATTTTAATTAAGAATTAAGATTACAAATTTATACACAGATACACTTGAATATTTTTATTGAATAGCTGTCTCACTACTCAATTAGAAACATCGACAATAGAAACAAACCTTGCCTTTTTAATTAATAATTACTTATTAATTAAATAATTCAACCAGTCCATAAATAGCCCACACAATTAAATCTCGCATCCAAGTTGACAAACCAACTATTGAATTTGAAAAAAAAAAAAAAAAACAACTTGTTACTCACTTAAATAACTTAAAGAGTTATTAGTAGAAACAATTAAACAATTTGAGATTTGATTCAAACAAATTTTAAATTAACATTGAAATTTTAGAAATCAAATCCGCTAAAAGTAACGCACCTAAAGTGATCCCCTGGTTATCTCAACAACCTGAGTAATAACAATAGCAATTACTTAAACCGTTACTTTTAACATCCCAATAATTTAAGTTGGTTTTCAATAACTTAAGAACAATTCGCTGATAAGTTTTCCTTTAACATTTTAACTAGCTTACAAGCGTAAATTAAGGAATTCAGCAATAAAACAAAACAAACGATTAAATGGCTGAAAGCAGAGAATCCCCGGTCGACTACGAAAACCTGGATTCGTTAGAGCACCTGCTCGCCACAATCACTGATAAGATGTGCCCAGGTTATAGCACAACCCTGGCAGCAGATCAACCTGACACTATCAATGATAATATCGCTCAGCTCATGAGCCAATTGGAGTCCACGGACCCCAAAGATAAATCCCTGGTTAAAGCCCTAAGTTGCATGACCCTGAACTTGGTGGCACAATTAAAAATTAAAGACAAAGAAATTGAAAACAGGGAACGACAATGGGAGCGTGGACAACAGGACCTAGCCCTGCTGAGACAAAGGGAGTCCCTCTTAACAGAGAGACTCGACATGGTTGAATCTCAGTCAAACACCACAGAACTTAGTAAGCTGAAACAAGACAACCTAGAGCTTACTCAAGAGGTGTCTCAACTGAGACAAGATCTAACTGACCATGAGGCCGTCAGAGATCAACAAACGCAAGACCTCCTAGATGCCCTGGCTGAGTCACTGACCTCTCAGAATGAACTCAAGCGGGTGGAGGCAAGATTATCCTTTTGTCAGAAAGAACTGTCTGATGCACTTGCAGAAGTGGAGACCTTGTCAGAAGCATTAAGGAAACAAGCACCTCGACAAACAGAGCTCTACCTTCGACTTCTGGACGAACATGATAAAACCAGGCAGTTGTTACAACAAGCCAATGAAAAGGTCCAGTCCCTCCAAAGTCAGGTTGACTCAATTACGGCGGAAAAGGAGGAAGAAGTAGAAAAGGACTACCACCTCCTCTGCCACGTAAAGTCCTTAGAGGACCATGTAAGTCAGCTCCAAGAAGACCTTAGCAGGACAAAGAATGAGCTGCAAAACACAGTAGAGCAAACCCAAAGAGCTAGAGACGCGGCCCACAAGCCCCCATCTAAGCCAGGGTCTCTGCTCAGAGATTCCAAGGAACAACCAATCACCTTTAAATCTCTCAATCCCTTCTCTCAGTGGACCGCTCACCCAGAAGGCAGCAGATCACAACCAAACTATGACTCTGCTTCCCTTCACTGGCCTAATAACCCTCCTCACCAGGGAGGTTATGCAGCCGCAGCCCCACCCGACAGAGCCCCAACACAGGGCCTGACCACAAATGTACTAAACAAACTGGCTCGCAACATACCTCGGTTTGAGCCCAAACCTGGAGGTAATACAGAGACCAGGTCATATCTGAGGGACATCGAATATCACCTTCAGCGGTTCCCAGAGGCAACCACCCCAGACAAAATCTACCTCCTCAAAATCACATCCAGCAGGGAGGTAGGCAACTTCATTGACAGGCAGCCACCAGCTGTTCAAAATGATTTTGACACCCTCACCAAAATGATGCTGAGGGAATACTCCAGCCCCGAACCCTCACTAGGTCTGTTGTCAGCTATCGCTGTCAAACAAGGGAGAAATGAGCCACCAGCTCAATACTATCACCGACTCCGACAAGCATTCTTCGGTGACAAAAATGAGCAAAATATGGAAGAAGACCTCAACTTCAAAGCCCTGTTCCTCCGAAATCTTCATCCTGGCACAAGCCACCACCTTGGAGTGACAGCCTGCCCCCGCACTATGAATAGCTTTCAGTTGCGTGACCTAGCAGATAAAGGCTTCGCAAAACAGATGCTGGGCAACTGGAAAAATGGTGAACCACCTTACTCACTGCTGCCACTGGGTGTCCAAAGTTCCCACATGGAACTTGAAGGGGATGCACCAGTATCCCCGCCAGAAGTAAAACCTTTGTCACAGACACACCGACAACCAGAGCGCAAAGCAAGTCCTCGTCAGGCCCGTAAGGCATTCTTCTCACAGAAGGCATGGTCAGATGACTCCACAGCGCCACCGCAGTCCGTGGTCAACCAGACGGGTTTCCACAAACCCCCACACCCTGGAAACGTTTGGCGTCGTCACGCTAACCATGGAGATGGCCACGTAAAACCGGTCCCCTCCACTCAAGCAGATTCCCAGGCTAACCGTCGTCGTAAGAAAAGTGACAATCAGAAAAATCCCAGTCCTGAGGAGGAACAGATGTACAAGCTGTTCGCCCAGTGGTACAAGGAACAAAATCCAAAGAAGCCTCCCTCCAGACTAGGCCTGGAGGCAACTGAGAGTCAAGCCACACCACCGGCAGACAAGAACCTAACCTCAAACCCACCAAACCCAGCAGTCCTAGTCGTCAACTATGATCAGGACTCGCCACCCTTGGGTGAAAACTCATGGGTCAAACACCCAGCTCAACCCACACAACAGCTTTTGGGTGAGTTGACAGAAAGGGGGGTGGCTCGCAAGTTTTACCTTGCCACGACTCTCGAAGATCTGCTTCACTATGAAGCCCTCGTTGACACGGCAGCAGACATCACTACCATGTCGACACAGGTGTTTGACCAATTACAGCGAGCTGCCCACGCCCAAGATAAAACTCTCAAATTACAGAAATGTAAATTAGATGTCTGGGCATTCTCCACCGTTGGCACACAGTTGAACCCCTTAACGCTAATACACTGGACCATTGGACCCATGACTGTAGTCCACCCGGTCTATGTGTCACCACATAACAACATCCCTCTGCTTATCGGCAAAGATTTACTCAACAGGTTTGATCCGATTATAGATTTCCAACGTCTTAAAATCTGGGCCCAAGTTCGTCAACCTCTGCCGCTAGAGCATGACTCACACCCTTCTTACTATACAGTAGCAAATGGGGGTGACTCGGCGAGACACGACCCGTGCAGCAACCCACGAACACCCTCAAACTCAAATGTTGACACCGTTCTCTACCACCTTCCAGGCCAGAAACGCAACCGTTTCCTCATGGCCAAACGCAAGCCAGTGAAACACAAAGACTTGTTCACTGTCTGTGATCACCCAGTCAGCACCCATGACATGCGAGTGCATTGGAAGAAGGTACGGGGTCAATCACACATTCCCAGCCGAGACAGAGAGTATAATGACCTCACAGATACTTTGGCCAAAGAAGGTGCTCCCCACGGGAAGCCATGGAGCGTTCGACCTGCTCGGATCCACACAGAGTCCATGCCATCCGTGTTGGCCGCAACTCGCCAACAATCCAGAAGTACTCCCACACAATGTAACACATCTTTACATTTGGCATGCGACCAGGTTTTTCAAAACTCAGATCTGGTAAATCGGCAGAACCAAGATCCCACCCTGTCATCTCTCATTCGCAGCGTCACGGCTGACCATGACAATGACGTCCCCAATCCCAATAGCGGCCCGCCGGACAGGGAACTGTCCCACTGGCTCACGGTCAAAAACAAACTGCGCATGGTTGATGGCTTGCTGGTTTATGTCTCAGATGAACATGCCACGCCAAGACTTGCAGTTCCACTGAGCCTAAGGGGGGTAATGCTAGCATATGCACATGTTGCACCATGCACAGGTCACAGGGGTGTCAAAGCAACCGTTGATGCACTACAGCAGGTAGCCTACTGGCCATGCATGCATCAAGATGTAGCTGACTACATAAAAGGGTGCTTAACATGCTGTCAGTTCCAGCCGACTCAACCTAATCTGAAACAGGGGAGTCACATTCCCCATAGTCAGACCTGCAAACCGATTGGGTGGGACCCCTGGTCAAATCTACCAGAAGCAATGAATCTTCTTGCAACTGGGCTCACCGAAACCAAATTAAAGGGCACCACACCCCAACATCTCCAAAAAAAAAAACTAACACCGGATAATAACTAGGATAGGCTGATACGAAAACCCGCATCAAGCATAACTACAGACTGTATAAAAATGATAAGTTATTGAATTTACACCTGTGTCATATCCGTGTTGTTTGGTTGCTGTTTGGTTGCTGTTACTGTTAAGATGAAGAGGCCAATGTGTGATGAATGCATGAGAATAAGCTTTACGGTTAAAAATTAACATCAAATCACTGTCTAGGGAGTCAAGACTGAAATATTCTAATGTTTCGCTTCGTTCAACACACACAACATGAACAAACCATTTACCTGGCCCCTATCAATTCTGCCTTTCAAGACCTCGACACCACCATAAGAAACCTGGTTACCCCTTTAACTCGTGTTTGGTCGGGAGCCAATACCCTGCTAATTTCCATAGTCAGCGTCAGCTTCATTCTCTCTCAGAAGAATAAAAGATCTCAAGGACTCGTTTAATCGCTGTTAGGTGTTCAAACCAAAACTAAAGAACACTCAAGAAGACTTAATGATGTAAGCGCTCCTCCAACAGCAGAACATGGCTCCACCTTGATACAAGTTCAAAGGTCAACTATTATCTCTCTGACCAAAAAAAAAAACATATCTAGTCTCTGTGATAGTTGTGTTCATAGGCGTGTCGATCTTGATTATTGCATGTTTCTTCTTCTTCTTCTTCTTCTATCTTCTCCTTCTCCTTCTTTTTGAAAAAAAAACATTTTCCTCATCAGTTAAGCCACACTTATTCCATTCACTATGAAGCTGTCTTATGCCTAGTTCAAGAAATTAAATAAAGTGAACTTGAGAAGGATAAATCTAACAATTTTCCTCACGTAGTCTCACCAGTTCCTCTCAACTTACCCTTATTCAAGTCCGAACTCCAAACTTCGCCACAAACAATGTTAGGTGAACCGGGTTCACCTTCACCCACCTAACTACACTTCCCTCGTGAATCTAGTTTCCATCAACCTCGGTCTAGGTGATATTAGCTAAATGCATGGGACCCCCGGGGGTCATTCTACTGACTCACTCTCTCTCAGTTGACTAAGGGGAGTGGGGGATGTTAGAACACACCAGTCAGTGTATGAGTGACTCTCATCACCAGGATCCATGCGGCATCTACGACCACCCGAAGGACTCAACTCATCTTGGCCCCGATGGAATACCTGCGACAATTCCACACGACGCCAAGAGGGGGGATATGTAGTGATTCCTTCTCCAGAGATTCAAGCATGGACCTGGTGAACTTTTCCCGAATGTGTAACTTCAACTCGGAGACATCTCCTTGGGTTCCCACCATGCCTTTGGCAGCTCAGAGGTTTCGGAACCCTCCGATAAGGACCATAAATCATTGGAATGGTCAAAGGGGGGAGAGACTAGAGCAACAGTCCAGGATGCTGTGCCGTAAGAGGAAAAACCCTGACCAACTCGTGAACCCTGTTTGGTGGGGGACACACACAGCTCCCCCTTTTCCTGGTTCCAGATGAACAAAGACAGACTTGTATGTGAATGTGTCTTAATGTGTATTTCTGAAAAAGGACTTTTGTTTCCCACTTAACCCATGGTTTCCACAGGATGTTCAAGCAAACCAGATGCCCTGAACATGTGATGTTAAACTTGACATGAATGGTTGATTGTTATGTTGATCGTTATAAGAAGACAATGTGCTAGAATGGTCATGTTTGGTGTCGTTTGAATGCTTGAATTGAGATGGGAAAGTTTTGACAGATTGTGAGCAACTTTACAACTCAGGTAATGTTTTATTGTCAAATAAAACTCTGGTACTGGGGGGATCAAAATCTCCCATCTCAAGACTGGAATTTACGACCCCGTTGGAGGAGGAGGAGGAAGGCCAGGCTTGGAAATCCTCGTCCAATCAGCAATAGGTGATGGAACTCCTTCAACCAATCAAGACTGGACAAGGAGACTCTTCATGAGAGTTTAAAAGACCCAGTTTACAGAGGTTCAGCCTCTGTTCACCCCTCTGTTCAGCCCTCTGTGTCCCTCTGTGCTCCTCTCCCCTCTGTCCCTCTGTTGCCCTCGGTTGCGCTCTTTGCCCTCCTTCTGCCGCTTCCTCTGGCTCCTTCGCCTCCTACAACCAACTACAACCAACTTCTTCGACGGTTCCTGCTCAAGTTCCTGCAAAGACTCTTGCTTCTCCTCCACCCTTGAAGCCGTGCCAGCATTCCACTCGCTGCCCATCCAAGTGTGAGAGTGATCGAGAACTTCTCCAAAGTTGCACGTCGCCCTCGTCCTACAGCGGTCTGCCAAGCCAGAGCCTCCTTCAGGAACGGCCCAGTCACACCACGTGACCACAGCCGGCGGCCGTGACGAGTACGCGAGTCCAACTTCCAACAACCTTCCGCTGCCTGGAGTGTGTCATTAAGGCGACCACTCTAGAAGGTTGTTCAGACCGGTGAATCACCTGGCACGAGAGAAAGATACGCCTTCGGTCCTACGCCGCTCTCTGCCAGCTACGATCACCCCGTCTGCGACGAAAGATCCACGGCGGTCCGGAAGACGATCCAAGAGTGCCATCGACGCCTGAAGCTGCGGGTCCTCATCACCTCCAAGCCACCACGCTGAGAACCAGGACGCCTCCTTCCAAAGCCGCCTGCCTCCTCCCTCACCTCCTGACCGACCTTCTGCATCTACTCATCACCCTCTCATCCATCCATCCATCCCATTCATCCCTCCATTCATCGCCAAAGTAAGCCGCTGCTTGTCATCTCTGCACAGAGTGGTGTGTTGGGGTTTAGTAATATCATTACTTGCCTGAGGTTCACAGTTAGACTAGAACGTCTCAACTTTCCCATCAGTTACATACGCGTCTGATGCAGTATTGACATTGCTTCATAACTGGTTTGCGTTTCCATCGCGATATTGTTGGGACCATATTATTCTACTTCTGCATCTTTCCTGTTTCTTTCTGTTCTTTTATTCCTAAATAAATCTATAAAATTACGTTGGTCTTGATCACGTTACTTTGGAGTGTATTATAATCAATCTAAGAGCCTCTGATCAGTAAAGGACATTACATCACGAGTAGTGACTTCAGATAAATAGATTGATTACGCTAATAATTAATTAAGTTACCACAGTTAATTAATTAATTAAGTGTTAATCAAGAGAGCTTAATAGTCTCCTGGAAACTATATTTCAGGTGGTGCCCCAAACTTTCGAGGAGATATTATTTTTCATAATATCCACGTCACAGACGCAGGTGTCCGTGACCCGACAATCCGTCACTTTCACTACAAAGTTATCAACATTTTTATGTTTGGCGTTCCAGAGCCCGCCTTATCTCAGGCTGAAAACGCGTTTTCTGCATTGTGCAATAACTTTGCAGGGAAGCTTCAGAAGATGAATTTTTCAGATCCCACTATCGGAGAAAGGGTTTTTCTAGTAGTTGCACTTCAAATCTAAACTGTCTGAAGCGTTTTTTAAAAGTTATCAACATTTTTATGTTTGGCGTTCCGGAACCCACCTTATCTCAGGCTGAAAATGAGTTTCCTGCTTTGTGCCATAACTTTGCAGGGAAGCTTCAGACCATGAAATTTTAACCTCCCACTATAGCAGAAAGGGTTTTTCTAGTAGTTGCACATTAAATCTAAGCTGTCTAAAGTGTTTTTCCAAAGTTATCAACACTTTTATGTTTACCGTTCTGAAATCGACCTTATCTCAGGCTCAAAATGCGTTTTCTGCATTGTGCTATAACTTTGCAGAGAAGCTTCTTAACATTAAATTTTAACCTCCCACTATAGCACAAAGGGTCTTTCTCGTAGTTGCACATCAAATCTCAGGTGTTTGAAGTGTTTTCCCAAAGTTATCAACATTTTTATGTTTGGCGTTCCGGAACCCACCTTATCTCAGGCTGAAAATGCGTTTTCTGCATTGTGCCATAACTTTGCAGAGAAGCTTCAGAAAATGAAAATTTCACCTCCCACTATAGCAGAAAGGGTCTTTCTAGTAGTTGCACATGAAATTTAAGCTGACTGAAGTGTTTTTCCAAAGTCATCAACATTTTTATGTTTGGCGTTCCGGAACAAACCTTATCTAAGGCTGAAAACGCGTTTTCTGCTTAGTGCCATAATTTGCTTGGAAGCTTCAGAACATGAATTTTTCACATTCCACTATAGCAAACAGAGTTTTTTCTAGTATTTGCACATTAAATCGAAGCTGTCTGAAGTGTTTTTCCAAAGTTATCAACATTTTTATGTTTGGCGTTCCGAAACCCACCTTATCTCAGGCTGAAAAGCTTTTTTCTGCATTGTGCCATAACTTTGCAGGGAAGCTTCAGAACATGAAATTTTAACCTCCCACTATAGCAGAAAGGGTCTTTCTAGTCGTTGCACATCAAATCTAAGCTGTCTGAAGTGTTTTTCCAAAGTTATCAACATTTTTTATGTTTGCCGTTCCGAAACCCACCTTATCTCAGGCTGAAAACGTGTTTTCTACATTGTGCCATAACTTTGCAGGGAAGCTTCAGAACATGACATTTTTACTTCCCACTATAGCAGAAAGGGTCTTTCTAGTAGTTGCACTTCAAATCCAACCTGTCTGAAGTGTTTTTCCAAAGTTATCAACATTTTTATGTTTGGCGTTCCGGAACCAACCTTATCTCAGGCTGAAAACGCGTTTTCTGCATTGTGCCAAAACTTTGCAGGGAAGCTTAAGAACATGAAATTTTCTCCTCACCCTATAGCAGAAAGGGTCTTTCTAGTAGTTGCACATCAAATCTATGCTGTCTGAAGTGTTTTTCCAAAGTTATCAACATTTTTATGTTTGGCGTTCCGGAACCAACCTTATCTCAGGCTGAAAACGCGTTTTCTGCATTGTGCCAAAACTCTGCAGTGAAGCTTCAGAACATGAAATTTTAACCTCCCACTGTAGCACAAATGGTCTTTCTAGTAGTTGCATATCAAATTTAAGCTGTCTGAAGTGTTTTTCCAAAGTTATCAACACTTTTATGTTTGGCGTTCCGGAACCCACCTTATCTCAGGCTGAAATCGCGTTTTACGCATCGTGCCATAACTTTGCAGGGAAGCTTCAGAACATGGACTTTTCACCTCCCACTATATCAGAAAGGATCTTTCTAGTAGTTGCACATCAAATCTCAGCTGTCTGAAGTGTTTTTCCTAAGTTATCTACATTTTTATGGTTGCCGTTCCGGAATCGACCTTATCTCAGGCTGAAAACGTGTTTTACATATTGTGCCATAACTTTGCATAAAGCTTCAGAACATGAAATTTTCACATCCCACTATAGCAGAAAGGGTCTTTCTAGTAGTTGCACATCAAATCTAAGCTGTCTGAAGTGTTTTGTCAAAGTTATCAACATTTTTATGTTTGGCGTTCCGGAAATCACCTTATCTCAGTCTGAAAACGTGTTTTCTGCATTGTGCCATAACTTTGCAGGGAAGCTTCAGAACATGAAATTTTCACCTCCCACAACAGGAGAAAGGGTCTTTCTAGTCGTTGCACATCAAATCTAAGCTGTCTGAAGTGTTTCGTCAAGGTTATCACAATTTTTATGTTTGGCGTATCCGGAATCGACCATATCTCAGGCTGAAATCGCGTTTTACGCATTGTGCCATAACTTTGCAGGGAACCTTCAGAACATGAAAATTTCACCTCCCACTATAGCAGAAAGGGTCTTTCTAGTAGTTGCACATCAAATCTAAGCTGTCTGAAGTGTTTTTCCTGAGTTATCACCATTTTTATGTTTGGCGTTCCGGAATCGACCTTATCTCAGGCTGAAAACGCGTTTTCTGCATTGTTCCATAACTTTGCAGGGAAGCTTCGGAAAATGAAATTTTCACCTCCCACTATAGCAGAAAGGGTCTTTCTCGTAGTTGCACATCAAATCTAAGCTGTCTGAAGTGTTTTTCCAAAGTTATCAACATTTTTATGTTTGGCGTTCCGGAATCGACCTTATCTCAGTTTGAAAACGCGTTTTCTGCATTGTGCAATAACTTTACAGGGAAGCTTCAGAACATGAAATTTTCACCTCCCACTATAGCAGAAAGCATCTTACTAGTCGATGCACATCAAATCTAAGCTGTATGAGTGTTTTGTCAAAGTTATCACAATTTTTATGTTTGGCGTTCCGGAATCGACCTTATCTCAGGCTGAAATCGCGTTTTACGCTTTGTGCCATAACTTTGCAGGGAACCTTCAGAACATGAAATTTTCACCTCCCACTATAGCAGAAAGGGTCTTCCTAGTAGTCACACATCAAATCTAAGCTGTCTGAAGTGTTTTGTCAAAGTTATCACAATTTTTATGTTTGGCGTTCCGCAATCGACCTTATCTCATGCTGAAATCGCGGTTTACGCTTTGTGCCATAACTTTGGAGGGAACCTTCAGAACATGAAAATTTCACCTCCCACTATAGCAGAAAGGGTCTTTATAGTACTTGCACTTCAAATCTAAGCTGTCTGAAGTGTTTTTCCAAAGTTATCAACATTTTTATGTTTGGCGTTCTGGAATCGACCTTATCTCAGTTTGAAAATGCGTTTTCTGCATTGAGCAATAACTTCGCAGGGAAGCTTCAGAACATGAAAATTTCACCTCCCACTATAGCAGAAAGGGTCTTTCAAGCAGTTGCATATCAAATCTATGCTGTCTGATGTGTTTTTGCTAAGTTATCAACATTTTTATGTTTGGCGTTCCGGAATCGACCTTATCTCAGGCTGAAAACGCATTTTTCGCATTGTCCCATAACTTTGCAGGGAAGCTTCAGAACATGACATTTTCACCTCCCACTATATCAGAAAGGGTCTTTCTCGTAGTTGGAGATTAAATCTAAGCTGTCAGAAGTGATTTTCCAAAGTTACCAACATTTTTATGTTTGGCGTTCCGGAATCGACCTAATCTCAGTTTGAAAACGCGTTTTCTGCATTGTGCAATAACTGTGCAAGGAAGCTTCAGATCATGAAATTTTCACCTCCTACAATAGCAGAAAGGGTCTTTCTCGTAGATGCTCATCAAATCTAAGCTGTCTGAAGTGTTTTTCCAAAGTTATCAACATTTTTATGTTTGGCGTTCCGGAATCGAACTTATCTCAGTTTGAAATCGCGTTTTCTGCATTGTTTAATAACTTTGCAGGGAAGCTTCAGAACATGAAATTTTCACCTCCCACTATAGCAGAAAGGGTCTTTCTAGTAGATGCACATCAAATCTAAGCTGTCTGAAGTGTTTTTCCAAAGTTATCAACATTTTTATGTTTGGCGTTCCGAAATCGACCTAATCTCAGTTTGAAAACGCGTTTTCTGCATTGTGCTATAACTTTGCAGGGACGCTTCAGAACATAAAACTTTCACCTCCCACTATAGCAGAAAGGGTCTGTCTAGTACTTGCACTTCAAATCTAAGCTATCTGAAGTGTTTTATCAAAGTTATCACAATTTTTATGTTTGGCGTTCCGGAATTGACCTTATCTCAGGCTGAAATCGCGTTTTTCGCATTGTGCCATAACTTTGCAGGGAAGCTTCAGAACATTGACTTTTCACCTCCCACTATATCAGAAAGGATTTTTCTAGTAGTTGCACATCAAATCTCAGCTGTCTGAAGTGTTTTTCCTAAGTTATCTACATTTTTATGTTTGCCGTTCCGGAATCGACCGTATCTCAGGCTGAAAACGTGTTTTACACATTGTGCCATAACTTTGCATCAAGCTTCAGAACATGAAATTTTCACATCCCACTAAAGCAGAAAGGGTCTTTCTAGTAGTTGCACATCAAATCTAAGCTGTCTGAAGTGTTTTTCCATAGTTATCAACATTTTTACTTTTGGCGTTCCGGAAATCACCTTATCTCATTCTGAAAACGTATTTTCTGCATTGTGCCATAACTTTGCAGGGAAGCTTCAGAACATAAAATGTTCACCTACCACATCAGGAGAAAAGGTCTTTCTAGTCGTTGCACATCAAATAAAAGCTGTCTGAAGTGTTTTTCCTACGTTATCAACATTTTTATGTCTGGCGTTCCGGAATCGACCTTATCTCAGGCTGAAATCGCGTTTTACGCATTTTACCATAACTTTGCAGGGAAGCTTCAGAACATGAAAATTTCACCTCCCACTATAGCAGAAAGGATCTTTCTAGTAGTTGCACATCAGATCTAAGCTGTCTGAAGTGTTTTTCCAAAGTTATCAACATTTTTATGTTTGGCGTTCCGGAATCGACCTAATCTCAGTTTGAAAACGCGTTTTCTGCATTGTGCTATAACTTAGCAGGAAAGCTTCAGAACATAAAACTTTCACCTCCCACTATAGCAGAAAGGGTCTGTCTAGTACTTGCACTTCAAATCTAAGCTATCTGAAGTGTTTTATCAAAGTTATCACAATTTTTATGTTTGGCGTTCCGGAATCGAACTTATCTCAGGCTGAAATCGCGTTTTACGCATTGTGCCATAACTTTGCAGGGAACCTTCAGAACATGAAAATTTCACCTCCCACCATAGCAGAAAAGGTCTTTCTAGTCGATGCACATCAAATCTAAGCTGTCTGAAGTGTTTTTCAAAAGTTATCAACATTTTTATGTTTGGCGTTCCGGAATCGACCTTATCTCAGGCTGAAAACGCGTTTTACGCATTTTGCCATGACTTTGCAGGGAAGCTTCAGAACATGAAAATTTCACCTCCCACTATAGCATAAATGGTCTTTCTAGTAGTTGCACATCAAATCTAAGCTGTCTGAAGTGTTTTTCCAAAGTTATCAACATTTTTATGTTTGCCTTTTCGGAATCCACCTTATCTCAGGCTGAAAACGCGTTTCCTACATTGTGCCATAACTTTGCAGGGAAGCTTCAGAACATGGAATTTTCACCTCCCACTATATCAGAAAGGGTCTTTTTGGTAGTTGCACATCAAATTTAAGCTGTCTGAATTGTTTTTCCAAAGTTATCAAAATTTTCATGTTTGGCGTTCCGGAATCGACCTTGTCTCAGGCTTAAAACGCGTTTTACGCATTGTGCCATAACCTTGCAGGGAAGCTTCAGAACATGAAAATTTCACCTCCCACTATAGCAGAAATGGTCTTTCTAGTAGTTGCACATCAAATCTAAGCTGTCTGAAGTGTTTTTCCAAAGTTATCAACATTTTTATGTTTGCCTTTTCGGAATCCACCTTATCTCAGGCTGAAAACGCGTTTCCTACATTGTGCCATAACTTTGCAGGGAAGCTTCAGAACATTGACTTTTCACCTCCCACTATATCAGAAAGGATTTTTCTAGTAGTAACACATCAAATCTCAGCTGTCTGAAGTGTTTTTCCTAAGTTATCTACATTTTTATGTTTGCCGTTCCGGAATCGACCGTATCTCAGGCTGAAAACGTGTTTTACACATTGTGCCATAACTTTGCATAAAGCTTCAGAACATGAAATTTTCACATCCCACTAAAGCAGAAAGGGTCTTTCTAGTAGTTGCACATCAAATCTAAGCTGTCTGAAGTGTTTTTCCAAAGTTATCAACATTTTTACTTTTGGCGTTCCGGAAATCACCTTATCTCATTCTGAAAACGTATTTTCTGCATTGTGCCATAACTTTGCAGGGAAGCTTCAGAACATAAAATTTTCACCTCCCACATCAGGAGAAAGGGTCTTTCTAGTCGTTGCACATCAAATAAAAGCTGTCTGAAGTGTTTTTCCTAAGTTATCAACATTTTTATGTTTGGCGTTCCGGAATCGACCTAATCTCAGTTTGGAATCGGGTTTTCTGCGTTGTGCAATACCTTTGCAGGGAAGCTTCAGAACATGAAATTTTCACCTCCCACGATAGCAGAACGGGTCTTTCTAGTAGATGCACATCACATTTAAGCTGTCTGAAGTGTTTTTCCAAAATTATCAACATTTTTTTGTTTCGCGTTCCGGAATCGACGTTATCTCAGCCTGAAAACGCGTTTTACGCATTTTGCCATAACTTTGCGGGGAAGCTTCAGAACATGAAAATTTCACCTCCCACTATTGCAGAAAGGGTCTTTCTCGTAGTTGCACATCAAATTTAAGCTGTCTGAATTGTTTTTCCAAAGTTATCACCATTTTTATGTTTGGCGTTCCGGAATCGACCTTATCTCAGGCTGAAAACGCGTTTTCTGCATTGTGCTATAACTTAGCAGGGAAGCTTCAGAACATAAAACTTTCACCTCCCACTATAGCTGAAAGGGTCTGTCTAGTACTTGCACTTCAAATCTAAGCTATCTGAAGTGTTTTATCAAAGTTATCACAATTTTTATGTTTGGCGTTCCGGAGTCGACCTTATCTCAGGCTGAAATCGCGTTTTACGCATTGTGCCATAACTTTGCAGGGAACCTTCAGAACATGAAAATTTCACCTCCCACTATAGCAGAAAAGGTCTTTCTAGTCGATGCACATCAAATCTAAGCTGTCTGAAGTGTTTTTCAAAAGTTATCAACATTTTTATGTTTGGTGTTCCGGAATCGACCTTATCTCAGGCTGAAAACGCGTTTTACGCATTCTGCCATGACTTTGCAGGGAAGCTTCAGAACATGAAAATTTCACCTCCCACTATAGCAGAAAAGGTCTTTCTAGTCGATGCACATCAAATCTAAGCTGTCTGAAGTGTTTTTCCAAAGTTATCAACATTTTTATGTTTGGCGTTCCGGAATCGACCTAATCTCAGTTTGAAAACGCGTTTTCTGCATTGTGCTATAACTTAGCAGGAAAGCTTCAGAACATAAAACTTTCACCTCCCACTATAGCAGAAAGGGTCTGTCTAGTACTTGCACTTCAAATCTAAGCTATCTGAGGTGTTTTATCAAAGTTATCACAATTTTTATGTTTGGCGTTCCGGAATCGAACTTATCTCAGGCTGAAATCGCGTTTTACGCATTGTGCCATAACTTTGCAGGGAACCTTCAGAACATGAAAATTTCACCTCCCACCATAGCAGAAAAGGTCTTTCTAGTCGATGCACATCAAATCTAAGCTGTCTGAAGTGTTTTTCAAAAGTTATCAACATTTTTATGTTTGGCGTTCCGGAATCGACCTTATCTCAGGCTGAAAACGCGTTTTACGCATTTTGCCATGACTTTGCAGGGAAGCTTCAGAACATGAAAATTTCACCTCCCACTAAAGCAGAAATGGTCTTTCTAGTAGTTGCACATCAAATCTAAGCTGTCTGAAGTGTTTTTCCAAAGTTATCAACATTTTTATGTTTGCCTTTTCGGAATCCACCTTATCTCAGGCTGAAAACGCGTTTCCTACATTGTGCCATAACTTTGCAGGGAAGCATCAGAACATGGAATTTTCACCTCCCACTATATCAGAAAGGGTCTTTTTGGTAGTTGCACATCAAATTTAAGCTGTCTGAATTGTTTTTCCAAAGTTATCAAAATTTTCATGTTTGGCGTTCCGAAACCCACCTTATCTCAGGCTGAAAACGCGTTTTCTGCTTTGTGCCATAAATTTGCCCGGAAGCTTCAGAACATGAAATTTTCACCTCCCACTATATCAGAAAGGGTCTTTCTCGTAGCTGCACATCAAATCTAAGCTGCCTGAAGTGTTTTTCCAAAGTTATCAACATTTTTATGTTTGGCCTTCCGGAATCGACCTTATCTCAGTTTGAAAACGCGTTTTCTGCATTGTGCAATAACTTTGCAGGAAAGCTTCAGAACATGAAATTTTCACCTCCCACTATAGCAGAAAAGGTCTTTGTAGTCGATGCACATCAAATCTAAGCTGTCTGAAGTGTTTTTCAAAAGGTATCAACATTTTTATGTTTGGCGTTCCGGAATCGACCTTATCTCAGGCTGAAAACGCGTTTTACTCATTTTGCCATGACTTTGCAGGGAAGCTTCAGAACATGAAAATTTCACCTCCCACTATAGCAGAAAGGGTCTTTCTAGTCGATGCACATCAAATCTAAGCTGTCTGCAGTGTTTTTCCAAAGTTATCAACATTTTTATGTTTGCCGTTCCGAAACCCACCTTATCTCAGGCTGAAAATGCGTTTTCTGCTTTGTGCCATAACTTTGCCGGGAAGCTTCAGAACATGAAATTTTCACGTCCCACTATAGCAGAAATGGTCTTTCTCGTAGTTGCACATCAAATCTAAGCTGCCTGAAGTGTTTTTCCAAAGTTATCAATATTTTTATGTTTGGCGTTCCGGAATCGACCTAATCTCAGTTTGGAATCGGGTTTTTTGCGTTGTGCAATAACTTTGCAGGGAAGCTTCAGAACATGAAATTTTCACCTCCCACGATAGCAGAACGGGTCTTTCTAGTAGATGCACATCACATTTAAGCTGTCTGAAGTGTTTTTCCAAAATTATCAACATTTTTTTGTTTCGCGTTCCGGAATCGACGTTATCTCAGCCTGAAAACGTGTTTTACGCATTTTGCCATAACTTTGCGGGGAAGCTTCAGAACATGAAAATTTCACCTCCCACTATTGCAGAAAGGATCTTTCTCGTTGTTGCACATCAAATTTAAGCTGTCTGAATTGTTTTTCCAAAGTTATCACCATTTTTATGTTTGGCGTTCCGGAATCGACCTTATCTCAGGCTGAAAACGCGTTTTCTGCATTGTGCCATAACTTTGCAGGGAAGCTTTAGAACATGAAATTTTCACCTCCCACTATAGCAGAAAGGGTCTTTCTAATAGTTGCACATCACATTTAAGCTGTCTGAATTGTTTTTCCAAAGTTATCAACATTTTTATGTTTGGCGTTCCGGAATCGACTTTATCTCAGGCTGAAAACGTGTTTTCTGAATTGTGCCATAACTTTGCAGGGAAGCTTCAGAACAAGAAATGTTGTCCTCCCACTATAGCAGAAAGGGTCTTTCTAGTAGTTGCACATCTAATCTAAGCTGTCTGAAGTGTTTTTCCAAAGTTATCAACATTTTTATGATTGGCGTTCCGGAACCCACCTTATCTCTGGCTGAAAACGTGTTTTCTGCATTGTGCCATAACTTTGCATAAAGCTTCAGAACATGAAATTTTCAGCACCCACTATAGCAGAAAGGGTCTTTCTAATAGTTGCACATCAAATTTAAGCTGTCTGAATTGTTTTTCCAAAGCTATCACCATTTTTATGTTTGGCGTTCCGGAATCGACCTTATCTCAGGCTGAAAACGCGTTTGACCCAATGTGCCATAACTTTGCAGGCGAGCATCAGAACATGAAATTTTCACTTCCCACTATAGCAGAAAGGGTCTCTCTAGTAGTTGCACATCAAATCTAAGCTGTCTGAAATGTTTTTCCAAAGTTATCAACATTTTTACATTTGGCGTTCCGGAACCCACCTTATCTCAGGCTGAAAACGCGTTTTACGCATTGTTCCAAAACTTTGCATAAAGCATCAGAACATGAAATTTTCACTTCCCACTATAGCAGAAAGGGTCTCTCTAGTAGTTGCACATCAAATCTAAGCTGTCTGAAATGTTTTTCCAAAGTTATCAACATTTTTATGATTGGCGTTCCGGAACCCACCTTATCTCTGGCTGAAAACGTGTTTTCTGCATTGTGCCATAACTTTGCATAAAGCTTCAGAACATGAAATTTTCAGCACCCACTATAGCAGAAAGGGTCTTTCTAATAGTTGCACATCAAATTTAAGCTGTCTGAATTGTTTTTCCAAAGCTATCACCATTTTTATGTTTGGCGTTCCGGAATCGACCTTATCTCAGGCTGAAAACGCGTTTGACCCAATGTGCCATAACTTTGCAGGCGAGCATCAGAACATGAAATTTTCACTTCCCACTATAGCAGAAAGGGTCTCTCTAGTAGTTGCTCATCAAATCTAAGCTGTCTGAAATGTTTTTCCAAAGTTATCAACATTTTTACATTTGGCGTTCCGGAACCCACCTTATCTCAGGCTGAAAACGCGTTTTACGCATTGTTCCAAAACTTTGCATAAAGCTTCAGAACATGAAATTTTCACTTCCCACTATAGCAGAAAGGGCCTTTCTAGTAGTTGCACATCAAATCTAAGCTGTCTGAAGTACTTTTCCAAAGTTGTCAACATTTTTACGTTTGGCGTTCCGGAATCGACCTTATCTCAGGCTGAAAACGCGTTTTCTGCATTGTGCCATAGCTTTGCTGGGAAGCTTCAGAACATGAAATTTTGACCTCCCACTATACCAGAAAAGTACTTTCTAGTAGTTGCACATCTAATCTAAGCTGTCTGAAGTGTTTTTCCAAAGTTATCAACATTTTTATGTTTGGCTTTCCGGAATCGACCTTATCTCAGGCTGAAAACGCGTTTTCTGCATTGTGCCATAACTTTGCAGGGAAGCTTTGGAACATGAAAATGTCACCTCACTCTATAGCAGAAAGGGTCTTTCTAGTAGTTTCCCATCAAATCTTAGCTGTCTGAAGTGTTTTTCCAAAGTTATCAACATTTTTATGTTTGGCGTTCCGGAATCGACCTTATCTCAGGCTGAAAACGCGTTTTACGCATTGTGCCATGACTTTGCATAAAGCTTCAGAACATGAAATTATCAGCACCCACTCTAGCAGAAAGGGTCTTTCTAGTAGATGCACATCAAATCTAAACGTACTGAAGTGTTTTTCCAAAGTCATCAACTTATTTATGTTTGGCGTTCCGGAATCGACATTATCTCAGGCTGAAAACGCGTTTTCTGCATTGTGCCATAACTTTGCAGGGAAGCTTCAGAACATGAAATTTTAACCTCCCACTATAGCAGAAAGGGTCTTTCTAGTAGTTGCACATCAAATCTAAGCTGTCTGTAGTGTTTTTCCAAGGTTATCAACATTTTTATGTTTGGCATTCCGGAACCCACCTTATCTCAGGCTGAAAACGTGTTTTCTGCATTGTGCCATAACTTTGCGGGGAAGATTCAGAACATGAAATTTTAACCTCCCGCTATAGCAGAAAGGGTCTTTTTGGTAGTTGCACATCAAATTTAAGCTGTCTGAATTGTTTTTCCAAAGTTATCAAAATTTTCATGTTTGGCGTTCCGGAATCGACCTTGTCTCAGGCTTAAAACGCGTTTTACGCATTGTGCCATAACCTTGCAGGGAAGCTTCAGAACATGAAAATTTCACCTCCCACTATAGCAGAAATGGTCTTTCTAGTAGTTGCACATCAAATCTAAGCTGTCTGAAGTGTTTTTCCAAAGTTATCAACATTTTTATGTTTGCCTTTTCGGAATCCACCTTATCTCAGGCTGAAAACGCGTTTCCTACATTGTGCCATAACTTTGCAGGGAAGCTTCAGAACATTGACTTTTCACCTCCCACTATATCAGAAAGGATTTTTCTAGTAGTAACACATCAAATCTCAGCTGTCTGAAGTGTTTTTCCTAAGTTATCTACATTTTTATGTTTGCCGTTCCGGAATCGACCGTATCTCAGGCTGAAAACGTGTTTTACACATTGTGCCATAACTTTGCATAAAGCTTCAGAACATGAAATTTTCACATCCCACTAAAGCAGAAAGGGTCTTTCTAGTAGTTGCACATCAAATCTAAGCTGTCTGAAGTGTTTTTCCAAAGTTATCAACATTTTTACTTTTGGCGTTCCGGAAATCACCTTATCTCATTCTGAAAACGTATTTTCTGCATTGTGCCATAACTTTGCAGGGAAGCTTCAGAACATAAAATTTTCACCTCCCACATCAGGAGAAAGGGTCTTTCTAGTCGTTGCACATCAAATAAAAGCTGTCTGAAGTGTTTTTCCTAAGTTATCAACATTTTTATGTTTGGCGTTCCGGAATCGACCTAATCTCAGTTTGGAATCGGGTTTTCTGCGTTGTGCAATACCTTTGCAGGGAAGCTTCAGAACTTGAAATTTTCACCTCCCACGATAGCAGAACGGGTCTTTCTAGTAGATGCACATCACATTTAAGCTGTCTGAAGTGTTTTTCCAAAATTATCAACATTTTTTTGTTTCGCGTTCCGGAATCGACGTTATCTCAGCCTGAAAACGCGTTTTACGCATTTTGCCATAACTTTGCGGGGAAGCTTCAGAACATGAAAATTTCACCTCCCACTATTGCAGAAAGGGTCTTTCTCGTAGTTGCACATCAAATTTAAGCTGTCTGAATTGTTTTTCCAAAGTTATCACCATTTTTATGTTTGGCGTTCCGGAATCGACCTTATCTCAGGCTGAAAACGCGTTTTCTGCATTGTGCTATAACTTAGCAGGGAAGCTTCAGAACATAAAACTTTCACCTCCCACTATAGCTGAAAGGGTCTGTCTAGTACTTGCACTTCAAATCTAAGCTATCTGAAGTGTTTTATCAAAGGTATCACAATTTTTATGTTTGGCGTTCCGGAGTCGACCTTATCTCAGGCTGAAATCGCGTTTTACGCATTGTGCCATAACTTTGCAGGGAACCTTCAGAACATGAAAATTTCACCTCCCACTATAGCAGAAAAGGTCTTTCTAGTCGATGCACATCAAATCTAAGCTGTCTGAAGTGTTTTTCAAAAGTTATCAACATTTTTATGTTTGGTGTTCCGGAATCGACCTTATCTCAGGCTGAAAACGCGTTTTACGCATTCTGCCATGACTTTGCAGGGAAGCTTCAGAACATGAAAATTTCACCTCCCACTATAGCAGAAAGGGTCTTTCTAGTAGTTGCACATCAAATCTAAGCTGTCTGCAGTGTTTTTCCAAAGTTATCAACATTTTTATGTTTGCCGTTCCGAAACCCACCTTATCTCAGGCTGAAAACGCGTTTTCTGCTTTGTGCCATAAATTAGCCCGGAAGCTTCAGAACATGAAATTTTCACCTGCCACTATATCAGAAAGGATTTTTCTAGTAGTTGCACATCAAATCTCAGCTGTCTGAAGTGTTTTTCCTAAGTTATCTACATTTTTATGTTTGCCGTTCCGGAATCGACCGTATCTCAGGCTGAAAACGTGTTTTACACATTGTGCCATAACTTTGCATCAAGCTTCAGAACATGAAATTTTCACATCCCACTAAAGCAGAAAGGGTCTTTCTAGTAGTTGCACATCAAATCTAAGCTGTCTGAAGTGTTTTTCCATAGTTATCAACATTTTTACTTTTGGCGTTCCGGAAATCACCTTATCTCATTCTGAAAACGTATTTTCTGCATTGTGCCATAACTTTGCAGGGAAGCTTCAGAACATAAAATGTTCACCTACCACATCAGGAGAAAGGGTCTTTCTAGTCGTTGCACATCAAATAAAAGCTGTCTGAAGTGTTTTTCCTAGGTTATCAACATTTTTATGTTTGGCGTTCCGGAATCGACCTTATCTCAGGCTGAAATCGCGTTTTACGCATTTTACCATAACTTTGCAGGGAAGCTTCAGAACATGAAAATTTCACCTCCCACTATAGCAGAAAGGATCTTTCTAGTAGTTGCACATCAGATCTAAGCTGTCTGAAGTGTTTTTCCAAAGTTATCAACATTTTTATGTTTGGCGTTCCGGAATCGACCTAATCTCAGTTTGAAAACGCGTTTTCTGCATTGTGCTATAACTTAGCAGGAAAGCTTCAGAACATAAAACTTTCACCTCCCACTATAGCAGAAAGGGTCTGTCTAGTACTTGCACTTCAAATCTAAGCTATCTGAAGTGTTTTATCAAAGTTATCACAATTTTTATGTTTGGCGTTCCGGAATCGAACTTATCTCAGGCTGAAATCGCATTTTACGCATTGTGCCATAACTTTGCAGGGAACCTTCAGAACATGAAAATTTCACCTCCCACCATAGCAGAAAAGGTCTTTCTAGTCGATGCACATCAAATCTAAGCTGTCTGAAGTGTTTTTCAAAAGTTATCAACATTTTTATGTTTGGCGTTCCGGAATCGACCTTATCTCAGGCTGAAAACGCGTTTTACGCATTTTGCCATGACTTTGCAGGGAAGCTTCAGAACATGAAAATTTCACCTCCCACTAAAGCAGAAATGGTCTTTCTAGTAGTTTCACATCAAATCTAAGCTGTCTGAAGTGTTTTTCCAAAGTTATCAACATTTTTATGTTTGCCTTTTCGGAATCCACCTTATCTCAGGCTGAAAACGCGTTTCCTACATTGTGCCATAACTTTGCAGGGAAGCTTCAGAACATGGAATTTTCACCTCCCACTATATCAGAAAGGGTCTTTTTGGTAGTTGCACATCAAATTTAAGCTGTCTGAATTGTTTTTCCAAAGTTATCAAAATTTTCATGTTTGGCGTTCCGGAATCGACCTTGTCTCAGGCTTAAAACGCGTTTTACGCATTGTGCCATAACCTTGCAGGGAAGCTTCAGAACATGAAAATTTCACCTCCCACTATAGCAGAAATGGTCTTTCTAGTAGTTGCACATCAAATCTAAGCTGTCTGAAGTGTTTTTCCAAAATTATCAACATTTTTATGTTTGCCTTTTCGGAATCCACCTTATCTCAGGCTGAAAACGCGTTTCCTACATTGTGCCATAACTTTGCAGGGAAGCTTCAGAACATTGACTTTTCACCTCCCACTATATCAGAAAGGATTTTTCTAGTAGTAACACATCAAATCTCAGCTGTCTGAAGTGTTTTTCCTAAGTTATCTCCATTTTTATGTTTGCCGTTCCGGAATCGACCGTATCTCAGGCTGAAAACCTGTTTTACACATTGTGCCATAACTTTGCATAAAGCTTCAGAACATGAAATTTTCACATCCCACTAAAGCAGAAAGGGTCTTTCTAGTAGTTGCACATCAAATCTAAGCTGTCTGAAGTGTTTTTCCAAAGTTATCAACATTTTTACTTTTGGCGTTCCGGAAATCACCTTATCTCATTCTGAAAACGTATTTTCTGCATTGTGCCATAACTTTGCAGGGAAGCTTCAGAACATAAAATTTTCACCTCCCACATCAGGAGAAAGGGTCTTTCTAGTCGTTGCACATCAAATAAAAGCTGTCTGAAGTGTTTTTCCTAAGTTATCAACATTTTTATGTTTGGCGTTCCGGAATCGACCTAATCTCAGTTTGGAATCGGGTTTTCTGCGTTGTGCAATACCTTTGCAGGGAAGCTTCAGAACATGAAATTTTCACCTCCCACGATAGCAGAACGGGTCTTTCTAGTAGATGCACATCACATTTAAGCTGTCTGAAGTGTTTTTCCAAAATTATCAACATTTTTTTGTTTCGCGTTCCGGAATCGACGTTATCTCAGCCTGAAAACGCGTTTTACGCATTTTGCCATAACTCTGCGGGGAAGCTTCAGAACATGAAAATTTCACCTCCCACTATTGCAGAAAGGGTCTTTCTCGTAGTTGCACATCAAATTTAAGCTGTCTGAATTGTTTTTCCAAAGTTATCACCATTTTTATGTTTGGCGTTCCGGAATCGACCTTATCTCAGGCTGAAAACGCGTTTTCTGCATTGTGCTATAACTTAGCAGGGAAGCTTCAGAACATAAAACTTTCACCTCCCACTATAGCTGAAAGGGTCTGTCTAGTACTTGCACTTCAAATCTAAGCTATCTGAAGTGTTTTATCAAAGTTATCACAATTTTTATGTTTGGCGTTCCGGAGTCGACCTTATCTCAGGCTGAAATCGCGTTTTACGCATTGTGCCATAACTTTGCAGGGAACCTTCAGAACATGAAAATTTCACCTCCCACTATAGCAGAAAAGGTCTTTCTAGTCGATGCACATCAAATCTAAGCTGTCTGAAGTGTTTTTCATAAGTTATCAACATTTTTATGTTTGGTGTTCCGGAATCGACCTTATCTCAGGCTGAAAACGCGTTTTACGCATTCTGCCATGACTTTGCAGGGAAGCTTCAGGACATGAAAATTTCACCTCCCACTATAGCAGAAAAGGTCTTTCTAGTCGATGCACATCAAATCTAAGCTGTCTGAAGTGTTTTTCCAAAGTTATCACAATTTTTATGTTTGGCGTTCCGGAATCGACCTAATCTCAGTTTGAAAACGCGTTTTCTGCATTGTGCTATAACTTAGCAGGAAAGCTTCAGAACATAAAACTTTCACCTCCCACTATAGCAGAAAGGGTCTGTCTAGTACTTGCACTTCAAATCTAAGCTATCTGAAGTGTTTTATCAAAGTTATCACAATTTTTATGTTTGGCGTTCCGGAATCGAACTTATCTCAGGCTGAAATCGCGTTTTACGCATTGTGCCATAACTTTGCAGGGAACCTTCCGAACATGAAAATTTCACCTCCCACCATAGCAGAAAAGGTCTTTCTAGTCGATGCACATCAAATCTAAGCTGTCTGAAGTGTTTTTCAAAAGTTATCAACATTTTTATGTTTGGCGTTCCGGAATCGACCTTATCTCAGGCTGAAAACGCGTTTTACGCATTTTGCCATGACTTTGCAGGGAAGCTTCAGAACATGAAAATTTCACCTCCCACTAAAGCAGAAATGGTCTTTCTAGTAGTTGCACATCAAATCTAAGCTGTCTGAAGTGTTTTTCCAAAGTTATCAACATTTTTATGTTTGCCTTTTCGGAATCCACCTTATCTCAGGCTGAAAACGCGTTTCCTACATTGTGCCATAACTTTGCAGGGAAGCTTCAGAACATGGAATTTTCACCTCCCACTATATCAGAAAGGGTCTTTTTGGTAGTTGCACATCAAATTTAAGCTGTCTGAATTGTTTTTCCAAAGTTATCAAAATTTTCATGTTTGGCGTTCCGAAACCCACCTTATCTCAGGCTGAAAACGCGTTTTCTACTTTGTGCCATAAATTTGCCCGGAAGCTTCAGAACATGAAATTTTCACCTCCCACTATATCAGAAAGGGTCTTTCTCGTAGCTGCACATCAAATCTAAGCTGCCTGAAGTGTTTTTCCAAAGTTATCAACATTTTTATGTTTGGCCTTCCGGAATCGACCTTATCTCAGTTTGAAAACGCGTTTTCTGCATTGTGCAATAACTTTGCAGGAAAGCTTCAGAACATGAAATTTTCACCTCCCACTATAGCAGAAAAGGTCTTTCTAGTCGATGCACATCAAATCTAAGCTGTCTGAAGTGTTTTTCAAAAGTTATCAACATTTTTATGTTTGGCGTTCCGGAATCGACCTTATCTCAGGCTGAAAACGCGTTTTACTCATTTTGCCATGACTTTGCAGGGAAGCTTCAGAACATGAAAATTTCACCTCCCACTATAGCAGAAAGGGTCTTTCTAGTCGATGCACATCAAATCTAAGCTGTCTGCAGTGTTTTTCCAAAGTTATCAACATTTTTATGTTTGCCGTTCCGAAACCCACCTTATCTCAGGCTGAAAATGCGTTTTCTGCTTTGTGCCATAACTTTGCCGGGAAGCTTCAGAACATGAAATTTTCACGTCCCACTATAGCAGAAATGGTCTTTCTCGTAGTTGCACATCAAATCTAAGCTGCCTGAAGTGTTTTTCCAAAGTTATCAATATTTTTATGTTTGGCGTTCCGGAATCGACCTAATCTCAGTTTGGAATCGGGTTTTTTGCGTTGTGCAATAACTTTGCAGGGAAGCTTCAGAACATGAAATTTTCACCTCCCACGATAGCAGAACGGGTCTTTCTAGTAGATGCACATCACATTTAAGCTGTCTGAAGTGTTTTTCCAAAATTATCAACATTTTTTTGTTTCGCGTTCCGGAATCGACGTTATCTCAGCCTGAAAACGTGTTTTACGCATTTTGCCATAACTTTGCGGGGAAGCTTCAGAACATGAAAATTTCACCTCCCACTATTGCAGAAAGGGTCTTTCTCGTTGTTGCACATCAAATTTAAGCTGTCTGAATTGTTTTTCCAAAGTTATCAACATTTTTATGTTTGCCGTTCCGAAACCCACCTTATCTCAGGCTGAAAATGCGTTTTCTGCTTTGTGCCATAACTTTGCCGGGAAGCTTCAGAACATGAAATTTTCACGTCCCACTATAGCAGAAATGGTCTTTCTCGTAGTTGCACATCAAATCTAAGCTGCCTGAAGTGTTTTTCCAAAGTTATCAATATTTTTATGTTTGGCGTTCCGGAATCGACCTAATCTCAGTTTGGAATCGGGTTTTTTGCGTTGTGCAATAACTTTGCAGGGAAGCTTCAGAACATGAAATTTTCACCTCCCACGATAGCAGAACGGGTCTTTCTAGTAGATGCACATCACATTTAAGCTGTCTGAAGTGTTTTTCCAAAATTATCAACATTTTTTTGTTTCGCGTTCCGGAATCGACGTTATCTCAGCCTGAAAACGTGTTTTACGCATTTTGCCATAACTTTGCGGGGAAGCTTCAGAACATGAAAATTTCACCTCCCACTATTGCAGAAAGGGTCTTTCTCGTTGTTGCACATCAAATTTAAGCTGTCTGAATTGTTTTTCCAAAGTTATCACCATTTTTATGTTTGGCGTTCCGGAATCGACCTTATCTCAGGCTGAAAACGCGTTTTCTGCATTGTGCCATAACTTTGCAGGGAAGCTTTAGAACATGAAATTTTCACCTCCCACTACAGCAGAAAGGGTCTTTCTAATAGTTGCACATCACATTTAAGCTGTCTGAATTGTTTTTCCAAAGTTATCAACATTTTTATGTTTGGCGTTCCGGAATCGACTTTATCTCAGGCTGAAAACGTGTTTTCTGAATTGTGCCATAACTTTGCAGGGAAGCTTCAGAACAAGAAATGTTGTCCTCCCACAATAGCAGAAAGGGTCTTTCTAGTAGTTGCACATCTAATCTAAGCTGTCTGAAGTGTTTTTCCAAAGTTATCAACATTTTTATGATTGGCGTTCCGGAACCCACCTTATCTCTGGCTGAAAACGTGTTTTCTGCATTGTGCCATAACTTTGCATTAAGCTTCAGAACATGAAATTTTCAGCACCCACTATAGCAGAAAGGGTCTTTCTAATAGTTGCACATCAAATTTAAGCTGTCTGAATTGTTTTTCCAAAGTTATCACCATTTTTATGTTTGGCGTTCCGGAATCGACCTTATCTCAGGCTGAAAACGCGTTTGACCCAATGTGCCATAACTTTGCAGGCGAGCATCAGAACATGAAATTTTCACTTCCCACTATAGCAGAAAGGGTTTCTCTAGTAGTTGCACATCAAATCTAAGCTGTCTGAAATGTTTTTCCAAAGTTATCAACATTTTTACATTTGGCGTTCCGGAACCCACCTTATCTCAGGCTGAAAACGCGTTTTACGCATTGTTCCAAAACTTTGCATAAAGCTTCAGAACATGAAATTTTCACTTCCCACTATAGCAGAAAGGGCCTTTCTAGTAGTTGCACATCAAATCTAAGCTGTCTGAAGTACTTTTCCAAAGTTGTCAACATTTTTACGTTTGGCGTTCCGGAATCGACCTTATCTCAGGCTGAAAACGCGTTTTCTGCATTGTGCCACAGCTTTGCTGGGAAGCTTCAGAACATGAAATTTTGACCTACCACTATACCAGAAAAGGTCTTTCTAGTAGTTGCACATCTAATCTAAGCTGTCTGAAGTGTTTTTCCAAAGTTATCAACATTTTTATGTTTGGCTTTCCGGAATCGACCTTATCTCAGGCTGAAAACGCGTTTTCTGCATTGTGCCATAACTTTGCAGGGAAGCTTTGGAACATGAAAATGTCACTTCACTCTATAGCAGAAAGGGTCTTTCTAGTAGTTTCCCATCAAATCTTAGCTGTCTGAAGTGTTTTTCCAAAGTTATCAACATTTTTATGTTTGGCGTTCCGGAATCGACCTTATCTCAGGCTGAAAACGCGTTTTACGCATTGTGCCATGACTTTGCATAAAGCTTCAGAACATGAAATTATCAGCACCCACTCTAGCAGAAAGGGTCTTTCTAGTAGATGCACATCAAATCTAAACGTACTGAAGTGTTTTTCCAAAGTTATCAACTTATTTATGTTTGGCGTTCCGGAATCGACATTATCTCAGGCTGAAAACGCGTTTTCTGCATTGTGCCATAACTTTGCAGGGAAGCTTCAGAACATGAAATTTTAACCTCCCACTATAGCAGAAAGGGTCTTTCTAGTAGTTGCACATCAAATCGAAGCTGTCTGTAGTGTTTTTCCAAGGTTATCAACATTTTTATGTTTGGCATTCCGGAACCCACCTTATCTCAGGCTGAAAACGTGTTTTCTGCATTGTGCCATAACTTTGCGGGGAAGATTCAGAACATGAAATTTTAACCTCCCGCTATAGCAGAAAGGGTCTTTTTGGTAGTTGCACATCAAATTTAAGCTGTCTGAATTGTTTTTCCAAAGTTATCAAAATTTTCATGTTTGGCGTTCCGGAATCGACCTTGTCTCAGGCTTAAAACGCGTTTTACGCATTGTGCCATAACCTTGCAGGGAAGCTTCAGAACATGAAAATTTCACCTCCCACTATAGCAGAAATGGTCTTTCTAGTAGTTGCACATCAAATCTAAGCTGTCTGAAGTGTTTTTCCAAAGTTATCAACATTTTTATGTTTGCCTTTTCGGAATCCACCTTATCTCAGGCTGAAAACGCGTTTCCTACATTGTGCCATAACTTTGCAGGGAAGCTTCAGAACATTGACTTTTCACCTCCCACTATATCAGAAAGGATTTTTCTAGTAGTAACACATCAAATCTCAGCTGTCTGAAGTGTTTTTCTTAAGTTATCTATATTTTTATGTTTGCCGTTCCGGAATCGACCGTATCTCAGGCTGAAAACGTGTTTTACACATTGTGCCATAACTTTGCATAAAGCTTCAGAACATGAAATTTTCACATCCCACTAAAGCAGAAAGGGTCTTTCTAGTAGTTGCACATCAAATCTAAGCTGTCTGAAGTGTTTTTCCAAAGTTATCAACATTTTTACTTTTGGCGTTCCGGAAATCACCTTATCTCATTCTGAAAACGTATTTTCTGCATTGTGCCATAACTTTGCAGGGAAGCTTCAGAACATAAAATTTTCACCTCCCACATCAGGAGAAAGGGTCTTTCTAGTCGTTGCACATCAAATAAAAGCTGTCTGAAGTGTTTTTCCTAAGTTATCAACATTTTTATGTTTGGCGTTCCGGAATCGACCTAATCTCAGTTTGGAATCGGGTTTTCTGCGTTGTGCAATACCTTTGCAGGGAAGCTTCAGAACATGAAATTTTCACCTCCCACGATAGCAGAACGGGTCTTTCTAGTAGATGCACATCACATTTAAGCTGTCTGAAGTGTTTTTCCAAAATTATCAACATTTTTTTGTTTCGCGTTCCGGAATCGACGTTATCTCAGCCTGAAAACGCGTTTTACGCATTTTGCCATAACTTTGCGGGGAAGCTTCAGAACATGAAAATTTCACCTCCCACTATTGCAGAAAGGGTCTTTCTCGTAGTTGCACATCAAATTTAAGCTGTCTGAATTGTTTTTCCAAAGTTATCCACATTTTTATGTTTGGCGTTCCGGAATCGACCTTATCTCAGGCTGAAAACGCGTTTTCTGCATTGTGCTATAACTTAGCAGGGAAGCTTCAGAACATAAAACTTTCACCTCCCACTATAGCTGAAAGGGTCTTTCTAGTAGTTGCACATCAAATCTAAGCTGTCTGCAGTGTTTTTCCAAAGTTATCAACATTTTTATGTTTGCCGTTCGGAAACCCACCTTATCTCAGGCTGAAAACGCGTTTTCTGCTTTGTGCCATAAATTTGCCCGGAAGCTTCAGAACATGAAATTTTCACCTCCCACTATATCAGAAAGGGTCTTTCTCGTAGCTGCACATCAAATCTAAGCTGCCTGAAGTGTTTTTCCAAAGTTATCAACATTTTTATGTTTGGCCTTCCGGAATCGACCTTTTCTCAGTTTGAAAACGCGTTTTCTGCATTGTGCAATAACTTTGCAGGAAAGCTTCAGAACATGAAATTTTCACCTCCCACGATAGCAGAACGGGTCTTTCTAGTAGATGCACATCACATTTAAGCTGTCTGAAGTGTTTTTCCAAAATTATCAACATTTTTTTGTTTCGCGTTCCGGAATCGACGTTATCTCAGCCTGAAAACGTGTTTTACGCATTTTGCCATAACTTTGCGGGGAAGCTTCAGAACATGAAAATTTCACCTCCCACTATTGCAGAAAGGGTCTTTCTCGTTGTTGCACATCAAATTTAAGCTGTCTGAATTGTTTTTCCAAAGTTATCACCATTTTTATGTTTGGCGTTCCGGAATCGACCTTATCTCAGGCTGAAAACGCGTTTTCTGCATTGTGCCATAACTTTGCAGGGAAGCTTTAGAACATGAAATTTTCACCTCCCACTATAGCAGAAAGGGTCTTTCTAATAGTTGCACATCACATTTAAGCTGTCTGAATTGTTTTTCCAAAGTTATCAACATTTTTATGTTTGGCGTTCCGGAATCGACTTTATCTCAGGCTGAAAACGTGTTTTCTGAATTGTGCCATAACTTTGCAGGGAAGCTTCAGAACAAGAAATGTTGTCCTCCCACTATAGCAGAAAGGGTCTTTCTAGTAGTTGCACATCTAACCTAAGCTGTCTGAAGTGTTTTTCCAAAGTTATCAACATTTTTATGATTGGCGTTCCGGAACCCACCTTATCTCTGGCTGAAAACGTGTTTTCTGCATGGTGCCATATCTTTGCATAAAGCTTCAGAACATGAAATTTTCAGCACCCACTATAGCAGAAAGGGTCTTTCTAATAGTTGCACATCAAATTTAAGCTGTCTGAATTGTTTTTCCAAAGTTATCACCATTTTTATGTTTGGCGTTCCGGAATCGACCTTATCTCAGGCTGAAAACGCGTTTGACCCAATGTGCCATAACTTTGCAGGCGAGCATCAGAACATGAAATTTTCACTTCCCACTATAGCAGAAAGGGCCTTTCTAGTAGTTGCACATCAAATCTAAGCTGTCTGAAGTACTTTTCCAAAGTTGTCAACATTTTTACGTTTGGCGTTCCGGAATCGACCTTATCTCAGGCTGAAAACGCGTTTTCTGCATTGTGCCACAGCTTTGCTGGGAAGCTTCAGAACATGAAATTTTGACCTACCACTATACCAGAAAAGGTCTTTCTAGTAGTTGCACATCTAATCTAAGCTGTCTGAAGTGTTTTTCCAAAGTTATCAACATTTTTATGTTTGGCTTTCCGGAATCGACCTTATCTCAGGCTGAAAACGCGTTTTCTGCATTGTGCCATAACTTTGCAGGGAAGCTTTGGAACATGAAAATTTCACCTCACTCTATAGCAGAAAGGGTCTTTCTAGTAGTTTCCCATCAAATCTTAGCTGTCTGAAGTGTTTTTCCAAAGTTATCAACATTTTTATGTTTGGCGTTCCGGAATCGACCTTATCTCAGGCTGAAAACGCGTTTTACGCATTGTGCCATGACTTTGCATAAAGCTTCAGAACATGAAATTATCAGCACCCACTCTAGCAGAAAGGGTCTTTCTAGTAGATGCACATCAAATCTAAACGTACTGAAGTGTTTTTCCAAAGTTATCAACTTATTTATGTTTGGCGTTCCGGAATCGACATTATCTCAGGCTGAAAACGCGTTTTCTGCATTGTGCCATAACTTTGCAGGGAAGCTTCAGAACATGAAATTTTAACCTCCCACTATAGCAGAAAGGGTCTTTCTAGTAGTTGCACATCAAATCTAAGCTGTCTGTAGTGTTTTTCCAAGGTTATCAACATTTTTATGTTTGGCATTCCGGAACCCACCTTATCTCAGGCTGAAAACGTGTTTTCTGCATTGTGCCATAACTTTGCGGGGAAGATTCAGAACATGAAATTTTAACCTCCCGCTATAGCAGAAAGGGTCTTTCTAGTAGTTGCACATCAAATCTCAGCTGTCTGAAGTGTTTTTTCAAAGTTATCAACATTTTTATGATTGGCGTTCCGGAATCGACCTTATCTCAGGCTGAAAACGCGTTTTACGCATTGTGCCATGACTTTGCATAAAGCTTCAGAACATGAACTTTTCAGCACCCACTATAGCAGGAAGGGTCTTTCTAGTCGATGCACATCAAATCTAAACGTACTGAAGTGTTTTTCCAAAGTTATCAACTTATTTTTGTTTGGCGTTCCGGAATCGACATTATCTCAGGCTGAAAACGCGTTTTCTGCATTGTGCCATAACTTTGCAGGGAAGCTTCAGAACATGAAATTTTAACCTCCCACTATAGCAGAAAGGGTCTTTCTAGTAGTTGCACATCAAATCTAAGCTGTCTGTAGTGTTTTTCCAAGGTTATCAACATTTTTATGTTTGGCATTCCGGAACCCACCTTATCTCAGGCTGAAAACGTGTTTTCTGCATTGTGCCATAACTTTGCGGGGAAGATTCAGAACATGAAATTTTAACCTCCCGCTATAGCAGAAAGGGTCTTTCTAGTAGTTGCACATCAAATCTCAGCTGTCTGAAGTGTTTTTTCAAAGTTATTAACATTTTTATGTTTGGCATTCCGGAACCCACCTTATCTCAGGCTGAAAACGCGTTTTCTGCATTGAGCCATAACTTTGCAGGGAAGCTTCAGAACATGAAATTTTCACATCCCACTATAGCAGAAAGGGTCTTTCTAGTAGTTGCACATCAAATCTAAGCTGTCTGAAGTGTTTTTCGAAAGTTATCAACATTTTTACGTTTGGAGTTTTGGAACCCACCTTATCTCAGGCTGAAAACGCGTTTTCTGCATTGTGCCATAACTTTGCTGGGAAGCTTCAGAACATGAAATGTTCACCTCCTCTATAGCAAAAAGGGTCTTTCTCGTAGTTGCACATCAAATCTAAGCTGTCTGAAGTGTTTTTTCTAAGTTATCAACATTTTTATGTTTGGCGTTCCGGAACCCACCTTATCTCAGGCTGAAAACGCGTTTTCTGCATTGAACCATAACTTTGCAGGGAAGCTTCAGAACATGAAATTTTCACCTCCCACTATAGCAGAATGGGTCTTACTAGTAGTTGTTCATCAAATCTCAGCTGTCTGAAGTGTTTTTCCAAAGTTAGCAACATTTTTATGTGTGGCGTTCCGGAACCCACCTGATCTCAGGCTGAAAACGTGTTTTCTACATTGTGCCATAACTTTGCAGGGAAGCTTGAGAACATGAAATTTTCACCTCCCACTATGGCAGAAAGGATTTTTCTAGTAGTTGCACATCAAATGTAAGCTGTCTGAGTTGTTTTTCCATCGTTATCAACATTTTTATGTTTGGCGTTCCGGAATCGACCTTATCTCAGGCTGAAAACGCGTTTTACGCATTGTGCCATAACTTTGCAGGCAAGCTTCAGAACATGAAATTTTCACCTCCCAGTATATCAGAAAGGGTCTTTCTAGTAGTTGCACATCAAATCTAAGCGGTCTGAAGTGTTTTTCAGAAGTTATCAACATTTCTATGTTAAGCGTTCCGGAATCGACCTTATCTTAGGCTGAAAACGCGTTTTCTGCATTGTGCCATAACTTTGCAGGGAAGCCTCAGAACATGGAATTTTCACCTCCCACTATGGCAGAAAGGATCTTTCTGGTAGTTGCACATCAAATTTAAACTGTATGAAGTGTTTTTCCAAAGTTATCACCATTTTTATGTTTGGCGTTCCAGAATCGACCTTATCTCAGGCTGAAAACGCGTTTTCTGCATTGTGCCATAACTTTGCAGGGAAGCTTCAGAACATGAAATTTTCACCTCCCACTATAGCAGAAATGGTCTTTCTAGTAGTTGCACATCAAATCTAAGCTGTCTGAAGTGTTTTTCCAAAGTTATCAACATTTTTATGTTTGGCGTTCCGGAATCGACCTTATCTCCGGCTGAAAACGCGTTTTCTGAATTGTGCTATAACTTTGCAGGGAAGCTTCAGAACATAAAATTTTCACCTCCCACTATAGCAGAAAGGGTCTTTCTAGTAGTTGCACAACAAATCTAAGCGGTCTGAAGTGTTTTTCAGAAGTTATCAACATTTTTATGTTTGGCGTTCCGGAATCGACCTTATCTCAGGCTGAAAACACGTTTTCTGCAGTGTTCCATAACTTTGCAGAGAAGCTTCAGAACATGAAATTTTCACCTCCCACTATAGCAGAAAGGGTCTTTCTGGTAGTTGCACATCAAATCTAAGCTGTCTGAAGTATTTTTCCAAAGTTATCACCATTTTTATGTTTAGCGTTCCGGAATCGACCTTATCTCCGGCTGAAAACGCGTTTTCTGAATTGTGCTATAACTTTGCAGGGAAGCTTCAGAACATGAAATTTTTACCTCCCACTATAGCAGAAAGGGTCTTTCTAGTAGTTGCACATCAAATCTAAGCGGTCTGAATTGTTTTTCAGAAGTCATCAACATTTTTATGTTTGGCGTTCCGGAATCGACCTTATCTCAGGCTGAAAACGTGTTTTACGCATTGTGCCATAACTTTGCATAAAGCTTCAGAACATGAAATTTTCACCTCCCACTTTCGCAGAAAGGGTTTTTCTAGTAGTTGCACATCAAATCTAAGCTGTCTGAAGTGTTTTTCCAAAGTTATCTACATTTTTATGTTTGGCGTTTCGGAATCGAACTTATCTCAGGCTGAAAACGTGTTTTCTGCATTGTGCCATAACTTTGCAGGGAAGCTTCAGAACATGAAATTTTCACATCCCACTATAGCAGAAAGGGTCTTTCTAGTAGTTGCACATTAAAGCTAAGCTGTCTGAAGTGTTTTTCCAAACTTATCAACATTTTTATGCTTGGCGTTCCGAAACCCATCTTATCTCAGGCTGAAAACGTGTTTTTCGCATTGTTCCATAACTTTGCCATAAAGCTTCAGAACATGAAATTTTCACCTCCCTCTATAGCAGAAAGGGTCTTTCTAGTAGTTTCACGTGAATTCTAAGCTGTCTGAAGTGTTTTTCCAAAGTTATCAACATTTTTATGTTTGGCGTTCCGGAATCGACTTTATCTCAGGCTGAAAACGTGTTTTCCGCATTGTGCCATAACTTTGCAAGGAAGCTTCAGAACATGAAATTTTAAACTTCCACCATTGCAGAAAAGGTCTTTCTGGTAGTTGCACATCAAATCTAAGCTGTCTGAAGTGTTTTTCCAAACTTTTCAACATTTTTATGTTTGGCGTTCGGGAACCCACCTTATCTCAAGCTGAAAACGCGTTTTCTGCATTGTGCCATAACTTTGCAGGAAACTTCAGAATATGAAATTTTAACCTCCCACTATTGCAGAAAGGGTCTGTCTTGTTGTTGCACATCAAATCTAAGCTGTCTGATGTGTTTTTCCAAAGTTATCAACATTTTCATGTTTGGCGTTCCGGAATCGACCTTATCTCAGGCTGAAAACGCGTTTTACGCATTGTGCCATAACTTTGCAGGAAACTTCAGAATATGAAATTTTAACCTCCCACTATTGCAGAAAGGGTCTGTCTTGTTGTTGCACATCAAATCTAAGCTGTCTGAAGTGTTTTTCCAAAGTTCTGAACATTGTTATGTTTGGCGTTCTGAAATCAATCTTATCTCAGGTTGAAAACGCGTTTTACGTACTGTGCCATAACTTTGCAGGGAAGCTTCAGAACATGAAATTTTAACCTCCCACTATAGCAGAAAGGGTCTTTCTAGTAGTGGCACATCAAATCTAAACTGTCGAAAGTGTTTTTCCAAAGTTATCAACATTTTTATTTTTGGCGTTTCGGAAGCGAACTTATCTCCGGATGAAAACGCGTTTTCTGCATTGTGCCATAACTTTGCAGGGAAGCTTCAGAACATGAAATATTAACCTCCCACTATAGCAGAAAATGTCATTCGAGAAGTTGCACATAAAATCTAAGCTGTCTTGAAGTGTTTTTCTGAAGTTATCAACATTTTTATGTTTGGTGTTACGGAACCCACCTAATCTCAGCCTGAAAACGCGTTTTACATATTTTGCCATAACTTTGCAGGGAAGCTTCAGAACATGAAATTTTAACATCCCACTATGGCAGAAAGGGTCTTTCTAGTAGTTGCACATCAAATCTAAGCTGTCTGAAGTGTTTTTCCAAAGTTATCAACATTTTTATGTTTGGCGTTCTGTAACCCACCTTATCTCAGGCTGAAAACGCGTTTTCTGCATTGTGCCGTAACTTTGCAGGGAGACTTCAGAACATGAAATTTTCTCTTCCCACTATAGCAGAAAGGGTATTTCTAGTAGTTGCACATCAAATCTTAGCAGTCTGAAGTGTTTTTCCAAAGTTCTGAACATTTTTATGTTTGGCGTTCTGAAATCAATCTTATCTCAGGCTGAAAACGCGTTTTACGTACTGTGCCATAACTTTGCAGGGAAGCTTCAGAACATGAAATTTTAACCTCCCACTATAGCAGAAAGGGTCCTTCTAGTAGTGGCACATCAAATCTAAACTGTCGAAAGTGTTTTTCCAAAGTTATCAACATTTTTATTTTTGGCGTTTCGGAAGCGAACTTATCTCCGGATGAAAACGCATTTTCTGCATTGTGCCATAACTTTGCAGGGAAGCTTCAGAACATGAAATTTTAACTTCCCACTATAGCAGAAAAGGTCATTCGAGAAGTTGCACATAAAATCTAAGCTGTCTTGAAGTGTTTTTCTGAAGTTATCAACATTTTTATGTTTGGCGTTCCGGAACCCACCTTATCTCAGCCTGAAAACGCGTTTTACATATTTTGCCATAACTTTGCAGGGAAGCTTCAGAACATGAAATTTTAACATCCCACCATGGCAGAAAGGGTCTTTCTAGTAGTTGCACATCAAATCTAAACTGTCTGAAGTGTTTTTCCAAAGTTATCAATATTTTTATGTTTGGCGTTTCGGAATCGACCTTATCTCAGGCTGAAAACGCATTTCCTACATTGTGGCATAACTTTGCAGGGAAGCTTCAGAACATGAAATTTTCACCTCCCACTGTAGCTAAAAGGGTCTTTCTAGTAGTTGCACATCAAATCTAAGCTGTCTGAAGTGTTTTTCCAAAGTTATCAACATTTTTATGTTTGGCGTTCTGGAACCCACCTAATCTCGGGCTGAAAACGCGTTTCCTGCATTGTTGCATAACTTTGCAGGGATGCTTCACAACATGAAATGTTCGCCTCCCACTATAGCAGATAGGGTCTTTCGAGGAGTTGCACATCAAATCTAAGCTGTCTGAAGTGTTTTTCCAAAGTTATCAACATTTTTATGTTTGGCGTTCTGGAACCCACCTTATCTCAGGCTGAAAACGCGTTTTCTGCATTGTGCCATAACTTTGCAGGGAAGCTTCAGAACATGAAATTTTCACCTCCCACTATAGCAGAAAGTGTCTTTCTAGTAGTTGCACATCAAATCTAAGCTGTCTGAAGTATTTTTCCAAAGTTATCAACATTTTTATGTGTGGCGTTCCGGAACCCACCTTATCTCAGCCTGAAAACGCGTTTTACATATTTTGCCATAACTTTGCAGGGAAGCTTCAGAAGATGAAATTTTAACATCCCACTATAGCAGAAAGGGTCTTTCTAGTAGTTGCACATAAAATCTAAGTTGTCTGAAGTGTTTTTCCAAAGTTATCAACATTCTTATGTTTGGCGTTCCGGAATCAACCTTATCTCAGACTGAAAACGTGTTTTCTGCATTGTGCCATAACTTTGCAGGGAAACTTCAGAACATGAAATTTTCACCTCCAACTATAGCAGAAAGGGTCTTTCTAGTAGTTTCACATCAAATCTAAGCTGTCTGTAGTGTTTTTCCAAAGTTATCAATGTTTTTATGTTTGGCGTTCCGGAATCGACCTAATCTCAGGCTGAAAACGCGTTTCCTGCATTGTTGCATAACTTTGCAGGGATGCTTCAGAACATGAAATGTTCGCCTCCCACTATAGCAGATAGGGTCATTCGAGGAGTTGCACATCAAATCTAAGCTGTCTGAAGTGTTTTTCCAAAGTTATCAACATTCTTATGTTTGGCGATCCGGAATCAACCTTATCTCAGGCTGAAAACGCGTTTTCTGCATTGTGCCATAACTTTGCAGGGAAGCTTATGTTTGGCGTTCCAGAAACAACCTTTTCTCAGGCTGAAAATGCGTTTTACATATTTTGCCATAACTTTGCAGGGAAGCTTCACAACATGAAATTTTGACATCCCACTATAGCAGAAAGGGTCTTTCTAGTAGTTGCACATCAAATCTAAGCTGTCTGAAGTGTTTTTCCAAAGTTATCAACATTCTTATGTTTGGCGATCCGGAATCAACCTTATCTCAGGCTGAAAACGCGTTTTACGCATTGTGCCATAACTTTGCAGGGAAGCTTATGTTTGGCGTTCCAGAAACAACCTTTTCTCAAGCTGAAAATGCGTTTTACATATTTTGCCATAACTTTGCAGGGAAGCTTCACAACATGAAATTTTGACATCCCACTATAGCAGAAAGGGTCTTTCTAGTAGTTGCACATCAAATCTAAGCTGTCTGATGTGTTTTTCCGAAGTTATTAACATTTTTATGTTTGGCGTTCCGGAATCGACCTTATCTCAGGCTGAAAACGCCTTTTACACATTGTTTCATAACTTTGCCGGGAAGGTTGAGAACATCAAATTTTCACCTCCCACTATAGCAGAAAGGGTTTTTCTAGTAGTTGCATATCAAATCTAAGCTGTCTGAAGTGTTTTTCCAAAGTTATCAACATTTTTATGTTTGGCGTTCCGGAACCCACCTTATCTCAGGCTGTGAGCGCGTTTTCTGCAATGTGGCATAACTTTGGAGGAAAGCTTCAGAACATGAAATTTTCACCTCCCACTGTAGCAGAAAGGGTCTTTCTAGTAGTTGCACATCAAATCTAAGCTGTCTGAAGTGTTTTTCCAAAGTTATCAACATTTTTATGTTTGGCGTTCTGGAACCCACCTAATCTCAGGGTGAAAACGCGTTTTCTGCACTGTGCCATAACTTTGCAGGGAAGCTTCAGAACATGAAATTTTCACCTCCCACTATATCAGAAAGGGTATTTCTAATAGTTACACATCAAATCTAAGCTGACTGACGTGTTTTTCCGAAGTTATTAACATTTTTATGTTTGGCGTTCCGGAATCGACCTTATCTCAGGCTGAAAACGCCTTTTACACATTGTTTCATAACTTTGCCGGGAAGGTTGAGAACATCAAATTTTCACCTCCCACTATAGCAGAAAGGGTTTTTCTAGTAGTTGCATATCAAATCTAAGCTGTCTGAAGTGTTTTTCCAAAGTTATCAACATTTTTATGTTTGGCGTTCCGGAACCCACCTTATATCAGGCTGTGAGCGCGTTTTCTGCAATGTGGCATAACTTTGGAGGAAAGCTTCAGAACATGAAATTTTCAATTCCCATTATAGCAGAAAGGGTCTTTCTCGTACTTGCACATCAAATCTTAGCTGTCTGAAGTGTTTTTTGAAAGTTTTCAACATTTTTATGTTTGGCGTTCCTGAATCGACCTTATCTCAGGCAGAAAATGCGTTTTCTGCAATGTGCCATAACTTTGCAGGGAAGTTTCAGAACATGACATTTTCAACTCCCACTATAGCAGAATGGGTCTTTCTAGTAGTTGCACATCAAATCTAAGCTGTCTGAAGTGTTTTTCCAAATTTATCAAAATTTTTATGTTTGGCATTCCGGAATCGACCTTATCTCATAATGAAAACGCGTTTTCTGCATTGTGCCGTAACTTTGCAGGGAAGCTTCAGAACATGACATTTTCACCTCCCACTATAGCAGAAAGGGTCTTTCTAGTAGTTGCACATCAAATCTAAGCTGTCTGAAGTGTTTTTCCAAAGTTATCAATATTTTTATGTTTGGCGTTTCGGAATCGACCTTATCTCAGGCTGAAAACGCATTTCCTGCATTGTGGCATAACTTTGCAGGGAAGCTTCAGAACATGAAATTTTCACCTCCCACTGCAGCTAAAAGGGTCTTTCTAGTAGTTGCACATCAAATCTAAGCTGTCTGAAGTGTTTTTCCAAAGTTATCAACATTTTTATTTTTGGCGTTCTGGAACCCACCTAATCTCTGGCTGAAAATGCGTTTCCTGCATTGTTGCATAACTTTGCAGGGATGCTTCAGAACATGAAATGTTCGCCTCCCACTATAGCAGAAAGTGTCTTTCGAGGAGTTGCACATCAAATCTAAGCTGTCTGATGTGTTTTTCCAAAGTTATCAACATTTTTATGTGTGGCGTTCCGGAACCCACCTTATCTCAGCCTGAAAACGCGTTTTACATATTTTGCCATAACTTTGCAGGGAAGCTTCAGAAGATGAAATTTTAACATCCCACTATAGCAGAAAGGGTCTTTCTAGTAGTTGCACATAAAATCTAAGTTGTCTGAAGTGTTTTTCCAAAGTTATCAACATTCTTATGTTTGAGTTTCGGAATCAACCTTATCTCAGACTGAAAACGTGTTTTCTGCATTGTGCCATAACTTTGCAGGGACACTTCAGAACATGAAATTTTCACCTCCAACTATAGCAGAAAGGGTCTTTCTAGTAGTTGCACATCAAATCTAAGCTGTCTGTAGTGTTTTTCCAAAGTTATCAACATTTTTATGTTTGGCGTTCTGGAACCCACCTTATCTCAGGCTGAAAACGCTTTTTCTGCATTGTGCCATAACTTTGCAGGGAAGCTTATGTTTGGCGTTCCAGAAACAACCTTATCTCAGGCTGAAAATGCGTTTTACATATTTTGCCATAACTTTGCAGGAAAGCTTCAGAACATGAAATTTTCAACTCCCACTATAGCAGAAAGGGTCTTTCTAGTAGTTGCACATCAAATCTAAGCTGTCTGAAGTGTTTTTCCAAAGTTATCAATATTTTTATGTTTGGCTTTCCGGAATCGACCTTATCTCAGGCTGAAAACGCGTTTCCTGCATTGTGGCATAACTTTGCAGGGATGCTTCAGAACATGGAATTTTCACCTCCCACTGTAGCAGAAAGGGTCTTTCTAGTAGTTGCACATCAAATCTAAGCTGTCTGAAGTGTTTTTCCAAAGTTATCAACATTTTTATGTTTGGCGTTTCGGAATCAACCTTATCTCAGGCTGAAAACGCGTTTTACGCATTGTGCCATAACTTTGCAGGGAAGCTTATGTTTGGCGTTCCAGAAACAACCTTTTCTCAAGCTGAAAATGCGTTTTACATATTTTGCCATAACTTTGCAGGGAAGCTTCACAACATGAAATTTTGACATCCCACTATAGCAGAAAGGGTCTTTCTAGTAGTTGCACATCAAATCTAAGCTGTCTGATGTGTTTTTCCGAAGTTATTAACATTTTTATGTTTGGCGTTCCGGAATCGACCTTATCTCAGGCTGAAAACGCCTTTTACACATTGTTTCATAACTTTGCCGGGAAGGTTGAGAACATCAAATTTTCACCTCCCACTATAGCAGAAAGGGTTTTTCTAGTAGTTGCATATCAAATCTAAGCTGTCTGAAGTGTTTTTCCAAAGTTATCAACATTTTTATGTTTGGCGTTCCGGAACCCACCTTATCTCAGGCTGTGAGCGCGTTTTCTGCAATGTGGCATAACTTTGGAGGAAAGCTTCAGAACATGAAATTTTCAACTCCCACTATACCAGAAAGGGTCTTTCTAGTAGTTGCACATCAAATCTAAGCTTGTCTGAAGTGTTTTTCCAAAGTTATCAATATTTTTATGTTTGGCTTTCCGGAATCGACCTTATCTCAGGCTGAAAACGCGTTTCCTGCATTGTGGCATAACTTTGCAGGGATGCTTCAGAACATGAAATTTTCACCTCCCACTGTAGCAGAAAGGGTCTTTCTAGTAGTTGCACATCAAATCTAAGCTGTCTGAAGTGTTTTTCCAAAGTTATCAACATTTTTATGTTTGGCGTTCTGGAACCCACCTAATCTCAGGGTGAAAACGCGTTTTCTGCACTGTGCCATAACTTTGCAGGGAAGCTTCAGAACATGAAATTTTCACCTCCCACTATATCAGAAAGGGTATTTCTAATAGTTACACATCAAATCTAAGCTGACTGACGTGTTTTTCCGAAGTTATTAACATTTTTATGTTTGGCGTTCCGGAATCGACCTTATCTCAGGCTGAAAACGCCTTTTACACATTGTTTCATAACTTTGCCGGGAAGGTTGAGAACATCAAATTTTCACCTCCCACTATAGCAGAAAGGGTTTTTCTAGTAGTTGCATATCAAATCTAAGCTGTCTGAAGTGTTTTTCCAAAGTTATCAACATTTTTATGTTTGGCGTTCCGGAACCCACCTTATATCAGGCTGTGAGCGCGTTTTCTGCAATGTGGCATAACTTTGGAGGAAAGCTTCAGAACATGAAATTTTCAATTCCCATTATAGCAGAAAGGGTCTTTCTCGTACTTGCACATCAAATCTTAGCTGTCTGAAGTGTTTTTTGAAAGTTTTCAACATTTTTATGTTTGGCGTTCCTGAATCGACCTTATCTCAGGCAGAAAATGCGTTTTCTGCAATGTGCCATAACTTTGCAGGGAAGTTTCAGAACATGACATTTTCAACTCCCACTATAGCAGAATGGGTCTTTCTAGTAGTTGCACATCAAATCTAAGCTGTCTGAAGTGTTTTTCCAAATTTATCAAAATTTTTATGTTTGGCATTCCGGAATCGACCTTATCTCATAATGAAAACGCGTTTTCTGCATTGTGCCGTAACTTTGCAGGGAAGCTTCAGAACATGACATTTTCACCTCCCACTATAGCAGAAAGGGTCTTTCTAGTAGTTGCACATCAAATCTAAGCTGTCTGAAGTGTTTTTCCAAAGTTATCAATATTTTTATGTTTGGCGTTTCGGAATCGACCTTATCTCAGGCTGAAAACGCATTTCCTGCATTGTGGCATAACTTTGCAGGGAAGCTTCAGAACATGAAATTTTCACCTCCCACTGCAGCTAAAAGGGTCTTTCTAGTAGTTGCACATCAAATCTAAGCTGTCTGAAGTGTTTTTCCAAAGTTATCAACATTTTTATTTTTGGCGTTCTGGAACCCACCTAATCTCTGGCTGAAAATGCGTTTCCTGCATTGTTGCATAACTTTGCAGGGATGCTTCAGAACATGAAATGTTCGCCTCCCACTATAGCAGAAAGTGTCTTTCGAGGAGTTGCACATCAAATCTAAGCTGTCTGATGTGTTTTTCCAAAGTTATCAACATTTTTATGTGTGGCGTTCCGGAACCCACCTTATCTCAGCCTGAAAACGCGTTTTACATATTTTGCCATAACTTTGCAGGGAAGCTTCAGAAGATGAAATTTTAACATCCCACTATAGCAGAAAGGGTCTTTCTAGTAGTTGCACATAAAATCTAAGTTGTCTGAAGTGTTTTTCCAAAGTTATCAACATTCTTATGTTTGAGTTTCGGAATCAACCTTATCTCAGACTGAAAACGTGTTTTCTGCATTGTGCCATAACTTTGCAGGGAAACTTCAGAACATGAAATTTTCACCTCCAACTATAGCAGAAAGGGTCTTTCTAGTAGTTGCACATCAAATCTAAGCTGTCTGTAGTGTTTTTCCAAAGTTATCAACATTTTTATGTTTGGCGTTCTGGAACCCACCTTATCTCAGGCTGAAAACGCTTTTTCTGCATTGTGCCATAACTTTGCAGGGAAGCTTATGTTTGGCGTTCCAGAAACAACCTTATCTCAGGCTGAAAATGCGTTTTACATATTTTGTCATAACTTTGCAGGAAAGCTTCAGAACATGAAATTTTCAACTCCCACTATAGCAGAAAGGGTCTTTCTAGTAGTTGCACATCAAATCTAAGCTGTCTGAAGTGTTTTTCCAAAGTTATCAATATTTTTATGTTTGGCTTTCCGGAATCGACCTTATCTCAGGCTGAAAACGCGTTTCCTGCATTGTGGCATAACTTTGCAGGGATGCTTCAGAACATGGAATTTTCACCTCCCACTGTAGCAGAAAGGGTCTTTCTAGTAGTTGCACATCAAATCTAAGCTGTCTGAAGTGTTTTTCCAAAGTTATCAACATTTTTATGTTTGGCGTTCTGGAACCCAACTAATCTCAGGCTGAAAACGCGTTTTCTGCACTGTGCCATAACTTTGCAGGGAAGCTTCAGAACATGAAATTTTCACCTCCCACTATATCAGAAATGGTATTTCTAATAGTTGCACATCAAATCGAAGTTGTCTGAAGTGTTTTTCCAAAGTTATCAACATTCTTATGTTTGGCATTCCGGAATCAACCTTATCGCAGACTGAAAACGAGTTTTCTGCATTGTGCCATAACTTTGCAGGGAAACTTCAGAACATGAAATTTTCACGTCCAACTATAGCAGAAAGGTTCTTTCTAGTAGTTGCGCATCAAATCTAAGCTGTCTGAAGTGTTTTTCCAAAGTTATCAATATTTTTATGTTTGGCTTTCCGGAATCGACCTTATCTCAGGCTGAAAACGCGTTTCCTGCATTGTGGCATAACTTTGCAGGGATGCTTCAGAACATGAAATTTTCACCTCCCACTGTAGCAGAAAGGGTCTTTCGAGTAGTTGCACATCAAATCGAAGCTGACTGATGTGTTTTTCCGAAGTTATTAACGTTTTTATGTTTGGCGTTCCGGAATCGACCTTATCTCAGGCCGAAAACGCCTTTTACACATTGTTTCATAACTTTGCCGGGAAGGTTGAGAACATCAAATTTTCACCTCCCACTATAGCAGAAAGGGTCTTTCTAGTAGTTGCACATCAAATCTAAGCTGTCTGAAGTGTTTTTCCAAAGTTATCAACATTTTTATGTTTGGCATTCCGGAACCCACCTTATCTCAGGCTGTGAGCGCGTATTCTGCATTGTGGCATAACTTTGGAGGAAAACTTCAGAACATGAAATTTTCAATTCCCATTATAGCAGAAAGGGTCTTTCTCGTACTTGCACATCAAATCTTAGCTGTCTGAAGTGTTTTTTGAAAGTTTTCAACATTTTTATGTTTGGCGTTCCTGAATCGACCTTATCTCAGGCTGAAAATGCGTTTTCTGCAATGTGCCATAACTTTGCAGGCAAGTTTCAGAACATGAAATTTTCAACTCCCACTATAGCAGAATGGGTCTTTCTAGTAGTTGCACATCAAATCTAAGCTGTCTGAAGTGTTCTTCCAAAGTTATCAACATTTTTATGTTTGGCATTCCAGAATCGACCTCATCTCAGGCTGAAAACGCGTTTTCTGCATTGTGCCACAACTTTGCAGGGAAACATCAGAACATGAAATTTTCACCTCCCACTATAGCAGAAAGGGTCTTTCTAGTAGTTGCACATCAAATCTAAGCTGTCTGAAGTGTTTTTTCAAAGTTATCATATTTTTATGTTTGGCGTTCCGTAATTGACCTTGTCTCATGCTGAAAACGCGTTTTCTGCATTGTGCCATAACTTTGCAGGGAAGCTTCAGAACATGACATTTCAACATCCCACTATAGCAGAAAGGGTCTTTCTAGTAGTTGCACATCAAATCTAAGCTGTCTGAAGTGTTTTTCGATAGTTTTCAACATTTTTATATTTGGCGTTCCTGAATCGACCTTATCTCAGGCTGAAAACACGTTTTCTGCATTGTGCCATAACTTTGCAGGGAAGCTTCAGAACATGACATTTTCAACTCCCACTACAGCAGAAAGGGTCTTTCTAGTAGTTGCACGTCAAATCTAAGCTGTCTGAAGTGTTTTTCCAAAGTTATCAACATTTTTATGTTTGGCATTCCAGAATCGACCTTATCTCTGGCTGAAAACGCGTTTTCTGCATTGTGCCATAACTTTGCAGGGAGACTTCAGAACATGAAATTTTCTGCTCCCACAATAGCAGAAAGGGTCTTTCTAGTAGTTGCACATCAAATCTAAGCTGTCTGAAGTGTTTTTCAAAAGTTATCAACATTTTTATGTTTGGCGTTCCGGAACCCACCTTATCTCAGCCTGAAAACGCGTTTTACATATTTTGCCATAACTTTGCAGGGAAGCTTCAGAACATGAAATTTTCAACTCCCACTATAGCAGAAAGGGTCTTTCTAGTAGTTGCACATCAAATCTAAGCTGTCTGAAGTGTTTTTCCAAAGTTATCAATATTTTTATGTTTGGCTTTCCGGAACTGACCTTATCTCAGGCTGAAAACGCGTTTCCTGCATTGTGGCATAACTTTGCAGGGATGCTTCAGAACATGAAATTTTCACCTCCCACTGCAGCAGAAAGGGTCTTTCTAGTAGTTGCACATCAAATCTAAGCTGTCTGAAGTGTTTTTCCAAAGTTATCAACATTTTTATGTTTGGCGTTCTGGAACCCACCTAATCTCAGGCTGAAAACGCGTTTTCTGCATTGTGCCATAGCTTTGCAGGGAAACTTCAGAACATGAAATTTTCACGTCCAACTATAGCAGAAAGGTTCTTTCTAGTAGTTGCACATCAAATCGAAGTTGTCTGAAGTGTTTTTCCAAAGTTATCAACATTCTTATGTTTGGCGTTCCGGAATCAACCTTTTCGCAGACTGAAAACGTGTTTTCTGCATTGTGCCATAACTTTGCAGGGAAACTTCAGAGCATGAAATTTTCACGTCCAACTATAGCAGAAAGGTTCTTTCTAGTAGTTGCGCATCAAATCTAAGCTGTCTGAAGTGTTTTTCCAAAGTTATCAATATTTTTATGTTTGGCTTTCCGGAATCGACCTTATCTCAGGCTGAAAACGCGTTTCCTGCATTGTGGCATAACTTTGCAGGGATGCTTCAGAACATGAAATTTTCACCTCCCACTGTAGCAGAAAGGGTCTTTCGAGTAGTTGCACATCAAATCGAAGCTGACTGATGTGTTTTTCCGAAGTTATTAACGTTTTTATGTTTGGCGTTCCGGAATCGACCTTATCTCAGGCCGAAAACGCCTTTTACACATTGTTTCATAACTTTGCCGGGAAGGTTGAGAACATCAAATTTTCACCTCCCACTATAGCAGAAAGGGTCTTTCTAGTAGTTGCACATCAAATCTAAGCTGTCTGAAGTGTTTTTCCAAAGTTATCAACATTTTTATGTTTGGCATTCCGGAACCCACCTTATCTCAGGCTGTGAGCGCGTATTCTGCATTGTGGCATAACTTTGCAGGAAAACTTCAGAACATGAAATTTTCAATTCCCATTATAGCAGAAAGGGTCTTTCTCGTACTTGCACATCAAATCTTAGCTGTCTGAAGTGTTTTTTGAAAGTTTTCAACATTTTTATGTTTGGCGTTCCTGAATCGACCTTATCTCAGGCTGAAAATGCGTTTTCTGCAATGTGCCATAACTTTGCAGGCAAGTTTCAGAACATGAAATTTTCAACTCCCACTATAGCAGAATGGGTCTTTCTAGTAGTTGCACATCAAATCTAAGCTGTCTGAAGTGTTCTTCCAAAGTTATCAACATTTTTATGTTTGGCATTCCAGAATCGACCTCATCTCAGGCTGAAAACGCGTTTTCTGCATTGTGCCACAACTTTGCAGGGAAACATCAGAACATGAAATTTTCACCTCCCACTATAGCAGAAAGGGTCTTTCTAGTAGTTGCACATCAAATCTAAGCTGTCTGAAGTGTTTTTTCAAAGTTATCATATTTTTATGTTTGGCGTTCCGTAATTGACCTTGTCTCATGCTGAAAACGCGTTTTCTGCATTGTGCCATAACTTTGCAGGGAAGCTTCAGAACATGACATTTCAACATCCCACTATAGCAGAAAGGGTCTTTCTAGTAGTTGCACATCAAATCTAAGCTGTTTGAAGTGTTGTTCGAAAGTTATCAACATTTTTATGTTTGGCGTTCCGGAATCGACCTTATCTCAGGCTGATAACGCGATTTACGCATTCTGCCATAACTTTGCAGGGAAGCTTCAGAACATGAAATTTTAACCTCCCACTATAGCAGAAAGGGTCTTTCTAGTAGTTGCACATCAAATCTAAGCTGTCTGAAGTGTTTTTCGATAGTTTTCAACATTTTTATATTTGGCGTTCCTGAATCGACCTTATCTCAGGCTGAAAACACGTTTTCTGCATTGTGCCATAACTTTGCAGGGAAGCTTCAGAACATGAAATTTTCAACTCCCACTACAGCAGAAAGGGTCTTTCTAGTAGTTGCACGTCAAATCTAAGCTGTCTGAAGTGTTTTTCGAAAGTTATCAACATTTTTATGTTTGGCATTCCAGAATCGACCTTATCTCTGGCTGAAAACGCGTTTTCTGCATTGTGCCATAACTTTGCAGGGAGACTTCAGAACATGAAATTTTCTGCTCCCACAATAGCAGAAAGGGTCTTTCTAGTAGTTGCACATCAAATCTAAGCTGTCTGAAGTGTTTTTCAAAAGTTATCAACATTTTTATGTTTGGCGTTCCGGAACCCACCTTATCTCAGCCTGAAAACGCGTTTTACATATTTTGCCATAACTTTGCAGGGAAGCTTCAGAACATGAAATTTTCAACTCCCACTATAGCAGAAAGGGTCTTTCTAGTAGTTGCACATCAAATCTAAGCTGTCTGAAGTGTTTTTCCAAAGTTATCAATATTTTTATGTTTGGCTTTCCGGAACTGACCTTATCTCAGGCTGAAAACGCGTTTCCTGCATTGTGGCATAACTTTGCAGGGATGCTTCAGAACACGAAATTTTCACCTCCCACTGCAGCAGAAAGGGTCTTTCTAGTAGTTGCACATCAAATCTAAGCTGTCTGAAGTGTTTTTCCAAAGTTATCAACATTTTTATGTTTGGCGTTCTGGAACCCACCTAATCTCAGGCTGAAAACGCGTTTTCTGCATTGTGCCATAGCTTTGCAGGGAAACTTCAGAACATGAAATTTTCACGTCCAACTATAGCAGAAAGGTTCTTTCTAGTAGTTGCACATCAAATCGAAGTTGTCTGAAGTGTTTTTCCAAAGTTATCAACATTCTTATGTTTGGCGTTCCGGAATCAACCTTATCGCAGACTGAAAACGTGTTTTCTGCATTGTGCCATAACTTTGCAGGGAAACTTCAGAACATGAAATTTTCACGTCCAACTATAGCAGAAAGGTTCTTTCTAGTAGTTGCGCATCAAATCTAAGCTGTCTGAAGTGTTTTTCCAAAGTTATCATTATTTTTATGTTTGGCTTTCCGGAATCGACCTTATCTCAGGCTGAAAACGCGTTTCCTGCATTGTGGCATAACTTTGCAGGGATGCTTCAGAACATGAAATTTTCACCTCCCACTGTAGCAGAAAGGGTCTTTCGAGTAGTTGCACATCAAATCGAAGCTGACTGATGTGTTTTTCCGAAGTTATTAACGTTTTTATGTTTGGCGTTCCGGAATCGACCTTATCTCAGGCCGAAAACGCCTTTTACACATTGTTTCATAACTTTGCCGGGAAGGTTGAGAACATCAAATTTTCACCTCCCACTATAGCAGAAAGGGTCTTTCTAGTAGTTGCACATCAAATCTAAGCTGTCTGAAGTGTTTTTCCAAAGTTATCAACATTTTTATGTTTGGCATTCCGGAACCCACCTTATCTCAGGCTGTGAGCGCGTATTCTGCATTGTGGCATAACTTTGGAGGAAAACTTCAGAACATGAAATTTTCAATTCCCATTATAGCAGAAAGGGTCTTTCTCGTACTTGCACATCAAATCTTAGCTGTCTGAAGTGTTTTTTGAAAGTTTTCAACATTTTTATGTTTGGCGTTCCTGAATCGACCTTATCTCAGGCTGAAAATGCGTTTTCTGCAATGTGCCATAACTTTGCAGGCAAGTTTCAGAACATGAAATTTTCAACTCCCACTATAGCAGAATGGGTCTTTCTAGTAGTTGCACATCAAATCTAAGCTGTCTGAAGTGTTCTTCCAAAGTTATCAACATTTTTATGTTTGGCATTCCAGAATCGACCTCATCTCATGCTGAAAACGCGTTTTCTGCATTGTGCCACAACTTTGCAGGGAAACATCAGAACATGAAATTTTCACCTCCCACTATAGCAGAAAGGGTCTTTCTAGTCGTTGCACATCAAATCTAAGCTGTCTGAAGTGTTTTTTCAAAGTTATCATATTTTTATGTTTGGCGTTCCGTAATTGACCTTGTCTCATGCTGAAAACGCGTTTTCTGCATTGTGGCATAACTTTGCAGGGAAGCTTCAGAACATGACATTTCAACATCCCACTATAGCAGAAAGGGTCTTTCTAGTAGTTGCACATCAAATCTAAGCTGTTTGAAGTGTTGTTCGAAAGTTATCAACATTTTTATGTTTGGCGTTCCGGAATCGACCTTATCTCAGGCTGATAACGCGATTTACGCATTCTGCCATAACTTTGCAGGGAAGCTTCAGAACATGAAATTTTAACCTCCCACTATAGCAGAAAGGGTCTTTCTAGTAGTTGCACATCAAATCTAAGCTGTCTGAAGTGTTTTTCGATAGTTTTCAACATTTTTATATTTGGCGTTCCTGAATCGACCTTATCTCAGGCTGAAAACACGTTTTCTGCATTGTGCCATAACTTTGCAGGGAAGCTTCAGAACATGAAATTTTCAACTCCCACTACAGCAGAAAGGGTCTTTCTAGTAGTTGCACGTCAAATCTAAGCTGTCTGAAGTGTTTTTCGAAAGTTATCAACATTTTTATGTTTGGCATTCCAGAATCGACCTTATCTCTGGCTGAAAACGCGTTTTCTGCATTGTGCCACAACTTTGCAGGGAAGCTTCAGAACATGAAATTTTCAACTCCCACTATAGCAGAAAGGGTCTTTCTAGTAGTTGCAGATCAAATCTAAGCTGTCTGAAGTGTTTTTTAAAAGTTATCAACATTTTTATGTTTGGCGTTCTGGAACCCACCTAATCTCAGGCTGAAAATGCGTTTTACACAATTTGCCATAACTTTGCAGGAAAGCTTCAGAACATGAAATTTTTACCTCCCACTAAAGCAGAAAGGGTCTTTCTAGTAGTTACGCATCAAATCTAAGCTGTCTGAAGTGTTTTTCCAAAGTTATCAACATTTTTATGTTTGGCGTTCTGAAATCAACCTCATCTCAGGCTGAAAACGCGTTTCCTGCATTGTGTCATAACTTTGCAGCGAAGCTTCAGAACTTGAAATTTTCACCTCCCACTATAGCAGAAAGGGTCTTTCTCGTAGTTGCACATCAAATCTAAGCTGTCTGAAGTGTTTTTCCAAAGTTATCAATATTTTTATGTTTGGCGTTCCGGAATCGACCTTATCTCAGGCTGAAAACGCGTTTCCTGCATTGTGTCATAACTTTGCAGGCAAGTTTCAGAACATGAAATTTTCAACTCCCACTATAGCAGAATGGGTCTTTCTAGTAGTTGCACATCAAATCTAAGCTGTCTGAAGTGTTCTTCCAAAGTTATCAACATTTTTATGTTTGGCATTCCAGAATCGACCTCATCTCATGCTGAAAACGCGTTTTCTGCATTGTGCCACAACTTTGCAGGGAAACATCAGAACATGAAATTTTCACCTCCCACTATAGCAGAAAGGGTCTTTCTAGTCGTTGCACATCAAATCTAAGCTGTCTGAAGTGTTTTTTCAAAGTTATCATATTTTTATGTTTGGCGTTCCGTAATTGACCTTGTCTCATGCTGAAAACGCGTTTTCTGCATTGTGGCATAACTTTGCAGGGAAGCTTCAGAACATGACATTTCAACATCCCACTATAGCAGAAAGGGTCTTTCTAGTAGTTGCACATCAAATCTAAGCTGTTTGAAGTGTTGTTCGAAAGTTATCAACATTTTTATGTTTGGCGTTCCGGAATCGACCTTATCTCAGGCTGATAACGCGATTTACGCATTCTGCCATAACTTTGCAGGGAAGCTTCAGAACATGAAATTTTAACCTCCCACTATAGCAGAAAGGGTCTTTCTAGTAGTTGCACATCAAATCTAAGCTGTCTGAAGTGTTTTTCGATAGTTTTCAACATTTTTATATTTGGCGTTCCTGAATCGACCTTATCTCAGGCTGAAAACACGTTTTCTGCATTGTGCCATAACTTTGCAGGGAAGCTTCAGAACATGAAATTTTCAACTCCCACTACAGCAGAAAGGGTCTTTCTAGTAGTTGCACGTCAAATCTAAGCTGTCTGAAGTGTTTTTCGAAAGTTATCAACATTTTTATGTTTGGCATTCCAGAATCGACCTTATCTCTGGCTGAAAACGCGTTTTCTGCATTGTGCCACAACTTTGCAGGGAAGCTTCAGAACATGAAATTTTCAACTCCCACTATAGCAGAAAGGGTCTTTCTAGTAGTTGCAGATCAAATCTAAGCTGTCTGAAGTGTTTTTTAAAAGTTATCAACATTTTTATGTTTGGCGTTCTGGAACCCACCTAATCTCAGGCTGAAAATGCGTTTTACACAATTTGCCATAACTTTGCAGGAAAGCTTCAGAACATGAAATTTTTACCTCCCACTAAAGCAGAAAGGGTCTTTCTAGTAGTTACGCATCAAATCTAAGCTGTCTGAAGTGTTTTTCCAAAGTTATCAACATTTTTATGTTTGGCGTTCTGAAATCAACCTCATCTCAGGCTGAAAACGCGTTTCCTGCATTGTGTCATAACTTTGCAGCGAAGCTTCAGAACTTGAAATTTTCACCTCCCACTATAGCAGAAAGGGTCTTTCTCGTAGTTGCACATCAAATCTAAGCTGTCTGAAGTGTTTTTCCAAAGTTATCAATATTTTTATGTTTGGCGTTCCGGAATCGACCTTATCTCAGGCTGAAAACGCGTTTCCTGCATTGTTGCATAACTTTGCAGGGATGCTTCAGAACATGAAATGTTCGCCACCCACTATAGCAGATAGGGTCTTTCTAGTAGTTGCACATCAAATCTAAGCTGTTTGAAGTGTTTTTCCAAAGTTAACACCATTCTTATGTTTGGCGTTCCAGAAACAACCTTATCTCAGGCTGAAAATGCGTTTTACACAATTTGCAATAACTTTGCAGGAAAGCTTCAGAACATGAAATTTTTACCTCCCACTATACCAGAAAGGGTCCTTCTAGTAGTTGCACATCAAATCTAAGCTGTCTGAAGTGTTTTTCCAAAGTTATCAACATTTTTATGTTTGGTGTTCTGGAACCCACCTTATCTCAGGCTGAAAACGCGTTTTCTGCATTGTGCCATAACTTTGCAGGGAGACTTCAGAACATGAAATTTTCTCCTCCCACAATAGCAGAAAGGGTCTTTCTAGTAGTTGCACATCAAATCTAAGCTGTCTGAAGTGTTTTTCAAAAGTTATCAACATTTTTATGTTTGGCGTTCCGGAACCCACCTTATCTCAGCCTGAAAACGCGTTTTACATATTTTGCCATAACTTTGCAGGGAAGCTTCAGAACATGAAATTTTCAACTCCCACTATAGCAGAAAGGGTCTTTCTAGTAGTTGCACATCAAATCTAAGCTGTCTGAAGTGTTTTTCCAAAGTTATCAATATTTTTATGTTTGGCTTTCCGGAATCGACCTTATCTCAGGCTGAAAACGCGTTTTCTGCATTGTGCCATAACTTTGCAGGGAAGCTTCAGAACATGAAATTTTCACTTCCCACTATAGCAGAAAGTGTCTTTCTAGTAGTTGCACATCAAATCTAAGCTGTTTGAAGTGTTTTTCCAAAGTTAACACCATTCTTATGTTTGGCGTTCCAGAAACAACCTTATCTCAGGCTGAAAACGCGTTTTATACAATTTGCAATAACTTTGCAGGAAAGCTTCAGAACATGAAATTTTTACCTCCCACTATAGCAGAAAGGGTCTTTCTAGTAGTTGCACATCAAATCTAAGCTGTCTGAAGTGTTTTTCCAAAGTTATCAACATTTTTATGTTTGGCGTTCTGGAACCCACCTTATCTCAGGCTGAAAACGTGTTTTCTGCATTGTGCCATAACTTTGCAGGGAGACTTCAGAACATGAAATTTTCTGCTCCCACAATAGCAGAAAGGGTCTTTCTAGTAGTTGCACATCAAATCTAAGCTGTCTGAAGTGTTTTTCAAAAGTTATCAACATTTTTATGTTTGGCGTTCCGGAACCCACCTTATCTCAGCCTGAAAACGCGTTTTACATATTTTGCCATAACTTTGCAGGGAAGCTTCAGAACATGAAATTTTCAACTCCCACTATAGCAGAAAGGGTCTTTCTAGTAGTTGCACATCAAATCTAAGCTGTCTGAAGTGTTTTTCCAAAGTTATCAATATTTTTATGTTTGGCTTTCCGGAACTGACCTTATCTCAGGCTGAAAACGCGTTTCCTGCATTGTGGCATAACTTTGCAGGGATGCTTCAGAACATGAAATTTTCACCTCCCACTGCAGCAGAAAGGGTCTTTCTAGTAGTTGCACATCAAATCTAAGCTGTCTGAAGTGTTTTTCCAAAGTTATCAACATTTTTATGTTTGGCGTTCCGGAATCGACCTTATCTCAGGATGAAAAATCGTTTTCTGCATTGTGCCATAGCTTTGCAGGGAAGCTTCAGAACATTAAATTTTCACCTCCCACTATAGCAGAAAGGGTCTTTCTCGTAGTTGCACATCAAATCTAAGCTGTCTGAAGTGTTTTTCCAAAGTTATCAATATTTTTATGTTTGGCGTTCCGGAATCGACCTTATCTCAGGCTGAAAACGCGTTTCCTGCATTGTTGCATAACTTTGCAGGGATGCTTCAGAACATGAAATGTTCGCCACCCACTATAGCAGATAGGGTCTTTCTAGTAGTTGCACATCAAATCTAAGCTGTTTGAAGTGTTTTTCCAAAGTTAACACCATTCTTATGTTTGGCGTACCAGAAACAACCTTATCTCAGGCTGAAAATGCGTTTTACACAATTTGCAATAACTTTGCAGGAAAGCTTCAGAACATGAAATTTTTACCTCCCACTATACCAGAAAGGGTCTTTCTAGTAGTTGCACATCAAATCTAAGCTGTCTGAAGTGTTTTTCCAAAGTTATCAACATTTTTATGTTTGGTGTTCTGGAACCCACCTTATCTCAGGCTGAAAACGTGTTTTCTGCATTGTGCCATAACTTTGCAGGGAGACTTCAGAACATGAAATTTTCTGCTCCCACAATAGCAGAAAGGGTCTTTCTAGTAGTTGCACATCAAATCTAAGCTGTCTGAAGTGTTTTTCAAAAGTTATCAACATTTTTATGTTTGGCGTTCCGGAACCCACCTTATCTCAGCCTGAAAATGCGTTTTACATATTTTGCCATAACTTTGCAGGGAAGCTTCAGAACATGAAATTTTCAACTCCCACTATAGCAGAAAGGGTCTTTCTAGTAGTTGCACATCAAATCTAAGCTGTCTGAAGTGTTTTTCCAAAGTTATCAATATTTTTATGTTTGGCTTTCCGGAACTGACCTTATCTCAGGCTGAAAACGCGTTTCCTGCATTGTGGCATAACTTTGCAGGGATGCTTCAGAACATGAAATTTTCACCTCCCACTGCAGCAGAAAGGGTCTTTCTAGTAGTTGCACATCAAATCTAAGCTGTCTGAAGTGTTTTTCCAAAGTTATCAACATTTTTATGTTTGGCGTTCTGGAACCCACCTAATCTCAGGCTGAAAACGCGTTTTCTTCATTGTGCCATAGCTTTGCAGGGAAACTTCAGAACATGAAATTTTCACGTCCAACTATAGCAGAAAGGTTCTTTCTAGTAGTTGCACATCAAATCTAAGCTGTTTGAAGTGTTTTTCCAAAGTTAACACCATTTTTATGTTTGGCGTTCCAGAAACAACCTTATCTCAGGCTGAAAACGCGTTTTGCGTAATTTGCCATAACTTTGCAGGAAAGCCTCAGAACATGAAATTTTCACCTCCCACTATAGCAGAAAGGGTCTTTCTAGTAGTTGCACATCAAATCTAAGCTGTCTGAAGTGTTTTTCCAAAGTTATCAACATTTTTATTTTTGGCGTTCTGGAACCCACCTTATCTCAGGCTGAAAACGCATTTTCTGCATTGTGCCATAACTTTGCAGGGCGACTTCAGAACATGAAATTTTCTCCTCCCACTATATCAGAAAGGGTATTTCTAGTAGTAGCACATCAAATCTAAGCTGTTTGAAGTGTTTTTCCAAAGTTAACACCATTCTTATGTTTGGCGTTCCAGAAACAACCTTATCTCAGGCTGAAAACGCGTTTTACACAATTTGCCATAACTTTGCAGGAAAGCTTCAGAACATGAAATTTTTACCTCCCACTATAGCAGAAAGGGTCTTTCTAGTAGTTGCACATCAAATCTAAGCTGTCTGAAGTGTTTTTCCAAAGATATCAACATTTTTATGTTTGGCTTTCTGGAACCCACCTTATCTCAGGCTGAAAACGCGTTTTCTGCATTGTGCCATAACTTTGCAGGGAAGCTTCAGAACATGAAATTTTCACCTCCCACTACAGCAGAAAGGGTCTTTCGAGTAGTTGCACATCAAATCTAAGCGGTCTGAAGTGTTTTTCGAAAGTTATCAACATTTTTATGTTTGGCGTTCCGGAATCGACCTTATCTCAGGATGAAAAATCGTTTTCTGCATTGTCCCATAACTTTGCAGGGAAGCTTCAGAACATGAAATTTTCTCCTCCCACTATAGCAGAAAGGGTCTTTCCAGTAGTTGCACATCAAATCTAAGCTGTCTGTAGAGTTTTTCCTCAGTTATCAACATTTTTATGTTTGGCGTTCTGAAATCAACCTCATCTCAGGCTGAAAACGCGTTTTACGCATTGTGCCATAACTTTGCAGGGAAGCTTCAGAACATGATATTTTCACCTCCCACTATAGCAGAAAGGGTCTTTCTCGTAGTTGCACATCAAATCTAAGCTGTCTGAAGTGTTTTTCCAAAGTTATCAACATTTTTATGTTTGGCGTTCTGGAAACCACCTTATCTCAGGCTGAAAACAGGTTTTCTGCATTGTGCCATGACTTTGCAGGGAAGCTTCAGAACATGAAATTTTCACCTCCCACTATAGCAGAAAGGGTCTTTCTCGTAGTTGCACATCAAATCTAAGCTGTCTGAAGTGTTTTTCGAAAGTTTTCAACATTTTTATGTTTGGTGTTCCTGAATCGACCTTTTCTCAGGCTGAAAACACATTTTACACATTGTGCCATAACTTTGCAGGAAAGCTTCAGAACATGAATTTTTCACCTCCCACTATAGCAGAAAGGGTCTTTCTAGTAGTTGCACATCAAATCTAAGCTGTCTGAAGTGTTTTTCCAAAGTTATCTACATTTTGATGTTTGGCGTTCCGGAATCGACCTTATCTGAGGCTGAAAACGCGTTTTCTGCATTGTGTCATAACTTTGCAGGGAAGCTTCAGAACATGAAATTTTCACCTCCCACTATATCAGAAAGGGTATTTCTAATAGTTGCACATCAAATCTAAGTAGTCTGAAGTGTTTTTCCAAAGTTATCAACATTCTTATGTTTGGCGTTCCGGAATCAACCTTATCTCAGTCTGAAAACGTGTTTTCTGCATTGTGCCATAACTTTGCAGGGAAACTTCAGAACATGAAATTTTCACGTCCAGCTATAGCAGAAAGGTTCTTTCTAGTAGTTGCACATCAAATCTAAGCTGTTTGAAGTGTTTTTCCAAAGTTCCAGAAACAACCTTATCTCAGGCTGAAAACGCGTTTTGCGCAATTTGCCATATCTATGCAGGAAAGCCTCAGAACATGAAATTTTCAACTCCCACTATAGCAGAAAGGGTCTTTCTATTAGTTGCACATCAAATATAAGCTGTCTGAAGTGTTTTTCCAAAGTTATCAACATTTTTATTTTTGGCGTTCTGGAACCCACCTTATCTCAGGCTGAAAACGCGTTTTCTGCATTGTGCCATAACTTTGCAGGGCGACTTCTGAACATGAAATTTTCTCCTCCCACTATATCAGAAAGGGTATTTCTAGTAGTTGCACATCAAATCTAAGTTGTCTGAAGTGTTTTTCCAAAGTTATCAACATTCTTATGTTTGGCGTTCCGGAATCAACCTTATCTCAAGCTGAAAACGCGTTTTACGCAATTTGCCATAACTTTGCAGGAAAGCCTCAGAACATGAAATTTTCACCTCCCACTATAGCAGAAAGGGTCTTTCTGGTAGTTGCACATCAAATCTAAGCTGTCTGAAGTGTTTTTCCAAAGTTATCAACATTTTTATTTTTGGCGTTCTGGAACCCACCTTATCTCCGGCTGAAAACGCGTTTTCTGCATTGTGCCATAACTTTGCAGGGCGACTTCAGAACATGAAATTTTCTCCTCCCACTATATCAGAAAGGGTATTTCTAGTAGTTGCACATCAAATCTAAGCTGTTTGAAGTGTTTTTCCAAAGTTAACACCATTCTTATGTTTGGCGTTCCAGAAACAACCTTATCTCAGGCTGAAAACGCGTTTTACACAATTTGCCATAACTTTGCAGAAAAGCTTCAGAACATGAAATTTTTACCTCCCACTATAGCAGAAAGGGTCTTTCTCGTATTTGCACATCAAATCTAAGCTGTCTGAAGTGTTTTTCCAAAGTTATCAACATTTTTATGTTTGGCGTTCTGGAACCCACCTTATCTCAGGCTGAAAACGCGTTTTCTGCATTGTGCCATAACTTTGCAGGGAGACTTCAGAACATGAAATTTTCTCCTCCCACTATAGCAGAAAGGGTCTTTCTAGTAGTTGCACATCAAATCTAAGCTGTCTGAAGTGTTTTTCGAAAGTTATCAACATTTTTATGTTTGGCGTTCCGGAACCCACCTTATCTCAGCCTGAAAACGTGTTTTACATATTTTGCCATAACTTTGCAGGGAAGCTTCAGAACATGAAATTTTAACATCCCACTATAGCAGAAAGGGTCTTTCTAGTAGTTGCACATCAAATCTAAGATGTCTGAAGTGTTTTTCCAAAGTTATCAACATTTTTATGTTTGGCGTTCTGGAACCCACCTAATCTCAGGCTGAAAACGCGTTTTCTGCATTGTGCCATAACTTTTCAGGGAAGCTTCAGAACATGAAATGTTCGCCTCCCACTATAGCAGATAGGGTCTTTCTAGTAGTTGCACATCAAATCTAAGTTGTCTGAAGTGTTTTTCCAAAGTTATCAACATTCTTATGTTTGTCGTTCCGGAATCAACCTTATCTCAAGCTGAAAACGCGTTATACGCAATTTGCCATAACTTTGCAGGAAAGCCTCAGAACATGAAATTTTCACCTCCCACTATAGCAGAAAGGGTATTTCTAATAGTTGCACATCAAATCTAAGCTGTCTGTAGAGTTTTTCCTGAGTTATCATCATTTTTTTGTTTGGCGTTCTGAAATCAACCTCATCTCAGGCTGAAAACGCGTTTTACACATTGTGCCATAACTTTGCAGGGAAGGTTCAGAACATGATATTTTCACCTCCCACTATAGCAGAAAGGGTCTTTCTCGTAGTTGCACATCAAATCTTAGCTGTCTGAAGTGTTTTTCGAAAGTTTTCAACATTTTTATGTTTGGTTTTCCTGAATCGACCTTATCTCAGGCCGAAAACGCGTTTTCTGCATTGTGCCATAACTTTGCAGGGCAGCTTCAGAACATGAAATTTTCACCTCCCACTATATCAGAAAGGGTCTTTCCAGTAGTTGCACATCAAATCTAAGCTGTCTGGTGTGTTGTTCCAAACTTATCAACATTTTTATGTTTGGCGTTCCGGAACTCACCTTATCTCACGCTTAAAACGCGTTTTCTGCATTGTGCCATAACTTTGCAGGGAAGCTTTAGAACATGAAATTTTCACCTCCCACTTCAGCAGAAAGGGTCTTTCTAGTAGTTGCACATCAAATCTAAGCTGTCTGTAGAGTTTTTCCGGAGTTATCAACATTTTTATGTTTGGCGTTCCGGAATCGACCTTATGTCAGGCAGAAAACGCGTTTTCTGCATTGTGCCATAACTTTGCAGGGAAGCTTTAGAACATGAAATTTTCTCCTCCCACTAGAGCAGAAAGTGTCTTTCTAGTAGTTGCACAACAAACTAAGCTGTCTGAAGTGTTTTTCGAAAGTTATCAACATTTTTATGTTTGGCGTTCCGGAATCGACCTTATCTCAGGATGAAAACGTGTTTTCTGCATTGTGCCATAACTTTGCAGGGAAACTTCAGAACATGAAATTTTCACCTCCAACTATAGCAGAAAGGGTCTTTCTAGTAGTTGCACATCAAATCTAAGCTGTCTGAAGTGTTTTTCCAAAGTTATCAACATTTTTATTTTGGCGTTCTGGAACCCACCTTATCTCAGGCTGAAAACGCATTTTACGCATTGTGCCATAACTTTGCAGGGAACCTTCAGAACATGATATTTTCACCTCCCACTATAGCAGAAAGGGTCTTTTTCGTAGTTGCACATCAAATCTAAGCTGTCTGTAGAGTTTTTCCTGAGTTATCAACATTTTTATGTTTGGCGTTCTGAAATCAACCTCATCTCAGGCTGAAAACGTGTTTTACACATTGTGCCATAACTTTGCAGGGAAGTTTCAGAACATGATATTTTCACCTCCCACTAAAGCAGAATGGGTGTTTCTCGTAGTTGCACATCAAATCTAAACTGTCTGAAGTGTTTTTCCAAAGTTATCAACATTTTTATGTTCGGCGTTCTGAAATCAACCTCATCTCAGGCTGAAAACGAGTTTTACGCATTGTGCCATAACTTTGCAGCGAAGCTTCAGAACATGAAATTTTCACCTCCCACTATAGCAGAAAGGGTCTTTCTCGTAGTTGCACATCAAATCTAAGCTGTCTGAAGTGTTTTTCCAAAGTTATCTACATTTTGATGTTTGGCGTTCCGGAATCGACCTTTTCTCAGGCTGAAAACGCATTTTACACATTGTGCCATACCTTTGCAGGAAAGCTTCAGAACATGAAATTTTCACCTCCCACTATAGCAGAAAGGGTCTTTCTAGTAGTTGCACATCAAATCTAAGCTGTCTGAAGTGTTTTTCCAAAGTTATCTACATTTTGATGTTTGGCGTTCCGGAATCGGCCTTATCTGACGCTGAAAACGCGTTTTCTGCATTGTGCCATAACTTTGCAGGGAAGCTTTAGAACATGAAATTTTCTCCTCCCACTAGAGCAGAAAGTGTCTTTCTAGTAGTTGCACAACAAACTAAGCTGTCTGAAGTGTTTTTCGAAAGTTATCAACATTTTTATGTTTGGCGTTCCGGAATCGACCTTATCTGAGGATGAAAACGCGTTTTCTGCATTGTGCCAAAACTTTGTAGGTAAGCTCCAGAACATGAAATTTTCACAACCCACTATAGCAGAAAGGGTCTTTGTAGTAGTTGCAGATCAAATCTAAGCTGTCTGAAGTGTTTTTCCAAAGTTATCAACATTTTTATATTTGGCGTCCCGGAATCGAACTTATCTCAGGCTGAAAACGCGTTTTACGCATTGTGCCATAACTTTGCATAAAGCTTCAGCACATGACATTTTCACCACCCACTATAGCAAAAAGGGTCTTTCTAGTAGTTGCAGATCAAATCTAAGCTGTCTGAAATGTTTTTCCAAAGTTATCAACATTTTTATGTTTGGCGTTCTGGAACCCACCTTATCTCAGTCTGAAAACGTGTTTTGTGCATTGTGCCATAACCTTGCAGGGAAGCCTCAGAACATGAAATTTTCACCTGTCGCTATAGTAGAAAGGGTCTTTATAGTAGTTGCACATCAAGTCTAAGCTGTCTGAAGTGTTTTTCCAAAGTTATCAACATTTTTATGTTTGGCGTTCCGGAATCAACCTTATCACAGCCTGAAAACGCGTTTTCTGCTTTGTGCCATAACTTTGCAGGGAAGCATCAGAATATGAAATTTTCAACTCCCAATATTGCAGAAAGAGTCTGTCTTGTAGTTGAACATCAAAACAAAGCTTTCTGAAGTGTTTTTCCAAAGTTATCAACATTTTTATGTTTGGCGTTCCGGAATCGACCTTATCTGAGGCTGAAAACGCGTTTTACGCATTGTGCCATAACTTTGCAGGGAAGCTTCAGAACATCGAATTTCCACCACCCACTATAGCAGAAATGGTCTTTCTAGTAGTTGCACATCAAATCTAAGCTGTCTGGTGTTTTTCCAAAGTTATCAACATTTTTATGTTTGGCGTTACTGAACCCACCTTATCTCAGTCTGAAAACGGGTTTTTTGCATTGTGTCATATCTTTGCAGGGAAGCCTCAGAACATGAAATTTTAACCTCCCACTATAGCAGAAAGGGTCTTTCTAGTAGTTGCAAATCAAATCTAAGCTGTTTGAAGTGTTTTTCCAAAGTTATCAACATTTTTATGTTTGGCGTTCAGGAATCGACCTTATGTCAGGCTGAAAACGCGATTTACGCATTCTGCCATAACTTTGCAGGGAATCTTCAGAACATGAAATTTTCATATTCCGCTATAGCAGAAATGGTCTTTCTAGTAGTTGCACATCAAATCTAAGCTGTCTGAAGTGTTTTTCCAAAGTTATCAACATTTTTATGTTTGGCGTTCCGGAATCGACCTTGTCTCATGCTGAAAACGCGTTTTCTGCATTGTGCCATAACTTTGCAGGGAAGCTTCAGAACTTGACATTTAAACATCCCACGATAGCAGAAAGGGTCTTTCTAGTAGTTGCACATCAAATCTAAGCTGTTTGAAGTGTTTTTCCAAAGTTATCAACATTTTTATGTTTGGCGTTCCGGAATCGACCTTATCTCAGGCTGAAAACGCGTTTTCTGCAATGTGCCATAACTTTGCAGGGAAGCTTCAGAACATTAAATTTTCAACTTCCACTATAGCAGAAAGGCTTTTTCTTGTAGTTGCACATCAAATCTAAGCTGTCTGAAGTGTTTTTCCGAAGTTATTAACATTTTTATGTTTGGCGGTCCGGAATTGACCTTATGTGAGGCTGAAAAAGCGTTTTCTGCATTGTGCCATAACTTTGCAGGGAAGCTTCCGAACATGAAATTTTCAACTCCCACTATAGCAGAAAGACTTTTTCCAGTAGTTGCACATCAAATCTAAGCTGTCTGAAGTGTTTTTCCAAAGTTATCAACATTTTTATGTTTGGCTTTCCGGAATCGACCTTATCTCAGGCTGAAAACGCGTTTTCTGCAATGTGCCATAACTTTGCAGGGAAGCTTCAGAACATGAAATTTTCAACTCCCACTATGGTAGAAAGGCTTTTTCCAGTAGTTGCACATCAAATCTAAGCTGTCTGAAGTGTTTTTCCAAAGTTATCAACATTTTTATGTTTGGCTTTCCGGAATCCACCTTATCTCAGGCTGTAAAAGCGTTTTCTGCATTGTGCCATAACTTTGCAGGGAAACTTCAGAACATGACATTTTCACCTCCCACTATAGCATAAAGGGTCTCTTTAGTAGTTGCACATCAAATCTAAGCTGTCTGAAGTGTTTTTCCGAAGTTATTAACATTTTTATGTTTGGCGGTCCGGAATTGACCTTATCTCAGGCTGAAAACGCGTTTTACGCATTGTGCCATAATTTTGCAGGGAAGCTTCAGAACATCGAATTTTCACCACCCACTATTGCAGAAAGGGTCTTTCTAGTAATGGCTCATCAAAGCTAAGCTGTCTGAAGTGTTTTTCCAAACTTATCAACATTTTTATGTTTGGCGTTCTGGAACCCATCTTATCTCAGGCTGAAAACGCATTTTCTGCATTGTGCCACAACTTTGCAGGCAAGCTTCAGAACATGAAATATTCACATGCCACTATAGCAGAAAGGGTCTTTCTAGTAGTTGCACATCAAATCTAAGCTGTTTGAAGTGTTTTTCCAAAGTTATCAACATTTTTATGTTTGGCGTTCAGGAATCGACCTTATCTCAGGCTGAAAACGCGATTTACGCATTCTGCCATAACTTTGCAGGGAATCTTCAGAACATGAAATTTTCATATTCCGCTATAGCAGAAAGGGTCTTTCTAGTAGTTGCACATCAAATCTAAGCTGTCTGAAGTGTTTTTCCAAAGTTATCAACATTTTTATGTTTGGCGTTCCGGAATCGACCTTGTCTCATGCTGAAAACGTGTTTTCTGCATTGTGCCATAACTTTGCAGGGAAGCTTCAGAACATGACATTTAAACATCCCACGATAGCATAAAGGGTCTCTCTAGTAGTTGCACATCAAATCTAAGCTGTCTGAAGTGTTTTTCCGAAGTTATTAACATTTTTATGTTTGGCGGTCCGGAATTGACCTTATCTCAGGCTGAAAACGCGTTTTACGCATTGTGCCATAACTTTGCAGGGAAGCTTCAGAACATCGAATTTTCACCACCCACTATTGCAGAAAGGGTCTTTCTAGTAATGGCTCATCAAAGCTAAGCTGTCTGAAGTGTTTTTCCAAACTTATCAACATTTTTATGTTTGGCGTTCTGGAACCCATCTTATCTCAGGCTGAAAACGCATTTTCTGCATTGTGCCACAACTTTGCAGGCAAGCTTCAGAACATGAAATATTCACATGCCACTATAGCAGAAAGGGTCTTTCTATTAGTTGCACATCAAATCTAAGCTGTTTGAAGTGTTTTTCCAAAGTTATCAACATTTTTATGTTTGGCGTTCAGGAATCGACCTTATCTCAGGCTGAAAACGCGATTTACGCATTCTGCCATAACTTTGCAGGGAATCTTCAGAACATGAAATTTTCATATTCCGCTATAGCAGAAAGGGTCTTTCTAGTAGTTGCACATCAAATCTAAGCTGTTTGAAGTGTTTTTCCAAAGTTATCAACATTTTTATGTTTGGCGTTCCGGAATCGACCTTATCTCAGGCTGAAAACGCGTTTCCTGCAATGTGCCATAACTTTGCAGGGAAGCTTCAGAACATTAAATTTTCAACTTCCACTATAGCAGAAAGGCTTTTTCCAGTAGTTGCACATCAAATCTAAGCTGTCTGAAGTGTTTTTCCAAAGTTATCAACATTTTTATGTTTGGCTTTCCGGAATCCACCTTATCTCAGGCTGTAAAAGCGTTTTCTGCATTGTGCCATAACTTTGCAGGGAAGCTTCAGAACATGACATTTAAACATCCCACTATAGCAGAAAGGGTTTTTCTAGTAGTTGCACATCAAATCTAAGCTCTTTGAAGTGTTTTTCGAAAGTTATCAACATTTTTATATTTGGCGTTCCTGAATCGACCTTATCTCAGGCTGAAAACACGTTTTCTGTATTGTGCCATAACTTTGCAGGGAAACTTCAGAACATGACATTTTCACCTCCCACTATAGCATAAAGGGTCTCTCTAGTAGTTGCACATCAAATCTAAGCTGTCCGAAGTGTTTTTCCGAAGTTATTAACATTTTTATGTTTGGCGGTCCGCAATCGACCTTATCTCAGGCTGAAAACGCGTTTTCTGCAATGTGCCATAACTTTGCAGGGAAGCTTCCGAACATGAAATTTTCAACTCCCACTATAGCAGAAAGGCTTTTTCCAGTAGTTGCAGATCAAATCTAAGCTGTCTGAAGTGTTTTTCCGAAGTTATTAACATTTTTATGTTTGGCGTTCCGGAATTGACCTTATGTGAGGCTGAAAACGCGTTTTCTGCATTGTGCCATAACTTTGCAGGGAAGCTTCAGAACATGAAATTTTCAACTCCCACTATAGCAGCAAGGCTTTTTCCAGTCGTTGCACATCAAATCTAAGCTGTCTGAAGTGTTTTTCCAAAGTTATCAACATTTTTATGTTTGGCGTTCCGGAATTGACCTTATGTGAGGCTGAACACGAGTTTCCTGCATTGTGCCATAACTTTGCAGGGAAGCTTAAGAACATGAAATTTTAACCTCCCACTATAGCAGAATGCGTCTTTCTAGTAGTTGCACATCAAATCTAAGCTGTCTGAAGTGTTTTTCCAAAGTTATCAACATTTTTATGTTTGGCGTTCCGGAATCAACCTTATCTCAGGCTGAAAACGCATTTTCTGCATTGTGCCATAACTTTGCAGGGAAGCTTCAGAATCTGAAATTTTCACCTCCCACGATAGCAGAAAGGGTCTTTCGAGTAGTTGCACATCAAATCTAAGCTGTCTGAAATGTTTTTTTTCCAAAGTTATCAACATTTTTATGTTTGGCATTCCAGAATCGACCTTATCTCCGGCTGAAAATGCGTTTTCTGCATTGTGCCATAACTTTGCAGGGAAGCTTGAGAACATGAAGTTTTAACCTCCCGCTATAGCAGAAAGGGTCATTCTAGTAGTTGTACATCAAATCTAAGCTGTCTTGAAGTGTTTTTCTGAAGTTATCAACATTTTTATGTTTGGCGTTCCGGAACCCACCTTATCTCAGCCTGAAAACGCGTTTTACAAATTTTGCCATAACTTTGGAGGGAAGCTTCAGAACATGAAATTTTTACATCCCACTATAGCAGAAAGGGTCTTTCTAGTAGTTGCACATCAAATCTAAGCTGTCTGAAGTGTTTTTCCAAAGTTATCAACATTTTTATGTTTGTCGTTCTGGAACCCACCTTATCTCAGGCTGAAAACGCGTTTTCTGCATTGTGCCGTAACTTTGCAGGGAGACTTCAGAACATGAAATTTTCTCCTCCCACTATAGCAGAAAGGGTATTTCTAGTAGTTGCACATCAAATCTTAGCAGTCTGAAGTGTTTTTCCAAAGTTCTGAACATTTTTATGTATGGCGTTCTGAAATCAATCTTATCTCAGGCTGAAAACGCGTTTTACGTACTGTGCCATAACTTTGCAGGAAAGCTTCAGAACATGAAATTTTAACCTCCCACTATTGCAGAAAGGGTCTTTCTAGTAGTTGCACATCAAATCTAAGCTGTCGAAAGTGTTTTTCCAAAGTTATCAACATTTTTATTTTTGGCGTTTCGGAAGCGAACTTATCTCCGGATGAAAACGCGTTTCCTGCATTGTTGCAAAACTTTGCAGGGATGCTTCAGAACATGAAATGTTCGCCTCCCACTATAGCAGATACGGTCTTTCGAGGAGTTGCACATCAAATCTAAGCTGTCTGAAGTGTTTTTCCAAAGTTATCAACATTTTTATGTTTGGCGTTCTGGAACCCACCTTATCTCAGGCTGGAAACGCGTTTTCTGCATTGTGCCATAACTTTGCAGGGAAGCTTCAGAACATGAAATTTTCACCGCCCACTATAGCAGAAAGTGTCTTTATAGTAGTTGCATATCAAATCTAAGCTGTCTGAAGTGTTTTTCCAAAGTTATCAACATTCTTATGTTTGGCGTTCCGGAATCAACCTTATCTGAGGCTGAAAACGCGTTTTACGCATTGTGCCATAACTTTGCAGGAAAGCTTCAGAACATGAAATTTTCAACTCCCACTATAGCAGAAAGGGTCTTTCTAGTAGTTTCACATCAAATCTAAGCTGTTTGAAGTGTTTTTCCAAAGTTATCAACATTTTTATGTTTGGCGTTCCGGAATCAACCTTATCTCAGGCTGAAAACGCGTTTTCTGTATTGTGCCATAACTTTGCAGGGAAGCTTCAGAACATGAAATGTTCACCTCCCACTATAGCAGAAAGGGTCTCTCTAGTAGTTGCACATCAAATCTAAGCTGTCTGAAGTGTTTTTCCAAAGTTATCAACATTTTTATGTTTGGCGTTCCGGAACCCACCTTTTCTCAGGCTGAAAATGCGTTTTCTGCATTGTGCCACAACTTTGCAGGGAAGCTTCAGAACATGAAATTTTCACCTCCCACTATAGCAGAAAGGGTCTTTATAGTAGTTGCACATCAAATCTAAGCTGTCTGAAGTGTTTTTCCAAAGTTATCAACATTTTTATGTTTGCCGTTCCGGAATCGACCTTATGTGATGCTGAAAACTCGTTTTCTGCATTGTGCCATAACTTTGCAGGGAAGCTTCAGAATCTGAAATTTTCACCTCCCACGATAGCAGAAAGGGTCTTTCGAGTAGTTGCACATCAAATCTAAGCTGTCTGAAATGTTTTTTTTCCAAAGTTATCAACATTTTTATGTTTGACATTCCAGAATCGACCTTATCTCCGGCTGAAAATGCGTTTTCTGCATTGTGCCATAACTTTGCAGGGAAGCTTGAGAACATGAAGTTTTAACCTCCCGCTATAGCAGAAAGGGTCATTCTAGTAGTTGTACATCAAATCTAAGCTGTCTTGAAGTGTTTTTCTGAAGTTATCAACATTTTTATGTTTGGCGTTCCGGAACCCACCTTATCTCAGCCTGAAAACGCGTTTTACAAATTTTGCCATAACTTTGGAGGGAAGCTTCAGAACATGAAATTTTTACATCCCACTATAGCAGAAAGGGTCTTTCTAGTAGTTGCACATCAAATCTAAGCTGTCTGAAGTGTTTTTCCAAAGTTATCAACATTTTTATGTTTGTCGTTCTGGAACCCACCTTATCTCAGGCTGAAAACGCGTTTTCTGCATTGTGCCATAACTTTGCAGGGAGACTTCAGAACATGAAATTTTCTCCTCCCACTATAGCAGAAAGGGTATTTCTAGTAGTTGCACATCAAATCTTAGCAGTCTGAAGTGTTTTTCCAAAGTTCTGAACATTTTTATGTATGGCGTTCTGAAATCAATCTTATCTCAGGCTGAAAACGCGTTTTACGTACTGTGCCATAACTTTGCAGGAAAGCTTCAGAACATGAAATTTTAACCTCCCACTATTGCAGAAAGGGTCTTTCTAGTAGTTGCACATCAAATCTAAGCTGTCGAAAGTGTTTTTCCAAAGTTATCAACATTTTTATTTTTGGCGTTTCGGAAGCGAACTTATCTCCGGATGAAAACGCGTTTCCTGCATTGTTGCAAAACTTTGCAGGGATGCTTCAGAACATGAAATGTTCGCCTCCCACTATAGCAGATACGGTCTTTCGAGGAGTTGCACATCAAATCTAAGCTGTCTGAAGTGTTTTTCCAAAGTTATCAACATTTTTATGTTTGGCGTTCTGGAACCCACCTTATCTCAGGCTGGAAACGCGTTTTCTGCATTGTGCCATAACTTTGCAGGGAAGCTTCAGAACATGACATTTTCACCTCCCACTATAGCAGAAAGTGTCTTTATAGTAGTTGCATATCAAATCTAAGCTGTCTGAAGTGTTTTTCCAAAGTTATCAACATTCTTATGTTTGGCGTTCCGGAATCAACCTTATCTGAGGCTGAAAACGCGTTTTACGCATTGTGCCATAACTTTGCAGGAAAGCTTCAGAACATGAAATTTTCAACTCCCACTATAGCAGAAAGGGTCTTTCTAGTAGTTTCACATCAAATCTAAGCTGTCTGAAGTGTTTTTCCAAAGTTATCAATATTTTTATGTTTGGCGTTCCGGAATCAACCTTATCGCAGACTGAAAACGTGTTTTCTGCATTGTGCCATAACTTTGCAGGGAAACTTCAGAACATGAAATTTTCACGTCCAACTATAGCAGAAAGGTTCTTTCTAGTAGTTGCACATCAAATCTAAGCTGTCTGAAGTGTTTTTCGAAAGTTATCAACATTTTTATGTTTGGCGTTCTGGAACCCACCTAATCTCAGGCTGAAAACGCGTTTTCTGCATTGTGCCATAACTTTGCAGGGAAGCTTCAGAAAATGAAATTTTTACCTCCCACTATAGCAGAAAGGGTCTTTCTAGTAGTTGCACATCAAATCTAAGCTGTCTGAAGTGTTTTTCGAAAGTTATCAACATTCTTATGTTTGGCGTTCCGGAATCAACCTTATCTGAGGCTGAAAACGCGTTTTACGCATTGTGCCATAACTTTGCAGGAAAGCTTCAGAACATGAAATTTTCAACTCCCACTATAGCAGAAAGGGTCTTTCTAGTAGTTTCACATCAAATCTAAGCTGTCTGAAGTGTTTTTCCAAAGTTATCAATATTTTTATGTTTGGCGTTCCGGAATCAACCTTATCGCAGACTGAAAACGTGTTTTCTGCATTGTGCCATAACTTTGCAGGGAAACTTCAGAACATGAAATTTTCACGTCCAACTATAGCAGAAAGGTTCTTTCTAGTAGTTGCACATCAAATCTAAGCTGTCTGAAGTGTTTTTCGAAAGGTATCAACATTTTTATGTTTGGCGTTCTGGAACCCACCTAATCTCAGGCTGAAAACGCGTTTTCTGCATTGTGCCATAACTTTGCAGGGAAGCTTCAGAAAATGAAATTTTTACCTCCCACTATAGCAGAAAGGGTCTTTCTAGTAGTTGCACATCAAATCTAAGCTGTCTGAAGTGTTTTTCGAAAGTTATCAACATTTTCATGTTTGGCGTTCCGGAACCCACCTTGTCTCAGGCTGAAAACGCGTTTTACGCATTGTGCCATAACTTTGCAGGAAAGCTTCAGAACATGAAATTTTCAACTCCCACTATAGCAGAAAGGGTCTTTCTAGTAGTTGCACAGCAAATCTAAGCTGTCTGAAGTGTTTTTCCAAAGTTATCAATATTTTTATGTTTGGCTTTCCGGAATCGACCTTATCTCAGGCTGAAAACGCGTTTCCTGCATTGTGGCATAACTTTGCAGGGATGCTTCAGAACATGAAATTTTCACCTCCCACTGTAGCAGAAAGGGTCTTTCGAGTAGTTGCACATCAAATCTAAGCTGACTGATGTGTTTTTCCGAAGTTATTAACATTTTTATGTTTGGCGTTCCGGAATCGACCTTATCTCAGGCTGAAAACGCCTTCTACACATTGTTTCATAACTTTGCCGGGAAGGTTGAGAACATCAAATTTTCACCTCCCACTACAGCAGAAAGGGTTTTTCTAGTAGTTGCACATCAAATCTAAGCTGTCTGAAGTGTTTTTCCAAAGTTATCAACATTTTTATGTTTGGCGTTCCGGAACCCACCTTATCTCAGGCTGTGAGCGCGTTTTCTGCATTGTGGCATAACTTTGGAGGAAAGCTTCAGAACATGAAATTTTCAATTCCCATTATAGCACAAAGGGTCTTTCTCGTACTTGCACATCAAATCTTAGCTGTCTGAAGTGTTTTTTGAAAGTTTTCAACATTTTTAAGTTTGGCGTTCCCGAATCGACCTTATCTAGGCTGAAAATGCGTTTTGTGCAATGTGCCATAACTTTGCAGGGAAGTTTCAGAACATGAAATTTTCAACTCCCACTATAGCAGAATGGGTCTTTCTAGTAGTTGCACATCAAATCTAAGCTGTCTGAAGTGTTTTTCCAAATTTATCAAAATTTTTATGTTTGGCATTCCGGAATCGACCTTATCTCAGGCTGAAAACGCGTTTTCTGCATTGTGCCATAACTTTGCAGGGAAGCTTCAGAACATGACATTTTCACCTCCCACTATAGCAGAAAGGGTCTTTCTAGTAGTTGCACATCAAATCTAAGCTGTCTGAAGTGTTTTTCCAAAGTTATCAATATTTTTATGTTTGGCGTTTCGGAATCGACCTTATCTCAGGCTGAAAACGCATTTCCTGCATTGTGGCATAACTTTGCAGGGAAGCTTCAGAACATGAAATTTTCACCTCCCACTGTAGCTAAACGGGTCTTTCTAGTAGTTGCACATCAAATCTAAGTTGTCTGAAGTGATTTTCCAAAGTTATCAACATTTTTACGATTGGCGTTCTGGAACCCACCTAATCTCTGGCTGAAAACGCGTTTCCTGCATTGTTGCATAACTTTGCAGGGATGCTTCAGAACATGAAATGTTCGCCTCCCATTATAGCAGATAGGGTCTTTCGAGGAGTTGCACATCAAATCTAAGCTGTCTGAAGTGTTTTTCCTAAGTTATCAACATTTTTATGTTTGGCGTTCTGGAACCCACCTTATCTCAGGCTGAAAACGCGTTTTCTGCATTGTGCCATAACTTTGCAGGGAAGCTTCAGAACATGAAATTTTCACCTCCCACTATAGCAGAAAGTGTCTTTCTAGTAGTTGCACATCAAATCTAAGCTGTCTGAAGTGTTTTTCCAAAGTTATCAACATTGTTACGTGTGGCGTTCAGGAACCCACCTTATCTCAGCCTGAAAACGCGTTTTACATATGTTGCCGTAACTTTGCAGGGAAGCTTCAGAAGATGAATTTTTAACATCCCACTATAGCAGAAAGGGTCTTTCTAGTAGTTGCACATAAAATCTAAGTTGTCTGAAGTGTTTTTCCAAAGTTATCAACATTCTTATGTTTGGCGTTCCGGAATCAACCTTATCTCAGACTGAAAACGTGTTTTCTGCATTGTGCCATAACTTTGCAGGGAAACTTCAGAACATGAAATTTTCACCTCCAACTATAGCAGAAAGGGTCTTTCTAGTAGTTGCACATCAAATCTAAGCTGTCTGAAGTGTTTTTCCAAAGTTATCAACATTCTTATGTTTGGCGTTCCGGAATCAACCTTATCTGAGGCTGAAAACGCGTTTTACGCATTGTGCCATACTTTTGCAGGAAAGCTTCAGAACATGAAATTTTCAACTCCCACAATAGCAGAAAGGGTCTTTCGAGGAGTTGCACATCAAATCTAAGCTGTCTGAAGTGTTTTTCCAAAGTTATCAACATTTTTATGTTTGGCGTTCTGGAACCCACCTAATCTCAGGCTGAAAACGCGTTTTCTGCATTGTGCCATAACTTTGCAGGGAAGCTTATGTTTGGCGTTCCAGAAACAACCTTATCTCAGGCTGAAAATGCCTTTTACATATTTTGCCATAACTTTGCAGGGAAGCTTCAGAACATGAAATTTTGACATCCCACTATAGCAGAAAGGGTCTTTCTAGTAATTGCACATCAAATCTAAGCTGTCTGAAGTGTTTTTCCAAAGTTATCAACATTCTTATGTTTGGCGATCCGGAATCAACCTTATCTCAAGCTGAAAACGCGTTTTACGCATTGTGCCATAACTTTGCAGGAAAGCTTCAGAACATGAAATTTTCACCTCCCACTACAGCAGAAAGGGTCTTTCTAGTAGTTGCAGAACAAATCTAAGCTGTCTGAAGTGTTTTTGCAAAGTTATCAACATTTTTATGTTTGGCGTTCTGGAACCCACCTTATCTCAGGATGAAAACGCGTTTTCTGCATTGTGCCATAACGTTATAGGGAGACTTCAGAACATGAAATTTTCTCCTCCCACTATAGCAGAAAGGGTATTTCTAGTAGTTGCACATCAAATCTAAGCTGTCTGAAGTGTTTTTCCAAAGTTCTCAACATTTTTATGTTTGGCGTTCTGAAATCAACCTCATCTTAGGCTGAAAACGCGTTTAACGCATTGTGCCATAAGTTTGCAGGGAAGCTTCAGAACATGAAAGTTTCACCTCCCACTATAGCAGAAAGGGTCTTTCTAGTAGTTGCACATCAAATCTAAGCTGTCGAAAGTGTTTTTCCAAAGTTATCAACATTTTTATGTTTGGCGTTTCGGAATCGACCTTATCTCCGGCTTAAAACGCGTTTTCTGCATTGTGCCATAACTTTGCAGGGAAGCTTCAGATCATGAAATTTTAACCTCCCATTATAGCAGAAAAGGTCATTCTAGTAGTTGCACATCAAATCTAAGCTGTCTTGAAGTGTTTTTCTAAAGTTATCAACATTTTTATGTTTGGCGTTCCGGAACCCACCTTATCTCAGTCTGAAAACGCGTTTTACATATTTTGCCATAACTTTGCAGGGAAGCTTAAGAACATGAAATTTTAACATCCCACTATAGCAGAAATGGTCTTTCTAGTAGTTGCACATCTAATCTAAGCTGTCTGAAGTGTTTTTCCAAAGTAATCAACATTTTTATGTTTGGCGTTCTGAAATCAACCTCATCTCAGGCTGAAAACGCGTTTAACGCATTGTGCCATAACTTTGCAGGGAAGCTTCAGAAAATGAAATTTTAACCTCCCACTATAGCAGAAAGGGTCTTTCTAGTAGTTGCACATCAAATCTAAGCTGTCGAAAGTGTTTTTCCAAAGTTATCAACATTTTTATGTTTGGCGTTCCGGAACCCACCTTATCTCTGTCTGAAAACGCGTTTTACATATTTTGCCATAACTTTGCAGGGAAGCTTCAGAACATGAAATTTTCACGTCCCACTATAGCAGAAAGGGTCGTTCTAGTAGTTGCATATCAAATCTAAGCTGTCTGAAGCGTTTTTCGAAAGTTATCAACATTTTTATGTTTGGCGTTCCGGAATCGACCTTATAACAGGATGAAAAATCGTTTTCTGCATTGTCCCATAACTTTGCAGGGAAGCTTCAGAACATGAAATGTTCATCTCCCACTGTAGCAGAAAGGGTCTTTCCAGTAGTTGCACATCAAATCTAAGCTGTCTGAAGTGTTTTTCCAAAGTTATCAACATTTTTTTGTTTGGTATTCCGGAATCGACCTTATGTCAGGCTGAAAACGCGTTTTACGCATTGTGCCATAACTTTGCAGGGAAGCTTCAGAACATGACATTTTCACCTCCCACAATAGCCGAAAGGGTCTTTCTAGTAGTTGCACATCATATCTAAGCTGTCTGAAGTGTTTTTCCAAAGTTATCAACATTTTTATGTTTGGTGTTCCGGAACGCACCTTATCTCAGGCTGAAAACAGGTTTTCTGCATTGTGCCATAACTTTGCAGGGAAGCTTCAGAACATGAAATTTTCACATCCCACTATAGCAGAAAGGGTCTTTCTCGTAGTTGCACATCAAATCTACGCTGTCTGAAGTGTTTTTCTAAAGTTCTCAACATTTTTATGTTTGGCGTTCTGAAATCAACCTCATCTCAGGCTGAAAACGCGTTTCACGCATTGTGCCATAACTTTGCAGGGAAGCTTCAGAAAATGAAATTTTAACCTCCCACTATAGCAGAAAGGGTCTTTCTAGTAGTTGCACATCAAATCTAAGCTGTCGAAAGTGTTTTTCCAAAGTTATCAACATTTTTATGTTTGGCGTTTCGGAATCGACCTTATCTCCGGCTGAAAACGTGTTTTCTGCATTGTGCCATAACTTTGCAGGGAAGCTTCATAACATGAAATTTTAACCTTCCATTATAGCAGACAAGGTCATTCTCGTAGTTGCACATCAAATCTAAGCTGTCGAAAGTGTTTTTCCAAAAATCGTTTTCTGCATTGTGCCATAACTTTGCAGGTAAGCTTCAGAACATGAAATTTTGACCTCCCACTATAGCAGAAAGGGTCTTTCTAATAGTTGCACATCAAATCTAAGCTGTCTGAACTGTTTTTCGACAGTTATGAACATTTTTATGTTTGGCGTTCCGGAATCGACCTTATCTCAGGCTGAAAACGCGTTTTACGCATTGTACCATAACTTTGCATGAAAGCTTCCGAACATGAAATTTTAACCTCCCACTATAGCAGAAAGGGTCTTTTTAGTAGTTGCGCAACAAATCTAAGCTGGCTGAAGTGTTTTTCAAAAGATATCAACATTTTTATGTTTAGCGTTCCGGAACCGACCTTATCTCAGGATGAAAAATCGTTTTCTGCATTGTGCCATAACTTTGCAGGTAAGCTTGAGAACATAAAATTTTGACCTCCCACAATAGCAGAAAGGGTCTTTCTAGTAGTTGCACATCAAATCTAAGCTGTCTGAACTGTTTTTCGAAAGTTATCAACATTTTTATGTTTGGCGTTCCGGAATCGACCTTATCTCAGGCTGAAAACGCGTTTTACGCATTGTACCATAACTTTGCATGAAAGCTTCCGAACATGAAATTTTAACCTCACACTATAGCAGAAAGGGTCTTTCTAGTAGTTGCACATCAAATCTAAGCTGCCTGAAGTGTTTTTCCAAAGTTATCAACAATTTTATGTTTGGCGTTCTGGAACCCACCTTATTTCAGGCTGAAAACATGTTTTCTGCATTATGCCATAACTTTCTAGGCAAGCTTCAGAACATGAAATTTTCACCTCCCACTATACCAGAAAGGGTCTTTCTAATAGTTGCACATCAAATCTAAGCTGTCTGAAGTGTTTTTCCGAAGTTATTAACAATTTTATGTTTGGCGTTCCGGGATTGACCTTATGTGAGGCTGAACAAGAGTTTTCTGCATTGTGCCATAACTTTGCAGGGAAGTTTCAGAACATGAAATTTTCATATCCCACTACAGCAGAAAGGGTCTTTCTAGTAGTTGCACATTACATCTAAGCTGTCTGAAGTGTTTGTCCAAAGTTATCAACATTTTTATGTTTGGCGTTCCGGAATCAACCTTTTCTCAGGCTGAAAACGCATTTTACGCATTGTGCCATAACTTTGCAGGAAAGCTTCAGAACATGAAATTTTCACCTCCCACTATAGCAGAAAGGGTCTTTCTAGTAGTTGCACGTCAAATCTAAGCTGTCTGAAGTGTTTTTCCAAAGTTATCAACATTCTTATGTTTGGCGTTCCGGAATCAACCTTATCTCAGGCTGAAAACGCGTTTTACGCATTGTGCCATAACTTTGCAGGAAAGCTTCAGAACATGAAATTTTCAACTCCCACTATAGCAGAAAGGGTCTTTCTTGTAGTTGCACATCAAATCTAAGCTGTCTGAAGTGTTTTTCCAAAGTATTCAACATTTTTATGTTTGGCTTTCTGAAACCCACCATATCTCAGGCTGAAAACGCGTTTTCTGCATTGTGCCATAACTTTGCAGGGAAGCTTCAGAACATGAAATTTTAACCTCCCACTATAGCAGAATGCGTCTTTCTATTAGTTGCACATCAAATCTTAGCTGTCTGAAGTGTTTTTCCAAAGTTATCAACATTTTTATGTTTGGCGTTCTGAAAACAACCTCATCTCAGGCTGAAAACGCGTTTTACGCATTGTGCCATAACTTTGCAGGAAAGCTTCAGAACATGAAATTTTCAACTCCCACTATAGCAGAAAGGGTCTTTCTAGTAGTTGCACATCAAATCTAAGCTGTCTGAAGTGTTTTTCCAAAGTATTCAACATTTTTATGTTTGGCTTTCTGAAACCCACCATATCTCAGGCTGAAAAATCGTTTTCTGCATTGTGCCATAACTTTGCAGGTAAGCTTGAGAACATAAAATTTTGACCTCCCACAATAGCAGAAAGGGTCTTTCTAGTAGTTGCACATCAAATCTAAGCTGTCTGAACTGTTTTTCGAAAGTTATCAACATTTTTATGTTTGGCGTTCCGGAATCGACCTTATCTCAGGCTGAAAACGCGTTTTACGCATTGTACCATAACTTTGCATGAAAGCTTCCGAACATGAAATTTTAACCTCACACTATAGCAGAAAGGGTCTTTCTAGTAGTTGCACATCAAATCTAAGCTGCCTGAAGTGTTTTTCCAAAGTTATCAACAATTTTATGTTTGGCGTTCTGGAACCCACCTTATTTCAGGCTGAAAACGCGTGCGTTTTCTCCATTCTGCCATAACTTTGCAGGGAAGCTTCAGAACATGAAATTTTCACCTCCCACGTTAGCAGAAAGAGTCTTTCTAGTAGTTGCACATCATATCTAAGCTGTCTGAAGTGTTTTTACAAAGTTATCAACATTTTTATGTTTGGCGTTCCGGAACCCACCTTATCTCAGGCTCAAAACGTGTTTTCTGCATTGTGCCATAACTTTGCAGGGAAGCTTCAGAACATGAAATTTTCAGCTGCCGCTATAGCAGAAATGGTCTTTCTAGTAGTTGCACATCAAATCTAAGCTGTCGGAAGTGTTTTTCCAAAGTTATCAACATTTTTATGTTTGGCGTTCCGGAATCGACCTTATCTCAGGCTAAAAACGCGTTTTCTGCATTGTGCCATAACTTTGCAGGGAAGCTTCAGAACATGAAATTATCACCACCCACTATAGCAGAAAGGGTCTTTCTAGCAGTTGCACATGAAATCTAAGCTGTCTGAAGTGATTTTCCAAAGTTATCAACATTTTTATGTTTGGCGTTCCGGAACCCACCTTATGTCTGACTGATAACGCCTTTTCTGCATTGTGCTATAACTTTGCAGGGAAGCTTTGAACATGAAATTTTCACCTCCCACTAAAGCAGAAAGGGTTTTTCTAGTAGTTGCACACCAAATCTAAGCTGTCTGAATTGTTTTTCCAAAGTTATAAACATTTTTTATTTTTGGCTTTACGGAATCGACCTTATCTCAGGCTGAAAACGCGTTTTACGTATTGTGCCATAACTTTGCAAGGAAGCTTCAGAACATGACATTTGCACCCCCCACTATAGCAGAAAGGGTCTTTCTAGTAGTTGCACATCTAATCTAAGCTGTCTGCAGTGTTTTTCCAAAGTTACCTACATTTTTATCTTTGGCGTTCCGGTATCGACCTTATCTCAGGCTGAAAATGCGTTTTCTGCATTGTGCCATGACTTTGCAGGGAAGCGTCAGAAGATGAAATTTTTACCTCCCACTATAGCAGAAATGGTCTCTCTAGTAGTTACACATCTAATCTAAGCTGTCTGAAGTGTTTTTCCAAAGTTATTAACAATTTTATGTTTGGCGTTCCGGAATCGACCTTATTTCAGGCTGAAAACGCGTTTTACGCATTGCGCCATAACTTTTCAGGGAAGCTTCAGAACATCGAATTTTCACCACCCACCATATCAGAAAGTGTCTTTCTAGTAGTTGCACATCAAATCTAAGCTGTCTGAAGTGTTTTTCCAAAGTTATCAACACTTTTATGTTTGGCGTTCCGAAACTCACCTTATCTCAGGCTGAAAAGCGTTTTTGTGCATAGTGCCATAACTTTTCAGGGAAGCTTCAGAACATGAAATTTTAACCTCCCACTATAGCAGAAAGGGTCTTTCTAGTAGTTGCACATCAAATCTAAGCTGTCTGAAGTGTTTTTCCAAAGTTATTAACACTTTTATGTTTGGCGTTCCGAAACCCACCTTATCTCAGGCTGAAAAGCGTTTTTACGCATTCTGCCATAACTTTGCAGGGAAGCTTCTGAACATGAAATTTTAAACTTCCACTATAGCAGAAAAGGTCTTTCTAGTAGTTGAACATCAAATCTAAGCTGTCTGAAGTGTTTTTACAAAGTTATCAACATTTTTATGTTTGGCGTTCCGGAATCGACCTTATCTCTGGCTGAAAACGCGTTTTCTGCATTGCGCCATAAATTTGCTGGGAAGCTTCAGAACATGAAATTTTCACATCCCACTATAACAGAAAGGGTCTTTCTAGTAGTTCCACATCAAATCTAAGCTGTCTGAAGTGTTTTTCCAAAGATATGAAGATATTTATGTTTGGCGTTCCGGAACCCACCTTATCTCAGACTGAAAACGCCTTTTCTGCATTGTGCTATAACTTTGCAGGGAAGCTTCAGAACATGAAATTTTTACATCCCATTATAGCAGAAACGGTGTTTCTAGTAGTTGCACACCAAATCTAAGCTGTCTGAATTGTTTTTCCAAAGTTATAAACATTTTTTATTTTTGACTTTACGGAATCGACCTTATCTCAGGCTGAAAACGCGTTTTACGTATTGTGCCATAACGTTTCAGGGAAGCTTCAGAACATCGAATTTTCACCACCCACCATATCAGAAAGTGTCTTTCTCGTAGTTGCACATCAAATCTAAGCTGTCTGAAGTGTTTTTCCAAAGTTATCAACACTTTTATGTTTGGCGTTCCGAAACTCACTTTATCTCAGGCTGAAAAGCGTTTTTGTGCATTGTGCCATAACTTTTCAGGGAAGCTTCAGAACATGAAATTTTAACCTCCCACTATAGCAGAAAGGGTCTTTCTAGTAGTTGCACATCAAATCTAAGCTGTCTGAAATGTTTTTCCAAAGTTATCAACATTTTCATGTTTGGCGTTCCGGAACCCACCTTATCTCAGACTGAAAACGCATTTTAAGCATTCTGGCATAACTTTGCAGGGAAGCTTCAGAACATGACATTTTCGCCCCACCACTATAGCAGAAAGGGTCTTTCTAGTAGTTGCACATCTAATCTAAGCTGTCTGAAGTGTTTTTCCAAAGTTATCAACACTTTTATGTTTGGCGTTCCGAAACTCACTTTATCTCAGGCTAAAAATGCGTTTTCTGCATTGTGCCATAACTTTGCAGGGAAGCTTCAGTACATCGAATTTTCACATCCCACTATATCAGAAAGTGTCTTTCTAGTAGTTGCACATCAAATCTAAGCTGTCTGAAGTGTTTTTCCAAAGTTATCAACATTTTTACGCTTGGCGTTCCGGAACCCACCGTATCTCAGGCTGAAAACGCGTTTTCTGCATTGTGCCATAACTTCTCAGGGAAGCTTCAGAACATGAAATTGTCACATAGCACTATAGCAGAAAGGGTCTTTCTAGTCGTTGCACATCAAATCTAAGTTTTCTGGTGTTTTTCCAAAGTTATCAACATTTTTAAGTTTGTCGTTCCTGAACCCACTGTAGTGAAAGTGACGGATTGTCGGGTCACGGACGCCTGCGTCTGTGACGTGGATTTTATGAAAAATAATATCTCCTCGAAAGTTTGGGGCACCACCTGAAATAGAGTTTCCAGGAGACTATTAAGCTCTCTTGATTAACACTTAATTAATTAATTAACTGTGGTAACTTAATTAATTATTAGCGTAATCAATCTATTTATCTGAAGTCACTACTCGTGATGTAATGTCCTTTGCTGATCAGAGGCTCTTAGATTGATTATAATACACTCCAAAGTAATGTGATCAAGACCAACGTAATTTTATAGATTTATTTAGGAATAAAAGAACAGAAAGAAACAGGAAAGATGCAGAAGTAGAATAATATGATCCCAACAATATCGCGATGGAAACGCAAACCAGTTATGAAGCAATGTCAATACTGCATCAGACGCGTGTGTAACTGATGGGAAAGTTGAGACGTTCTAGTCTAACTGTCAACCTCAGGCAAGTAATGATATTACCAAACCCCAACACACCAATCTGTGCAGAGATGACAAGCAGCGGCTTACTTTGGCGATGAATGGAGGGATGAATGGGATGGATGGATGGATGAGAGGGTGATGAGTAGATGCAGAAGGTCGGTCAGGAGGTGAGGGAGGAGGCAGGCGGCTTTGGAGGGAGGCGTCCTGGTTCTCAGCGAGGTGACTTGGAGGTGATGAGGACACGCAGCTTCAGGCGTCGATGGCACTCTCGGATCGTCTTCCGGACCGCCGTGGATCTTTCGTCGCAGACGGGGTGATCGTAGCTGGCAGAGAGCGGCGTAGGACCGAAGGCGTATCTTTCTCTCATGCCAGGTGATTCACCGGTCTGAACAACCTTCTAGAGTGGTCGCCTTAATGACACACTCCAGGTAGCGGAAGGTTGTTGGAAGTTGGACTCGCGCACTCGTCACGGCTGCCGGCTGTGATCACGTGGTGTGACTGGGCCGTTCCTGAAGGAAGCTCTGGCTTGGCAGACCGCTGGAGGACGAGGGCGATGTGCAACTTTGGAGAAGTTCTCGATCACTCTCACACTTGTATGGGCAGCGAGTGGAACGCTGGCACGGCTTCAAGGGTGGAGGAGAAGCAAGAGTCTTTGCAGGAAACTTGAGCAGGAACCGTCGAGGAAGTTGGTTGTAGTTGGTTGTAAGAGGTGAAGTATCCAGAGGAAGCGGTAGAAGGAGGGGAAAGAGCGCAACCGAGGGCAACAGAGGGACAGAGGGGAAAAAGCAACGGGGTAAGACAGGAGCACAGAGGGCTGAACCTCTGTAAACTGGGTCTTTTAAACTCTCATGAAGAGTCTCATTGTCCAGTTTTGATTGGTTGAAGGAGTTCCATCACCTATTGCAGATTGGACGAGGATTTCCAAGCCTGGCCTTCCTCCTCCTCCTCCAACGGGGTCGTAAATTCCAGTCTTGAGATGGGAGATTTTGATCCCCCCAGTACCGGAGTTTTATTTGACAATAAAACATTACCTGAGTTGTAAAATTGCTCACAATCTGTCAAAACTTTCCCATCTCAATTTAAGCATTCAAACGACACCAAACATGACCACTCTAGCACATTGTCTTATTATAATGATCAACATAACAATCAACCATTCATGTCAAGTTTAACATCACATGTTCAGGACATCTGGTTTGCTTGAACATCCTGTGGAAACCATGGGTTAAGTGGGAAACGAAGTCCTTTTTAAGAAATACACATTAAGACACATTCACATACAAGTCTGTCTTTGTTCATCTGGAACCTGGAAAAGGGGGAGCTGTGTGTGTCCCCCACCAAACAGGGTTCATGAGTTGGTCAGGGTTTTTCCTCCTACGCCACAGCATCCTGGACTGTTGCTCAAGTCTCTCCCCCCTTTGACCATTCCAATGATTTATGGTCCTTATCGGAGGGTTCAGAAACCTCTGAGCTGCAACAGGCATAGTGGAAACCCAAGGAGATGTCTCCGAGTTGAAGTTACACATTCCAGAAAAGTCCACCAGGTCCATGCTTGAATCTCTGGAGAAGGAATCACTACATATCCCCCCTCTTGGCGTCGTGTGGAATTGTCGCAGGTATTCCATCGGGGCCAAGATGAGTTGAGTCCTTCGGGTGGTCGTAGATGGCGCATGGCTCCTGGTGATGAGAGTCACTCATACACTGACTGGTGTGTTCTAACATCCCCCACCCCCCTTAGTCACCTGAGAGAGAGTGAGTCAGTAGAATGACCCCCGGGGGTCGCATGCATTTAGCTAATATCACCTAGACCGAGGTTGATGGAAACTAGATTCGCGAGGGAAGTGTAGTTAGGTGGGTGAAGGTGAACCCGGTTCACCTAACATTGTTTGTGGTGAAGTTTGGAGTTCGGACTTGAATAAGGGAACTGATGAGACTACGTGAGGAAAATTGTTAGATTTATCCTTCTCAAGTTCACTTTATTTAATTTCTTGAACTAGGCATAAGACAGCTTCATAGTGAATGGAATAAGTGTGGCTTAACTGATGAGGAAAATGGGTTTTTTTTAAAAAGAAGGAGAAGGAGAAGAAAGAAGAAGAAGAAGAAGAAACATGCAATAATCAAGATCGACACGCCTATGAACACAACTATCACAGAGACTAGATATGTTCTTTTGGTGAGAGAGATAATAGTTGACCTTTGAACTTGTATCAAGGTGGAGCCATATTCTGCTTTTGGAGGAGCGCTTACATCATGAGTGTTGGAATTTGTATGGGGTCCTCCTCTAGGTTGAAGAGAACTTCTTCTACATTAAGTCTTCTTGAGTGTTCTTTAGTTTTGGTTTGAACACCTAACAGCGATTAAACGACTCCTTGAGATCTTTTATTGTTCGGGAAGTTAGAATGAAGCTGACGCTGACTATGGATATTAGCATGGTATTGGCTCCTGACCAAACACGAGTTAAAGGGGTAACCAGGTTTCTTATGGTGGTGTCGAGGTCTTGAAAGGCAGAATTGATAGGGGCCAGGTAAATGGTTTGTTCATGTTGTGTGTGTTGAACGAAATGAAACATTAGAATATTTCCGTCTTAACTCCCTAGACAGTGATTTGACGTTAATTTTAACCGTAAAGCTTACTCTCATGCATTCATCACACATTGGCCACTTTATCTTAACAGAAACAGCAACCAAACAACACGGATATGACACAGGTGTAAATTCAACAACTTATCATTTTTATACAGTCTGTAGTTAGGCTCGATGCAGGTTTTTGTATCAGCCTATCCTAGTTATCATCCGGTGTTTGTTTTTTGTTTTTGTTTTTTTTTTTGGAGATGTTGGGGTGTGGTGCCGTTTAATTTGGTTTCGGTGAGCCCAGTTGCAAGAAGATTCATTGCTTCTGGTAGATTTGACCAGGGGTCCCACCCAATCGGTTTGCAGGTCTGACCATGGGGATGTGACTCCCCTGTTTCTGATTAGGTTGAGTCGGCAGGAACTGACAGCATGTTAAGCACCCTTTTATGTAGTCAGCTACATCTTGATGCATGCATGGCCAGTAGGCTACCTGCTGTAGTGCATCAACGGTTGCTTTGACACTCCTGTGACCTGTGCATGGTGCAACATGTGCATATGCTAGCATTACCCCCCTTAGGCTCAGTGGAACTGCAAGTCTTGGCGTGGCATGTTCATCTGAGACATAAACCAGCAAGCCATCAACCATGCGCAGTTTATTTTTGACGGTGAGCCAGTGGGACAGTTCCCTGTCCGGCGGGCCGCTATTGGGTTTGGGGACGTCATTGTCATGGTCAGCCGTGACGCTGCAAATGAGAGATGACAGGGTGGGATCTTGGTTCTGCCGATTTACCAGATCTGAGTCTTGAAAAACCTGGTCGCAAGATGTGTTACATTGTGTGGGAGTACTTCTAGATTGTTGGCGAGTTGCGGCCAACACGGCTGGCATGGACTTTGTGTGGATCCGAGCAGGTCGAACGCTCCACGGCTTCCCGTGGGGAGCACCTTCTTTGGCCAAAGTATCTGTGAGGTCATTATACTCTCTGTCTCGGCTGGGAATGTGTGATTGACCCCGTACCTTCTTCCAATGCACTCGCATGTCATGGGTGCTGACTGGGTGATCACAGACAGTGAACAAGTCTTTGTGTTTCACTGGCTTGCGTTTGGCCGTGAGGAAACGGTTGCGTTTCTGGCCTGGAAGGTGGTAGAGAACTGTGTCAACATTTGAGTTTGAGGGTGTTCGTGGGTTGCTGCACGGGTCGTGTCTCGCTGAGTCACTCCCCTTTGCTACTGTATAGCAAGAAGGGTGTGAGTCATGCTCTAGCGGCAGAGGTTGACGAACTTGGGCCCAGATTTTAAGACGTTGGAAATCTATAATCGGCTCAAACCTGTTGAGTAAATCGGCTCAAACCTGTTGAGGATAAGCAGAGGGATGTTGTTATGTGGTGACACATAGACCGGGTGGACTACAGTCATGGGTCCAATGGTCCAGTGTATTAGCGTTAAGGTGTTCAACTGTGTGCCAACGGTGGAGAATGCCCAGACATCCAATTTACATTTCTGTAATTTGAGAGTTTTATCTTGGGCGTGGGCAGCTTGCTGTAATTGGTCAAACACCTGTGTCGACATGGTAGTGATGTCTGCTGCCGTGTCAACGAGGGCTTCATAGTGAAGCAGATCTTCGAGAGTCGTGGCAAGGTAAAACTTGCGAGCCACCCCCCTTTCTGTCAACTCACCCAAAAGCTGTTGTGTGGGTTGAGCTGGGTGTTCGACCCACGAGTTTTCACCCAAGGGTGGCGAGTCCTGATCATAGTTGACGACTAGGACTGCTGGGTTTGGTGGGTTTGAGGTTAGGTTCTTGTCTGCCGGTGGTGTGGCTTGACTCTCAGTTGCCTCCAGGCCTAGTCTGGAGGGAGGCTTCTTTGGATTTTGTTCCTTGTACCACTGGGCGAACAGCTTGTACATCTGTTCCTCCTCAGGACTGGGATTTTTCTGATTGTCATTTTTCTTATGACAACAGTTAGCCTGGGAGTATGCTTGAGTGGAGGGGACCGGTTTTACGTGGCCATCTCCATGGTTAGCGTGACGACGCCAAGCGTTTCCAGGGTGTGGGGGTTTGTGGAAACCAGCTTGGTCCTTCATGGTACACGGTGGCGCTGTGGAGTCGTCTGACCGTGCATTCCGTGAGAAGAATGTCTTACGGGCCTGACGAGGACTCGCTTTGCGCTCTGGTTGTCGCTGCGTCTGTGACAAAGGTTTTACTTCTGGCGAGGATACTGGTGCATCCCCTTCAAGTTCCATGTGGGAACTTTGGACACCAAGTGGCAGCAGTGAAGGTGGTTCACCATTTTTCCAGTTGCCCAGCATCTGTTTTGCGAAGCCTTTATCGGCTAGGTCACGCAACTGAAAGCTATTCATAGTGCGGGGGCAAGCTGTCACTCCAAGGTGGTGGCTTGTGCCAGGATGAAGATTTCGGAGGAACAGGGCTTTGAAGTTGAGGTCTTCTTCCATATTTTGCTCATTTTTGTCACCGAAGAATGCTTGTCGGAGTCGGTGATAGTATTGAGCTGGTGGCTCATTTCTCCCTTGTTTGACAGCGATAGCTGACAACAGACCTAGTGAGGGTTCGGGGCTGGAGTATTCTCTCAGCATCATTTTGGTGAGGGTGTCAAAATCATTTTGGACAGCTGGTGGCTGCCTGTCAATGAAGTTGCCTACCTCCCTGCTGGATGTGATTTTGAGGAGGTAGATTTTGTCTGGGGTGGTTGCCTCTGGGAACCGCTGAAGGTGGTATTCGATGTCCCTCAGATATGACCTGGTCTCTGTATTACCTCCAGGTTTGGGCTCAAACCGAGGTATGTTGCGAGCCAGTTTGTTTAGTACATTTGTGGTCAGGCCCTGTGCTGGGGCTCTGTCAGGTGGGGCTGCGGCTGCATCACCTCCCTGGTGAGGAGGGTTATTAGGCCAGTGAAGGGAAGCAGAGTCATAGTTTGGTTGTGATCTGCTGCCTTCTGGGTGAGCGGTCCACTGAGAGAAGGGATTGAGAGATTTAAAGGTGCTTGGTTGTTCCTTGGAATCTCTGAGCAGAGGCCCTGGCTTAGATGGGGGCTTGTAGGCCGCGTCTCTAGCTCTTTGGGTTTGCTCTACTGTGTTTTGCAGCTCATTCTTTGTCCTGCTAAGGTCTTCTTGGAGCTGACTTACATGGTCCTCTAAGGACTTTACGTGGCGCAGGAGGTGGTAATCCTTTTCTACTTCTTCCTCCTTTTCCGCCGTAATTGAGTCGACCTGACTTTGGAGGGACTGGACCTTTTCATTGGCTTGTTGTAACAACTGCCTGGTTTTATCACGTTCGTCCAGAAGTCGAAGGTAGAGCTCTGTTTGTCGAGGTGCTTGTTTCCTTAATGCTTCTGACAAGGTCTCAACTTCTGCAAGTGCATCAGACAGTTCTTTCTGACAAAAGGATAATCTTGCCTCCACCCGCTTGAGTTCATTCTGAGAGGTCAATGACTCAGCCAGGGCGTCTAGGAGGTCTTGCGTTTGTTGATCTCTGACGGCCTCATGGTCAGTTAGATCTTGTCTCAGTTGAGACACCTCTTGCGTAAGCTCTAGGTTGTCTTGTTTCAGCTTACGAAGTTCTGTGGCGTTTGACTGAGAGTCAGCCTTGTCGAGTCTCTCTGTTAAGAGGGACTCCCTTTGTCTCAGCAGGGCTAGGTCCTGTTGTCCACGCTCCCATTGTCTTTCCCTGTTTTCAATTTCTTTGTCTTTAATTTTTAATTGTGCCACCAAGTTCAGGGTCATGCAACTTAGGGCTTTAACCAGGGATTTATCTTTGGGGTCCGTGGACTCCAATTGGCTCATGAGCTGGGCGATATTATTATTGATAGCGTCAGGTTGATCCGCTGCCAGGGTTGTGCTATAACCTGGGCATATCTTATCAGTGATTGTGGCTAGCAGGTGCTCTAACGAATCCAGGTTTTCGTAGTCGACCGGGGATTCTCTGCTTTCAGCCATTTAATCGTTTGTTTTGTTTTATTGCTGAATTCCTTAATTTACGCTTGTAAGCTAGTTAAAATGTTAAAGGAAAACTTATCAGCGAATTGTTCTTAAGTTATTGAAAACCAACTTAAATTATTAGGATGTTAAAAGTAACGGTTTAAGTAATTGCTATTGTTATTACTCAGGTTGTTGAGCTAACCAGGGGATCACTTTAGGTGCGTTACTTTTAGCGGATTTGATTTCTAAAATTTCAATGTTAATTTAAAATTTGTTTGAATCAAATCTCAAATTGTTTAATTGTTTCTACTAATAACTCTTTAAGTTATTTAAGTGAGGAACAAGTATTTTTTTTTTCAAATTCAATAGTTGGTTTGTCAACTTGGATGCAAGATTTAATTGTGTGTGCTGTTTATGGACTTGGTTGAATTATTTAATTAATAAGTAATTATTAATTAAAAAGGCAAGGTTTGTTTGTATTGTCGATGTTTTCTAATCGAGTAGTGAGACAGCTATTCAATAAAAAATATTCAAGTGTATCTGTGTATAAATTTCTAATCTTAATTCTTTATTAAAATTATTTTATACACAAGTGGGGTTGGAATCAATAGGTTTGTAATTTTAAATCCAAACTGTAGTTTGACTTTGGGTTGGTGACAACAGGTGAAGCGTGTAAGCTGGACAGGTAGAGAAAGACTGGAGCAAGAATCTGCAAACTCTGAAAAATAAAAATAAAAAAAAAATAGACAAAGCTTTTTTTTTTTTTAAAACACACTGCACAATGGACAGGCAGCACCACAAGCATCAGCAATTTGCAGGATGGCAGAAGGCAAACAGCTAATTTGTGTGCAAAGCAAAACAAACAACACAAGCTAATCGTGGCAGATTAGCATTACCAGCTATTGCAGCTGCAGACTGTAACACCGCTAGTGGTGGCCTAGCAAGTAGCACAGCACAAACAAGGCACGGAGGCCCCAACTGTCAACTTAAACAAGTTGGCACTGTAACATAATAAGCCAAAGGCTAAAGTTATCCAACCTCAGTACCTTAGCATCTGACGTGGTAACTAAACAATAGCTTTCACCGCAGTTAGGCTATCAGTAGAAGTGAGCATCACACGCCTTAGCATTAGCAACAACAAATAGCATTCAACAGTGTTAAACCTATTGTCAATGGCAGGCTAGCTGTTAGCCAGCTAGCTTAGCAACAGTTGCTACACTGACGTCACTTCCTTTAATGAGGCGGGACTTCCTGTCCGCCCTCCAGTGGGGTACAATTACTACAGAGACGTGCGCTTCTTTCACTGGGAAAAAGAAGCTGCGACCACGCATGTGCGAAAGCCTTATGAGATCAAAATCTCTGCTCTACACACAGCAATAAATAAGTTCATGAGGCGGGACTTTCTGTCCGCCCTCCAGTGAGGTGGAATGACTCCAGAGGAGCGCGCTTCTTTCACTGGGAAGAAGAAGCTGCGACCACGCATGCGTGAAAGTCTTATGAGATCAAAATCTCTGCTCTACACACAGCAATAAATAAGTGAATGAGGCGGGACTTTCTGTCCGCCCTCCAGTGAGGTGGAATGACTCCAGAGGAGCGCGCTTCTTTCACTGGGAAGAAGAAGCTGCGACCACACGTGCGCGAAAGTCTTATGAGATCAAAATCTCTGCTCTACACACAGCAATACAAGAATAGGTCAATTACGCTCACCACACCCAACACAAGCTCACGTCAATTGATCACTATTGTTCCCGTAGGCAGAAACTCGTGCGCCGGGCAAATGTAAGACTCCCGTCGTGTTGGAACAACGTTTTAATAACTGGTTAGCTACGCCAATTATTAAAGTTGGAGTTGGACGTGAAGGTTCACTGTTGGTTAGACGCTCGTAACTCGGTCGTGATTTCCGTCCGCAGGCCTGATGAATTAATGCTCAGCGTTTTGTCACTAGAGCAAACACATGTATATTCTCTCGATAAGACTTGTAGTCTTTTTTTTTTCGAGGCAGTAGGTACCATCAAAGTAATTTCAGTGCTTTTGAAGCAAGAAATGGTTTAAACGCGTTATTAACTTTTGTTCTTATTTTTATTTTTAAGGTTTTTTTGTTAGTAAAGTCTCAGCGCAGGCTGGGCACACGCTTTGGAGCGAGTGAGAGGAAAAGAGACGAGGGGAAGCGAGGGGGGGGGTTTGTGACGCTCCTGTCTGCAAGTTTAAGTTACGTTTGGTCAGGAGGGAACACTCTACCTTTATGGAATGGTTTACAATCAAAATTTAGCAATTAATCAGCCTCACACGGGGCACCAATAAGTCTGTAGTGAAAGTGACGGATTGTCGGGTCACGGACGCCTGCGTCTGTGACGTGGATATTATGAAAAATAATATCTCCTCGAAAGTTTGGGGCACCACCTGAAATAGAGTTTCCAGGAGACTATTAAGCTCTCTTGATTAACACTTAATTAATTAATTAACTGTGGTAACTTAATTAATTATTAGCGTAATCAATCTATTTATCTGAAGTCACTACTCGTGATGTAATGTCCTTTGCTGATCAGAGGCTCTTAGATTGATTATAATACACTCCAAAGTAATGTGATCAAGACCAACGTAATTTTATAGATTTATTTAGGAATAAAAGAACAGAAAGAAACAGGAAAGATGCAGAAGTAGAATAATATGATCCCAACAATATCGCGATGGAAACGCAAACCAGTTATGAAGCAATGTCAATACTGCATCAGACGCGTGTGTAACTGATGGGAAAGTTGAGACGTTCTAGTCTAACTGTCAACCTCAGGCAAGTAATGATATTACCAAACCCCAACACACCAATCTGTGCAGAGATGACAAGCAGCGGCTTACTTTGGCGATGAATGGAGGGATGAATGGGATGGATGGATGGATGAGAGGGTGATGAGTAGATGCAGAAGGTCGGTCAGGAGGTGAGGGAGGAGGCAGGCGGCTTTGGAGGGAGGCGTCCTGGTTCTCAGCGAGGTGACTTGGAGGTGATGAGGACACGCAGCTTCAGGCGTCGATGGCACTCTCGGATCGTCTTCCGGACCGCCGTGGATCTTTCGTCGCAGACGGGGTGATCGTAGCTGGCAGAGAGCGGCGTAGGACCGAAGGCGTATCTTTCTCTCATGCCAGGTGATTCACCGGTCTGAACAACCTTCTAGAGTGGTCGCCTTAATGACACACTCCAGGTAGCGGAAGGTTGTTGGAAGTTGGACTCGCGCACTCGTCACGGCTGCCGGCTGTGATCACGTGGTGTGACTGGGCCGTTCCTGAAGGAAGCTCTGGCTTGGCAGACCGCTGGAGGACGAGGGCGATGTGCAACTTTGGAGAAGTTCTCGATCACTCTCACACTTGTATGGGCAGCGAGTGGAACGCTGGCACGGCTTCAAGGGTGGAGGAGAAGCAAGAGTCTTTGCAGGAAACTTGAGCAGGAACCGTCGAGGAAGTTGGTTGTAGTTGGTTGTAAGAGGTGAAGTATCCAGAGGAAGCGGTAGAAGGAGGGGAAAGAGCGCAACCGAGGGCAACAGAGGGACAGAGGGGAAAAAGCAACGGGGTAAGACAGGAGCACAGAGGGCTGAACCTCTGTAAACTGGGTCTTTTAAACTCTCATGAAGAGTCTCATTGTCCAGTTTTGATTGGTTGAAGGAGTTCCATCACCTATTGCAGATTGGACGAGGATTTCCAAGCCTGGCCTTCCTCCTCCTCCTCCAACGGGGTCGTAAATTCCAGTCTTGAGATGGGAGATTTTGATCCCCCCAGTACCGGAGTTTTATTTGACAATAAAACATTACCTGAGTTGTAAAATTGCTCACAATCTGTCAAAACTTTCCCATCTCAATTTAAGCATTCAAACGACACCAAACATGACCACTCTAGCACATTGTCTTATTATAATGATCAACATAACAATCAACCATTCATGTCAAGTTTAACATCACATGTTCAGGACATCTGGTTTGCTTGAACATCCTGTGGAAACCATGGGTTAAGTGGGAAACGAAGTCCTTTTTAAGAAATACACATTAAGACACATTCACATACAAGTCTGTCTTTGTTCATCTGGAACCTGGAAAAGGGGGAGCTGTGTGTGTCCCCCACCAAACAGGGTTCATGAGTTGGTCAGGGTTTTTCCTCCTACGCCACAGCATCCTGGACTGTTGCTCAAGTCTCTCCCCCCTTTGACCATTCCAATGATTTATGGTCCTTATCGGAGGGTTCAGAAACCTCTGAGCTGCAACAGGCATAGTGGAAACCCAAGGAGATGTCTCCGAGTTGAAGTTACACATTCCAGAAAAGTCCACCAGGTCCATGCTTGAATCTCTGGAGAAGGAATCACTACACCACCTTATATCAGGCTGAAAATGCGTTTTCTGCATTGTGCCAAAACTTTGCAAGGAAGCTTCAGTACATGAAATTTTAAACTTCCACTGTAGCAGAAAATGTCTTTATAGTGGTTGCACATCAAATCTAAGCTGTCTGAAGTGTTTTTCCAAAGTTATCAACATTTTTATGTTTGGCGTTCTGGAATCGACCTTATCTCAGGCTGAAAACGCGTTTTACGCATTGTGCCATAACTTTACATAAAGCTTCAGAACATGAAATTTTCACCTCCCACTATAGCAGAAAGGGTCTTTCTTGTAGTTGCACATCAAATCTAAGCTGTCTGAAGTGTTTTTCCAAAGTAATGAACATTTTTATGTTTGGCGTTCTGGAACCCACCTTATCTCAGTCTGAAAACGTGTTTTCTGCAATGTGCCATAACTTTGCAGGGAAGCCTCCTAACATGAAATTTTCACCTCCCGCTATAGTAGAAAGGGTCCTTCTAGTTGTTGCACATCAAATCTCAACTGTCTGAAGTGTCTTTCCAAAGTTATCAACATTTTTATGTTTGGCCTTCCGGAATCGACCTTATCTCAGGCTGAAAACGCTTTTTACGCATTGTGCCATAACTTTGCAGGCAAGCTTCAGAACATAAAATTTTCACCTCCCACTATAGCAGAAAGGGTCTTTCTCGTAGTTGCACATCAAATCTAAGCTGTCTGAAGTGTTTTTCCAAAGTTATCAACATTTTTATTTTTGGCGTTCCTGAACCCACCTTATATCAGGCTGAAAATGCGTTTTACGCATTGTGCCATAACTTTGCAGGGAAGCTTCAGAACATCGAATTTTCACCACCCACTATGTCAGAAAGGGTCTTTCTAGTAGTTGCACATGAAATGTAAGCTGTCTGAAGTGCTTTTCCAAAGTTATCAACATTTTTATTTTTGGCGTTCCTGAACCCACCTGATCTCAGGCTGAAAACGCGTTTTCTGCATTGTGCCATAACTTTGCAGGGAAGCTTCAGAACATGAAATTTTCACTTCCCACTATAGCAGAAAGGATCTTTCCAGTAGTTATACAACACATCTAAGCTGTCTGAAGTGTTTTTCCAAAGTTATCAACATTTTTATGCTTGGCGTTCCGGAATCGACCTTTTCTCAGGCTGAAAACGCTTTTTCTGCATTGTGCCATAACTTTGCATGGAAGCTTCAGAACATGAAATTTTCAGTTCCCACTATAGCAGAAAGGGTCTTTCTCGTTGTTGCCCATCAAATCTAAGCTGTCTGAAGTGTTTTTCGAAAGTTATCAACATTTTTATGTTTGGCGTTCCGGAACCCACCTGATCTCAGCCTGAAAACGCGTTTTCTGCATTGTGCCATAACTTCGCAGGGAAGCTTCAGAACATGAAATTTTCACCTCCCACTATAGCAGAAAGAGTCTTTCTAGTAGTTGCACATCAAATCTAAGCTGTCTGAAGTGTTTTTCGAAAGTTATCAACATTTTTATGTTTGGTGTTCCGGAACCCACCTCATCTCAGGCTGAAAACGCGTTTTCTGCATTGTGCCATAACTTTGCAGGGAAGCTTCAGAACATGAAATTTTCACCTCCCACTATAGCAGAAAGGGTGTTTCTAGTAGTTGCACATCAAATCTAAGCTGTCTGAAGTGTTTTTCGAAAGTTATCAACATTTTTATGTTTGGCGTTCCGGAACCCACCTTATCTCAGGCTGAAAACGCATTTTCTGCATTGTGCCATAACTTTGCAGGGAAGCTTCAGAACATGGAAATTTCACCTCCCACTATAGCAGAAAGGGTCTTTCTTGTAGTTGCACATGATATCTAAGCTGTCTGAAGTGTTTTTCGAAAGTTATCAACATTTTTATGTTTGGCGTTCCGGAACCCACCTTATCTCAGGCTGAAAACGTGTTTTCTGCATTGTGCCATAACTTTGCAGGGAAGCTTCAGAACATGGAATTTTCACCTCCCACTATGGCAGAAAGGGTCTTTCTAGTAGTTGCAGATCAAATCTAAGTTGTCTGAAATGTTTTTGCAAAGTTATCAACATTTTTATGTTTGGCGTTCTGGAACTCACCTTATCTCAGTCTGAAAACCTGTTTTCTGCATTGTGCCATAGCTTTGCAGGGAAGCCTCAGAACTTGAAATTTTCACCTGCTGCTCTAGTAGAAAGGGTCTTTCTCGTAGTTGCACATCAAATCTAAGCTGTCTGAATTGTTTTTCCAAAGTTATTAACATTTTTATGTTTGGCGTTCCGGAACCCACCTTATCGCACGATGAAAGCACGTTTTCTGCATTGTGCCATAACTTTGCAGGGAAGCTTCAGAACATGAAATTATCACCACCCACTATAGCAGAAAGGGTCATTCTAGAAATTGCACATCAAATCTAAGATGTCTGAAGTGTTTTCCCAAAGTTATCAACATTTTTATGTTTGGCGTACCGGAACACTCCTTATCTCAGGCTGAAAACGTGTTTTCTGCATTGTGCCATAACTTTGCAGGGAAGCTTCAGAACATGAAAATTTCACATCCCACAATAACAGAAAGGGTCTTTCTAGTAGTTGCACATCAAATCTAAGTTGTCTGAAGTGTTTTTCCAAAGTCATCAACATTTTTATGTTGGGCGTTCTGGAATCGACCTTATCTCAGGCTGAAAACGCGTTTTCTGCATTGTGCCATAACTTTGCAGGTAAGCTTCAGAACATGAAATTATCACCACCCACTATAGCAGAACGGGTCTTTCTAGTAGTTGCACATCAAATCTCAGCTGTCTGAATTGTTTTTCCAAAGTTATCAACATTTTTATGTTTGGCGTTCCGGAACCCACCTTATCTCAGGCTGAAAACGCATTTTCTGCATTGTGCCATGACTTTGCAGGGAAGCTTCAGAACATGAAATTTTCACCTCCCACTATAGCAGAAAGGGTCTTTCTAGTAGTTGCACATCAAACGTAAGCTGTCTGAAGTGTTTTTCCAAAGTTGTCAACTTTTTTATGTTTGGTGTTCCGGAATCGACCTTATCTCAGGCTGAAAACGCGTTTTCTGCGTTGTGCCATGACTTTGCAGGGAAGCTTCAGAACATGAAATTTTCACCTCCCACTATAGCAGAAAGGGTCTTTGTAGTAGTTGCACATCAAATCTAAGCTGTCTGAAGTGTTTTTCGAAAGTTATCAACATTTTTATGTTTGGCGTTCAAGAACCCACCTTATCTCAGTTTTAAAATGTGTTTTCTGTGTTGTGCCATAACTTTGCAGGGAAGCTTCAGAACATGAAATTTTCACATCCCACTATAGCAGAAAGGGTCTTTCTAGTAGTTGCACATCAAATCTAAGCTGTCTGAAGTGTTTTCCAAAAGTTATCAACATTTTTATGTTTGGCGTTCCGGAATCGACATTATCTCAGGCTGAAAACGCGAATTCTGCATTGTGCCATAACTTTGCAGGGAAGCTTCAGAACATGAAATTTTCACCTCCCACTATAGCAGAAAGCGTGTTTCTAGTAGTTGCACATAAAATCTAAGCTGTCTGAAGTGTTTTCCAAAAGTTATCAACATTTTTATGTTTGGCGTTCCGGAACCCACCTTATCTCAGGCTGAAAACACGTTTTCTGCATTGTGCCATAACTTTGCAGGGAAGCTTCAGAACATGAAAATTTCACCTCTCACTATCGCAGAAAGGGTCTTTCTAGTAGTTGCACATCAAATCTAAGCTGTCTGAAGTGTTTTTCCAAAGTTATCAACATTTTTATGTTTGGCGTTCCGGAATCGACCTTATCTCAGGCTGAAAACGTGTTTTACGCATTGTGCCATAACTTTGCAGGGAAGCTTCAGAACATGAAATTATCACCACCCACTATAGCAGAAAGGGTCTTTCAAGTAGTTGCACATCAAATCTAAGTTGTCTGAATTGTTTTTCCAAAGTTATTAACATTTTTATGTTTGACATTCCGGAACCCACCTTATCTCAGGCTGAAAACGCGTTTTCTGCATTTGTGCCATAACTTTGCAGGGAAGCTTCAGAACATGAAATTTTCACCTCCCACTATCGCAGAAAGGGTCTTTCTAGTAGTTGCACATCAAATCTAAGCTGTCTGAAGTGTTTTTCGAAAGTTATCAACTTTTATTATTTTTGGCTTTCAAGAACCCACCTTATCTCAGTTTTAAAATGCGTTTTCTGCGTTGTGCCATAACTTTGCAGGGAAGCTTCAGAACATGAAATTTTCACATCCCACTATAGCAGAAAGGGTCTTTCTAGTAGTTGCACATCAAATCTAAGCTGTCTGAAGTGTTTTTCCAAAGTTATCAACATTTTTATGTTTGGCGTTCTGGAATCGACCTTATCTCAGGCTGAAAACGTGTTTTACACATTGTGCCATAACTTTGCAGGGAAGCTTCAGAACATGAAATTATCACCACCCACTATAGCAGAAAGGGTCTTTCTAGTAGTTGCACATCAAATCTAAGCTGTCTGAATTGCTTTTCCAAAGTTATCAACATTTTTATGTTTGGCGTTCCGGAACCCACCTTATCTCACGCTGAAAACGCGTTTTCTGCACTGTGCCATAACTTTGCAGGGAAGCTTCAGAACATGAAATTTTCACCTCCCACTATAGCAGAAATGGTCTTTCTAGAAATTGCACATCAAATCTAAGCTGTCTGAAGTGTTTTCCAAAAGTTATCAACATTTTTATGTTTGGCGTTCCGGAATCGACATTATCTCAGGCTGAAAACGCGAATTCTGCATTGTGCCATAACTTGGCAGGGAAGCTTCAGAACATGAAATTTTCACCTCCCACTATAGCAGAAAGCGTGTTTCTAGTAGTTGCACATAAAATCTAAGCTGTCTGAAGTGTTTTCCAAAAGTTATCAACATTTTTATGTTTGGCGTTCCGGAACCCACCTTATCTCAGGCTGAAAACGCGTTTTCTGCATTGTGCCATAACTTTGCAGGGAAGCTTCAGAACATGAAAATTTCACCTCTCACTATCGCAGAAAGGGTCTTTCTAGTAGTTGCACATCAAATCTAAGCTGTCTGAAGTGTTTTTCCAAAGTTATCAACATTTTTATGTTTGGCGTTCCGGAATCGACCTTATCTCAGTCTGAAAATGCGAATTCTGCATTGTGCCATATTTTTGCAGGGAAGCTTCAGTACATTAAATTATCACCACCCACTATAACAGAAAGGGTGTTTCTAGTAGTTGCACATCAAATCTAAGCTGTCTGAAGTGTTTTTCCAAACTTATCAATATTTTTGTGTTAGGCGTTCCGGAACCCACCTTATCTCAGGCTGAAAACGCGTTTTCTGCATTTTGCCATAACTTTGCAGGGAAGCTTCAGAACATGAAATTTTCACATCCCACTATCGCAGAAAGGGTCTTTCTCGTAGTTGCACATCAAATCTAAGCTGTCTGAAGTGTTTTTCCAAAGTTATCAACATTTTTATGTTTGGCGTTCCGGAATCGACCTTATCTCAGGCTGAAAACGTGTTTTAGGCATTGTGCCATAACTTTGCAGGGAAGCTTCAGAACATGAAATTATCACCACCCACTATAGCAGAAAGGGTCTCTCTAGTAGTTTCACATCAAATCTAAGCTGTCTGAATTGTTTTTCCAAAGTTATCAACATTTTTATGTTTGGCGTTCCGGAACCCACCTTTTCTCACTCTGAAAACGCGTTTTCTGCATTGTGCCATAACTTTGCAGGGAAGCTTCAGAACATGAAAATTTCACCTCCCACTATAGCAGAAAGGGTCTTTCTATAAATTGCACATCAAATCTAAGCTGTCTGAAGTGTTTTACCAAAGCTATCAACATTTTTATGTTTGGCGTTCCGAAACGCACCTTATCTCAGGCTGAAAAAGCGTTTTGTGCGTTGTGCCATAACTTCTCAGGGAAGCTTCAGAACATGAAATTTTCACCTACCATTATAGCAGAAAGGGTCTTTCGAGTAGTTGCACATCAAATCTAAGCTGTCTGAAGTGTTTTTCGAAAGCTATCAACATTTTTATGTTTGGTGTTCCGAAACCCTCCTTATCTCAGGCTTAAAACGCGTTTTGTGCATTGTGCCATAACTTCTCAGGGAAGCTTTGGACCTCCCACTATAGCAGAAAGGGTCATTCTAGCAGTTGCAGCACAAATCTAAGCTGTCTGAAGTGCTTTTCGAAAGTTATCAACATTTTTATGTTTGGCGTTCCGAGACCCACCTTATCTCAGGCTGAAAACCTGTTTTCTGCATTCTGCCACAACTTCTCAGGGACGCTTCAGAATATGACATTTTCACATTCCACTATAGCAGAAAGGGGTTTTCTAGTAGTTACAGAACAAATCTAAGCTGTCTGAAGTGTTTTTAGAGGGTTGTCAATAATTTTATTTTTGTCGGTCTGTAAACTACCTTTCCTTTGGCTTAAAATGCATTTTATGCACTGTTTATTCACTGCTCTGGGATGCCTGTCAACAGGAAAATTTCTCATGCAACTATAGGAGAAACACTCTTTCTTGTATAATAAACACTAAACCTACTTTTCGGAACTGTATTTCAGGGGGTTATCAACTTTTTTTTTTTTTTCTTGGTCAGAAACTCAGCTTCTCTCGGGCTGAATACACTTTTTCTCCTCTCTTCACTCACTGCTCTGGGATTCCTCACAACATGAAAATTTCATCTGCAACAATAGGATAAACACTCTTTTTTGTATATTCAACACTAAACCTACATTTCTGAACGGTATTTCTGGTGGTTAACTTTTTTTTTGTGGTCTGAAACCCAGCTTTTGACGGGCTGAAAAGGCATTTTCTGCACTGTTCACTCACTGATCGGAATAGCCTCTGAACATGAAAATATCACACACAACTATAGGAAAAAGAGCCTTTCTAGTGTGACGCCCACTTATGTGTGGTCACAGATTGTGTGTTAGATGTCATTTAATTGTTCAGCATGGAGTTGATTAACCGGCAGGTATATAATTAGGTCAGTAGAGAGCAGGATAGGGCAGAGGTTGGGCATTGAAGATGTGTGGGTAAATAGGAAGTGACACTTTTTTTCATTACTTTTCTTCCCATCGCCAAATGTGGACGCCTCGTGTGAATCTGTCTACATTTAGTTTCAGGTTAGTCAAATCCATTGTTTTATAATGTTTGTTCCACATCGGATTGACTGATTTGGGGTCTTGAGTGTGAGGATGGTGACTCAATTTTTAAGTATACTGTTTTTCCTTCGTGCGTTGAGTTCGCTCTGTGTGGATGTGGCGCTTGTAAGCTAATACTGACAACCGACGTTGACATGGCACGGGTGATTGAGTTGTGTGGAGTTCAGTTTGCTTGTGGTGAATAACGGTGTTTGGTAAAAAGTAAGGTTTTATTATTTCTCAACACTAGCCAAAAGGTTTAATGGCAGAATTATACATTCAGATGAAAAGCAATTATGCATGTCGTTCATGATGTCTAACACTTGTCGTATGACAAAGTGACATGTTTGTGAGTGATCAGATGGTGTCAGAAAGACATCTAATTGTGGTCTGGGTTACCACAATGAAAAAAAAAGAATCCCTTGGATTACTTTTCTCACCATCGACACATGTGGAAGCCTTGTGTGACTCTGTCCGCATTTTGTTTCAGACGGCGTTCTACTAACCACATTGAGACACCACTTTTTAACTGTAGACAAGGTCACAGTATTCAGACCTGTTACAGATGCAAAGTTCTTGATACAACGTTTTCTTCCTAAGCTTTTAGAGTGAGCAGAGGTGAGAGCAGCCGACTGGTCTCTCCAAGAGGTGTAACGATGATCAGCACGGCTATGATTTGGATGGCTAGGGTCACCCTGCCCCTTCGAACAGCGACGGTGTTCCCCCATGGGCAGCGGCTGTGTGTGGAGTAGGCGCCACGAGCAGAGCACCAGGCTGACGGACTGTTGAAACTCCAAAATTTCTGGGAGAGTGAGAGAGGTTCTGCGATGGATGAGCCGGTCCACGGAGCTCATAAAGAGAGCGATGATGTTCTCAAGCGCTATGAGCTGGTTGCCGACGGCGTAAACACCATTCCTCTGCGCTATGGTGGCTCTGTCAGAGGTGGTTGGGATGGTCATTCCTCAGAGGAGAGGTCGAGATCCCGGGGCGAACGCATCAGGCATTGTGCATGACGACTGAGTGAGCCGGAACGCCGCACTGCCAATCCAAACCCTCCACGTGGCAGTAAGCTCCGTACCTGACCAAGTGCGGTCCTAGTGCCAGTGGAGTGTCAGAACCGCGCCGGGAATAGTCCAGATTTCTTCCAGTTGTGGGCAGACAACATGCGGTCGTGATCTGTATGTGGTCTCGCCATCGAACGCCAGCTGGCCGTTAGTGAAGAGGGATGATTTTTGAGCTTCTGGTGGAGAGAGAGCGTCGTATCGAAGTCAACTGGCGGATGACATGAGGCGCAGGAGAAGATCAAGCAGGAACCTGACTCCACCATACGGAACTCAACCAAGTCTGGGAACACAGTCTACAGATCCAACTCATAGCAGCGCCTGGCACTCGTCAAACTCATCCCATGGCTTGGAAGAAGAAAATGTGGAACGGTTCGACTGCTTGTAGGCCAGTCGCAGCGCCCTATTTGCAGAGGTTTACTGTTGAATATACTCTAAATAGTTTTTTCGCTATAGTTGCAGGTGAAATTTTCATGTTCTGAGGCTTCGCTGAGCAGTGAGTGAACAGTGCAGAAAATGGGTTTTCAGCCCGAGGGACCTGTAGCTTTCAGACCAACAAACATAAAAATTGAATTTGCAATTGAATTTGTTCTGCAGCTACTAGAAAGACCCCTTCTGCTAAGCTTGTGTGCGCTCATGACTCCCGTTTGGACTCTGGCTAGAATCAACCAGCAGTCCAAGTACGTCATAATCGGCAGACTCTCTCTCCTTCGTAGTTCGAGCCACTCCTCCATGCACTTAGCGAAAAAACGAGGCCCTAGACACTAGAGACCGTGTTGTGGAAGTAGACGTCTGCAAGATCTATGGAGGTCATACACTCTCACACTATGATTCACTCCAGGAATCTGCTGGTAGTCCGGAACCGCTGTCTGATCATGAATTGGTTGAGGAGACTGAGATCCACAACAGGTCTCCTCTCTCCTGTCTTCTTGGGTTCCAGAAAGAACCCGGAGTAAAACCCAGTGTAGGAGGATCGCTTTGGCAGTAGCTCGATTATTTCCTTTGACAGGAGATCGCGGTCCTCCTCCATCAGACATGACCGCTCGTTCTCTGAGTTCACTCAGGTCCATGTGGTGACGCAGAACCTGGGGGTTGACTGTGAAGCTGAAGGGCGTGTCAATGACCGTTTATTTTCTCAATCCATATGTGGAGGTGAGGAGACAGGCGCCCTGAGCACAGGAGCGGATCTGGCCTCCAGGGCGGGTCAAGGACGAAAGGGTCGTTGGTGCTCTGCGCCCTCTCCTCTGGTGACTTCAAGTCTGGTTTGTCAAAAACAGACTCGCTTTTGTCATCTGAGCCGTCAGAGGAATTCGGTTCCCCAAACTTGCAGTGTACCTTGATCTGACACTGCAATTCTCCTAAGATGGAGACCCGAGGGACTGGCCCAATCATCCTCAGAAAGAGATGACTCTGTAGATGACGATGTCCTGCTTGCCTCTGAGAGGATTGGAGGGCTGCAGAGAACAGAATAACAGACAGACATCACATCAGACATCGCACGAGGGAGCTGAGAACAGAGCAGGTCTGGCAAGTGGCACCTACTGAGTGATCCTCTGAAGTGGTGGCTTTCACGGTCCTGTGGCGACCCCTGCTGGAAACTGGCGTGTCTGAGCAATAAGAAGAGTCAATAGCTGAATTGAAACTTCCCTGACTTTTGGCTGGAACCGGGATCTGTTGTGAGACGGGAAAGAGTTATTTGACGCCTGTGCTTCTTATTATGGTGAATCTGGGGAAAGACATAACTTCTTGGCTCCAGAAACTTCCCCAGGGACAGTTCTGGCATCAGGGATAAAGAGGCAGAGAGACCGTTACTATTCTGCTTGGTCTCCTGAGACGATGTCAAACAAAAACAAAGTTTAGAAGCCGGAGTTTGGACTCACTGGAACCGGAAGAGAACATGGCGGCTGATAAACCCTAATTTTGGGCAGAGAAGAGACAGACCCGATACCAAAGAAATGCATCTTATTATTTTTCAAGTTAGACTTTGGTTTAGATGCATACTTGTAGATAAAAAGTTCTTCCTACGCTTTTGGAGGGGGCAGAGGTGAGAGCAGTCGACTGGTCTCTCCGAGAGGAGCGGCGATGATCAGCCCGGCAATTATACGGTGTTCCCCCCAGGCGGCGACTGTTGTGTCTCCAAAATCTCTGGTGGAGTCCACGGAGCTCATAAAGAGCGCGATGATGTTCTCAAGCGCTATGAGCTGTTTGCGGACACCATTCACCATTCTACTGCGCGATGGTGGCTCTGTCAGTGCCGGGTGGGATGGTCACTCCTCAGGGGGGAGGTCAAGCTCCAGGGGCGAGGGCATCGAGCATCGTGCATGACGGCTGAGTGAGAGGGAACGCTGGCCCATAACTCCAAACCCTCCACCAATTAAGCTCCGTACCTGACCACGTGCGGTCCTAGTGCCAGTGGAGTGTCAGAAATGCGCCGGGAATAGTCCGGATTGAATTGGACTAGCAGTGGATGTTTACCCAACAGACGGCAGTCCACATCCATTTGGCATTATATGCTTTGAGTGTTGCGGGTGCTTTAGCATTTCAAATAGTGAACTGCACTTAGGGGGGGCAGGGGACTGCCTGCTAGCCTTGAAGTAGCCATGCTTTGAGGGGACGCCCCAGGATTGGAGGTCCGCTCATAATTTGGATATGGACCACGGAAACTTCAGGCAGGACTGAGGTCTGGTCGCAGTCAGGGGAGAGACTTGTCACATCACCGCAGGAGTGGATTTAACCGGAGGAGACTCAGCGTGAGACCGGAGGACATCGGGATCTTTGACAGCAGCTTTTCCCGGGGCAGTAGGCAGACCGGAGGAAATTTCTGTTTGTGTGGAAAACTTGTTTGAAATAAAAGCATTGCTTGAAGCATCGCATTTGCGTTTTTTTTATTATTATTCGTATTGAATTCGCTCCTTCCAGCGCCTTGGCCTCAACCTCTCCTCCGGCCTGGTAGCCTGGGGGCCTGGTAGCCTGGGGGCCTGTCCGCGAACCTGGCGACACTGCTCAATGATGGTCCAGACATTTGATTCGTTCTCCCATGTGGGTTGAAGAGACATGCCCTATGATAGCCAAAGCTGAAAGGAAAACTTACAGGAGGTATCAACACAGCAGGTTTTATTCACGGTTCCAACTTTCAACAAACCAAATGATGACACGGCAACATAAAAAGAGCGCCCCAAATTTGTGATCCCAAATAATCCCATGACACATAACAAAACGTCCATTGAAGAACTTCTTTTCCGGTTTGCTGTGCAGGCTGAATATGAAGCCTCAGGCATTTTGAGGCCTCATGCGCTGTCTCTTCCGAGAGCCGCACTGGACCCTGGAGCACAGGATGGTCTGATGTTGGCAGTCAGCTGCACCTGGGTCACCTCATCCCCCGGACAGAGTTGTCTTGAGTGCACAAATAGGCCAAACTGTTGGCCATTGCTCTGATCTGTGCACCTCCCTTCCGCCCTTCCCCCCATGCAGGTCCGGAAGTAGAGGCGAGCCGCCTTGCGATCTCCGGACACTGAGAGGGCTCCATCCCAGCCTGGCCGAACCCCGGCATCAGCGTGGCTCTCATTACGTCGGTGATGGAGGTGGCACTTTCTTCTTTCCGGTCACATGCGCCGCCGGAATATAATTGCATAACTGTGCTGGATTTGAGATAGTAGAACAATCTAACAATATGCATATTAACGTTGTCTTTGAATGAACCGAAGGAGACAAGTGATCCAAACACAAAAGCAGAGCTTGACACAAACAGTGCAAGAAGCAATGCAGTCCTTGGCCACTCTGGGGCCAGGGGGCGATGTGTTCAACTTCTCCATCCTGCAGTGACCGTAATCCGAGTGTAGCCAGGATTAAGGGGGAGCACAGGTGAGCAATCTGAAACCCATCCGGAACTCTGAATCAGCCATGAGGTCATCTTGACCACAAAGCTTAACCGCCAGCCTTGCAACGTGGCCTGACGTGAGAACCATGGGCCGTCCATACCGGACGTCTGACTGGCACAGCTGGCTCCTTTGCCAGACTGCCATCAATGAGATGCACGTTTGGCTGCACTGAACCGCCTGCATTGTCACCGGCGATGTTGCTTTGGTATGACTGATGGAGGAGTGCCCAGACTCCTGTCGATATCTCGGATGGCCAGGGCCTCAAACTTGACCGGCCTATGACAGTTCCGAGGCCACCGCCACACCTGGGGTCTATCCAGCCTGAATGAATGAATGAATGGGTTGTGAAGATGTAGCATTAACATCCCTTCATACATAGAGTGTAATTTTACACCGCAGGTGGCAGGACTGCCGCCTCAACTTTGCCACCGTAAGCTGAAATAGAAGGTGGCATTAACAACCCCTCATATATGGAGTGTAACTTACACTCTGGATCAGCAGGAACTGTGTTGCCCTCTTTTAGCCACTATATGGCTGAAATAGAATGTGGCATTAACAATCCTCCATTCCTGGAGAGAAATCATTTACTGAGCAGCAACAGTCAGGGTTCTAGTCTGAGCTGAGCAAGGAAGAGGGAGTTTATTCACAAATGAATAGACAGTTATGCAGGAATCTGGTGGATATTGAGACGCTGCACACTCCACTGCACTGTAATGAAGCAGATACCGGTGTCCCAGAGCGAGTGCTGTGGGCCTACTGGTCGCAGGGTTTGGCTGCTCCTGAAGACAGAAAGACAAGAGGGAAGGAGGATGCAGACACAACAGACAAATAGTGGTAAGCAAAAGTAGAGATTGATGACCAAGAAGCTGCCTGGCAGTTTTCTTTAAGAAGTCCTTGAAAGCAGCAACAGATGTTTCCAGGCATCTCGTCGACTGTGCTCTCAGGGATTCCGGTGCCTGTTTTCCCGCTGTCTCATAGGCTTTCATGATGGAAATTCTAAGCCAATTTTACAACCTTTGAGGGGACAGTGCCTGCCGCTTCTTTCCACCAGGGAGAGCCACCCACAGAGTGTCGGACTTTCTGAAGGGTGGGACTCGATCCAGTTAAGCTTTTAGCTCTCTGACCGGACATATTTTGAGTAAACGCTCATGCTCTTCGTCTGAATGTGGAGGAGTGCAGAAAGCCATTACTGAAAAGGAGCTGACCTGCGAAGAAGAAGAGAGACATTTAAGTGCGAAGGCAGGGTTGGGTGTAAGTGATACCGCCGAGTCATCGTCACCAAAAGAGATGCAATCAGGGCTGATCGAAAAAGATCTGCATCTGACACATCTCCGGATACCAGCTGGAGCTGGGGCTGTCTGGAGCTACGAGAATCATTCTCACTCTCTACAGTTGAATTCTCCTCATAAGAAAATGAAGAAGGCAATGAGGAGGAAAGGCATACAGGAGGCCTTCTGGCCACCTTGGATGAGCCAGGGCGTCCACTCCCTGTGGAGGGTCGTCGGATCTACGGGGAGAGAACCAGAGAGGACATTTGAAGTTCTCTCTGCTCGCAAAGACATCAGCCACTGGGTGGCCGAAAAACTCCCAGATCATATTTGACATCTCCTGAGATAAACTCCATTCATCTGGCAGTGGTCTCCGAGATAATCCATCTGGTGCCACATTGTCTCCACCTGGCACATGCAGAGCCCTCAATGAGGCTAAATGTAGCAGCTCAGGGAAAAAATCTTTCTGGCTAGGTTGTGTAACGTAGACGACCTCACGCCACCCTGGCGGTTGAAATTGGCCACTGTGGTGGAGCTGTCTGATCTCACCATAACGTGGTTCCCACTAAGATGGAGAGAAAGGGCCAAAAACTGCCAACAGTTCCAGTACGTTAATGTGACGACCTTCGGAACTGCTCCAGAAAGAAGAGTTCTTACAATCCAAGTGCGATGGAGGTTTGAAGCAGAGTCACATCTCTCAAAGCTCTTGGATACACTTTCACCAACCGTCTCTGATCCCAAACAGGATGAAGATTGAGCCGGCTGAACCATGACTGCCGACTTCGCATGTTCAGGAGACCCAGGCGTATGACGGAGTGGGCTGCTGACATCATGCCCAGGAGCGTCATATTCCATTAGGCTGGGACCACACATAGACGAACCGCCAGAACCTGGGCTGACAGATTTGAAATAGAAAGTATCTTCTCGTCTGTCAAGCGAGCGCACTCTTCATGAGAGTTCAGAAGTACACCAAGAAAAGCTGTAAGCTGAGATGGCTGGAGTTGACTCTTTTCTTGGTTCACCGGAAAGCCAAGGTGGCTTTCGTGGTCCAACACCATTCTGGTGTGAGCTAACGACTCTTCCCTCGATCTGGCGAGCATTAACCAGTCGTCTAGGTAAGACAAGATCCTGAGGCCCCTTGCCCTCAAGGACTGTAGGGCTGTGTCGACCATCTTAAAGAAGGTTCTCTGAGCCAGAGAGTAGCCAAACGGGAGCCTCCGGAACTGAAAAAGTCGGCCGTCCAATGCGAAGTGGAGATATCGCTTATGAGCAGGCCAAATTGGCACGTGACAATAAGCGTCCGTGAGGTCGATGGACGTCAGCCAGTCTCCATGACGCATGCACTTCAGGAGACTTTTGAGGAGTAACTGACTCAATCATGCCTCAATCAAACACTGACCTCGTTCTGAAGACATTTTTTGCCGGATCTGACGCATTCTCAGAATGCCATTAAACTGAGGTTGGCACTGGCTGAATTGGAGAGGATAACCCACCTTCAGAATCCTTTTGATCCATATAGAATAAGCTGGATAGTGAGCTTCCCACATAGGAGAACATAGCAAACTCTGGATGAAACCTGTGTTATCTCGACATCCATTTGACACCTCTGATGTAAGTCCTGCCTGAAGCGTCCGTGGCAACGGGATGAGCAGCTGTCGGTCTCGTCCCTCCAGTATCCCCCAGGTTTCGGTCGAGCGACACAGCAGGCTGGGTATCAGTTCCGACAGCCATCAGCACTTGAGTTTTGCCTCTCCGCAACGCCACAATCACCGCGCGCATGGACATTTGTAACTCCTTTTGGCGGCCTTCAAAACAAACAATGTGTGCTGTGTGATGGGGAGAACGCTGGCCGGTGGAAGGCGGGCCTGACCCGAGACTGAGTCCAGCATGACCCCCAGAAAGGTCGTGCTCTGACTGAGAATAAGCGCGCTTATCAGGAGGTTTACTCTGAACCTCAATAACACAATGTGCTCCAACACCAAGCCGGTGTGCGCTCATGACTCTTGTTTGGACCTGGTGAGAATCAACCAGTAGTCCAAGTACGTCAGAATCCGCAGACCATGTCTCCTTAGTGGTTCGAGCCCCACCTCCACGCACTTGGCCAAGGTGCAAGGCACTAGAGAGCTGTATGTACAAAAACACATTTTTGAAGCCGGAGAGCTGCCACTCAAATTCGCACTAACTGTAACCGGAAGATAACTTGGCAGGTAATAAACCCTAATTTTGGGCAGAGAAGAAACAGACCCGATTCCAAAGTAATGGCTCTTATTTTTTATTCAATTTAGACTTTGGTTTAGATGCATACTTTTAGATACAAAGTTTTCTTCTTACGCTTTTGGAGGGAGCAGAGGTGAGAGCAGCCGACTGGTCTCTCCAGGAGGAGCAGCGATGATCAGCACGTCTATGATCCGGACAGCTGGGCTCACCCCGCCCCTTTTTCCTATAGTTTCAGGTGGAATTTTCATGTTCTGAGGCATCCCCGAGCAGTAAGTGAACAGTGCAGAAAACGCGTTTTCAGCCCGAGAGAAGCTCAGATTCAGAGCAGGAAAAAGAAAAAAAGTTGATAACCCCTTGAAATACAGTTCAGAAAGGTAGATTAAGTGTTGAACATACAACAAAGAGTGTTTTTCCTGTAGTTGCAGGTGAAATTTTAATGTTCTGTGTCCCCCCAAAGCAGTGACTGAATAGAGCAGAAAAAGTGTATTCAGCCCAAGAAAATGTGGTTTTCAGTCCGACAAAAATAAAAACGTTGATAACTCTGAAAACGTGTGGTTCCAGCCTTATGGATTATGAGGCTCCTGGGCATGATGTCAGCAGCCCACTCCGTCGTCCGCCAGGGTCTCCTGAACATGCGTAGTCTGCAGTCAGGGTTCCGACCGCTCAATCTTCAACCTGTCCGGGATCAGAGACGGTTGGTGAAAGTGTCTCCACGAGCTCTGACAATTGTGAGGTTTAGGAACTCTGCTTCAAACCTCCATCGCACTTTATCCTTGCATTGTCAAAACACTTCTTTAAAAGTATTTACAGATGCATCTCTGTCAGGCTGGGTAGGCCACCATGATCAACATGCGTCATTGGGATCTGGAGCAGTTCCAAAAGTCGTTCCACTAACCTGCTGGAACTGTTCGCAGTTTTTAAAGTGTTGGTGGCTCTTTCTCTCCATCTAAGTGGGAACCACGTTATGGTGAGATCAGACAGCTCCACCACAGTGGCCTATATCAACCACCAGGGTGGCGTGAGGTCGTCTGTGTTACACAACCTAGCAAGAAAGATTTTTTCTCTGGGCTGATGTAGAATTAGCCTCATTGAGGACTCTGCATGTTCCAGGTGGAGACAATGTGGCAGCAGATGGATTATCTCGGAGACCACTGCCAGTTGAATGGAGTTTATCTCAGGAGACGGCAAATATGATCTTGGAGTTTTTCGGCCACCCAGTGGCTGATCTCTTTGCGAGCAGAGAGAACTACAAATGTCCTCGCTGGTTCTCTTTCCGTAGATCCGATGACCCTCCACTGGGAGTGGACGCCCTGGCTCATCCAAGGTGGCCAGAAGGATTCCTGTATGCCTTTCCTCCTCATTGCCTTAATCTAAACAGCCCCAGCTCCAGCTGGTATCCGGACATGTGTCAGATGGGGATCAAAGGCCCCTGGGAGTTCTCTCCATCGAGGTCAGCGCTTCTGCAAGCATCAGAAACCCTGAGGTCTCCGCCAATAATAGGACGACCCCTCACGGTTTGGCTTCTCCAGGGTTAAGAATTAGTCACTTGCCTCCTGATGTCCAATTGACTCTTCAGAACGTTTAAGCTCTGCCAACCCTCAGAGCATACAATGCTAATTGCACATTTTTTCCCCAATGGTGTGGAACCCAGTCAGCCTTCCCAGAATCGGCGCCTGTTTCTCTAATCCTCTCTTTTCTCCAGCATCTGGTTAACGAAGATCGGAGCTGCACCACATTACGGGTTTATGTAGCAGCCCATTCCATGCTACACAATGGTCTGGACGGCCACCCCTTTGGCGAGCATCGTCGAGTGAGCCGTTTCATGAGAGGAGTGAAAAGGCTTAGACCAACCTCAAGACATTTATGTCTCTACTGGGTCCTGCCGCTGGTACTCAATTCACTCTCCTTTCGAGCCACTCGATGAGGCCTCCCTGGAGCTAGCAGCTTACAAGGCAGCTCATCTTATAGCCTTAGCTTCACCAAAGAGAGTGGGAGAGCTGAGTTCTTTTTCCATCTGCCCTGATTGCATCTCTTTTGGTGACAATGACTCGACGGTGTCACTTAGACCCAACCCTGCCATCGCACCTAAATGACTCTCTTCTTCTTCACAGGTCAGCTCCTTTTCAAGAAAGGTTTTATGCCCTCCTCCCCATTCAGACGAGGAGCATGAGCATTTACACAAAATGTGTCCGGTGAGAGAGCTAAAATCTTAATTGGGTCGAGTCCCACCCTACATAAAAGACGGACAGTCTGTGGGTGGCTGTCGCAGATGGTAAGATGGGGCAGGCGCTGTCCCCTCACAGGTTGTCGCATTGGCTTAGAATTGCCATCATGAAAAATGACCTGGCAACATCTGTGGCTGCTTTCAAGGGAGTATCTCTGGCAGAAATCTGCCAGGCAGCTTCTTGGTCATCAATCTCGACTTTTGCTCACCACTATTTGTCTAATGTGTCTCCATCCTCCTTCCCTCATGTCGTTCTGTCTTCAGGAGCAGCCGAACCCTTCGACGAATAGTCCCTCATTGACAGCACTGGCTCTGGGACACCAGTATCTGCTTCATTACATTGCTGTGGGGTGTGCAGCGTACCAAGATCCACCGGATTCCTGCATAACTGTCTATTCATTTGTGAATAAATTCCCTCTTTCTTGCTCAGCTGAGACTAAAACCCTCACTGCAGCTGCTCAGTAAATGATTTCTCTCCAGGTATGGAGGATTGTTAATGCCACATTCTATTTCAGCCGTATCGTGGCTAAAAGAGGGCAACGCAGTTCCTGCTGATTCAGAGTGTAAGTTTCACTCTATATATGAGGGGTTGTTAACGCCACCCTCTATTTCAGCTTACGGTGGTAAAGGCGAGGCGGCAGCTCCTGCCACCTTGAGTGTAAAATTACACTCTACGTATGAGGGGTTGTTAATGCTACATCTTCACAACCCATTCATTCAATCAGGCTGGACAGACAGGCTGGTGGCGTAGGGACTATCATAAGATGGCCCATCCGAGATATCGACAGGACTCTGGCCTCACCTCCGTCCGTCATACCGAAGCAACATCGCCGGTGACATTGCAGACGGTTCAGTGCAGCAAAACGTGCATCTCATTGACAGCAGTCTGGCAAAAGAGCCAGCTGTGCCAGTCAGACTTCCGGTCTGGACGGCCCATGGTTCTCAGGTCAGGCCATGTTGCAAGGCTGGCGGTTAAGCTTTGTGGTCAAGATGACCTCTTGGGTGATTCAGAGTTCCGGATGGGTTCCGGATTGCTCACCTGAGCTCCCCCTTCATCCTGGCTACACTCGGATTCCAGTCACTGCAGGATGGACGAGATTAACTCATCGCCTCCTGGCCCCGGAGTGGCCAAGGACTGCGTTGCTTCTTGCACTTTTTGTGCCATGCGGTGCTTTAGTGTTTTGATCACTTGTCTCCTTCGGTTCATCCAAACAAAGACAACGTTAATAAGCATATAGGTTGTTCTACGATCTCAAATCCAGCACAGTTATGAGGCTAGTTTCTTTTGAAACATTGGGAGTGATTTGTAAAGCCATCACAACACTTCTCTCTCCATCTTACTTCAACGGGGTGGGATGAGAGTGTGAATCGTGCCTATATTCCGGCGGCGCATGTGACCGGTAACAATTTACAGGCAGATGGCGACCATCCAGTTTACCCGATCAAGTCCGACATGCCTCTGTGCTTGGCTGAAGCTAAACGGCGTTGCTCCCTTAAATAGGAGGATGTCGGCATCACGAGCTATGAAATACCGGTGCGTCACGGCGTGCGGCAATCGTTCTCCCATGACTGCGATGAGACGTCAGTCTCTGCTGAAGTTTCCGTGGTCCAGATGAGGCACTCCGCTCATCTTCATTTCTCAAGCTCCCTCGCTTGATGTGCCAGGTGCATCGGCTCCGGCGGCGCATTTGAGGGGTAAGAAGAAAGTGCAACGTCCATCACCGACGTAATGAGAGCCACGCTGATGCCGGGGTTCGGCCAAAACCTGGCTGGGACGGAACCCTCTCAGTGTCCGGAGATCGTACGACGGCTCCCCTCTACTACCGGACCTGCATGGGGGGAAGGGAGCTGCACAGATCAGAGCGATGGCCAACAGTTTGGCCTTTTTGTGCTCTCAAGACAACTCTGTCCGGGGGATGAGGTGACCCAGGTGCAGCTGACTGCCAACATCGGACCATCCTCTGCTCCAGGGTCCAGTGCGCCTCTCGGAGGAGTCAGCGCATGAGTCCTCAGAATGCCTCAGGCCTCATATTCAGACTGCACAGCAAACCGGAGAAGAAGTTCTTCAATGGACGTGTTGTGATGTGTCATGGGATTATTTGGGGTCACAACTTGGGGGCGCTCTTGTTATGTTGCCGTGTCACCATCCGGTTTGTTGGAAGTTGGAATCGTGAATAAAACCTGCTGTGTTGATACCTCCTGTGAGTCCTTTCAGTTTCGGCCATCACTGTTAGCGACGAGGATAAAGAACGAGACTTTTTGCAAACCGGTCACTGTGGTAACTGACGGCAACGTTTTTGTGTAGTTTGTTCATCATAGCGATAATCATGGCGGCTACTGTGGGTACAGTGACGCCTTTCGAAGCTAGTTCGCATTCATGGGAGGACTATTGTGAAATTTTGGAACATTTTTTTATTGCAAACGTCATTGAAGATGAGGATATACAGCGCGCAGTGTTGCTCAGCAGTGTCGGGGCCCAGGCATATGCGGAGCATTTGAGGAACCTGTTGAGACCGGAAAAACCAGGGGATCGTTCGTATGCTGAACTGGTCATCCTTTTGAGGAATCATTTCCATCTGAAACCGAGTGAGATTATGCAACGATGGAAGAAGAATAGAAGGACTGAAGAGACCGTTTGTGACTACGTGGCGGAGTTGAGGAACTGGCTCATGATTGTAACTATGGTGAGACACTGACTGTGATGCTGAGAGACCGCTTGGTGTGTGGGTTCAACGACGACAGGATACAGAGGAAGCTGCTGTCGCAGGATGGACTGACATTTGACAGAGCGTTCAAAGTGGCCTTAGCGATGGAAGCTGCAGATAGAGACTTGATGAACCCACGAGGTGTGAAGGACTCACTCCAAGGAAGTGGATCATCACCGGTCAACAAAGTGGAAGAGACGAGGGCAGTAGTGTCCATGGAGTCGAGAAGGTGCTATAGATGTGGTGGAGAGACTCACTTGGCCAGTGATTGCCGGTTTGCTGAGGTCAAATGTCATAACTGTGGAAAAGTGGATCACTTAAAGACAGTACGTAAAAGTATGACAGAGGTGAGGGAGACAAAACAAACAAGAAAAAGGGGGAAAGGTACAACGCCGTCGAACAAATTTCATGCAGGAGAAGGATGACAGTGAAAATGAAGAGATGTTTACAGTGACAGATAAAAGAAGATGCAGCAGTGAGGAACTGGACATTCCTAGAGTAGAGCCGTTGAGGGTAAATGGAAAGAAGGTGGTTTTTGAGGTAGACACCGGCTGCAGTTACACTATTATGGCTCAACAGATGGTTGACAAAACAGAACTAACACTAAACTTGTGGACTGCAAGATAAAGTTAAAAACATATGGAGGTCATCAGGTTCCAGTGGTGGGGGCAATTAAGGTCAAGGTTGAACACAATGATCAGATCAAATGGCTGCCTGTCATTGTTGAAAGGTTGGTGAAAGGTTCAGGAGCAAGTCTTCTGGGCAGAGGCAGGATGAAAGCATTCCAGATAGAGGGGCAGTTTGTCCACAAAACAGATGAGGTGGACAGTTCCCTGCAAGAGGTTCTCTCCCGACATGAGAAGGTATTCAAAGAAGAGTTAGGGTCATTAAGGGCCACAGCCAAGATTCATGTGGCTCAGGATGCCACGCCCTTATTTTACAAACCCAGGTCGGTTCCATTTGCCATTAAAAGAAAAGTGGAAATCGAACTTCAGAGACTAGCAGAGGAAAGAATATTGGAACCTGTGATGTTCTCTGAATGGGCAGCACCTATTGTGCCTGTGTTCAAACCTGATGGTGGTGTGAGGATTTGTGGAGATTATAAATTAACAGTGAACAAAGTCTCCACGACCGAACAGTATCCGATTCCAAGAATGGAGGATATGATGGCAAGCCTGCAGGGGGACAGAAGTTCACAAAACTCGATATGAGCCAAGCATATCAGCAAATAGTCCTTGAAAAGGAATCAAGGAATTTTGTGAGTGTCAACACTCACAAAGGTCTTTTAACATATACACGTCTGCCTTTTGGAGTAAACTCCAGTCCTGCTATTTTCCAACGCACCATGGAGAATGTACTTCAAGGTATGTTAAATGTGGCAGTGTATTTACATGAAATTTTATTGAGAGGAAGAGATGACAGCTCTCATCTGCAAACACTCAACGAAGTGCTGCAGAGGTTGGAGGATAAAGGCCTGAAGTTGTAACGGAGAAAGCGTCAGTCCATGGAAAACAAAGTAACATTCTTGGGTCATCAGGTGGACAGGACAGGCCTGCATCCAATGCCAGCGAAGGTCAAAGCAGTCCAGGAGGCTCTGGTGCCACGGTCTGTAAGTGAACTTAACCCTCGTATTATGATGAAAAAAAATTACATTGATTATGTTGGGGGTCATTTTGACACACACTGTGTAAATCCACTCAAAACAGTCAAAAAAACAGATTGAACCAATCTTCAATCTTCAAAACATCTTCATTTTAGATTATATAAAAATTTGTAAAACAGACATAGAACACATTTTCAATTTCAACCCTATATTTAAGAGCAATTTCAGTTTTTCCCTCCTCACAAACACTTTTATTTTCATTTAACTTGACCCATTTTTCAATGTTCAATATGTTCAATGCTCTCCACATGATGGACAGACTGTAACTGTGTGTTTTGTAGATGCAATTCTTGCATTTCACAAAACAGGTACTTGTTTTACTGTCAGATCTCGCATCTTTTCCGTTTCTTCACACCTGTATCCAATGCATCCTTGGCAGATTCGTAGGGTGATGTGAGCTTGACCTTTGTCAATGACAGCAGCAGTTGCTGGGCATCGAGGTGGCCTGGCTTGACTCTGCAGCTTGGGAGTGACGGGACATAGGCATTGTAAGCAGACACAACAACGATGTTGCAGAAAATCACCAAGGGCCAATGGGCAGTCTTGCGCTGGCAGCTGTATGTTGCTGTGACTTTGTCAACTCCTTTTTTGGTGCAGTTTCAGTCCAGGATCATGTGTGGCTGCATGTCTTCTCTTGTGCTTAGAGATGCATCTCTGTGCATTGTGCTCATTACAAGAACATTCTTGTTTCTCTTTGGGCAGTATGAAACAACTGTTGCCTTGTCACTGAAAGCAAATATTGAGCAATGCAGAGGTCTGCCCTGCACCTTCAGAATTTCCTTGGGAAGGTCTGGCTTCTTTCTTCTGACTGTTCCCGCTGTCCAGCTTTCTCTTCTGAAGTTCATCTCCAAGGAGATAGAATGTAAGCCCTTCACTCATGTCCATCACTACACGCATCCCCTGATTGTTCTCGGGTGCTCTTCCAGGTAGCTTTCCAGCGTATACTTTCATATTACAGGCATAGCTAGATTTTGCATCACAGGCCCCCCATATTTTGATACCATACTTGGCGGGCTTGTTGGGCATGTACTGTAAACCTTCTGTAGCTCATTTTTGGTTTGTCAAAGAGACTACATGAGAACACTGACAAGAACAAGGGAGAGAAAGTTATCCCTCTACACACAGCTGGGTCTGAATGGCTATTCAGACAATCAAATCAATCAAAATACACATAGCTGGGCAGTCTAAATAGGTATATCAAAGAGACATGTTTATTTTGGATCTGAACAGCCACTTACCCACATTAAAGAATCCGGGTCAAAATGACCCGCAACATCATCTTTGTATACAAGCTCTGTACAGACATGCCACTTGACATCAAAGTGTCCAGATTTTACACACCTGTTCATTACCCTTGATGAGGAAAAGTCACAAAATTTTATGAAGAAAAAGTCAGGATAACCACTACTTTTATGAACACAAAAACGGATATCGGTCAAATTGACCCTAAGCATAATACGAGGGTTAAAGCTTTTCTAGGTCTGCTAAACTTTTATAACTTGCCGAACTTGTCTACTGTGCCGGCTCCATTACACAAGTTACTGAGGAAAGATGACAAACGGAGGTGGGAGGTTGAGCAAGAAGAGGCTTTTAAGCAGGCAAAGAAGTTACTACAAAGCAGTCAAGTGTTGGTTCATTATGATGAACAAAAACTTACTGCTGTCATATGATACCTCACCTTATGGGGTGGGGGCAGTCTTGGCACACAGGCTGGAAGGGGGAGCAGAAAAGCCTGTGGGTTATGCCTCGCGCACACCCACAGCAGCAGAAAAAAACTATTCACAGTTGGATAAAGAGGGCTTAGCAGTCATTTTTGGGGTGCAGCACTTTCACAAATATTTGAGTGGATCGGTTTGCCAGGAAGCGCGGCAATCGTTCTCCCCTGACTGCGATGAGACTTCAGTCCTGCATGAAGTTTCCGTGGTTCAGATGAGCCGCTCCGCACCTCTTCTTCTCTTGATGTGCCAGATGCGCCGGCTGTAATTTCACAATTACAGAGTCACTCACTCACGCCTCTTTAATTTCACAATCAGATTTTGTGGAGTGCCCTGGCACTTCCAGTGAAGTAGAAAGGCTGGTGTAATATTCCTGGAATATGTTTGTGTCCAGCTGTCCCTGGAGCCTGCCTCCCTCCCAAACATTCCTTTAACACGGGGCAGAAATTATGAGCGGACCTCTGATCCTGGGGCGTCCCCTCAAAGCATGGCTACTTCAAGGCTGGCAGGCAGTCTTTTGCCCCCCGAAGTGCAGTTCACTATTCGAAATGCTAAAGTACCCGCAACACTCAAAGTATATAATCCCAAATGAGTGTGGACTGCCGTCTGTTGGGTAAACATCAACTGCTCGTCCAATTCATTCCGGACTATTCCCGGCGCAGTTCTGACACTCCACTGAGGGTTTGGATTTTGCGGCACGACGCTCGCTCTCACTCAGCCGTAATGTGCGATTCCCTCGCCCCTGGAGCTTGACATCCCACATGAGGAGTGACCATCACACCCAGCGTGACAGAGCCACCATCGCGCAGTAGAATGGTGTCTCAGCCGTCGGCAACCGGCTCATAGCGCTTGAGAACATCATCGCACTCCTTATGAGCTCCGTGGACAGGCTCATCCATCGCAGAACCTCTCTCAGTCCACCAGAGATTCAACAGTCCGTCGGCATGGTGCTCTGCTCGCGGCGCCTCCTCCACACACAGCCGCCCGGGGGGAACACCGTATAATAGCCGCGCTGATCATCGCTGCTTCTCTTGGAGAGACCAGTCGGCTGCTCTCACCTCTGCTGTATGCTTTGTATCTAAAAGCATACATCTAAACCAAAGTCTAACTTGTAAAAAAATAAGATTCATTACTTTGGTATCGGGTCCGCTTCTTCTCTGCCTAAAATTAAGGATCATCACCCGCCAAGATCTCTTCCGGTTCCAGTCAGTCCGAACTCCGGCTTAAAAAATGTGTTTTTGTTTGACATCGTCTCATGAGACAGAGCAGTAAAGTAATGGTCTATCTGCCACGTTATCCCTGACGTCAGAACTGTACCTGGGGAAGTTTCTGGAGCTTGGTGGTTTTCCTCAGATTAGCCACAATAGGAAGCATAGGCATCAAATATCACTTTCCCGTCTCTCTACAGATCCCGGTTGCAGCCAAAAGTCAGGAGAGTTTCAATTCTGCCATTAACTTTTCTTATTCCTCAGACTCGCCAGTTTCCAGCAGGGGTCGCCACAGGACCACGAAAGCCACCTCTTCAGAGGATCTCACAGTAGGCGCTGCGTGCCAGACCTGCTCTGTTCTCAGCTCCTTCACGCGATGTCTGATGCGATGTCTGTCTGCGATGTCTGTCTGCGATGTCTGTCTGCAATTCTGTTCTTTGCAGCCCTCCAAACCTCTCAGAGGCAAGCACGACATCGTCATCTACAGAGTCATCTCTTTCTGAGGATGATTGGGCCGGTCCCTCGGGTCTTCATCTTAGGAGAATTGCAGCGTCAGATCAAGGTACACTGCAAGATTGGGGAACCGAATTCCTCTGACGGCTCAACTGACAAAAGCGAGTCTGTTTTTGAAGAACCAGCGGGACTTGAAGTGCCCAGAGGAGTGGGCGCTGAGCACCGACGAGCCTTTCATTCTAGGCCCTCCCGGGAGGCCGGGTCCGCTCCTGTGCTCAGGGCGCCTGTCTTGACAGAGTATCTTCCGAATTGAAAGCGCCTGTCTCCTCACCAGCCCATATGGATCGAAAAAATACACGGTCTTTGACACGCCCTTCAGTTTCACAGTCAACCCCCAGGTTCTGCCACACCATGTGGACCTGAGTGAACTCAGAGTTCCAGCGGTCATGTCTGATGGAGGAGGACCGCAGTTAGAGGGGTGACTGAGAACATGAAATTTTCACTTACAGCAATAGGAATAACACTCTTTCTAGTGTGATCAACACTAAACCTCTACGAATAGGGCGCTTGCTTCCAAGCCATGGGATGAGTTTGACGAGAGCCAGGCACTGCTATGAGGTGGATCTGTAGACTGTGTTCCCAGACTTGGCTGAGTTCCGTGTGGTGGAGTCAGGCAAGTTCCCGCTTGATCTTCACCTGTGCCTCATGGCATCCGCCGGCCGTCGTATCGAAGTTGAGCTCTCTCTCCACCTCCTGCTCAAGAATCATCCCACTTCACTGACGGCCCACTGGCGGTGGTTGGCGAGACTACACACGTGGCGCTACCGCATGTTGTCTGCCCACATCTGGAAGAAATCTGGACTATTCCCGTCGCAGTTCTGACACTCCACTGGCACTCGCACCGCACGTGATCAGGTACAGAGCTTACTGCCAGGTGGAGGGTTTGGATTTGCAGCGCTGTGTTCCCTCTCACTCAGAAGTCATGCCCGATTTGCGATGCGCGATGCCCTCGCCCCTGGAGCTCGACTTCTCCCCTGAGGAGTGACCATCCCACCATCACGCAGTGGAATGGTGTCTACACTATCGGCAACCAGCTCATAGCGCTTGCAGACATCATTGTGGTCTTTATGAGCTCCGTGGACAGGCTCATCCATTCCAGAACCTCTGTCACTCCACCAGAGATTTTGGAGATTCAACAGTCCGTCGGTGTGGTGCTCTGCTCGCGGCGCCTCCTCCACAGACAGCCGCCGCCCGGGTCGAACACCATCGCTGGTTGAAGGGGCGCGGAGAGCCCAGCTGTCTGGATCATAGCCGCACAGATCATCGCTGCTCCTCTTGGAGAGACCAGTCGGCTGCTCTCACCTCTGCTCCCTCCAAAAGTGTACGAAGAAAACTTTGTATCTAAAAGTATGCATCTAAACCAAAGTCTAAGTTGAATAAAATATAAGATGGATTACTTTGGTATCGGGTCTGTTTCCTCTCTGCCCAAAATTACAGTTTCTCACTGGACAAGTTCTCTTCCGGTTCCAGTCAGTGCGAACTCTGGCTTCAAAAATTTGTTTTTGTCAGATCAAAGTACACTGCAAGTTTGGGGGCCCTGCTTCCACTCACAGCTCAACTGACAAAAGCAAGTCTGTTTTTGAAGAACCACCGGAGTTGAAGTGCCCTGAGGAGTGGGCGCTGAGAACGATGACCCTTCTATCCTAGATCCGCTCCGGAGGCCTGGTGCTCTCCTGTGCTCAGGTCGCCTGTCTTGACAGAGTATCTTCCGAATTGAAAGTGCCTGTCTCCTCACCTGCCCATATAGATCAAGAAGATACTCCGTCATTGACACGTCCTTCAGTTTCACAGTCAACCCCGAGATTCTGCGACACCACGTGGACCTGGGTGAACTCATAGAACGCTGGTTCTATGACTGACTTCGCACCTAAATGTCTCTCTTCTTCTACACAGGTCAGCACCTTATCAGTAAAGGCTTTCTGACCTCCTCCACATTCAGACGAGGAGCATGACAGTTTACACAAAATGTGTCCGGTTAGAAAGCTAAAAGCTTAATTGGATCGAGTCCCACCCTTCAGAAAGTCGGACACTCTGTGGATGGCTCTCCCTGGTGGAAAGAAGCGGCAGGCACTGTCCCCTCACAGGTTGTAAAATTGGCTTAGAATTTCCATCATGAAAGCCTATGAGAAAACAGGAATCCCTGGAAACAGCTGTTGCTGCTTTCAAGAGAGTATCTCTTAAAGAAAACTGCCAGGCAGCTTCTTGATCATCAATGTCTACTTTTGCTGACCACTATGTGTCTAATGTGTCTGCATCCTCCTTCCCTCATGTCAATCTGTCTTCAGGAGCAGCCGAACCCTGCGACCAGTAGGCCCTCATTCACAGCACTAGCTTTGGGACACTGGTATCAGCTTCATTTCAGTGCAGTGGAGTGTGCAGCGTCCCAAGATCCACCGTATTCCTACATAACTGTCTATTCATTTGCGAATAAACTCCCTCTTCCTTGCTCAGCTCAGACTAGAACCCTGGCTGTAGCTGCTCAGTAAATTTTTTCTCTATAGGTGTGGAGGATTGTTAATGCCACTTTCTATTTCAGTCATATAGTGGTTAAAAGTGGACAACGCAGTTCCTGCTGATCCACAGTGTAGGGTACACACCATATATGAGGGGTTGTTAACGCCACCTTCTATATCAGCTTACGGTGGCAAAGGCGAGGCCTGCCACCCCGAGTGTAAAATTACACTCTACGTATGAGGGGTTGTTAATGCTACATCTTCGCAACCCATTCATTAATTCATTCAGGCTGGATAGACCCCGGGCGTGGCGGTGGCATAGGAAGTCTCATCGGCCGGTCCCGTATGAGGCCCTGGCCATCCGAGATAGCGACAGGACACTGGGCATACCACCTTCCGTCATACCAAAGCAACATCGCCGGTGACATTGCAGGTGTTTTAGTGCTGTAAAACGTGCATCTCCTTGACGACCGTCTTGCAAAGGAGGCAGCGGTGCAAGTCAGACGTCCGGTATGGGCGGCCATGGTAATTGCCCGTGGTTCTCAGGTCAGGCCACATTGCAAGGCTGGGGGTTAAGCTTTGTGATCAAGATGACCTCATAGGTGTTCCAGAGTCCCGGGAGGTGTTCTGGACTGAGCAACTCTGCCACCTGTGCTCACACATACACTCACACAAGGGTGTGCTGCAACCTGTTCACGTCCTGCAAAAAGTCCTGCAGCAGGGGGCAGAAATTATCAGGGGACCGCCTATCCTGGGGCATCCCCTCAATGCATGGCTACTTCAAGGCTAGCAGGTGGTCCTCTGCCCACCGAGGTAGAGTTAACTATTCGAAATGCAAAATCACCGGTAACACTCAAAGCATATAATGCTAAATGGGTGTGGACTGCTGTCCGTTGGGTAAACATCCACTGCTAGTCCAGTTCATGCAGGGATTTCGAAGACTCAGACCTCCAGACGCATCTGCCCCTATGGGGATCTACAATTGGTATTAAAGTCTCTCTGTGAAGCTCCCTTCGAGCCACTTGGTCAGGCTCCTTTGGAGCTGGTGGCTTAGAGAGCAGCTGTCCTCCTGGTCCTGGCCTCCATCAGGAGAGTTTGGAGAACTATGTGCCAGCTGGGTCCCGCGAGGTTCCTGGAGGTGGTGCATCCTTCGCCATGTGGTCTCCTCTTCTACACGGTCAAGTTCTTGGTCCGTGGGAGAGACCAGCAGGCGAAGCGATGGCTTTGACTCCTGATCTCAACTTTCCTCCCATTTCTGCTACAGTCGGATTATGGTCAAAGATTGATGGAAATAAGGAACGATTGAAATCTCTCACGATAGGTCATAGGTAGGGGACCGGTGGCGGTATATCCATCACCATCATATCATCCGTCAACATAATGTTTTCTGTCGGAAATCCAATTTCTCTCACTCTTATCAAACGTTTTCTACACTGTTCACTCAGTGACCAGAAAAGTCTCAGAACTTGAAAATGTCAAACCATAGCAGAAAGACTCATTCTAATGAATTCAGGACTAAATCTATATTTCTGAACTTTTTTCAGAGTTGTTAACATTTTCATGGTTTGGTTCCGAAACCCATAAAAATGCGTTTTCTGCACGCTGCCACAACTTCTCAGGGAAACTTCAAAAAAATGAAATTTTCACCTCCCACTATAGCAGAAAGGGTCTTACTAATAGTTGCACATCAAATCTAAGCTGTCTGAAGTGTTTTAAAGTTAACAACATTTTTATGTTTGGCGTTTCGAAACCCACCTTATCTCAGGCTGAAAACGCGTTTTCTGCATTTGGCCACAACTTCTCCGCGAAGCTTCAGAACATGAAATTTTTACCTCTCACTATAGCATAAAGGATCTTTCTAGTAGTCAAAGCACAAATCTAAGCTGTCTGACTTGTTTTTCAAAGGTTATCAACATTTTAATGTTTGCCGTTCCAAAACCCACCTTATCTCAGGCTGAAAAAGTGTTTTCTGCATTGTGCCATAACTTCTCAGGGAAGCTTCAGAACATGAAATTTTCACCTCCCACTTAAGCAGAAAGGGTCTTTCTAGTAGTTGCAGAACAAATCTAAGCTGTCTGAGCCGTTTTTAGAGGGTTATCAACAATTTTATTTTTGTCAGTCCAAAACCCACTTTCTCTTTGGACGAAAACAAGTTTTACGGACAGATCACTCACTGCTCAGCGATGCCCCAGAAGATGAAGTTTTCACCTGCCACTATAGCGGAAAAGGTATTTCTACAAGGTGCAGAACTAACTCAACTTGTCTAAAGTGATTTAAGAGAGTTATCAACATTTTTATTTGTGTCGGTCTGTAAACTATCTTTGCTTTGGCTGAAAACGCGTTTTATGCAGTTTACTCACTGCTCAGCGATTCCTGAGAACAAGAAAATTTCTCGTGCAACTATAGGAGAAACACTCTTTCTAGGATAATAAACACTAAACCTACATTCGTGAACTGTATTTCAGGGGGTTATCAACTTTTTTTTTTTTTTTCCTGGACAGAAACTCAGCTTATCTCGGGCTGAAAACGTGTTTTCTGCACTGTTCACTCACTGCTTAGTGATGCCTCAGAACATAAAAGTTTCTCCTGAATTTACAGCAGAAGCGGTCTTTCTAGCAGCTGCAGAACTAATTCAACATGTCTGACGTGATTTCAGAGTGATAACAACATTTTTATGTTTGTCGATTCTGAAAACCACTGTCACTCGCGCTGAAAACGCGATTTCTGCACTGTTCACTCACTGCTCATCGATGCCTTAGAACATGAAAATTTCTCCTGCAAGTAAAGGAAGAACACTCTTTGTAGTATAATAAACATTAGACCTACCTTTAGGAAATGTATTTCAGGAGGTTATCAGCTGCTTCTTTTTTTCCTGTTTAGAAACCGAGTTTCTCTTCGGCTGAAAACTAGTTTTCTGCACTGTTCACTCACTGATCAGAATAGTTTCGGATCCTGAAAATATTACCTGCAACTATAGGAAAAATAGTCTTTCGAATATATTCAAGACCAAACCTACATTTCTGAACTGTTTTTGCAGGGTTATCAACAAATTTTTTTTCGTCTGTCCAAAACCCACTTTGTCTTAGGCCAAACACACTTTTTATACACTGCTCACTCACTGCTCAGAGATTCCACAGAAGATGAAAATTTCACCTGCCACAATAGCAGAAAAGGTCTTTCTCGTAGGTGCAGAAATAATTCAACGTCTCTGAAGTGGCTTCAGAGAGTTAACATTTTTATGTTGGTCTGAAAACCACAGTGCCTCGGGCTGAATACGCGTTTTATTATGGACAGAATACCCTCTGAACATTAAATTATCATCTACAATTATAGGAAAACACTCTCTAGTATATACAGCACTCAATCTACCTTTCTGAACTGTATTCCAGCGCGTTAGCGACGATTTGATTAATTATTATTATTTTTTATTTTTTTTCTGGTATGAAAACCACAATCACTCAGGCTGAAAACGCGTTTTCTGCACTGTTCACTCACTGCTCAGTGATGCCTCACAACATGAAAATTTCACCAGCAACTATAGGAAAAGCACTCTTTCTAGTATATTCAACACTAAACATACATTTCAGATTTTTTTTTTTTTTGACTTTTTCTCAGCGATGCCTCAGAACATGAAAATTTCACCTATACTATAGCAGAATCTGCTAAAGTCTTTCTAGTAGCTGCAGAACTAATTCAACCTCTCTGAAGTGGTTTCAATGTGTCATCAACATTTTAATGTTTGTTGGTCTGAAAACCACAGTCCTTCGGTAGAAAACGCGTTTTCTGCACTGTTCACTGACTGATCAGAACAGCCTCAGAACAATGAAAATATCAAGTGTAAATATAGCAAAAAGACTATTTCTAGTATATTCAGCACTAAATAAAACTTTCTGAACTGTTTTCAAAGCGACAATTTTATATTTTATTTTATGCGTTCACTGCTGGTCACACAGTGCTTTGGCGTGACTGAGAACATGAAAATTTCAACTGCAACAATAGGAAAAACACTCTTTCTCGTATATTCAGCACTAAATGTACCTTTCTGAACTGTTTATCAGGGGGTTATCAACTTCTTTTTTCCTGGTCAAAAACCGAGCGTCTCTCAGCCTGAAAACGTGTTTTATGCCCTGTTCACTCACTGCTCAGGGATGCCTCAGAACATGAACATTTCACCTGCCAATATAGTAGCAGGAGTGTTTTTAGTAAGTGCCGAACTAATTCAACTTGTTTGAAGTGGTTTCAGAGAGGTAACAACATTTTCATGTCTATCTGTCTCAAAACCACAGTCCCTCGGGCTGAAAACGCGTTTTCTGCAGTGTTCACTCACTGCTCAGCGAAGGCCACAGAACATGACAATTTTACCTGCCAATATCAGCAGAAAAGGTGTTTTTAGAGGGTGCAGAACTAATTCAACCTGTCTAAGGTGGTTTCAGAGAGTTATCAAGATTTTTATTTTTGTCGGTCTGAAAACCACCTTTTCTTGAGCTGAATACGCGTTTTCTGCTCTCTTCACTCACTGCTCAGGCATTACTCACAACATGAAAATTTCACCTGCAACGATAGGATAAACACTCTTTCTCATATATTCAACATTAAACCTACATTTCTGAACGGTATTTCAGGTGGTTAACTTTTTTTTTCTGGTCTGAATACCAGCTTTTGACGGGCTGAAAAGGCGTTTTCTGCACTGTTCACTGACTGAATGGAAAAGCTTCTGAACATGAAAATATCACATACAACTATAGGAAAAACAGCCTTTCCAGTGTGACGCCCACTTATGTGTGGTCACAGAGTGTGTGTTAGATGTCATTTAATTGTTCAGCATGGAGTTGATTAACCGGCAGGTATATGATTAGGTCAGTAGAGGGCAGGATAGGACAGAGGTTGGGCATTGAAGATGCGTGGGTAAATAGGAAGTGACATTTTTTCATTACTTTTCTCACCATCGAAAAATGTGGAAGCCTCACGTGAATCTGTCCACATTTTGTTTCAGGTTAGTTGATTATATGGTTGTCATATCAGAATATAGTTTTTTGTGATTGCATTGTACAGTAGTTTTGTCGACCAAAGTGGCTTCAGGAGAGTGCAAGGACCGTGTTTTGTTCCATGAAAGCGAATAATTACATTGCACTGAGGTCCTGGTTCAACCGTTCAAACGAGAAAATCGAATGTATCATCTATATAAATACTCATCACATCTGTGACACTGAGTTTCAAACAAGATAAATATGATTTTACTGGATGTAAGGCAGTAAAATGATTATTTTGCAAAATGTTTAAAAGAGTAATTTACAATCATAAGAATCAAGTGTTTACATTGTACAAAAACTTTATCATTTAAATGTAAAATCAGAGCGAAATACATGTCATGTTCTACTTTTATTTGAATTGTTTGATAAAAACAGATGGAAATGTGAAGTGCAAACGTCATTGACATGATTCAGAACGACAGCTTGTTAAGCAGATGTGATCTGCAGCAGCAGGGTCATTAGCACGTCTTGTTTACTTCTCACTCGGTCTACAGCAGCATTTCCTGCCTATAGGACTGTGGATTTCCTGTCAGCAGACCCCACGCCCAACACAAATGAAGCTCCATCCATCAACATGTAGAAACGCCGGAGGGAAAAAAGTGCGGATGAAAACTGCTCCCACAAACTACTGCTTCATGTTTTCCATTGCCAATATGCAAACGTCACTGTGATGCAAGCTTGGTCGGCTGCGTCAGGGGCCTCATCACCGGGGGCCCAAAAACGCAGTTTATCTCCATGCTGCCTCCCAAGTCATCAGACTAGAGACGCTTAAAAGGGCCAATATGCAGCAGCCGGTAAATGATGTGTTTCATGGGTGGTTTTTGAAGAGTTGATTAACCGGCAGGTATATAATTCGGTCAGTAGAGGGAAGGGTAGGACAGAGGTTGGGCATTGAAGATGTGTGGGTAAATAGGAGGTGACACTTTTTTTCATTGCTTTTCTCACCATCGACAAAAGCCTCGTATGACTCTGTCCACATTCTGTTTCAGGTTAGTCAAATCCATTTTTTTATAATGTTTGTTCCACTTGGGATTGACTGATTCTGAGTCTGAGTGTGAGGATGGTGATTCAGTTTTTAAGTATACTGTTTTTCCTTCGTACGTTGAGTTCGCTCTGTGTAGATGTGGCGCTTGTAAGCTAATACTGACAACCGACGTTGACATGGCACGGGTGATTGAGTTGTGTGGAGTTCAGTTTGCTTGTGGTGAATAACGGTGTTTGGTAAAAAGTAAGGTTTTATTATTTCTCAACACTAGCCAAAAGGTTTAATGGCAGAATTATACATTCAGATGAAAAGCAATTATGCATGTGGTTCATGATGTCTGACAGTTGTTGTATGACAAAGTGAGATGTTTGTGAGTGATGTTTCAGAAAGACATTTAATTGTGGTGTGGGTTACCACAATAAAAAAACATAATCCCTTGGATTACTTTTCTCACCATCGACAAATGTGGAAGCCGTGTGTGACTGTCCGCATTTTGTTTCAGACGGCATTCTACTGACCACATTAAGACACCACTTTTTAACTGTGGACAAGGTCACAGTATTCAGACCTGTTACAGATGCATAGTTTTAGATAGAAGTTTTCTTCCTACGCTTTTAGATGGAGCAGAGGTGAGAGCAGTCGACTGGTCTCTCCAAGATGAGCAGCAATGATCAGCACGGCTATGATTTGGACAGCTGGGATAACCCCGCCCCTTCGACAAGCGACGGCGTTCCCCCCCCCCGGGGCAGCGGCTGTGTGAGGAGGAGGCGCCACGAGCGGAGAACCACGCCGACGGACTGTTGAAACTCAAAATCTCTGTAGAGTGAGAAAGGATCTGTGATGGATGAGCCGGTCCACGGAGCACAAAAAGAGCGCAATGATGTTCTCAAGCGCTGTGAGCTGGTTGCCGACGGCGTAAACACCATTCCACTGCGCAATGGAGACTCTGTCAGCGGTGGGTGGGATGGTCACCCCTCAGGGGGGAGGTCGAGCTCCCGGGGCGAACGCATCAGGCATGGCGCATGACGGCTGAGTGAGCGGGAACGGTGAGCCGCCAATCCAAACCCTCCACCAGGCAGTAAGCTCCGTACCTGACCAAGTGCGGTCCTAGTGGGAGTGGAGTGTAAGGACCGTGCCGGGAATAGTCCGGATTTCTTCCAGTTGTGGGCAGACAACATGCGGTCCTGCCCTTGGTGTAGTCTCGCCATCCAACGCCAGCTGGCCGTTAGTGAAGTGGTATGATTCTTGAGCTGCCGGTGGAGAGAGAGCTCAACTTTGATACGACGGAGGCGGATGACATGAGGCGCAGGAGAAGATCAAGCGGGAACGTGCTTGATTCCACCACACGGAACTCATCCAACTCTGGGAAGTCTCCAGACGCACCTCATAGAAGCGCCTGGCTCTCGTCAAACTCATCCCATGGCTTGGAAGCAGGAAATGTGGATGGAATGAAAACGGTTTGGCTGCTTGTAGCCCAGTCGCAGCGCCCTATTCGTAGAGGTTTAGTGTTGAATATACGAGAAAGTTTTTTTTTCCTATAGTTGCAGGTGAAACGTTCATGTTCTGAGGCATCGCTGAGCAGTGAGTGAACAGTGCAGAAAACGCGTTTTCAGCCCGAGGGATTGTGTTTTTTTGTCCGACAAACATAAAAATGTTGATAACTCTGTGAAACTACTTCAGACAGGTTGAATTCGTCCTCAGCTACGACAAAGACGCCTTCTGCTATAGTTGCAGGTGATGTTTTCATGTTCTGAGGCTTTTCTGATCAGTGAGTGACCAGTACAGAATATGCATTTTTAGCCTGAGAGAAGCTGGGTTTTGGACTGTCAAAAATACAATAGTTGATAACCCTCTAAAAACAGTTCAGAAATGTAGGTTTAGTGTTGAATATGCTAGAGAGAGTGTTTTCCCTATAGTTGCAGGAGAAAAAACGTTTTGCCTGTAGTTGCAGGTGATATTTTCATCTTCTGAGTCCCACCTAAGCAGAGCAGAAAACACGTATTCAGCCCACGAAAAGGTGGTTTTCAGACCAACAAGGATTAAAATGTTGATTACTTTCTGAAACCACACAGAGAGGTTTAATTAGTTCTGCTGCTACAAGAAATAACGCTTCTGCTATACAGTCAGGTGAAATTTTCATGTTCTGAGGCATCGCTGAGCAGTGACTGAACTGTGCAGAAAACGCGTTTTCAGCCCGAGAGAGGCTTGGTTTCTGACGAGGAAAAAAAAATATTGTTGATTACACCATGAAAATAGTCCAGAAACGTGGATTCAGTGCCGAATATACTCGAAAGAGCCTTTTTCCAACAGTCGCAGCTGATATTTTCATGTTCTGGCACTATTCTGAGCAGTGAATGAACAGTGCAGAAAACGGGTTTTCACCTGAGTGAGGATGGTTTTCAGAATCGACAAACATAAAAATGTCATCACTCTGCAACCACTTCAGAAATGTTGAATTAGTTCAGCACCTGCTAGTATGACCACTCTAGCTATAGTGCCAGGTGAAATTTTAATGTTCTGAGACAGCCCTGAGCAGAGAGTAAACAGTGCATAAAACGCGTTTTCAGCCCGTGGGACCTGTACCTTTCAGACCAACAAACATAAAAATGTTGATAACTCTCTGAAACCACTTCGGAGACATTGAATTTGTTCTGCAGCTACGAGACAGACCCCTTCTGCTAAGCTGGTGTGCGCTCATGACTCCTGTTTGGACTCTGGCTAGAATCAAAAAGGAGTCCAAGTACGTCAGAATCCGCAGACCCTGTCTCCTTAGTGGTTTGAGCCACTCCTCCACGCACTTGGCAAAAAAACGAGGCACTCGACACTAGAGACCGTGTTGTGGAAGTAGGCCTCTGCAAGATCTATGGAGGTCATCCACTCTCACACTCTGACACACTCCAGGAGTCTCCTGGTAGTCCGGAACCGCTGTCTGGTCATGAATTGGTTGAGGAGACTGAGATCCAGAACAGGTGTCCACTCTCCTGTCTTCTTGGGTTCCAGAAAGTACCCGGAGTAAAACCCAGTGTAGGAGGATCGCTTAGGAACTAACTCGATTATTCCCATTGTCAGGAGAGCGCGGTCCTCCTCCATCAGACATGACAGCTGGTTCTCTGAGTTCATTCAGGTCCATGTGGTGACGCAGAACCTGGGGGTTGACTGTGAAACTGAAGGACGTGTCAATGACCGTGTATTTTCTCGATCCATATGGGCAGGTGAGGAGACAGGCGCTTTCAGTTCGGAAGATATTCTGTCAAGACACGTGCCCAGAGCACAAGAACAGACCCGGCCTCCGGGGCGGGTCTAGGACGAAAGGGTCGTCGGTGCACAGCGCCCTCTCCTCTGGGGACTTCAAGTCCCGCTGGTTCTTCAAAAACAGACTCGCTTTTGTCAGCTGAGCCGTCAGAGGAATTCAGTTCCCCAAACTTGCAGTGTACCTTGATCTGACACTGCAATTCTCCTAAGATGTACACCCGAGGGACTGGCCCAATCATCCTCAGAAAGAGATGACTCTGTAGATGACGATGTCCTACCTGCCTCTGAGAGGTTTGCAGGGCTGCAGAGAACAGAATCACAGACACACATCCTATCAGACGTTGCACGAGGGAGCTGAGAACCGAGCATGTCTGGCACGCTGCGCCTACTCAGTGTTCCTCTGAAGTGGTGACTTTCGCGGCCCTGTGGCGACCCCTGCTAAAAACTGGCGAGTCTGAGGAATAAGAAGAGTTAATGGCAGAATTGAAACTCCCCTGACTTTTGGCTGGTACCAGGATCTTTTGAGAGACGGGAAAGAGTTATTTGATGTCTGTGCTTCATATTGTGGCGAATCTGAGGAAAAACATAACGTCTTGGCTCCAGAAACTTCCCCAGGGACAGTTCTGGCGTCAGGTATAAGGAGGCAGAGAGCCTGTTACTATACTGCTCGGTCTCCTGAGACGATGTCAAACAAAAACTAATTTTTGAAGCCGGAGTTCGGACTGACTGGAGCCGGAAGAGAATTTGGCGAGTGAGAAACCTTTATTTTGGGCAGAGAAGAAACAGACCCGATACCAAAGTAATGCATCTTTTTTTCCAAGTTCGACTTTGGTTTAGATGCATACTTTTAGATACAAAGTTCTTCCTATGCTTTTGGAGGGAGCAGAGGTGAGAGCAGCCGACTGGTCTCTCCAAGAGGAGCGGCGATGATCAGCGCGGCTATTATACGGCTGTTCCCCAAAGCCGGCGGCTGTGTGTGGAGGAGGCCCCGCGAGCAGAGCACCACGGCGGCGGACTGTTATGTCTCCAAAATCTCTGGTGGACTCCATGGAGCTCTTAAAGAGCGCGATGATGTTCTCAAGCGCTATGAGCCGTTTGACGACAGCATAGACACAATTCTACTGAGCGATGGTGGCTCTGTCAGCGCCGGGTGGGATGGTCACTCCTCATGGGGGAGGTCAAGTTCCAGGGGCGAGGGCATCGCGCATTACGGCTGATTGAGAGGGAACGCTGCGCTGCAAATCCAAGCCCTCCACCTATTAAGCTCCGTACCTGAACACGTGCGGTCCTTCTGTGGAGTGTCAGAACTGCGCCGGGAATAGTCCGGATTGAATTGGACTAGAAGCGGATGTTTACCTAACAGACGGCAGTTCACATCCATTTGGCATTATATGCTTTGAGTGTTGCGGGTGCTTTAGCATTTCGAATAGTGAACTGCACAGAGGACTGCCTGCTAGCCTTGAAGTAGTCATGCCCCAGGATCAGAGTTCTTAATAGAGTAGTTTCTGCCCCGTGTTACAGGACTGTTTGGGAGGCAGGCAGGCTCCAGGGACAGCTGGACACAAACATATTCCAGGGATATTACACCAGCCTTTCTACTTCACTGGAAGTGCCAGGGCACTCCGCAAAATGTGATTGTGAAATTACAGAGGCGTGAGTGACTGACTCTGTCATTGTGAAATTACAGCCGGAGCCGGCGCATCTGCCACAACAAGAGAAGAAGCTTGAGACTTGAAGAGGTGCGGAGCGGCTCATCTGGACCACGGAAACTTCAGGCAGGACTGAGGTCTCGTCGCAGTCACGGGAGAGACTTGTCTCATCACCACAGCAGTGGATTTAACCGCAGGAGACTCGGCGCTTGTGGAGCTCCGTACGTGGACATCGGGACTTCGGCAGCTTCCCCCGGGGCAGTCGGCTGACCGGAGGAAATTTCTGTTTGTGCGGAAATTTGTTTTAAATAAAAGCATTGCTTGGAGCATAGTATTTGCGTTTTTTTTTTTTTTTTTTTTTTTTTTTTTATTATTATTATTATTCATATTGAATTCGCTCCTTCCAGTGCCTCGGCCTCGAGCGCTCCACTGGGCCTGGTAGCCTGGGGCCCTGTCCGTGAACCTGGCGACACTGCACAATGATGGTCCGGACATTTGATTCGTTCTCCCAAGTGGGTTGAAGAGACACGCCCTGTGGTAGCCAAAGCTGAAAGGAATACACACAGGATGTATCAACACAGCAGGTTTTATGCACGGTTCCAACTTCCAACAAACCGGATGGTGACACGGCAACATAACAAGAGCGCCCCCAAGTTGTGACCCCAAATAATCCCATGACACGTCATAACATCTCGTCTCCCTCAAAATGTTCACGTCTTCCAACTTCACTCCCAAAACTCTTGTCCCCAAATAAGTCTAAAACTTAAGTCTAAAATAAAATAATAAAATAGTCATAAAATAGTGTGGAACTTAAACGACGAAACCAAAACAAAACAAAACAAAAACATGCCTATTTATGCTAAAGAATAAGAAAATAGCAACCAACTTGGCCTAAAGGCCTTTTATCTATTGATCAGCACCTACAAGTCTGAGGCCATGGTTCTTCACCGGAATAAGGTGGTTTGCTCTCTCCAGGTCGGTGGAGAGTTCTTGCCCCAAGTGGCGGAGTTTAAGTATCTCAGGGTCTTGTTCTCGAGTGAGGGAAAAGGGGAGCGTGAGATTGATAGACGGGTTGGTGCAGCTGCAGCAGTGATGCGGTCGCTGTATCGGACCGTCGTGGTGAAGAGGGAGCTCAGTCACAAGACGAAGCTCTCGATTTACCCATCTACGTTCCCACCCTCACCTATGGTCACGAGCTTTGGGTAATGACCGAATGGATGAGATCGCGGATACAAGCGGCTGAGATGAGTTTCCTCCGCAGGGTGGCTGGGCGCACCCTTCGAGATAGGGTGAGGAGTTCGGTCATCCGGGAGGAGCTCGGGGTGGAGCCGCTGCTCCTCCACATCGAGAGGAACCAGTTGAGGTGGCTCGGGCATCTGATCCGGATGCCCCCTGGACGCCTCCCTGGGGAGGTGTTCCGTGCATGTCCTACCGGGAGGAGACCCCGGGGAAGACCCAGGACTCGCTGGAGAGATTATGTCTCCGGTCTGGCCTGGGAACGCCTCGGGATCCCCAGGGATGAGCTGGAGGAGGTTTGTGCGGACCGGGAAGTTTGGGCTTCCGTGCTCCGAATAGTGCCTCCGCGACCCGACCCCGGATAAGCGGTAGAAGAAGGTGAAGGTGAAGGTAAGGTGACGTTACAGAAATCGTCAGGAAGGACATAACGAATAAAGTGCTGGTGTCTGAAGTCGTGAGGCTCCTAAAACTACAAGGACCTGGTGGTAACAGACGTCGTGGACTGACCTGACTGAAGTTCAACCACAGTAAGGTCCATTTGGAGCCTGAATTTTTAAAAGCACCGTGGGTGATTGTGTTTTGAGGTTGCTGTTTTGTTTATTAATTATTTTAAATTATTATTTTATTGTTATTATTATTAAATTGTGGCCAACCATGATGGTTTTCCTTCTGGTTCTGACCCTGAATCCACCCACAACCAGGACACTACACCACACCTCATTGACCAGAGTGCTTCACCGACACGCATGTTTCTGTCTGGCTTGTTTGACGGCATGTCTGAGGAGGATGTAGAGCTGGTCTATGATCCGGGTATAAATGAAAACATGGAGTCCATTTTTTTTTTCGCTGAGAGAGAGGATAATCGTATTTTAAATATTGTTCCTGCATCATCTCGGGAAGGTAGGGCTGATACCTCTTTAGACAATGGCGATTGGTAAGAAAGGTTTGTTGATAATCAACAGACGGCTGATTCAGGGACACCAGCTCTTGACCCTCTGATAGATGTGTCTGGCTCCAGCTGTAGCGATGACAATGTTGATGATGACGGTGATTCGGTTCAGGAAGGATGCTGTGTAAGAGGTACCGGTATTGAATCAGAAGTCATAGAGCCTCTTAACACCGATAGGATGAGAAGGGTGCTAACACGTCCTGCTGTACCCGACACTCCTGATTTAGCAACTTTCTACAGAGGTTTGATGCAACAGGTCAGAGAGTTGGCAGATGAAACGCAGAGACTAGCACATCGAGAGGATGTGGTTCAGCTTGAAGTGGTTGGTGAAGATGTTCAAGAACATGTTAATATTGTGGTTGAAGGTGACGGGGAAAATATCTACCCTGCTTTTGAGGCCCTCCTGAGCAACACCATGCAATCTGACAGAGTCATAGTTATGGGTAAGATAATTGAATTAACGGTCCAAATTGTGCATAACCCTCGAGGTGGCGCTAAACGCAAACTCAAGAAGACACTGCATGCCAAAATTATTGGTAAAAAATGATGACATCTCTACAGTCTCTAGTTGGTAGTGATGGAACTGGTCAGCTTTGCTTTGCAATCAGCCTTTCTTGTCTCCTTAATCCTAACCGTACGTATCAAGATTGTGTTGAGTTGGGGAGGGAATTACAAAACAAAGCTGGTTTAGATTCTCAAACACCTATCACATTCACAGATATACCCCTGTTTGAATGGATAGTGAGGCGTAAAATTGTTGTGTTTCATAAAACAACAGCAAACCAACCATTAGCGCATTATGCCACAGGTTTTGCTGATGGTTCGGATCCTTCATACTTGTTTCTACTTCAGGGACACTATTGCGGGGTAAAAAACCCAAAGGGTTTTTTAGGAAAACGTCACTTTTGCGTCAGCTGTCATAAGGGGTATGAAGATAAATCACAACACATCTGCAAAGGTCACCGTAGCGTTTGTCACAATCCTGTTTGCCCTACAGAGGTCCCAAAGCCTGTAACTTGTGGCGATGGTTGCCGGGTTTGTAGAACACCTTCCTGCATTGTGAGACACAAAGAGATTGGCGCTAATGGGAGCAGTCTCTGCCAGATATACAAAAAATGTGAAAAATGCGGAAGGTGCCGGTATATCCCATTAAAACAGGGTAAACCTAACAGTTGTTGCGGTGTGCTTAAATGTAAAATCTGCAATGTAGAATTATCATCGACAAACGAGGTCCACCAGTGCTACATTCAGCCCATTGCCAGGAAGACTGAGCATCCTGATCTGTTTTGTTGTGATTTTGAAACGTTTACAGACGACCAAGGTAGACATGTCCCTTCTTTAGTGTGTGTAAAGACGCAGAGAGGTGAAGAATAGATGTTTAATGGTCTCGAATGTGTTCGAGCGTTTCTTTTATATTTCAGAAAGAATTGGTTTAGAGTTGTGTTTTTGTTGCACATAATGCCAGGGGCTTTGACAGCGTCATTGTCTTGAGAGGTATGCTTGACGAAGGGTTAATATGTAAGAGGATAATCATGACCGGTAGTAAGATATTTGTCTTGAGGATCCTCACTACAAGCTAAAATTTATCGACTCTCTCTCATTCCTAGCCATGCGACTCAGCTTCATGCATAAAGCTCTAGGTTTCACCGAGCAGTGCAAGGGTTTTTTTTCCACACAAGTTGAGCTTGAAAGATCGTCTGCATTACATAGGGGTGTATCCTCCTCCATCAGACTACGGCTTCGAGGGCATGTCAGACCCTGAACAGAAAGATTTTTAAAGCTGGTATGATACTGTGCGTGATGATTCTTTCAATTTCAGGAGTGAAGCTATTCACTATTGTAAAAATGATGTTGACATTCTGGCCAGAGGGTGTGTGATATTTAGAGAGGAGTTTTTTAAAGAAACAGGTGTTGCACTCTCGTCCATAACAATCACCTCTGTGTGTATGGCTGTTTTCAGGACCAACTTTTTAAAACCAGACACATTAGCAATACCATGTCCCAACAATTATGTAATAAAAGGTAACAAGAGGTTCTCACATGCTTCCATCCATTGGTAGCTATGGGAATCACACAGACAGGGCATTTTGATACAACATGCCTTGAACCGTGGGGAGATGGTGTTTGGCCAGTATTTTGTTGACGGTTATGCTAAAGTTGACGGTGTTAAGCAGGTCTGGGAGTTTTATGGATGTTTCTCCCACGGTTGTCCTTCATGTGTCGACCCACATGCAGTCTGTCTGTTAAGAGGTAGACCATATGGTGAATTCTACTCTGCTACGATGGAGAGAGAGCAGGCGTTAAAGTCTGATCATGAGGTGCATCTTATTACCATCTGGGAACACGAATGGCGTTCACTTCGACAATCGTGTGATAATCTCAGAGATTTTCTCTTAGATTTTGACACCCCTGAGCCTCTCAACCCTCGTAATGCCCTCTACGGCGGTAGAACCAGCGCTTTAAAGCTGCGTTACACGGCCAACCTGGTGAAAAAGTTGATTACGCTGATGTCACCTCTGTATCCTTACGTCAACAGCACGTGTTCCTAGGTCACCCCCGAAAAATTCACAAGGACTTTGGGGATCCCAGACAGTACTTTGGTCTTATCAAGGCGGTTGTCTATCCTCCTCGGGTTTTATATTACCCGTTTTACCCTACAGAGGACCAGGCGGTAAATTACACTTCACGTTATGCAGTATCTGTTCAAGTCGTATTGTCCAAGACAGTGGCTGTACGCATAATGATGATGAGCGTGCTTCGACAGGGGTCTGGGTCACGGTTGAGTTCAACAAGGCTCTGGACAAGGGATACAAGGTGGCCAAGATTATCGAAGTATGGCATTTTGATAGATCTAGCGATTGTATTTTCACAGGTTACATTCGTACATTCCTGAAGGGCAAGCAGGAGGCTTCTGGTTACCCTGCTGAGGCCGTTGATCAGGAAAGCCACGACAAATACATTTAGGATTATCAAGCACATCGGGGGATTTTGCTTTGTGCTGATAAGATTTGTCACAACCCTGCAAAGAGACAGGTGGCTAAGGCTTTGGTTAATAGCCTTTGAGGCAAGTTCTGTCAGAAAGAGAACATGTCTCAGGTTTCTGTAGTGTCAGACCCCAACGAGTTTTTCAGTTTCTTGCTTTCAGGGAAATACGAGGTCAGCTACTTTAACATGCTGGATGAGAAAAAAGTTGTGATCCAGTGGCGTTACAAGGGTCTCTACCCTCCTGGTAAAAGCACCAATGTTTTTATGGGAGCTTTTACTTGCAGAAGGATGTTCTCTATGTTGACACAGACAGCTTGATATATGTGGTGAAAGACAGCAAGACGCCTTTAAAATTAGGTAACTATCTCAGTGATCTGACTGATGAACTCGACGGGGATAGCATCGAGGACTTCGCTTCGGCGAGTCCTAAGACATATGGTTATAGGACCAAAGGACAGAAGAAGGTTGTGATGAAAGTTAAAGGTATCATGCAAACAAAAGAGTCTTTTCAGCAGATAAACTTTGACTCCGTCAGAGATCGTGTAGAGGGCTATTTACAGAATTCACCTGATGGGGTGCTTGAGACCCATCAACACAATATTGTGAGGGATAAAAAGAACATCACTTTAAAAAACAGATCAGTTCCTACAAAACTCGATAAGAGACATGTGCGATAAGAGACGATTTTTTTTGTACGGCACAACCAAACCTTTTGGGTTCTGAGTTTTGAGTGGATGACTGGGTCATTATGGAAGAAATTCATTTTGATCCGCGCTTGAAAACATCATTTTCATGTCTAGTGGTGGGACCATCAGGGTTAGGAAAGACCCATGTATACTTGTGATGGATGATGTCAATTGTAAATAAAGATTGTATGTATGTATACGTCTTTTGAACCTATGTACAGTGAATTGCAAAAGATGAATAAAAATATCAAATTCATTGAAGGTTTACCTAAATCTTTTGAAAATGAAGATGTATTTCCTTCTGATAGAAAACATTTGACAGACATCATAAAAATATGAGTGTTATAATGGTGACGCAAAACTTATTTCATCGTAGTAAATATAGTTGTATCCTCGCAATAAAACGCAGATAAAAGTTCTTGCTCAACAAGTTTACCCGTCTCAAAGAGTTTTCTTTCAAGAAAGCTTTGAAGATGCTACAGCTGGCGCTCACGGGTACTTAATTGTTGATCTAACACCCTCATGTCCAGAACGCTACAGACTAAGGACTGGGATACTTCCTCATCAACGTCACACTGTGTCCATACCAAAAACGTCTGCTTAAGTCATGTCAGCACATATAAAAAGAAACGCAGGTTTACTTAAGGAACTATACCATGCTCCTTAAATGAAACGTAAAGACATTTTGATGCATAGTTCTCGGGACTTTATTCAAGCTCTCGATGAGATCGCCCTGAACGTTTCAGGGGAATGTACTGTTGTCGCAGGCTCAGTTAAAAAAAACTGAAAAAACAGAAGAAAAACATCTGTCACGGGTCAAGGACGTGGAGCGGGACCCAAGCGCAGTGGTGAAAGTCACAAAAGGCAGGACCGAGTCAAAAACAATATTTTAATAATTAAACAACAAAATCACGACAGAAAGCGTCACCGAACCGGGAGACACAAGATAAAGTCTAAATGTCCAAAACAGAGTAACCAAACGAGCCGAAGTCCATATACAAGAATAAGAGACCAAACAGAAAGCGTCACCAAACTGGGAGAATCAAACCAACTTAAATTTGGGAACGGAGAGACGAAAGTACAATGAACAGAGATAGAGACAAAAGAAACCAGGAAAGGCGGAAACAGGAAGAAACCGAACACTAACTCAGGCACCAGGGTTTAAGACAAAGAAATCCAAAATAAGCTAACTAGCGCACAGAACAAGAGAACGAACAAGGAGAGCCAAGAGAACGAGGATGTACCACAGGGAACAAAGGAGAGCGTCACAGAAACTAGAGAAGAAATCACAGGGAACAAAGGACTCCATCTGCAGGAACTAGAGGAGTCGATCACAGGGAATAATAGGGGACGATCTGGCACACGGTGCTGGAGTCCAGGTGCTCTAATACTCAGGTGATCTGGGGTTGATTGGCTCCAGCCATGTGCCACACAAACAGGAAGAACGGAGGAAGAAAACAAAACAAGACTCGCATGACAAAATAAAAGCGGAATCATGAGAACATCAGACTCTTGGCTAATAAAAAGGCGTGCGTGAAGCGTAGATGAAGGATTCTTATAAAGCAATCGGGAGGATTCCTGTTGCTGTTGCTAGCGGCTGCCGTTCCAATCATTGGAAATCTAATAGGAGGACTTGTAAAGAAGTAAAACACGATGAAGACTGTCCAGAAAATGTATCTGGTCTCTCCTCAGCAAATTAACCAGTTATCAAGTCCAACCTCCGACATCTGTGAAACTGCCAAAGATGAATTGAATGAGAAGATGAGGACCATTCTGAATGATTCTCAGTTAAACTCGTATGAGAAGATTAAAAAGTATGATGCTCTATTGCAGAGATATTTAACCTTTACAAAACAGGATCAGAGAGACCAAAGGAGAGTAACTCTGACTTTACAACGAGACAGAGTCAGCGATCACCCCCACGACTCTGACAGTCGTGTCGAAAGTGTTCTAAAAACACCCTTTGTAACAGATGACTTGGGTCAGGATATTCTAAATATCCTTCCGTCAAAAGCTCGAAGAAATGCTGAATACATTATCCAGAGGATATCCAAAAATGGTGATGGTTGGAATATGAATGGCAAATTTATGTATGAAGGAAATGCTGTAAAAGGCTCTCATGTGATTGATATATTCAAGTACCTTTCCCTACCGCATAATAAAAGAAGTTCTCCATTACCTGCGGGATGGTCCTAGTTTCTCGTCACATTATTAAAGCTAAACATCCCTCTCACACTGCTGTCCAATCCTGAAGCTAGGGCTCAATATCAGAGACTTAAATCGAATTCTATCTTGCGAAAGAAAAGTATAGCTGAAAGCTGGTCTCCTGATTACAGATTTTTTTTAACACACGAACAAACAAAATAGGATTAGTCACAATAGTCTTTAAAATACTGAAGAGAACAGAGTATGTTGTTTCCACGGACAGTGCGCACATCTTTTTAGACATTGTTGATGTCCTTTCACAAAGTTGTATACCATGAGGTCATATTTTAAGGTATCGTCACTGTATAGACTTAATACTTCTTGGATACACAGCCCTCTAGCACGATGATGGAGGTAGAAGATGCAATGATGACTGTGATTGCAAACTCCAATAGTTTGCTACCTCTATTGTTGTGAACGACGTTAGTTTCTGACTTGTTCCTCCTTTGCCCCGAATGTTTCCATTTTCATCGTTCTCACCAGTACATCCGTACGAATATATTTTCCCCGAGCTTCTCCTGGACGGGAATCAAAAAAACATAAAAAACTAACTGAAGCTTGTGCCGTGGAACTTGATCCTCCTTTATTGAAAGTAATGGTCTCAGGAACATCCAAAAATCCAAACTTAACGGTCAAAACCTATATGTCCATGTTGTTCTTAACAACCCAACACAAATCAACCACGAGCTTACCTTGCGCATCCGCCGTTTTTTTCAAAAGACAAAAGTGGCCTTCAAATTAAAACCCACATATATTTATGTAAAGCACTAAACCACAAAACGACTACCTAACAGTGTAAACAATATCAAGTGAAACTTACTTTGGCACTTACAATGACCACATACAAACGATAGAGGGTTCTGTAGTAGACCATTTTTGTACTTGATGTTGCCTGAATGTTTCTTGAGAAACTTTAAAATACTTTCAGGGTAATGTGCAAAGTAGGGCCCCATTCCAAATGAGTCAAAGAAAGTTGTTCTACCGTCTTCTTCGAGAGTTAAACTCTGCCAGTGCTCTCCTGGTTTATGTGCCGGATGTGTGTTGACGATTAAATATTCAGGCGGTCTGAGGGGGTTGTGTAAATTGAGGCAACTTATCCGACGGCCATACACCGTAAAATGTGTCGCTCAAGAGACCTCTCAGCAGCCTCTGTAACTGGAGACTGTCCATAACTTTTTAATAATAGTCCACCAGCACTTGTCTTTTCGCATCAATCTCCAGAATGGAATCATAACAAGCGTACACAATCAGTATTACGGTGTTTGGTAAGGGTACTATGAATCTCATCTCCAGTCTTAAATTCCCATTTGAGACAGGGGAGAGAGCGTCGTTGTCGTCGGCTGGATTGAGATTAAATGCAAACAGTGAATAACCGCTGTTAAAACCTTCGCAATCAATGCTTAGAGGTAGATCCTTCAAATGTCTTCCTGTAGCTAAAATCATGGTATAAAACTCACTGACTGAAATACCGTGATTAAACTGAGGTTGAAAAGCTTTAGCGGGGATCTGTTGGCCGTCCTGACAGAGGGCGAGATATTCAGTGTTGTAATGATGAAAATTGAACGGGGAGAGATCTCTCATACCGGTAAATGCCTCATGATGCACCATCCCTAAAACCACGTATTTAGGTATTGAACCCAGAAATAAATTATCCTGGGTACATATTAATGAGTTTTCTGGAATGGAGTATGTTTTTACATTGACTCGTGAGAGTGGGCAGAGAGCATTTCCTTTAAAGAAACGCTCTGCATGACCTATTCTCACAGCTGGCGAAACAGTGACTTTGTAACGTTGATTTAAGCAGGTGACTCAAACGCAGATTGGAATCAGAAGATGGGTATTTAATTGTGCAGAACAGGAAGAGTCTTCTGATGCCGTGGTGGAGATCCCAGACAAGTGGCTGGTGAGGGTCCAGGAGTCCAGCTGGCTGCGCTATGGCAATGAAGGAGGTGAAGGTTGTGGAGTAGAGGTGCAGGCAGGCTGAAGTTCTAAGGCAGAAAAGACCGACTGAAATAACTCAGATAATGCAATATCCAGGCAGTGGCAAATAGCGGAATATCTCGCTTGAAGACAAACCATGAAGGGTTGACGAACAGGCGAGGACTGGCAGGTTGGTCGGGTCTTTATACCTTCAGGAGATTGGAGGCAGGTATGGATGTGACTAGGTGGGTTGGGCGGTGACGTCAGCGGAAGAGGTTGTGACAGACTTTCTTCACAAACAGAGAGGCGCCAAGGATTTTCAGACGAAAGGTGGAGTCGCGGGGTCCGGTCAGGCAGAAGGCATCATTCGCCCTAGTGAGTTTAATAACAGTGTCTCACAGAAAAATATGTCGCCGTGGAGAGGACCGAGAAGATGTTCTTCTCTGGATCTGCTCGTGAACTCTGCCCGTTTATTCAGGCCTGCGTTGGGACCGTTTACAGTCAACCAACACAGGTGTGTCTTGGTAAAAAAGACCGGCGCTAAACTGTGTTTTAAGAGTGTCGCCTGAAAAGTTGAGAAGTGTTTTGATCATAGCTCTGTACGGGTGAGTGGAACTGGACTGCGAAATCTTCCGATCCCCCAGGACCACATCACACTGGTCAAAGATGGTGTTTAGAGGATAATTCATGAGACCGACTGTTGCGTCGTTAGCCAGCAGTGTGCTATCAGTGTTAGTAATTCTTGCACGCACGTGTAGAAGGGTGTCGTTTAGGTCTAGATACTTTTCACCGTCTCCTGCTATAAAAAAACTCAATCGGTCCTCCTTCGCTGATAGCGGCTACTGGAGCAATTTCAGTGTAAATTGGAAAGCTGCGTAATTGGCGGCGTGAATAAATCCAGTTCTGCCAATGTGCATTCAGCAGATTTCTGGTGTAGGAGTGCCATGTTACTGTATATAAGGTTTTTTAAAATATATCAGAGCTCCCTCTGGACTTCCTCTTGGCCCGTTTGTTTCTGTCAACTGACTTCTTTCTTTTTTTGTTTGGACGTTTATTTGAGCTCTGTCTTACACGTCGTCCTGGAGGGCGTCTCTTTGTCCTTCGTGATAAGACGGCTATACCGCCTGACCCTTCCTGTCTCTGTTGATCGCTCATTCCTCTCACGGTATGGGTGAACATATCCAAGGCTATGTTACCCACGTCTTATTTGAGATGGGGTTTCGCTTTGACAATTCCTGATGATCCATGATACAAACCAAAACATTTTTGAGAAGAGGGAACGGATGCCTCGTCCGTACATAACCGGGTCACCGTAGAAACCGGGTAGATCTCCGCCCACCTGTTTTTCATAATATTGTACAAATCTGTGCGGGTCGTCTCTTAAGCCTGTGTGGACCATTGTGTTTGTTTATGACTTGGTCTGCAAAGGCTGGTTATCTCTCTGGTGTTGTGATGATGAATGGATTTCCAGACGACGATTAAAGGGTTATATAATATCCTCTCAAGTAACAGGTCTAAAGTGTAGAGTCACCACCACCTTTCCAAAGGTAAAATTGACTGGTTTGTTAAGATCTGATTTAATTTGTAACTGAATATTTTCAATATGGCTCTTGGCAACCGGTAAATAGTAAGCAGGGTTAAAATGCTGTGTGATTATATCTGAGTAACTACCCTTGATTTCCACCATTCTTAAGAGCGGTGCATACGCATCCCCTACAAGCTGCGGTCTTACAGCGTCGCTGTAACAGTAGCGATGGTAAAACCCCGCTTTTAAATCAGGATGGGGCGCTCTGAACTCACTTAAAAAGCATTAGGTTCTGACCGTCTCCTTGAAGATCAATTTTTTGCCGTGCACCGTCAAACAGGAAGCGTATATCGTCATTGGTTTTTTTAAAGGTTTGCTCCAACTCGGTTGAAATCTGATTAATAGAGTTTTAATATCCACCCTTGAACTTCAGTTTGGAAATATCTCTTCCCGCCATTTTGAAATGTCAATCAACCACTCGCGATTCGTCTTTTGTCCTCTGAGCTGAGGCGCTGGCGTCTCATGGCTCTGTGAAATTCATCTTTATAGCGCCGCAACCTGTTAGCATCTGATTCTGATCCCCTCGGGGGAGTCGTGTTTGTGTTGGAATCAGGTCCTCTAGGGTTCGGTTTCCAGTAAAATGATGCCGCATCCTCCGGAATATTATTCCATGTGTGAGGGTATGTAATCTCCGTCAAAGCAACCTCCCATTTTCCGTTTAAATCGATATGTTGTGCTAAATCAACGCGGAAAGTACCAATCGAGTTGTCTTTAAAAACTTTTGCACTGGCCTTTGATGGTAAAGTCACATAGAAGCGTGCGTTCTTTGAGCCGTACATGATGATATGATGCCTGTTGTAAAGGAGGATCGTCTTATATATTTTTTATACCTGAAGCTTTTACCCACCTTTTGAATTTTTCAGGCCAGTTCTTCCACTGGACAAAGACCTGTCTTTCTCCTTTAACGACGCGTTCCTTGAGAATCTTTTCAGCGTGAAATACTTCCTTAACCAGTTGCACTCTTTGTAATTCTTGATCATAAAATGACCACTGGATGGGTTCACCGTCGAAATCTTTCAATTTATGTACAGGCGGGTTGCGGTGGATACATTCAGTTATCGTGAATATCTCTTCTGTAAAACTCTGCTCATACTTTTTGTGAAATACACCTCATAGTTTTGATATCCTAACATGATCGCCCTCCTTAAATTTTGGCTTCTGCCGACCTTTCGACGGTCTAATGTAAAGATTGTCAAACACTTGCAGACTATTTTCTTTAGTTACTTCCATCGGTGTCATTTTTATACTACTGTGATAGCTGTGATTATAACTCTTTACTAGATCCTGTAAAACCTCGATGTAATGTAATCTTTTTAGCTGTAAAATATCTCCACATCCGATTTTTAAGAGTGCAGTTAAATCTCTCAACCACAGAGGCCTTAAAGTCACTCGCTGTTGAAAAATGAATAATTCTCTTCCTTTCCATCAAAGCCCGGAAACTCTTGCTAAAAAATGCTTTCCCATCATCCGTCTGTAGCTTTGCAGGCGTCCCGCTCTCATCCAGCACTGATTCAAACGCCTTCATTGTCTCAATCGCAGTTTTTCTTTTTAAAATGCGTAAATAGGCCTTCTTTGAAAATACATCTATAACGGTCAATAAGTAATTTTGATCGTCGTTATATCTAGCCAATGCCTGCATGTCCCATCAGTCGGCCTGGAATTGTTGAAGAGGCCTGTGAACAAATACTCTGCTTCTCGGCTGGTTTACGCACGGTGTAAGCATCCTGTTTTGATGAAAAATCTTCAATAGATTTAGAACTGACTGGTTTTCCAGTCTCATCCTGCACCCCTGGACGAAGGCGACTCACACCTCCAGAGGTCCCGGGGTGAAGAGGATTGTAATAAACTCTTTTAATGATGTGTTTCACCGTCATGTTAAACGAGAAATGAATGAGCTGAGATCCAAATATACTTCTTAATGTTTTTTATTCCACAGGTTATGTAAGGATTCAAACGTAATGTTATACAAAGAGAGTAAAAGAGTAAAAAAAAATAAAAAAAGTATCACATACGAGGGAATCTCGTGTTTGTGACATCGACCAGGACCGGCGTTCTATTCCAGATTCTACTTGCTGAATCCAGACGTTCAATTAGAGGATCCTCATGCTCATGTTTGATGTATTCATTCCAGACACTTGATTTTGGAGACCTCATTTCGAGCAAGACTGTCTCAGCCGTAGCCTTGGTTCTCATTTTCTCCGGTTGTACGTCATTCAGGGTCAAGTAGTGTTGTATAGCAGACAGAAAGTTCTTGTTACAGAGTCTCTTCATCAACGGGTGGAAGTTAAGACTGTATAAATCATCCTCCATCTCTTCAAGGCAGCTGTGTTGTAGTTGGCTGGGATGGTCTACTTGGCAACTGTAGCAGATCTCCCTCCAATACCTGCGCATGGTTTTACCTGGTAGATGAAATACAACTGTCTTTAAAGCTTTCAAGAAGAAACCGCTTATCCATCCATCCGTGTCATCATTAGCTGCTGGTTCTTGGTCTTGAGAAGCTGAAGATGAAGCAGGCGGATGCACGCCGACAGTTTCGTTCTTGGGGTAGGAGGTTGGTGCTCTCCCTACAGGTTCCTCCTCATCATCCACATCTTCCATTTCAGTTGCATCAAAGTCGTCTGTGTCGTCTTTGATGGTCGCTGAAGGACAGGCTCCATCTGTCGTGTTGTTGTTAGAACCATCGTACTCATGACCATCACCAGTTACGTGTTCTACCACAGGAAATAGAGGGCTCGTCGAGGAGTTGTTCATTCCGTACCCAGTGCCGCCTGTAGCAGCTCCGAGGAAGATAGTGCCAATACCTCTCTTCCCTTCGGTCCTCATCGTTGTCTTAGTTGCTCTTGTTTCGACAGGTACGTCTGCAGGGTGTCGCTCTGGAAAAAATCCTCTTTATAGCAGCCATCAGTGAGTAGGCGGTCCAAAGGGGGCAGGACTAAAAGGTCAGTGCCTCTTTCGGCACAAGGGCATCATTCCATCAGCGGCTATGCTAAAAGAGGCCGTCGATTTTCGGAGAAACTCCTGAATTTTCTTACTCCAAGCATCCATTGGTATGGTTAACAGAGTACGAAATACACCGCAATCAGAATTAAAATACTCCAGTACGAAATCTTGTTCTTGTTCACCCGTGACTCCTGTCGATACTTTATGGATGGCCATGAAGGACCATCGTCCTGATCCTGAGATTTTAGCCAGCCACATAGCCACGAAGGACGGCTTCCTCTCCATTCGATCAGGTTTGTTAGACACGGCTCCAGCCTTCTGACGTTGTTGTTGTTCTTCTTCTTCTTCTTCTTCAGCCCTTGGAAAATTTTCTGGCTTCACCTCTATTAGCACACCACAGTCGTTAGACTGATAACACAGCCATCTCCGTAGGTTTTGTCATCATCCAGCTGATAAATGTACAATTCAGTTTTCAGGTTTGACATTTTGGTGTATTCTTCTTCTCTCTGACGAGGCAGCAAAAGAAGTGTCAAGATGCAAAATAGCCATTTTGTCACCTATGGTGACATTAGAACCCTTAGTCACACCTGAAGACATAATCTTGATCCAAGAAAATGCAGATGAAAATGAAAAGGTTTTGTGGAAACAAAAAGGAGCTACTGTGGACAATCAGGGTCTCTGGCGATCACATGAAGGCAAGCTCGTAGCTCCAACTGCACTTTTGACCATCTTGATTTCGGAGGTGCACAGTGATCTGCACTGCACGCAAGGGGGGAAGTGGTGAAGAAAATCAGACAGCAGGGATATTGGTCCCCATTTTTGCAGACAACAACAGATGAAGTGCTGAATCAATGTGAGATTTGTGAAGAAAACAACGAAAAAACATCAAGATACCAATAGGTCATATTCCAGTCCCAGAAGGTCCATTTAAACATCTTGTGATCGATTACGTTGACATGATAAAAACGGTTCAAGGGAGACGCAACATGTTGGTGGTAATTGATCGGTTAAGCTGCTGGGTTGAAGCAGCACCATCTAAAGACTTGAGTGCTGAAACAGTAATCAAATTCCTGACCAGATAAATCATTCCTCGAGTTGGCATTCCGTCAGAAATAAGCTCAGACAACGGTGCTGCATTTGTACAAAAGGTTGTGAAGGGCATCTTGCAGCAACTTCGAATCAAACAACGATTGGGTGCCGTTTATCACACCCAGAGTCAGGGAATGGTTGAGGGGATAAATGGAACCCTGAAAGCGAAACTGAATAAGATCTGTGCTAGCACGAAGCTAAACTGGGTTGATGCGTTACCATTAGCACTGATGAGTTATCGCATGCAAACTCATCAAAGCACGCATTTGACACCACACAAGATGTTGACGGGATGGCCGATGCCGGCACCACACTTGAGGGGACCCTACAAGGGGCCTCCACTTGAGCAACTACAATCTGAACTTAGAAGTTATACGAAGCAACTAACTTCTATCCATAAGACTATCTATCTGCAGGAGAGAAAACGGGAGCTTGAGGCCGATCGTGAGGCCGGGCATTTGGTGGTTCCCGGCGACCAGGAGTATATCAAGGTCTTCCGAAGGAAGTGGCACCAGCCGAGATGTGAAGGTCCATACACCGTGGTCCGAGCAACACCAACAGCTGTCCAAGTCGAAGGCAGCGCCACTTGGTACCATCTGAGCCATTGCACAAAGGCCCAAGGCCATCACAACCAAAGAGGTAATAAAACAGGCAGTGAAGTCAATGATTTAGATAGTCAAAATGTTGATGACAAGGCTTGCTGTGATAATAAGTTGTCTGGTTTGGTTGTCACCAGGAGACGAGCTCGCGCAGCTTGCGAGACCGCAGCAGCCGACCAAAGTCCAGACTGTGACACCCTAAGTTCCAGCTAAAAAACTCGAGCATAACAGGGACTCAGTTAAGTACGATGCGATCACCCGTTGTGTGAAAAATGCCCAGAAACACAAAACGTTAAGCGTATTGGTGCAGGACAGGCGGAGTAAAAGTGGGATCCATGTCAGAGGTCAGGGAGCTCTAGGTAAAACACTGTCTGCCAAACTTGGAACCACACCACAGTCAAAAAAAAGGAAACGAAGATGACCGTCCAGTTTTGACCACCACTAGTCCTCTCTGTAATAAAACCACATTATTCGATTAATTATATTTACTATTTACACAAACCATACCTATGAAATATTTAAACTACTGGGAGAACAACTGCATGAAACTGGTAAAATGGTGTTACGAAATCGTCAGGTGTTAGATTGGTTGGTGTGTGTCACATGTTTGCAGATCAGTGTTGCACTTACATTCCAACAACACCGCGCCTGATGGAACATTTGCCATTGCAATGGATAAACTTAGAGATTCAAAAAATGAGATAAAAGAGCATGCAGGAGCTATAAGTTGGGCCTGGGATTGGTTACATGGACACCGAAGAAAATGTGGAGCATTTTTTGCAGAAGTGAGGATGACTACTGCAATCATACTCATCGTCATTTTTCTTCTGGCATGTTGCATCGTACCCATGATGAGGAAACTGTGTCTGCGAATGACTGAGAAGCAGTTAGCGGTCACGACGGGACTTTGGAACGCACAGATGCTGAACATGATGCCTGCTGAACAACTGGCTCTCGTGGTGACTGAGAGACCACATCTGTAGCCATCACCTGATTAATTGGAGGACTCTGATCATACTCCAGAGGTGACTGAAGAATGAGGTGTTGTTATGATTACATGACAAATGTGTTTAAATCATGATCCTATGTTTCTTTGCCAGTATAATTACTTGATTATTGTTTCACTAAAAAAAAAAAAAAAAAAAAAAAGAAAATTTCACCTATGACGAAAAGTGACAACAAAAAACAATTGGGGAAAACTTTTGGTGCTTCCGGAAACGAACTGACTAACATTTTCCTGCGACGCGGTTGAGATTTTTATTTAACCAGACAGCAGTAAACATATTGAACTAACTACAGCTATATGAATCATTTAGTTAACATTTTCTACATACTTATATCCAGTATATTGTCACTGCTCTGTTACAGTACGAAATAATCTTCAATAAAATAAAATGGGATAGTTTGCTAAATTCGGTGTGTGGGTCTGAGACCCACAAAGGGGAGATATGTTGTGGAATAATTTGACCTGTGTCATTAGGGTTACAATGATAACTTGTTTTTCAGTACCAATGGAATGTTGAACAGATATCCACCCACTCTGTATTCCAAATACGCCAGAGATGGTACCCTTGAAGTGAAAACAGGAATGTATGTTTTCTCTGGAGCTGCCAGAAGCTCTTGTTTTTGTGATTCAGCCAGGAGGCCAAAGGTGGACATGCATGTTTGTGACAATGTGTATCTGGTACAAGGAACGCCCTTGATCCAGCCCCTACCTAATGTGTTTGTACTTTGAACAATTTGATACTGAGCGATGTCAAGCGATGAAATTATGTTACGCTGATGTGGAATAAAACAAAGCTTGTATCCCACTACTTCTGTGGTTTCTTCTGCTCCCGACTCGACGCCCTGAGAAGTGTACCCCGCTGGCCGGACTACACTAACAATTCTCTCATTTATTGGCCAGAGCTGCTGGAAGCACCTGAAGACAGGACAAAGTGAGGCAAAGAAGAAGCAGCTACTTCAGATAAATAGAATTCTGCAAAAGTTGAGACGGAAGCCCAGGAGGCAGCGTGGCAGATTTCTGCCAAAGAAACTCCTCTGAAGGCTGCTATGGATGTTGCCCCATTTTACCACCTGCCAGTGCCACCCACAGCTTCTCTGTTTTCCTGAAGGCCTTGACTGCATTTAGATAAGCTCTCAGTGCCCTCACAGGAATACATGAAATACAGTCAGGACTAATCGAGAAGGCACATAGTTCTCCAAACCCTCCTGATGGAGGCCAGAGCCAGGAGAAGAGCTGTTTTGTAAGCCACCAGCTCCAAAGGAGTCTGATCAAGTGGCTCCAAGAGAGCTTCAGAGTCAGACTTAATACCAATTGAAGATCCCAATAGGGGCAGATGCGAGGTGGGTCTTTGTCTTGTCTCCCTGCTTTAACTGGACTAGCAGTGGATGTTTACCCAACAGACAGCAGTCCACACCCGTTCAGCATTAAACGGGTGTGGACCCCTCATAATTTCTACTACCTGCTGCAGGCTCACATCTGCGACATCTCTGGGTACCAGATCGAGCTGGGGTTATCTGCCGCCAATAGAATCACTCTCACCTTCTGAATCCTCCTCATCAACTGAAGGAGGAGGCGAGGTGGAGGGAAGGTGTGAAGGAGGCCCTCCGGCAACAAACACTGTTGGCAAAGAGGTCCGCCAGTGGGAGCCCAAACTTGGCCCAAATCATGTCCACCATGTCCTATGACAAACCCCACTCGTCACAAGGAATATTACACCAGCCTTTCTACTTCACTGGAAGTGCCAGGGCACTCTGCAAAATATGATTGTGAAATTAGAGAGGAGTGAGTCAGTGACTCTGTAATTGTGAAATTACAATTGTGAAATTACAGCTGGATCTGGCACATGAAGCGAAGAATCTTGAGATCTGAAGACGAGCGGAGCGCCTCCTCTGGACCACGGAAACGTCAGGCAGGACTGAGGTGTCATCACACTCAGGGGAGAAGGATTGCCGTGGGCCCTGACGCGCCAGTCATTCATAGCTAGTGATGCCATCATCCTTCTAGTTACGGGAGCAACGCCGTTTAGCTTCTGCCGACCACCAAAGCATGTAGTCATGATCTGGTGCAGGGTCGCCGTATGTCAAGAACCCATCTGGAATTCTGAATCACCCATGAAGTCATCTTGAGCACATGGCTTTGCGGACTGACCAGGAATCCATGGGACAAAACCATGGCCATCCTTAACCGGCGTCCTGACTGGCAGCGCTGTCTTCTTTGCCGGATGGCCGTCAAGGTAATGCGCATTTTATTGCACCTAATCCGCTTCCAATTATATGCGAAGGCACCAGCAGTATATGAAACTGGATAACACTGCGACCAACAAACCCCTCGCATGAACAGGTTGCAGCACACCCTCGTGTGAGTGTGTGCACAGGTGGCAGATTAGCGCAGTCCGGAACACCTCGCCCGTGGTCTATTCAGCCTGAATGAATGAATGGGTTGTGAAGATGTAGCATTAACAGCCCCTCATACATAGAGTGTTCCTCAGAAGATGCAAATTTCACCTGCCACTATAGCAGAAAGGGTCTTTGTACTGGGTGCAGAACTAATTCAACCTGTCTAAAGTGATTTAACAGAGTTATGAACACTTATTTTCGACGATCTGTAAACCACCTTTTCTTTGGCTGACAATGCGTTTTATGCACTGTTCACTCACTGCTCATGTATGCTTGAGATAATGAAATTTTTTTCCTGCAACTAAAGGAAAAACACTCTTTCTAGTATAATTAACACCACCACCAACACCAAGATTTCTGAACTGTATTTCAGGGGGTTATAAAGTTTTTTTTTTTCCTGCTCAGCCTCTCTCGGGCTGAAAACGCGTTTTCTGCCCTGTTCACCCACTGCTCAGAATAGTCTCAGAACATGAAAATATCACCTGCAACTATAGGAAAAACATTCTTCCTGGTATATTCAACAGTAAACCTACATTTCTGACATGTTTTTAGAGGGTTATCAAAAATTAAATTTTTGCCGGTCCGAAAACGCATTTTACGCACTGTTCACTCACTGCTGAGCGATTCCTCAGAAGATGAAAATTTGACCTGCCACTTTAGCAGAAAAGGTATTTCTCCTGGGTGCAGAACTAATTCAACCTGTCTGAAGTGATTGAAGAGAGCAATCAACATTTTTATTTGTGTCGGTCTTTAAACCACCTTTTTTGGGCCGAAAACGCGTTTTACGCACCGTTCACTCACTGCTCACGGATGCCTGAGATCATGAAAATTTCTCCTGCAACTATAGGAAAAACTCTCTATCTAGTATAATTAACACGAATCCTACATTTCTGAACAAAATTTCAGGGGGTTATCAACTTTTTTTTTTTTTTTCCTGGTCAGAAACCGAGCTTCTCTCGGCCTGAAAAGGCTTTTTCTGCTCTGTTCACTCTCATCGATGCCAAAGAACATGAAAATTTCACCTGACTCTATAGCAGAAGGCGTCTTTCTTGGAGCTGCAGAACTAATTCAACCACTCAGAGTGGTTTCAGAGAGTTATCAACATTTTTATCGTTGTTGGTCTGAAAACCACAATCACTCGGGCTGAGAACGCGTTTTCTGCACCGTGCACTCACTTATCAGAATAGACTCCGAACATAAAAATGTCTCCTGCAACTGTTACTGATTTCACTCTTTCGAGTATATTCAACACTAAACCTACATTTTGAACTGTTTTTAGAGGGTTATTAACATTTTTTATCTTTGACTGTCCGAAACCCACTTTTTCTTTGGCTGACAACGCATTTGTGACAGTGAGTGAACACACTGTTCACTCACTGCCCAGCGATTTCTCAGAAGATTAAAATTTCACCTGCCACTACAGCAGAAAAGGTATTTCTACTGGTTGCAGAACTAATTCAACCTGTCTAAAGTGATTTAAGAGAGTTATCAAGATTATTTATATTAATTGTTTTATTATTTAAGTCGGTCTGAAAACCAGCTTCACTCAGGCTGAAAACTTTTTCTGCACTGTTCACTCACTGATCAAAAGTGCCTCAGAACATGAAAATATCACCAGCAACTATAGGAAAAAAATTCTTTCTAGTATATACAACACTAAACGTGTGTTTTTTGAGGGTAATCAACAATTTTATTTTTGCCAGTCCGAAACCCACTTTCTTTCTTGCTGAAAACTCTATATTATTATATTATATATATTATATTCTGTACTGTTCAGTCACTGCTCAGGGAAGCCTGAGAACATGAAAATTTATCCTGACTTCACAGCAGAAGCCTTCATTCTAGTAGCTGCAGGACTAATTCAACCTCAGAACTAATTCAAGTGGTTTCAGAGAGTTATCAAGATTTCTATTTTTGTTGGTCTGAAAACCACAGTCCCTCCGGCTGAAAACATGTTTTCTGCGCTGTTCACTCACTGCTTAGAGGGGTGACTTAGAATATGAGAATTTCACCTACAGCTATAGGAGAAACACTCTTTCTAGTATATTCAACACTAAACCTCGACGAATAGGGCGCTGCGACTGGCCTACAAGCAGCTGAACCGTTCCACATTTCCTGCTTCCAAGCCATGGGATGAGTTTGACGAGAGCCAGCCGCTGCTATGAGGTTGATCTGGAGACTCTGTTCCCAGAGTTAGCTGAGTTCCGTGTGGTGGAGTCAAGCACATCCGCTGCCCGTCGTATCGAAGTTGAGCTCTCTCTCCACCGCCATCTCAAGAATCATCCCACTTCACTAACGGCCGGCTGGCGTTGAATGGCGAGACTACACACAGGGCACGACCGCGTGTTGTCTGCCCATAACTGCAGGTAAGAGGTAATGCTGACAAGATGGCGCCGACGAAGGCTGACCTGGAATTATCGTGCATGTTATTTTGTTTATTTTTGTGTTTTGATGGAGCATCTGCGTGTTTTTACACACGAGATCAGTTGATGAACATCAGGGCTATGACTCCGTCTGACTTACTACCAGTATTTGTGGTGTCAGTTACGGAGTTAGTTCATCTTTTGGCTGGGCGGAAGAAACTGAGGAGGAGAGGGAAACGTGCCGGTGCACTCGTTCGCCTTCGTCGAAGAGGATCGCGCACTCCGCTTCCCGGGATAATCCTCTCCAACGTCCGGTCGCTCAGCAATAAGATGGATGAACTGGCGCTGATGTTGAGACGGAACAGAGACTTCTCCTCCTCTTGTGTTTTGTGTTTCACGGAGACGTGGTTGAGCGATCTCATCCCGGACACTGCGCTTCATCTGGAGGGTTTCCAGCTTCACCGCGCGGACCGGGTTCAGGAGCTGGTGTACGGACGTGACGGTGATCTTTCAGCACTGCTCTCCCTCTCTGGAATGTCTGATCGTGAACTGTAAGCCGTTTTACTCCCCACGTGAGTTCGCTTCATTCACTCTGGCTCCCATATATATCCCGCCCAGCGCGAATGTACGTGAGGCTCAGAGTGCGCTCGCGGATCAGCTTCTGCATGTGGAGCGAACTTTCCCGGACTCTCCTGTGATTGTGCTTGGTGACTTCAACAAGGCGACTCTGAGTGAGGAGCTTCCCTGGTACAGGCAGGTTGTAAAATGTTCCACCAGAGAGCAGAGCGTGCTGGATCACTGTTACTCATCGCTCCGCAACTCTTATACCGCCCTCCCTCGAGCTGCACTGGGTCTCTCTGAACACTTGATGGTTCATCTTGTTCCTACATACAAGCAGAAGCTGAAGCTGGCAAAGCCTGTTGTGAGGAGCATGAAGATCTGGACAAGTGAAGCTAAAGAGGAGCTGCAGTCTTGCATGGAGACCACAGACTGGGAAGTGTTCAGGGCTGCCACCAACAATCTGGATGAGTATACAGACACTGTGACTTCATGGATCAGCTACTGTGAAGAGTGCATAGTTCCAACCCGCACCAAGGTGAGTTATGCAAATGACAAACCTTGGTTCACAACTAAACTCAACCAGATCAGACAGGAGAAGGTGGCAGCTCGCAAGAGTGGGGGCAGGAACTGCTACAAAGAGATGAAGTATCGGTTTCAGAGGGAGCTGAAGAAAGCTAAGGCCGCATACTCTGACAAACTAACGCAGCAGTTCTCAGCCAATGACTCGGCTGTGGTGTGGAGAGGGCTCAAGGTGCCCACTAACTACAAGCCACGTGCCCCCCACACTCTGAACAACCTCGCTCTTGCACAGGACTTGAACAACTTCTATTGTCGCTTTGAGCAGCCCTTTTGCACCAACACCTCTGCGGTCTCTCCAGCCCCATGTTCCACTTTACAACAAAGGACTATGCTGTCTCTTAGTGACACAACTAAGATGAACGATGTCACTGAGACAGCAAAGTCGATCACAGACACTTTTGATGAGCCACCCCCTCACCTCCCCCCTCTTCCTCTTTCTCTTGACATCATGGACCAGGACGTGCGCACTCAGTTCAGGAGGCTGAACCTTCAGAAGGCGGCGGGTCCGGACAGAGTTTCCCCTGCCATCCTGAGGCATTGTGCTGCTGAGCTGGCTCCAGTGTTCACGGACATCTTCAATGCCTCCTTGGTGTCCTGTCATGTACCTGCCTGCTTTAAGTCCACCACTATCATCCCTGTTCCCAAGAAGGCCAGGATCACAGGACTGAATGACTACAGACCGGTGGCACTGACGTCTGTGGTCATGAAGTCCTTTGAGCGCCTGGTTCTGTCCCACCTGAAATCTATCACTGCTTCTCACCTGCACTCATTGCAGTTTGGCTACAGAGCCAACAGATCTGCGGACGATGCAGTGAACCAGGCCCTTCATTTCGTTCTGGAGCATCTGGACTGCCCAGGAACCTATGCCAGGATCCTGTTTGTGGACTTCAGCTCTGCCTTTAACACAATTCTTCCAGCTCTGCTTGAAGACAAGCTTGGCCAGCTGGACGTGCCTGACTCCCTCTGCAGATGGATTACAGACTTCCTGACCAGCCGAAGTCAGCGTGTGAGGCTGGGGACGACTGTCTCCGACACTCGGACCCTCAACATCGGGTCTCCTCAGGGCTGTGTTCTCTCACCATGGCTCTTCTCTCTGTACACTAACTGCTGCACCTCCAGCCACGAGTCCGTGAAGCTGATCAAGTTTGCGGATGACACCACCATCATTGGGCTCATCTAAGATGGAGATGAGTCGGCTTACAGGAGGGAGGTGGAGCGGCTAGTGTCCTGGTGCAGCCACAACAACCTGGAGCTCAATGCCCAGAAGACAGTGGAGATGGTCATAGACTTCAGGAGAGTCACAGTTTCTCGGTCCCCTCTCATGTTGGCTGGTTTACCTATTCCTATTGTGGACTCCTTCTACTTCCTGGGAACCACCATCAATGAGGACCTCAAATGGGAGCCAACCATCAGGTCCCTCATCAGGAAGGCCCAGCAGAGAATGTTCTTTCTGAGGCAGGTACGGAAACTACGACTGCCGACGAAGTTGCTGGTGGAGTTCTATACGGCCATCATCCAGTCCATCCTCACCTCCTCTATCACCGTCTGGTACAACAGCACCACCTCCAGGGACAAGAGCCGACTGCAGCGCATCGTACGTTCTGCTGAGAAGGTGATCGGTTGCAGCCTGCCACCTCTTCAGGACCTGTATGCCTCTAGGACCCAGAGACGTGCAGGTCGGATCAGAGCCGACCCTTCTCACCCTGGACATGGACTGTTTGTTCCTCTCCCCTCTGGCAGGAGGCTACGGTCCATCCCGACCAGAAACTCCCGTCACAGGAACAGCTTCTTCCCCTCGGCCATCAGACTGTTAAATTTGTGAACAGCCTTGTTGTTATGTTATTCTATTTATTTTATTTTATTTTATTTTATTTGTTTTTTGTTGCACTTTATTCCAAGGCACTTTCCTAGTCAGTGGGCTCCCCACTGACCATGGCAATAAATCTCATTCTGATTCTGATTCTGATTCTGATTCTGATTCTGGAAGATATCCGGACTATTCCCGGCGCAGTTCTGACACTCCGGTGGCACTAGCACTACACGTGGTCAGGTAAGGAGTTTACTGCTTAGGTGGAGGGTTTGGAATTGTGGCGCTGTGTTCCCTCTCACTCAGAAGTCGTGCGCGATTTGCGATGCGCGATACCCCCGCCCCTTGAGCTTGACTTCTCCCCTGAGGAGTGACCATCCTAGCATCGCGCAGTGGAATGGTGTCAACGCAGTCGGCAACCAGCACATAGCGCTTGAGAAGATCATCGCGCTCTTTATGAGCTCCATGGACAGACTCATCCATCGCAGAACCTCTCTCACTCCACCAGAGATTTTGGAGATCCAACAGCCCGTTGGCGTGGTGCTCTGCTCGCGGCGCCTCCTCCACACACAGCCGCCGCCCAGGTGGAACACTGTCGCTGGTCGAAGGGGCGGGGTGAGCCCAGCCATCTGGATCGTAGCTGCACTGATCCTCGCAGCTCCTCTTGGAGAGACCAGTCGGCTGCTCTCACCTCCGCTCCCTCCAAAAGCCTACAAATAAATCATTGTATGTAAAATAAAAAATAAGCTGCATTACATTGGTATCGGGTCTGTTTCCTGTCTGCCCAAAATTAGGGCTTATCACCGCCAAGTTCACCTCCGGTTCCAGTCAGTGCGAACTCCGGCTTCAAAAATGTGTTTTTGTTTGACGTTGTCTCAGGAGACGGGGAGGTTTCAGGAGCCAAGAAGTTATGTTTTTCCTTAGCTTCTCCACAATTAGAAGCAGAGGTGTCAGATAACTCTTTCCACTCTCTCACGTTTCGTTCTAGCCAAAAGTCAGGGGAGTTTCAATTCTGCCATTAACTCTTCTTATTCCTCAGACTCGCCAGTTTTTAGCAGGGGTCGCCACAGGACTGTGAAAGCCACCACTTGAGAGGCTCTCACAGTAGGCGCTGCGTGCCAGACCTGCTCTGTTCTCAGCTCCCTCACGCGATGTCTGATGCGATGTCTGTCTGTGATTCTGTTCTCTGCAGCCCTCCAAACCTCTCAGAGGCAAGCAGGACATCGTCCTGCCTAGTCATCTCTTTCTGAGATTGGGCCGGTCCCTCGGGTGTCCATCTCAGAAGAATTGCTGTGTCAGATCAAGGTACAATACAAGTTTGGTGGCCCTACTTCCTCTGATGGCTCAGCTGAAAAAAGCAAGTCTGTTTTTGAACAACCAGCGGGACTTGAAGTGCCCAGAGGAGTGGGCGCTGTGCACCGACGACCCTGTCATCCTGGACCCTACCCGGAGTCCTCTCCTGTGGTCAGGTCGCCAGTCTTGAAAGAGTATCTTCTGAATTGAAAGCGCCTGTCTCCTCACCTGCCCATATGGATCGAGAAGATATTCGGTCATTGACACGTCTTTCAGATTCACAGTCAACCCCGAGGTTCTGCAACACCACGTGGACCTGGGTGAACTCAGAGAACCAGCTGTCGTGTCTGATGGAGGAGGACCGCGCTCTCCTGTCAAAGGAAGTAATTGTACGAGTGGCAAAGCGATCCAGATACGCTAGGTTTTACTCCAGGTACTTTCTAGGACCCAAAAAGACACAGTGGAGACATGTTCTGCACCTCAGTCTCCTCAACCAATTCATGACCAGATAGCGGTTCCGGACCAGCAGGAGACTCCTGGAGTGCGTCAGAGTGTGAGAGTGGATGACCTCCATAGATCTTGCACACGCCTACTTCCACAACACAGTTTCTAGTGTCTTGTGCCTCGCACCTTCGCCAAGTGCATGAAGGCGGGGCTCGAACCACTAAGGAGACAGGGTGTGCGGATTCTGACGTACTTGGACTACTGGTTGATTCTAGCCAGGTCCAAACAGGAGTCATGAGCACACACCAGATTGGTGTTGGACCACATCGCGCGATTGAGGCAGGGGCCCACGCCTTGGTCTGCTCAACATGCGAGGTCTTCAGAAGTGGTTTCGCGGTGTGCACCCTCACCCGACTCCAGACCAAAGACCAGAAGACAAATCTCGAGTGTCGGGCCTGACCGGAGACTGAGTCCAGCATGACCCCCAGGAAAGTCGTGCTCTGACTGGGACTCAGCGCGCTTTTCAGGATCCAACAATTCCTACAAGTCTTTACAGATGCATCTCTGTCCGGCGGGGGAGGCCACCTGGATCAGATCTGCGTCAGCGGGATCTGGAGCAGTTCCGAAGGTCGTCACATGAACCCGATGGAACTGTTGGCGGTTTTAGAGTGTTGGTGGCCCTTTCTCTCCATCTAATTGGGAACGACGTTATGGTGAGATCAGACAGCGCCACCACAGTGGCCTACATCAACCGGTGGCGTGAGGTCGTCTGTGTCACACAACCTCGCCACAAAGATTTTTTCTCTGGGCTGATGTACATTTAGCCTCATTGAGGGCTCTGCCAGATTAATGGAGTTTATCTCAGGAGATGGCAAACATGATCAGCGAGTTTTTCGGCCACCCAGTGGCTGATGTCTTTGCCAGCAGATAGAGCTTCAAATGTCCTCTCTGGTTCTCTCCCCGTAGATCTGATGACCTTCCACTGGATGTGGACGCCCTGGCTCATCCAAGGTGGCCAAAAGGCCTCCTGTATGCCTTTCCCCCTCCTTCCCTTAATCCAAACAGCCCCAGCTCCAGCTGGTATCCGGAGATGTGTCATATGCGGATCAAAGGCCACTGGGAGTTCCCTCCATCGAGGTCAGCGCTTCTGCAAACATCAGGAACCCTGAGGTCTAGAACCACCCCGCAAGGTTTGGCTTCTCCAGGGTTAACAATCAGTCACTTGCCCCCTGATGTCCAATTGACTTTTCAGAACGTTTAAGCTCTGCCAACCCTCAGAGTATACAATGCTAATTGGACATGTTTCCCCGGTGGTGTGGAACCCAGTCAGCCTGCCCATTATCGGCAACTATTTCTCTCATCCTCTTGTTTCTGCAGCATCTGGTTAACCAAGGTCGGAGCAGCCCTACATTACGGGTTTATGTAGCAGCCCTTTCCATGCTACACAATGGTCTGGACGGCCACCCCTTTGGCGAGCATCGTCTAGTGAGCCGTTTCATGAGATGAGTGAAAAGGCTTAGACCAACCTCAAGACCTTTATGTCATTACTGGGACCTGCAGCTGGTACTCAATTCACTCTCCGAAGCCCCTTTTGAGCCACTTGATCAGGCCTCCAAGGAGCTAGTAGCTCTTTGTCGATCAGCCCTGATTGCATCTCTTTTGGTGTCGATGACTCGGCGGTATCACTTAGACCCAACCCTGCCATCGCACCTAAATGTCTCTCTTCTTCTTCACAGGTCAGCACCTTATCAGTAAAGACTTTCTGCCCTCCTCCCCATTCATACGAGCAGCGCTAAAAGCTTAACTGGATCGAGTCCAAACCTTCGGAAAGACGGACAGTCTGTGGGTGGCTCTCCCTGGTGGTAAGAAGGGGCAGGTGCTGTCCACTCACAGGTTTTCACATTGGCTTAGAATTGCCATCATGAAAGCCTATGAGACTGCGAAAAAACGGGCACCGGAATCCCTGAGAGCACACTTGACGAGATGCCTGGCAACATCTGTGGCTGCTTTCAAGGGAGTATCTCATGTCTCATGTCATTCTGTCTTCAGGAGCAGCCGAACCCTGCAAACCTTCGGCCCTCATTCACAGCACTGGCTCTGGGACACCAGTATCTGCTTCATTACAGTGCTGTGCAGAGTGCAGCGTCCCGAGATCCACCGGATTCCTGCATGACTGTTTATTCATTTGTGAATAAACTCCCTCTTTCTTGCTCAGCTCAGACTAGAACCCTGACTGTAGCTGCTCAGTAAATGTTTTCCCTATAGGTTTGGAGGACTGTTAATGCCACTTTCTATTTCAGCCGCAGAGTGGCTAAACGAGGGCAACGCAGTTCCTGCTGATCCACAGTGTAGGGTACACACCATATATGAGGGGTTGTAAACGCCACCTTCTATATCAGCTTAAGGTGACAAAGATGAGGCGGCAGCTCCTGCCACCCAGAGTGTAAAATTACACTCTATGTATGAGGGGTTGTTAATGCTACATCTTCACAACCCATTCATTAATTCATTCACGCTGGATAGACCCTGGGCGTGGCGGTTGCATAAGAAGTCTCATAGGCCGGTCCCGTGTGAGGCCCTGGCCATCGGAGATATTGACAGGACCATGGGCACACCACCTTCCGTCATACCAAAGCAACATCGCCGGTGACATTACAGGCGGTTCAGTGCAGTAAAACGTGCATCTCCTTGAAGGCTCTCTGCAAAGGAGCCAGCGGTGCCAGTCAGACGTCCGGTATGGATGGCCATGGTAATTGCTCATGGTTCTCAGGTCAGGCCACATTGCAAGGCTGGGGTTTAAGCTTTGTGGTCAAGATGACCTCATAGGTGTTCCAGAGTCCCGGGAGGTGTTCTGGACTGCGTAACTCTGCCACCTGTGCTCACACACACACTCACACAAGGGTGTGCTGCAACCAGTTCATGTCCTGCAAACAGTCCTGCAGCAGGGGGCTACTTCAAGGCTAGCAGGTGGTCCTAAATGCAAAATCACCCTCAACACTCAAAGCATGTAATGCTAAATGGGTGTGGACTGTTGTCCGTTGCTAGTCCAGTTCATGCAGGGATCTCGAAGACTCAGACCTATCTCCAGACGCATCTGCCCCTATTGGGATCTTCAATTGGTATATAATACTCTCTCTGAAGCTCCCTTCAAGCCCCTTGATCAGGCTCCTTTGGAGCAGCTCTCCTCCTGGGCCTGGCCTCCATCAGGAGGGTTTGGAGAACTATGTGCCTTCTCGATTAGTCTTTTTTCACAAATTTCTTTGTGCCAAGGTCAGCAATTTTTCAGTGAAGGCTTTCTGTCTTACCCGCCACCCGGATGAGAATCACTGGCGCTTGCAGTGAGAGCCTTCAGGAAAACAGATAAGCTGTGGGTGGCTCTGGCAGGTGGTAAAAAGGGACAACATCCATAGCTGCCATCAGAGGAGTTTCCTTGGCAGAAACCTGCCAAGCAGCCTCCTCGGCTTCTGCCTCATCTTTTGCAGATTTCTATTTGTCTGACGGAGCACCTTCTTCTTTGCCTCACGTTGTCCTGTTTACAGGTGCTTCCAGCAGCTCTGGACAATAGATGAGAGAATCGCTCTCTTTGGCAGCGCTTTGTCATGGGCCAAACGTGTCTCCACTGGCGAGTTCTCCCTCCAAATATGGATGGTTATTAGTGCCTAGTTCTTCCACGTTGGGCTCAAACTAGTGCTGTGGCCATGGGATGGCGTCAGGTTCCCCTGTGTAGTCGCCGGAGCAGGGAAGTACCTGGTTTGGCAACAAGAGGGCCCCAGGGGGACACCCATACCCGCTGTATGGAGGGTTACTCGTGAAACTTCACTACATTCGGACTAACAACATTTTGCGCGACCTTGGGGGTGAGGTCATTGCCGTAAGACATCGAGTAGGCCGGACTGGCGTGAGACCTGGCGTTTGGAGATAGCAGCAGGTCTCTTGGCACGCCACCCCTCTGTGATTAGAGACAGGCCACCGGTGAATCTTCACCTAATTTGGTGACGCTTCTCCTGCGCACTTATCCGCAGTGTTGCTCCCCACACAAGGTCCAGCTCCAATCATTAAGGCGTCTGGACGTTGTTTATCTCAGGACAGTCTATGTGGTGAGGATTCTCTCTCCACCTAGTCAAGTTGACCTGCCTGGCGAACCTGGAGTTACGGGCGGAGCCCCGACTAGCGCATCTCCACATTAGCCAAAGGTTCTCCCATCTCTGCTACACCCGGACTTCAGTCATTGATGGATGGGAGAAGCGACGGAGCAATCCAGCTGGGTCACACAAGGTTCCTGGTGGGGGTGCATCCATCGCCATGTGGTCTCCTCTTCTGCACGGTCAAGTTCTTGGCCAGAGGGAGAGACCAGCAGGCGAAGCAAGGGCTTTGCCTCCTGATCTCAATATTCCTTCCATTTCTCCTACACTCGGACTACGGTCAAAGAGAGATGGAAATAAGGAACGATTGAAAGCAGATAAAGAGAAGATAAAGGGCAGATAAAGGTGCTTGGCGTTCCGAAACCAACCTTATCTCAGACTGAAAAAGCATTTTCTGCATTGTGCCATAACGTCTCAGGTAATCTTCAGAACATGACATTTTGACCTCCCAGTATAGCAGAATGGGTCTTTCTAGTAGTTGCACATCAAATCTAAGCTGTTTGAAGTGTTTTTCGAAAGTTATCAACATTTTAGGTTTGGCGTTCCGAAACCCACCTTATCTCAGACTGAAAACGCGTTTTCTGCATTGTGCCACAACTTCTGAGGGAAGCTTCAGAAGATTAAATTTTCACCTCCCACGACAGCAGAAAGGGTCTTTTTTGTAGTTGCAGCAGAAATCTACGCTGTCTGAACTGTTTTTAGAGGGTTATCAACAATTTTATTTTTGCCGGTCCCCAACCCACATTCTCTTCAGACGAAAACGCGTTTTACGCACTGTTCACTCACTGCAGAGCGATGCCCCAGAAAATGAAATTTTCACCTGCCACTATAGCAGAAACGGTATTACTACAAGGTGCAGAACTAACTCAACCTGTCTGAAGTGTTTTAAGAGTGTTAACATTTTTATTTTTGTCGGTCTGTAAACCACGTTTTCTTTGGGTGAAAACGCATTTTATGCACTGTTCACTCACTGCTCAGGGATGCCAGATAACATGAAAATTTCTCGAGCAGCTATAGGAGAAACACTCTTTCTCGTAAAATAAACACTGAACCTACATTTCTGAACTGTATTTCAGGGGGTTATCAACTATTTTTTTTCCTGTTTTAGAAACCGAGCTTCTCTCGAGCTGAAAACGTGTTTTCTTGCACTGTTCACTCACTGATCAGAATATTTTAAGAACCTGAAAATATTACCTGCAAAAACAGTCTTTCTAATATATTCAACACTAAACCTACATTTTTGAACTGTTTTTAGAGGGTTATCAACAATTTTATTTTTGCCGTTCCGAAACCTACATTCTCTTTGGCCGGAAACGCATTTTACGCACTGTTCACTCACTGCTCAGCGATTCCCCAGAAGATGAAAATTTCACCTGCCACTATAGCAGAAAAGGTATTTCGACAAGGTGCAGAACTAACTCAACCTGTCTAAAGTGATTTAAGAGAGTTATCAACATTTTTACTTCTATCTCTATTACTATTATTCCTTTGGCTGAAAACACGTTTTATGCACTGTTTACTCACTGCTCAGGGATGCCTCACAACATGAAAATTTCACTTGCCACTATAGGAAAGGCACTCTTTCTAGTATATTCAACACTAAACGTACATTTCAGAACTTTTTTTAGACTTTTTCTCAGCGATGCCTCAGAACATGAAAATTTCAACTAATACTATAGCAGAATCTGCTATAGTCTTTCTAGTAGCTGCAGAACTAATTCAACCTCTCTGAAGTGGTTTCAATGAGTTATCAACATTTTAATGATTGTCGGTCTGAAAACCACTGTCCCTCGGGAGAAAAAGCATTTTCTGCACTCTTCACTGACTAATCAGAATAGCCTGAGAGCAGTGAAAATATCAAGTGTAAATATAGCAAAAAGACTATTTCTAGTATATTCAGCACTCACACATTCAAAGCGATTTTATATTTTGAAAATGGCGTTCACTGCACTGTTCAAACACTGCTCAGTCGTGACTCAGAACATGAAAACTTCAACTGCAACAATAGGTAGGTTTCTAGTATATTCAGCACTAAATGTACCTTTCTGAACTGTTTATCAGTGTGTTATCAACTTCTTTTTTCCTGGTCAGAAACCGAGCTTCTCTCAGCCTGAAAACATGTTTTATGCACTGTTCACTCACTGCACAGGGATGCCTCAGAACATAAACATTTCACGTGCCAATATAAGCAGAAGGAGTGTTTTTAGTAAGTGCCAAACTAATTCAACTTGTCTGAAGTGGTTTCAGAGAGGTTACAACATTTTCATGTCTATCTGTCTCAAAACCACAGTCCCTCGGGCTGAAAAAGCGTTTTCTGCAATGTTCAGTCACTGCTCAGCGAAGGCCTCAGAACATGACAATTTGATGACAAAAAACTGCCTTTCTAGTGTGACGGCCATTTATGTGTGGTCACAGAGTATGTGTTAGATGTCATTTAATTATTTTAATTAAATAATTTAATGGAGTTGATTAACCGGCAGGTATATAATTAGGTCAGTAGAGGGCAGGAAAGGACAGAGGTTAGGCATTGAAGATGTGTGGGTAAATAGGAAGTGACACTTTTTTTATTACTTTTCTCACCATCGACAAATGTGGATGGTGTGACTCTGTCCTCATTTAGTTTCAGGTTAGTCAAATCCATTTGTTTATAATGCTTGTTCCACTTGGGATTGATTGATTGGGGGTCTGAGTGTGTGGATGGTGACTCAATTTTTAAGTATACTGTTTTTCCTTCGTACTTTGAGTTCGCTCTGTGTGGATGTGGCACTTGTAAGCTCATACTGACAACCTACGCTGACATGGCACGGGTGATTGAGTTGTGTGGAGTTCGGTTTCCTTGTGGTGAATAACGGTGAAAAGTAAAGTTTTATTATTTCCCAACACTAGCCAAAAGGTTTAATGGCAGAGTTATACATTCAGATGAAAATAAATTATGCATGTGGTTCATGATGTATGACAGTTGTTGTATGACAAAGTGAGATGTTTGGGAGTGATGTTTCAGAAAGACATCTAATTGTGGTGTGGGTTACCACAAAGAAAAAACAGAATCCCTTGGATTACTTTTCTCACCATCGACAAATGTGAAAGCTTTGTGTGGCTCTGTCCGCATTTTGTTTCAGACGGCGTTCTACTGACCACATTGAGACGCCACGTTTGAACTGAAGAGAAGGTCACAGTATTCAGACCTGTTACAGATGCATAGTTTCAGATACAAAGTTTTCTTCACGCTTTTGGAGGGAGCAGAGGTGAGAGCAGCGGACTGGTCTCTCCAAGATGAGAAGCGATGATCAGCACAGCTATGATTTGGACGGCTGAGGTCACCCCGCCCCTTCGACCAGTGACGGTGTTCCCCCCCGGGCAGTGGCTGTGTGTGGAGGAGGCGCCACGAGCGTAGCACCACGCCGACAGACTGTTGAAACTCCAAAATCTCTGGTAAAGTGAGAGAGGATCTGCGATGTATGAGCCTGTCCACGGAGCTCATAAAGAGCGCGTGATGTTCTCAAGCACTATGAGCTGGTTGCCGACGGTGTAAACATGGGTGGGATGGTCACTCCTCCCGGGGCGAACGCATCATGCATAGTGCATGACGGCTGAATGAGCGGGAACGCCGCGGTGGGAATCCAAACCCTCCACCAGGCAGTAAGCTCCGGTGCGGTCCTAGTGCCAGTGGAGTGTAAGAACCGCGCCGGGAATAGTCCAGATTTCTTCCAGTTGTGGTCAGACAACATGCGGTCGTGCCCTTGGTGTAGTCTCGCCATCCAACGCCAGCAGGCCGTTAGTGAAGTGGGATGATTCTTGAGCTGGCGGCGGAGAGAGAGCTCAACTTCGATACGACGGCGGCGGATGACATGAGGCGCAGGAGAAGATCAAGCGGGAACGTACTTGACTCCACCACACGGAACTCAGCCAACTCTGGGAACAGAGTCTCCAGATCCACCTCATAGCAGCACCTGGCTCTCGTCAAACTCATCCCATGGCGTCGCAGCGCCCTATTCGTATGGGATTAGTGTTGAATATAGTCGAAAGAGTGTTTTTTCTGTAGTTGCAGGCGAAACTTTCATGTTCTGAGGCATCGCTGAGCAGTGAGTGAACAGTGCAGAAAACGCGTTTTGAGCCCGAGGGATTGTGTTTTTTTGTCCGACAAACATAAAAATGTTGATAACTCTTCTGACAGGTTGAATTCGTTCTGCAGCTATGAGAAAGACCCCTTCTGGAATAGAGGCAGGTGATATTTTTATGTTCTGAGATTATTCTGATCAGTCAGTGAACAGTGCAGAATATGCATTTTCAGCCTGAGAGAAGCTTGGTTTCAGACTGTCAAAAATACAATAGTTGATAACCCTCTAAAAACGTTTTGCCTATAGTTGCAGGTGATATTGTCAAGTTCCGAGGCTTTTCTGATCAGTGAGTGAACAGCGCAAAAAATGCGTTTTCTGCCCGAGAGAAGCTGCGTTTCACACCGAAAAAAATAAAGATTTTGTTACATCTTTGAAACCACTTCTGACTGTCACGGGTCAAGACGTGGAGCAGGACCCAAGTGCAGTGGTGAAAGTCACAGGAGGCAGGAACGAGTCAACATTTTAACATGTTGAATTAGATCGGCACCTACTAATAAGACCCCGGTCTGCTTTAGTAGTAGGTGAAATTTTTATGTTCTGAGTCAGTCCTTAGCAGTGAGTGAACAGTGCAGAAAACGCATTTTCAGCGCAAGTGACTGTGGTAATTACATTTTTACAAACATAAAAATGTACTTACCTCTGAAACCACTTCAGACATCGTGATTAAATTCTGCAACTACTAGAAATACCACTTCTGCTATAGTTTGAGGTGACATTTTCATGTTCTGAGTCCCGCCTAAGCAGTAAGTGAACCGAGCAGAAAACACGTATTCAGGCCACGAAAAGGTGGTTTTCAGACGAACAAGCATTAAAATCCTGATAACTCTCTGAAACCACACAGAGAGGTTGAATTAGTTCTGCTGCTGCTAGAAAGACAGCTTCTGCTACAGTGTCAGGTGAAATTTTCATGTTCTGAGGCATCGCTGAGCAGTGAGTGAACAGTGCAAAAATGCGTTTTCAGCCCGAGAGAGGTTCGGTTTCTGACCAGGAAGAATAAAAATTGTTGATTCCACCCTGAAAATAGTCCAAAAAAGTGGATTTAGTGCCGAATATACTCGAAAGACTCTTTTTCCAACAGTTGCAGCTGATATTTTCATGTTCTGGCACTATTCTGAGCAGTGAGTGAACTGTTCAGAAAAACAGGTTTTCACCCGAGTGACGGTGGTTTTCAGAATTGACAAACATAAAAATGTTATCACTCTGCAACCACTTCAGAAATGTTGAATTAGTTCAGCACCTACTAGAATGACCGCTTCAGCTATCGTGCCAGGCGAAATTTTCATGTTCTGAGACAGCCCTGAGCAGAGATTAAACAGTGCAGAAAACGTGTTTTCAGTCCGCGGGACCTGTACCTTTCAGACCAACAAACATAAAAATGTTGATAACTCTCTGAAACCCCTTCGGAGACATTGAATTTGTTCTGCAGCTACGAGAAACACCCCTTAAGCTAAGCTGGTGGGCGCTCATGAATCCTGTTTGGACTCAATCAACCAGTAGTCCAAGTACGTCAGAATCCACAGACCCTGTCTTCTTAGTGGTTCGAGCCACTCCTCCACGCACTTGGTGAAAAAACGAGGCACTAGACACTAGAGACCGTGTTGTGGAAGTAGGCCTCTGCAAGATCTATGGAGGTCATCCACTCTCACACTCCAGGAGTCTGCTGGTAGTCCGGAACCGCTGTCTGGTCATGAATTGGTTGAGGAGACTGAGATTCAGAACAGGTCTCCACTCTCCTGTCTTCTTGGGTTCCAGAAAGTATCTGGAGTAAAATCCAGTGTAGGAGGATTGCTTTGGCAGTAGCTCAATTATTTGCTTTGTCAGGAGAGCGCTGTCCTCCTCCATCAGACATGACCGCTGGTTCTCTGAGTTCACTCAGGTCCATGTGGTGACGCAGAACCTGGGGGTTGACTGTGTAACTGAAGGCCGTTTCAATGACCGTGTATTTTCTCGATCCATATGGGCAGGTGAGGAGACAGGCTCTTTCAATTCGGAAGATACTCTTTCCAAATAGGAGCCTTGAGCACAGGAGCGGACCCGGACTCCGGGGCGGGTCTAGGACGAAAGGGTCATCGGTGCACAGTGCCCACTCCTCTGGGAACTTCAAGTCCCGCTGGTTCTTCAAAAACACACTCGCTTTTGTCAGCTGAGCCGTCAGAGGAATTCGGTTCCCCAAACTTGCAGTGTACAAAGATCAAGATCTGATCAAGATTCTCCTAAGATGGAGACCCGAGGGACCGGCCCAATCAGCCTCAGAAAGAGATGACTCTGTAGATGACGATGTCCTGCTTGCCTCGGAACAGAATCACAGACAGACATCGCTTCAGACATCACACGAGGGAGCTGAGAACAGAGCAGGTCTGGCACGCAGTTCCTACTGAGTGATCCTCTGAAGTGGTGGCTTTCGCGGTCCTGTGGCGACCCCTGCTAAAAACTGGCGAGTCTGAGTAATCAGAAGAGTTAATGGCAGAATTGAAACTCCCCTGACTTTTGGCTGGAACCGGGATCTGTTGAGAGACGGCAAAGAGTTATTTGACGCCTATGCTTCTTATTGTGGCGAAACTGAGGAAAAACATAACGTCTTGGCTCCATAAACTTCCCCAGGGACAGTTCTGGCATCAGGTATAAGGAGGCAGAGACCGTTACTATACTGCTCGGTCTCCTGAGACGATGTCAAACAAAAAAAAAATTTTGAAGCCGGAGTTCGGACTGACTGGAACCGGAAGAGAACTTGGCGGATGATAAACCCTAATTTTGGGCATAGAAGAAACAGACCCGATACCAAAGTAATGCATCTTATTTTTTTTCCAAGTTAGACTAGGTTTAGATGCATACTTTTAGATACAAAGTTCTTCCTACGCTTTTGGAGGGAGCAGAGGTGAGAGCAGACGACTGGTCTCTCCAAGAGGAGTGGCGATGATCAGCTCGGCTATTATACCGCTGTTCCCCCCAGGCGGCGGCTGTGTGTGGAGGAGGCGCCGCGAGCAGAGCACCACGGATTATTGTGTCTCCAAAATCTCTGTGGGAGTCCACGGAGCTCATAAAGAGCGCAATGATGTTCTCAAGCGCTATGAGCCGGTTGCCGACAGTGCAGACACCATTCTACTGCGCGATGGCGGCTCTGTCAGCGCCGGGTGGGATGGTCACTCCTCAAGGGGGAGGTCAAGCTCCAGGTGCGAGGGCATCGCGCATGACCGCTGAGTGAGAGGGAACGCTGCGCCACAAATCCAAACCCTCCACCTATTAAGCTCCGTACCTGACCACGTGCGGTCCTCGTGCCAGTAGAGTGTCAGAACTGCGCCGGGAAATAGTCTGGATTGAATGAGACTAGCAGTGGATGTTTACCCAACAGACGGCAGTCCACACCCATTTGGCATTATTTGCTTTGAGTGTTGCGGGTGCTTTAGCATTTCGAATAGTGAACTGCACTTAGGGGGGCAGAGGACTGCCTGCTAGCCTTGAAGTAGCCATGCTTTGGGGGGACGCCCCAGGATTGGAGGTCCGCTCAAAATTTCTGCCCCGTGCTAAAGGACTGTTTGCGAGGGAGGCAGGCTCCACGGACAGCTGGACACAAACATATTCCAGGAATATTACACCAGCCTTTCTACTTCACTGGAAGTGCCAGGGCACTCCGCAAAATGTGATTGTGAAATTACAGAGGCGTGAATGAGTGACTCTGTAATTGTGAAATTACAGCTGGAGCCGGCGCATCTGGCACATCAAGAGAAGAAGCTTGAGACTTGAAGGGGTGTGGAGCGGCTCATCTGGACCACGGAAACTTCAGGCAGGACTGAGGTCTCATCGCAGTGACGGCAGAGACTTGTCGCATCACCGCAGGAGTAGATTTAACAGCAGGAGACTCAGCGCTTGTGCCGCTCTGTGCGTGGACAATCATCGGCAGCAGCTTCTCCCGGGGTAGTTGGCTGACTTTTTTTTTATTATTATTCGTATTGAATTCGCTCCTTCCAGCGCCTCGGCCTCGAGCGCTCTTCCGGGCCTGGTCGCCTATTCTGAAAACTTCTGAACCGAGCATGTTGATCATGCTGAACTTTCTGGTTTGACTGTTTCAGTTCCACTTTCTTCTTCAAATTTGGGTGTAGCAGATCCAACATGCACCTCAACTTCCTCCCCATCAACATTTCTGCAGGAGACAGTCCTGTTGTTGACTATGAAGTTATCCGATAACTGAATAAAACTCTACTGTCGAAACAGGGTAGACCTCCAACCACTTTGAATGTGCATCAATCACCACCAAGAACATCTTTCCCATGAACGGCCCAGCATAATCAACATAAAGTCGTCGTCACCGTTGGTCAGGTCACTCCCACGGGTGTAGCGGTGCACAGGCCGAAGCGTTCTGGTGTTCCTGACAAGTGGAACACGATTTGACCGAACTTTCAATATCACTGTCTATATTAGGCCACCACATATAGCTACGAGCCAAACCCTTCATTTAACTCATTTCAGGGTGCAATTGATGCTGCTTCCACGTAAGACCACATCCTTTTTCCCGAATCACCACACGGCACACCCACAGTACACACCCATCTTGTACACTCAGCTCCTGTTGCTTCATAGTGTATGGACTGAAAGCAACATCCAGGTTACAGGGCCACCCTCTGAGTATGTATTTATTCTCTCGGGCGAGTACGGGGTCTTTACTGGTCCACCTACAAAGCTCTTCCGAGTTGACCACTGAACTCTGATCCTGCTCTACCAATAATACCTGGTCTTCTGAGTCTGGATGCCCAAGTTTCTCTGGAAGTGGAAGTCTACTGAGAGCATCTGCGTTTGCATTGTCCTGTCCACGTCGGTACACCATGGCATATTCATATGCTCTTAACAGAATAGCCCATCTCATGATCCTCTGAGAACTCATGCGTCACACACACTCACAGCAGCAGAAAAAAACTATTTGCAGTTGGATAAAGAGGGCTTAGCAGTTATTTTTGGGGTGCAGTACTTTCACAAATATTTGTGTGGACTTAAATTTGTGATTTGTACACAGACCATAAGCCCTTATTCAGTCTGTTTCATGAAGGAAAAGCTGTGCCTCCCATGAGTTTTCTGCTCCCCCTTCCAGTCTGTGTGCCAAGACTGCCCCCACCCCATAAGGTGAGGTATCACATGACAGTACCAGTTGTTTTTGTTCATCGTAATGAACCAACACTTGACTGCTTTGTAGTAACTTCTTTGCCTGCTTAAAAGCCTCTTCTTGCTCAACCGCCCACCTCCATTTCTCATCTTTCCTCAGTAACTTGTGTAATGGAGCCGGCACAGTAGACAAGTTCGGCAAGAATTTGTTATAAAAGTTTAGCAAACCTAGAAAAGCTTTAACCCTCGTATTATGCTTAGGGTCAATTTGACCCATATCCGTTTTTGTGTTCATAAAAGTAGTGGTTATCCTGACTTTTTCTTCATGAAATTTTGTGACTTTTCCTCATTAAGGGTCATGAACAGATGTGTAAAATCTGGACAATTTGATGTCAAGTGAAGTGTCTGTACAGAGTTGGTACACAAAGATGATGTTGCAGGTCATTTTGACCCGGATTCTTTAATGTGGGTAAGTGGCTGTTCAGACCCAAAATAAACATGTCTCTCTGATATACCTATTTAGACTGCCCAGCTATGTGTATTTTGATTGATTTGATTGTCTGAATAGCCATTCAGACCCAGCTGTGTGTAGAGGGGAAACTTTCTCTCCCTTGTTCTTGTCAGTGTTCTCATGTAGTCTCTTTGACAAACACACCAAAAATGAGCTCCAGAAGGTTTACAGTACATGCCTAACAAGCCCGCCAAGTATGGCATCAAAATATGGGTGGCCTGTGAAGCAAAATCTAGCTATGCCGGGAATATGCACGTATACAGTGGAAAGCTACCTGGAGGAGCAGCCGAGAAGAATCAGGGGATGCGTGTGGTGCTGGAGATGAATAAAGGGCTGCAATGTCATAAAATCACGTGACGTCACATTTACATTTACATCCTATCGCCTTGGAGATGAACTGCAGAATAGAAAGCTGAACAGCGGGAACAGTCAGAAAAAATAAGCCAGAACTTCCCAAGGAAATTCTGAAGGTGCAGGGCAGACCTCTGCATTGCTCAATATTTGCTCAAACGGAACCGACGTCGGCTTTTCCTGGAAGAACTTAGCAAAGCACTTGTCACTCCCAAGCTGCAGAGTCGAGCCAGGCCACCTCGATGCCCAGCAACTGCCGTCATTGAAAAGGTCAAGCTCACATCACCCAACCAATCTGCAATGGATGCATTGGATACAATTGTGAAGAAACGGAAAAGATGCCAGATCTGACAGTAAAACAAGTACCTGTTTTGTGAAATGCAAGAATAACATCTGTTACATTCTGTCCATTATGTGGAGAGCATTGAACAAGATGAACATTGAAAAATGGGGCAGATATGGTACCAGAGCATCCTGGACTGCTTTGACCTTCGCTGACATTGGATGCAGGCCTGTCCTGTCCACTTGATTACTCAAGAATGTTACTTTGTTTTCCATGAACTGACGCTTGCTCCGTTTCAACCACAGCCCTTTATCCTCCAACCTCTGCAGCACTTCGTTGAGTGTTTGCAGATGCTGTCATCTCTTCCTCTCAATATAATGTCCTCTAAATACACTGCCACATTTGCCATACCTTGAAGTACATTCTCCATGGTGCGTTGGAAAATAGCAGGACTGGAGTTTACTCCAAAAGGCAGACGTGTATATGTAAAAAGACCTTTGTGAGTGCTGACACTCACAAACTTCCTTGATTCCTCTTCAAGGACTATTTGCTGATATGCATGGCTCATATTGAGTTTTGTGAACTTCTGTCCCCCTGCCAGGCTTGACATCATATCCTCCATTCTTGGAATCGGATGCTGTTCGGTCGTGGAGACTTTGAAGTTCCATTTCCACTTTTCTTTTAATGGCAAATGAAACCGACCTGGGTTTGTAAAATAAGGGTGTGAGAGAGTAGAAGCATACACCAAAATGTCAAACCTGTATTGCTTTATGGTCCCCCGGAGGTAATAAAACCCCTCCCGCCCCTTTTTTATATAAAAAAGAAATTAAAATAACAACCCCTCCCCCTTTTTATATCAAAAAGTAATTAAAATAATACCCCTCTCCCTTTTTTATGTCAAAAGGATATTAAAATAGTAACCACCCCGCTTGTTTTATGACAGGAAGGGGAATAATTAACCCTATCCTACCTTGTTTTATAACTGGAAGGAAAATAACGAAGGGAGGGGTTTGGACAGCTGTATAAATATCACCCTGTGTGTATAAATATATATATATATATATATATATATATATATATATATATATATATATATATATATATATATATATATATATATATATATATATATATATATATATAATATATATATATATATATATGTATATACGTCGGCTTTTCCTGGAAGAACTTGGCAAAGCACTTGTCACTACCAAGCTGCAGAGTCGAGCCAGGCCACCTCGATGCCCAGCAACTGCCGTCATTGAAAAGGTCAAGCTCACATCACCCAACCAATCTGCAATGGATGCATTGGATACAGTTGTGAAGAAACGGAAAAGATGCCAGATCTGACAGTAAAACAAGTACCTGTTTTGTGAAATGCAAGAATATATATATATATATATATATATATATATATATATATATATATATATATATATATATATATATATATATATATATATATATATATATATATATATATACATATTTTTTATGTGTATATATGTATATATATTTAATATCTTTTTATATCTTATATCTTCGTATAGCATTACGTTCGAATGCTGACATAACCTGTTGAATAAAAAACATTAAGAAGCATATTCGGATCTCAGCTCATTCATTTCTCGTTTAACATGTCGGTGAAACACATCATTAAAAGAGTTTATTACAATCCTCTTCACCCCGGGAGCTATGGAGGGGTGGATCGCCTTCGCCTCCCGGTAGGACACACCTCCCCAGGGAAGCGTCCAGGATCAGATGCCCGAGCCACCTCAACTGGTTCCTCTCGATGTGGAGGAGCAGCGGCTCCACCCCGAGCTCCTCCCGGATGACCGAACTCCTCACCCTATCTCTAAGGGTGCGCCCAGCCACCGGGCGGAGGAAACTCATTTCAGCCGGTTGTATCCGCGATCTCATCCTTTCGGTCATTACCCAAAGCTCGTGACCATAGGTGAGGGTGGGAACGTAGATCGATCGGTAAATCGAGAGCTTCCTCTTGCGACTCAGCTCCCGCTTCACCACGACGGTCCGATACAGCGACCGCATCACTGCTGCCGCTGCACCGACCCGTTTATCAATCTCACGCTCCCCTTTTGCCTCACTCGAGAACAAGACCCCGAGATACTTAAATTCCACCACTTGGGGCAAGAACTCTCCACCGACCCGGAGAAAGCAAACCACCTTATTCCGGTCGAGAACCATGGCCTCAGACTTGGAGGTGCTGATCCTCATCCCGGCCGCTTCACACTCGGCTGCAAACCCCCCCAGTGCATGCTGAAGGTCCCGGTCCGATGAGGCCAGCAGAACAACATCGTCCGCAAATAGCAGAGATGAAATTCTGTGGTTCCCGAACCGGATCCCCTCCAACCCCTGGCTACGCCTAGAAATTCTGTCCATAAAAGTGATGAACAGAAGACATGCAGGCATTGGCTAGATATAACGACGATCAAAATTACTTGTTGACCGTTATCGATGTATTTTCAAAAAAGGCCTATGTACGCGTTTTAAAAAGAAAGACTGCGATTGAGACAGTGAAGGCGTTCGAATCAGTGCTGGAGGAGAGCGAGACGCCTGCAAAGCTACAGACGGATGACGGTAAATAATTTTTTTAAGAAGAGTTTCCGGGCTTTGATGGAAATTTTTCAACAGCGAGTGACGTTAAGGCCCCTGTGGTAAAGAGATTTAACCGCACTCTTAAAAATCTGATGTGGAGATATTTTACAGCTAAAAACATTACATTACACAAACGTTACATCGAGGTTTTACAGGATCTAGTAAAGAGTTATAATCACAGCTATCACAGTCGTATAAAAATGACACCGATGGAAGTAAGTAAATAAATTTTGCCTCCTGTCGAAATTTCTTTAGATTGGTGTTTGACAATCTTTACATTAGACCGTCAAAAGGTCGGCAGAAGCCAAATTTATGGAGGGCGATCATGTTAGGATATCAAAACTACGAGGTGTATTTGACAAAAAGTACGAGCAGAGTTTTACAGATGAGATATTTACAATAACTGAATGTATTCATCGCAACCCGCCTGTGTATAAATTGAAAGATTTCGATGGCAAACCCATCCAGGGGTCATTTTATGATCAAGAATTACAAAAAGTACAACTCGTTCTCAAGGAACGCGCCGTTAAAGGAGAGAGACAAGTCTTTGTCCAGTGGAAGAACTGGCCTGAAAAATTCAACAGCTGGGTAAAAGCTTCAGATGTAAAATATATATAAGACGATCCTCCTTGACACCAGGCATCATATCATCATGTAGGGCTCAAAGAATGGGGCTTCTATGTGACTTTACCATCAAACGCCAGTGCAAAAGTTTTTAAAGACAACTCAATTGGTACTTTCCGCATTTAGCACAACATATCGATTTAAACGGAAAATGGGAGGTTGCTTTGACGGAGATTACATACCCTCACACGTGGCATAATATTCCAGAGGATACGTCGTCATTTTACTGGAAACCAAACCATAGAGGAGCTGACTCCAACACCAACACGGCTGCTCCGAGAGGATCAGATTCAGATGGTAACACGTCGCGGCTTCATAAAGATGAATTTCATAGAGCCATGGCGAGACTTTGGGCTCCGGATCCTGACGCCAGCGCCTCAGCTCAGAGGAAAAAAGACGGTTGGATATTACAGCTCACTTAATCAGATTACAACCGAGATGGAGCAAACTTTAAAAAAAAAACAATGAGAATATACGCTTCCTGTTTGACCGTGCACGGCAAAACATTGATCTTCAAGGAGACAGTCAGAACCTAGTGCTTTTTAACTCGCCTTTGGTTACATGTTAGGTGTAGATCCTGCTAATTGCATCATTTATTGCGAGTTCAGAGCGCCCCATCCTGTTGATTTAAAAGTGGGGTTTTACCATCTCTACTGACGTTGTAAGACCGCAGCTTGTAGAGGATGCATATGCACCGCTTTTAAGAACGGTGGAAATCAAGGGTAGTTACTCAGATATAATCACACAGCATTTTAACCCTGCTTACTATTTACCGGTTGCCAAGAACCATATTGAAAATATTCAGACACAAATTAAACCAGATCTTAACAAACCAGTCAATTTTACATTTGGAAAGGTGGTGTTGACTCTACACTTTAGACCTGTTACTTGAGAGGATATTATATAGCCCTTGCACCGACGTCTGGAAATTCATTGATCACAACAACACCAAAGGGATAACCAGCCTTTGCAGACCAAGTCAAAAACAAACACAATGGTTCATGCAGGCTTAAGAGACGACCCGCACAGAGTTGTACAATATTATGAAAAACAGGTGGGCGGAGAGCTACCCGGTTTTGACGGTGCCCCGGTTATGTACGGACGAGGCATCGGTTCCCTCTTCTCAAAAATGTTTCGGTTTATATCACCTTTGTTGAAAAGAGGTATCGCCATAGCGAAACCCCATCTCAAATCAGCAGTGGGTAACATAGCCACAGATATGTTCACCTGTACCATGAGAGGAATGAGCGATCAACAGAGACAGGAAGGGTCAGGAGGTATAGCTGTCTTATCACGAAGAACAAAGAGACGCCCTCCAGGACGACATGTAACACAGAGCTCTAATAAACGTACAAACAAAAAAAGAAAGAAGTCAGTTGACAGAAGCAAACGGGCCAAGAGGAAGTCCAGAGGGAGCTCTGATATACTTTAAAAAACCTTATATACAGTAACATGGCACTCCTACACCAGAAATCTGCTGAATGCACATTGGCAGAACTGGATTTATTCACGCCGCCGATGACACGGCTTTCCATCGAGGACAAAATTTACACTGAAATTGCTCCAGTAGCCGCGATCAGCGATTGAGTTTTTTATACCAGGAGACGGCGAAAAGTATCTAGACCTAAACGACACCCTTCTACTCGTGCGTGCAAGAATTACTAACGCCGATGGCACACCGCTGGCTAACGACGCAGCAGTCGGTCTCATCAATTATCCTCTAAACACAATCTTTGACCAGTGCGATGTGGTTCTGGGGGATCGGATGATTTCGCAGTCCAGTTCCACTCACCCGTACAGAGCTATGATCGAAACACTTCTCAACTTTTCAGGCGACACTCTTAAAACACAGTTTAGCGCCGGCCTTTTTTACCAAGACACACCTGGGTCGGTTGACTCGATCATCACTGTAAACGGTCCCAACGCAGGCCTTAATAAACGGGCTGAGTTCACGAGCAGGTCCAGAGAAGTACATCTTCTCAGTCCTCTGCACAGCGACATATTTTTCTGTGAGAGACTGTTATTAAACTCGGTCGATTTAAGAATTAAACTCACCAGGGCGAATGATGCCTTCTGCCTGACCGGACCTCGCAACTCCACCTTTCGTCTGAAAATCCTTGGCACCTCTCTGTTTGTGAAGAAAGTCACTGTTTCGCCAGCTGTGAGAATACGTCATGCAGCGGGTTTGTTAAAAGGAAATGCTCTCTACCCCCTCTCACGAGTCAACGTAAAAACATACTCCATTCCAGAGAACTCGAGAATATGTACCCAGGAGAGTTTATTTCTGGGTTCAAGACCTAAATCCGTGGTTTTAGGGATGGTGCGTCATGAGGCATTTTCCGGTAGGAAAGATCTCTGCCCATTCAACATGAATATCTAGCCCTCTGTCAGGACGGTCGACAGATCCCCGCTAAAGCTTTTCAACCTCAGTTTAACAACGGTATGGCGGTCAAAGAGTTTTATAACATGATTCTAGCTACAGGAAGACATTTGAAGTATCTAAGCATTGACCGCGAAGGTTTTAACAGCGGATATTCGCTGTTTGCATTTAATCTCAATCCAGCCGATGACAACGACGCTCTCTCAGCTGTCTCAAAAGGGAATTTAAGACTGGAGATGAGATTCAGAGTTGCTTCACCAAACACCCTAACACTGATTGTGTACGCTTGTTATGATTCCATTCTGGAGATTGATGCAAAAAGACAAGTGCTGGTGGACTATTATTATAAAAGTTATGGATAGTCTCCAGTTACAGAGGCTGCTGAGAGGTCTCATGGGCGACACATTTTACGGTGTGTGGCCGTCGGATAAGTTGCCTCAATTGACACAACCCCTCAGACTGCCTGCATATTTCATCGTCAACACACATCCGGCACATAAACCAGAAGTGCACTGGCTGGCTTTAACTCTCAAAGAAGACGGGAGAACAACTTTCTTTGACTCGTTTGGAATGGGGCCCTACTTTGCACATTACCCTGAAAATATTTTAAAGTTCCTCAAGAAACATTCAGAGGTCATCAAGTACAACAATGGTCAACTACAGCACCCTCTATCGTTTGTATGTGGTCATCATTGCGTCTTCTACCTCTGTCATCGTGCTAGAGGGCTGTCTATCGGAGAAGTATTAAGTCTATACAGTGACGATAACTTAAAAAACGACCTCATGCTATACAACTTTGTGAAAGGACATCAACAATGTCTAAAAAGATGTGCACACTGTCCATGGAAACAACAAAACTGTTCTCTTCTGTATTTTAAAGACTATTGTAACGTGTGACTAATCTTATTGTGCGTGTGTGTATTTAAAAAAAATCTGTAATCTCATGGTAATTCAATAAAACATTTCTTTGATGAAAAGACAATAACTGTGTACAAGACAATTATTCAGGAAACCCATCGAGGTGTTAGAGACAATTTCTTTCCTTTGGTCACTACACGCGTCAAGCGTCGTTGAGGTGTCACTTTAGGGTCCTTTGGGTCGGGAGACCAGCTCTCAGCTATACTTTTCTTTCGTAAGATAGAATTCAATTTAAGTCTCTGATATTGAGCCCTCGATTCAGGATTGGACAGCAGTGTGAGAGGCATTTTAGCTTTAATAATGTGACGAGAAACTCGGACCATCCCTCAGGTAACGAAGAACTTGTTTTCTTATACGGTAGGGAAAGGTACTTGAATATATCGATCACATGAGAGCCTTTTACAGCACTTCCTTCATACATAAATTCACCATTCATATTCCAACCACCACCGTCTTTGGATATCCTCTGGATAATGTATTCAGCATTTCTTCGAGCTTTTGACGGAAGGCTATTTAGAATATCCTTACCCAAGTCATCTGTTACAGTGGGTGTTTTTAGAACACTTTCAACACGACTGTCAGAGTCGTGGGGATGATCGCTGACTCCATCTCATTGTAAAGTCAGAGTTACTCTCCTTTGGTCTCTCTGATCCTCTTTAGTAAAGGTTAAATATCTCTGCAATCGAGCATTATACTTTTTTATCTTCTCATACGAGTTTAACTGAGAATCATTTAGAATGGTCCTCATCTTCTCATTCAATTCATCTTTGGCAGTTTCACGGATGTCGGTGGTTGGACGTCATAACTGGATAATTTGCTGAGGAAAGACGAGATACATTTTCTGGACAGTCTTCATCGTGTTTTACTTCTTTACAAGTCGTCCTATTAGATTTCCAATGATTGGAACAGCTGCCGATAGCAACGGCAACAGCTTTTTAAGAATCCTTCACGCTTCACGCACACTTTTTTATTAGCCAAGAGTCTGATGTTTTTCTTCTGTTTTTTCAGTTTTTTGAACTGAGCCTGCGACAATGGTACAGTCCCCTTCAAAACATTCAGGGCGATCTCACCGAGAGCTTGAATAAAGTCCCGAGAACTATGCATCAAAATGTCTTTACGTTTCTTTGAAGGAGCATGCTATAGTTCCTTAAGTAAACCCGCGTTTCTTTTTATACGCACTGACATAACTTAAGCAGACGTTTTTGGTATGGACACAGTGTGACGTTGATGAGGAAGTATCCCAGTCCTTAGTCTGTAGCGTTCTGGACATGAGGGTGTTAGATCAACAATTAAGTACCCGTGAGCGCCAGCTGTAACATCTTCAAAGATTTCTAGAAAGAAAGCTCTTTGAGACGGGTAAACCTGTTGAGCAACAACTTTTATCTACATTTTATCGCGAGGATTCTTAAACAATACAAAGTAATTGATATACAGACTAATAGTACGACTATATTTACCACGATGAAATAAGTTTTGCGTAAGCATTATAACACTCATATTTTTATGATGTCTCTACTGTGTAAAAATGCCTCAGGGTTTTCAGAAGTTTCAAAAATAACATTGTCAAGAATAATCAAATGTTTTCTATCAGAAGGAAATATATCTTCATTTTCAAAAGATTCAGGTAAACCTTCAATGAATTTGATATTTTTATTCATCTTTTGCAATTCACTGTACAAAGGTTGAAAAGAAGTATAAATCCGTACAATATTTACATTGACATCATCCATTACATGTTTTTCAAGTTCACACAATTTTCAAGTATACATTTTACAAAATGGGTCTTTCCTGACCCTGATGGTCCCACCACTAGACATGAAAATGGTGTTTTCAAATGTGGATCGAAATTAATTTCTTCGATAATGACCCCTCATCCACCCAAAACTCAGAACCCGAAAGGTTTGGTTGTCCCATCCGAAAATAATCGCCTCTTATCGTACACGACCCGGAGTTTTTTAATAACTGATCTGTTTTTTACTGCGATGTTCTTTTTATCCCTCTCAATGTTGTGTTGGCAGGTCTCAAGCACCCCATCAGGTGAATTCTGCAAATAGCCCTCTACAGACGGAGTCAAAGTTTATCCGCTCACAAGATTCTTTTGTTTGCGTGATACCTTTAATTTTAATCACAACCTTCTTCTGTCCTTTGTTCCTATAAGCTTACGACCTAGGACCCGCCGAAACAAAGTCCTTGATGCTATCCCCGTCGAGTTCATCAGTCAGATCACCGAGATAGTTACCTAATTTTAAAGGCGTCTCGCCGTCTTTCACAACATATATCAAGCTGTCTGGGTCAACGTAGAGAACATTCTCCTGCAATTTCTCCATGTAACTGTACAACTTCAGACGAGCATAAGCAGTGGTAAAAGCTCCGATAAAAACATTGCTGCTTTTACCAGGAGGGTAGAGACCATTGTAACGCCACTGGATCACAACTTTTTTCTCATCCAGCACGTTAAAGTAGCTGACCTCGTATTTCCCTGAAAACATGAAACTGAAAAACTCGTTGGGGTCTGACACTACAGAAACCTGAGACATGTTCACTCTCTGACAAAACTTTCCCCATAGGCTATTAAGACAAGTCTTAGCCACCTGTCTCTTTGCTGGGTTGTGACAAACCCTGCGACAGTCGTCACAAGTTACCGGGTCTGGGACCTCTGTAGGGCAAACAGGATCGTGACAAACGCTACAGTGAGCTTTGCATATGTGTTTTGATTTATCTTCATACCCCTTATGACAGCTGACGCAAAAGTAACGTGTTCCTAACAAACCTTTAGGGTTCTTCACCCCGTAATAGTGTCCCTGAAGTAGAAACAAGAATAAGGGCTCCGAACCATCAGCAAAACCGGTGGCATAATGCGCTAATGGCTGGTTTGCTGTCGTTTTATTAAACACAACAATTTTACGCCTCACTATCCGTTCAAACAGGGGTATTATCTGTGAATATGATAGGTGTTTGAGAATCTAAACCAGCTTTGTTTAATAATTCCCTCCCCAACTCAACACAATCTTGATACGCACGGTTAGGATTAAGGAGACAAGAAAGGCTGATTGCGACGCAAAGCTGCTTGGTTCCATCACCACCAACTACATAGAGATGTCGTCTTTTTTTAACAAAAATTTTGGCATCCAGCGTCTTCTCGAGCTTGCGTTTCGCGCCTCCTCGAGGGATATGTACAATTTGGACCGTTAATTCAATTCTCTTACCCATAGCGATGACTCTGTCAGATTGCACTGTGTTGCTAAGGAGGTCCTCAAAAGCAGGGTAGATATTTCCACCGTCGCCTTCAACCACAACATTAACGTGTTCTTGAACATCTTCACCTACCACTTCAAGCTGAACCACATCCTCTCGATCTGCCAGTCTCTGCGCTTCATCAGCCAACTCCCTGACCTGTTGCATCCAACCTCTGTAGAAAGTAGCTAAATCAGGAGTGTCCGGTACAGCAGGACGTGTTAGCACCCTTCTTATCCTATCGGTGTTAAAAGGCTCTATGACTTCTGATTCAATACCGGTACCTCTAATACAACATCCTTCCTGAAGCGAATCACCGTCATCATCAACATTGTCATCGCTACAGTTAGAGTCAGACACATCTACCAGAGGGTCAAGAGCAGTTGTCCCTGAATCAGTCGTCTGCAGATTATCAACAAACCTTTCTAACCGATCGCCATTGTCTAAAGAGGTATCAGCCCTACCCTCACGAGATGATGCAGGAACCATATTTAAAATTTGGTTATCCTCTCTCTCGCCGAAAAAAATTGACTCCATGTTTTCATTTATACTCGGATCATAGACCTGCACTACATCCTCCTCAGACACGTTGTCAAACAAGTGAGACAGAAACATACGTGTTGGTGAAGCACTCTGGTCAATGAGGTGTGGTGTAGTGTCCTGGTTGTGTGTGGATTCAGGGTCAGAACCGGAAGGAAAACCATCATGGTTGGCCATAGCGTAATAACAATAATAACAATAACAATAAAATAATAATTAAAAAACATTTAATAAACAAAACAACAGTCTCAAAACACAATCACCCGCGATGCAACAGCGACCTCAAAACACAATCACCCGCAGTGCAACAGCAACCTCAAACCGTAATCACCCATCACTGCGTTTAAATAATGAGGATCCAAATGGACCTTACTGGGGTCGAACTTCAGTCAGATCAGTCCACGACGTCTGTTACCACCAGGTCCTTGTTGTTTTAGGAGTCTCAGAACTTCAGACACCAGCGCTTTATTCGTGACGTCCTTAAAGATGAATTCTGTAACGATTATCATAATATTTAAGACATATGCATCCCTGCTGATTACTCGTTGAAATGGTTGTTAATCTTACCTTCACGTATATTTCTCGCAGAACGGCGGTATTTACGTGCTTGACGCGCTTGACGTGCTAGACGACGACTCTGTATTTCACTCTGATGAAGACGACGTTCAAGCGTACGTACTCTGAATTCAAGCTGTTGTTTTACAGCCGTTGCATCATGGAACGCTAATAGGGTCGGCGACACTGGAGCGTGGGGTCTGTCTTGGGTAGCTGTGACAGAGCGCTCGGGGGCAGGGGGTAGAGGCAGGGTTTGGTCAGGGGGTGATGCGGCGCAAGTCGACGTTGGTGTCCGGGGTGCTATCCGCGGGTTGTCTGTGGTTGCTGGCGGTGCTGATGGTGGCGGCGACGGTGGCTGTGGAGGTGCGGATTGCCCAGATGCCGACGTCGAGTCTTCAGTAGGGAACGATCCGGATAGTAGATCCAGAGGTAATGAGGAAACCAGCGTCGATGTCTCCCACAAAGGCCAAGACCCAGGAGAGAGAGCTGAAACAGAATTTTGACAACAATACAAATGTAAATACAATCTAGAAGCAAGACCTCGGATAGCAGTTAATATGATATTAATATAAACAGAGTAGTATGAAAATAACCCTAGTACAATATGAAAAAATACGACCTGCGGAAAAACAAAATTACGTAATCATATAACCGGTGTTGAGCCGTGTTGTTTTCTAGCGAAGGCTATAATAAAACAACAACACGTGTAGCATCACGAAAACCATCATCACAACAGAAGCATATCCTAAAGAGCGTTAAAAATAAATAAATAAAAAACTCAATGTATGGACCTACTCAGGACCGTCATTTAAAGCATAAAAACAAATAGCAAATCACGAATCATTAGTGTATAAGAATACTATATATATATATATATATATATATATATATATATATATATATATATAGTATATAGTATAATACATAGTGTATATGTATTAAAGCACATTACAATTACCTCTAGTGGTCATCATCGTTAAAGCACAGTGTAAATAGCAATCGCGACCTCTAGTGACCGCCGTCGTTAAAGCATAGTGTTAATAGTAATTGCGACCTCTTGCGACCAGTGACGTTAAAGCATAGTGCAAATAGTAATCGTGACCTCTAGTGGTCATCGTCGTTAAAGCATAGCGTAAATAGTAATCGCGACCTCTAGTGGCCGGCGCCATTAAAGCATAGTAGTAAAATCACAATGTTGTTTAGCAGTAACAGTTACCCAAACACCTTCAATAATAAAATTACGCTATCTAAAAGCATAAAGCCGGAACATAGATAAACCACATTACAGATAAGAGGCACCTTGATGCTCTAACACAACGAATTGCAGACACATCATTAAACCACACACACACACACACACACACACACACACACACACACACACACACACACACACACACACACACACACACACATAATAGCGAACATACAGCCATTCAGCTGATACTGAACGGTAGAGATGTGTTGAAAAAAAATTGGAGATTTACATCTTACCAAACGGTGGTGGTGGCGTTGAAGCGACAGGCAGAAGGTGTGGCGTGCTCGTTGCCTTTGTATCTGTTTTCATGTGAAAAAATAAATAAATAAATACAGCAGTGAAACGTAAACTATCACTCCAAATGTTTTTTCCCGCCTCCTATCAGCTGAGGCGTCTGGTGAGTGAAAGAATCCACGAGCGGGCGCCCTACTCCTTCGACCTCTGACTGGCTGTCTGTTTTCATACGCACAGGTGTTGAATAAAACAAAAACATAGGCAGTTAAATATAAAACACATCAACAGAATGTGCTTAAAATACTTTTTTTGTTTTGCTCTCACCGTCGAACAGTTGGAGCGACCCGTCCAATGAATGATCAGCATCCACAGGGTCCGGATGACTTCCCGGTCGTGTCTGATTTCCGGGTTCCGGGTGATCTTTTCATGCACACACACACACACACACACACACACACACACACACACACACACACACACACACACGCACACACACACACATACGCATGTATATACACTTAATAAATACCGCTGTTCTTTACCTAGTTATCGTAATTATGATTAGAATCGCTGTCTCCTTCTCACCAATGACTCGCGCCGGTCCTGTCTTCCGTGCCGAATTATACCGTCGCTTACGGCTCAGAGAGCGTTGATTACTCCCCTTCAGTCGATTTCCTGTACTCGGCCCCGGACGAACTCGTCCTCGCTGTCGATTATTATAATACACGCCGTGTTCTGAGCCTCGGTGCCGCTGTCTTGAAGACTCGCTCTCGGATTCACAGCCGACAGATCCGCACGGGCATCTCCGTCTTCAAAAGTTACACGCATTAACCGCTCAAGCTCCTCAGCGCCGATCAGCGTCTCCGGGAAGTTATTCGCGGAGGCGATAATATCTGAAAAATAGAAGTGCGGCTGTTGTAACACATAATAGAGATATTAACAACGAATTATAAAATAATTCAATATTTTTACCAGTATCACTCTGCGTTAAATGAACGTCACACAGATGAGTGACGACGTCTGTCAATGAAAAGAGACATGGTACGTGATAAACATGGCGTAACGTTTTTATTATACTTATATATGTAAATGTAAATACATAGATACACATATATGTATATACTTATATGTATACTGTATAGATATAGATAGATAGTCTGGAGTCCTTTTGGAAAGGAGGATGAAGTTCTGGAAGGTCTGGTCAACAGCCAAGGTTACCCCGGAACTGATGTAAAATGTGGTCTGAATCGGGTCACCTAAATACTCCGTCCGTGTGGGTAGGTCCTCGGTGACGTCTTTGTTGATTTGGATCGGGTCACCCACTCTGCCATTGTCGCCAATTAAAGACAGATGTATAAATATTCTAAAGGTGTTTCCAGATGTGGTGGAGACAGCACAAGATCTGGAATTTGACCCATGACGACCTGGACCATAAGAAGACCAGGATCAATGTCTGCTAGGTAGCTCAGAGGTATGAACCGCGGCGACGTAAAACAAATAATCAGATGGAGAACGGACATGGTGACAGAAGCAGGATGCCAAAAAAAGAATAGCTTGGGTCATCCGCTCTGCCATTGTCGCCAATTAAAGACAGATGTATGAATATTCTAAAGGTGTTTCCAGATGTGGTGGAGACGGCACAAGATCTGGAATTTGACCCATGACGACCTGGACCGTAAGAAGACCAGGATCAATCAGTGGAGACTGCACCCCCAAAATGAACTGAAATGTGTAATAAAAGGGGTCAGGGCCTGAGATAGTCTTTGTCACTCTACACCATCGGAGCTGAGGCAAAGCCAGGTGTAGTTGCGGGCCCAGAGCTCTGTTAGGGTAATTAGACGCCTCTGTCAGGGTGTAAATTCTTTTGGATTTTAAGTTGGGGTGTTTTTGGTTGTCATTCTCACGAGAAAACGAACACGTGGAAGGTACAGAAGTGTATTTCCTACAGCCTAAACAATGTTGTCTGAAGACAATGAGGTCCGCCTTCAGACTGTCTCTTTTGAAGATTCAACCGTCCAGGAAAGAACTCGCGTCTCCGCAGCAAATTAACTGGTTATCACAGACTCTAAAAATGCATCGTTTCAAACTCACACAGGGTGTAAAATTAAATAGACTGATTCAACAGAAACTCATGTGAGTTGAATAGCTGTGTCATTTGAACTAATGCTGAAAACTAAAGTATTTCTTTCTTTTTTGTTTCATCATTGTTCACTCAACCTTGTTTTCTGAAAACTAAAAGTATTTCTTTCTTTTGTTCTATTCTGAAAACTAAAAGTATTTCTCAAACAAGTTCAAATTATCTGTTTAAAAGCATTTTGAAAAAATGGTGCATGAGTTGGGCAGCTGTGTCGTTTGAACTATTAGTGAAGACTAAAAAGTGTTTTCTTTCTACTGTTTTATCTTTAAGAAATATTTCAAGAATGAAAAACTTCTTCATAAGATGTTAAATAACTTCAAAAATGTTTAAACCCGAAATAATATTGTAGCTACTAACGTGTTTTGATTATTTAGCCTACAATGCAGAAACAGTTCAAACATTGACTAATGCTGAAAACTAAAAGTATTTCTTTCTCTTTGTTTTGGTATCCGGGGCGATGTCCGCGGCTTGTCTGTGGTTGCTGGCGGTGCTGATGGTGTCGGCGACGGTGGCTGTGGAGGTGCGGATAGCCCAGATGCCGACGTCGAGTCTTCAGCAGGGAACGGTCCGGATAGTAGATCCAGAGGTACTGAGGAAACCGGCGTCAATGTCTCCCACAAAGGCCAAGACCCAGAGGGGAGAGCTGAAACAGAATACCGACAACAACACAAATGTAAATACAATCTAGAAGCAAGACCTCGGATAGCAGTTAATATGATATTAATATAAACAGAGTGTAAATGTAGGGATCTACTAAGGATCAACATTTAAAGCGTAAAAACAAATAGTAAATCACTAGTGTATACTCTCATTAAACCACTTTACAATAAGTAAAATCACGACCTCTAGTGGACGCCGTCGTTAAACCACATTACAGTTAGTAAAATCACGACCGCTAGTAGCCGCCGTCGTTAAAGCACATTACAGTTATTAAAATCACGACCTCTAGTGGCCGCCGTCGTTAAAGCATAGTGTAAAATAGTAATCCCGACCTCTAGTGGTCGCCGTCGTTAAGGCACAGTGTTAAATAGTAATCGCGACCTCTAGTGTCCGTCGTCGTTAAAGCATAGTAGTAAAATCACAATGACGCTTAGCAGCAACAGTTACTCAAACACCTTCAATAGTAAAATGACACCGTCTAAAAGCACATAGCCGGAACATAGACAAACCGCATTACAGATAAAACACACACACACGCACACACACACGCACACACACACACACGCACGCACGTACGCACGTACGCGCACACACACACACACACACACACACACACAATAGCGAACATACAACCATTCAACTGATACTGAACGGTAGAGATGTGTTGAAAAAAATTGAGATTCGTATCTTACGTTGGTGTTGGTGTTGGTGTTGAAGCGACAGGTAGAAGGTGTGGCGTGCTCGTTGTCTTTGTATCTGTTTTCATGTGAAAAAATAAATAAATAAATACAGCAGTGAAACGTAAACTATCACTCCAAAATGTTTTTTCCCACCTCCTATCAGCTGAGGCGTCTGGTGAGTTAAAGAATCAACGAGCGGGTGCCCTACTCCTTCGACCTCTGACTGATCGTCTGTTTTCATACGCACAGGCGTTGAATAAAACAAAAAACATAGGTAGTTAAATATAAAATACATTGACAGACTGTGGTTAAAATACTTTTTTTTTATTGAACTGAATGTTTTGCTCTCACCGTTGAACAGTTGGAGCAACCCGTTCAATGAATGATCAGCATCCACAGGGTCCGGATAACTTCCCGGTCGTGTCTGATTTCCGGGTTCCGGGTGATCTTTTCATGCACACACACACACACACACAAGTATTTCTTTCTTTTTGTTTTGGTATCCGGGGCGATGTCCGCGGCTTGTCGGTGGTTGCTGGCTGTGCTGATGGTGTCGGCGACGGTGGCTGTGGAGGTGCGGATAGCCCAGATGCCGACGTCGAGTCTTCAGCAGGGAACGGTCCGGATAGTAGATCCAGAGGTATTGAGGAAACCGGCGTCGATGTCTCCCACAAAGGCCAAGACCCAGAGGGGAGAGCTGAAACAGAATACCGACAACAATACAAATGTAAATACAATCTAGAAGCAAGACCTCGGATAGCAGTTAATATGATATTAATATAAACAGAGTGTAAATGTAGGAATCTACTAAGGATCAACATTTAAAGCGTAAAAACAAATAGTAAATCACTAGTGTATACTGTCATTAAACCACATTACAATTAGTAAAATCACGACCTCTAGTGGACGCCGTCGTTTAACCACATTACAGTTAGTAAAATCACGACCTCTAGTGGACGCCGTCGTTAAAGCACATTACAGTTAGTAAAATCACGACCTCTAGTGGCCGCCGTCGTTAAACCACATAACAGTTAGTAAAATCACGACCTCTAGTGGCCGCCGTCGTTAAAGCACATTACAATTAGTAAAATTACGTCCTCTAGTGGCCGCCGTCGTTAAAGCACATTACAGTTAGTAAAATCACGACCTCTAGCGGCCGCCGTCGTTAAAGCACATTACAGTTAGTAAAATCACGACCTCTAGCGGCCGCTGTCGTTAAAGCACATTACAGTTAGTAAAATCACGACCTCTAGCGTCCGCCGTCGTTAAAGCACATTACAATTAGTAAAATCACGACCTCTAGTGGCCGCCGTGGTTAAAGCACATTACAGTTAGTAAAATCACGACCTCTAGTGGCCACCGTCGTTAAAGCACATTACAGTTAGTAAAATCACGACCTCTAGTGGCCGCCGTCGTTAAAGCACATTACAGTTAGTAAAATCACGACCTCTAGTGGCCGCCGTCGTTAAAGCACATTACAGTTAGTAAAATCACGACCTCTAGCGGCCGCCGTCGTTAAAGCACATTGCAGTTAGTAAAATCACGACCTCTAGCGGCCGACGTCGTTAAAGCACATTACAGTTAGTAAAATCCCGACCTCTAGTGGCCGCCGTCGTTAAAGCACATTACAGTTAGTAAAACCACGACCTCTAGTGGCCGCCGTCGTTAAAGCACATTACAGTTAGTAAAATCACGACCTCTAGTGGCCGCCGTCGTTAAAGCACATTACAATTAGTAAAATCACGACCTCTAGTGGCCGCCGTCATTAAAGCACATTACAGTTAGTAAAATCACGCCCTCTAGTGGCCGCCGTCATTAAAGCACATTACAGTTAGTAAAATCCCGACCTCTAGTGGTCGCCGTCGTTAAGGCACAGTGTGAAATAGTAATCGCGACCTCTAGTGTCCGTCGTCGTTAAAGCATAGTAGTGAAATCACAATGACGCTTAGCAGCAACAGTTACTCAAACACCTTCAATAGTAAAATGACACCGTCTAAAAGCACATAGCCGGAACATAGACAAACCGCATTACAGATAAAACACACACACACGCACACACACACACACGCACGCACGCACGCACGTACGCGCACACACACACACACACACAATAGCGAACATACAACCATTCAACTGATACTGAACGGTAGAGATGTGTTGAAAAAAATTGAGATTCGTATCTTACCAAACGTTGGTGTTGGTGTTGGTGTTGAAGCGACAGGTAGAAGGTGTGGCGTGCTCGTTGTCTTTGTATCTGTTTTCATGTGAAAAAATAAATAAATAAATACAGCAGTGAAACGTAAACTATCACTCCAAAATGTTTTTTCCCACCTCCTATCAGCTGAGGCGTCTGGTGAGTTAAAGAATCAACGAGCGGGTGCCCTACTCCTTCGACCTCTGACTGATCGTCTGTTTTCATACGCACAGGCGTTGAATAAAACAAAAAACATAGGTAGTTAAATATAAAATACATCGACAGACTGTGGTTAAAATACTTTTTTTTAATTGAACTGAATGTTTTGCTCTCACCGTTGAACAGTTGGAGTTCAATGAATGATCAGCATCCACAGGGTCCGGATGACTTCCCGGTCGTGTCTGATTTCTGGGTTCCGGGTGATCTTTTCATGCACACACACACACACACACACAAGTATTTCTTTCTCTTTGTTTTGGTATCCGGGGCGATGTCCGCGGCTTGTCTGTGGTTGCTGGCGGTGCTGATGGTGTCGGCGACGGTGGCTGTGGAGGTGCGGATAGCCCAGATGCCGACGTCGAGTCTTCAGCAGGGAACGGTCCGGATAGTAGATCCAGAGGTACTGAGGAAACCGGCGTCAATGTCTCCCACAAAGGCCAAGACCCAGAGGGGAGAGCTGAAACAGAATACCGACAACAACACAAATGTAAATACAATCTAGAAGCAAGACCTCGGATAGCAGTTAATATGATATTAATATAAACAGAGTGTAAATGTAGGGATCTACTAAGGATCAACATTTAAAGCGTAAAAACAAATAGTAAATCACTAGTGTATACTCTCATTAAACCACTTTACAATAAGTAAAATCACGACCTCTAGTGGACGCCGTCGTTAAACCACATTACAGTTAGTAAAATCACGACCGCTAGTAGCCGCCGTCGTTAAAGCACATTACAGTTATTAAAATCACGACCTCTAGTGGCCGCCGTCGTTAAAGCATAGTGTAAAATAGTAATCCCGACCTCTAGTGGTCGCCGTCGTTAAGGCACAGTGTTAAATAGTAATCGCGACCTCTAGTGTCCGTCGTCGTTAAAGCATAGTAGTAAAATCACAATGACGCTTAGCAGCAACAGTTACTCAAACACCTTCAATAGTAAAATGACACCGTCTAAAAGCACATAGCCGGAACATAGACAAACCGCATTACAGATAAAACACACACACACGCACACACACACGCACACACACACACACGCACGCACGTACGCACGTACGCGCACACACACACACACACACACACACACACACACACACAATAGCGAACATACAACCATTCAACTGATACTGAACGGTAGAGATGTGTTGAAAAAAATTGAGATTCGTATCTTACGTTGGTGTTGGTGTTGGTGTTGAAGCGACAGGTAGAAGGTGTGGCGTGCTCGTTGTCTTTGTATCTGTTTTCATGTGAAAAAATAAATAAATAAATACAGCAGTGAAACGTAAACTATCACTCCAAAATGTTTTTTCCCACCTCCTATCAGCTGAGGCGTCTGGTGAGTTAAAGAATCAACGAGCGGGTGCCCTACTCCTTCGACCTCTGACTGATCGTCTGTTTTCATACGCACAGGCGTTGAATAAAACAAAAAACATAGGTAGTTAAATATAAAATACATTGACAGACTGTGGTTAAAATACTTTTTTTTTATTGAACTGAATGTTTTGCTCTCACCGTTGAACAGTTGGAGCAACCCGTTCAATGAATGATCAGCATCCACAGGGTCCGGATAACTTCCCGGTCGTGTCTGATTTCCGGGTTCCGGGTGATCTTTTCATGCACACACACACACACACACAAGTATTTCTTTCTTTTTGTTTTGGTATCCGGGGCGATGTCCGCGGCTTGTCGGTGGTTGCTGGCTGTGCTGATGGTGTCGGCGACGGTGGCTGTGGAGGTGCGGATAGCCCAGATGCCGACGTCGAGTCTTCAGCAGGGAACGGTCCGGATAGTAGATCCAGAGGTATTGAGGAAACCGGCGTCGATGTCTCCCACAAAGGCCAAGACCCAGAGGGGAGAGCTGAAACAGAATACCGACAACAATACAAATGTAAATACAATCTAGAAGCAAGACCTCGGATAGCAGTTAATATGATATTAATATAAACAGAGTGTAAATGTAGGAATCTACTAAGGATCAACATTTAAAGCGTAAAAACAAATAGTAAATCACTAGTGTATACTGTCATTAAACCACATTACAATTAGTAAAATCACGACCTCTAGTGGACGCCGTCGTTTAACCACATTACAGTTAGTAAAATCACGACCTCTAGTGGACGCCGTCGTTAAAGCACATTACAGTTAGTAAAATCACGACCTCTAGTGGCCGCCGTCGTTAAACCACATAACAGTTAGTAAAATCACGACCTCTAGTGGCCGCCGTCGTTAAAGCACATTACAATTAGTAAAATTACGTCCTCTAGTGGCCGCCGTCGTTAAAGCACATTACAGTTAGTAAAATCACGACCTCTAGCGGCCGCCGTCGTTAAAGCACATTACAGTTAGTAAAATCACGACCTCTAGCGGCCGCTGTCGTTAAAGCACATTACAGTTAGTAAAATCACGACCTCTAGCGTCCGCCGTCGTTAAAGCACATTACAATTAGTAAAATCACGACCTCTAGTGGCCGCCGTGGTTAAAGCACATTACAGTTAGTAAAATCACGACCTCTAGTGGCCACCGTCGTTAAAGCACATTACAGTTAGTAAAATCACGACCTCTAGTGGCCGCCGTCGTTAAAGCACATTACAGTTAGTAAAATCACGACCTCTAGTGGCCGCCGTCGTTAAAGCACATTACAGTTAGTAAAATCACGACCTCTAGCGGCCGCCGTCGTTAAAGCACATTGCAGTTAGTAAAATCACGACCTCTAGCGGCCGACGTCGTTAAAGCACATTACAGTTAGTAAAATCCCGACCTCTAGTGGCCGCCGTCGTTAAAGCACATTACAGTTAGTAAAACCACGACCTCTAGTGGCCGCCGTCGTTAAAGCACATTACAGTTAGTAAAATCTCGACCTCTAGTGGCCGCCGTCGTTAAAGCACATTACAATTAGTAAAATCACGACCTCTAGTGGCCGCCGTCATTAAAGCACATTACAGTTAGTAAAATCACGCCCTCTAGTGGCCGCCGTCATTAAAGCACATTACAGTTAGTAAAATCCCGACCTCTAGTGGTCGCCGTCGTTAAGGCACAGTGTGAAATAGTAATCGCGACCTCTAGTGTCCGTCGTCGTTAAAGCATAGTAGTGAAATCACAATGACGCTTAGCAGCAACAGTTACTCAAACACCTTCAATAGTAAAATGACACCGTCTAAAAGCACATAGCCGGAACATAGACAAACCGCATTACAGATAAAACACACACACACGCACACACACACACACACGCACGCACGCACGCACGTACGCGCACACACACACACACACACAATAGCGAACATACAACCATTCAACTGATACTGAACGGTAGAGATGTGTTGAAAAAAATTGAGATTCGTATCTTACCAAACGTTGGTGTTGGTGTTGGTGTTGAAGCGACAGGTAGAAGGTGTGGCGTGCTCGTTGTCTTTGTATCTGTTTTCATGTGAAAAAATAAATAAATAAATACAGCAGTGAAACGTAAACTATCACTCCAAAATGTTTTTTCCCACCTCCTATCAGCTGAGGCGTCTGGTGAGTTAAAGAATCAACGAGCGGGTGCCCTACTCCTTCGACCTCTGACTGATCGTCTGTTTTCATACGCACAGGCGTTGAATAAAACAAAAAACATAGGTAGTTAAATATAAAATACATCGACAGACTGTGGTTAAAATACTTTTTTTTAATTGAACTGAATGTTTTGCTCTCACCGTTGAACAGTTGGAGTTCAATGAATGATCAGCATCCACAGGGTCCGGATGACTTCCCGGTCGTGTCTGATTTCCGGGTTCCGGGTGATCTTTTCATGCACACACACACACACACACACACAAGTATTTCTTTCTTTTTGTTTTGGTATCCGGGGCGATGTCCGCTGCTTGTCTGTGGTTGCTGGCTGTGCTGATGGTGTCGGCGACGGTGGCTGTGGAGGTGCGGATAGCCCAGATGCCGACGTCGAGTCTTCAGCAGGGAACGGTCCGGATAGTAGATCCAGAGGTACTGACGAAACCGGCGTCGATGTCTCCCACAAAGGCCAAGACCCAGAGGGGAGAGCTGAAACAGAATACCGACAACAACACAAATGTAAATACAATCTAGAAGCAAGACCTCGGATAGCAGTTAATATGATATTAATATAAACAGAGTGTAAATGTAGGGATCTACTAAGGATCAACATTTAAAGCGTAAAAACAAATAGTAAATCACTAGTGTATACTCTCATTAAACCACTTTACAATAAGTAAAATCACGACCTCTAGTGGACGCCGTCGTTAAACCACATTACAGTTAGTAAAATCGCGACCTCTAGTGGCCGTCGTCGTTAAAGCACATTACAATTAGTAAAATCACGACCTCTAGTGGCCGCCGTCGTTAAAGCACATTACAATTAGTAAAATCACGACCTCTAGTGGCCGCCGTCGTTAAAGCACATTACAATTAGTAAAATCACGACCTCTAGTGGCCGCCGTCGTTAAAGCACATTACAGTTAGTAAAATCACGACCTCTAGTGGCCGCCGTCATTAAAGCACATTACAGTTAGTAAAATCACGACCTCTAGTGGCCGCCGTCGTTAAAGCACATTACAATTAGTAAAATCACGTCCTCTAGTGGCCGCCGTCGTTAAAGCACATTACAGTTAGTAAAATCACGACCTCTAGTGGCCGCCGTCATTAAAGCACATTACAGTTAGTAAAATCCCGACCTCTAGTGGTCACCGTCGTTAAGGCACAGTGTGAAAGAGAAATCGCGACCTCTAGTGTCCGCCGTCGTTAAAGCATAGTATTAAAATCACAATGACGCTTAGCAGCAACAGTTACTCAAACACCTTCAATAGTAAAATGACACCGTCTAAAAGCACATAGCCGGAACATAGACAAATCGCATTACAGATAAAAGACACACACACGCACACACACACACACGCACGCACGCACGCACGTACGCGCACACACACACACACACACACACAATAGCGAACATACAACCATTCAACTGATACTGAACGGTAGAGATGTGTTGAAAAAAATTGAGATTCGTATCTTACCAAACGTTGGTGTTGGTGTTGGTGTTGAAGCGACAGGTAGAAGGTGTGGCGTGCTCGTTGTCTTTGTATCTGTTTTCATGTGAAAAAATAAATAAATAAATACAGCAGTGAAACGTAAACTATCACTCCAAAATGTTTTTTCCCACCTGCTATCAGCTGAGGCGTCTGGTGAGTTAAAGAATCAACCAGCGAGTGCCCTACTCCTTCGACCTCTGACTGATCGTCTGTTTTCATACGCACAGGCGTTGAATAAAACAAAAAACATAGGTAGTTAAATATATCGTGTCTGATTTCCGGGTTCCGGGTGATCTTTTCATGCACACACACACACACACACACAAGTATTTCTTTCTTTTTGTTTTGGTATCCGGGGCGATGTCCGCGGCTTGTCTGTGGTTGCTGGCTGTGCTGATGGTGTCGGCGACGGTGGCTGTGGAGGTGCGGATAGCCCAGATGCCGACGTCGAGTCTTCAGCAGGGAACGGTCCGGATAGTAGATCCAGAGGTACTGAGGAAACCGGCGTCGATGTCTCCCACAAAGGCCAAGACCCAGAGGGGAGAGCTGAAACAGAATACCGACAACAACACAAATGTAAATACAATCTAGAAGCAAGACCTCGGATAGCAGTTAATATGATATTAATATAAACAGAGTGTAAATGTAGGGATCTACTAAGGATCACCATTTAAAGCGTAAAAACAAATAGTAAATCACTAGTGTATACTCTCATTAAACCACTTTACAATAAGTAAAATCACGACCTCTAGTGGACGCCGTCGTTAAACCACATTACAGTTAGTAAAATCGCGACCTCTAGTGGCCGCCGTCGTTAAAGCACATTACAATTAGTAAAATCACATCCTCTAGTGGCCGCCGTCATTAAAGCACATTACAGTTAGTAAAATCCCGACCTCTAGTGGTCACCGTCGTTAAGGCACAGTGTGAAAGAGAAATCGCGACCTCTAGTGTCCGCCGTCGTTAAAGCATAGTATTAAAATCACAATGACGCTTAGCAGCAACAGTTACTCAAACACCTTCAATAGTAAAATGACACCGTCTAAAAGCACATAGCCGGAACATAGACAAATCGCATTACAGATAAAACACACACACACGCACACACACACACACGCACGCACGCACGCACGTACGCGCACACACACACACACACACACACACAATAGCGAACATACAACCATTCAACTGATACTGAACGGTAGAGATGTGTTGAAAAAAATTGAGATTCGTATCTTACCAAACGTTGGTGTTGGTGTTGGTGTTGAAGCGACAGGTAGAAGGTGTGGCGTGCTCGTTGTCTTTGTATCTGTTTTCATGTGAAAAAATAAATAAATAAATACAGCAGTGAAACGTAAACTATCACTCCAAAATGTTTTTTCCCACCTCCTATCAGCTGAGGCGTCTGGTGAGTTAAAGAATCAACCAGCGAGTGCCCTACTCCTTCGACCTCTGACTGATCGTCTGTTTTCATACGCACAGGCGTTGAAAAAAACAAAAAACATAGGTAGTTAAATATAAAATACATCGACAGACTGTGGTTAAAATACTTTTTTTTTATTGAACTGAATGTTTTGCTCTCACCGTTGAACAGTTGGAGCGACCCGTTCAATGAATGATCAGCATCCACAGGGTCCGGATGACTTCCCGGTCGTGTCTGATTTCCGGGTTCCGGGTGATCTTTTCATGCACACACACACACACACACACAAGTATTTCTTTCTTTTTGTTTTGGTATCCGGGGCGATGTCCGCGGCTTGTCTGTGGTTGCTGGCTGTGCTGATGGTGTCGGCGACGGTGGCTGTGGAGGTGCGGATAGCCCAGATGCCGACGTCGAGTCTTCAGCAGGGAACGGTCCGGATAGTAGATCCAGAGGTACTGAGGAAACCGGCGTCGATGTCTCCCACAAAGGCCAAGACCCAGAGGGGAGAGCTGAAACAGAATACCGACAACAATACAAATGTAAATACAATCTAGAAGCAAGACCTCGGATAGCAGTTAATATGATATTAATATAAACAGAGTGTAAATGTAGGAATCTACTAAGGATCAACATTTAAAGCGTAAAAACAAATAGTAAATCACTAGTGTATACTGTCATTAAACCACATTACAATTAGTAAAATCACGACCTCTAGTGGACGCCGTCGTTTAACCACATTACAGTTAGTAAAATCACGACCTCTAGTGGACGCCGTCGTTAAAGCACATTACAGTTAGTAAAATCACGACCTCTAGTGGCCGCCGTCGTTAAACCACATAACAGTTAGTAAAATCACGACCTCTAGTGGCCGCCGTCGTTAAAGCACATTACAATTAGTAAAATTACGTCCTCTAGTGGCCGCCGTCGTTAAAGCACATTACAGTTAGTAAAATCACGACCTCTAGCGGCCGCCGTCGTTAAAGCACATTACAGTTAGTAAAATCACGACCTCTAGCGGCCGCTGTCGTTAAAGCACATTACAGTTAGTAAAATCACGACCTCTAGCGTCCGCCGTCGTTAAAGCACATTACAATTAGTAAAATCACGACCTCTAGTGGCCGCCGTGGTTAAAGCACATTACAGTTAGTAAAATCACGACCTCTAGTGGCCACCGTCGTTAAAGCACATTACAGTTAGTAAAATCACGACCTCTAGTGGCCGCCGTCGTTAAAGCACATTACAGTTAGTAAAATCACGACCTCTAGTGGCCGCCGTCGTTAAAGCACATTACAGTTAGTAAAATCACGACCTCTAGCGGCCGCCGTCGTTAAAGCACATTGCAGTTAGTAAAATCACGACCTCTAGCGGCCGACGTCGTTAAAGCACATTACAGTTAGTAAAATCACGACCTCTAGTGGCCGCCGTCGTTAAAGCACATTACAGTTAGTAAAACCACGACCTCTAGTGGCCGCCGTCGTTAAAGCACATTACAGTTAGTAAAATCACGACCTCTAGTGGCCGCCGTCGTTAAAGCACATTACAATTAGTAAAATCACGACCTCTAGTGGCCGCCGTCATTAAAGCACATTACAGTTAGTAAAATCACGCCCTCTAGTGGCCGCCGTCATTAAAGCACATTACAGTTAGTAAAATCCCGACCTCTAGTGGTCGCCGTCGTTAAGGCACAGTGTGAAATAGTAATCGCGACCTCTAGTGTCCGTCGTCGTTAAAGCATAGTAGTGAAATCACAATGACGCTTAGCAGCAACAGTTACTCAAACACCTTCAATAGTAAAATGACACCGTCTAAAAGCACATAGCCGGAACATAGACAAACCGCATTACAGATAAAACACACACACACGCACACACACACACACGCACGCACGCACGCACGTACGCGCACACACACACACACACACAATAGCGAACATACAACCATTCAACTGATACTGAACGGTAGAGATGTGTTGAAAAAAATTGAGATTCGTATCTTACCAAACGTTGGTGTTGGTGTTGGTGTTGAAGCGACAGGTAGAAGGTGTGGCGTGCTCGTTGTCTTTGTATCTGTTTTCATGTGAAAAAATAAATAAATAAATACAGCAGTGAAACGTAAACTATCACTCCAAAATGTTTTTTCCCACCTCCTATCAGCTGAGGCGTCTGGTGAGTTAAAGAATCAACGAGCGGGTGCCCTACTCCTTCGACCTCTGACTGATCGTCTGTTTTCATACGCACAGGCGTTGAATAAAACAAAAAACATAGGTAGTTAAATATAAAATACATCGACAGACTGTGGTTAAAATACTTTTTTTTAATTGAACTGAATGTTTTGCTCTCACCGTTGAACAGTTGGAGTTCAATGAATGATCAGCATCCACAGGGTCCGGATGACTTCCCGGTCGTGTCTGATTTCCGGGTTCCGGGTGATCTTTTCATGCACACACACACACACACACACAAGTATTTCTTTCTCTTTGTTTTGGTATCCGGGGCGATGTCCGCGGCTTGTCTGTGGTTGCTGGCGGTGCTGATGGTGTCGGCGACGGTGGCTGTGGAGGTGCGGATAGCCCAGATGCCGACGTCGAGTCTTCAGCAGGGAACGGTCCGGATAGTAGATCCAGAGGTATTGAGGAAACCGGCGTCGATGTCTCCCACAAAGGCCAAGACCCAGAGGGGAGAGCTGAAACAGAATACCGACAACAATACAAATGTAAATACAATCTAGAAGCAAGACCTCGGATAGCAGTTAATATGATATTAATATAAACAGAGTGTAAATGTAGGAATCTACTAAGGATCAACATTTAAAGCGTAAAAACAAATAGTAAATCACTAGTGTATACTGTCATTAAACCACATTACAATTAGTAAAATCACGACCTCTAGTGGACGCCGTCGTTTAACCACATTACAGTTAGTAAAATCACGACCTCTAGTGGACGCCGTCGTTAAAGCACATTACAGTTAGTAAAATCACGACCTCTAGTGGCCGCCGTCGTTAAACCACATAACAGTTAGTAAAATCACGACCTCTAGTGGCCGCCGTCGTTAAAGCACATTACAATTAGTAAAATTACGTCCTCTAGTGGCCGCCGTCGTTAAAGCACATTACAGTTAGTAAAATCACGACCTCTAGCGGCCGCCGTCGTTAAAGCACATTACAGTTAGTAAAATCACGACCTCTAGCGGCCGCTGTCGTTAAAGCACATTACAGTTAGTAAAATCACGACCTCTAGCGTCCGCCGTCGTTAAAGCACATTACAATTAGTAAAATCACGACCTCTAGTGGCCGCCGTGGTTAAAGCACATTACAGTTAGTAAAATCACGACCTCTAGTGGCCACCGTCGTTAAAGCACATTACAGTTAGTAAAATCACGACCTCTAGTGGCCGCCGTCGTTAAAGCACATTACAGTTAGTAAAATCACGACCTCTAGTGGCCGCCGTCGTTAAAGCACATTACAGTTAGTAAAATCACGACCTCTAGCGGCCGCCGTCGTTAAAGCACATTGCAGTTAGTAAAATCACGACCTCTAGCGGCCGACGTCGTTAAAGCACATTACAGTTAGTAAAATCCCGACCTCTAGTGGCCGCCGTCGTTAAAGCACATTACAGTTAGTAAAACCACGACCTCTAGTGGCCGCCGTCGTTAAAGCACATTACAGTTAGTAAAATCACGACCTCTAGTGGCCGCCGTCGTTAAAGCACATTACAATTAGTAAAATCACGACCTCTAGTGGCCGCCGTCATTAAAGCACATTACAGTTAGTAAAATCACGCCCTCTAGTGGCCGCCGTCATTAAAGCACATTACAGTTAGTAAAATCCCGACCTCTAGTGGTCGCCGTCGTTAAGGCACAGTGTGAAATAGTAATCGCGACCTCTAGTGTCCGTCGTCGTTAAAGCATAGTAGTGAAATCACAATGACGCTTAGCAGCAACAGTTACTCAAACACCTTCAATAGTAAAATGACACCGTCTAAAAGCACATAGCCGGAACATAGACAAACCGCATTACAGATAAAACACACACACACGCACACACACACACACACGCACGCACGCACGCACGTACGCGCACACACACACACACACACAATAGCGAACATACAACCATTCAACTGATACTGAACGGTAGAGATGTGTTGAAAAAAATTGAGATTCGTATCTTACCAAACGTTGGTGTTGGTGTTGGTGTTGAAGCGACAGGTAGAAGGTGTGGCGTGCTCGTTGTCTTTGTATCTGTTTTCATGTGAAAAAATAAATAAATAAATACAGCAGTGAAACGTAAACTATCACTCCAAAATGTTTTTTCCCACCTCCTATCAGCTGAGGCGTCTGGTGAGTTAAAGAATCAACGAGCGGGTGCCCTACTCCTTCGACCTCTGACTGATCGTCTGTTTTCATACGCACAGGCGTTGAATAAAACAAAAAACATAGGTAGTTAAATATAAAATACATCGACAGACTGTGGTTAAAATACTTTTTTTTAATTGAACTGAATGTTTTGCTCTCACCGTTGAACAGTTGGAGTTCAATGAATGATCAGCATCCACAGGGTCCGGATGACTTCCCGGTCGTGTCTGATTTCCGGGTTCCGGGTGATCTTTTCATGCACACACACACACACACACACACAAGTATTTCTTTCTTTTTGTTTTGGTATCCGGGGCGATGTCCGCTGCTTGTCTGTGGTTGCTGGCTGTGCTGATGGTGTCGGCGACGGTGGCTGTGGAGGTGCGGATAGCCCAGATGCCGACGTCGAGTCTTCAGCAGGGAACGGTCCGGATAGTAGATCCAGAGGTACTGACGAAACCGGCGTCGATGTCTCCCACAAAGGCCAAGACCCAGAGGGGAGAGCTGAAACAGAATACCGACAACAACACAAATGTAAATACAATCTAGAAGCAAGACCTCGGATAGCAGTTAATATGATATTAATATAAACAGAGTGTAAATGTAGGGATCTACTAAGGATCAACATTTAAAGCGTAAAAACAAATAGTAAATCACTAGTGTATACTCTCATTAAACCACTTTACAATAAGTAAAATCACGACCTCTAGTGGACGCCGTCGTTAAACCACATTACAGTTAGTAAAATCGCGACCTCTAGTGGCCGTCGTCGTTAAAGCACATTACAATTAGTAAAATCACGACCTCTAGTGGCCGCCGTCGTTAAAGCACATTACAATTAGTAAAATCACGACCTCTAGTGGCCGCCGTCGTTAAAGCACATTACAATTAGTAAAATCACGACCTCTAGTGGCCGCCGTCGTTAAAGCACATTACAGTTAGTAAAATCACGACCTCTAGTGGCCGCCGTCATTAAAGCACATTACAGTTAGTAAAATCACGACCTCTAGTGGCCGCCGTCGTTAAAGCACATTACAATTAGTAAAATCACGTCCTCTAGTGGCCGCCGTCGTTAAAGCACATTACAGTTAGTAAAATCACGACCTCTAGTGGCCGCCGTCATTAAAGCACATTACAGTTAGTAAAATCCCGACCTCTAGTGGTCACCGTCGTTAAGGCACAGTGTGAAAGAGAAATCGCGACCTCTAGTGTCCGCCGTCGTTAAAGCATAGTATTAAAATCACAATGACGCTTAGCAGCAACAGTTACTCAAACACCTTCAATAGTAAAATGACACCGTCTAAAAGCACATAGCCGGAACATAGACAAATCGCATTACAGATAAAACACACACACACGCACACACACACACACGCACGCACGCACGCACGTACGCGCACACACACACACACACACACACAATAGCGAACATACAACCATTCAACTGATACTGAACGGTAGAGATGTGTTGAAAAAAATTGAGATTCGTATCTTACCAAACGTTGGTGTTGGTGTTGGTGTTGAAGCGACAGGTAGAAGGTGTGGCGTGCTCGTTGTCTTTGTATCTGTTTTCATGTGAAAAAATAAATAAATAAATACAGCAGTGAAACGTAAACTATCACTCCAAAATGTTTTTTCCCACCTCCTATCAGCTGAGGCGTCTGGTGAGTTAAAGAATCAACCAGCGAGTGCCCTACTCCTTCGACCTCTGACTGATCGTCTGTTTTCATACGCACAGGCGTTGAATAAAACAAAAAACATAGGTAGTTAAATATATCGTGTCTGATTTCCGGGTTCCGGGTGATCTTTTCATGCACACACACACACACACACACAAGTATTTCTTTCTTTTTGTTTTGGTATCCGGGGCGATGTCCGCGGCTTGTCTGTGGTTGCTGGCTGTGCTGATGGTGTCGGCGACGGTGGCTGTGGAGGTGCGGATAGCCCAGATGCCGACGTCGAGTCTTCAGCAGGGAACGGTCCGGATAGTAGATCCAGAGGTACTGAGGAAACCGGCGTCGATGTCTCCCACAAAGGCCAAGACCCAGAGGGGAGAGCTGAAACAGAATACCGACAACAACACAAATGTAAATACAATCTAGAAGCAAGACCTCGGATAGCAGTTAATATGATATTAATATAAACAGAGTGTAAATGTAGGGATCTACTAAGGATCAACATTTAAAGCGTAAAAACAAATAGTAAATCACTAGTGTATACTCTCATTAAACCACTTTACAATAAGTAAAATCACGACCTCTAGTGGACGCCGTCGTTAAACCACATTACAGTTAGTAAAATCGCGACCTCTAGTGGCCGCCGTCGTTAAAGCACATTACAGTTAGTAAAATCACGACCTCTAGTGGCCGCCGTCATTAAAGCACATTACAATTAGTAAAATCCCGACCTCTAGTGGTCGCCGTCGTTAAGGCACAGTGTGAAATAGTAATCGCGACCTCTAGTGTCCGTCGTCGTTAAAGCATAGTAGTAAAATCACAATGACGCTTAGCAGCAACAGTTACTCAAACACCTTCAATAGTAAAATGACACCGTCTAAAAGCACATAGCCGGAACATAGACAAACCGCATTACAGATAAAACACACACACACGCACACACACACACACGCACGCACGCACGCACGTACGCACGTACGCGCACACACACACACACACACACAATAGCGAACATACAACCATTCAACTGATACTGAACGGTAGAGATGTGTTGAAAAAAATTGAGATTCGTATCTTACGTTGGTGTTGGTGTTGGTGTTGAAGCGACAGGTAGAAGGTGTGGCGTGCTCGTTGTCTTTGTATCTGTTTTCATGTGAAAAAATAAATAAATAAATACAGCAGTGAAACGTAAACTATCACTCCAAAATGTTTTTTCCCACCTCCTATCAGCTGAGGCGTCTGGTGAGTTAAAGAATCAACGAGCGGGTGCCCTACTCCTTCGACCTCTGACTGATCGTCTGTTTTCATACGCACAGGCGTTGAATAAAACAAAAAACATAGGTAGTTAAATATAAAATACATCGACAGACTGTGGTTAAAATACTTTTTTTTTATTGAACTGAATGTTTTGCTCTCACCGTTGAACAGTTGGAGCAACCCGTTCAATGAATGATCAGCATCCACAGGGTCCGGATAACTTCCCGGTCGTGTCTGATTTCCGGGTTCCGGGTGATCTTTTCATGCACACACACACACACACACAAGTATTTCTTTCTTTTTGTTTTGGTATCCGGGGCGATGTCCGCGGCTTGTCTGTGGTTGCTGGCTGTGCTGATGGTGTCGGCGACGGTGGCTGTGGAGGTGCGGATAGCCCAGATGCCGACGTCGAGTCTTCAGCAGGGAACGGTCCGGATAGTAGATCCAGAGGTACTGAGGAAACCGGCGTCGATGTCTCCCACAAAGGCCAAGACCCAGAGGGGAGAGCTGAAACAGAATACCGACAACAATACAAATGTAAATACAATCTAGAAGCAAGACCTCGGATAGCAGTTAATATGATATTAATATAAACAGAGTGTAAATGTAGGAATCTACTAAGGATCAACATTTAAAGCGTAAAAACAAATAGTAAATCACTAGTGTATACTGTCATTAAACCACATTACAATTAGTAAAATCACCACCTCTAGTGGACGCCGTCGTTTAACCACATTACAGTTAGTAAAATCACGCCCTCTAGCGGCCGCCGTCGTTAAACCACATAACAGTTAGTAAAATCACGACCTCTAGTGGCCGCCGTCGTTAAAGCACATTACAATTAGTAAAATTACGTCCTCTAGTGGCCGCCGTCGTTAAAGCACATTACATCACAATGACGCTTAGCAGCAACAGTTACTCAAACACCTTCAATAGTAAAATGACACCGTCTAAAAGCACATAGCCGGAACATAGACAAACCGCATTACAGATAAAACACACACACACGCACACACACACACACACACACGCACGCACGTGTGCACACACACACACACACACACACACACAATAGCGAACATACAACCATTCAACTGATACTGAACGGTAGAGATGTGTTGAAAAAAATTGAGATTTGTATCTTACCAAACGTTGGTGTTGGTGTTGGTGTTGAAGCGACAGGTAGAAGGTGTGGCGTGCTCGTTGTCTTTGTATCTGTTTTCATGTGAAAAAATAAATAAATAAATACAGCAGTGAAACGTAAACTATCACTCCAAAATGTTTTTTCCCACCTCCTATCAGCTGAGGCGTCTGGTGAGTTAAAAAATCAACGAGCGTGTGCCCTACTCCTTCGACCTCTGACTGATCGTCTGTTTTCATACGCACAGGCGTTGAATAAAACGTAAATCAGACACGACCGCTTCCCGGTCGTGTCTGATTTCCGGGTTCCGGGTGATCTTTTCATGCACACACACACACACACACACACAAGTATTTCTTTCTTTTTGTTTTGGTATCCGGGGCGATGTAACAGTTACTCAAACACCTTCAATAGTAAAATGACACCGTCTAAAAGCACATAGCCGGAACATAGACAAACCGCATTACAGATAAAACACACACACACGCACACACACACGCACGCACGCACGCACACACACACACACACACACACACACAGACACACACACACACACACACACACACACATACGCATCTATATACACTTAATAAATACCGCTATTCTTTACCTAGTTATCGTAATTATGATTAGAATCGCTGTCTCCTTCTCACCAATGACTCGCGCCGGTCCTGTCTTCCGTGCCGAATTAACCGTCGCTTACGGCTCAGAGAGCGTTGGTTACTCCCCTTCGATCGATTTCCTGTACTCGGCCCCGGACGAACTCGTCCTCGCTGTCGATTATTATAATACACGGCGTGTTCTGAGCCTCGGTGCCGCTGACTTGAAGACTCGCTCTCAGATTCACAGCCGACAGATCCGCACGGGCATCTCCGTCTTCAAAAGTTACACGCATTAACCGCTCAAGCTCCTCAGCGCCGATCAGCGTCTCCGGGAAGTTATTCGCGGAGGCGATAATATCTGAAAAATAGAAGTGCGGCTGTTGTAACACATAATAGAGATATTAACAACGAATTATAAAATAATTCAATATTTTTACCAGTATCACTCTGCGTTAAATGAACGTCACACAGATGAGTGACGACGTCTGTCAATGAAAAGAGACATGGTACGTGATAAACATGGCGTAACGTTTTTATTATACTTATATATGTAAATGTAAATACATAGATACACATATATGTATATACCTATATGTATACTGTATAGATATAGATAGATGGATAGATAGATAAATATTCACCTACGACGTGCAGAGGAAGAGGCATCCATGGGTAGTCTGGAGTCCTTTTGGAAAGGAGGATGAAGTTCTGGAAGGTCTGGTCAACAGCGAAGGTTACCCCGGAACTGATGTAAAATGTGGTATGTTTCGGTGTCTGAGAAAGAGTCAGGCATAATGCCTGTTGTCACACCGCTGTTTACCCCTTTTTTAAGTATTTCCTGAGTAAGTAAAATTGCATCGTTTAAAACTCACACAGGGTGTAAAATTAAATAGACTGATTCAACAGAAACTCATATGAGTTGAATAGCTGTGTTATTTGAACTAATGCTGAAAACTAAAGTATTTCTTTCTTTTGTTTTATCCTTGTTCACTCAACCTTATTTTCTGAAAACTAAAAGTATTTCTTTCTTTTGTTTTATCCTTGTTCACTCAACCTTATTTTCTGAAAACTAAAAGTATTTCTTTCTTTTGTTCTATTCTGAAAACTAAAAGTATTTCTCAAACAAGTACAAATTATCTGTTTAAACGCATTTTGAAAAATGGTGCATGAGTTGGGTAGCTGCGTCGTTTGAACTATTAGTGAAGACTAAGAAGTGTTTTCTTTCTACTGTTTTATCTTTAAGAAATATTTCAAGAATGAAAAACTTCTTCATAAGATGTTAAATAACTTCTAAAATGTTTAAACCCGAAATAATATTGTAGCTACTAATGTGTTTTGATTATTTAGCCTGCAATGCAGAAACAGTTCAAACATTGACTAATGCTGAAAACTAAAAGTATTTCTTTCTTTTTGTTTTACCCCTTTTTTTTTACCCACACCCCTAAGGTAATCCTCCCGGTGTCTCATCACACACCCACCCTCCCGCTGACCCTGCCTGACCCTTGCGTCTGTGAGGATGTAGCTGACCCCCACCCCCTGCATCACACAAGGGTGAAGCTACCCCTTGGACCTTCATCATTTTAATTTCCTGTTGATATAAAAATGGGGAGGGTAATTATTTTAATTTCTTTTTGATATAAAAAGGGGTGGGGTTTATTACTTCCGGAAGGGGAGGGTTTTATTACTCCCGGGGGACCATCAATCATACAGATTTGACATATAGTGGTCTCCTTCATCTCTCTGTCTATTTATAGAATCCCAAATCAAAAAATGCAGAGGAAAACATGAACTCAGCGGCAGATGGTTCCTGTGAGCATGTTTACAAATCAGGTTTCAGCACAGTCTGAGGTGCAAGAGAGACAAGGTTTCCCACCTCCCTGCCTGTTACCATCTGCAGCTCTCTGTACTCTCTGGGCACCGAGCGAGCAACACGCACCAAAACTGCACACATTAAAAACGCAGCTCAAGATTGCATGACGCTTATTGACTCAGTGCTTGAAACAGACCCAACTCAAAGGAGGTTTCAGAACACAGTGATGGGCCCTGGTATGTTGTGTTTCATTTGAACGAAACAGTAAATAGAGCCGTGCTTGTTGTTCAGTATAAAATAAGGAAAGACAGTCCCCACGAAGTGGATTCAAGATCATTGCCATTGCAATCACACACACAGTCAAAGAGCCTCTGGGAGGAGGAAATGCTTTTCTGCGAGATTTCACTAAATAGCTTCACGATTGCTTTCATTGCTACTTCCTGCCACTGCATATGTTTGATTTCCCTTAAGTTTCTCAGATAAATGTCTCATAAATGTCACAAGATGCAGATCAGTCAATTCAGTCAATAGAAGCTGTGAAATCCTACAGTATATTAACTTCCTGTCCACTTTTCCATGACCACCTGAACTTACTCCCAGGTTGTCCCACGACTTTTGACTTCCATACTTAGCAAAGATGACCACACAAAAATGCTACGCTGATTCGACATTAGCATCATGAATAATAACCGTTTTATAGCACAGTACCCTTGTAATGCTCTTTCGTGGCAACAGCTCTTACACTTCTGTGTTCTCATAACTACGATCTACATATGTCTGTTATTAGCATTATCATTAGCATTTATAAACAGAATGTATAAACAAGGAAACCAAAGGGAAAATGTAAATTATGCACTAATAAAACATGTTTTTTGATTATACATTATTACATATACATTATTATTACATATTTAAGTACATTATAACGGGTGATTCTTAATGTTCTGTACGTTATAAATATTGGAGGGTCTTCATAAGAGGTATTATGGAAACCACTTGGGCATTAAGTCTTTAGCAGAGTCACACAGAGCTCATCTCTAGGGTTTAAAGGCATCATGCATAACAATAGTGAATTATTATTCATGTTTTCAGGATATAGGGTCAAAAATGAGAAAAGCATATGTCATCCAATTAAAAGGGGTAGGCTTCAAGAACCTGCACTTTGATTTAAAGAATCTTGTTTTAAATCTCTCTGCGTTCATGTGGCTGCACATTTCAATCCTTGATATGTAATGCATATGGCAGAATTGACAATAAATCCTCTACCTTTACCTTCACGCACGACTCTAGTCAAATCTGACCTTCAGAGGTGGAGAAATTTAAAAAGAAAAAAAAAAAAAATCATTGATAAACTACAGCAAGTGATTTTGTTTGGAGTGGGAAGTCTCCTCGGGTCAGCAGATCGTTACTCCATAAGTGTAAATTCAAAACAGTTTTATTATTGAGCCTCTTATATTCATAAAATCTGCTGTCTTACTGATGTTTACCTTAGTCCAAACTGGAAATGTTTTCATGCTCATCCTCTATTAATGCTCCAGTATATTCCTCACTGCCTATGAAAAGACCTACCAATGTCAAGAATCCCAAGGTTACGTTCCATGCTATTAAAGTTTGCTCCCAATTTCAGAAGCGCTGTAAATATAATTCAGCCACTCAGAATTCTGGCCCAAAAAGAGAATCGTGTGTTTCCTCCCTCTTACTTGGAGAAATGCTTGTCACGCTCGTACAATAGTCTCTCAAAACAATATCAAATCATATATTTTGTCTAAAATAAATAAAAAAATAAAAACTTTCACAGGTTTCCTTCTCTACCTCCTGACTCAGCAACAATCTACTCAGCCCTAGAAGAGAATTGTTTCTGAAATATATTAATGAGATTGAGGTCAAAAACGAGAGGAGCATACAACAGGGAATCAGGTTTTCAAATAGATGAAAGTTGGTGGGAGAAAACGGTCACTGAATTTCAGTAAGTTACATCATGCGCATGCCCGATCCTTATTCATTTCAAGGTCATATGTGGGGTCCCCTTCAGCAAAGATAAAAATAAACATTTCAATATTACTATTAATAGCTATGGGAGAAGGAAAACACGCCTAAAATTTCCCTTTATGCCTTTACCATCAATAAAATTTGTCAAACGCCTTGTTTTTCTGCGCTTAAATTGGCCGCAGATACAAAGATGGTGACGTGTGATCCAGTTACACCTGATTCAGCTGGACACTGGCAGTGCATCTCCATTCACAGAAACACTGCTGTGACATCAAATATGAGCTGGACAGTGAGGCAGCTGCCAGGACAGCAACTCCAGCTGGACGGGTGAGATGTTTCTCCAAGGAAGTTATCGCTAAATTATTAATTATCCTGGCTCAGCATCGACCAAATGACCAGCTGATGATTGTCTAAATGCATCCACCAGTGCGTATGTTGGATGCGTTTATTCAGCAAGCTACAGTCAAGTTTAAAGGGCGTTTCTTTTCTCTTGTTTTTATTAAATGCAGTAATTTCAAGTGACGGTGCAAGCAAGCCGAGGTCAAGCACCAGCATGTTAGTGACGTGCAGGTGCAAAAGACGATGTGATTCAAATGTTAGGATCAGGACGTTGGTCCTTCAGGGCCATCCATAAAGTATCAACAGGAGTCACAGGTGAAGAAGAAGAAGATTTCGTCCTGGAGTATATTAATTCCGATTGTGGTGTTTTTCGTACTCTGTTAACCATACCGATGGATGCTTGGAGTGAGACAATCCAGGAGATTTCTCCAAAAATCGACGGTCTCTTCTACCATAGCCGCTTATGGAATGATGCCCTTGTGTTTTAGGACCACCCCACCCTGGACCGCCTACTTGTTGATGGCTGTTATAAAGAGGATTTTTTCCAGAGCAACACCATGCAGACGTACCTGTTGGAACAAGACCGTCCAAGACAACGATGAGGCCAGAAGGTGTTCCGAGACGTATCGTCACTACCTTCCTCGGAGCTGCTACAGGCGGCCCCGGGTACGGGATGAACAACTCCTCGCCGTCACCTCTACATCCTGCGGTAGAACACGTTGCGGCTGACGGTCATAAGTACGAGGGTTCTAACAACGACATGACAGACGGAGCCCGTCCTTCATTGGACATCAAAGACGACACAGACGACTCTGTTGCAACTGAAATGCAAGATGTGGATGACGAGGAGGAACCTGTAGGGAAGGCAGCAACCGCCTGCCCCGGGAACGAAACTGTCGACGTGCATCCGCCTGCTTTATCCACTGCTTCTCAAGACCAAGAACCAGCAGCTAATGATGACACGGATGGATGGATAAGCGGTTTCTTCTTGAAAGCTTTAAAGACAGTTGTATTTCATCTACTAGGTAAAACCATACGCAGGTATTGGAGGGAGATCTGCTACGGTTGCCAAGTAGACCATCCCAGCCAACTACAACACAGCTGTCTTGAAGAGATGGAGGATGATTTCTACCGCCTTAATTTCCACCCGTTGATGAAGAGACTCTGTAACAAGAACTTTCTGCCTGCTGTACAACACTACTTGACCCTGAATGACGTACAACCGGGGAAAATGAGAACGAAGGCTACGGCTGAGACAGTCTTGCTCGAAATGAGGTGTCGAAAATCAACTGTCTGGAATGAATACATCAAACATGAGCCTGAGGATCTTCTAATTGAACGTCTGGAATCAGCAAGTAGAATCTGGAATAGAACGCCGGTCCTGGGCGATGTCACAAACACGAGATTCCCTCGTATGTGATGTTTATTTTTTTTTACTCTTTTACTGTCTTTGTATAACATTACGTTTGAATCCTTACATAACCTGTGGAATAAAAAACATTAAGAAGTATATTTGGATCTCAGCTCATTCATTTCTCGTTTAACATGACGGTGAAACACATCATTAAAAGAGTTTATTACAATCCTCTTCACCCCGGGACCTCTGGAGGTGTGAGTCGCCTTCGTCCAGGGGTGCAGGTTGAGACTGGAAAACCAGTCAGTTCTAAATCTATTAAAGATTTTTTTATCAAAACAGGATGCCTACACCCTGCATAAACCAGCCAGAGTAAACTTTCCGAGATACAGAGTATTTGTTCACAGGCCTCTTCAACAATTCCAGGCCGACCTATGCGACATGCAGGCGTTGGCTAGATATAACGACGATCAAAATTACTTGTTGACCGTTATAGATGTATTTTCAAAGAGGGCATATGTACGCGTTTTAAAAAGAAAGACTCCGATCGAGAGAATGAAGGCGTTCAAAACAGTGCTGGAGGAGTGCGGGACGCCTGCAAAGCTACAGACGGATGATGGGAAAGATTTTTTTAACAAGAGTTTCAGGGCTTTGATGGAAAGGAAGGGTATTAATCATTTTTCAACAGCGAGTGACGTTAAGGCCTCTGTGGTTGAGAGATTTAACCTCACTCTTAAAAGTCGGATGTGGAGATATTTCACGGCTAAAAACACATTACGTTACATCGAGGTTTTACAGGATCTAGTAAAGAGTTATAATCACAGCTATCACAGTAGTATAAAAATGACACCGATGGAAGTAACTAAAGAAAATACTCTGCAATTTTTACATTAGACCATCGAAAGATCTGCAAAAGGCAAAATTAAAGGAGGGCGATCATGTTAGGATATCAAAACTACGAGGTGTATTTGACAAAAAGTATGAGCAGAGTTTTACAGATGAGATATTTACGATAACTGAATGTATTCATCGCACCCCGCCTGTGTATAAATTGAAAGATTTCGACGGCGAGACCATCCAGGGGTCATTTTATGATCAAGAATTACAAAAAGTACAACTCGTAAAGGATAAAGTATTTCACGTTGAAAAGATTCTCATGGAACGCTGCGTTAAAGGAGAGAGGCAGGTCTTTGTCCAGTGGAAGAACTGGCCTGAAAAATTCAACAGCTGGGTAAAAGCTTCGGATATAAAAAATATATAAGAAGGTCCTTCTTTACACCAGGCATCATATCACCATGTACGACTCAAAGAACGCAGGCTTCTATGTGACTTTACCATCAAACGCCAGCGCAAATGTTTTTAAAGACAACTCCATTGGTACTTTCCGCGTTGATTTAGCACAACATATCGATTTAAACGGAAAATGGGAGGTCGCTTTGACGGAGATTACATACCCTCACACGTGGCATAATATTCCAGAGGATACAGCATCATTTTCCTGGAAACCGAACCATAGAGTACTTGATTCCAACACAAACACGGCTCCCCCTAGAGGATCAGATTCGGAGGCTAACACAACACGACGGTATAAAGATGAATTTCATAGAGCCATGGCTCGTCTTAGGGCTCCAGATCCCGATGCCAGCGCCTCTGCTCAGAGGAAAAAAGACGAATCACGAGGGGTTGATCGACATTTCAAAACGGCGGGAACAGATATTTCCAAACTGAAGTTTAAGGGAGGATATTACAGCTCTATTAATCAGATTACAACCGAGTTGGAGCAAACCTTTAAAAAAACCAATAACGACATACGCTTCCTGTTTAACAGTGCACGGCAAAAAATTGATCTTCAAGGAGACGGGCAGAACCTAGTGCTTTTTAACTCGCCTTTGGCTTACATGCTAGGTGTAGAGCCTGGTAATTGGATACATTTTTGCGACTACAGAGCGCCCCATCCAGTTGATTTAAAAGTGGGGTTTTACCATCTCTACTGTTACAGCGACGTTGTAAGACCGCAGCTTGTAGGGGATGCATATGCACCGCTTTTAAGAACTGTGGAAATCAAGGGTAGCTACTCAGATATAATCACACAACATTTTAACCCTGCTTACTATTTACCGGTGGCCAAGAACCATATTGAAAATATTCAGATACAAATTAAATCGAATCTTAACAAACCCGTCAATTTTACCTTTGGAAAGGTCGTGGTGACTCTATACTTTAGACCTGTTACTTGAGAGGATATTATATAACCCTTGTATCGTCATGTGGAAATTCATTCACCATCACAACGCCGGAGAGAGATAACCAGTCTTTGCAGGCCAAGTCGTAAACAAACACAATGGTTCATGCAGGCTTAAGAGACGACCCTCACAGATTTGTACAATATTATGAAAAACAGGTGGGCGGAGATCTACCCGGTTTCTACGGTGCCCCTGTTATGTACGAACGTGGCATCGGTTCCCTCTTCTCGAAAATGTTTCGGTTTGATTCACCGCTCTTGAAAAGAGGTATTGCCATCGCGAAACAACATCTCAAATCAGCGGTGGGTAACATAGCTACGGATATGTTCACCCGTACCTTGAGAGGAATGAGCGATCAACAGAGACAGAAAGGGTCAGGAGGTACAGCCGTCTTATCGCGGAGGACAAAGAGACGCCCTCCAGGACGATGTGTAACACAGAGCTCTAATAAACGTACAAACAAAAAAAGAAAGAAGTCTGTTGACAGAAGCAAACGGTCCAAGAGGAAGTCCAGAGGGAGCTCTGATATATTTTAAAAAACCTTATATACAGTAACATGGCACTCCTACACCAGAAATCTGCTGAATGCACATTGGCAGAACTGGATTTATTCACGACCCCGATGACGCAACTTTCCATCAAAGACAAAATTTACACTGAAATTGCACCAGTAGCCGCTATCAGCGAAGGAGGACCTATTGAGTTTTTTATACCGGGAGACGGTGAAAAGTATCTAGACCTAAACGACACCCTTCTACATGTGCGTGCAAGAATTACTAACGCCGATGGCACACCGCTGGCTAACGACGCAGCGGTCGGTCTCATCAATAACCCTCTAAACACAATCTTTGACCAGTGCAATGTGGTTCTGGGTGATCGGATGATTTCACAATCCAGTTCCACAAATCCGTACAGAGCTATGATTGAAACACTTCTCAACTTTTCAGGCGACACTCTTAAAACACAGTTTAGCGCCGGTCTTTTTTACCAAGACACAACTGGGTCAGTTGACTCGATCATCACTGTAAACGGTCCCAACGCAGGTCTTAATAAGAGGGCCGAGTTCACGAGCAGATCCAGAGAAGTACATCTTCTCGGTCCTCTCCACGGCGACATATTTTTCTGCGAGAGACTGTTATTAAACTCTGTCGATTTAAGAATTAAACTCACCAGAGCGAATGATGCCTTCTGCCTGACCGGACCCCGCGACTCCACCTTTCGTCTGAAAATCCTCGGCGCCTCTCTGTTTGTGAAGAAAGTCACTGTTTCGCCAGCTGTGAGAATAGGTCATGCAGCGGGTGTGTTAAAAGGAAATGCTCTCTTCCCGCTCTCACGAGTCAATGTAAAAACATACTCCATTCCAGAAAACTCAAGAATATGCACCCAGGAGAATTTATTTCTGGGTTCAATACCTAAATACGTGGTTTTAGGGTTGGTACATCACGAGGCATTTACCGGTAGGAGAGATCTCTCCCCGTTCAATTTTCATCATTACAACACTGAATATCTAGCCCTCTGTCAGGACGGCCAACAGATCCCCGCTAAAGCTTTTCAACCTCAGTTTAATAACGGTATGGCGGTCAGAGAGTTTTATAACATGATTCTAGCTACAGGAAGACATTTGAAGGATCTGCCTCTAAGCATTGACCGCGAAGGTTTTAGCAGCGGTTATTCGTTGTTTGCATTTAATCTCAATCCAGCCGACGACAACTACGCTCTCTCTCCTCTCTCAAATGGGAATTTAAGACTGGAGATGAGATTCAGAGTACCCTTACCGAACACCGTAACACTGATTGTGTACGCTTGTTACGATTCCATTCTGGAGATTGATGCAAAAAGACAAGTGCTGGTGGACTATTATTATAAAAGTTATGGATAGTCTCCAGTTACAGAGGCTGCTGAGAGGTCTCTTGGGCGACACATTTTACGGTGTATGGCCGTCGGACAGGTTGCCTCAATTGACACAACCCCTCAGACTGCCTGCATATTTCATCGTCAACACACATCCGGCACATAAACCAGGAGAGCACTGGTTTTAACTCTCGAAGAAGACGGTAGAACAACTTTCTTTGACTCATTTGGAATGGGACCCTACTTTGCACATTACCCTGAAAATATTTTAAAGTTTCTCAAAAAACATTCAGTCGACATCAAGTACAACAATGGTCAACTACAGCACCCCCTATCGTTTGTATGTGGTCATCACTGCGTCATCTACCTCTGTCATCGCGCTAGAGGGTTGTCTATCGAAGAAGTATTAAGTCTATAAAGCGACGATACCTTAACAAATGACCTCATGGTATACAACTTTGTGAAAGGTCATCAACAATGTCTAAAAAGATGCGCCCACTGTCCGTGGAAACAATAAAACTGTTCTCTTCTGTATTTTAATGACTATTGTAACGTGTGACTAATCTTATTTTGTTTGTACGTGTGTTGAAAAGAAAATCTGTAATCTTATAGTAATTCAATAAAACATTTTATTGATGAAAAGGCAATAACCGTGTACAAGGTAATTATTCATGAAACCCATCGAGGTGTTAGAGACAATTTCTTCCTTTTGGTCGCTACACGCGTCAAGCGTCGTCGAGGTGTCACTTTAGAGTCCTTTGGGTCGGGAGACCAGCCCTCGGCTATACTTTTCTTTCGTGAGGTAGAATTCGATTTAAGTCTCTGATATTGAGGCCGCGCTTCAGGATTGGACAGCAGGGTGAGAGGGATGTTTAGCTTTAATAATGTGACGAGAAACTCGGACCATCCCTCAGGTAATGAAGAACTTGTTTTCTTATACGGTAGGGAAAGGTACTTGAATATATCAATCACATGAGAGCCTTTTACAGCATTTCCCTCATACATAAATTCACCATTCATATTCCAACCGTCGCCGTTTTTGGATATCCTCTGGATAATGTATTCAGCATTTCTTCGAGCTTTTGACGGAAGGCTGTTTAGAATATCCTTACCCACGACGTCCGTTACAGAGGGTGTTTTTAGAACGCTTTGGTCGCGACTGTCAGAGTCGTGGGGATGATCTCCGTCTCGTTGTAAAGTCAGAGTTACTCTCCTTTGGTCTCTCTGATCCTGTTTTGTAAAGGTTAAATATCTCTGCAATAGACCATCATACTGTTTAATCTTCTCATACGAGTTTAACTGAGAATCATTTAGAACGGTCCTCATCTTCTCATTCAATTCATCTTCGGCTGTTTCACGGATGTCAGAGGATGGGCGTGATAACTGGTTAATTTGCTGAGGAGAGACGAGATACATTTTCTGGACAGTCTTCATGGCGTTTTACTTCTTTACAAGTCCTCCTATTAGATTTCCAATGATTGGAACGGCAGCCGCTAGCAACGGCAACAGGAATCCACCCGATTGCTTTTTAAGAATCCTTCGTTTACGCTTCACGCACGCTTTTTTTTAGCCAAGAGTCTGATGTTTTTCTTCTGATTTTTCAGTTTTTTTAACTGAGCTTGCGACAATGGTACATTCCCCTTCAAAACATTCAGGGCGATCTCGCAAAGAGCTTGAATAAAGTCCCGAGAACTACGCATTAAAATGTCTTTACGTTTCTTTGACGGAGCGTGGTATAGTTCCTTAAGTAAACCATCGTTTCTTTTTATACGCGCTGACATAACTTAAGCAGACGTTTTTGGTATGTACACAGTGTGACGCTTGTGAGGAAGTATCCCAGTCCTTAGTCTGTAGCGTTCTGGACATGAGGGTGTTAGATCAACAATTAAGTACCCGTGAGCGTCGGCTGTAGCATCTTCAAAGCTTTCTAGAAAGAAAGCTCTTTGAGACGGGTAAATCTGTTGAGCAAGAACTTTTATCTGCATTTTATCGCGAGGATTCTTAAACAATACAAAGTAATTGCTATTCAGACTAATAGTACGACTATATTTACCATGATGAAATAAGTTTTGCGTCAGCATTATAACACTCATATTTTTATGATGTCTGTACTGCGTAAAAACACGGACAACCTCTGGGTTTTCAGAAGCTTCAAAAATAACATCGTCAAGAATAATCAAATGTTTTCTATCAGTAGGAAATACATCTTCATTTTCAAAAGATTCAGGTAAACCTTCAATGAATTTGATATTTTTATTCATCTTTTGCAACTCAGTGCAAAACCCGAAAGGTTTGGTTGTGCCGTCCGAAAACAAACGCCTCTTATCGTACACGACCCGGAGTTTTTTCGTAACTGATCTGTTTTTTAAAGTGATGTTCTTTTTTATCCCTGACAATGTTGTGTTGACGGGTCTCAAGCACGCCGTCAGGAGAATACTGTAAAAACAAGTCATCCAGTGTCACCCCAAACAATGGGGGAACCCTTTACACATGACTGTTAGATTGTGGATGAAAAGTTTGAGGCCATCCTGAAAGAGGGATCATTGTTCAAGTTTTTTGATCCTCAGATTATCAATTAATGTGTTAATATTCTTCTGCGAGACGTACGGTTACTCTCTCCTCACTGGCATCAACAAGAAATATCTGTAAGGTCTCCTGCTGGTCCAGAACTCAATCATTGTTTCTCTGAATGAGCACCTTTGAACACGTGTAACTTGTTGAATCGCCCAGGTTCTAGGTCTAAACTGAGGATACCATGTATTGTTGTACTTGTTATTTAGAAACAATACAATACAAGGGACCTGCCATGATGTATGGTTGAGAGACTGCTACACAGGCAGACAAGCAGAGTCACATGTGTCTGAATTGATGGCCTGGTTTTCATAGGCGGAGTGAGCATCTAAGATCAAGATGGAGGTCGCCGATTTGTGATGGCTACTAGTGAGGAAAGGGTAAAATGAAGTCATACATCAAAGATTTTACAAGCTACTCACAAACATTCAACATAAATATTTGCCTGCATTCAACTTTTAATTTTCAACTTTTATCATTTCTATCTTTTGCAGGAGATAACTATTCCATCATTTATGTTTAAAGCACATCATAGTGAGAATATATTACAACAGCATTAGATTTAGCTCTTTCTAAATTTCAGATTTTGTTCAAGGATATTGTCGGTATCCATTTGCTTTTGGAATTAATTGAGATTCCTTGCAGAAGTATCCTTTTGACGCAAATGTTGACAGTAACGTTTGAAAATCGTAACATGGTCCTGGAAATTGCAGCACCTTCAAGAGTTTCTCCCCAACCAACAGAAACACTACATCATTACAAAATAAAACCCAAAAAGTACTGTAGTAACATGCAAACATGAACCTCAGTCTACACTTTGACTCCAAAGGTCCAGTGGAAAAGCCTCATAGAACTTCATATCCAATATGTGTTCCTTCCTTCCGTTTAAAGTTCTCGTATGAGTTGTTGATGAGGTGTTTATAAGATGTTCATACAAATTCTACCAAGAAGAACACACCCAAACCAATAACAAGCATTGTCTCGGAGTTGTAAGTGATATGTTCATCAATTCCGCATTTACCTACGGATGCGTAGATCCAACAAGTCCAACATTCCCCCTCTGTGGGACAAATAAGGGACACTCTGTGCTCAAGATTCAAGATTGTATTAATCACCGTAGTCACCCTCGACATTTTGGGTCTTCTCATTTTAAATCTTAATCTCATTCTATCACTTTCGCCCTCTTATGGGCAGAACGGCGAATTTTGCCACCGTTTTTAATAAAAGTGCATCGAGGCTTATTTTAGGAGCGAGGTACTAGTCATTGGCTGTATACGTTGAACGAAGGCGGCCTAAGTATGATCCGGGACATCTTCCCATAGGATTGGATATTGGGTCACCAAGCGTTATCAGGATGTGTTCACAAACATGCTTTCATGCGTTTGCAGACATTCACTCGGTTAAAATTCAATTTGAGTGAAAAATGAGACATAATCACACTGTTGCTTTCAAAAATGTTTGTTAGCTTTGTTAGATTGTTTTTTTTTTGTTGTTGTTGTTGTTTCTCAGGTGTTCTTTCTATGGAGTTTCTATTCTTTCCCTTCACTATGAACAAAGTTGTTCTTTGAAGTAGATTCTCATATTTACTTTTCTGATATTTTCTATGTGCATATTCCGTCGTATGCATTTACACTTTAAAACTTAACTGACTGATGGATAGATAGGTAGATGCAAGTTCATAAAAAGGAATAAAAGCCTTCTGCAGGATTCAGTGCCTCATTGAGAGACTACTAGCGTAAAAAAAAAAAAAATGCTTCCGCGCAATCCGTACACCTTGTGAATGTAAACAAATAGAAGATAAAACACTATTCAGCTTGAAGATATGTAAAGAAAATGTAGGTCTAGGACGATTAAAAATGAAAAACTGAATGTATGTCAGAAACTACAATGTCAACCCTGTGATTTGTTGTTTGTCAGTTAGAATTGGCAGTGATTAGTAAAAAAGCTTTACTTGTAAAAAAAATATATATATTTATATATATATTTCATACTATTTCGTGAAAAAAGCGGGGTTTGTGACTGGTAGCGAAAATAAAAAGCTCTTGACATCTCAAAAGTTATACATCTTTTATTTTTTCAAATTTGACAAATGGCTGAACAAATGAAAAAAGTTTGTTAAAATTTTTAAATAAACTATATCTAGTTTCTAATAATATTCATCTATTTATCCTATCGTAGATGGTTGTACAAAAACGTCAGGCTTTAGTTCAGGATTAGTAATACAATTTGTGTAAGCAGACAGTTTCAGGTAAATGAAAAGATTAAGAAGATTGGGAACATGCCAACATGCTCGTACATACTAAAATGGCTTGTTGTCTTATAGTGAGAATGGTATGTCTTAAATTTGATGCACGTGTGTGTGTGTGTGTGTGTGTGTGTGTGTGTGTGTGTGTGTGTGTGCTGAAAAAAACTTTATTTGTTGTTTTTTCAAACAATTCAATTTCTGGTACTGACAATTAGAAGTTTTTAACAGTGAAACAGACATTTGAGATTCTAATGGATGGAGAAAGGCTTGAAGTAAAAGGAAAAATGTACTTACAGGCTTCAGTGCGTCGGTTAGATTTTATAAGATGAACAACCAGCCTACCAAAACTATTCTTTTATGGTAACTTGTGAACACACACAAAACAGACAGGACAAAAACAGGTTCACGAACCTACAATGTCAACCAGTTTAATTTGCCAGATGTTTGTTTTTAAAACACTGAAAAAAAAAGTTTTAAAATTTGAGACACAGTTGATAAATAATAACTGAGAATACACCTGTAACTTGTGAAAAAATATGAAAATACAATATCTGAATTTGTTCACATGCCTTACTTCAGCATTAAAATTTTGTGAAAATGAACAACAGAAACACTGTTTTTTAAAATGGAAAGATTTAATTTAAACACATTTCGATTTCGACTCGGGTTACTTTTTTATAATTCTCAATTCATACATTCATAGTTTCACCTCAGCTCGAAGCATGTTAGTCTCTGGATCTGATCTAAATATCACATATGATGTTGGAGTAATTGCGTCATTGAGTTTCCTCCGGCTGGGCGCACCCTTAGAGATAGGGTGAGGAGTTCGGTCATCCGGGAGGAACTCGGGGTGGAGCAGCTGCTCCTCCACATGGAGAGGAACCAGTTGAGGTGGCTCGGGCATCTGATCCGGATGCCCCCTGGACGCCTCCCTGGGGAGGTGTTCCGGGCATGTTCTACCAGGAGGAGACCCCGGGGAAGACCCAGGACTCGCTGGAGATATTATGTCTCCGGTCTGGCCTGGGAACGCCTCGGGATCCCCCGGGATGAGCTGGAGGAGGTTTGTGCGGACCGGAAAGTTTGGGCTTCCCTGCTCCGAATGCTGCCTCCGCGACCCGACCCCCGAACACAAAATGCACACTACAAAACTAACATGTCGCACCGTACTGCTCCCGCATTTGGCTATTTTCACCTGAAAATACAGAATAAAGACACATTTAAATCAATGAAAAGCATGGCTTGTAATATACACATTTTAGCCACTCGTAAGGCAAAAAAAAATAAAATAAAATAAAATTAAGGGTTAACATACTTTGGATATTTCTACACTACTTGTCTGACTAGCGATAGCATCAAGTATAAATGAATGTTCATTCAATGAATGTTCTGTCCCTCCTACATTGTAGATGTGTTACATGACAAGTTATAGGACGTTTGTATAGCTATTATATCGCATTGCTTCACAATTGTTACATTGCAGGAACACATTCAGTCATTTCATCTTGCATGATACAGGGATTGAAAAGAAGCAGAGTGAAGAACAGTTCTTGTAACTTATTCTCACTTTCCCTCATTTTTGCCACAGTGTTTGCGTGTCGCTGTGTGTGTGTGTTAACTTTGTTGTGTGTTACAGTACATTTTGTGCTTGTGCTCAGTATGTATGTATTAGTGTTGAGTAGTAACTTCTCGAAGGCTCAAACGTTGTGTTGCTCAGTCTGGTCTGATCTAAATGTCACAGCTAATGATGAAGTAATTTTGTACTGCTTGCACGTTTGATTGTTTTACCCCTAAATTACAGGGTACAGTACAAACAAAAAGTAGTCGTTTTTTTACCTTTAGTGTGACTAGATTGTTTTCGAAAAGCATGACTCAGTCAAGCAACGACTGATGAAAATAGAATGTTTCTATATTTTATCGTCTGACTTGAAACAGCATCATGTAACTTTAAAATAATAAAATATCTGTTTGTTCCAGCTCCAGAGGTCCTTCTATCGCCACCAGAAGGTTATCGGCTGACTCGAATCTAATATTAGAAGAGACAATGCATCTAGTACATAATATCATGAGATATTAAGAGCAGCTTATAATTGATTAAATATATTTACCTGTATCACTCTGCGTTAAATGAACATCACCCAGATGGGTAATAATTCCTATAAAAGTAGAGATGAATATGATAAACCAACATGACAAAGTTTTTATAATAGCTTTTTATATTCACCTATAAGCATCCGTGGCTAGACTGGTATCTATTGAAGGGAGCACCGCCGTCGGATCCGCGTGTACGCCACCGTCTTCAAAAGTTAGTCGCATTAGCTGCTCGAATAATGAAATCTTTTTACCTGTATCACTCTGCGTTAAATGAACGTCACACAGATGAGTGACGACATCTGTCAATGAAAAGAGACATGGTACGTGATAAACATGGCGTAACGTTTTTATTATACTTATATATGTAAATGTAGATACATAGATATACATATATGTATATACATATATGTACTGTATACTGTATAGATATAGATAGATAGATAGATAGATAGACAGATAGATAGATAGACAGATAAATATTCACCTACGATGTGCAGAGGAAGAGGCGTCCATGCCAAGTCTGGAGTCGTTTGGAGAGGTGGCTGAGGTTCTGGAAGGTCTGGTCAACAGCAAAGGTTACCCCTGAACTGGCGTAAAATGTGGTCTGAATCAGGGTCACCTAAATACTCCGTTTGTGTGGGCAGGGCCTAGGTGACGCCTTTGTTGATTTGAATACTTCAAAACAATAGGGAGGAAGAGCCCAGTGTCTGCTAGGTAGCTAAGAGGTGTGAACTGACCCTCCACCAAATGGCACAATTTGAAAAGGAAGGTCTACAGGTGGGGCGGCCTGGGTGTGAACTCGGCCTAAACAACGTTGTCTGAAAGACAATGAGGTCTGCCTTCAAATTGTCTCTTTTGAAGATTCAATCGTGTGGGAAAGAACTCACGTCTCCCCTGCAAATTAACCGATTATCACAGACTCTGTTTCAGTGTCTGAGAAAGAGTCAAGCATAATACCTGCATAATACCTGTTGTTAAGCTGTCTGAAGTGTTTTTTGAAAGTTATCCACATTTTTATGTTTGGCGTTCCGAAACCCACCTTATCTCAGGCTGAAAACGCGTTTTCTGCATTGTGCCACAACTTCTCAGCGAAGAATCAAAACATAAAATTTTCACATCCCGCTATAGCAGAAACTTTCTATCTCGTAGTTGCACATCAAATCTAAGCGGTCTGAAGTGTTTTCCAAAAGTTATCAACATCTTTATATTTAGCGTTCCGAAACCCACCTGATCTCAGGCTGAAGACGCGTTTGCTACATTGTGCAACAACTTCTCAGGGAAGCTTCAGAATATGAAATTTTCACCTCCCACTATGGAAGAAAGGGTCTTTCTCGTCGCTGTGCATCAAATCTAAGCTGTCTGAAGTGTTTTTTGAAAGTTATCAACATTTTTTTGTTTGGCGTTCCGAAACCCACCTTATCTCAGGCTGAAAACGCGTTTTCTGCATTGTGCCATAACTTGTCAGGGAAGCTTCAGAACATGACATTTTCACCTCCTACTATAGCAGAAATTGTCTTTCTAGTAGTTGCACATCAAATCTAAGCTGTCTGAAGTGTTTTTTGTGCGTTGTCAACATTTTTAAGTTTGGTGTTCCGAAACCCGCCTTATCTCAGGTTGAAAACGCGTTTTCTGCATTGTGCCACAACTTCTCAGGGAAGGTTCAGAACATGACATTTTCACCTCCCACTATAGCAGAAATTGTCTTTCTAGTAGTTGCACTTCAAATCTCAGCTATCTGAACTCGTTTTTGAACGTTATCCACATTTTTATGTTTGGCCTTCTGAAACCGAAGGCTCAGGTCAATCAGAAAACCACCCTCACTCGGGCTGAAAACGTGTTTTGTGCACTGTTCACTCGCTCATCAGAATAGCCTCAGAACATGAAAACATCACCTACAGCGATTGGAAAAACACTCTTTGTAGTATATTGAACACTAAACCTCTACGAATAAGGCGCTGCGACCGGCCTACTAGCAGCCGAACCTTTCCACATTTCCTGCTTCGAAGCCATGGGATGAGTTTGACAAAACCCAGGCGCTGCTATGAGGTGGATGGCAGGTTCCCGCTTGATCTCCACCCGTGCCTCATGTCATCCGCCACCCATCAATCTCATCAATCGCAGAACCTCTCTCAATCGACGAGAGATTTTGGAGATTCAACAGTTCGTCGGCGTGGTGCGCGGCCCCTCCTCCACTCACTGCCACCGCCCGGGGTGAACACCGTCGCTGGTCGAAGGGGCGGAGTGAGCCCAGCCGTCCGGATCATAGCCGCGGTGATCATTGCTGTTCCTTATGGAAAGACCTGTCGGCTGCTCTCACCTCTGCTCCCTCCAAAAGCGTAGGAAGAAAACTTTATTTCTAAAAGTAAGCATCGAAACCAAAGTCTAACTTGAATAAAAAACAAGATGCATTACGTTGGTATCGGGTCCATTTCTTCTCTGCCCAAAATTAGGCTTTGTCACTCTCCAAGTTCTCCTTCCCGTTCCAGTCAATGCGAACTCCGGCTTCAAAATTTTGTTTTCGTTTGACATCGTCTAAGGGGACCGAGCAGAATAGTAACGGCCTCTCTGCCTCCTTATCCCTGACGCCAGAACTGTCCCTGGGGAAGATTCTGGAGGCAAGAAATTCTGTTTTTACTCAGCTTCGACACAATAACAAGCATCGGCCCCAAATAACTCTTTTCCGTCTCTCAACAGATTCCGCTTCCAGCCAAAAGTCAAGAGAGTTTCAATTCTGCCATTAACTCTTCCTATTCCTCAGACTCGCCAGTTTGCTGCGAATGCCACTTCTTCAAAGGATCACACAGTAGCCGCTGCGTGCCAGACCTGCTCGGTTCTCATCTCCATCGCGCGCTCTACCCACTGAGCTAACCAGCCACAACTCTCACCATGGCCTTCAGGGATTTGAACGCCTGACCGCCTGATCACTAGACGGACGCTCTACCCACTGAGCTAACCAGCCATTTCTCACTGCATGGCACTTAAGGGATTCGAACCGCTTACCCTAACCAGCCACTGAGCTAACAAGCCACTTCCATCTCATCTCTTCCAATGGCTCTTCGGGGATTCGAACCGGTGACCCACTTCAGTGATTCCAACCCCCAAACCCCCGAACACTAGACGAACGTTCTAGCCACTGAGCTAACCTGCCACTGAAGAGCCATCAAGAGAGAAGTGGCAGGTTAGCTCCAGAAGAGCCAAAGAGATACAAGTCGCTTATTAGCTCAGTGGTTGGCAAGCCCAGTGGGTAGAGCATCGCTCTAGTGATCATGCCGTCAGGGGTTTGAATCCCTGATGAGCTCCGGAGTGAGAAGTGGCTGCTTTCCTCTGTGGCTAGAGCGAAAGTATTGTGATCGAGGGATTGAATCTTGTTAGCCCAGTGGCTGGTTAGCTCTGGGTATAGTGCGTCCGTCTAGTGATCGGGAGGTCGGGGGTTTGAATGCCTGAACTGCGATGGAGAGAGAAGTGGCTGGTTAGCTGAGTGGCTGGCTAGCTCAGTGGATAGAGTGTCCGTCTAGTCATCAGGGGTGAGGGGTTCAAATCCCTGAAGGATAATGAAGAAAGATTTAGCTGCTTTACTCAGTGGGTAGAGTGTCAGTCTCGTGATAGGGAGATCAGGGTTTCGAAATATTCATCTTCTGAGGAATCGCTGAGCAGTGAGAGAACAATGCGTAAAATGCATTTTTGGCCATTCCGGGTGGGGGGTAGGACAGAAAGCATTCACTGAAAAATTGCTGACCTCAGAAGAGACACAAAGAGATTTGGGGAAAAGAGTCTATTCGACAAGGCACAAATTTCTCCAAACCCTCCTGATGGAGGCCAGGACCAGGAGTAGAGCTCCGTTGAAAGCCACCAGCTCCAAAGGAGCCTCTTCAAGTGGCTCGAAGGCAGCTTCAGAGAGAGACTTTAATACCAATTGAAAATCCCAATAGGGTCACATGTGTCTGGAGGTGTGTCTGAGTCTTCGAGATCCCTGCATGAACTGGACTAGCAGTGGATGTTTACCCAAAGGACAGCAGTCCACACCCATATAGCATTATATGAGCTGAGTGTTAAGGGTGCTTTAGCATTTCAAATAGTGAACTGCACCTCGAGGGGCAGAGGACTGCCTGCTAACCTTGAAGTAGCCCATGCTTTGAGGGGACGGCCCGGGATCGGCGGACCCCTCATAATTTCTGCCCCCTCCTGCAGGACTGTTTGCAGGACTTGAACAGGTTGCAGCACAACCTTGTGTGAGTGTGTGTGTGAGCACAGGTGGCGGAGTCACGCAGTCCGGAACACCTCCAGGGACTCTGGAACACCTATGAGGTAATACATAGGGTTAAATTTTACACTCTGGGTGGCAGGAGCTACTGCCTCGCCTTTGCCACCGTAAGCTGAAATAGAAGGTGGCATTAACGACCCCTCATATATAGAGTGTAACTTACACTCTGGATCAGTAGGAACTGTGTTGCCTTCTTTTAGCCAATATACGGCTGAAACAGAAAGTGGCATTAACAATCCTCCATAAGTAGGCAGTCAGGGTTCTAGTCTGAGCTGAGCAAGAAAGAATGAGTTTATTAACAAAAGAACAGAAAGTTATGCAGGAATCCGATGAATCTTGGGTCGCTGCACACTCCACAGCATTGTAATGAAGCAGATACTGGTGTCCCAGCTGGTAGCACCAGGGAGGCCTGATCAAGTGGCTTTGGAGAGTGAATTGAGGACCAGCTGCAGGTCCTAGTCGTGGCATAAAGGTCTTGAGGTCGGTCTAAGCCTTTTCACTCCTCTCATGAAACGGCTCACTTGACCATGCTCACCGACGGGGTGGCTGTCCAGACCATTGTGTAGCATCGAAAGGGCTGCTACAAAAACCCGTAATGTAGCGCTGCTACAACATTCGCTAACCAGATACTGGAGAAAAGAGAGGATTAGAGAAAGAGGTGCTGAATCTGCGGAAGCTGACTGGGTTCCACACCACCGGGAAAAAAATGTCCAATTAGCATTGTATGCTCTGACGGTTGACAGAGCTTTAGCGTTCTGAAGAGTTAATTGAACATCAGGGGGCATGTGATTAATTGTTAACCCTGGAGAAGCCGAACCTTGAGGGGTCGTCCTAGTATTGGGGGAGCCGGGGGAGCCCTCGGGGTTCCTGATGCTTGCAGATGCCCTGACCTGGATGGAGGAAACTCCCAGGGGCCTTTGATCCGCATCTGATACATCTCCGGATACCAGCTGGAGCTGGGGCTTTCTGGAGGCACGAGAATCATTCTCACTCTCTCCAGCTGAATTCTCCTCATCAGAGAAAGAAGAAGGCAAGGAGGAGGAAAGGCATATAGGAGGCCTTCTGTCCACCTTGGATGAGCCAGGGCGTCCACTCCAAGTGGAGGGTCGTTGGATCTATAGAGAGAGAACCAGAGAGGACTTTTGAAGTTCTCTCTGCGAAGCAATCCTCAGAAAGAGATGAGTCTTTAGATGAAGATGTCCTGCTTGCCTCTGAGAGGTTTGGAGGGCGGCAGAGAACAGAATCACAGACAGACAGAGCATTAGACATCGCGCGAGGGAGCTGAGAACAGAGCCGGCATGCAGTGCCTACTAAGTGATCCTCTGAAGAGGTCCATTCGCTGTCCAGTGGCGACCCCTGCTGGAAACTGGCGAGTCTAAGGAATAAGAAGAGTTAATGGCAGAATTGAAACTCTCTCGACTTTTGGATGGAACCAGGATCTGTTGAGAGATGGGAAAGAGTTATTTGACGCCCATGCTACTTATTGTGGCGAAGCTGAGGAAAAACAAAACTTCTTGGCTCAAGAAACTTCACACGGACAGTTCTGGCATCAGGGTTAATGAGGCAGAGAGACTATACTATTACTATACTGCTCGGACTCCTGAGACGATGTCAAACAAAAACAAATTTTTGAAGCCAGAGAGCTGCCACTCGAGTTTGCACTGACTGGAACCGGAAGAGAACTTGGCAGGTGATAAACCCTAATTTTGGGCAGAGACAAAACAGAACCGATACCAAAGTAAAGCATATTATTTTTTTATTCAAATTAGACTTTGCTTTAGATGCATAATTTTAGATACCTATTTCTTCCTACGCTTGTGGAAGGAGCAGAGGTGAGAGCAGCCGACTGGTCTCTCCAAGATAAGCAGCAATGATCAGGGCACCTATGATCCGGGCGGCTGTGCTCACCCCGCCCCTTCGACCAGCGACGGTGTTCCCCAAGGGCAGTGGCTGTGTGTAGGAGGGGCCACGAGCGGAACACCGCGCCGACGGAGTGTTGAGTCTCCGAAATTTCTGGTGGAGTGAGAGAGGTTCTGCGATGGATGAGCCTGTCCACAGGTGGGATGGTCACACCTCAGGAGAGAGGTCGAGCTCCAGGGGCGAGGGCATCATGCATCGCACATCGCGCATGACGGCTGAGTGAAAGGGAACGCCGCACCGCAAATCCAAAACCTCCACCTGGCAGTAAGCTCTGTTCCGCACCACGTGCGATCCCAGTGCCAGTGGAGTGTCAGAACTGTGGCGGGAATAGTCCGGATTTCTTCCAGTTGTGGGCAGACAACATGCGGGCGTGCACCGTGTGTTGTCTCACCATGCAACACCAGCACGCCGTTAGTGAAGTGGGATGATTCTTGAACAGGCATCGGAGAGAGAGCTCAACTTCGATACGATGGGCGGCGGATGCCATGAGGCACAGGTGCAGATCAAACGGGAACCTGCCTGACTCCACCAAACGGAACTCATCCAACTCTGGGAACAGAGTCTCCGGATCCACGTCAGAGCAGCGCCTGGCTTTCGTCAAACTCATCCCATGGCTTGGAAGCAGAAAATTGTGGAACGGTTCGGCTGTTTGTAGGCCTGTCGCAGTGCCCTTTTTGGAGAGGATTAGTGTTGAATATGTGAGAAAAACTGTTTTTCCGATAATTGCAGGTGAAATTTTCATGATTCGAGTAACCCCTCTAAGCAGTGAGTGACTTGTGCAGAAAACACGTTTTCAGCCCGAGGGACTGTGGTTTTCAGAACAACATAAAAATGTTGATAACTTTATCTTAGGTATGAGTTTTTAGCAAGAAAAAAAGTGGTTTCGCACCGGCAAAATGAAATTGTTCATAACCCCCTGAAATACAGTTCAGAAATGTAAGTTTAGGGTTGTATATACTAGAAAGAGTCTTTTTCCTATAGTTGCTCGTGATATTTTCATGTTCTGAGGCTATTTTGATCAGTGAGTGAACAGTGCAGAAAACGCATTTTCAGCCCGAATGACAGTGGTTTTCAGACCAACAAAAATAAAAATGTTACCTCGCTCAAAACACTTCGGACATGTTGAATTTGTTCGGCACCTACTAGAAAGATTGCTTCCGCTATAGTGCCAGGTGAAATTTTGATGTTCAGAGGCATCCCTGAACAGTGAGTGAACAGTGCAGAAAACGTGTTTTCAGTCCGAGAGAGGCTCGGATTCTGACCAGGAAAAAAATAGTTGATAACCCCATGAAATATATTTCAGAAATGTAGGTTTAGTGTTAATTATATTAGAAAGCGTGTTTTTCCTATAGTTGCAGGAGAAATTTTTATGTTCTCAGGTATCCCTGAGCAGTGAGTGAACAGTCCGTAAAATGCGTTTTCGGCCAAATAAAAGGTGGTTTAAAGACCGACAAAAATAAAAATGTTGATAACTCTCGGAAATCACTTTAGACATGTTGAATTAGTTCATCACCCAGTAGAAATTCCATTTATGTTATAGAGGCAGTTGCAATTTTCATCTTCTGTGGAATCGCTTAGCAGTGAGTGAACAGTGTTTTCAGACAAAGAGAAAGTGGGTTTCGGACCGTAAAAAATAAAATTGTTTATGACCCTTTAAAAACAGTTCAGAAATGTATGTTTAGTGTTGAATGTACTCGAAAGAGTGTTTTTCTAACAGTTGCAGGTGATATTTTCTTGTTCTGAGTGTATTCTGATAAGTGAGTGCACTGTGCAGAAAACTCTCCAGGCTCGGTTTCTGACCAGGAAAAAAAAAAGTTCAAAACTCCCTGAAATACAGTTCAGAAATGTAGCTTTAGTGTTAATTTTACGAGAAAGAGTGTTTTTTCTATAGTTGCAGGAGACATTTTCATGTTCTCAGGCATCCCTGAGCAGTGAGTGAACAGTGCATAAAACACGTTGTCAGCCAAAGGAATGGTGGTTTAAAGACCGATAAAAATAAAAATGTTGATAACTCTGTTAAATCACTTTAGTCAGGTTGAATTAGTTCTGCACCCAATAAAAATGCCTTTTTTTATTGTGGCAAGTGAAATTTTCATCTTCTGAGGAATCGTTGACCAGCGAGTGCACAATATGTAAAACCCGTTTTCGGCCCGAGTTGTCAGAATCGACAAATAAAAAAATGTTATTATCACTCTGAAATCACTTCTGTCATGTTGAATTAGTTCTGCAACTACTAGAAATACCACTTCTGGTGGAAATTCAGTTGAAATTTTCTTGTTCTGAGGCATCCCTGAGCAGTGAGTGAAGGTGTAGAAAACGCGTTTTCAGCGCGAGATATCCGACCAAAAAAAAAATAAAATTGTTGATTACACCCTGAAAATAGTTCAGTAACGTGGATTTAGTGCGGAATATATTCAAAAGAGTCTTTTTCCAACAGTTGCAGCTGATATTTTCATGCTCTGGGACTATTCTGATCACTGTGTGAACAGTGCAGTAAACGGGTTTTCACCCAAGCGAAGGTCGTTTTCGGAATCGACAAACATTAAAATGTTATCACTCTGAAACCACTTCAGACATGTTGAATTAGTTCGGCACCTACTAGAATAACAGCTTCTGATATAGTGCCAGGTGAAATTTTTATGTTCTGAGACAGCCCTGAGCAGTGAGTGAACAGTGCAGAAAACGCGTTTTCAGCACGAGGGACCTGTGTCTTTCAGAACAACATACATAAAATTGTTGATAACTCTCTGAAACCACTTCAGAGACGTTGAATTTGTTCTGCAGCTACGAAAAAGACCCCTTCTGCTAAGCTGGTGTGCGCTCATGACTCCTGTTTGGACCTGGCTAGAATCAACGAGTAGTCCAAGTATGTCAGAATCCGCAGACGCTGTCTTCTAAGTGGTTCGAGCAACGCCTCCACGCACTTGGCGAATTTACGAGGCACAAGACACTGGAGACCGTGTTGTGGAAGTAGGAGTCTGCAAGATCTATGGAGGTCATCCACTCTCACACTCTGACACACTCCAGGAGTCTGCTGGTAGTCCGGAACCGCTGTCTGGTCATAAATTGGTTGAGGAGACTGAGATCCAGAACAGGTCTCCACTCTCCTGTCTTCTTGGGTTCCAGGAAGTACCTGGAGTAATAGCCAGTGTAAGAGGATCGCATTGGTACTAGCTCGATTATTTCCTTTGACAGGAGAGCGTGGTCCTCCTCCATCAGACATGTTGTTTCTTTGAGTTCACTCAGGTCCACGTGGTGTCGCAGAACCTGGAGGTTGACTGTGAAACTGAAGGGCGTGTCAATGATCGAGTATATTCTTGATCCATATGGGCAGGTGACGACACAGGCGCTTTCAATTCAGAAGATACTCTGTCATGATAGGCGGCCTGAGCACAGGAGCGGACCCGGCCTCCAGGGCGGGTACAAGACGAAAGGGTCGTCGATGATCATACTCCTCTGGGGACTTCAGGTCCGGCTGGTTCTTCAAAAATAGATTCGCTTTTGTCAGCTGAGCCGTCAGAGGAAGTACCCCAAACTTGCAGTGTACCTGGATCTGACACTGCAATTCTCCTAAGATGGAGCCCCGAGGTACCGGCCCAATCATCCTCAGAAAGAGATGACTCTCTAGATGACAACGTCCTGCTTGCCTCTGAGAGGTTTGGAGGGCTGCAGAGTCACAGACGGACATCCCATCAGACATCGCACGAGGGAGCTGAGAACAGAGCAGGTCTCGCACGCAGCGCGGTGGCTTTCGCGGTCCTCTGGCGACCCCTGCTGGAAACTGCCGAGTCTGTGGAATCAGAAGAGTTAATGGCAGAATTGACACTCTCCTGACTTTTGGTTGGAAACGGAATCTGTTGAGAGACGGGAAAGAGTTATTTTACGCCTACGCTTCTTATTGTGCCGAAGCTGAGGAAAAACATAACTTCTTGGCTCCAGATACTTCCAAAGGATGTCAGGGATAAGGAGGCAGAGAGTCTGTTACTATACTGCTTGGTCTCCTGAGACAATGTCAAACAAACAAAAAAAAAATGAAGCCAGAGTTCGCACTGACTGGAACCGGAAGAGAACTTGGCAGGTGATAAACCCTCATTTTGGGCAGAGAAAAAACAGACTCGATACCAAAGTAATGCATCTTATTTTTTATTCAAGTTAGACTTTGGTTTAGATGCATACTTTTAGATACAAAGTTCTTTCTACGTTTTTGGAGGGAGCAGATGTGAGAGCAGCCGACTGGTCTGTCCAAGAGGAGCAGCGATGATCAGCGCGGCTATTATACGGCTGTTCCTCCCGGGCAGCAGCTATGTGTGGAGGAAGCGCTGCGAGTAGAGCACCACGCCGATGGACTGTTGAATCTCCAAAATCTCAGGTGGAGTAAGAAAGGTTCTGTGATGGATGAGCCTGTCCATGGAGCTCATAAAGAGCGCAATGATGTTCTCAAGTGCTATGAGCCGGTTGCCGACAGCGTAGACGCCATTCTACTGTGCGAAAGTGGCTCTGTCAACGCCGGGTGGGATGGTCCCTCCTCAGGGGGGGCTCCGTACCTGACCACGTGCGGGCCTAGTGCCAGTGGAGTTTCAGAGCTGCACCGGGAATAGTCCGGATTGAATTGGACTAGCAGTGGATGTTTACCCAACAGACGGCAGTCCACACCCATTTGGCATTATATCCTTTGAGTGTTGCAGTTGCTTTAGGATTTCGAATAGTGAACTGCATTTCGGGGGACAGAGGACTGCCTGCTAAGCTTGAAGTAGCCACACTTTGAGGGGACGCCCCAGGATCGGAGGTCCGCTCATAATTTTTGCTAGGAATATTACACCAGCCTTTCTACTTCACTGGAAGTGCCAGGGCACTCCGCAAAATGTGATTGTGAAATTACCGAGGCGTGAGTGAGTGACTCTGTAATTGTGAAATTGCAGCCGAAGCTGGCGCATCTGGCACAACAAGAGAAGAAGCTTGAGACCTGAAGACGAGCGGAGTGCCTTGTCTGGACCATGAAAACTTCAGGCAGGACTGAGGTCTCATCGCAGTCAGGGGAGAATGATTGCCGCGTGCCGTGACGCGCTGGTCTTTCATAGCTAGTGATGCCGACATCCTCCTATTCACGGGAGCAACGCCATTTAGCTTCAGTCGAGCACCGAGGCATGTCGGACTTCATGCGGTAAACTGCAGGGTCGTCGTCTCCCTGTAAATTCTTACCGGTCACATGCACACCCGGAGTCGGCGAATCTGGCACATCAAGCGATGAAGCTTGAGACTTGAAGAGGTGCGGAGCGGCTCATCTGGACCACGGAAACTTCTGGTAGGACTGAGGTCTCGTTGCAGTCACGGCAGAGACTTGTCGCATCAGCGCAGGAGCGGATTTAAAGGCAGGTGACTCAGCGCTTGTCATGCTCCGAGCGTGGACGTCGGAATCTTCGGCAGCAGCTTCTCCCCGGGCAGTCAGCTGACCGGAGGAAATTTCTGTTTGTGTGGAAAATTTGCTTTAAATAAAACAATTGCTTGAAGCATAGTATTTGCGTTTTTTTTTTATTTTAATTTTTTTATTCGTATTGAATTCGCTCCTTCCAGCGCCTCGGCCTCGAGCGCTAATCCGGGCCTTGTCGCCTGGGGTCCTGTCCGCGAACCTGGTGACACTGCTCAATGATGGTCCGGACATTTGATTCGTTCTCCCAAGTGGGTTGAAGTGACACACCCTGTGATAGCCGAAGCGGAAAGGAAAACACACAGGAGGTATCAACACAGCAGGTTTTATTCACGGTTCCAACTTCCAACAAACCGGATGATGACACGGCAACATAACAAGAGCGCCCCCAAGTTGTGACCCCAAATAATCCCATGACACATCATAACACCTCTTCGCCAAACTGTTCACGTCTTCTGAACTCCCAAGAAGTTTCACTCCCAAAACCCATGTCCCCAAAACCACCATAAACACTTGGGTAAGCCTAAAACTTAATAAAATAATAAAACAGTCATAAAATAGAATGCAACTTAAACGACTAACCCAAAACAAAACAAAACAAAAACATGCCTCTTTACGCTAAAGAATAAGAAAATTGCAAGCACCTTGGTCCAAAACTTTTATCTCCTATTCCACTTTTTGAACATTGTCATTCAGATACACTGGGGGATTCCTGTTCTTTTGTGGTCGTACTCTTCCTTGAGACGGTGAGCATACCAGATCACTGTCGGTCTGCTTTTTTTTTTTTTTTTCAGACTGACTTCTTCACTGTTCCCTTCACTTGTCTCAGTCTCCAGTGAGATCCCATCCCCAAGTGGATTCTCCACTTTGACATCCTCCACAGTGGGCGCGGAGGATGTCTGACCTGTTAAAATGGACAGTTTCCCACTGAAAACCTGGTCTACGAGTCTACGCAGTTTGCCCATTTCCCAGCACCATTGTGTAGGAGACTGGTCCTGTGCATTCCTGTATTAACCCTGGAACCCACTTAGACCCATAACCATAGTTTTTTGTGAACATCCGGTCACCTGTCTGAAAACTTCTGAACCGAGCATGTTGATCATGCTGAACTTTCTGGTTTGCCAGTTTCAGTTCCACTTTCGTCTTCAAATTTGGGTATATCAGATCCAACATGCACCTCAACTTCCTCCCCATCTGATAACTGAATAAAGCTCTACTCAGTTTGGTTTCCGGAGAATCACCGGATGTTTTTTTCATCAACTGTTTGAACGTTTGTATCGCTCTCTCTGCCATCCCATTAGAAGAAGGATGATACGGTGCTGATGTGACATGAGTGATCCCATTGCGTGCCAAAAGCTCTTTAGTGTGTTCGCTCACAAAACACTGGGCATTATCTGACACTATCATTTCTGGGATACCATGAGTGCTGAAACTGGCCCTCAAGCAGTTCACAGTAGCCACTGCAGATGCTGATGAAACAGGGTAGACCTCCAACCACTTTGAATGTGCATCAATCACCACCACTGCTTCAACATCAGACCACATCCTGTTTCCGGAATCACCACACAGCACCCCCACAGTACACACCCATCTTGTACATTCAGCTCCTGTTGCTTCATAGTGTATGGCCTGAAAGCAACATCGAGGTTACAGGGCCACCCTCTGAGTATGTATTCACGGACTGGTGCGAGTACGGGGTCTTCACTGGTCCACGATGGTTACGAAGCTCTTCCGAGTTGACCACTGAACTCTGATCCTGCTCTACCATCAATACCTGGTCTTCTGAGTCTGGATCCCCAGTTTTCTCTGGAAGTGGAAGTCTACTGAGAGCATCTGCGTTTGCATTGTCCTGTCCACGTCGGTACACCACGGCATATTCATTTGCTCTTAACAGAATAGCGCATCTCATGATCCTCTGAGAACTCATGTGTGGCACAGCTTTTCCTTCATGAAACAGACTGATTAAGGGCTTATGGTCTGTGTACAAATCACAAATTTACATCCACACAAATATTTGTGGTAGTACTGCACCCAAAAAATAACTGCTGATAACTCCCATCTTTATCCAACTGCGAATAGTTTTTTTGTGCTGCTGTGAGTGTGCGTGAGGCATATCCAATAGGCTTTTCTGCTCCCTTTTCCAGCCTATGTGCCAAGACTGCCCCCACCCCATAAGGTGAGGTATCACATGACAGTGCCAGTTCTTTTTGTTCATCATAATGAACCAACACTTAAACGCTTTGTTGTAACTTTTTTGCCTGCTTAAAAGCCTCTTCTTGCTCAACCTCCCACCTCCGTTTCACATCTTTCCTCAGTAACTTGTGTAATGGAGAGAGCACAGTAGACAAGTTTGGCAAGAATTTGTTATAAAAGCTTAGCAGACCTAGAAAAGCTTTAACCCTCATATTATGCTTAGGGTCAATTTGACCGATATCCGTTTTTGTGTTGAAAAACGTAGTGGTTATCCTGACTTTTTCTTCGTGAAATCTTGTGACTTTTCCTCATCAAGGGTCATGAGAGAGAAGAAGGATACACCAAAATGTCAAAATTGTTTGATTTATGGCCCTGGAGATAATAAAACACCTCCCCTTCCGGAGGTAATAAAACCACCCCCTCCCCCTTTTTATATAAAAAAGAAATTCAAATAATAACCCCTCCCCTTTTTTATATAAAAAGAAATTAAAATAATAACCCCTCCCCTTTTTATATAAAAAGAAATTAAAATAATACCCCTCCCCCTTTTTTATATCAACAGGGAATTAAAATTATAACCCTCCCCCTTGTTTTATGACAGGAAGGGTAATAATTAACCCTATCATTCCTTGTTTTATAACAGGAAGGAAAATAACAAAGGGAGGGTTCTGACCGCTGAATAAACATCAACCTGTGTGTATATATATATGTAACCTTCAGACCGTCGCAAGGAGCAAGGAACCGGCAAACACAACCAACTCGCAATGTCTATCCCTACAACGGCGCGTGGATCACCAGTGATCAGCGAGACAGCTGTGACTGTTATTGAGGACCCGTGGATGGGTGCTGGGGCTCCCCGTAAATCTGTAATGTACCTACGGCGTACGCAGGCGCCGCCCGGGGAATCTTTGCAGGATGAATGGTCTCTAGAGCCTTACGGACGTTGAGGGAGATGGGGGTACGCGTTTAAGTATGAAACAGCTGAATTGTACATTTATCAACTGGATGACAACGAAACCTTGAGTGCCTATACGGAGATGGCCGTGTTATCGTCTAACGACTGGGGTGTGCTGAGAGAGGTGAAGCCGGAAAATTTTCCAAGGGCTGAAGAAGAAGAAGAACAACAACAACGTCAGAAGGCTGGAGCTGTGTCTAACAAACCTGATCGAACGGAGAGGATGCCGTCCTTCGTGGCTATATGGCTGGCTAAAATCTCAGGATCAGGACGATGGTCCTTCAGAGCCCTCCATAAAGTATCAACAGGAGTCACGGGTGAAGAAGAAGAAGATTTCGTCCTGGAGTATTTTAATTCTGATTGCGGTGTATTTCGTACTCTGTTAACCATACCTTTGGATGCTTGGAGTGAAAAAATCCGCGAGATTTCTGCAAAAATCGACGGCCTCTTCTACCATAACCGCTTATGGGTTGATACCCTTGTGTTGAAAAAAGCACTGACCTTTTAGTCCCGCCCTTTGGACCGCCTACTGGCTGGCGGTTGTTATAAAGAGGGTGTTTTCCAGAGCGACACCCTGCAGACGTATCCGGCGGAACAAACGCATCCAGGAAAACAATGAGGACCGAAGGTGTTCCGAGACGTATTGCCACTATCTTCCTCGGAGCTGCTACAGGCGGTGCTGGGTACGGAATGAACAACCCCTCGCCGACCCGTCTACTTCCTGTGGTAGAAGACGTTACAGGTGATGATCATGAGTACGAGGGTTCTAACAACGGCATGGCGGACGGAGCCTGTCCTTCATTGACCATCAAAGACGACACAGACGACTCTGATGCAAGTGAAATGGAAGACGTGGACGATGAAGAGGAACCTGTAGGGAGAGCAACAACCTCCTGTCCCGAGAACGGAACTGTCTGCGTGCATCCGCCTGCTTCATCCTCAGCTTCTCAAGACCAAGAACCAGCAGCTAATGATGAAACGGATGGATGGATAAGCGGTTTCTTCCTGAAAGCTGTAAAGACAGTTGTATTTCATCTACTAGGTAAAATCATGCGCAGATATTGGAGGGAGATCTGCTACGGCTGCCAAGTAGACCATCCGAGCCAAGTACAACACAGCTGTCTTGAAGAGATGGAGGATGATTTCTACAGCCTTAACTTCTACCCGTTGATGAAGAGACTCTGTAACAACAACTTTCTGCCTGCTATACAACACTGCTTGACCCTGAATGACGTACAACCGGAGAAAATGAGAACCAAGGCTACGGCTGAGACAGTCTTGCTCGAAATGAGGTCACCAAAATCAAGCGTCTGGAACGAATACATCAAACACGAGCCAGAGGATCTTCTAATTGAACGTCTGGAATCAGCAAGTAGAATCTGGAATAGAACGCCGGTCCTGGGCAATGTCACAAACACGAGATACCCTCGTATGTGATATTTTTTATTTTTATTTTTTGCTTTTACTGTCTTTGTATAACTTTACGATCGAATCCTGACATAACCTGTTTAATAAAAAAACATTAAGAAGCATATTCGGATCTCGGCTCATTCATTTCTCATTTAACATGTCGGTGAAACACATCATTAAAAGAGTTTATTACAATCCTCTTCACCCCGGGAGCTACGGAGGCGCGGATCGCCTTCGTCAAGGGGTGCAGGTTGAGACTGGAAAACCAGTCAGTTCTAAATCTATTAAAGATTTTTTATCAAAACAGGATGCTTACACCCTGCATAAACCGGCCAGAGTAAACTTTCCGAGAAACAGAGTATTTGTTCACAGGCCGCTTCAACAATTCCAGGCCGACCTATGCGACATGCAGGCGTTGGCTAGATATAACGACGATCAAAATTACTTGTTGACCGTTATAGATGTATTTTCAAAGAAGGCCTATGTACGCGTTTTAAAAAGAAAGACTGCGATTGAGACAATGAAGGCGTTTGAATCAGTGCTGGATGAGAGCGGGACGCCTGCAAAGCTACAGACGGATGATGGGAAAGCATTTTTTAGCAAGAGTTTCCGGGCTTTGATGGAAAGGAAGAGAATTATTCATTTTTCAACAGCGAGTGACTTTAAGGCCTCTGTGGTTGAGAGATTTAACCGCACTCTTAAAAATCGGATGTGGAGATATTTTACAGCTAAAAACACTCTACGTTACATCGAAGTTTTACAGGATCTAGTAAAGAGTTATAATCACAGCTATCACAGTAGTATAAAAATGACACCGATGGAAGTAACTAAAGAAAATACTCTGCAAGTGTTTGACAATCTTTACATGAGACCGTCGAAAGGTCGACAGAAGCCGAAATTTAAGGAGGGCGATCATGTTAGGATATCAAAACTACGAGGTATATTTGACAAAAAGTATGAGCAGAGTTTTACAGACGAGATATTTACGATAACTGAATGTATTCACCGCAACCCGTCTGTGTATAAATTGAAAGATTTCGAACCCATCCAGGGGTCATTTTATGATCAAGAATTACAAAAAGTACAACTCGATAAGGATAAAGTATTTCACGTAGAAAAGATTCTCAAGGAACGCTGCGTTAAAGGAGAGAGACAGGTCTTTGTCCAGTGGAAGAACTGGCCTGAAAAATTCAACAGTTGGGTAAAAGCTTCAGATATAAAAAATATATAAGACGATCCTTCTTTACACCAGACGTCATATCATCATGTACAACAAAGAACACTGGCTTCTATGTGACTTTACCACCACCAAGTTTTTAAAGACAACTCGATCGGTACTTTCCGCGTTGATTTAGCACAACATATTGATATAAACGGGAAATGGGAGGTGGCTTTGACGGAGATTACATACCCTCACACATGGCATAATATTCCGGAGGATGCGGCGTTATTTTACTGGAAACCGAACCCTAGAGGACCTGATTCCAACACAAACACGGCTCCCCCAAGAGGATCAGATTCAGATGCTAACACGTCGAGGCGGCATAAAGATGAATTTCATAGAGCCATGGCGAGACTTCGGGCTCCGGATCCTGACGCCAGCGCCTCACCTCAGAGGAAAAAAGACGAATCACGAGGGGTTGATCGACATTTCAAAACTGCAGGAACAGATATTTCTAAACTGAAGTTCAAGGGTGGATATTACAGCTCTATTAATCAGATTACAACCGAGTTGGAGCAAACCTTTAAAAAAACCAATAACAATATACGCTTCCTGTTTGACGGTGCATGGCAAAAAATTGATCTTCAAGGAGACGGTCAGAACTTAGTGCTTTTTAACTCGCCTTTAGCTTACATGTTAGGTGTAGAGCCTGGTCATTGGATACATTTTTGCGACTACAGAGCGCCCCATCCAGTTGATTTAAAAGCGGGGTTTTACCATCTTTACTGTTACAGCGACGTTGTAAGACCGCAGCTTGTAGGGGATGCATATGCACCGCTTTTAAGAACGGTGGAAATCAAGGGTAGTTACTCAGATATAATCACACAACATTTTAACCCTGCTACTATTTACCGGTTGCCAAGAACCATATTGAAAATATTCAGGTACAAATTAAATCAGATCTTAACAAACCAGTCAATTTTACCTTTGGAAAAGTGGTGGTGACTCTACACTTTAGACCTGTTACTTGAGAGGATATTATATAACCCTCGTATCGTCGTCTGGAAATCCATTCATCATCACAACGCCGGAGAGAGATAACCCCCTGTGTAGACCCGTCATAAACAAACACAATGGTACATGCAGGCTTAAGAGACGACCCGCACAGATTTGTACAATATTATGAAAAACAGGTGGGCGGAGATCTACCCGGGTTCTACGGTGCCCCGGTTATGTACGGACGAGGCATCGGTTCCCTCTTCTCAAAAATGTTTCGGTTTGTATCACCTCTGTTGAAAAGAGGTATTGCCATAGCGAAACCCCATCTCAAATAAGCGGTGGGTAACATAGCCTCGGATATGTTCACCCGTACCGTGAGAGGAATGAGCGATCAACAGAGACAGGAAGGGTCAGGCGGTATAGCCGTCTTATCACGAAGGACAAAGAGACGCCCTCCAGGTCGCCGTGTAACACAGAGCTCTAATAAACGTACAAACAAAAAAAGAAAGAAGCCAGTTGACAGAAGCAAACGGGCCAAGAGGAAGTCCAGAGGGAGCTCCGATATATTTTAAAAAACCTTATATACAGTAACATGGCGCTCCTACACCAGAAATCTGCTGAATGCACATTAGCAGAACTGGATTTATTCACGGCGCCGGTGACGCAGCTTTCCATCGAGGACAAAATTTACACTGAAATTGCTCCAGTAGCCGCTATCCGCGAAGGAGGACCGATTGAGTTTTTTATACCGGGAGACAGCGAAAAGTATCTAGACCTAAACGACACCCTTCTACACGTGCGTGCAAGAATTACTAACGCCGATGGCACACCGCTGGCTAACGACGCAGCAGTCGGTCTCATCAATTATCCTCTAAACACAATCTTTGATCAGTGCGATGTGGTTCTGGGGGATCGGATGATTTCGCAGTCCAGTTCCACTCACCCGTACAGAGCTATGATTGAAACACTTCTCAACTTTTCCGGCGACACTCTTAAAACACAGTTTAGCGCCGGTCTTTTTTACCCGGGTCAGTTGACTCGATCGTCACTGTAAACGGACCGAACGCAGGCCTTAATAAAGGGGCAGAGTTCACGAGCAGATCCAGAGAAGTACACCTTCTCGGTCCTCTCCACAGCGACATATTTTTCTGCGAGAGACTGTTATTGAACTCGGTCGATTTAAGAATTAAACTCACCAGGGCGAACGATGTCTTCTGCCTGACCGGACCCCGCGACTCCACCTTTCGTCTGAAAATCCTCGGCGCCTCTCTGTTTGTGAAGAAAGTCACTGTTTCGCCAGCTGTGAGAATAGGTCATGCAGCGGGTTTGTTAAAAGGAAATGCTCTCTACCCCCTCTCACGAGTCAATGTAAAAACATACTCCATTCCTGAAAACTCAAGAATATGTACCCAGGAGAATTTATTTCTGGGTTCAATACCTAAATACGTGGTTTTAGGGATGGTGCATCATGAGGCATTTACCGGTAGGAGAGATCTCTCCCCGTTCAATTTTCATCATTACAACACCGAATATCTCGCCCTCTGTCAGGACGGCCGACAGATCCCCGCTAAAGCTTTTCAACCTCAGTTTAATAACAGTATGGCGGTCAGAGAGTTTTATAACATGATTCTAGCTACAGGAAGACATTTGAAGGATCTACCGCTAAGCATTGACCGCGAAGGTTTTAAGGCGGTTATTCATTGTTTGCGTTTAATCTCAATCCAGCCGACGACAACGACGCTCTCTCCCCTGTCTCAAAAGGGAATTTAAGACTGGAGATGAGATTCAGAGTACCCTTACCGAACACCGTAACACTGATTGTGTACGCTTGTTACGATTCCATTCTGGAGATTGATGCAAAAAGACAAGTGCTGGTGGACTATTATTAAAAAAAGTTATGGATAGTCTCCAGTTACAGAGGCTGCTGAGAGGTCTCTTGGGCGACACATTTTACGGTGTATGGCCGCCGGATGAGTTGCCTCAATTCACTCAACCCCTCAGACCGCCTGCATATTTCGTCGTCAACACACATCCGGCACATAAACCAGGAGAGCACTGGTTGGCTTTAACTCTCAAAGAAGACGGTAGATCAACTTTCTTTGACTCATTTGGAATGGGGCCGTACTTTTCACATTACCCTGAAAATATTTTAAAGTTTCTCAAGAAACATTCAAGCGACATCAAGTACAACAATGGCCAACTACAGCACGCTCTATCGTTTGTATGTGGTCATCATTGCGTCTTCTACCTCTGTCATCGTGCTCGAGGGCTGTCTATGGAAGAAGTATTAAGTCTATACAGCGACGATACCTTAAAAAACGACCTCATGGTATACAACTTTGTGAATGGACATCAAAAATGTCTAAAAAGATGTGCACACTGTCCGTGGAAACAACAAAACGGTTCTCTTCTGTATTTTAAAGACTATTGTAACGTGTGACTAATCTTATTTTGTTTGTACGTGTGTTTAAAAGAAAAATCTGTAATCACATAATAATTCAATAAAACATTTTATTGATGAAATGACAATAACCGTGTACAAGACAATTATTCAGGAAACCCATCAAGGTGTTAGAGACAATTTCTTCCCTTTGGTCACTACACGCGTCAAGCGTCGTCGAGGTGTCGCTTTAGGATCCTTTGGGTCGGGAGACCAGCTCTCAGCTATACTTTTCTTTCGCGAGATAGAATTCGATTTAAGTCTCTGATATTGAGCCCTCGCTTCAGGGTTGGACAGCAGTGTGAGAGGGATGTTTAGCTTTAATAATGTGACGAGAAACTCGGACCAGCCCTCAGGTAATGAAGAACTTGTTTTCTTATACGGTAGGGAAAGGTACTTGAATAAATCAATCACATGAGAGCCTTTTACAGCATTTCCTTCATACATAAATTCGCCATTCATATTCCAACCATCACCGTTTTTGGATATCCTCTGGATAATGTATTCAGCATTTCTTCGAGCTTTTGCCAGAAGGCTATTTAGAATATCCTTACCTAAGTCATCTGTTACAGAGGGTGTTTTTAGAACACTTTCGACACGACTGTCAGAGTCGTGTGGATGATCGCTGACTCCGTCTCGTTGTAAAGTCTGAGTTACTCTCCTTTGGTCTCTCTGATCCTGTTTTGCAAAGGTTAAATATCTTTGCAATAGAGCATCGTACTTTTTAATCTTCTCATACGGGTTTAACTGAGAATCATTTAGAATGGACCTCATCTTGTCATTTAATTCATCTTCGGCAGTTTCACGGATGTCGGAGGTTGGACGTGATAACTGGTTAATTTGCTGAGGAGAGACGAGATACATTTTCTGGACAGTCTTCATGGTGTTTTACTTCTTTACAAGTCCTCCTATTAGATTTCCAATGATTGGAACGGCAGCCGCTAGCAATGGCAAAATGAATCCTCCCGATTGCTTTTTAAGAATCCTTCGTTTACGCTTCACGCATGCCTTTTTATTAGCCAAGAGTCTGATGTTTTTCTTCTGTTTTTTCAGTTTTTTGAACTGAGCCTGTGACAATGGTACATTCCCCTTCAAAACATTCAGGGCGATCTCACCGAGAGCTTGAATAAAGTCCCGAGAACTATGCATCAAAATGTCTTTACGTTTCTTTGACGGAGCATGGTATAGTTCCTTAAGTAAACCCGTGTTTCTTTTTGTACGCGCTGACATAACTTAAGCAGACGTTTTTGGTATGTACACCGTGTGACGTTGATGAGGAAGTATCCCGGTCCTTAGTCTGTAGCGTTCTGGACATGAGGGTGTTAGATCAACAATTAAGTACCCGTGTGCGTCAGCTGTAGCATCTTCAAAGCTTTCTAGAAAGAAAGCTCTCTGAGACGGGTAAACCTGTTGAGCAAGAACTTTTACCTGCATTTTATCGCGAGGATTCTTAAACAGTACAAAGTAATTGCTATTCAGACTAATACTGCGACTATATTTACCACGATGAAATGAGTTTTGCGTCAGCATTATAACACTCATATTTTTATGATGTCTGTACTGTGTAAAAATGCGAACAACCTCAGGGTTTTCAGAAGCTTCAAAAATCAACAAAAAACATCGTCAAGAATAATCAAATGTTTTCTATCAGAAGGAAATACATCTTCATTTTCAAAAGATTCAGGTAAACCTTCAATGAATTTGATATTTTTATTCATCTTTTGCAATTCACTGTACATTGGTTGAAAAGAAGTATAAATCCATACAATATTTACATTGGCATCATCCATAACATGTTCACAATTTTCAAGTATACATTTTACAAAATGGGTCTTTCCTGACCCTGATGGTCCCACCACTAGACATGAAAATGGTGTTTTCAAACGAGGATCGAAATGAATTTCTTCCATAATGACCCCTCATCCACTCAAAACTCAGAACCCAAAAGGTTTGGTTGTGCGTCTGAAAACAATCGCCTCTTAGTGTACACGACCCAGAGTTTTTTTAGTAACTGATCTGTTTTTTAAAGTGATGTTCTTTTTATCCCTGACAATGCTGTGTTGACGGGTCTCAGGCAGCCCATCAGGTGAATTATGTCAAAACAAGTCATCCAATGTCACCACAAACAACCCGGGAACCCTTTACACATGACTGTTAGATCGTGGATGAAAATTTGAGGCCATCCTGAAAGATGGGTCATTGTTCAAGTTTTTTGATCCTCAGATTATCAATTAATGCGTTTATATTCTTCTGCGAGACGTACAGTCACTCTCTCCTCACTGGCATCAACAAGAAATATCTGTTAGGTCTCAATCATTGGTTCTCTGAATGAGCACCATTGAACATGTGTAACTTGTTGAATCACCCACGTTCTGTCTAAACTGAGGATACCACGTATTGTTGTACTTGTTCTTTACAAACAATACAATACAAAGGACCTGCCATGATGTATATTTTAGAGACTGCTACACAGGCAGACAAGCAGAGTCACATATGTCTGAATTGATGGCCAGGTTTTCATAGGAGGAGGGTGCATCTCAGATCAAGATGGAGGTCGCCAATTTGTGATGGCTACTAGTGAGGAAAGGGTAAAATGAAGTCATACATCGAAGATTTTACAAGCTACTCACAAACATTCAACATAAATATTTGCCTGCATTCAACTTTTAATTTTCAACTTTTATCATCATCATCATTATCTTTTGCAGGAGATAACTATTGCATCATTTATGTTTAAACCACATCATAGTGAGAATATATTACAACAGCATTACATTTAACTCTTTCAAAATTTCAGATTTTGTTCAAGGATATTGTAGGTATCCGTTTGCTTTTGGAATTAATTGAGATTCCTTGCAGAAGTATCCTTTTGACGCAAACGTTGACAGTAACGTTTGAAAATTTCAACGTGGTCCCAGAAATTGCAGCACTTTCAAGAGTTTCTCCCCAACCAACAGAAACAATACATACATAATTACAAAATAAAACCCAAAAAGTACTGTAGTAACATGCAAACATGAATGTCAGTCTACGCTTTGACTCCAAAGGTCCAGTGGAAAAGCTTCATAGAACTTCATATCCAATATGTGTTCCTTCCTTCCGTTTAAAGTTCTCGTATGAGATGTTTATGAGATGTTCATCAATTCCGCATTTACCTACGTATGCGTAGATCCAACAAGTCCAACATTTCCCCACTGCGGGACAAACAAGGGGCACTCTGTGCTCAAGATTCAAGATTGTATTCATCACCGTGGTCACCCTCGACATTTTGGGCGGCTCGCGACATTTACGCTAAATGATAGCAACCGATTTAAGGGAGAATGACACACACAATTACTGTAATTGTTCAAGAAAAAAAAGACAAATCTTAATCTCATTCTATCACTTTCCCCCTCTTATGGGCAGAACAGCGAATTTTGCCACCGTTTTTGCATCGAGGCTGATTTTAGGGGCGAGAAACTAGTCATTGGCTGTATATGTTGAACGAAGACCTGAGTATGATCCGGGACATCTTCCCATAGGATTGGATATTGGATCACCAAGCATTGTCATGTTCACAAACATGCTTTCATGTGTTTGCAGACATTCACTCAGTTAAAAATTTAATTTGAGTGAAAAATGAGATATAATCACACTGTTGCTTTCAAAAATCTTTGTTAGTTTTGTTATATTGTTTTTCTTGTTGTTGTTGTTGTTGTTGTTTTTCTCAGATGTTCTTTCTATGGAGTTTCTATTCTCTCCCTTCTCAATGAACAGAGTTGTTCTTTGAAGTATATTCTCGTATTTATTTGTTCTAATATTTTCTGTGTGCATATTCCGTCTTATGCAGTTACACTTTAAAACTTAACTGACTGATGGATGGATAGGTAGATGCAAGTTCATAAAAAGGAATAAAAGCCTTCTGCAGGATTCAGCGCCTCATTGAAAGACTACTAACGTAAAAAAAAAAAAAAATGCTTCCACGCAATTCGTACACCTTGTGAATGTAAACAAATAAAAGATAATATACTCTTTAGCTTGAAGATATGTAAAGAAAATGTAGGTCTAGGACGATTAAAAATGAAAAAACTGAAAGTATGTCAGAAACTACAATGTCAACCCTGTGATTTGTTGTTTGTCAGTTAGAATTGACAGTGAGTAGTAAAAAGCTTTACTTGTAAAAAAAAAAAAAATTATATTTCATACTATTTCATGCAAAAGTGGGGTTGTGACCGGTAGCGAAAAATAAAAAGTTCTTGACATCTCAAAAGTTATACATCTTTTATTTTTTTTCAAATTTGAAAAATGGCTGAACAAATGAAAAAAGTTTGTCAAAATTATATAAAACCATATCTAGTTTCTAATAACATTTCTAATAATATTCATTCATTTACCATATCGTAGATGGTTGTACAAAAATGTCAGGCTTTAGTTCAGGATTACTAGTACAATTTGTGTAAGCAGACAGTGTCAGGTGAATGAAAAGATTAAGAAGATTGGGAACATGCTGCTCGCACATGCTAAAATGGCTTGTTGTCTTATAGTGAGAATGGAAAGTCTTAAATTTGATGCACGAGTGTGTGTGTGTGTGTGTGTGTGTGTGTGAGTGAGTGCTGAAAGAAAACTGCTGAAAGAAATTTGTTGTTTTTACAAACAATTCAATTTATTGTACTGACAATTAGGAGTTTTTAACAGTGAAACAGATATTTGAGAATCTAATGGATGGAGAAAAGTTTGAATTAGAAGGAAAAATGTACTTTTAGATTTTATAGCATGAACAGCTTGCCTACCAAAACTATTCTTTTATGGTAACTTGCGAACACAGACAAAACAGACAAGACAAAAACAGGTTCACGAACCTACAATGTCAACCAGTTTAATGATTGCCAGTTGTTTGTTTTTAAAAACACTGAAAAAGTTTTAAAATTTGAGACACAGTTGATAAATAAAAACTTAGAATACACCTGTAACTTGTGAAGAAATATGAAAATACAATATCTGAATTTGTTCACAAGCTTTACTTCAGCATTAAAATTTTGTGAAAATGAACAATAGAAACACAGTTTTTTTAAAATGGAAAGATTTAATTTCAACACATTTCGATTTCGACTCGGGTTACTTTTTTTTTTATAATTCTCAATTCGTACATTCATAGTTTCACCTCAGCTAGAAGCAGGTTAGTCTCTGGATCTGATCTAAATACCACATATGATGCTGGAGTAATTGCGTAATGCATGCATAACTGGTTGATTAATCCTGATAATACCTAACAACTGTGATATTTATTTTTATCCTTTGGTGCAACTTTTAAAGAGTTAAAACATTCAATTATTTCTACACTAGTTGCCTGGTTTTGAATAGTCACAAGTTACTTTTTAAAAAATGCTAAACACAAAATGCACACTACAAAACGAACATGTTGCACCGTACTGCTCCCGCATTTGGCTGTTTTCACCTGAAAATACAGAATAAAGACACATTTAAATCAGTGAAAAGCACGGCTTGTAATATACACATTTAAGCCACTGGTAAGGCAAAAAATAAGTAAAATAAAATAAAATTAAGGGTTGACATACTTTGGATATTTCTACACTACTTGTCTGACTAGGGATAGCATCAAGTATAAATGAATGTTCATTCAATGAATGTTCAGTCCCTCCTACATTGTGTTACATGACAAGTTATAGGACGTTTGTATCGCTATTATATCACTGTAGTGATTCCTTCTCCAGAGATTCAAGCATGGACCTCGTGGACTTTTCTGGAATGTGTAACTTCAACTCGGAGACATCTCCTTGGGTGCCCACCATGCCTGTTGCAGCTCAGAGGTTTCTGAACCCTCCGATAAGGACCATAAATCATTGGAATGGTCAAAGGGGGGAGAGACTAGAGCAACAGTCCAGGATGCTGTGCCGTAAGAGAAAAAAAAACCTGACCAACTCATGAACCCTGTTTGGTGGGGGACACACACAGCTCCTCCTTCTCCAGGTTCCAGATGAACAAAGACAGACTTGTATGTGAATGTGTCTTAATGTGTATTTCTTAAAAAGGACTTTGTTTCCCATAATAACCCATGATTTCCACAGGATGTTCAAGCAAACCAGATGCCCTGAACATGTGATGGTAAACTTGACATGAATGGTCGATTGTTATATTGATCATTATAGAGGAGAATGTGCTAGAATGGTCATGTTTGGTGTCGTCTGAATGCTTAAATTGAGATGGGAAAGTTTTGACAGATTGCGAGCAACTTTACAACTCAGGTAATGTTTTATTGTCAAATAAAACTCTGGTACCGGGGGGGGTCAAAATCTCCCATCTCAAGACTGGAATTTACGACCCCGTTGGAGGAGGAGGAGGAAGGCCAGGCTTGGAAACCCTCGTCCAATCAGCAATAGGTGATGGAACTCCTTCAACCAATCAAAACTGGACAAGGAGACTCTTCATGAGAGTTCAAAAGACCCAGTCTACAGAGGTTCTGCCCTCTGTGCGCTCTGTTCCCCTCTGTTCAGCCCTCTGTGACCCTCTGTTCAGCCCTCTGTTCCCCTCTCTGCTCTGTTCCCCTCTGTCCCTCTGTTGCCCTCGGTTGCCCTCTTTCCCCTCCTTCTGCCGCTTCCTCTGGATACTTCACCTCTTACAACCAACTACAACCAACTTCCTCGACGGTTCCTGCTCAAGTTTCCTGCAAAGACTCTTGCTTCTCCTCCACCCTTGAAGCCGTGCCAGCGTTCCACTCGCTGCCCATCCAAGTGTGAGAGTGATTGAGGAACTTTTTCAAAGTTGCACATCACCCTCGTCCTCCAGCGGTCTGCCAAGCCAGAGCTTCCTTCAGGAACGGCCCAGTCACACCATGTGATCACAGCCGGCGGCCGTGACGAGCACGCGAGCAACTTCCAACAACCTTCCGCTGCCTGGAGTGTGTCATTAAGGCGACCACTCTAGAAGGTTGTTCAGACCGGTGAATCACCTGGCACGAGAGAAAGATACGCCTTCGGTCCTACGCCGCTCTCTGCCAGCTACGATCACCCCGTCTGCGACGAAAGATCCACGGCGGTCCGGAAGACGATCCGAGAGTGCCATCGACGCCTGAAGCTGCGTGTCCTCATCACCTCCAAGCCACCACGCTGAGAACCAGGACGCCTCCTTCCAAAGCCGCCTGCCTCCTCCCTCACCTCCTGACCGACCTTCTGCATCTACTCATCACCCTCTCATCCATCCCTCCATCCCATTCATCCCTCCACTCATCGCCAAAGTAAGCCGCTGCTTGTCATCTCTGCACAGAGTGGTGTGTTGGGGTTTAGTAATGTTATTACTTGCCTGAGGTTGACAGTTAGACTGGAACGTCTGAACTTTCCCATCAGTTACACACGTGTCTGATACGGTATTGACATTGATTCATAACTGGTTTACGCTTCCATCGCGATATTGTCGGGATCATCTCATTCTCCTTTGCATCTTTCCTGTTTCTTTCTGTTCTTTTATTCCTAAATAAATCTATAAAATTACGTTGGTCTTGATCACATTACTTTGGAGTGTATTATAATCAATCTAAGAGCCTCTGATCAGTAAAGGACATTACATCACGAGTAGTGACTTCAGATAAATAGATTGATTACGCTAATAGTTAATTAAGTTACCACGGTTAATTAATTAATTAAGTGTTAATCAAGAGAGCTAAATAGTCTCCTGGAAACTATATTTCAGGTGGTGCCCCAAACTTTCGAGGAGATATTATTTTTCATAATATCCACGTCACAGACGCAGGCGTCCGTGACCAGACAATCCTTCACTTTCACTACAGCCTTATTGGTGCCCCGTGTGAGGCTGATTAATTGCTAAATTTTGATTGTAAACCATTCCATAAAGGTAGAGTGTTCCCCCCCCTTGCTTCACCCCGTTTCTTCCCTCTCACTCTCTTCAAAGCGTGTGCCCAGCCTGCGCTGAGACATTATTAAGAAAAATAAATAAATAAAAATAAGAACAAAATTAATAACGCGTTTAAACCACTTTGTCTGTGCTTCAAAAGCACTGAAATTACTTTGATGGTACCTACTGCCTCGAAAAAAAAAAAAAAAAAAAAGACTACAAGTCTTATCGAGAGAATATACATGTGTTTGCTCTAGTGACAAACGCTGAGCATTAATTCATCAGGCCTGCGGACGGAATTCACGACCGAGTTACGAGCGTCTAACCAACAGTGAACCTTCACGTCCAACTCCAACTTTAATAATTGGCGTAGCTAACCAGTTATTAAAACGTTGTTCCAACACGACGGGAGTCTTACATTTGCCCGGCGCACGAGTTTCTGCCTACGGGAACAATAGTGATCAATTGACGTGAGCTTGTGTTGGGTGTGGTGAGCGTAATTGACCTATTCTTGTATTGCTGTGCATAGAGCAGAGATTTTGATCTCATAAGACTTTCGCGCATGCGTGGTCGCAGCTTCTTTTTCCCAGTGGAAGAAGCGCGCTCCTCTGGAGTCATTCCACATCACTGGAGGGCGGACAGAAAGTCCCGCCTCATTCACTTATTTATTGCTGTGTGTAGAGCAGAAATTTTGATCTCATAAGACTTTCGCGCATGCGTGGTCGCAGCTTCTTCTTCCCAGTGAAAGAAGCGCACGTCTCTGTAGTAATTGTACCCCACTGGAGGGCGGACAGGAAGTCCCGCCTCATTAAAGGAAGTGACGTCAGCGTAGCAACTGTTGCTAGGCTAGCCAGCTCACAGCTAGCCTGCCATTGACAATAGGTTTAACACTGTTGAAGGCTATTTGTTGTTGCTAATGCTAAGGCGTGTGATGCTCACTTCTACTGATAGCCTAACTGCGGTGAAAGCTATTGTTTAGTTACCATGTCAGATGCTAAGGTACTGAGGTTGGATAACTTTAGTCTTTGGCTTATTTTGTTACAGTGCCAACTTGTTTAAGTTGACAGTTGGGGCCTCCGTGCCTTGTTTGTGCTGTGCTACTTGCGAGGCCACCACTAGCGGTGTTACAGTCTGCAGCTGCAATAGCTGGTAATGCTAATCTGCCACGATTAGCTTGTGTTGTTTGTTTTGCTTTGCACACAAATTAGCTGTTTGCTTTCTGCCATCCTGCAAATTGCTGATGCTTGTGGTGCTGCCTGTCCATTGTGCAGTGTGTTTAAAAAAAAAAAAAAGCTTTGTCTATTTTTTTTTTTTTTTCAGTGTTTGCAGATTCTTGCTCCACAGTCTTTCTCTACCTGTCCAGCTTACACGCTTCACCTGTTGTCACCAACCCAAAGTCAAACTACAGTTTGGATTTAAAATTACAAACCTAGTAATTCCAACCCCACTTGTGTATAAAAATAATTTTAATTAAGAATTAAGATTACAAATTTATACACAGATACACTTGAATATTTTTATTGAATAGCTGTCTCACTACTCAATTAGAAACATCGACAATAGAAACAAACCTTGCCTTTTTAATTAATAATTACTTATTAATTAAATAATTCAACCAGTCCATAAATAGCCCACACAATTAAATCTCGCATCCAAGTTAAATGGCTGAAAGCAGAGAATCCCCGGTCGACTACGAAAACCTGGATTCGTTAGAGCACCTGCTCGCCACAATCACTGATAAGATGTGCCCAGGTTATAGCACAACCCTGGCAGCAGATCAACCTGACGCTATCAATGATAATATCGCTCAGCTCATGAGCCAATTGGAGTCCACGGACCCCAAAGATAAATCCCTGGTTAAAGCCCTAAGTTGCATGACCCTGAACTTGGTGGCACAATTAAAAATTAAAGACAAAGAAATTGAAAACAGGGAACGACAATGGGAGCGTGGACAACAGGACCTAGCCCTGCTGAGACAAAGGGAGTCCCTCTTAACAGAGAGACTCGACATGGTTGAATCTCAGTCAAACACCACAGAACTTAGTAAGCTGAAACAAGACAACCTAGAGCTTACTCAAGAGGTGTCTCAACTGAGACAAGATCTAACTGACCATGAGGCCGTCAGAGATCAACAAACGCAAGACCTCCTAGATGCCCTGGCTGAGTCACTGACCTCTCAGAATGAACTCAAGCGGGTGGAGGCAAGATTATCCTTTTGTCAGAAAGAACTGTCTGATGCACTTGCAGAAGTGGAGACCTTGTCAGAAGCATTAAGGAAACAAGCACCTCGACAAACAGAGCTCTACCTTCGACTTCTGGACGAACATGATAAAACCAGGCAGTTGTTACAACAAGCCAATGAAAAGGTCCAGTCCCTCCAAAGTCAGGTTGACTCAATTACGGCGGAAAAGGAGGAAGAAGTAGAAAAGGACTACCACCTCCTCCGCCACGTAAAGTCCTTAGAGGACCATGTAAGTCAGCTCAAAGAAGACCTTAGCAGGACAAAGAATGAGCTGCAAAACACAGTAGAGCAAACCCAAAGAGCTAGAGACGCGGCCCACAAGCCCCCATCTAAGCCAGGGTCTCTGCTCAGAGATTCCAAGGAACAACCAATCACCTTTAAATCTCTCAATCCCTTCTCTCAGTGGACCGCTCACCCAGAAGGCAGCAGATCACAACCAAACTATGACTCTGCTTCCCTTCACTGGCCTAATAACCCTCCTCACCAGGGAGGTTATGCAGCCGCAGCCCCACCCGACAGAGCCCCAACACAGGGCCTGACCACAAATGTACTAAACAAACTGGCTCGCAACATACCTCGGTTTGAGCCCAAACCTGGAGGTAATACAGAGACCAGGTCATATCTGAGGGACATCGAATATCACCTTCAGCGGTTCCCAGAGGCAACCACCCCAGACAAAATCTACCTCCTCAAAATCACATCCAGCAGGGAGGTAGGCAACTTCATTGACAGGCAGCCACCAGCTGTTCAAAATGATTTTGACACCCTCACCAAAATGATGCTGAGGGAATACTCCAGCCCCGAACCCTCACTAGGTCTGTTGTCAGCTATCGCTGTCAAACAAGGGAGAAATGAGCCACCAGCTCAATACTATCACCGACTCCGACAAGCATTCTTCGGTGACAAAAATGAGCAAAATATGGAAGAAGACCTCAACTTCAAAGCCCTGTTCCTCCGAAATCTTCATCCTGGCACAAGCCACCACCTTGGAGTGACAGCCTGCCCCCGCACTATGAATAGCTTTCAGTTGCGTGACCTAGCAGATAAAGGCTTCGCAAAACAGATGCTGGGCAACTGGAAAAATGGTGAACCACCTTACTCACTGCTGCCACTGGGTGTCCAAAGTTCCCACATGGAACTTGAAGGGGATGCACCAGTATCCCCGCCAGAAGTAAAACCTTTGTCACAGACACACCGACAACCAGAGCGCAAAGCGAGTCCTCGTCAGGCCCGTAAGGCATTCTTCTCACAGAAGGCATGGTCAGATGACTCCACAGCGCCACCGCAGTCCGTGGTCAACCAGACGGGTTTCCACAAACCCCCACACCCTGGAAACGTTTGGCGTCGCCACGCTAACCATGGAGATGGCCACGTAAAACCGGTCCCCTCCACTCAAGCAGATTCCCAGGCTAACCGTCGTCGTAAGAAAAGTGACAATCAGAAAAATCCCAGTCCTGAGGAGGAACAGATGTACAAGCTGTTCGCCCAGTGGTACAAGGAACAAAATCCAAAGAAGCCTCCCTCCAGACTAGGCCTGGAGGCAACTGAGAGTCAAGCCACACCACCGGCAGACAAGAACCTAACCTCAAACCCACCAAACCCAGCAGTCCTAGTCGTCAACTATGATCAGGACTCGCCACCCTTGGGTGAAAACTCATGGGTCAAACACCCAGCTCAACCCACACAACAGCTTTTGGGTGAGTTGACAGAAAGGGGGGTGGCTCGCAAGTTTTACCTTGCCACGACTCTCGAAGATCTGCTTCACTATGAAGCCCTCGTTGACACGGCAGCAGACATCACTACCATGTCGACACAGGTGTTTGACCAATTACAGCGAGCTGCCCACGCCCAAGATAAAACTCTCAAATTACAGAAATGTAAATTAGATGTCTGGGCATTCTCCACCGTTGGCACACAGTTGAACCCCTTAACGCTAATACACTGGACCATTGGACCCATGACTGTAGTCCACCCGGTCTATGTGTCACCACATAACAACATCCCTCTGCTTATCGGCAAAGATTTACTCAACAGGTTTGATCCGATTATAGATTTCCAACGTCTTAAAATCTGGGCCCAAGTTCGTCAACCTCTGCCGCTAGAGCATGACTCACACCCTTCTTACTATACAGTAGCAAATGGGGGTGACTCGGCGAGACACGACCCGTGCAGCAACCCACGAACACCCTCAAACTCAAATGTTGACACCGTTCTCTACTTCTGGCCTTCCAGGCCAGAAACGCAACCGTTTCCTCATGGCCAAACGCAAGCCAGTGAAACACAAAGACTTGTTCACTGTCTGTGATCACCCAGTCAGCACCCATGACATGCGAGTGCATTGGAAGAAGGTACGGGGTCAATCACACATTCCCAGCCGAGACAGAGAGTATAATGACCTCACAGATACTTTGGCCAAAGAAGGTGCTCCCCACGGGAAGCCATGGAGCGTTCGACCTGCTCGGATCCACACAGAGTCCATGCCATCCGTGTTGGCCGCAACTCGCCAACAATCCAGAAGTACTCCCACACAATGTAACACATCTTTACATTTGGCATGCGACCAGGTTTTTCAAAACTCAGATCTGGTAAATCGGCAGAACCAAGATCCCACCCTGTCATCTCTCATTCGCAGCGTCACGGCTGACCATGACAATGACGTCCCCAATCCCAATAGCGGCCCGCCGGACAGGGAACTGTCCCACTGGCTCACGGTCAAAAACAAACTGCGCATGGTTGATGGCTTGCTGGTTTATGTCTCAGATGAACATGCCACGCCAAGACTTGCAGTTCCACTGAGCCTAAGGGGGGTAATGCTAGCATATGCACATGTTGCACCATGCACAGGTCACAGGGGTGTCAAAGCAACCGTTGATGCACTACAGCAGGTAGCCTACTGGCCATGCATGCATCAAGATGTAGCTGACTACATAAAAGGGTGCTTAACATGCTGTCAGTTCCAGCCGACTCAACCTAATCTGAAACAGGGGAGTCACATTCCCCATAGTCAGACCTGCAAACCGATTGGGTGGGACCCCTGGTCAAATCTACCAGAAGCAATGAATCTTCTTGCAACTGGGCTCACCGAAACCAAATTAAAGGGCACCACACCCCAACATCTCCAAAAAAAAAAAACTAACACCGGATAATAACTAGGATAGGCTGATACGAAAACCCGCATCAAGCATAACTACAGACTGTATAAAAATGATAAGTTATTGAATTTACACCTGTGTCATATCCGTGTTGTTTGGTTGCTGTTTGGTTGCTGTTACTGTTAAGATGAAGTGGCCAATGTGTGATGAATGCATGAGAATAAGCTTTACGGTTAAAAATTAACATCAAATCACTGTCTAGGGAGTCAAGACTGAAATATTCTAATGTTTCGCTTCGTTCAACACACACAACATGAACAAACCATTTACCTGGCCCCTATCAATTCTGCCTTTCAAGACCTCGACACCACCATAAGAAACCTGGTTACCCCTTTAACTCGTGTTTGGTCGGGAGCCAATACCCTGCTAATTTCCATAGTCAGCGTCAGCTTCATTCTCTCTCAGAAGAATAAAAGATCTCAAGGACTCGTTTAATCGCTGTTAGGTGTTCAAACCAAAACTAAAGAACACTCAAGAAGACTTAATGATGTAAGCGCTCCTCCAACAGCAGAACATGGCTCCACCTTGATACAAGTTCAAAGGTCAACTATTATCTCTCTGACCAAAAAAAAAAACATATCTAGTCTCTGTGATAGTTGTGTTCATAGGCGTGTCGATCTTGATTATTGCATGTTTCTTCTTCTTCTTCTTCTTCTATCTTCTCCTTCTCCTTCTTTTTGAAAAAAAAACCATTTTCCTCATCAGTTAAGCCACACTTATTCCATTCACTATGAAGCTGTCTTATGCCTAGTTCAAGAAATTAAATAAAGTGAACTTGAGAAGGATAAATCTAACAATTTTCCTCACGTAGTCTCACCAGTTCCTCTCAACTTACCCTTATTCAAGTCCGAACTCCAAACTTCGCCACAAACAATGTTAGGTGAACCGGGTTCACCTTCACCCACCTAACTACACTTCCCTCGTGAATCTAGTTTCCATCAACCTCGGTCTAGGTGATATTAGCTAAATGCATGGGACCCCCGGGGGTCATTCTACTGACTCACTCTCTCTCAGTTGACTAAGGGGAGTGGGGGATGTTAGAACACACCAGTCAGTGTATGAGTGACTCTCATCACCAGGATCCATGCGGCATCTACGACCACCCGAAGGACTCAACTCATCTTGGCCCCGATGGAATACCTGCGACAATTCCACACGACGCCAAGAGGGGGGATATGTAGTGATTCCTTCTCCAGAGATTCAAGCATGGACCTGGTGAACTTTTCCCGAATGTGTAACTTCAACTCGGAGACATCTCCTTGGGTTCCCACCATGCCTTTGGCAGCTCAGAGGTTTCGGAACCCTCCGATAAGGACCATAAATCATTGGAATGGTCAAAGGGGGGAGAGACTAGAGCAACAGTCCAGGATGCTGTGCCGTAAGAGGAAAAACCCTGACCAACTCGTGAACCCTGTTTGGTGGGGGACACACACAGCTCCCCCTTCTCCTGGTTCCAGATGAACAAAGACAGACTTGTATGTGAATGTGTCTTAATGTGTATTTCTGAAAAAGGACTTTTGTTTCCCACTTAACCCATGGTTTCCACAGGATGTTCAAGCAAACCAGATGCCCTGAACATGTGATGTTAAACTTGACATGAATGGTTGATTGTTATGTTGATCGTTATAAGAAGACAATGTGCTAGAATGGTCATGTTTGGTGTCGTTTGAATGCTTGAATTGAGATGGGAAAGTTTTGACAGATTGTGAGCAACTTTACAACTCAGGTAATGTTTTATTGTCAAATAAAACTCTGGTACTGGGGGGATCAAAATCTCCCATCTCAAGACTGGAATTTACGACCCCGTTGGAGGAGGAGGAGGAAGGCCAGGCTTGGAAATCCTCGTCCAATCAGCAATAGGTGATGGAACTCCTTCAACCAATCAAGACTGGACAAGGAGACTCTTCATGAGAGTTTAAAAGACCCAGTTTACAGAGGTTCAGCCTCTGTTCACCCCTCTGTTCAGCCCTCTGTGTCCCTCTGTGCTCCTCTCCCCTCTGTCCCTCTGTTGCCCTCGGTTGCGCTCTTTGCCCTCCTTCTGCCGCTTCCTCTGGCTCCTTCGCCTCCTACAACCAACTACAACCAACTTCTTCGACGGTTCCTGCTCAAGTTCCTGCAAAGACTCTTGCTTCTCCTCCACCCTTGAAGCCGTGCCAGCATTCCACTCGCTGCCCATCCAAGTGTGAGAGTGATCGAGAACTTCTCCAAAGTTGCACGTCGCCCTCGTCCTACAGCGGTCTGCCAAGCCAGAGCCTCCTTCAGGAACGGCCCAGTCACACCACGTGATCACAGCCGGCGGCCGTGACGAGTACGCGAGTCCAACTTCCAACAACCTTCCGCTGCCTGGAGTGTGTCATTAAGGCGACCACTCTAGAAGGTTGTTCAGACCGGTGAATCACCTGGCACGAGAGAAAGATACGCCTTCGGTCCTACGCCGCTCTCTGCCAGCTACGATCACCCCGTCTGCGACGAAAGATCCACGGCGGTCCGGAAGACGATCCAAGAGTGCCATCGACGCCTGAAGCTGCGGGTCCTCATCACCTCCAAGCCACCACGCTGAGAACCAGGACGCCTCCTTCCAAAGCCGCCTGCCTCCTCCCTCACCTCCTGACCGACCTTCTGCATCTACTCATCACCCTCTCATCCATCCATCCATCCCATTCATCCCTCCATTCATCGCCAAAGTAAGCCGCTGCTTGTCATCTCTGCACAGAGTGGTGTGTTGGGGTTTAGTAATATCATTACTTGCCTGAGGTTCACAGTTAGACTAGAACGTCTCAACTTTCCCATCAGTTACATACGCGTCTGATGCAGTATTGACATTGCTTCATAACTGGTTTGCGTTTCCATCGCGATATTGTTGGGACCATATTATTCTACTTCTGCATCTTTCCTGTTTCTTTCTGTTCTTTTATTCCTAAATAAATCTATAAAATTACGTTGGTCTTGATCACGTTACTTTGGAGTGTATTATAATCAATCTAAGAGCCTCTGATCAGTAAAGGACATTACATCACGAGTAGTGACTTCAGATAAATAGATTGATTACGCTAATAATTAATTAAGTTACCACAGTTAATTAATTAATTAAGTGTTAATCAAGAGAGCTTAATAGTCTCCTGGAAACTATATTTCAGGTGGTGCCCCAAACTTTCGAGGAGATATTATTTTTCATAATATCCACGTCACAGACGCAGGCGTCCGTGACCCGACAATCCGTCACTTTCACTACAAAGTTATCAACATTTTTATGTTTGGCGTTCCGGAACCCACCTTATCTCAGGCTGAAAACGCGTTTTCTGCATTGTGCAATAACTTTGCAGGGAAGCTTCAGAAGATGAATTTTTCAGATCCCACTATCGGAGAAAGGGTTTTTCTAGTAGTTGCACTTCAAATCTAAACTGTCTGAAGCGTTTTTTAAAAGTTATCAACATTTTTATGTTTGGCGTTCCGGAACCCACCTTATCTCAGGCTGAAAATAAGTTTCCTGCTTTGTGCCATAACTTTGCAGGGAAGCTTCAGACCATGAAATTTTAACCTCCCACTATAGCAGAAAGGGTTTTTCTAGTAGTTGCACATTAAATCTAAGCTGTCTAAAGTGTTTTTCCAAAGTTATCAACACTTTTATGTTTACCGTTCTGAAATCGACCTTATCTCAGGCTCAAAATGCGTTTTCTGCATTGTGCTATAACTTTGCAGAGAAGCTTCTTAACATTAAATTTTAACCTCCCACTATAGCACAAAGGGTCTTTCTCGTAGTTGCACATCAAATCTCAGGTGTTTGAAGTGTTTTCCCAAAGTTATCAACATTTTTATGTTTGGCGTTCCGGAACCCACCTTATCTCAGGCTGAAAATGCGTTTTCTGCATTGTGCCATAACTTTGCAGAGAAGCTTCAGCAAATGAAAATTTCACCTCCCACTATAGCAGAAAGGGTCTTTCTAGTAGTTGCACATGAAATTTAAGCTGACTGAAGTGTTTTTCCAAAGTCATCAACATTTTTATGTTTGGCGTTCCGGAACAAACCTTATCTAAGGCTGAAAACGCGTTTTCTGCTTAGTGCCATAATTTGCTTGGAAGCTTCAGAACATGAATTTTTCACATTCCACTATAGCAAACAGAGTTTTTTCTAGTATTTGCACATTAAATCGAAGCTGTCTGAAGTGTTTTTCCAAAGTTATCAACATTTTTATGTTTGGCGTTCCGAAACCCACCTTATCTCAGGCTGAAAAGCTTTTTTCTGCATTGTGCCATAACTTTGCAGGGAAGCTTCAGAACATGAAATTTTAACCTCCCACTATAGCAGAAAGGGTCTTTCTAGTCGTTGCACATCAAATCTAAGCTGTCTGAAGTGTTTTTCCAAAGTTATCAACATTTTTTATGTTTGCCGTTCCGAAACCCACCTTATCTCAGGCTGAAAATGTGTTTTCTACATTGTGCCATAACTTTGCAGGGAAGCTTCAGAACATGACATTTTTACTTCCCACTATAGCAGAAAGGGTCTTTCTAGTAGTTGCACTTCAAATCCAACCTGACTGAAGTGTTTTTCCAAAGTTATCAACATTTTTATGTTTGGCGTTCCGGAACCAACCTTATCTCAGGCTGAAAACGCGTTTTCTGCATTGTGCCAAAACTTTGCAGGGAAGCTTAAGAACATGAAATTTTCTCCTCACCCTATAGCACAAATGGTCTTTCTAGTAGTTGCATATCAAATTTAAGCTGTCTGAAGTGTTTTTCCAAAGTTATCAACACTTTTATGTTTGGCGTTCCGGAACCCACCTTATCTCTGGCTGAAATCGCGTTTTACGCATCGTGCCATAACTTTGCAGGGAAGCTTCAGAACATGGACTTTTCACCTCCCACTATATCAGAAAGGATCTTTCTAGTAGTTGCACATCAAATCTCAGCTGTCTGAAGTGTTTTTCCTAAGTTATGTACATTTTTATGGTTGCCGTTCCGGAATCGACCTTATCTCAGGCTGAAAACGTGTTTTACATATTGTGCCATAACTTTGCATAAAGCTTCAGAACATGAAATTTTCACCTCCCACTATAGCAGAAAGGGTCTTTCTCGTAGTTGCACATCAAATCTAAGCTGTCTGAAGTGTTTTTCCAAAGTTATCAACATTTTTATGTTTGGCGTTCCGGAATCGACCTTATCTCAGTTTGAAAACGCGTTTTCTGCATTGTGCAATAACTTTACAGGGAAGCTTCAGAACATGAAATTTTCACCTCCCACTATAGCAGAAAGCATCTTACTAGTCGATGCACATCAAATCTAAGCTGTATGAGTGTTTTGTCAAAGTTATCACAATTTTTATGTTTGGCGTTCCGGAATCGACCTTATCTCAGGCTGAAATCGCGTTTTACGCTTTGTGCCATAACTTTGCAGGGAACCTTCAGAACATGAAATTTTCACCTCCCACTATAGCAGAAAGGGTCTTCCTAGTAGTCACACATCAAATCTAAGCTGTCTGAAGTGTTTTGTCAAAGTTATCACAATTTTTATGTTTGGCGTTCGGCAATCGACCTTATCTCATGCTGAAATCGCGGTTTACGCATTGTGCCATAACTTTGGAGGGAACCTTCAGAACATGAAAATTTCACCTCCCACTATAGCAGAAAGGGTCTTTATAGTAATTGCACTTCAAATCTAAGCTGTCTGAAGTGTTTTTCCAAAGTTATCAACATTTTTATGTTTGGCGTTCTGGAATCGACCTTATCTCAGTTTGAAAATGCGTTTTCTGCATTGATCAATAACTTCGCAGGGAAGCTTCAGAACATGAAAATTTCACCTCCCACTATAGCAGAAAGGGTCTTTCAAGCAGTTGCATATCAAATCTATGCTGTCTGATGTGTTTTTGCTAAGTTATCAACATTTTTATGTTTGGCGTTCCGGAATCGACCTTATCTCAGGCTGAAAACGCATTTTTCGCATTGTCCCATAACTTTGCAGGGAAGCTTCAGAACATGACATTTTCACCTCCCACTATATCAGAAAGGGTCTTTCTCGTAGTTGGAGATTAAATCTAAGCTGTCAGAAGTGATTTTCCAAAGTTACCAACATTTTTATGTTTGGCGTTCCGGAATCGACCTAATCTCAGTTTGAAAACGCGTTTTCTGCATTGTGCAATAACTGTGCAAGGAAGCTTCAGATCATGAAATTTTCACCTCCTACAATAGCAGAAAGGGTCTTTCTCATAGATGCTCATCAAATCTAAGCTGTCTGAAGTGTTTTTCCATAGTTATCAACATTTTTACTTTTGGCGTTCCGGAAATCACCTTATCTCATTCTGAAAACGTATTTTCTGCATTGTGCCATAACTTTGCAGGGAAGCTTCAGAACATAAAATGTTCACCTACCACATCAGGAGAAAGGGTCTTTCTAGTCGTTGCACATCAAATAAAAGCTGTCTGAAGTGTTTTTCCTACGTTATCAACATTTTTATGTTTGGCGTTCCGGAATCGACCTTATCTCAGGCTGAAATCGCGTTTTACGCATTTTACCATAACTTTGCAGGGAAGCTTCAGAACATGAAAATTTCACCTCCCACTATAGCAGAAAGGATCTTTCTAGTAGTTGCACATCAGATCTAAGCTGTCTGAAGTGTTTTTCCAAAGTTATCAACATTTTTATGTTTGGCGTTCCGGAATCGACCTAATCTCAGTTTGAAAACGCGTTTTCTGCATTGTGCTATAACTTAGCAGGAAAGCTTCAGAACATAAAACTTTCACCTCCCACTATAGCAGAAAGGGTCTGTCTAGTACTTGCACTTCAAATCTAAGCTATCTGAAGTGTTTTATCAAAGTTATCACAATTTTTATGTTTGGCGTTCCGGAATCGAACTTATCTCAGGCTGAAATCGCGTTTTACGCATTGTGCCATAACTTTGCAGGGAACCTTCAGAACATGAAAATTTCACCTCCCACCATAGCAGAAAAGGTCTTTCTAGTCGATGCACATCAAATCTAAGCTGTCTGAAGTGTTTTTCAAAAGTTATCAACATTTTTATGTTTGGCGTTCCGGAATCGACCTTATCTCAGGCTGAAAACACGTTTTACGCATTTTGCCATGACTTTGCAGGGAAGCTTCAGAACATGAAAATTTCACCTCCCACTAAAGCAGAAATGGTCTTTCTAGTAGTTGCACATCAAATCTAAGCTGTCTGAAATGTTTTTCCAAAGTTATCAACATTTTTATGTTTGCCTTTTCGGAATCCACCTTATCTCAGGCTGAAAACGCGTTTCCTACATTGTGCCATAACTTTGCAGGGAAGCTTCAGAACATGGAATTTTCACCTCCCACTATATCAGAAAGGGTCTTTTTGGTAGTTGCACATAAAATTTAAGCTGTCTGAATTGTTTTTCCAAAGTTATCAAAATTTTCATGTTTGGCGTTCCGGAATCGACCTTGTCTCAGGCTTAAAACGCGTTTTACGCATTGTACCATAACCTTGCAGGGAAGCTTCAGAACATGAAAATTTCACCTCCCACTATAGCAGAAATGGTCTTTCTAGTAGTTGCACATCAAATCTAAGCTGTCTGAAGTGTTTTTCCAAAGTTATCAACATTTTTATGTTTGCCTTTTCGGAATCCACCTTATCTCAGGCTGAAAACGCGTTTCCTACATTGTGCCATAACTTTGCAGGGAAGCTTCAGAACATTGACTTTTCACCTCCCACTATATCAGAAAGGATTTTTCTTGTAGTAACACATCAAATGTCAGCTGTCTGAAGTGTTTTTCCTAAGTTATCTACATTTTTATGTTTGCCGTTCCGGAATCGACCGTATCTCAGGCTGAAAACGTGTTTTACACATTGTGCCATAACTTTGCATAAAGCTTCAGAACATGAAATTTTCACATCCCACTAAAGCAGAAAGGGTCTTTCTCGTAGTTGCACATCAAATCTAAGCTGTCTGAAGTGTTTTTCCAAAGTTATCAACATTTTTACTTTTGGCGTTCCGGAAATCACCTTATCTCATTCTGAAAACGTATTTTCTGCATTGTGCCATAACTTTGCAGGGAAGCTTCAGAACATGAAATTTTCACCTCCCACGATAGCAGAACGGGTCTTTCTAGTAGATGCACATCACATTTAAGCTGTTTGAAGTGTTTTTCCAAAATTATCAACATTTTTTTGTTTCGCGTTCCGGAATCGACGTTATCTCAGCCTGAAAACGCGTTTTACGCATTTTGCCATAACTTTGCGGGGAAGCTTCAGAACATGAAAATTTCACCTCCCACTATTGCAGAAAGGGTCTTTCTCGTAGTTGCACATAAAATTTAAGCTGTCTGAATTGTTTTTCCAAAGTTATCAAAATTTTCATGTTTGGCGTTCCGGAATCGACCTTGTCTCAGGCTTAAAACGCGTTTTACGCATTGTACCATAACCTTGCAGGGAAGCTTCAGAACATGAAAATTTCACCTCCCACTATAGCAGAAATGGTCTTTCTAGTAGTTGCACATCAAATCTAAGCTGTCTGAAGTGTTTTTCCAAAGTTATCAACATTTTTATGTTTGCCTTTTCGGAATCCACCTTATCTCAGGCTGAAAACGCGTTTCCTACATTGTGCCATAACTTTGCAGGGAAGCTTCAGAACATTGACTTTTCACCTCCCACTATATCAGAAAGGATTTTTCTTGTAGTAACACATCAAATGTCAGCTGTCTGAAGTGTTTTTCCTAAGTTATCTACATTTTTATGTTTGCCGTTCCGGAATCGACCGTATCTCAGGCTGAAAACGTGTTTTACACATTGTGCCATAACTTTGCATAAAGCTTCAGAACATGAAATTTTCACATCCCACTAAAGCAGAAAGGGTCTTTCTCGTAGTTGCACATCAAATCTAAGCTGTCTGAAGTGTTTTTCCAAAGTTATCAACATTTTTACTTTTGGCGTTCCGGAAATCACCTTATCTCATTCTGAAAACGTATTTTCTGCATTGTGCCATAACTTTGCAGGGAAGCTTCAGAACATGAAATTTTCACCTCCCACGATAGCAGAACGGGTCTTTCTAGTAGATGCACATCACATTTAAGCTGTTTGAAGTGTTTTTCCAAAATTATCAACATTTTTTTGTTTCGCGTTCCGGAATCGACGTTATCTCAGCCTGAAAACGCGTTTTACGCATTTTGCCATAACTTTGCGGGGAAGCTTCAGAACATGAAAATTTCACCTCCCACTATTGCAGAAAGGGTCTTTCTCGTAGTTGCACATCAAATTTAAGCTGTCTGAATTGTTTTTCCAAAGTTATCACCATTTTTATGTTTGGCGTTCCGGAATCGACCTTATCTCAGGCTGAAAACGCGTTTTCTGCATTGTGCTATAACTTAGCAGGGAAGCTTCAGAACATAAAACTTTCACCTCCCACTATAGCTGAAAGGGTCTGTCTAGTACTTGCACTTCAAATCTAAGCTATCTGAAGTGTTTTATCAAAGTTATCACAATTTTTATGTTTGGCGTTCCGGAGTCGACCTTATCTCAGGCTGAAATCGCGTTTTACGCATTGTGCCATAACTTTGCAGGGAACCTTCAGAACATGAAAATTTCACCTCCCACTATAGTAGAAAAGGTCTTTCTAGTCGATGCACATCAAATCTAAGCTGTCTGAAGTGTTTTTCAAAAGTTATCAACATTTTTATGTTTGGTGTTCCGGAATCGACCTTATCTCAGGCTGAAAACGCGTTTTACGCATTCTGCCATGACTTTGCAGGGAAGCTTCAGAACATGAAAATTTCACCTCCCACTATAGCAGAAAGGGTCTTTCTAGTAGTTGCACATCAAATCTAAGCTGTCTGCAGTGTTTTTCCAAAGTTATCAACATTTTTATGTTTGCCGTTCCGAAACCCACCTTATCTCAGGCTGAAAATGCGTTTTCTGCTTTGTGCCATAACTTTGCCGGGAAGCTTCAGAACATGAAATTTTCACGTCCCACTATAGCAGAAATGGTCTTTCTCGTAGTTGCACATCAAATCTAAGCTGCCTGAAGTGTTTTTCCAAAGTTATCAATATTTTTATGTTTGGCGTTCCGGAATCGACCTAATCTCAGTTTGGAATCGGGTTTTTTGCGTTGTGCAATAACTTTGCAGGGAAGCTTCAGAACATGAAATTTTCACCTCCCACGATAGCAGAACGGGTCTTTCTAGTAGATGCACATCACATTTAAGCTGTCTGAAGTGTTTTTCCAAAATTATCAACATTTTTTTGTTTCGCGTTCCGAAATCGACGTTATCTCAGCCTGAAAACGTGTTTTACGCATTTTGCCATAACTTTGCGGGGAAGTTTCAGAACATGAAAATTTCACCTCCCACTATTGCAGAAAGGGTCTTTCTCGTTGTTGCACATCAAATTTAAGCTGTCTGAATTGTTTTTCCAAAGTTATCACCATTTTTATGTTTGGCGTTCCGGAATCGACCTTATCTCAGGCTGAAAACGCGTTTTCTGCATTGTGCCATAACTTTGCAGGGAAGCTTTAGAACATGAAATTTTCACCTCCCACTATAGCAGAAAGGGTCTTTCTAATAGTTGCACATCACATTTAAGCTGTCTGAATTGTTTTTCCAAAGTTATCACCATTTTTATGTTTGGCGTTCCGGAATCGACCTTATCTCAGGCTGAAAACGCGTTTTCTGCATTGTGCTATAACTTAGCAGGGAAGCTTCAGAACATAAAACTTTCACCTCCCACTATAGCTGAAAGGGTCTGTCTAGTACTTGCACTTCAAATCTAAGCTATCTGAAGTGTTTTATCAAAGTTATCACAATTTTTATGTTTGGCGTTCCGGAGTCGACCTTATCTCAGGCTGAAATCGCGTTTTACGCATTGTGCCATAACTTTGCAGGGAACCTTCAGAACATGAAAATTTCACCTCCCACTATAGCAGAAAAGGTCTTTCTAGTCGATGCACATCAAATCTAAGCTGTCTGAAGTGTTTTTCAAAAGTTATCAACATTTTTATGTTTGGTGTTCCGGAATCGACCTTATCTCAGGCTGAAAACGCGTTTTACGCATTCTGCCATGACTTTGCAGGGAAGCTTCAGAACATGAAAATTTCACCTCCCACTATAGCAGAAAGGGTCTTTCTAGTAGTTGCACATCAAATCTAAGCTGTCTGCAGTGTTTTTCCAAAGTTATCAACATTTTTATGTTTGCCGTTCCGAAACCCACCTTATCTCAGGCTGAAAATGCGTTTTCTGCTTTGTGCCATAACTTTTCCGGGAAGCTTCAGAACATGAAATTTTCACGTCCCACTATAGCAGAAATGGTCTTTCTCGTAGTTGCACATCAAATCTAAGCTGCCTGAAGTGTTTTTCCAAAGTTATCAATATTTTTATGTTTGGCGTTCCGGAATCGACCTAATCTCAGTTTGGAATCGGGTTTTTTGCGTTGTGCAATAACTTTGCAGGGAAGCTTCAGAACATGAAATTTTCACCTCCCACGATAGCAGAACGGGTCTTTCTAGTAGATGCACATCACATTTAAGCTGTCTGAAGTGTTTTTCCAAAATTATCAACATTTTTTTGTTTCGCGTTCCGAAATCGACGTTATCTCAGCCTGAAAACGTGTTTTACGCATTTTGCCATAACTTTGCGGGGAAGCTTCAGAACATGAAAATTTCACCTCCCACTATTGCAGAAAGGGTCTTTCTCGTTGTTGCACATCAAATTTAAGCTGTCTGAATTGTTTTTCCAAAGTTATCACCATTTTTATGTTTGGCGTTCCGGAATCGACCTTATCTCAGGCTGAAAACGCGTTTTCTGCATTGTGCCATAACTTTGCCGGGAAGCTTTAGAACATGAAATTTTCACCTCCCACTATAGCAGAAAGGGTCTTTCTAATAGTTGCACATCACATTTAAGCTGTCTGAATTGTTTTTCCAAAGTTATCACCATTTTTATGTTTGGCGTTCCGGAATCGACCTTATCTCAGGCTGAAAACGCGTTTTCTGCATTGTGCTATAACTTAGCAGGGAAGCTTCAGAACATAAAACTTTCACCTCCCACTATAGCTGAAAGGGTCTGTCTAGTACTTGCACTTCAAATCTAAGCTATCTGAAGTGTTTTATCAAAGTTATCACAATTTTTATGTTTGGCGTTCCGGAGTCGACCTTATCTCAGGCTGAAATCGCGTTTTATGCATTGTGCCATAACTTTGCAGGGAACCTTCAGAACATGAAAATTTCACCTCCCACTATAGCAGAAAAGGTCTTTCTAGTCGATGCACATCAAATCTAAGCTGTCTGAAGTGTTTTTCAAAAGTTATCAACATTTTTATGTTTGGTGTTCCGGAATCGACCTTATCTCAGGCTGAAAACGCGTTTTACGCATTCTGCCATGACTTTGCAGGGAAGCTTCAGAACATGAAAATTTCACCTCCCACTATAGCAGAAAGGGTCTTTCTAGTAGTTGCACATCAAATCTAAGCTGTCTGCAGTGTTTTTCCAAAGTTATCAACATTTTTATGTTTGCCGTTCCGAAACCCACCTTATCTCAGGCTGAAAATGCGTTTTCTGCTTTGTGCCATAACTTTGCCGGGAAGCTTCAGAACATGAAATTTTCACGTCCCACTATAGCAGAAATGGTCTTTCTCGTAGTTGCACATCAAATCTAAGCTGCCTGAAGTGTTTTTCCAAAGTTATCAATATTTTTATGTTTGGCGTTCCGGAATCGACCTAATCTCAGTTTGGAATCGGGTTTTTTGCGTTGTGCAATAACTTTGCAGGGAAGCTTCAGAACATGAAATTTTCACCTCCCACGATAGCAGAACGGGTCTTTCTAGTAGATGCACATCACATTTAAGCTGTCTGAAGTGTTTTTCCAAAATTATCAACATTTTTTTGTTTCGCGTTCCGAAATCGACGTTATCTCAGCCTGAAAACGTGTTTTACGCATTTTGCCATAACTTTGCGGGGAAGCTTCAGAACATGAAAATTTCACCTCTCACTATTGCAGAAAGGGTCTTTCTCGTTGTTGCACATCAAATTTAAGCTGTCTGAAGTGTTTTTCCAAAATTATCAACATTTTTTTGTTTCGCGTTCCGAAATCGACGTTATCTCAGCCTGAAAACGTGTTTTACGCATTTTGCCATAACTTTGCGGGGAAGCTTCAGAACATGAAAATTTCACCTCCCACTATTGCAGAAAGGGTCTTTCTCGTTGTTGCACATCAAATTTAAGCTGTCTGAATTGTTTTTCCAAAGTTATCACCATTTTTATGTTTGGCGTTCCGGAATCGACCTTATCTCAGGCTGAAAACGCGTTTTCTGCATTGTGCCATAACTTTGCCGGGAAGCTTTAGAACATGAAATTTTCACCTCCCACTATAGCAGAAAGGGTCTTTCTAATAGTTGCACATCACATTTAAGCTGTCTGAATTGTTTTTCCAAAGTTATCACCATTTTTATGTTTGGCGTTCCGGAATCGACCTTATCTCAGGCTGAAAACGCGTTTTCTGCATTGTGCTATAACTTAGCAGGGAAGCTTCAGAACATAAAACTTTCACCTCCCACTATAGCTGAAAGGGTCTGTCTAGTACTTGCACTTCAAATCTAAGCTATCTGAAGTGTTTTATCAAAGTTATCACAATTTTTATGTTTGGCATTCCGGAGTCGACCTTATCTCACGCTGAAATCGCGTTTTACGCATTGTGCCATAACTTTGCAGGGAACCTTCAGAACATGAAAATTTCACCTCCCACTATAGCAGAAAAGGTCTTTCTAGTCGATGCACATCAAATCTAAGCTGTCTGAAGTGTTTTTCAAAAGTTATCAACATTTTTATGTTTGGTGTTCCGGAATCGACCTTATCTCAGGCTGAAAACGCGTTTTACGCATTCTGCCATGACTTTGCAGGGAAGCTTCAGAACATGAAAATTTCACCTCCCACTATAGCAGAAAGGGTCTTTCTAGTAGTTGCACATCAAATCTAAGCTGTCTGCAGTGTTTTTCCAAAGTTATCAACATTTTTATGTTTGCCGTTCCGAAACCCACCTTATCTCAGGCTGAAAATGCGTTTTCTGCTTTGTGCCATAACTTTGCCGGGAAGCTTCAGAACATGAAAATTTCACCTCCCACTATTGCAGAAAGGGTCTTTCTCGTTGTTGCACATCAAATTTAAGCTGTCTGAATTGTTTTTCCAAAGTTATCACCATTTTTATGTTTGGCGTTCCGGAATCGACCTTATCTCAGGCTGAAAACGCGTTTTCTGCATTGTGCCATAACTTTGCCGGGAAGCTTTAGAACATGAAATTTTCACCTCCCACTATAGCAGAAAGGGTCTTTCTAATAGTTGCACATCACATTTAAGCTGTCTGAATTGTTTTTCCAAAGTTATCACCATTTTTATGTTTGGCGTTCCGGAATCGACCTTATCTCAGGCTGAAAACGCGTTTTCTGCATTGTGCTATAACTTAGCAGGGAAGCTTCAGAACATAAAACTTTCACCTCCCACTATAGCTGAAAGGGTCTGTCTAGTACTTGCACTTCAAATCTAAGCTATCTGAAGTGTTTTATCAAAGTTATCACAATTTTTATGTTTGGCATTCCGGAGTCGACCTTATCTCAGGCTGAAATCGCGTTTTACGCATTGTGCCATAACTTTGCAGGGAACCTTCAGAACATGAAAATTTCACCTCCCACTATAGCAGAAAAGGTCTTTCTAGTCGATGCACATCAAATCTAAGCTGTCTGAAGTGTTTTTCAAAAGTTATCAACATTTTTATGTTTGGTGTTCCGGAATCGACCTTATCTCAGGCTGAAAACGCGTTTTACGCATTCTGCCATGACTTTGCAGGGAAGCTTCAGAACATGAAAATTTCACCTCCCACTATAGCAGAAAGGGTCTTTCTAGTAGTTGCACATCAAATCTAAGCTGCCTGCAGTGTTTTTCCAAAGTTATCAACATTTTTATGTTTGCCGTTCCGAAACCCACCTTATCTCAGGCTGAAAATGCGTTTTCTGCTTTGTGCCATAACTTTGCCGGGAAGCTTCAGAACATGAAATTTTCACGTCCCACTATAGCAGAAATGGTCTTTCTCGTAGTTGCACATCAAATCTAAGCTGCCTGAAGTGTTTTTCCAAAGTTATCAATATTTTTATGTTTGGCGTTCCGGAATTGACCTAATCTCAGTTTGGAATCGGGTTTTTTGCGTTGTGCAATAACTTTGCAGGGAAGCTTCAGAACATGAAAATTTCACCTCCCACGATAGCAGAACGGGTCTTTCTAGTAGATGCACATCACATTTAAGCTGTCTGAAGTGTTTTTCCAAAATTATCAACATTTTTTTGTTTCGCGTTCCGAAATCGACGTTATCTCAGCCTGAAAACGTGTTTTACGCATTTTGCCATAACTTTGCGGGGAAGCTTCAGAACATGAAAATTTCACCTCCCACTATTGCAGAAAGGGTCTTTCTCGTTGTTGCACATCAAATTTAAGCTGTCTGAATTGTTTTTCCAAAGTTATCACCATTTTTATGTTTGGCGTTCCGGAATCGACCTTATCTCAGGCTGAAAACGCGTTTTCTGCATTGTGCCATAACTTTGCAGGGAAGCTTTAGAACATGAAATTTTCACCTCCCACTATAGCAGAAAGGGTCTTTCTAATAGTTGCACATCACATTTAAGCTGTCTGAATTGTTTTTCCAAAGTTATCAACATTTTTATGTTTGGCGTTCCGGAATCGACTTTATCTCAGGCTGAAAACGTGTTTTCTGAATTGTGCCATAACTTTGCAGGGAAGCTTCAGAACAAGAAATGTTGTCCTCCCACTATAGCAGAAAGGGTCTTTCCAGTAGTTGCACATCTAATCTAAGCTGTCTGAAGTGTTTTTCCAAAGTTATCAACATTTTTATGATTGGCGTTCCGGAACCCACCTCATCTCTGGCTGAAAACGTGTTTTCTGCATTGTGCCATAACTTTGCATAAAGCTTCAGAACATGAAATTTTCAGCACCCACTATAGCAGAAAGGGTCTTTCTAATAGTTGCACATCAAATTTAAGCTGTCTGAATTGTTTTTCCAAAGTTATCACCATTTTTATGTTTGGCGTTCCGGAATCGACCTTATCTCAGGCTGAAAACGCGTTTGACCCAATGTGCCATAACTTTGCAGGCGAGCATCAGAACATGAAATTTTCACTTCCCACTATAGCAGAAAGGGTCTCTCTAGTAGTTGCACATCAAATCTAAGCTGTCTGAAATGTTTTTCCAAAGTTATCAACATTTTTACATTTGGCGTTCCGGAACCCACCTTATCTCAGGCTGAAAACGCGTTTTACGCATTGTTCCAAAACTTTGCATAAAGCTTCAGAACATGAAATTTTCACTTCCCACTATAGCAGAAAGGGTCTCTCTAGTAGTTGCACATCAAATCTAAGCTGTCTGAAGTACTTTTCCAAAGTTGTCAACATTTTTACTGTTGTATATACTGGAAAATCGAAAATATTATAACTATGCTTTGCACTTATTATGAGCACTTATTGAATCTGTATGCTTTGCACTTATTATGAGCACTTATTGAATCTGTATGCTTTGCACTTTTGAACTTGCAGGGCATGCTCTAACCTCAGGGTGAATTTGTAAGCAGAACATGTTTTTAAGCCGAGCTTGCGATTATGGTTAACACTTAGAAGGAACGTTGTATTAATAGAACCTTGTGGTCTTCACTTAGAACATAAGTTACATTTATCAAAACAATGAAACTAACACTCAGCATGTTCAAAGAATCTAAAACATCTGCATAAGACATAAGGGGTGTATCTAATGAAGTTAAAAACTTTCCACTAAGGACGACAGCTAGAACACGTGATGAAAATTAAAACTTTCCACTGAAGATGACAAGAACACGTCACCCATTAATGACGCATTGGGGGATTGTTTATTGAAATCGGCAATGATGCTATAAAGGTCTAGGATAAACTGACCTCTCGCTCTCGCTCTTGATCCACGCTTTTGGCTTCATCCGTTTGCTGTAAGGTCTTGTATCTTAACTTGGGACGGTGCTCTTGCTCTTGCTCTTAGGCCATTTGATTTAACTCTTTTTGTTGTTCTCTTATGGTTTTTTATTATTGATTGGTTGATTTTTATGATTAATTCTTTTGACTTATCTCATTTATTGCATATACTTTGAATATATTTTTATGATCTTTGACTTAATCCTTTTTATTGTGTATGCATTTTGATTATATGATTTTTGACATTTATGTATGTGCACTAGCGTCTGGCAGTGCCTTTGACTTTGTTGGGTATTAGCGTCTGGCAATACCCTTGAGTTTATTGATGTTTATTGATTTTATTGTTTTTATTATCCTTTTTTGAATTTTATTGTTTTATTACCCTTTTATCATTTTTGTATTGAATTTTATTGTTTTATTACCCTTTTATCATTTTTGTATTGAATTTTATTGTTTTATTACCCTTTTATCATTTTTGTATTGAATTTGATTCTTTATTGATTTTACTGTTTTGTTATCCTTTTTATCAATTTTTTGGAGAAATACTTTTGACATAAAAACAAAATAAAGTACGAAGTACGAATTAAGTACTGAAAAGGCACAACGGCATTGATCCCTGACTACTAAAGAATCGACTGGCTCCTGTACTACCATCAACTGGGTTATAGGTGAGTTAATGCTGGATTGAATTAATGTTTGATTCCCTTTCCTGTGCACATGTAGTGAATGTCTCGACTGATAGCATTATTCCATCCTGAATTATTATGTCAATGATAAAGTGGTAGTTCAGAAGGCTGAGGTAATATTTTATTTAAGGAATGGATTGAGGATCTAATCATGTGTCCCTAAACGAAGCTAAGTAAAGAGACTACGGTAGAAGGTGTAGCATTGTAAGGTCAAGAACCTGTTTCTCAACAGGTCGGGCGAATTAAATAACCCGCTCAGTGAAGCGCCGACACTACTCACTAATATAATAGGTGAAGTTGATACATCTATTATAGTTTTAGAACCGTGTCTGCAACAAGAGGCTGACTGAGTTGACCACACGAGGGGGCCCTTTACCAGAGAGGCAAAGGGAGGTAGTGTACTCGGAACTAGGGACGGCTTGTTACAGCCAATTGCCCTGTACACAAAACCTTGAAACCTAAACCCGGCGACATGGCGCCCGAACAGGGACATGATTGAAAAACGTACAATCTATTTGTGAGTAACTGGACCCCAGATTGAAACTCTGACGGGAAAAGTTCGGTAGTAAATAGATAGATCCTACTATCTCTGAGTTTTGAATCAATGATATAGATTCAGACTCTATCACTCGACAAAGTACGATTTAGTTGACTCTGTAATTTATCAAGGAGCTGTCCCTTGGGACTGATCACCCTGAGTAGGGCAGTTAAAGTATTAAGGTAATTACAGTGCAACTGCTATAATAGCTGGAATACAGAAGTACAGCAAAAAGTCCCGTGAGGCCTTATAACGGGCACCCCATAAGAAGTCCGCCAGGGACAACTGGGGAACTGCAGCAGGAAGCAGCGGCATAGTTCGGGAAACTGTTCATAGCCGGTAAAGTGAATTCCTTGAATAATTTGACTGAGACTGCAGAATAAAAATGAGCAAAGAGGTTGTGCCTGAAAGCAGTGGAGTCTCTAAGAGAAGAGCCTCCATAGCCGAATCTGAGGTTTTGACTGCCCCCCCGATATGTGGGTTGTAGCATCTTTTCTGATAATCGATGCACGATTAGAAAATCAGGAATTATCGGATATTTTGCCTTTCGGTTCGTATACGCTCCTTAATCCACGGAGGTGCCCAAGACCTACCGATAGTGCGGGTATAGCTTGTTGGGTGAAAGAGAGTTTTCCTGAAGCGGTGAAAGACTTTGACCAGGATCACCCGGGGGACTGGGCCCCAGGTGAAGCGCGTCCCTTGGACACCGGGGACTCGAGATTGCATACAATATTAATGGCCCATTACTTGCCTTTTGACGACAAGGACCCTGAGGGTTCCTTTAAGATACTTTCGACAACTTATCACAACTCCTTGACTCATGCCGGAACGTGGGCCGTCATTGTTCCGATTTTTGGGACAGGAGTGTTCAATTTCCCTCTCGGAAGGGCAGTGGAAATTTGTATTGATCACACTCGGGAATGGGTAAACCGTGACCCCGATTTTAACAGAATAGTAGTCCTCCTGGCTCCTGAGGCTGGGCTGCGGCAGGAAATACTCTGCCAATTAAAAGGGCGATTTAAAGTAGATCCAGTGAAAGTTCAGGACTATGCAGCGTCCAGTAATTATCGAGTTGATGCGACATTAATTGCTGAACTAATGAGGATGCCCGTTGTGGGCAAGTCATATAAGGAGTTTGTCTTTGACCGTGCCGTAGGGAATATTACTGACAGCTTTGTTCGTCAATACCAGCGCTACCCCGCTAAATCGGGAATGTATCCCCACGCTGATCTCAAAGAACACCAAACGTTATACGGACCAACTGGCCCATCACCACTGACAAATATGGGGTCATTGGACACTGCATTACAAGAAATAGCCCATACTCCGACTGCAACTGCGCCACCCGCCTATGAAACTAGCGAGGCTCTCAGGGACCATGGCTATGCCACTCCAGTGAGGGTCCACTTCTCCCCGTCGTCAGAGGATGACTCTGATGAGGGAGAACCCCTGCACGTGAGTGAAAACAGCAGAGAAATTATTACTAGTCTGGAAAAAATGGCGGGACAACTTAGTGCGATCTCACAACAAATAGAAAATCATCGGGATCAGATCAATAGAAGTTTAAGCCAGGGAAGATTAGAATATATTTCAGGTTCCCCGGAAAATCGCCCACAGCCTATGCAACCACTTAATCCCTCTAATGGCTTGATAGAGGCCTCGGGCCTTAATGCCCCAGGAAACTCTGATGCCAGAGACCCAGGGTTGAGTGAGTCAACTCCGGATGACATCCCGGTTATTAGAATGGACAATGGATCCATGTTTATTATTTTGCCCACTTCTACGGCTAAATATAAACCCACTGGGGACAATGTAGTGATCCCCTTAAGAAAGTGGAACGGACTAGATGAGGTGAGGGCATTTATTCCGTGGAAAAAGAAGATTGGCAGAAAGGACCTCGATTATCAACTTTCACTTTTGAGTGAAGAAGTTCGTGACCGGAGTTACCGAGCCTTTGAGCGGGTCCATCACCTTGACTTCACTGATTGCGAAGATTCCTCTGTGGCTACTGTCTGTTTGACACCGTTAGTGCATTCGCGCTCAGTTGAAGGTCAAATACACACCGGAGCCAGCAAAATTGCCCGGCTTGAATTGTCTAAGGTGACCCTTGACCTCAATCCTCCTGAATCATTGGGGGTTGTCACAAATACACAATTAGCACGATGGATGACGGCTACTTATGCGACGCTGGCCTCACTGGGTTATTTTGAAACAGTTAAGTGTCTGGTAGGAAACCGACAACTGGCAAAAACACTCTATGACACAGTATTACTTTTAAAACAGGACAACTTTGCAAAGTATCTAGATAATTCTCCTCAGCTGCAGCATGGCTTAGAGGAGGAGGAGCGCAGAGAGCCAGAGGAGCCTCGGGTGTCCTTCCGACCCTCCTCTGCGTCTACACCACGCCCCCCAACTTCTCTACCCAGGTCCCCACGTGACGAACGGCCCTCCTCTGTGTCTGCACCACGCCCCTCAACCCCTCTACCCAGGTCCCCACGTGGCGAACGACCATCAACGCCCCCTATTAACCGCCAGCCCACCCGAATGGTTCGAGCAAAAGACTCTAGAGGGCGTAAGATAACCTGGGGAGAGTACGACGCCACCAAGTGGCCGTGCGACCCCGGCAAGGAAGAATTAAGAGAACACCCTATGGCTCATGACTATGATCCGCTGGTACACCAGCAGCCTCCGGAGCCAGGGTGGAATAAAGAAATAATTACACCCCAGTGGTTTCCTCATGATAGGAAGGAAAGGGCCCGGAGAATGCGATCTCCCTCTGCTGAGGAAATAGGTGAGTGGCAAGGAGTGTCAAAATCTTTTAAGCGGGCGTATCTTGCACGAGGGTATGATGCACACCGTGATTCATTAACTGATATTTACTCTCATATGCCCAGGGCCACTCGCCAGCCGATGGAGCCCTGGGAGGGACAGTCTCAATGTCCCTCTGAACCTGACGATCAGAGTAGCGATGAATCCGGCAGCGATAGTGACTCGCCTCTGGGTCCGCAGCCAGATCCCCCAACTCCCCCAAGACAGGGTGGCAGGATGGCCCCCGCAGGTAGGATAGGACGGCAGCGCACCCAGCTGGCAGTGTCGATTCTTGCAGGAGGCCCCCTATCGGAGCCCAGGCAAGACAGTGACGTCAGGGTGTCGAATAAAATTACCCTGGCAGACCTATGCAAAGCACTCCCAAAAAGAAGAGATAAAGAATCCAACTGTGAGTATGTCAGGAGATTGAATAAGGAGTTATCTCCTGCTCAAATGACTGACCCGTTTATTAGTAAATATGTCTCCAGAGAGAATGGATTAGATTTAGTCCAAGGGCAGACATTAATGGATTTGTTAACCTCCGATGTGGCTACTTTACTCACTAGTCAGGTAGAAGCAACCATACAAGATTTGGTTGATAAAGTAAATAGAGGAGAAATGTCTCTTTTACAGGCTTATTCTATTCTGGCAGAAGAGGGGGCTGATGAGTCACAGGTTAAGAGTTTTCTGATTCAGATTAACTGCCCCGAGCAAGCAAAATTAGTTCTGGAGTTCCTCCAAGCGAAGGGACTCGATGCAAAAACTGAGGTTATCACACGTCACAGCTCCCTTATGGGTGTGAGAAGAGCTCTTAGAAAGCAAAAAGAGAAACAGGATGTATCTGAACCTCGACAGCCAAAAAACGAGCAGAGGGGGAAGCCCCTTCCCCCTACCAAATCGAAACCAGCAAACCCACAGCGCGCCCCGCCTCGCACTCGATCTTCCTTTCCACCCAGAAAGGATCGAAACCAGCAAGACATCAGACCCGAGAGACAGGGTGGGGGCAAGCGCCCTCCATTCAACAAGAATATGAATGGCTCAGGCATGAATACCCACAGGCAGCCTCGCTGGAGGCAGAATCATGCCGACAATCGACCCCAAACAAAGGGGCAAGATCGCCCCCGTCCGAAACCAGTGTCCGACGAGGACTGGAAAACGATGACCCAAGAGCAAAAAGAAGCGGTAATACTTGCAGCGGCACGGCGAAATCAGGATCAGGGAAGGGAACTGACCGCAGCCCAGAGGAAAGTGTTAGAGAAACACGAACCCAAAACCCAATAATGAGGCCTTATAAAGTGCAGATATGGGTTAAAGATCAAAAAAGAGATTGCTATTATGATACTGGAACAGATATATCCATATTACCGAGAGAATGGTTGGATGAAGAACTTGATCAGAAGATACTCGTAAAATTGGCTAATGGAGATGTCGTTATGATGGCCCTAGGTATATTTAATGGAAAAACTGTGGCAATCGGGCCTAACCCTTTATTGTCTCCGAATGATTCAGAATGGATTATTGATGCCCCTTCCTCAAATTGGATGAGAGAAGTTAACAGGATTACGGCCATAGAAAAATTAGTGTGTGCCTCGCACATAAAAGACAAGGCACGCTTAGAAAAGATTCTCTATTCGGCCGAAGTGGCTCGATTTAAAAATGATGTAGGATTAATGAAAACAGAACCATATGTCATTAGGGGTGGTCTCCCCGGTAAACAAAAACAATACCCATTAGGAAAATATGAAGCTCAATTGCTGGCAGTGTTTAAAGAATTAGAACAATTGGGGGCCATTGAAAAGATTAAAGAACCACCCTGCTTAATGCCAGTGCAGGCAGTACCAAAAAAGGACGGTACTGTTAGGCCTGTCCATAATCTGAAAATGTTAAATGACGCGACAGTGAAAGATACTAGACAAATAATTAATCCCCGACAAACCATGTTAAAAATACGCCCGGGAGAATATAACTCCAGTATTGACCTCGCTAATGGATTCTGGTCAGTGCCACTGGCGGAAGAGAGCAGGCCAAAAACTTGTTTTATGATAAAAGGACAGGGCTACATGTGGACCAGGCTGCCCCAAGGATTTGTAAATTCCCCAAACGCATTTCAGGAAAGAATGGAGAAATTGTTGCATGACTTGCCAGTCACGTGCTATATAGACGATATATTTATCTCCACAGAGACAGAAGAAGAACATCTCGAGCTTTTAGAGGAAGTGATCCGGAGACTGAAGGATCATGGAATGAAGATTGGAATTGCTAAATGTGAGATAGGAGTACCGCAAGTTAAATATCTGGGTGTTTTGGTTACAAAGCACGCGATAACTTCCACTGACGAATATCTCCAAAATCTGCACCCTACTACGCTTAAAGAGCTAGAAAAATGCTTAGGAAAACTGGGGTGGCTGCGAAGTATGATTCCTTATTACTCTACTTTAGCGAGACCTGTTGAGATAATTAAAAATAAGGTCAGGTCATTCGACAAGCGGTCCCTAAAATTAATAGAGCACAATAGAATGCTAACGCCAGAAGAAACAGAAACCTGGAACTGTCTTATTCAACACATTCTTACAGATGGGGTGAAGCTCGCTCCGTATCGAGATGGACAGAACATCTCCGTGGTAGTGTTGGAGGAAAAGGAAAATGGGGGGTGCGCGGCAGTCTACGAGGAAAGTAATGAAACACCGATTTGCTACGTATCTGTCAGATATTCACCCACTGAAAGTCGATTTGCCCCAGCAGAAAGAGAACTGAGGTTATTATGGAAAGTCTATACTGAACTGGCTTCTAACTTAGGCCAGGTTTATGTAAAATGTACAGTACAGAATGACCTCACTAAAGAAATGGTCAAGGACACGGTGGAGTTTGCTAAAGCTTATGCCTCTAGATGGGGAAAGTGGAAGCAAATGCTTCTAGATCCAAATTGGTCATTTGTAATGGCTAAGTCTAGGCAGCAGCCTAAAATCCCTACGATGTCTCAACCAGACTATACAGGGATATACACCCTTTTTACTGACGGTAGTAAAACATCTCAGGATCCCGAGGGATATTGGGGTTTTGTGTTATACAAACGAGACAAACCGATATATAAGGAAAAAGGAAGAATGGGCAAAACAGCACAGGAAGCCGAGCTACAGGCAGTTGTCAGCGGGCTACAATATGTGAAAAAGAAAGGAATAAAATCCATACGGATTGTGACCGATAGTTGGTATGTGTCGGAAGGGCTGAAAGATAACCTTAAATACTGGCAGCAACGAGACTTCCAGAATTATAAAGGTAAAGAACTGGAGCACCGTGACTTATGGATAGTGGTGAACCAGCTGCTGCAACATATAAAATTGTAGGTGACACATGTCAATAGTCACACGGGACTCCAAGATTTTGATCACATGGGAAATGATGTGGTCGACAGACTAGTGCAGACTAGAGCAGTTGTAGTGGGCACCTTGATTTTTCCTGATAAATGGAAGAATGATCAAGGGAAACTTGTCATCCCTCAGGAAGAGAGGCTGGATTATGTCCAGCATATACATCGCGCTTTGCTACATGTTGGTAATGAGAGAACGCGGCGATGGATGGTTGATAACGGGATTGAGGCCGGCCCTCTCAAAGACACAATATCGCTGGTTAGACATAATTGTGAGATATGCATGGAGAAGGGATTGTTGCCTCCTATTGTTTATCAAGAAGGCAAAATAGCTGAAGAATTCCCAGGCATTTCTGCATCTATGGACGTAGGTGTCCTGGGGAGTCACTTCGGTCATTATAAAAAATTCCTGGTAATAGCTGATAATGGGGGAGGACACACCCGAGTCTACCCCATTAAAAAGGAAACCACAAAGACAGCAAAAGAGTGTGTGATGTCATTTATTCAGGGGAACCCAGTCAAAAGCCTCAGATCTGATAATGCCGCCATGTTTACTTCTAAACACTTTCGTTCGTGGTTGGAACAGGTGGGGATACGACATGTCTTATCTATCCCGCACCAATCCAACACTAATGGAGTCGCGGAACGCGCAGTGCGCGCGGCAAAATCACAAATACTGTTGTATAAACATAGATGGCACTTACCTGAAAACCTCTTTGCCATTAACCAACAGCTCAGTCTCCCTAAGTTGCGGGGTCATGACCCTGCCCGCTCTCACGGGCCCTCTGTATCGTTACAGGTGGGCAGTGAGGTGTGGATACTCGCCACTGGAAGGTCTACTACGATAGTGAAAGTCGAAGGGAACGTACTTACGGGAAAAGATGGCCACAGGTACCACCCTAAGCAACTTCGACTTAAGTGTAAAAATCAGGATGGAAGCTAACCGAGACCATGTGCCAGGATGGGTTCAGGGGGTAGGGGAAGACTATGTTAAAATGTACCCCGATCGAGTCTTCCCGAATAATGGCCTCCTTGTTATGGCCTGGGATGGTTCTAATCGTTCCTGGAAAAAGGGGATTGTTATGCCTTATACTCACCCTACCACCAGTGTTAGGTGGTCTAATTATGAACCTGGTGATTGTGCCCTTTGTGCTAAGCCCATTTTTGTCCTCATCTGGTCTGGTGATGCAAGGTACAAGCATGAGCACCGTCCTGAGCAAGCGGAGGTAGGAGCTGAACACCTGGTGGGCGGGATCGAATTAATGGGATCTGCCCCTTTCACGTTCTGCATGTGGTGCTGGGAGTCATGGGGGGGTCGATACCAAATATTACGTAAAGACACCCACTGCAAGCCATGCATCTGTGGCCGAAGTGAGGGGGACTGGGCCGTGTGTGATACAGGCACCCCCTGGCAGATAAACCCAGCACAATTTTTGGCGCTACGGCATCGTTTTCATTCAAACGATTGTCTCATGCAGCCCCCACTTGCATTAAGGGCCAGTACTGTTGACTCCTGGAACTGCCCCATCCTGATATATCAGACTATGTGGACTACTAGTGATGATAAATTGTCATCGAAGTTCAAAAGGAAACTTTCAATGATCCCCAAGGATACCACCATGAAATGGGAAGACTTCCTCCCGTGGAAGTGGGAGGATGGCTTACATCTGTCTAGAGACGGAAGCCTATCTTTGCCAGGCTTTAGTTGGAGAAATTGGGAATCCACCTCTTTGGGAAGGTGGTGGACCGAACAATTATGGCCCCAGGATAAGGAGGTGAAGGGGAAAGTGTACCACCCTGATGTGTACAACTACCCCCATTTATCCAACAATAAAAGGATTTTTACAACTTCTGGGACCTTGCCCAGACATCCTAATGAAGCAAAAGAAGTTCGGGTCTGCACTATAAAGCGTACTCTTATTCTTGTTACTGAATGTGGCCCTCGAACAGTGCCCGGGGCGGCCCATGTCCTTATTGCGTCCACCAGCATCGCATGGTACCCGTTGGGGGTCTTCATAGAGGTGAAGACTGGAGATTTGATGATATTGACCAATGTCTCGATCCCGGTTGTGCCCGTAGCAAAAGAAAAATTGACTTGGTGGAGGTCAGCTTGGCTGAGGAAAAGATCTAAGCTGAGTCGTACTGGATTCTCTGAGGCTGTTCTGGACCTGGAGATGCCAGGCAACACATTTTTCCAGCAGCACCTGAGGCCCCGCCTAGCTGTATATGAGATTGGTCCAGAGGGGGAGAGGAATAATCCCAAAAACAGCCCGGCTATTATGAACCAATCAGGAGAAAAAAGGGAGTCCGAGTTGCAAGAATTAATGCCACCGCCCTCTTCTCACCCACAGGATCTCAATAATCCTGGGTCAGAAGAGGAAGAGGCCCCTAATAAACACGATAAGGGCAAACGGCCAGCTAACGGTAAGCAATCGAGAATAGCCCGCCTTCTTAAAAGAAGGAAGGGAAAGAAGGAATAATGAATTTATGGGACAAATTCTGGTATTGGAAAGCTAGGCGCTGGTGGCAATTTAAGGCAAGACAACAATTGGCATATAAAGATCAAGCCAAAGACATGCAACACCAGACACCAGCTACAATTTCCAGGAAACAAATGAAACGAGACAAAATGATCAAGGAATGGGAGAAAACCGCTAGGATGTCTGCCTTGAGTCTTTTTATAATTGGAATGTTATTATTCATACTAATATTAGTTATAGCCTCATGGTCAAATATAGTCTATGAACACATGACCCATACTAGCAGTGTCACCCGACGTTGGAAATTAAAAACAGTACACTGTAAAAACTGCACCATTCTGACTCCAGAAACTAGAGAAATACCCCTACCAATTGCAACAGAGAAAAATGGCACTCAATTTGATCAAGCTTTATGGATGAGACGAGCAGCTGTCTATCTAAATATACACGGAGCTGTAAGTGGCACGTGTCAATATGCTGAGCAAAAATCTGCTGAACAGGAAATGACAGGTCGGGCTGTCACCGCAAAACCCAGACAGAGACAGCGCCAGAGTGTGAAAAGATCTGTGAACAAAATCACAGAAGCAGCTACTATTTTGACAGCTACCATCATGACAATTGCCCCCACTATAAATAATCAGAAACAAAATGCCAATACTACTCAAGACCAAATAGAAACCTATGTTCCCCCGCCTGCTATTATTAAGACAATCCCATTATCAGACCACATTGAAATTAATAATGACACTTCAGAATCTGCGAGTACAGATAAGAAGGACACCGGAGATTGTGATATCCAATTTAAGAGTGCCAATGTGTCAGATTGTGATGAAGGACTCATGAGCTGGCTTCTTCAGGCATCTCAGGCAGCATATGAAAGGCTGTGTAGATACAAGGCTCAGTGTGGTCAGCAGAATGAAACCTTATGTAGTTACAATACCTGGGAGGATATAGCATCTAGTTATGGACCCACATCCAAGGAATTCGTAACAGTAAAAGTAAAGCTAATAAATCATGAGGAGATGAGACTCTCTGGATGGTCCATCGGCATTAGCCCTCTTAAAACCTGTCATTATAGAGTTTTTGCCCAACAGACAAGACGAGGCTGGACGATGGGAGAAGATAGGTATTATCAGATGAAAACATGTTAGAAGATTAATGCTACCCATATATGGGATGCCTCGATTATCAAAAGAATTGAACCAGACAGCTATGATAATAAAACATGGGAACAAGAACTGTGGGCAACCACGGAAACTTATGGAAATGATGAATGGGATAAAAGTAATCAAATAGGACAGCTTCTGTTAGATATAGCCCCCCTGCCTTTTTCGGCCAACCCTGACCCCGACGTGTTAAACACTGATCCGACTGACCCTGCTCCTAGAAGAGTGAGAAGAGGGCAGGAGTACACACTTGAGAGCCTATGCACTAAAGGAATGTTCCAAAAGGTAGAGGCAAAAACCACGTCGTTATCATCTAGTGTTATTTCTGCCGCTATAGTAGCGGCGAATCAAAATAAACACAAAGGAAAGAAGGAACAACAAACTGCGTTCATTCTCTCCGAACACGAAGACAGACAATTTGAGAATTGTTTTTATTTGATGACAAATGGTTCCAGACCATGGTCAGACGGCAAGCCTCCCCCTGACACTCATTTCAGGAGAGAGGAGGTTTACCCCAGATGCAAACCAGGAAAAAATTGCAGAAACAGAGGACCTGAAAATGATGGAGATGATGCCAACGCACAAGACACCGGATTACGTAATGTTTATTGGAGATGGCATTTGCTATCCACCACGAGTGAACAAAATAAGAACAAAATTAACGGGACAGGAAAGGAATACATTGCAGATCAGCACTCAGATAGTAAATTTTGGAAATTATGGCTAAAATACCCTGTCGTGCAGCGAAGGGTCATGTGGTACAAATTAGGGGCGCTGCAAGAAAATGGTATATTATGCCATAACATGCAGTTTAATAATAAAGGAATGGAAGAAGGAAATGATTGTCACAAAGAGCCCTGTGAGTGTCGAAGGGATCAGATAGGACTAGCAATTCCCATGATGACTCAACAACCCTGGAGGAATTGGGTCAATAATAATCAGTCGACCTGGTGGGCTGAGGCTAAGCAATGTTTGTCCAAAGTACTAAGGATAAACATTACTCATGTAAGATATGCATATCAGCTCATTAATAAAAAACCTAACAATACAGAAAACAGAATATTTTATCCTATGAGGGGAGAAGATTGGGCAAGAGCAATGGAGGACTGTACCAAAGACCTACCGGTCAATCTATCCTGCCCACTCCCATCTAGAAACTCCATTGGTCAACGACCTAGTGGTCAAGAGCAAGGAGACCATAAGTATACTATTTCTCCGACATGTCTAAATAATGAGGCTGAAAAAGACCCCACGGTTTTCTTTAAAGCATGGGAGTGGTCTCAGTTAGCCGGCCTTTTGTTAGGAAAAGGATTAGGATGGAACTCGTTTGACACAGAAAGCTTAGGAATGTTGATATGGCCCCATATTGTGTCATATAAAGAACTAAAGGAAAATACTCTTACTGCTCACCAGAAAGGAAAGAAGAATACTACGATAATACATCAATTCCTGGTGGGCTCCGGACTCCCACATCTAACAAACCCATTGAACAATCTGAAGGAAAGAGTTAAAAAATATGAGATAGAAGTACAGACTGAGCAAGGGATGTGGGGTTACGACTCAGTGTTCCAAGAAAATATTACTGAATGGAAGAGACCATCTACGGAAGGACTCCGAGATAATGACCAAAGGACGTGGTATGCTACACTTAAAGAAGCAACATTATTGTTTAACCCAAGCCAACTGTGGGGAGATATTACACAAATTACAGGAGGTGAAAGAACCTCGGGAATGGCCCTTCAGGATCAATTAGCTAATTACCAGAACTTTCTCAGAAGGAAAGAAGTCTCCTGGAATGATTCCAATGGAGAAGTGTCTATTCGGGCCTGGCCCCATTTTAATAACATGATAATTGTCCCGAGGAAAAATAGTGTACAAAAGGAGGGAATGGGGGTAGAACCTCCCATGAAGTACACAGCGCAGTTTCTGTTGCCCAAACATCTGAAAACAGTCAGACAATATTTTAAACGATACTCGGAATGGCACCACGTAAGAACAATTCAGTCATCATTCCCGTTTGTCCACACTACTCTAATGACTACGGAGAGGTTTTTAATAGCAGGTCTAGACCTCTTTGAGATCAATAATATGAAGAAGACAAAAAACAAAAGATTTGACAAAACTGAATTTAGGAAAACCTGGTTCCCCGTCCTAAGCAACATTCAGTACCCACAGCTCAGATGGCAACCCAATGACCCTGAGTATTTTAATTTAAGTATTACAGGATACCAAAAATGCTTTCGTGCACCTAATTTGAAACCTGAGGCAGTATACAGTCATGATTCTAATCCATGCGATCCACACCTCTGGGGTTATATTCCGTGTAATACCTCCGGATGTTTTAATGGATCTCGAATAGCTAAACAATTAAAAAGAAAACATGAGTCCTATTTTACCACAAGGTGGGGGACACATGGTATACTGTCGAAAAATAGGGAAGAAATGTGTGGACGACTAGGAGTCCATGTAGCCGTACCGCACTGGCCAAAAGTAGCGGCTCCATTCGGTTTTCTGGAAAGCATAAACCCGGGATTTTTAATGTACAATCGCTATGAAACATACCGGGATCAGCTATGTGATAAAGACAATGTGTATGCAAAATCACGGACACAGGTATACTCTATAGATGATAGGATTCTTTCAAAAATATCCTATGCCGAAACATCCCCGTGGTATATCCCACTAGGAAATAGGAGTTGTGTCTATGAAGATTATAGTGCCCCTAAGATCGATACATCTCAAGATATATTTGCTTGTGAAAAATTGGACGACTATTGGCATATTGTACGTGATTTCCGCACTAAAACCCCGACAGCAGGATGGTTAGGATTCATAGGTATGGTGGCAGAAGCGACGGTGTATGGGGTAGGACAAGGAGTTGTAGACACGGTAGACGCCGTGTGGGAAATAATTAAATTAATGTGGTGGTACATAAAATGGATACTTATTGTGTTAGCAGTCCTCATAGGTCTTGCTGCAATCTCTAAAGTAGTCACCTCATGCCGGTGCTTTAACAGTATATGCTGCTATCCGTGCCGTGCAGCCAGCAGACGAAAAGATAGACAAGAAAGAGAGTTCTTGAAGAAAGCTCTTCGAGACGTTAAGGAAGACATAAGGAAAAAGAAACAAGGAAAATGGAAAAAATCATCAGACGAAGGCTATAGTGAGGTTTAACTCAGGGACCTTGCTTATGTCTTACAGATATGAAGACCAAGGTATCGGCTACAAAAGTACCTGAGGGGGAAGCGAATAAGGAAAACCTCAGGATTAAATTTATGACCTTAATATGGGTGTTTGGCACCATCATAATAATATATGAATCACTTAATTTTAAAATTACCTACTTCTCCAACAGAGAAGATTGGTGTCAGAGAACAAACATTACTCTTTGTAGATCCATAACCACTCAGAGTACTTATAGATCTCTTCTGGAATGGAGAAAGGTTGAAACAACCACTATAATAACAGAAAAATACATCCTAATCAGTGCCAAGGCATTGGTTTATGACATCACTGAAGGATTGACTAAATGGCAAAATGATACAATGTTACAAAACGATACACTGAGCTCCATGGCTTATTACCCACGTTACATTATACACCCAAAAGTGTTTGAACACTGCACGGATCCAGGAGATAGTGTTTGGACTATCTTCTGGATGATGCTGACATGGGCATACATTGGAGCAGACATACTGATGTTCCATCTACGTCAACAGGAAACTGAAGGTAACACCTCCATCTACAAGCACACAGGCAAAGCTGCGCAGGAAGTATCTTACATTTAGTCGCACTGAGCATGGCAAGCAACCAGACGAACAACACCGGGTATGACCCAGCAAATCCTCCTCAGGTAGGGACAGATTTTATTGATCTTATGATACTGTCCATGTTACAAGTAGTATTTGTTCCTCCATTACACAAGCAAAAAACTTGCCTAGGGTGCATCTTCGGATTAGTAGTAGGATGCATTCGTTTTTTAGTTAGGAAAGTAACCCCTTTACACACATCATTCGGCCTCATTGGAGTTGCTGCATTGAATCTTAGTCCTCAGAGACCGTGGCTTTGGCCGACCGCGGTCACCGTAGTATACATTCTGGACAGTTTGTACACCGAATTGACTTTACTATTTTGCACAGATTCTCAGTGCACCTATTGCAATATAGCAGGAACAGTGATATATCTTATACTCATATGTTTATTGCTGACATTAATTTGGTCAACCCTGGGGAGGTATAAAAAGGCAGCACTAAATCTTACAGGGCAATGGATGATTCTGATGATATGGGTCCTGATTAAAAAATTAGCTGGAGGAACTTCCTTGTATGTCTCTATGTTTTATATAGGTTATCTGATGGGGACTTGTTATCCCATGAAATTATGGAAAACTCCTAACGACATTAGGTTGTTTGGAATGGCGTCTGCTGTTAGTAGACCTTCTCAAAATTGACATTTTGTAATGTTTCTGCAGGGCCCAATTGTGATTACGGACGGGAACGACAAGGCGGATCAATGGGATCCATGGGGCACAAAGGAGACGAATGTGCTGTTAGCTCTGGATGTGATCATGGAGCCCCTTGATCCTAAAACCAAAGTCCGCCCTGCAGATATAGGACGCCGTAGAGTTTTTAGTTGGGGACCCTCCACCAAAATGATTGAATATTGGAGGGATAAGCCCCTCATGAGATTTACAGCAAAAGTATCACGCGGCGTCGTCACTCAAGATCACCGAAAGAAGGTCCAAAAGATATGGGTGCCCCTCGAAATCAAACCAACGAAGATCGTGTGGTCATTTGAAAAAGAGACCCCGTTCATCCTCCAGGCATGGCCACGTTTCGTGGTAATGTGCCAGGAGAATGAGCCATTAGTACACTGGCTTCCAGTGGTATGTGCCGAACACTGGGAGTTCACGTTCCCAGGGGATGATAAGCTGCCCCCATTGACCACGTACGCCCTTAGGGTGTACCACTGTACTATAGGACCTGGGCAGACATCCTGGATTGAACAGGGAGGATTTCATCCTCCATATGTGGTGCAGGGAATGGTGTTAAAAACGGAACAGGTGGGAGAAGTGTATGATAAAGATTTGGGGTTCATTAGTCCCGCTAGACCTTGGGGGCCGGGAAACATACAGCCAGGTTACCGACGTCCAGGGGACCAGATTCACCTCCGTGACCCAAACTTACTGATGGTGACTCAGTGGCTAAGAGACGATGTGAGTGTGTATGAGGACTGGGAGGACTTGATACTCAGTGAACATGGTAGATTATGGCATGGGGGATTTCGTCTACACCATTATCAGGGAGGATTTTGCCCTCGTGGTTACTTCGAGTGGATGAGCAAATTATTGAAAAATAGAACAACATTGCCCACCGCATTGGGGTGGCATGTTCAAGGACCAGTCTCATGGCAGAATTTTGCCCAACTGGTAATAAGCGGAAATGAGAAAGAAGCTCTGGCTGTGTTGAAGGGAGAACGTGACTGGAAGCGCCCTGCTATGCTCGAGCAGCACAAGCAGAGACTTAGGCGCGGTGGGAGGCCCTTTCCTCGGAGAACAAATCCGGCGAGACGCTGGGTAGAGAGAGCTGCGACATCCAGAAGCGGTTGGGTATTTCAGTTTGCTTCGCCTCCTGGGCAGGGGAACAACTGTCTGTCTGATACAGGACCATCTGCTAACTCGGATTCGGGAGCTACTCCCGCCCCAAGGGCACCCAGATGTTCAAGGGCCTCCGTGTCCGTACCAACGTACGTACACCTGCAGTCCTTTCCTCGATCACAGCAGAGTGACACCTCGCTAACTGAAGGTGAGACGGATGAAGAAAATCCGAAAGATCAATCAAAATCTCCGGAAGACACCGGTGCAACAAATTGCAACTATTGTGAAGGTAATGTAATGACTCTTAAAAATCTACTCCTATGTAAACATGAGGGCCATGTCCTGAACAATTGTCATCAATGTGGGTTAAATATGATAAAAAACCAATTTGTCTTCCCAGACTCAAAACAGCTCACACATGTCCCAGCTAATGTTACCTCCACGGGGTCGGCTGACCCTGTGAACACATCTTCGGGGTCGGCTGATCCTGTGAACACATCATCTCCGGTGCGTCCGAATACCCCCAGAGTTTCGACCCCTGTTACGCCTGAGCGGAACGAATACTCTCCTACCACCCCCCGAGCTGAGAGTCCAGATCCCACCATGCCTAATCGTCCGAGCAGAGGAAGCGACCTCACTCCTCCTTCAACGCACGCCGCCACGACATCTACCGGTAGATCCAAGGAGTCTGCACAGAAATTGTTTGACTACTATATGAATGTGCTGAGAAGGCTGAAGGAGGAAGAATTGAAGGAGCTTGAGTCCCGAATGAATGAAAAAGATGAGAAAGATGAAGAAGATGAATCGATGGACTTAGACAAATGGTGAAGGAGGATATTTTCGGAGGGGGATGTTGTATATACTGGAAAATCGAAAATATTATAACTATGCTTTGCACTTATTATGAGCACTTATTGAATCTGTATGCTTTGCACTTATTATGAGCACTTATTGAATCTGTATGCTTTGCACTTTTGAACTTGCAGGGCATGCTCTAACCTCAGGGTGAATTTGTAAGCAGAACATGTTTTTAAGCCGAGCTTGCGATTATGGTTAACACTTAGAAGGAACGTTGTATTAATAGAACCTTGTGGTCTTCACTTAGAACATAAGTTACATTTATCAAAACAATGAAACTAACACTCAGCATGTTCAAAGAATCTAAAACATCTGCATAAGACATAAGGGGTGTCTCTAATGAAGTTAAAAACTTTCCACTAAGGACGACAGCTAGAACACGTGATGAAAATTAAAACTTTCCACTGAAGATGACAAGAACACGTCACCCATTAATGACGCATTGGGGGATTGTTTATTGAAATCGGCAATGATGCTATAAAGGTCTAGGATAAACTGACCTCTCGCTCTCGCTCTTGATCCACGCTTTTGGCTTCATCCGTTTGCTGTAAGGTCTTGTATCTTAACTTGGGACGGTGCTCTTGCTCTTGCTCTTAGGCCATTTGATTTAACTCTTTTTGTTGTTCTCTTATGGTTTTTTATTATTGATTGGTTGATTTTTATGATTAATTCTTTTGACTTATCTCATTTATTGCATATACTTTGAATATATTTTTTATGATCTTTGACTTAATCCTTTTTATTGTGTATGCATTTTGATTATATGATTTTTGACATTTATGTATGTGCACTAGCGTCTGGCAGTGCCTTTGACTTTGTTGGGTATTAGCGTCTGGCAATACCCTTGAGTTTATTGATGTTTATTGATTTTATTGTTTTTATTATCCTTTTTTGAATTTTATTGTTTTATTACCCTTTTATCATTTTTGTATTGAATTTTATTGTTTTATTACCCTTTTATCATTTTTGTATTGAATTTTATTGTTTTATTACCCTTTTATCATTTTTGTATTGAATTTGATTCTTTATTGATTTTACTGTTTTGTTATCCTTTTTATCAATTTTTTGGAGAAATACTTTTGACATAAAAACAAAATAAAGTACGAAGTACGAATTAAGTACTGAAAAGGCACAACGGCATTGATCCCTGACTACTAAAGAATCGACTGGCTCCTGTACTACCATCAACTGGGTTATAGGTGAGTTAATGCTGGATTGAATTAATGTTTGATTCCCTTTCCTGTGCACATGTAGTGAATGTCTCGACTGATAGCATTATTCCATCCTGAATTATTATGTCAATGATAAAGTGGTAGTTCAGAAGGCTGAGGTAATATTTTATTTAAGGAATGGATTGAGGATCTAATCATGTGTCCCTAAACGAAGCTAAGTAAAGAGACTACGGTAGAAGGTGGAGCATTGTAAGGTCAAGAACCTGTTTCTCAACAGGTCGGGCGAATTAAATAACCCGCTCAGTGAAGCGCCGACACTACTCACTAATATAATAGGTGAAGTTGATACATCTATTATAGTTTTAGAACCGTGTCTGCAACAAGAGGCTGACTGAGTTGACCACACGAGGGGGCCCTTTACCAGAGAGGCAAAGGGAGGTAGTGTACTCGGAACTAGGGACGGCTTGTTACAGCCAATTGCCCTGTACACAAAACCTTGAAACCTAAACCCGGCGACATTTACGTTTGGCGTTTCGGAATCGACCTTATCTCAGGCTGAAAACGCGTTTTCTGCATTGTGCCACAGCTTTGCTGGGAAGCTTCAGAACATGAAATTTTGACCTACCACTATACCAGAAAAGGTCTTTCTAGTAGTTGCACATCTAATCTAAGCTGTCTGAAGTGTTTCTCCAAAGTTATCAACATGTTTATGTTTGGCTTTCCGGAATCGACCTTATCTCAGGCTGAAAACGCGTTTTCTGCATTGTGCCATAACTTTGCAGGGAAGCTTTGGAACATGAAAATTTCACCTCACTCTATAGCAGAAAGGGTCTTTCTAGTAGTTTCCCATCAAATCTTAGCTGTCTGAAGTGTTTTTCCAAAGTTATCAACATTTTTATGTTTGGCGTTCCGGAATCGACCTTATCTCAGGCTGAAAACGCGTTTTACGCATTGTGCCATGACTTTGCATAAAGCTTCAGAACATGAAATTATCAGCACCCACTCTAGCAGAAAGGGTCTTTCTAGTAGATGCACATCAAATCTAAACGTACTGAAGTGTTTTTCCAAAGTTATCAACTTATTTATGTTTGGCGTTCCGGAATCGACATTATCTCAGGCTGAAAACGCGTTTTCTGCATTGTGCCATAACTTTGCAGGGAAGCTTCAGAACATGAAATTTTAACCTCCCACTATAGCAGAAAGGGTCTTTCTAATAGTTGCACATCAAATCTAAGCTGTCTGTAGTGTTTTTCCAAGGTTATCAACATTTTTATGTTTGGCATTCCGGAACCCACCTTATCTCAGGCTGAAAACGTGTTTTCTGCATTGTGCCATAACTTTGCGGGGAAGATTCAGAACATGAAAATTTCACCTCCCACTATAGCAGAAATGGTCTTTCTAGTAGTTGCACATCAAATCTAAGCTGTCTGAAGTGTTTTTCCAAAGTTATCAACATTTTTATGTTTGCCTTTTCGGAATCCACCTTATCTCAGGCTGAAAACGCGTTTCCTACATTGTGCCATAACTTTGCAGGGAAGCTTCAGAACATTGACTTTTCACCTCCCACTATATCAGAAAGGATTTTTCTAGTAGTAACACATCAAATCTCAGATGTCTGAAGTGTTTTTCCTAAGTTATCTACATTTTTATGTTTGCCGTTCCGGAATCGACCGTATCTCAGGCTGAAAACGTGTTTTACACATTGTGCCATAACTTTGCATAAAGCTTCAGAACATGAAATTTTCACATCCCACTAAAGCAGAAAGGGTCTTTCTAGTAGTTGCACATCACATCTAAGCTGTCTGAAGTGTTTTTCCAAAGTTATCAACATTTTTACTTTTGGCGTTCCGGAAATCACCTTATCTCATTCTGAAAACGTATTTTCTGCATTGTGCCATAACTTTGCAGGGAAGCTTCAGAACATAAAAATTTCACCTCCCACATCAGGAGAAAGGGTCTTTCTAGTCGTTGCACATCAAATAAAAGCTGTCTGAAGTGTTTTTCCTAAGTTATCAACATTTTTATGTTTGGCGTTCCGGAATCGACCTAATCTCAGTTTGGAATCGGGTTTTCTGCGTTGTGCAATACCTTTGCAGGGAAGCTTCAGAACATGAAATTTTCAGCTCCCACGATAGCAGAACGGGTCTTTCTAGTAGATGCACATCAAATCTAAGCTGTCTGTAGTGTTTTTCCAAGGTTATCAACATTTTTATGTTTGGCATTCCGGAACCCACCTTATCTCAGGCTGAAAACGTGTTTTCTGCATTGTGCCATAACTTTGCGGGGAAGATTCAGAACATGAAATTTTAACCTCCCGCTATAGCAGAAAGGGTCTTTTTGGTAGTTGCACATCAAATTTAAGCTGTCTGAATTGTTTTTCCAAAGTTATCAAAATTTTCATGTTTGGCGTTCCGGAATCGACCTTGTCTCAGGCTTAAAACGCGTTTTACCCATTGTGCCATAACCTTGCAGGGAAGCTTCAGAACATGAAAATTTCACCTCCCACTATAGCAGAAATGGTCTTTCTAGTAGTTGCACATCAAATCTAAGCTGTCTGAAGTGTTTTTCCAAAGTTATCAACATTTTTATGTTTGCCTTTTCGGAATCCACCTTATCTCAGGCTGAAAACGCGTTTCCTACATTGTGCCATAACTTTGCAGGGAAGCTTCAGAACATTGACTTTTCACCTCCCACTATATCAGAAAGGATTTTTCTAGTAGTAACACATCAAATCTCAGCTGTCTGAAGTGTTTTTCCTAAGTTATCTACATTTTTATGTTTGCCGTTCCGGAATCGACCGTATCTCAGGCTGAAAACGTGTTTTACACATTGTGCCATAACTTTGCATAAAGCTTCAGAACATGAAATTTTCACATCCCACTAAAGCAGAAAGGGTCTTTCTAGTAGTTGCACATCAAATCTAAGCTGTCTGAAGTGTTTTTCCAAAGTTATCAACATTTTTACTTTTGGCGTTCCGGAAATCACCTTATCTCATTCTGAAAACGTATTTTCTGCATTGTGCCATAACTTTGCAGGGAAGCTTCAGAACATAAAAATTTCACCTCCCACATCAGGAGAAAGGGTCTTTCTAGTCGTTGCACATCAAATAAAAGCTGTCTGAAGTGTTTTTCCTAAGTTATCAACATTTTAATGTTTGGCGTTCCGGAATCGACCTAATCTCAGTTTGGAATCGGGTTTTCTGCGTTGTGCAATACCTTTGCAGGGAAGCTTCAGAATATGAAATTTTCAGCTCCCACGATAGCAGAACGGGTCTTTCTAGTAGATGCACATCACATTTAAGCTGTCTGAAGTGTTTTTCCAAAATTATCAACATTTTTTTGTTTCGCGTTCCGGAATCGACGTTATCTCAGCCTGAAAACGCGTTTTACGCATTTTGCCATAACTTTGCGGGGAAGCTTCAGAACATGAAAATTTCACCTCCCACTATTGCAGAAAGGGTCTTTCTCGTAGTTGCACATCAAATTTAAGCTGTCTGAATTGTTTTTCCAAAGTTATCACCATTTTTATGTTTGGCGTTCCGGAATCGACCTTATCTCAGGCTGAAAACGCGTTTTCTGCATTGTGCTATAACTTAGCAGGGAAGCTTCGGAACATAAAACTTTCACCTCCCACTATAGCTGAAAGGGTCTGTCTAGTACTTGCACTTCAAATCTAAGCTATCTGAAGTGTTTTATCAAAGTTATCACAATTTTTATGTTTGGCGTTCCGGAGTCGACCTTATCTCAGGCTGAAATCGCGTTTTACGCATTGTGCCATAACTTTGCAGGGAACCTTCAGAACATGAAAATTTCACCTCCCACTATAGCAGAAAAGGTCTTTCTAGTCGATGCACATCAAATCTAAGCTGTCTGAAGTGTTTTTCAAAAGTTATCAACATTTTTATGTTTGGTGTTCCGGAATCGACCTTATCTCAGGCTGAAAACGCGTTTTACGCATTCTGCCATGACTTTGCAGGGAAGCTTCAGAACATGAAAATTTCACCTCCCACTATAGCAGAAATGGTCTTTCTAGTAGTTGCACATCAAATCTAAGCTGTCTGCAGTGTTTTTCCAAAGTTATCAACATTTTTATGTTTGCCGTTCCGAAACCCACCTTATCTCAGGCTGAAAACGCATTTTCTGCTTTGTGCCATAAATTTGCCCGGAAGCTTCCGAACATGAAATTTTCACCTCCCACTATATCAGAAAGGGTCTTTCTCGTAGCTGCACATCAAATCTAAGCTGCCTGAAGTGTTTTTCCAAAGTTATCAACATTTTTATGTTTGGCCTTCCGGAATCGACCTTTTCTCAGTTTGAAAACGCGTTTTCTGCATTGTGCAATAACTTTGCAGGAAAGCTTCAGAACATGAAATTTTCACCTCCCACTATAGCAGAAAAGGTCTTTCTAGTCGATGCACATCAAATCTAAGCTGTCTGAAGTGTTTTTCAAAAGTTATCAACATTTTTATGTTTGGCGTTCCGGAATCGACCTTATCTCAGGCTGAAAACGCGTTTTACTCATTTTGCCATGACTTTGCAGGGAAGTTTCAGAACATGAAAATTTCACCTCCCACTATAGCAGAAAGGGTCTTTCTAGTCGATGCACATCAAATCTAAGCTGTCTGCAGTGTTTTTCCAAAGTTATCAACATTTTTATGTTTGCCTTCCGAAACCCACCTTATCTCAGGCTGAAAATGCGTTTTCTGCTTTGTGCCATAACTTTGCCGGGAAGCTTCAGAACATGAAATTTTCACGTCCCACTATAGCAGAAATGGTCTTTCTAGTAGTTGCACATCAAATCTAAGCTGTCTGAAGTGTTTTTCCAAAGTTATCAACATTTTTATGTTTGCCTTTTCGGAATCCACCTTATCTCAGGCTGAAAACGCGTTTCCTACATTGTGCCATAACTTTGCAGGGAAGCTTCAGAACATTGACTTTTCACCTCCCACTATATCAGAAAGGATTTTTCTAGTAGTAACACATCAAATCTCAGCTGTCTGAAGTGTTTTTCCTAAGTTATCTACATTTTTATGTTTGCCGTTCCGGAATCGACCGTATCTCAGGCTGAAAACGTGTTTTACACATTGTGCCATAACTTTGCATAAAGCTTCAGAACATGAAATTTTCACATCCCACTAAAGCAGAAAGGGTCTTTCTAGTAGTTGCACATCAAATCTAAGCTGTCTGAAGTGTTTTTCCAAAGTTATCAACATTTTTACTTTTGGCGTTCCGGAAATCACCTTATCTCATTCTGAAAACGTATTTTCTGCATTGTGCCATAACTTTGCAGGGAAGCTTCAGAACATAAAAATTTCACCTCCCACATCAGGAGAAAGGGTCTTTCTAGTCGTTGCACATCAAATAAAAGCTGTCTGAAGTGTTTTTCCTAAGTTATCAACATTTTAATGTTTGGCGTTCCGGAATCGACCTAATCTCAGTTTGGAATCGGGTTTTCTGCGTTGTGCAATACCTTTGCAGGGAAGCTTCAGAATATGAAATTTTCAGCTCCCACGATAGCAGAACGGGTCTTTCTAGTAGATGCACATCACATTTAAGCTGTCTGAAGTGTTTTTCCAAAATTATCAACATTTTTTTGTTTCGCGTTCCGGAATCGACGTTATCTCAGCCTGAAAACGCGTTTTACGCATTTTGCCATAACTTTGCGGGGAAGCTTCAGAACATGAAAATTTCACCTCCCACTATTGCAGAAAGGGTCTTTCTCGTAGTTGCACATCAAATTTAAGCTGTCTGAATTGTTTTTCCAAAGTTATCACCATTTTTATGTTTGGCGTTCCGGAATCGACCTTATCTCAGGCTGAAAACGCGTTTTCTGCATTGTGCTATAACTTAGCAGGGAAGCTTCGGAACATAAAACTTTCACCTCCCACTATAGCTGAAAGGGTCTGTCTAGTACTTGCACTTCAAATCTAAGCTATCTGAAGTGTTTTATCAAAGTTATCACAATTTTTATGTTTGGCGTTCCGGAGTCGACCTTATCTCAGGCTGAAATCGCGTTTTACGCATTGTGCCATAACTTTGCAGGGAACCTTCAGAACATGAAAATTTCACCTCCCACTATAGCAGAAAAGGTCTTTCTAGTCGATGCACATCAAATCTAAGCTGTCTGAAGTGTTTTTCAAAAGTTATCAACATTTTTATGTTTGGTGTTCCGGAATCGACCTTATCTCAGGCTGAAAACGCGTTTTACGCATTCTGCCATGACTTTGCAGGGAAGCTTCAGAACATGAAAATTTCACCTCCCACTATAGCAGAAATGGTCTTTCTAGTAGTTGCACATCAAATCTAAGCTGTCTGCAGTGTTTTTCCAAAGTTATCAACATTTTTATGTTTGCCGTTCCGAAACCCACCTTATCTCAGGCTGAAAACGCATTTTCTGCTTTGTGCCATAAATTTGCCCGGAAGCTTCCGAACATGAAATTTTCACCTCCCACTATATCAGAAAGGGTCTTTCTCGTAGCTGCACATCAAATCTAAGCTGCCTGAAGTGTTTTTCCAAAGTTATCAACATTTTTATGTTTGGCCTTCCGGAATCGACCTTTTCTCAGTTTGAAAACGCGTTTTCTGCATTGTGCAATAACTTTGCAGGAAAGCTTCAGAACATGAAATTTTCACCTCCCACTATAGCAGAAAAGGTCTTTCTAGTCGATGCACATCAAATCTAAGCTGTCTGAAGTGTTTTTCAAAAGTTATCAACATTTTTATGTTTGGCGTTCCGGAATCGACCTTATCTCAGGCTGAAAACGCGTTTTACTCATTTTGCCATGACTTTGCAGGGAAGTTTCAGAACATGAAAATTTCACCTCCCACTATAGCAGAAAGGGTCTTTCTAGTCGATGCACATCAAATCTAAGCTGTCTGCAGTGTTTTTCCAAAGTTATCAACATTTTTATGTTTGCCTTCCGAAACCCACCTTATCTCAGGCTGAAAATGCGTTTTCTGCTTTGTGCCATAACTTTGCCGGGAAGCTTCAGAACATGAAATTTTCACGTCCCACTATAGCAGAAATGGTCTTTCTAGTAGTTGCACATCAAATCTAAGCTGTCTGAAGTGTTTTTCCAAAGTTATCAACATTTTTATGTTTGCCTTTTCGGAATCCACCTTATCTCAGGCTGAAAACGCGTTTCCTACATTGTGCCATAACTTTGCAGGGAAGCTTCAGAACATTGACTTTTCACCTCCCACTATATCAGAAAGGATTTTTCTACTAGTAACACATCAAATCTCAGCTGTCTGAAGTGTTTTTCCTAAGTTATCTACATTTTTATGTTTGCCGTTCCGGAATCGACCGTATCTCAGGCTGAAAACGTGTTTTACACATTGTGCCATAACTTTGCATAAAGCTTCAGAACATGAAATTTTCACATCCCACTAAAGCAGAAAGGGTCTTTCTAGTAGTTGCACATCAAATCTAAGCTGTCTGAAGTGTTTTTCCAAAGTTATCAACATTTTTACTTTTGGCGTTCCGGAAATCACCTTATCTCATTCTGAAAACGTATTTTCTGCATTGTGCCATAACTTTGCAGGGAAGCTTCAGAACATAAAAATTTCACCTCCCACATCAGGAGAAAGGGTCTTTCTAGTCGTTGCACATCAAATAAAAGCTGTCTGAAGTGTTTTTCCTAAGTTATCAACATTTTAATGTTTGGCGTTCCGGAATCGACCTAATCTCAGTTTGGAATCGGGTTTTCTGCGTTGTGCAATACCTTTGCAGGGAAGCTTCAGAATATGAAATTTTCAGCTCCCACGATAGCAGAACGGGTCTTTCTAGTAGATGCACATCACATTTAAGCTGTCTGAAGTGTTTTTCCAAAATTATCAACATTTTTTTGTTTCGCGTTCCGGAATCGACGTTATCTCAGCCTGAAAACGCGTTTTACGCATTTTGCCATAACTTTGCGGGGAAGCTTCAGAACATGAAAATTTCACCTCCCACTATTGCAGAAAGGGTCTTTCTCGTAGTTGCACATCAAATTTAAGCTGTCTGAATTGTTTTTCCAAAGTTATCACCATTTTTATGTTTGGCGTTCCGGAATCGACCTTATCTCAGGCTGAAAACGCGTTTTCTGCATTGTGCTATAACTTAGCAGGGAAGCTTCGGAACATAAAACTTTCACCTCCCACTATAGCTGAAAGGGTCTGTCTAGTACTTGCACTTCAAATCTAAGCTATCTGAAGTGTTTTATCAAAGTTATCACAATTTTTATGTTTGGCGTTCCGGAGTCGACCTTATCTCAGGCTGAAATCGCGTTTTACGCATTGTGCCATAACTTTGCAGGGAACCTTCAGAACATGAAAATTTCACCTCCCACTATAGCAGAAAAGGTCTTTCTAGTCGATGCACATCAAATCTAAGCTGTCTGAAGTGTTTTTCAAAAGTTATCAACATTTTTATGTTTGGTGTTCCGGAATCGACCTTATCTCAGGCTGAAAACGCGTTTTACGCATTCTGCCATGACTTTGCAGGGAAGCTTCAGAACATGAAAATTTCACCTCCCACTATAGCAGAAATGGTCTTTCTAGTAGTTGCACATCAAATCTAAGCTGTCTGCAGTGTTTTTCCAAAGTTATCAACATTTTTATGTTTGCCGTTCCGAAACCCACCTTATCTCAGGCTGAAAACGCATTTTCTGCTTTGTGCCATAAATTTGCCCGGAAGCTTCCGAACATGAAATTTTCACCTCCCACTATATCAGAAAGGGTCTTTCTCGTAGCTGCACATCAAATCTAAGCTGCCTGAAGTGTTTTTCCAAAGTTATCAACATTTTTATGTTTGGCCTTCCGGAATCGACCTTTTCTCAGTTTGAAAACGCGTTTTCTGCATTGTGCAATAACTTTGCAGGAAAGCTTCAGAACATGAAATTTTCACCTCCCACTATAGCAGAAAAGGTCTTTCTAGTCGATGCACATCAAATCTAAGCTGTCTGAAGTGTTTTTCAAAAGTTATCAACATTTTTATGTTTGGCGTTCCGGAATCGACCTTATCTCAGGCTGAAAACGCGTTTTACTCATTTTGCCATGACTTTGCAGGGAAGTTTCAGAACATGAAAATTTCACCTCCCACTATAGCAGAAAGGGTCTTTCTAGTCGATGCACATCAAATCTAAGCTGTCTGCAGTGTTTTTCCAAAGTTATCAACATTTTTATGTTTGCCTTCCGAAACCCACCTTATCTCAGGCTGAAAATGCGTTTTCTGCTTTGTGCCATAACTTTGCCGGGAAGCTTCAGAACATGAAATTTTCACGTCCCACTATAGCAGAAATGGTCTTTCTCGTAGTTGCACATCAAATCTAAGCTGCCTGAAGTGTTTTTCCAAAGTTATCAATATTTTTATGTTTGGCGTTCCGGAATCGACCTAATCTCAGTTTGGAATCGGGTTTTTTGCGTTGTGCAATAACTTTGCAGGGAAGCTTCAGAACATGAAATTTTCACCTCCCACGATAGCAGAACGGGTCTTTCTAGTAGATGCACATCACATTTAAGCTGTCTGAAGTGTTTTTCCAAAATTATCAACATTTTTTTGTTTCGCGTTCCGGAATCGATGTTATCTCAGCCTGAAAACGTGTTTTACGCATTTTGCCATAACTTTGCGGGGAAGCTTCAGAACATGAAAATTTCACCTCCCACTATTGCAGAAAGGGTCTTTCTCGTTGTTGCACATCAAATTTAAGCTGTCTGAATTGTTTTTCCAAAGTTATCAACATTTTTATGTTTGGCGTTCCGGAATCGACTTTATCTCAGGCTGAAAACGTGTTTTCTGAATTGTGCCATAACTTTGCAGGGAAGCTTCAGAACAAGAAATGTTGTCCTCCCACTATAGCAGAAAGGGTCTTTCTAGTAGTTGCACATCTAATCTAAGCTGTCTGAAGTGTTTTTCCAAAGTTATCAACATTTTTATGATTGGCGTTCCGGAACCCACCTTATCTCTGGCTGAAAACGTGTTTTCTGCATTGTGCCATAACTTTGCATAAAGCTTCAGAACATGAAATTTTCAGCACCCACTATAGCAGAAAGGGTCTTTCTAATAGTTGCACATCAAATTTAAGCTGTCTGAATTGTTTTTCCAAAGTTATCACCATTTTTATGTTTGGCGTTCCGGAATCGACCTTATCTCAGGCTGAAAACGCGTTTGACCCAATGTGCCATAACTTTGCAGGCGAGCATCAGAACATGAAATTTTCACTTCCCACTATAGCAGAAAGGGTCTCTCTAGTAGTTGCACATCAAATCTAAGCTGTCTGAAATGTTTTTCCAAAGTTGTCAACATTTTTACGTTTGGCGTTCCGGAATCGACCTTATCTCAGGCTGAAAACGCGTTTTCTGCATTGTGCCACAGCTTTGCTGGGAAGCTTCAGAACATGAAATTTTGACCTACCACTATACCAGAAAAGGTCTTTCTAGTAGTTGCACATCTAATCTAAGCTGTCTGAAGTGTTTTTCCAAAGTTATCAACATTTTTATGTTTGGCTTTCCGGAATCGACCTTATCTCAGGCTGAAAACGCCTTTTCTGCATTGTGCCATAACTTTGCAGGGAAGCTTTGGAACATGAAAATTTCACCTCACTCTATAGCAGAAAGGGTCTTTCTAGTAGTTTCCCATCAAATCTTAGCTGTCTGAAGTGTTTTTCCAAAGTTATCAACATTTTTATGTTTGGCGTTCCGGAATCGACCTTATCTCAGGCTGAAAACGCGTTTTACGCATTGTGCCATGACTTTGCATAAAGCTTCAGAACATGAAATTATCAGCACCCACTCTAGCAGAAAGGGTCTTTCTAGTAGATGCACATCAAATCTAAACGTACTGAAGTGTTTTTCCAAAGTTATCAACTTATTTATGTTTGGCGTTCCGGAATCGACATTATCTCAGGCTGAAAACGCGTTTTCTGCATTGTGCCATAACTTTGCAGGGAAGCTTCAGAACATGAAATTTTAACCTCCCACTATAGCAGAAAGGGTCTTTCTAGTAGTTGCACATCAAATCTAAGCTGTCTGTAGTGTTTTTCCAAGGTTATCAACATTTTTATGTTTGGCATTCCGGAACCCACCTTATCTCAGGCTGAAAACGTGTTTTCTGCATTGTGCCATAACTTTGCGGGGAAGATTCAGAACATGAAATTTTAACCTCCCGCTATAGCAGAAAGGGTCTTTCTAGTAGTTGCACATCAAATCTCAGCTGTCTGAAGTGTTTTTTCAAAGTTATTAACATTTTTATGTTTGGCATTCCGGAACCCACCTTATCTCAGGCTGAAAACGCGTTTTCTGCATTGAGCCATAACTTTGCAGGGAAGCTTCAGAACATGAAATTTTCACATCCCACTATAGCTGAAAGGGTCTTTCTAGTAGTTGCACATCAAATCTAAGCTGTCTGAAGTGTTTTTCGAAAGTTATCAACATTTTTACGTTTGGAGTTTTGGAACCCACCTTATCTCAGGCTGAAAACGCGTTTTCTGCATTGGGCCATAACTTTGCAGGGAAGCTTCAGAACATGAAATGTTCACCTCCTCTATAGCAGAAAGGGTCTTTCTAGTAGTTGCACATCAAATCTAAGCTGTCTGAAGTGTTTTTTCTAAGTTATCAACATTTTTATGTTTGGCATTCCGGAACCCACCTTATCTCAGGCTGAAAACGCATTTTCTGCATTGAACCATAACTTTGCAGGGAAGCTTCAGAACATGAAATTTTCACCTCCCACTATAGCAGAATGGGTCTTACTAGTAGTTGTTCATCAAATCTCAGCTGTCTGAAGTGTTTTTCCAAACTTAGCAACATTTTTATGTTTGGCGTTCCGGAACCCACCTGATCTCAGGCTGAAAACGTGTTTTCTACATTGTGCCATAACTTTGCAGGGAAGCTTGAGAACATGAAATTTTCACCTCCCACTATGGCAGAAAGGATATTTCTAGTAGTTGCACATCAAATGTAAGCTGTCTGAGTTGTTTTTCCATCGTTATCAACATTTTTATGTTTGGCGTTCCGGAATCGACCTTATCTCAGGCTGAAAACGCGTTTTACGCATTGTGCCATAACTTTGCAGGGAAGCTTCAGAACATGAAATTTTCACCTCCCAGTATATCAGAAATGGTCTTTCTAGTAGTTGCACATCATATCTAAGCGGTCTGAAGTGTTTTTCAGAAGTTATCAACATTTCTATGTTAAGCGTTCCGGAATCGACCTTATCTCAGGCTGAAAACGCGTTTTCTGCATTGTGACATAACTTTGCAGGGAAGCTTCAGAACATGAAATTTTCACCTCCCACTATAGCAGAATGGGTCTTTCTAGTAGTTGCACATCAAATCTAAGCTCTCTGAAGTGTTTTTCCAAAGTTATCAACATTTTTATGTTTGGCGTTCTGGAATCGATCTTATCTCAGGCTGAAAACGTTTTTTACGCATTGTGCCATAACTTTGCATAAAGCTTCAGAACATGAAATTTTCACCAGCCACTATAGTAGAAAGGGTCTTTCTAGTAGTTGCACATCAAATCAAAGCTGCCTGAAGTGTTTTTCCAAAGTTATCAACATTTTCATGTTTGGCGTTCCAGAACCCACCTTATCTCAGGCTGAAAACACATTCTCTACATTGTGCCATAACTTTGCAGGGAAGCTTCAGAACATGGAATTTTCACCTCCCACTATGGCAGAAAGGATCTTTCTGGTAGTTGCACATCAAATTTAAACTGTATGAAGTGTTTTTCCAAAGTTATCACCATTTTTATGTTTGGCGTTCCAGAATCGACCTTATCTCAGGCTGAAAACGCGTTTTCTGCATTGTGCCATAACTTTGCAGGGAAGCTTCAGAACATGAAATTTTCACCTCCCACTATAGCAGAAAGGGTCTTTCTAGTAGTTGCACATCAAATCTAAGCTGTCTGAAGTGTTTTTCCAAAGTTATCAACATTTTTATGTTTGGCGTTCCGGAATCGACCTTATCTCCGGCTGAAAACGCGTTTTCTGAATTGTGCTATAACTTTGCAGGGAAGCTTCAGAACATAAAATTTTCACCTCCCACTATAGCAGAAAGGGTCTTTCTAGTAGTTGCACAACAAATCTAAGCGGTCTGAAGTGTTTTTCAGAAGTTATCAACATTTTTATGTTTGGCGTTCCGGAATCGACCTTATCTCAGGCTGAAAACACGTTTTCTGCATTGTTCCATAACTTTGCAGAGAAGCTTCAGAACATGAAATTTTCACCTCCCACTATAGCAGAAAGGGTCTTTCTGGTAGTTGCACATCAAATCTAAGCTGTCTGAAGTATTTTTCCAAAGTTATCACCATTTTTATGTTTAGCGTTCCGGAATCGACCTTATCTCCGGCTGAAAACGCGTTTTCTGAATTGTGCTATAACTTTGCAGGGAAGCTTCAGAACATGAAATTTTTATCTCCCACTATAGCAGAAAGGGTCTTTCTAGTAGTTGCACATCAAATCTAAGCGGTCTGAATTGTTTTTCAGAAGTCATCAACATTTTTATGTTTGGCGTTCCGGAATCGACCTTATCTCAGGCTGAAAACGTGTTTTACGCATTGTGCCATAACTTTGCATAAAGCTTCAGAACATGAAATTTTCACCTCCCACTTTCGCAGAAAGGGTCTTTCTAGTAGTTGCACATCAAATCTAAGCTGTCTGAAGTGTTTTTCCAAAGTTATCTACATTTTTATGTTTGGCGTTTCGGAATCGAACTTATCTCAGGCTGAAAACGTGTTTTCTGCATTGTGCCATAACTTTGCAGGGAAGCTTCAGAACATGAAATTTTCACATCCCACTATAGCAGAAAGGGTCTTTCTAGTAGTTGCACATTAAAGCTAAGCTGTCTGAAGTGTTTTTCCAAACTTATCAACATTTTTATGCTTGGCGTTCCGAAACCCATCTTATCTCAGGCTGAAAACGTGTTTTACGCATTGTTCCATAACTTTGCCGTGAAGCTTCAGAACATGAAATTTTCACCTCCCACAATGGCAGAAAGGGTCTTTCTAGTAGTTGCAAATCAAATGTAAGCTGTCTGAAGTGTTTTTCCAAAGTTATCAAAACTTTTATGTTTGGCGTTCCGGAATCGACCTTATCTCAGGCTGAAAACGCGTTTTACGCATTGTGCCACAACTTTGCATAAAGCTTCAGAACATGAAATTTTCACCTCCCTATATAGCAGAAAGGGTCTTTCTAGTAGTTTCACGTGAATTCTAAGCTGTCTGAAGTGTTTTTCCAAAGTTATCAACATTTTTATGTTTGGCGTTCCGGAATCGACTTTATCTCAGGCTGAAAACGTGTTTTCCGCATTGTGCCATAACTTTGCAAGGAAGCTTCAGAACATGAAATTTTAAACTTCCACCATTGCAGAAAAGGTCTTTCTGGTAGTTGCACATCAAATCTATGCTGTCTGAAGTGTTTTTCCAAACTTTTCAACATTTTTATGTTTGGCGTTCGGGAACCCACCTTATCTCAAGCTGAAAACGCGTTTTCTGCATTGTGCCATAACTTTGCAGGAAACTTCAGAATATGAAATTTTAACCTCCCACTATTGCAGAAAGGGTCTGTCTTGTTGTTGCACATCAAATCTAAGCTGTCTGATGTGTATTTCAAAAGTTATCATATTTTTTATGTTTGGCGTTCCTGAATCGACCTTATCTCAGGCTGAAAACGTGTATTCTGCATTGTGCCATAACTTTGCAGGGAAGCCTCAGAACAAGAAATTTTCACCTACCGCTATAGTAGAAAGGGCCTTTCGAGTAGTTGCACATCAAATCTAAGCTGTCTGAAGTGTCTTTAATAAGTTATCAACATTTTTATGTTTGGCATTCCAGAATCGACCTCATCTCTGGCTGAAAACGCGTTTTCTGCATTGTGCCACATCTTTGCAGGGAAACTTCAGAACATGAAATTTTCACCTCCCACAATAGCATATAGGGTCTTTCTAATAGTTGCACATCAAATCTAAGCTGTCTGAAGTGTTTTTTCAAAGTTATCAACATTTTTATGTTTGGCGTTCCGGAATCGACCTTATCTCAGGCTGAAAACGCGTTTTACGCATTGTGCCATAACTTTGCATAAAGGTTCAGAACATTACATTTTCACATCCCACTAAAGCAGAAAGGGTCTTTCTAGTAGTTGCACATCAAATCTAAGCTGTCTGAAATGTTTTTCCAAAGTTATCAACATTTTTATGTTTGGCGTTCTGGACCCCACCTTATCTCAGTCTGAAAACGTGTTTTTTGCATTGTGCCATAACTTTGCAGGGAAGCCTCAGAACATGAAATTTCCACCTGCCGCTATAGTAGAAAGGGTCTTTCTAGTAGTTGCTCATCGAATCTAAGCTGTCTTAAGTGTCTTTTCGAAGTTATCAACACTTTTATGTTTGGCGTTCCAGAATCGACCTTATCTCAGCCTGAAAACGCGTTTTACGCATGGTGCCATAACTTTGCAGGGAAGCTTCAAAACATCACATTTTCACCTCCCACAATGGCAGACAGGGTCTTTCTAGTAGTTGCACATCAAATCTAAGCTTTCTGAAATGTTTTTCCAAAGTTATCAACATTTTTATGTTTGGCGTTCTGGAACCCACCTTATCTCAGGCTGAAAACGCGTTTTCTGCATTGTGCCATAACTTTGCAGGGAAGCTTCAGAACATGAAATTTTCACCTCCCACTATAGCAGAAAGGGTCTTTCTCGTAGTTGCGCATCAAATCTAAGCTGTCTGAAGTGTTTTTCCAAAGTTATCAACATTTTTATGTTTGGTGTACCGGAATCGACCTTATCTCAGGCTGAAAACGCGTTTTCTGCATTGTGCCATAACTTTGCAAGGAAGCTTCAAAACATGAAATTTTAAACTTGCGCTATAGCAGAAAAGGTCTTTCTAGTAGTTGTACATCAAATCTAAGCTGTCTGAAGTGTTTTTCCAAAGTTATCCACATTTTAATGTTTGGCGTTCCGGAATCGACCTTATCTCAGGCTGAAAACGCGTTTTACGCATTGTCCCATAACTTTGCAGGGAAGCTTCTGAACATGAAATTTTCAAATCCCACTATAGCAGAAAGGGTCTTTCTAGTAGTTTCACATCAAATCTAAGCTGTCTAAAGTGTTTTTCCAAAGTTATCAATATTTTTATGTTTGGCGTTCCGGAATCGACCTTATCTCAGGCTGAAAACGCGTTTCCTGGATTGTTGCATTACTTTGCAGGGATGCTTCAGAACATGAAATGTTCGCCTCCCACTATAGCAGATAGGGTCTTTCGAGGAGTTGCACATCAAATCTAAGCTGTCTGAAGTGTTTTTCCAAAGTTATCAACATTTTTATGTTTGGCGTTCTGGAACCCACCTTATCTCAGGCTGAAAACGCGTTTTCTGCATTGTGCCATAACTTTGCAGGGAAGCTTATGTTTGGCGTTCCAGAAACAACCTTATCTCAGGCTGAAAATGCGTTTTACATATTTTGCCATAACTTTGCAGGGAAGCTTCAGAACATGAAATTTTAACATCCCACTATAGCAGAAAGGGTCTTTCTAGTAGTTGCACATCAAATCTAAGCTGTCTGAAGTGTTTTTCCAAAGTTATCAACATTCTTATGTTTGGCGATCCGGAATCAACCTTATCTCAGGCTGAAAACGCGTTTTACGCATTGTGCCATAACTTTGCAGGAAAGCTTCAGAACATTAAATTTTCAACTCCCACTGTAGCAGAAAGGGTCTTTCTAGTAGTTGCACATCAAATCTAAGCTGTCTGAAGTGTTTTTCCAAAGTTATCAACATTCTTATGTTTGGCAATCCGGAATCAACCTTATCTCAGGCTGAAAACGCGTTTTACGCATTGTGCAATAACTTTGCAGGAAAGCTTCAGAACATGAAATTTTCAACTCCCACTATAGCAGAAAGGGTCTTTCTAGTAGTTGCACATCAAATCTAAGCTTGTCTGAAGTGTTTTTCCAAAGTTATCAATATTTTTATGTTTGGCTTTCCGGAATCGACCTTATCTCAGGCTGAAAACGCGTTTCCTGCATTGTGGCATAACTTTGCAGGGATGCTTCAGAACATGAAATTTTCACCTCCCACTGTAGCAGAAAGGGTCTTTCTAGTAGTTGCACATCAAATCTAAGCTGTCTGAAGTGTTTTTCCAAAGTTATCCACATTTTAATGTTTGGCGTTCCGGAATCGACCTTATCTCAGGCTGAAAACGCGTTTTACGCATTGTCCCATAACTTTGCAGGGAAGCTTCTGAACATGAAATTTTCAAATCCCACTATAGCAGAAAGGGTCTTTCTAGTAGTTTCACATCAAATCTAAGCTGTCTAAAGTGTTTTTCCAAAGTTATCAATATTTTTATGTTTGGCGTTCCGGAATCGACCTTATCTCAGGCTGAAAACGCGTTTCCTGGATTGTTGCATTACTTTGCAGGGATGCTTCAGAACATGAAATGTTCGCCTCCCACTATAGCAGATAGGGTCTTTCGAGGAGTTGCACATCAAATCTAAGCTGTCTGAAGTGTTTTTCCAAAGTTATCAACATTTTTATGTTTGGCGTTCTGGAACCCACCTTATCTCAGGCTGAAAACGCGTTTTCTGCATTGTGCCATAACTTTGCAGGGAAGCTTATGTTTGGCGTTCCAGAAACAACCTTATCTCAGGCTGAAAATGCGTTTTACATATTTTGCCATAACTTTGCAGGGAAGCTTCAGAACATGAAATTTTAACATCCCACTATAGCAGAACGGGTCTTTCTAGTAGTTGCACATCAAATCTAAGCTGTCTGAAGTGTTTTTCCAAAGTTATTAACAATTTTATGTTTGGCGTTCCGGAATCAACCTTATCTCAGGCTGAAAACGCGTTTTACGCATTGTGCCATAACTTTGCAGGAAAGCTTCAGAACATTAAATTTTCAACTCCCACTGTAGCAGAAAGGGTCTTTCTAGTAGTTGCACATCAAATCTAAGCTGTCTGAAGTGTTTTTCCAAAGTTATCAACATTTTTATGTTTGGCGTTCTGTAACCCACCTTATCTCAGGCTGAAAACGCGTTTTCTGCATTGTGCCGTAACTTTGCAGGGAGACTTCAGAACATGAAATTTTCTCCTCCCACTATAGCAGATAGGGTATTTCTAGTAGTTGCACATCAAATCTTAGCAGTCTGAAGTGTTTTTCCAAAGTTCTGAACATTTTTATGTTTGGCGTTCTGAAATCAATCTTATCTCAGGCTGAAAACGCGTTTTACGTACTGTGCCATAACTTTGCAGGGAAGCTTCAGAACATGAAATTTTAACCTCCCACTATAGCAGAAAGGGTCTTTCTAGTATTTGCACATCAAATCTAAGCTGTCGAAAGTGTTTTTCCAAAGTTATCAACATTTTTATTTTTGGCGTTTCGGAAGCGAACTTATCTCCGGATGAAAACGCGTTTTCTGCATTGTGCCATAACTTTGCAGGGAAGCTTCAGAACATGAAATATTAACCTCCCACTATAGCAGAAAATGGCATTCGAGAAGTTGCACATAAAATCTAAGCTGTCTTGAAGTGTATTTCTGAAGTTATCAACATTTTTATGTTTGGCGTTCCGGAACCCACCTAATCTCAGCCTGAAAACGCGTTTTACATATTTTGCCATAACTTTGCAGGGAAGCTTCAGAACATGAAATTTTAACATCCCACTATGGCAGAAAGGGTCTTTCTAGTAGTTGCACATCAAATCTAAGCTGTCTGAAGTGTTTTTCCAAAGTTATCAACATTTTTATGTTTGGCGTTCTGTAACCCACCTTATCTCAGGCTGAAAACGCGTTTTCTGCATTGTGCCGTAACTTAGCAGGGAGACTTCAGAACATGAAATTTTCTCTTCCCACTGTAGCTAAAAGGGTCTTTCTAGTAGTTGCACATCAAATCTAAGCTGTCTGAAGTGTTTTTCCAAAGTTATCAACATTTTTATGTTTGGCGTTCTGGAACCCACCTAATCTCGGGCTGAAAACGCGTTTCCTGCATTGTTGCATAACTTTGCAGGGATGCTTCACAACATGAAATGTTCGCCTCCCACGATAGCAGATAGGGTCTTTCGAGGAGTTGCACATCAAATCTAAGCTGTCTGAAGTGTTTTTCCAAAGTTATCAACATTTTTATGTTTGGCGTTCTGGAACCCACCTTATCTCAGGCTGAAAACGCGTTTTCTGCATTGTGCCATAACTTTGCAGGGAAGCTTCAGAACATGAAATTTTCACCTCCCACTATAGCAGAAAGTGTCTTTCTAGTAGTTGCACATCAAATCTAAGCTGTCTGAAGTATTTTTCCAAAGTTATCAACATTTTTATGTGTGGCGTTCCGGAACCCACCTTATCTCAGCCTGAAAACGCGTTTTACATATTTTGCCATAACTTTGCAGGGAAGCTTCAGAAGATGAAATTTTAACATCCCACTATAGCAGAAAGGGTCTTTCTAGTAGTTGCACATAAAATCTAAGTTGTCTGAAGTGTTTTTCCAAAGTTATCAACATTCTTATGTTTGGCGTTCCGGAATCAACCTTATCTCAGACTGAAAACGTGTTTTCTGCATTGTGCCATAACTTTGCAGGGAAACTTCAGAACATGAAATTTTCACCTCCAACTATAGCAGAAAGGGTCTTTCTAGTAGTTTCACATCAAATCTAAGCTGTCTGAAGTGTTTTTCCAAAGTTATCAATGTTTTTATGTTTGGCGTTCCGGAATCGACCTAATCTCAGGCTGAAAACGCGTTTCCTGCATTGTTGCATAACTTTGCAGGGATGCTTCAGAACATGAAATGTTCGCCTCCCACTATAGCAGATAGGGTCTTTCGAGGAGTTGCACATCAAATCTAAACTGTCTGAAGTGTTTTTCCAAAGTTATCAACATTTTTATGTTTGGCGTTCTGGAACCCACCTTTTTTCAGGCTGAAAACGCGTTTTCTGCATTGTGCCATAACTTTGCAGGGAAGCTTATGTTTGGCGTTCCAGAAACAACCTTTTCTCAGGCTGAAAACGCGTTTTACGCATTGTGCCATAACTTTGCAGGGAAGCTTCACAACATGAAATTTTGACATCCCACTATAGCAGAAAGGGTCTTTCTAGTAGTTGCACATCAAATCTAAGCTGTCTGAAGTGTTTTTCCAAAGTTATCAACATTCTTATGTTTGGCAATCCGGAATCAACCTTATCTCAGGCTGAAAACGCGTTTTACGCATTGTGCCATAACTTTGCAGGAAAGCTTCAGAACATGAAATTTTCAACTCCCACTATAGCAGAAAGGGTCTTTCTAGTAGTTGCACATCAAATCTAAGCTTGTCTGAAGTGTTTTTCCAAAGTTATCAATATTTTTATGTTTGGCTTTCCGGAATCGACCTTATCTCAGGCTGAAAACGCGTTTCCTGCATTGTGGCATAACTTTGCAGGGATGCTTCAGAACATGAAATTTTCACCTCCCACTGTAGCAGAAAGGGTCTTTCTAGTAGTTGCACATCAAATCTAAGCTGTCTGAAGTGTTTTTCCAAAGTTATCAACATTTTTATGTTTGGCGTTCTGGAACCCACCTAATCTCAGGCTGAAAACGCGTTTTCTGCACTGTGCCATAACTTTGCAGGGAAGCTTCAGAACATGAAATTTTCACCTCCCACTATATCAGAAAGGGTATTTCTAATAGTTACACATCAAATCTAAGCTGACTGATGTGTTTTTCCGAAGTTATTAACATTTTTATGTTTGGCGTTCCGGAATCGACCTTATCTCAGGCTGAAAACGCCTTTTACACATTGTTTCATAACTTTGCCGGGAAGGTTGAGAACATCAAATTTTCACCTCCCACTATAGCAGAAAGGGTTTTTCTAGTAGTTGCATATCAAATCTCAGCTGTCTGAAGTGTTTTTCCAAAGTTATCAACATTTTTATGTTTGGCGTTCCGGAACCCACCTTATCTCAGGCTGTGAGCGCGTTTTCTGCAATGTGCCATAACTTTGGAGGAAAGCTTCAGAACATGAAATTTTCAACTCCCACTATAGCAGAAAGGGTCTTTCTAGTAGTTGCACATCAAATCTAAGCTGTCTGAAGTGTTTTTCCAAAGTTATCAACATTTTTATGTTTGGCGTTCTGGAACCCACCTAATCTTAGGCTGAAGACGCGTTTTCTGCACTCTGCCATAACTTTGCAGGGAAGCTTCAGAACATGAAATTTTCACCTCCCACTATATCAGAAAGGGTATTTCTAATAGTTGCACATCAAATCGAAGTTGTCTGAAGTGTTTTTCCAAAGTTATCAACATTCTTATGTTTGGCGTTCCGGAATCAACCTTATCGCAGACTGAAAACGTGTTTTCTGCATTGTGCCATAACTTTGCAGGGAAACTTCAGAACATGAAATTTTCACGTCCAACTATAGCAGAAAGGTTCTTTCTAGTAGTTGCACATCAAATCTAAGCTGTCTGAAGTGTTTTTCCAAAGTTATCAATATTTTTATGTTTGGCTTTCCGGAATCGACCTTATCTCAGGCTGAAAACGCGTTTCCTGCATTGTGGCATAACTTTGCAGGGATGCTTCAGAACATGAAATTTTCACCTCCCACTGTAGCAGAAAGGGTCTTTCGAGTAGTTGCACATCAAATCGAAGCTGACTGATGTGTTTTTCCGAAGTTATTAACGTTTTTATGTTTGGCGTTCCGGAATCGACCTTATCTCAGGCTGAAAACGCCTTTTACACATTGTTTCATAACTTTGCCGGGAAGGTTGAGAACATCAAATTTTCACCTCCCACTATAGCAGAAAGGGTCTTTCTAGTAGTTGCACATCAAATCTAAGCTGTCTGAAGTGTTTTTCCAAAGATATCAACATTTTTATGTTTGGCTTTCTGGAACCCACCTTATCTCAGGCTGAAAACGCGTTTTCTGCATTGTGCCATAACTTTGCAGCGAAGCTTCAGAACATGAAATTTTCACCTCCCACTATAGCAGAAAGGGTCTTTCTCGTAGTTGCACATCAAATCTAAGCTGTCTGAAGTGTTTTTCCAAAGTTATCTACATTTTGATGTTTGGCGTTCCGGAATCGACCTTATCTGAGGCTGAAAACGCGTTTTCTGCATTGTGTCATAACTTTGCAGGGAATCTTCAGAACATGAAATTTTGACCTCCCACTATATCAGAAAGGGTATTTCTAATAGTTGCACATCAAATCTTAGTAGTCTGAAGTGTTTTTCCAAAGTTATCAACATTCTTATGTTTGGCGTTCCGGAATCAACCTTATCTCAGTCTGAAAACGTGTTTTCTGCATTGTGCCATAACTTTGCAGGGAAACTTCAGAACATGAAATTTTCATGTCCAACTATAGCAGAAAGGTTCTTTCTAGTAGTTGCACATCAAATCTAAGCTGTTTGAAGTGTTTTTCCAAAGTTCCAGAAACAACCTCATCTCAGGCTGAAAACGCGTTTTGCGCAATTTGCCATATCTTTGCAGGAAAGCCTCAGAACATGAAATTTTCAACTCCCACTATAGCAGAAAGGGTCTTTCTATTAGTTGCACATCAAATATAAGCTGTCTGAAGTGTTTTTCGAAAGTTATCAACATTTTTATGTTTGGCGTTCCGGAATCGACCTTATCTCAGGATGAAAACGTGTTTTCTGCATTGTGCCATAACTTTGCAGGGAAACTTCAGAACATGAAATTTTCACCTCCAACTATAGCAGAAAGGGTCTTTCTAGTAGTTGCACATCAAATCTAAGCTGTCTGTAGAGTTTTTCCTGAGTTATCAACATTTTTATGTTTGGCGTTCTGAAATCAACCTCATCTCAGGCTGAAAACGTGTTTTACACATTGTGCCATAACTTTGCAGGGAAGTTTCAGAACATGATATTTTCACCTCCCACTAAAGCAGAATGGGTGTTTCTCGTAGTTGCACATCAAATCTAAACTGTCTGAAGTGTTTTTCCAAAGTTATCAACATTTTTATGTTTGGCGTTCTGGAAACCACCTTATCTCAGGCTGAAAACAGGTTTTCTGCATTGTGCCATGACTTTGCAGGGAGGCTTCAGAACATGAAATTTTCACCTCCCACAATAGCAGAAAGGGTCTTTCTCGTAGTTGCACATCAAATCTAAGCTGTCTGAAGTGTTTTTCCAAAGTTATCAACATTTTTATGTTCGGCGTTCTGAAATCAACCTCATCTCAGGCTGAAAACCAGTTTTACGCATTGTGCCATAACTTTGCAGCGAAGCTTCAGAACATGAAATTTTCACCTCCCACTATAGCAGAAAGGGTCTTTCTCGTAGTTGCACATCAAATCTAAGCTGTCTGAAGTGTTTTTCGAAAGTTTTCAACATTTTTATGTTTGGTGTTCCTGAATCGACCTTTTCTCAGGCTGAAAACGCATTTTACACATTGTGCCATACCTTTGCAGGAAAGCTTCAGAACATGAAATTTTCACCTCCCACTATAGCAGAAAGGGTCTTTCTAGTAGTTGCACATCAAATCTAAGCTGTCTGAAGTGTTTTTCCAAAGTTATCTACATTTTGATGTTTGGCGTTCCGGAATCGACCTTATCTGACGCTGAAAACGCGTTTTCTGCATTGTGCCATAACTTTGCAGGGAAGCTTCAGAACATGAAATTTTCACCTCCCATGATAGCAGAAAGGGTCTTTCGAGTAGTTGCACATCAAATCTATGCTGTCTGAAGTGTTTTTCCAAAGTTATCAACATTTTGATGTTTGGCGTTCCGGAATCGACCTTATCTGAGGATGAAAACGCGTTTTCTGCATTGTGCCAAAACTTTGTAGGTAAGCTCCAGAACATGAAATTTTCACAACGCACTATAGCAGAAAGGGTCTTTGTAGTAGTTGCAGATCAAATCTAAGCTGTCTGAAGTGTTTTTCCAAAGTTATCAACATTTTTATATTTGGCGTCCCGGAATCGAACTTATCTCAGGCTGAAAACGCGTTTTACGCATTGTGCCATAACTTTGCATAAAGCTTCAGCACATGACATTTTCACCACCCACTATAGCAAAAAGGGTCTTTCTAGTAGTTGCAGATCAAATCTAAGCTGTCTGAAATGTTTTTCCAAAGTTATCAACATTTTTATGTTTGGCGTTCTGGAACCCACCTTATCTCAGTCTGAAAACGTGTTTTGTGCATTGTGCCATAACCTTGCAGGGAAGCCTCAGAACATGAAATTTTCACCTGTCGCTATAGTAGAAAGGGTCTTTATAGTAGTTGCACATCAAGTCTAAGCTGTCTGAAGTGTTTTTCCAAAGTTATCAACATTTTTATGTTTGGCGTTCCGGAATCAACCTTATGACAGCCTGAAATCGCGTTTTCTGCTTTGTGCCATAACTTTGCAGGGAAGCATCAGAATATGAAATTTTCAACTCCCAATATTGCAGAAAGAGTCTGTCTTGTAGTTGAACATCAAAACTAAGCTTTCTGAAGTGTTTTTCCAAAGTTATCAACATTTTTATGTTTGGCGTTCCGGAATCGACCTTATCTGAAGCTGAAAACGCGTTTTACGCATTGTGCCATAACTTTGCAGGGAAGCTTCAGAACATCGAATTTTCACCACCCACTATAGCAGAAATGGTCTTTCTAGTAGTTGCACATCAAATCTAAGCTGTCTGGTGTTTTTCCAAAGTTATCAACATTTTTATGTTTGGCGTTACTGAACCCACCTTATCTCAGTCTGAAAACGGGTTTTTTGCATTGTGTCATATCTTTGCAGGGAAGCCTCAGAACATGAAATTTTCACCTCCCACTATAGCAGAAAGGGTCTTTCTAGTAGTTGCAAATCAAATCTAAGCTGTTTGAAGTGTTTTTCCAAAGTTATCAACATTTTTATGTTTGGCGTTCAGGAATCGACCTTATCTCAGGCTGAAAACCAGTTTTACGCATTGTGCCATAACTTTGCAGCGAAGCTTCAGAACATGAAATTTTCACCTCCCACTATAGCAGAAAGGGTCTTTCTCGTAGTTGCACATCAAATCTAAGCTGTCTGAAGTGTTTTTCGAAAGTTTTCAACATTTTTATGTTTGGTGTTCCTGAATCGACCTTTTCTCAGGCTGAAAACGCATTTTACACATTGTGCCATACCTTTGCAGGAAAGCTTCAGAACATGAAATTTTCACCTCCCACTATAGCAGAAAGGGTCTTTCTAGTAGTTGCACATCAAATCTAAGCTGTCTGAAGTGTTTTTCCAAAGTTATCTACATTTTGATGTTTGGCGTTCCGGAATCGACCTTATCTGACGCTGAAAACGCGTTTTCTGCATTGTGCCATAACTTTGCAGGGAAGCTTCAGAACATGAAATTTTCACCTCCCATGATAGCAGAAAGGGTCTTTCGAGTAGTTGCACATCAAATCTATGCTGTCTGAAGTGTTTTTCCAAAGTTATCAACATTTTGATGTTTGGCGTTCCGGAATCGACCTTATCTGAGGATGAAAACGCGTTTTCTGCATTGTGCCAAAACTTTGTAGGTAAGCTCCAGAACATGAAATTTTCACAACCCACTATAGCAGAAAGGGTCTTTGTAGTAGTTGCAGATCAAATCTAAGCTGTCTGAAGTGTTTTTCCAAAGTTATCAACATTATTATATTTGGCGTCCCGGAATCGAACTTATCTCACGCTGAAAACGCGTTTTACGCATTGTGCCATAACTTTGCATAAAGCTTCAGCACATGACATTTTCACCACCCACTATAGCAAAAAGGGTCTTTCTGGTAGTTGCAGATCAAATCTAAGCTGTCTGAAATGTTTTTCCAAAGTTATCAACATTTTTATGTTTGGCGTTCTGGAACCCACCTTATCTCAGTCTGAAAACGTGTTTTGTGCATTGTGCCATAACCTTGCAGGGAAGCCTCAGAACATGAAATTTTCACCTGTCGCTATAGTAGAAAGGGTCTTTATAGTAGTTGCACATCAAGTCTAAGCTGTCTGAAGTGTTTTTCCAAAGTTATCAACATTTTTATGTTTGGCGTTCCGGAATCAACCTTATCACAGCCTGAAAACGCGTTTTCTGCTTTGTGCCATAACTTTGCAGGGAAGCATCAGAATATGAAATTTTCAACTCCCAATATTGCAGAAAGAGTCTGTCTTGTAGTTGAACATCAAAACTAAGCTTTCTGAAGTGTTTTTCCAAAGTTATCAACATTTTTATGTTTGGCGTTCCGGAATCGACCTTATCTGAAGCTGAAAACGCGTTTTACGCATTGTGCCATAACTTTGCAGGGAAGCTTCAGAACATCGAATTTTCACCACCCACTATAGCAGAAATGGTCTTTCTAGTAGTTGCACATCAAATCTAAGCTGTCTGGTGTTTTTCCAAAGTTATCAACATTTTTATGTTTGGCGTTACTGAACCCACCTTATCTCAGTCTGAAAACGGGTTTTTTGCATTGTGTCATATCTTTGCAGGGAAGCCTCAGAACATGAAATTTTCACCTCCCACTATAGCAGAAAGGGTCTTTCTAGTAGTTGCAATTCAAATCTAAGCTGTTTGAAGTGTTTTTCCAAAGTTATCAACATTTTTATGTTTGGCGTTCAGGAATCGACCTTATCTCAGGCTGAAAACGCGATTTACGCATTCTGCCATAACTTTGCAGGGAATCTTCAGAACATGAAATTTTCATATTCCGCTATAGCTGAAAGGGTCTTTCTAGTAGTTGCACATCAAATCTAAGCTGTTTTAAGTGTTTTTCCAAAGTTATCAACATTTTTATGTTTGGCGTTCCGGAATCGACCTTATCTCAGGCTGAAAACGCGTTTTCTGCAATGTGCCATAACTTTGCAGGGAAGCTTCAGAACATTAAATTTTCAACTTCCACTATAGCAGAAAGGCTTTTTCTTGTAGTTGCACATCAAATCTAAGCTGTCTGAAGTGTTTTTCCGAAGTTATTAACATTTTTATGTTTGGCGGTCCGGAATTGACCTTATGTGAGGCTGAAAACGCGTTTTCTGCATTGTGCCATAACTTTGCAGGGAAGCTTCCGAACATGAAATTTTCAACTCCCACTATAGCAGAAAGACTTTTTCCAGTAGTTGCACATCAAATCTAAGCTGTCTGAAGTGTTTTTCCAAAGTTATCAACATTTTTATGTTTGGCTTTCCGGAATCGACCTTATCTCAGGCCGAAAACGCGTTTTCTGCAATGTGCCATAACTTTGCAGGGAAGCTTCAGAACATGAAATTTTCAACTCCCACTATGGCAGAAAGGCTTTTTCCAGTAGTTGCACATCAAATCTAAGCTGTCTGAAGTGTTTTTCCAAAGTTATCAACATTTTTATGTTTGGCTTTCCGGAATCCACCTTATCTCAGGCTGTAAAAGCGTTTTCTGCATTGTGCCATAACTTTGCAGGGAAACTTCAGAACATGACATTTTCACCTCCCACTATAGCATAAAGGGTCTCTCTAGTAGTTGCACATCAAATCTAAGCTGTCTGAATTGTTTTTCCGAAGTTATTAACATTTTTATGTTTGGCGGTCCGGAATTGACCTTATCTCAGGCTGAAAACGCGTTTTACGCATTGTGCCATAACTTTGCAGGGAAGCTTCAGAACATCGAATTTTCACCACCCACTATTGCAGAAAGGGTCTTTCTAGTAATGGCTCATCAAAGCTAAGCTGTCTGAAGTGTTTTTCCAAACTTATCAACATTTTTATGTTTGGCGTTATGGAACCCATCTTATCTCAGGCTGAAAACGCATTTTCTGCATTGTGCCACAACTTTGCAGGCAAGCTTCAGAACATGAAATATTCACATGCCACTATAGCAGAAAGGGTCTTTCTAGTAGTTGCACATCAAATCTAAGCTGTTTGAAGTGTTTTTCCAAAGTTATCAACATTTTTATGTTTGGCGTTCAGGAATCGACCTTATCTCAGGCTGAAAACGCGATTTACGCATTCTGCCATAACTTTGCAGGGAATCTTCAGAACATGAAATTTTCATATTCCGCTATAGCAGAAAGGGTCTTTCTAGTAGTTGCACATCAAATCTAAGCTGTCTGAAGTGTTTTTCCAAAATTATCAACATTTTTATGTTTGGCGTTCCGGAATCGACCTTGTCTCATGCTGAAAACGCGTTTTCTGCAATGTGCCATAACTTTGCAGGGAAGCTTCAGAACATGAAATTTTCAACTCCCACTATGGCAGAAAGGCTTTTTCCAGTAGTTGCACATCAAATCTAAGCTGTCTGAAGTGTTTTTCCAAAGTTATTAACATTTTTATGTTTGGCGGTCCGGAATTGACCTTATGTGAGGCTGAAAACGCGTTTTCTGCATTGTGGCATAACTTTGCAGGGAAACTTCAGAACATGACATTTTCACCTCCCACTATAGCATAAAGGGTCTCTCTAGTAGTTGCACATCAAATCTAAGCTGTCTGAAGTGTTTTTCCGAAGTTATTAACATTTTTATGTTTGGCGGTCCGGAATTGACCTTATGTGAGGCTGAAAACGCGTTTTCTGCATTGTGCCATAACTTTGCAGGGAAGCTTCCGAACATGAAATTTTCAACTCCCACTATAGCAGAAAGACTTTTTCCAGTAGTTGCACATCAAATCTAAGCTGTTTGTAGTGTTTTTCGAAAGTTATCAACATTGTTATATTTGGCGTTCCTGAATCGACCTTATCTCAGGCTGAAAACACGTTTTCTGCATTGTGCCATAACTTTGCAGGGAAGCTTCAGAACATGAAATTTTCAACTCCCACTACAACAGAAAGGGTCTTTCTAGTAGTTGCACGTCAAATCTAAGCTGTCTGAAGTGTTTTTCCAAAGTTATCAACATTTTTATGTTTGGCATTACAGAATCGACCTTATCTCTGGCTGAAAACGCGTTTTCTTCATTGTGCAATAACTTTGCAGGGAAACTTCAGAACATGAAATTTTCACCTCCCACTATAGCAGAAAGGGTCTCTCTAGTAGTTGCACATCAAATCTAAGCTGTCTGAAGTGTTTTTCCGAAGTTATTAACATTTTTATGTTTGGCGTTCCGGAATTGACCTTATGTGAGGCTGAAAACGCGTTTTCTGCATTGTGCCATAACTTTGCAGGGAAGCTTCAGAACATGAAATTTTCAACTCCCACTATAGCAGAAAGGCTTTTTCCAGTCGTTGCACATCAAATCTAAGCTGTCTGAAGTGTTTTTCCAAAGTTATCAACATTTTTATGTTTGGCGTTCCGGAATTGACCTTATGTGAGGCTGAACACGAGTTTTCTGCATTGTGCCATAACTTTGCAGGGAAGCTTAAGAACATGAAATTTTAACTTCCCACTATAGCAGAATGCGTCTTTCTAGTAGTTGCACATCAAATCTTAGCTGTCTGATGTGTTTTTCCAAAGTTATCAACATTTTTATGTTTGGCGTTTCGGAATCGACCTTATCTCAGCCTGAAATCGCGCTTTACATATTTTGCCATAACTTTGCAGGGAAGCTTCAGAACATGACATTTTCACCTCCCACTATAGAAGAAAGGGTTTTTCTAGTAGTTGCACATCAAATCTAAGCTGTCTGAAGTGTTTTTCCAAAGTTATCAACATTTTTATGTTTGGCGTTCTGGAACCCACCTTATCTCAGGCTGAAAACGCGTTTTCTGGATAGTGCCATAACTTTGCAGGGAGACTTCAGAACATGAAAGTTTAACATCCCACTATAGCAGAATGGGTTTTTCTAGTAGTTGCACGTCAAATCTAAGCTGTCTGAAGTGTTTTTCCAAAGTTATCAACATTCTTATGTTTGGCGTTCCGGAATCAACCTTATCTCAGGCTGAAAACGCGTTTTACGCATTGTGGCATAACTTGCAGGGAAGCTTCAGAACATGAAATTTTCTCCTCCCACTATAGCAGAAAGGGTCTTTCTAATAGTTGCACATCAAATCTAAGCTGTCTGAAGTGTTTTTCGAAAGTTATCAACATTTTTATGTTTGGCGTTCCGGAATCGACCTTATCTCAGGATGAAAAATCGTTTTCTGCATTGTCCCATAACTTTGCAGGGAAGCTTCAGAACATGAAATTCTGACCTACCAATATGCCAGAAAGGGTCTTTCTAGTAGTTGCACATCAAATCTAAGCTGTCTGATGTGTTTTTCCAAAGTTATCAACATTTTTATTTTGGCGTTCTGGAACCCACCTTATCTCAGGCTGAAAACGCGTTTTACGCCTTTTGCATAAATTTGCAGGGAAGCTTCAGAACATGGAATTTTCACTACCAACTATAGCAGAAAGGGTCTTTCTAGTATTTGCACATCAACTCTAAGCTGTCTGAAGTGTCTTTCCAAAGTTATCAACATTTTTATGTTTGGCGTTCCGGAATCGACGTTATCTCAGGCTGAAAACGCGTTTTACGCATTGTGCCAAAACTTTGCAGGTAAGCTTCAGAACATGAAATTTTCACCTGCCACTATAGCAGAAATGGTCTTTCTAGTAGTTGCACATCAAATCTAAGCTGTCTCCAGTCTTTTTCCAAAGTTATCAACATTTTTATGTTTGGCGTTCCGGAATCGACCTTATCTCAGGCTGAAAACGCGTTTTACGCCTTTTGCATAAATTTGCAGTGAAGCTTCAGAACATGGAATTTTCACTACCAACTATAGCAGAAAGGGTCTTTCTAGTATTTGCACATCAACTCTAAGCTGTCTGAAGTGTCTTTCCAAAGTTATCAACATTTTTATGTTTGGCGTTCCGGAATCGACATTATCTCAGGCTGAAAACGCGTTTTACGCATTGTGCCAAAACTTTGCAGGGAAGCTTCAGAACATGAAATTTTCACCTGCCACTATAGCAGAAATGGTCTTTCTAGTAGTTGCACATCAAATCTAAGCTGTCTCCAGTCTTTTTCCAAAGTTATCAACATTTTTATGTTTGGCGTTCCGGAATTGACCATATGTGAGGCTGAAAACGGGTTTTCTGCATTGTGACATAACTTTGCAGGGAAGCTTCAGAACAAGAAATTTTAACCTCCCACGATAGCAGAAAGGGTTTTTCTAGTAGTTGCACATCAAATCGAAGCTGTTTGAATTGTTTTTCCAAAGTTATCAACACTTTTATGTTTGGTTTTCCGGAATCAACCTTATCTTAGGCTGAAAACGCGTTTCCTGCATTGTGGCATAACTTTGCAGGGACGCTTCAGAACATCGAATTTTCAATTCCCATTATAGCAGAAAGGGTCTTTCTCATTCTTCAACATAAAATCTAAGCTGTCTGAAGTGTTTTTCCAAAGTTATCAACATTTTTATGTTTGGCGTTCCGGAATCAACCTTATCACAGCCTGAAAACGCGTTTTCTGCTTTGTGCCATAACTTTGCAGGGAAGCATCAGAATATGAAATTTTCAACTCCCAATATTGCAGAAAGAGTCTGTCTTGTAGTTGAACATCAAAACTAAGCTTTCTGAAGTGTTTTTCCAAAGTTATCAACATTTTTATGTTTGGCGTTCCGGAATCGACCTTATCTCAGGATGAAAACGTGTTTTCTGCATTGTGCCATAACTTTGCAGGGAAACTTCAGAACATGAAATTTTCACCTCCAACTATAGCAGAAAGGGTCTTTCTAGTAGTTGCACATCAAATCTAAGCTGTCTGAAGTGTTTTTCCAAAGTTATCAACATTTTTATTTTGGCGTTCTGGAACCCACCTTATCTCAGGCTGAAAACGCATTTTACGCATTGTGCCATAACTTTGCAGGGAACCTTCAGAACATGATATTTTCACCTCCCACTATAGCAGAAAGGGTCTTTTTCGTAGTTGCACATCAAATCTAAGCTGTCTGTAGAGTTTTTCCTGAGTTATCAACATTTTTATGTTTGGCGTTCTGAAATCAACCTCATCTCAGGCTGAAAACGTGTTTTACACATTGTGCCATAACTTTGCAGGGAAGTTTCAGAACATGATATTTTCACCTCCCACTAAAGCAGAATGGGTGTTTCTCGTAGTTGCACATCAAATCTAAACTGTCTGAAGTGTTTTTCCAAAGTTATCAACATTTTTATGTTTGGCGTTCTGGAAACCACCTTATCTCAGGCTGAAAACAGGTTTTCTGCATTGTGCCATGACTTTGCAGGGAGGCTTCAGAACATGAAATTTTCACCTCCCACAATAGCAGAAAGGGTCTTTCTCGTAGTTGCACATCAAATCTAAGCTGTCTGAAGTGTTTTTCCAAAGTTATCAACATTTTTATGTTCGGCGTTCTGAAATCAACCTCATCTCAGGCTGAAAACGAGTTTTACGCATTGTGCCATAACTTTGCAGCGAAGCTTCAGAACATGAAATTTTCACCTCCCACTATAGCAGAAAGGGTCTTTCTCGTAGTTGCACATCAAATCTAAGCTGTCTGAAGTGTTTTTCGAAAGTTTTCAACATTTTTATGTTTGGTGTTCCTGAATCGACCTTTTCTCAGGCTGAAAACGCATTTTACACATTGTGCCATACCTTTGCAGGAAAGCTTCAGAACATGAAATTTTCACCTCCCACTATAGCAGAAAGGGTCTTTCTAGTAGTTGCACATCAAATCTAAGCTGTCTGAAGTGTTTTTCCAAAGTTATCTACATTTTGATGTTTGGCGTTCCGGAATCGACCTTATCTGACGCTGAAAACGCGTTTTCTGCATTGTGCCATAACTTTGCAGGGAAGCTTCAGAACATGAAATTTTCACCTCCCATGATAGCAGAAAGGGTCTTTCGAGTAGTTGCACATCAAATCTATGCTGTCTGAAGTGTTTTTCCAAAGTTATCAACATTTTGATGTTTGGCGTTCCGGAATCGACCTTATCTGAGGATGAAAACGCGTTTTCTGCATTGTGCCAAAACTTTGTAGGTAAGCTCCAGAACATGAAATTTTCACAACCCACTATAGCAGAAAGGGTCTTTGTAGTAGTTGCAGATCAAATCTAAGCTGTCTGAAGTGTTTTTCCAAAGTTATCAACATTTTTATATTTGGCGTCCCGGAATCGAACTTATCTCAGGCTGAAAACGCGTTTTACGCATTGTGCCATAACTTTGCATAAAGCTTCAGCACATGACATTTTCACCACCCACTATAGCAAAAAGGGTCTTTCTAGTAGTTGCAGATCAAATCTAAGCTGTCTGAAATGTTTTTCCAAAGTTATCAACATTTTTATGTTTGGCGTTCTGGAACCCACCTTATCTCAGTCTGAAAACGTGTTTTGTGCATTGTGCCATAACCTTGCAGGGAAGCCTCAGAACATGAAATTTTCACCTGTCGCTATAGTAGAAAGGGTCTTTATAGTAGTTGCACATCAAGTCTAAGCTGTCTGAAGTGTTTTTCCAAAGTTATCAACATTTTTATGTTTGGCGTTCCGGAACCCACGTTATCTCAGGCTGAAAAGCGTTTTTGAGCATTGTGCCATAACTTTGCAGGGAAGCTTCAGAACATGAAATTTTAACGTCCCACGATAGCAGAATGCGTCTTTCTAGTAGTTGCACATCAAATCTTAGCTGTCTGAAGTGTTTTTCCAAAGTTATCAACATTTTTATGTTTGGCGTTCCAGAATCGACCTTATCTCAGGCTGAAAACGCGTTTTCTGCATTGTGCCATAACTTTGCAGGGAAGCTTCAGAACATGAAATGTTCACCTCCCACTATAGCAGAAAGGATCTTTCTAGTACTTGCACTTCAAATCTAAGCTGTCTGAAGTGTTGTTCCAAAGTGATCAACATTTTTACGTTTGGCGTTTCGGAACCCACCTTATCTCAGGCTGAAAACGCGTTTTCTGCATTGTCCCATAACTTTCTAGGGAGGCTTTAGAACATGAAATTTTGACCACCCACTATAGCAGAAAGGGTCTTTCTAGTAGTTGCACATCAAATCTAAGCTGTCTGAGGTGTTTTTCCAAAGTTATCAACATTTTTATGTTTGGCGTTCCGGAACCCACCTTATCTCAGGCTGAAAACGCATTTTCTGCATTGTGCCATAACTTCTCAGGGAAGCTTCAGAACATGAAATGTTCACCTCCCACGATAGCAGTAAGGGTCTTTCTAGTGGTTGCACATCAGATCTAAGCTGTCCGAAGTGTTTTTCGAAAGTTATCAACATTTTTATGTTTGGTGTTCCGGAATCGACCTTATCTCAGCCTGAAAACACGATTTACGCATTCTGCCATAACTTTGCAGGGAAGCTTCAGAACATGAAATTTTCATATCCCACTATAGCAGAAAGGGTCTTTCTAGTAGTTGCACATCAAATCTAAGCTGTCTGAAGTGTTTTTCCAAAGTTATCAACATTTTTACGTTTGGCGTTCCGGAATCGACCTTATCTCAGGCTGAAAACGCGTTTTCTGCATTGTGCCATAACTTTGCAGGGAAGCTTCAGAACATGAAATTTTCACCTCCCACTACAGCAGAAAGGGTCTTTCTAGTAGTTTCACATGAAATCTAAGCTGTCTGAAATGTTTTTCCAAAGTTTTCAACATTTTTTTGTTTGGCCTTCGGGAACCCACCTTATCTCAGGCTGAAAACGCGTTTTACGCATTGTGCCATAACTTTGCATAAAGCTTTAGAACATGAAATTTTCACCTCCCACTATAGCAGAAAGGGTCTTTCTCGTAGTTGCACATCAAATCTAAGCTGTCTGGTGTTTTTCCAAAGTTATCAACATTTTTATGTTTGGCGTTCCGGAATCGACCTTATCTCAGGCTGAAAACGCGTTTTCGGAATTGTGCCATAACTTTGCAGGGAAGCTTCGGAACATGAGATTTTCACATCCCACTATAGCAGAAAGGGTCTTTCTAGTAGTTGCACTTCAAATCTAAGGTCTCTGAAGTGTTTTTCGAAAGTTATCAACATTTTTATGTTTAGCGTTCCGGAATCGACCATATCTCAGGCTAAAAACGCGTTTTATGCATTGTGCCATAACTTTGCAAAAAGCTTCAGAACATGAAATTTTCACCTCCCACTATAGCAGAAAGGGTCTTTCTAATAGTTGCACTTCAAATCTAAGCTGTCTGAAGTGTTTTTCGAAAGTTATCAACATTTTTATATTTGGCGTTCCGGAACCCACCTTATCTCAGGCTGAAAACGCGTTTCCTGCATTGTGGCATAACTTTGCAGGGAAGCTTCAGAACATGAAATTTTCACCTCCCACTATAGCAGAAAGGGTCTTTCGAGTAGTTGCACATCAAATCTAAGCTGTCTGAAGTGTTTTTCGAAAGTTATCAACATTTTTACGTTTGGCGTTCCGGAACCCACCTTATCTCAGGCTGAAAACGCGTTGTCTGCATTGTGCCATAACTTTGCATGGAAGCTTCCGAAAATTTAATTTTTACCTCCCACTCTAGCAGAAAGGGTCTTTCTAGTAGTTGCACATCAGACCTAAGCTGTCCGAAGTGTTTTTCGAAAGTTAGCAACATTTTTATGTTTGGCGTTTCGGAACCCACCTTGTCTCAGGTTGAAAAATCGTTTTCTGCATTGTTCCATAACTTTCTAGGGAGGCTTCAGAACATGGAATTTTGACCTCCCACTATAGCAGACAGGGTCTTACTCGTAGTTGCACATCAGACCTAAGCTGTCCGAAGTGTTTTTCGAAAGTTAGCAACATTTTTATGTTTGGCGTTCCAGTATCGACCTTATCTCAGACTAAAAACGCGTGGTCTGCATTGTGCCATAACTTTGCATGGAAGCTTCCGAACATGAAATTTTAACCTCCCACTATAGCAGAAAGGGTCTTTCTAGTAGCTGCACATCAAATCTAAGCTGTCTGAAGTATTTTTCGAAAGTTATCAACATTTTTATGTTTGGCGTTCCAGAATCGACCTTATCTCAGGCTGAAAACGCGTTTTCTGCATTGTGCCATAACTTTGCAGGGAAGCTTCAGAACATGAAATGTTCACCTCCCACTATAGCAGAAAGGGTCTTTGTAGTACTTGCACTTCAAATCTAAGCTGTCTGAAGTGTTGTTCCAAAGTGATCAACATTTTTACGTTTGGCGTTTCGGAACCCACCTTATCTCAGGCTGAAAACGCGTTTTCTGCATTGTCCCATAACTTTCTAGGGAGGCTTTAGAACATGAAATTTTGACCACCCACTATAGCAGAAAGGGTCTTTCTAGTAGTTGCACATCAAATCTAAGCTGTCTGAGGTGTTTTTCCAAAGTTATCAACATTTTTATGTTTGGCGTTCCGGAACCCACCTTATCTCAGGCTGAAAACGCATTTTCTGCATTGTGCCATAACTTCTCAGGGAAGCTTCAGAACATGAAATGTTCACCTCCCACGATAGTAGTAAGGGTCTTTCTAGTGGTTGCACATCAGATCTAAGCTGTCCGAAGTGTTTTTCGAAAGTTATCAACATTTTTATGTTTGGTGTTCCGGAATCGACCTTATCTCAGGCTGAAAACACGATTTACGCATTCTGCCATAACTTTGCAGGGAAGCATCAGAACATGAAATTTTCATATCCCACTATAGCAGAAAGGGTCTTTCTAGTAGTTGCACATCAAATCTAAGCTGTCTGAAGTGTTTTTCCAAAGTTATCAACATTTTTACGTTTGGCGTTCCAGAATCGACCTTATCTCAGGCTGAAAACGCGTTTTCTGCATTGTGCCATAACTTTGCAGGGAAGCTTCAGAACATGAAATTTTCACCTCCCACTACAGCAGAAAGGGTCTTTCTAGTAGTTTCACATGAAATCTAAGCTGTCTGAAATGTTTTTCCAAAGTTTTCAACATTTTTTTGTTTGGCCTTCGGGAACCCACCTTATCTCAGGCTGAAAACGCGTTTTACGCATTGTGCCATAACTTTGCATAAAGCTTTAGAACATGAAATTTTCACCTCCCACTATAGCAGAAAGGGTCTTTCTCGTAGTTGCACATCAAATCTAAGCTGTCTGGTGTTTTTCCAAAGTTATCAACATTTTTATGTTTGGCGTTCCGGAATCGACCTTATCTCAGGCTGAAAACGCGTTTTCGGAATTGTGCCATAACTTTGCAGGGAAGCTTCGGAACATGAGATTTTCACATCCCACTATAGCAGAAAGGGTCTTTCTAGTAGTTGCACTTCAAATCTAAGGTCTCTGAAGTGTTTTTCGAAAGTTATCAACATTTTTATGTTTAGCGTTCCGGAATCGACCATATCTCAGGCTAAAAACGCGTTTTATGAATTGTGCCATAACTTTGCAAAAAGCGTCAGAACATGAAATTTTCACCTCCCACTATAGCAGAAAGGGTCTTTCTAATAGTTGCACTTCAAATCTAAGCTGTCTGAAGTGTTTTTCGAAAGTTATCAACATTTTTATATTTGGCGTTCCGGAACCCACCTTATCTCAGGCTGAAAACGCGTTTCCTGCATTGTGGCATGACTTTGCAGGGAAGCTTCAGAACATGAAATTTTCACCTCCCACTATAGCAGAAAGGGTCTTTCGAGTAGTTGCACATCAAATCTAAGCTGTCTGAAGTGTTTTTCGAAAGTTATCAACATTTTTACGTTTGGCGTTCCGGAACCCACCTTATCTCAGGCTGAAAACGCGTTGTCTGCATTGTGCCATAACTTTGCATGGAAGCTTCCGAAAATTTAATTTTTACCTCCCACTCTAGCAGAAAGGGTCTTTCTAGTAGTTGCACATCAGACCTAAGCTGTCCGAAGTGTTTTTCGAAAGTTAGCAACATTTTTATGTTTGGCGTTTCGGAACCCACCTTGTCTCAGGTTGAAAAATCGTTTTCTGCATTGATCCATAACTTTCTAGGGAGGCTTCAGAACATGGAATTTTGACCTCCCACTATAGCAGACAGGGTCTTACTAGTAGTTGCACATCAGACCTAAGCTGTCCGAAGTGTTTTTCGAAAGTTAGCAACATTTTTATGTTTGGCGTTTCGGAACCCACCTTGTCTCAGGCTGAAAAATCGTTTTCTGCATTGTTCCATAACTTTCTAGGGAGGCTTCAGAACATGGAATTTTGACCTCCCACTATAGCAGACAGGGTCTTACTAGTAGTTGCACATCAAATCTAAGCTGTCTGAGGTGTTTTTTCAAAGTTATCAACATTTTTATGTTTGGCGTTACAGAATCGACCGTATCTCAGGATGAAAAATTGTTTTCTGCATTGTCCCATAACTTTCTAGGGAAGCTTCAGAACATGAAATTTTGACCTAACACGATAGCAGAAAGGGTCTTTCTAGTAGTTGCACATCAAATCTAGGCTGTCTGAAGTGTTGTTCCAAAGTTATCAACATTTTTACGTTTGGCGTTTCGGAACCCACCTTATCTCAGGCTGAAAACGCATTTTCTGCATTGTGCCATAACTTTGCAAGGAAGCTTCAGAACATGAAATTTTCACCTCCCGCTATAGCAGAAAGGGTCTTTCTAGTAGTTGCACATCAGATCTAAGCTGTCCGAAGTGTTTTTCGAAAGTTAGCAACATTTTTATGTTTGGCGTTTCGGAACCCACCTTGTCTCAGGTTGAAAAATCGTTTTCTGCATTGTTCCATAACTTTCTAGGGAGGCTTCAGAACATGGAATTTTGACCTCCCACTATAGCAGACAGGGTCTTACTAGTAGTTGCACATCAGACCTAAGCTGTCCGAAGTGTTTTTCGAAAGTTATCAACATTTTTATGTTTGGCGTTTCGGAACCCACCTTATCTCAGGCTGAAAACGCATTTTCTGCATTGTCCCATAACTTTCTAGGGAGGCTTCAGAACATGGAATTTTGACCTCCCACTATAGCAGACAGGGTCTTACTAGTAGTTGCACATCAAATCTAAGCTGTCTGAGGTGTTTTTTCAAAGTTATCAACATTTTTATGTTTGGCGTTACAGAATCGACCGTATCTCAGGATGAAAAATTGTTTTCTGCATTGTCCCATAACTTTCTAGGGAAGCTTCAGAACATGAAATTTCAGCCTCCCACTATAGCAGAAAGGGTCTTTCTAGTTGTTGCACTTCAAATCTAAGCTGTCTGAAGTGTTTTTCCAAAGTTATCAATATTTTAATGTTTGGCGTTACAGAATCGACCGTATCTCCTGATGAAAAATTGTTTTCTGCATCGTCCCATAACTTTCCAGGGAAGCTTCAGAACATGAAATTTTCACCTCCCACTATGGCAGAAAGGGTTTTTCTAGTAGTTGCACATCAAATCTAAGCTGTCTGAAGTGTTGTTCCAAAGTTATGAACATTTTTACGTTTGGTGTTCCGGAACCCACCTTATCTCAGGCTGAAAACACGTTTTACGCATTGTGCCATAACTTTGCAGTATAGCGTCAGAACATGAAATTTTCACCTCCCACTATAGCAGAAAGGGTCTTTCTAGTAGTTGCACATCAAATCTAAGCTGTCTGAAGTGTTTTTCGAAAGTTATCTACATTTTTATGTTTGCCGTTCCGGAACACACCTTATCTCAAGCTGAAAACGCGTTTTCTGCATTATGTCATTACTTTGCAGGGAAGCTTCAGAACATGAAATGTTCACCTCCCACTATAGCAGAAAGGGTCTTTCTAGTAGTTGCACATCAAATCTAAGCTGTCTGAAGTGTTTTTCGAAAGTTATCAACATTTTTATGTTTGGCGTCCCGGAATTGAAGCTTGAAGCTTCAGAACATGAAATTTTAACCTCCCACTATAGCAGAAAGGGTCTTTCAAGTCGTTGCACATCAAATCTAAGCTGTCTGAAGTGTTTTTCCAAAGATATCAACATTTTTATGTTTGGCGTCCCGGAATCGACCCTATGTCAGTTTGAAAAATTGTTTTCTGCATTGTGCCATAACTTTCCAGGGAAGCTTCAGAGCATGAAATTTTGACCTCCGACAATAGTAGAAAGGGTCTTTCTAGTAGTTGCACATCAAATCTAAGCTGTCTGAAGTGTTTTTCCAAAGTTATAAACATTTTTATGTTTGGCCTTCCGGAACCCACCTTATCTCAGGCTGAAAACGCGTTTTCTGCATTGTTCCTTAACTTTGCAGGGAAGCATCAGAACATTAAATTTTCAGCTCCCACTATGACAAACACGTTCTTTCTAATAGTTGCACATCAAATCTAATCTGTCTGAAGTGTTTTTCGAAAGTTATCAACATTTTTATGTTTGGCGTTCCGGAATCGACCTTATCTCAGGCTGAAAACCTGTTTTACGCATTGTCCCATAACTTTCCAGGGAAGTTTCAGAACATGAAATTTTGACCTCCCACTATGGCAGAAAGGGTCTTTCTAGTAGTTGCACATCAAATCGAAGCTGTCTGAAATGTTTTTTCCAAAGTTATCAACATTTTTTAGGTTGGCGTTCCGGAAACGACCTAATCTCTGGCTGAAAACGCGTTTTCTGCATTGTTACTTAATTTTGCAGGGAAGCTTCAGAACATGAAATTTTCAACTCCCACTATAACAGACAGGGTCTTTCTAGTCGTTGCACATCAATTCTAAGCTGTATGAAGTTTTTTTTCCAAAGTTATCAACATTTTTATGTTTGGCGTTCCGGAACCCACCTTATCTCAGGCTGAAAACGCGTTTTCTGCATTGTTCCTTAACTTTGCAGGGAAGCTTCAGAACATGACATTTTCAACTCCCACTATAACAGACAGGGTCTTTCTAGTATTTGCACATCAAATCTAAGTTGTCTGAAGTGTTTTTCGAAAGCTATCAACATTTTTTAGGTTGGCGTTCCGGACACGACCTTATCTCGGGCTGAAAACGTGTCTTCTGCATTGTGCCATAACTTTGCATTGAAGCTTCAGAACATGAAATTTTAACCTCCCACTATAGCAGAAAGGGTCTTTCAAGTCGTTGCACATCAAATCTAAGCTGTCTGAAGTGTTTTTCCAAAGTTATAAACATTTTTACGTTTGCCGCTCCGGAACCCACATTATCTCGGGCTGAAAACGCGTTTTCTGCATTGTGCCATAACTTTGCAGGGAAGCTTCAGAACATGAAATTTTAACCTCCCACTGTAGCAGAAAGGGTCTTTCTAGTCGTTGCACATTAAATCTAAGCTGTCTGAAGTGTTTTTCCAAAGTTATCAACATTTTTAAGTTTGGCGTTCCGGAACCCACCTTATCTGAGGCTGAAAACGCGTTTTCTGCATTGTTCCTTAACTTTGCAGGGAAGCATCAGAACATGAAATTTTCGGCTCCCACTATGACAAACAGGGTCTTTCTAATAGTTGCACATCAAATCTAAGCTGTCTGAAGTGTTTTTCGAAAGTTATCAACATTTTTATGTTTGGCGTTCCGGAATCGACCTTATCTCAGGCTGAAAACGCGTTTTACGCATTGTCCCATAACTTTCCAGGGAAGCTTCAGAACATGAAATTTTTACCTCCCACTATGGCAGAAAGAGTCTTTCTAGTAGTTGCACATCAAATCTAAGCTGTCTGAGGTGTTGTTCCAAAGTTATCAACATTTTTGTGTTTGGCGTTCCGGAACCCACCTTATCTCAGGCTGAAAACGCGTTTTCTGCTATGTGCCATAACTTTGCAGGGAAGCTTCCGAACATGAAATTTTCAACTCCCACTATAAAAGACAGGGACTTTGTGGTCGTTGCACTTCAAATCTAAGCTGTCTGAAGTGTTTTTCGAAAGTTATCAACATTTTTATGTTTGGCGTTCCGGAACCCACCTTGTCTCAGGCTGAAAACGCGTTTTCTGCATTGTGCCACAACTTTGCAGGGAAGGTTCAGAACATGAAATTTTACCCACCCACTGTAGCAGAAAGGCTCTTTCTAGTAGTTACACATCAAATCTAAGCTGTCTGAAGTGTTTTTCCAAAGTTATCAACATTTTTATGTTTGGCGTTCCGGAACCCACCTTATCTCAAGCTGAAAACATGTTTTCTGCATTGTGCCATAACTTTGCAGGGAAGCTTAAGAACATGAAATTTCCAGGTCCCACTATAGCAGAAAGGGTATTTCTAGTAGTTGCACATCAAATCTAAGCTGTCTGAAGTGTTTTTCGAAAGTTATCAACATTTTTATGTTTGGCGTTCCGGAATCGACCTTATCTCAGGCTGAAAACGCGTTTTACGCATTGTCCCATAACTTTCCAGGGAAGCTTCAGAACATGAAATTTTGACCTCCCACTTTTGCAGAAAGGGTCTTTCTAGTAGTTGCAAATCAAATCTAAGCTGTCTGAAATGTTTTTCCAAAGTTATCAACATTTTTATGTTCGCCGCTCTGGAACTCACCTTATCTCAGTCTGAAAACGTGTTTTCTGCATCGTGCCATAGCTTTGCAGGGAAGCCTCAGAACATGAAATTTTCACCTGCCGCTATAGTAGAAAGGGCCTTTCTAGTAGTTGCACATCAAATCTAAGTTGTCTGAAGTGTTTTTCGAAAGTTATCAACATTTTTATGTTTGGCGTTCCGGAATCGACCTTATCTCAGGCTGAAAACGTGTTCTACGCATTGGGCCATAACTTTCCAGGGAAGATTCAGAACATCGAATTTTCTCCACCCACTATAGCAGAAAATGTCTTTCGAGCAGTTGCACATCAAATCTAAGCTGTCTGAAGTGTTTTTCCAAAGTTATCAACATTTTTATGTTTGGCGTTCCGGAATCGACCTTATTTCAGGCTGAAAACGCGTTTTACGCATTGTGCCTTAACTTTGCATAAAGCCTCAGAACATGAAATTTTCACCTGCCGCTATAGTAGAAAGGGTCTTTCTAGTAGTTGCACATCAAATCTAAGCTGTCCGAAGTGTTTTTCAAAAGTTATCAACATTTTTATGTTTGGCGTTTCGGAACCCACCTTGTCTCAGGCTGAAAAATCGTTTTCTGCATTGTCCCATAACTTCTCAGGGAAGCTTCAGAACATGAAATTTCGACCTCCCACTATAGCAGAAAGGGTCTTTCTAGTAGTTGCACATCAAATCTAAGCTGTCTGAAGTGTTTTTCCAAAGTTATCAACATTTTTATGTTTGGCGTTCCGGAATCGACCTTATCTCAGGCTGAAAACGCGTTTTACGCATTATGCCATAACTTTGCATAAAGCTTCAGAACATTAAATTTTCACATCCCACTAAAGCAGAAAGGATCTTTTTAGTAGTTGCACTTCAAATCTAAGCTGTCTGAAGTGTTTTTCCAAAGTTATCAACATTTTTATGTTTAGCGTTCCGGAATCGACCTTATCTCAGGCTGAAAACGCGTTTTCTGCATTGTGCCATAACTTTCCAGGGAAGCTTCAGAACATTGAATGTTCGCCACCCACTATAGCAGAAAGGGTCTTTCTAATAGTTGCACATCAAATCTAAGCTGTCTGAAGTGTTTTTGCAAGGTCATCAACATTTTTATGTTTGGCGTTCTGGAACCCACCGTATCTCAGGCTGAAAAATCGTTTTCTGCATTGTCCCATAACTTCTCAGGGAAGCTTCAGAACATGAAGTTTTCACAACCCACTAAAGCAGAAAGGGTCTTTTTAGTAGTTGCACTTCAAATCTAAGCTGTCTGAAGTGTTTTTCCAAAGTTATCAACATTTTTATGTTTAGCGTTCCGGAATCGACCTTATCTCAGGTTGAAAACGCGTTTTCTGCATTGTGCCATAACTTTCCAGGGAAGCTTCAGAACATCGAATGTTCGCCACCCACTATAGCAGAAAGGGTCTTTCTAATAGTTGTACATCAAATCTAAGCTGTCTGGTGTTTTTCCACAGTCATCAACACTTTTATGTTTGGCTTTCCGACACCCACCTTATATCAGGCTGAAAATGGGTTTTACGCATTGTGGCATAACTTTGCAGGGAAGCTTCAGCACATGAAATTTTCACCACCCACTATAGCAGAAAGGGTCTTTCTAGTAGTTGCACATCAAATCTAAGCTGTCTGAAGTGTTTTTCCAAAGTTATCCACATTTTAATGTTTGGCGTTCCGGAATCGACCTTATCTCAGGCTGAAAACGCGTTTTACGCATTGTGCCATGGCTTTGCATAAAGCTTCAGAACATGAAATTTTCACCTCCCACGATAGCAGAAAGGGTCTTTCTAGTAGTTGCAGATCAAAACTAAGCTGTCTGAAATGTTTTTCCAAAGTTATCAACAGTTTTATGTTTGGCATTCCGGAATCGACCTTATCTCAGGCTGTAAACGCGTTTTTACGCATGGTGCCATAACTTTGCTGGGAAGCTTCAGAACATGAAATTTTCACCTCCCACTAAACCAGAAAGTGACTTTCTAGTAGTTGCACATCAAATCTAAGCTGTCTGAAGTGTTTTTCCAACGTTATCAACATTTTTATGTTTGGCGTTCTGGAATCAACCTTATCTCAGGCTGAAAACGCGTTTTCTGCATTGTGCCATAACTTTGCATGGAGACTTCAGAACATGAAATTTTCTCCTCCCACTATAGCAGAAAGGGTCTTTCTAGTAGTTGCACATCAAATCTAAGTTGTCTGAAGTGTTTTTCCAAAGTTATCAACATTCTTATGTTTGGCGTTCCGGAATCAACCTTACCTCAGGCTGAAAACGCGTTTTCTGCATGGTGTCATCACTTTGCAGGGAAACTTCAGAACATGAAATTTTCACCTCCAACTGTAGCAGAAAGGGTCTTTCTAGTAGTTGCACATCAAATATAAGCTGTCTGAAGTGTTTTTCCAAAGTTATCAACATTTTTATGTTTGGCGTTCTGGAACCCACCTTATCTCAGGCTGAAAACGCGTTTTCTGCATTGTCCCATAACTTTGCAGGTCGACTTCAGAACATGAAATTTTCTCCTCCCACTATATCAGAAAGGGTCTTTCTAGTAGTTGCACATCAAATCTAAGCAGTTTGAAGTGTTTTTCCAAAGTTAACACCATTTTTATGTTTGGCGTTCCAGAAACAACCTTATCTCAGGTTGAAAACGCGTTTTACGCAATTTGCCCTAACTTTGCAGGAAAGCTTCAGAACATGAAATTTTCACCTCCCACTGTAGCAGATAGGGTCATTCTAGTAGTTGCACATCAAATCTAAGTTGTCTGAAGTGTTTTTCCAAAGTTATCAACATTCTTATGTTTGGCGTTCCGGAATCAACCTTATCTCAGACTGAAAACGTGTTTTCTGCATTGTGCCATAACTTTGCAGGGAAACTTCAGAACATGAAATTTTCACCTCCCACTGTAGCAGAAAGGGTCTTTCTCGTAGTTGCACATCAAATCTAAGCTGTCTGAAGTGTTTTTCCAAAGTTATCAACATTGTTATGTTTGGCGTTCTGGAATCGACCTTATCTCAGGCTGAAAACGCGTTTTACGCATTGTGCCATAACTTTGCAGGGAAGCTTCAGAACATGAAATTTTAACCTCCCACTGTTGCAGAAAGTGTCTTTCTAGTAGTTGCACATCAAATCTAAGCTGTCTGATGAGTTTTTCCAAAGTTTCCAACATTTTCATGTTTGGCGTTCCGGAATCGACCTTATGTCAGTTTGAAAAATTGTTTTCTTTATTGTCCCATAACTTTCCAGGGAAGCTTCAGAACATGAAATGTTCACCTCCCACTATAGCAGAAAGGGTCTTTCTTGTAGTTGCACATCAAATCTAAGCTGTCTGAAATGTTTTTTCCAAATTTATCAACATTTTTCTGTATGGCGTTCCGGAATCGACCTTATCTCAGGCTGAAAACGCGTTTTACGCATTGTGCCATAACTATGCAGGGAAGCTTCAGAACATGAAATTTTCACCTCCCACTATAGCAGAAAGGGTCTTTCTAGTAGTTGCACATCAAATCTAAGCTGTATGAAGTTTTTTTTCCAAAGTTATCAACATTTTTATGTTTGGCGTTCCGGAACCCACCTTATCTCAGGCTGAAAACGCGGTTTCTGCATTGTTCCTTAACTTTGCAGGGAAGCTTCAGAACATGACATTTTAACCTCCCACTGTAGCAGAAAGGGTCTTTCTAGTAGTTGCACATCAAATCTAAGTTGTCTGAAGTGTTTTTCGAAAGCTATCAACATTTTTTAGGTTGGCGTTCCGGAAACGACCTTATCTCGGGCAGAAAACGCGTCTTCTGCATTGTGCCATAACTTTGCAGTGAAGCTTCAGAACATGAAATTTTAACCTCCCACTATAGCAGAAAGGGTCTTTCAAGTCGTTGCACATCAAATCTAAGCTGTCTGAAGTGTTGTTCCAAAGTTATCAACATTTTTATGTTTGGCGTTCCGGAACCCACCTTATCTCAGGCTGAAAACGCGTTTTCTGCATTGTTCCTTAACTTTGCAGGGAAGCTACAGAACATGAAATTTTCAACTCCCACTATAACAGACAGGGTCTTTCTAGTAGTTGCACATCAAATCTAAGTTGTCTGAAGTGTTTTTCGAAAGCTATCAACATTTTTTAGGTTAGAGTTCCGGAAACGACCTTATCTCAGGCTGAACACCCCGTTTTCTGCATTGTGCCATAACTTTGCAGGGATGCATCAGAAAATGACATTTTAAAGTTCCACAATAGCAGAAAGGGTCTTTATAGTAGTTGCACATCAAATCTAAGCTGTCTGAAGTGTTTTTCCAAAGTTATTAACACTTTTATGTTTGGCGTTCCGGAACCCACCTTATCTAAGGCTGAACACCCGTTTTCTGCATTGTGCCATAACTTTGCAGGGAAGCTTCAGAACATGAAATTTTCACCTCCCACTATAGCAGAAAGGGTCTTTCTAGTAGTTGCTCATCAAATCTAAGCTGTCTGAAGTGTTTTTCCAAAGTTTTCAAAATTTTTATGTTTGGCGTTCGGGAACCCACCTTATCTCAAGCTGAAAAAGCGTTTTCTGCATTGTGCCATAACTTTGCAGGAAACTTCAGAATAAGAAATTTTAAACACCCACTGTTGCAGAAAGGGTCTGTCTTGTAGTTGCACATCAAATCGAAGCTGTCTGAAGTGTTTTTCCAATGTTATCAACATTTTCATGTTTGGCGTTCCGGAATCGACCTTATCACAGTCTGAAAACGCGTTTTATGCATTGTGCCATAACTTTGCATAAAGCTTCAGAACATGAAATTTTCACCTCCCACTATAGCAGAAAGGGTCTTTCTAGTAGTTGCACATCAAATCTAAGCTGTCTGAAGTGTTTTTCCAAATTTATCAACATTTTTATGTTTGGCGTTCCGGAACCCTCCTTATCTCAGGCTGAAAACGCGTTTTCTGCATTGTGCCATAACTTCTCAGGGAAGTTTCCGAACATGAAATTTTCTCCACCCTATAAACCAGAAAGGGTCTTTCTAGTAGTTGCACATCAAATCTAAGCTGTCTGAAGTGTTTTTCGAAAGTTATCAACATTTTTATGTTTGACGTTTCGGAAACCACCTTATAAGGCTGAAAACGCATTTTCTGCATTGTGCCATAAATTTGCAGGGAAGCTTAAGAACATGAAATTTTAACCTCCCACTGTAGCAGAAAGGGTCTTTCTAGTCGTTGCACATCAAATCTAAGCTGTCTGAAGTGTTTTTCCAAAGTTATCTACATTTTTATGTTTGGCGTTCCGGAACCCACCTTATCTCAGGCTGAAAACGCGTTTTCTGCATTGTGCCTTAACTTTCCAGGGGAGCTTCAGAACATGGAATTTTCACCTCCCACTATAGCAGAAAGGGTCTTTCTAGCAGTTGCACTTCAAATATAAGCTGTCTGCAATGTTTTTCCAAAGTTATCAACATTTTTATGTTTGGCGTTCCGGGACCCACCTTATCTCAGGCTGAAAACGCGTTTTCTGCATTGTGCCATAACTTCTCAGGGAAGCTTCAGAACATGAAATTTTCAACTCCCACTATAACAGACAGGGTCTTTCTAGTAGTTGCACATCAATTCTAAGCTGTATGAAGTTTTTTTTCCAAAGTTATCAACATTTTTATGTTTGGCGTTCCGGGACCCACCTTATCTCAGGCTGAAAACGCGTTTTCTGCATTGTTCCTTAACTTTGCAGGGAAGCTTCAGAACATGACATTTTCAACTCCCACTATAACAGACAGGGTCTTTCTAGTATTTGCACATCAAATCTAAGTTGTCTGAAGTGTTTTTCGAAAGCTATCAACATTTTTTAGGTTGGCGTTCCGGACACGACCTTATCTCGGGCTGAAAACGTGTCTTCTGCATTGTGCCATAACTTTGCATTGAAGCTTCAGAACATGAAATTTTAACCTCCCACTATAGCAGAAAGGGTCTTTCAAGTCGTTGCACATCAAATCTAAGCTGTCTGAAGTGTTTTTCCAAAGTTATAAACATTTTTACGTTTGCCGCTCCGGAACCCACATTATCTCGGGCTGAAAACGCGTTTTCTGCATTGTGCCATAACTTTGCAGGGAAGCTTCAGAACATGAAATTTTAACCTCCCACTGTAGCAGAAAGGGTCTTTCTAGTCGTTGCACATTAAATCTAAGCTGTCTGAAGTGTTTTTCCAAAGTTATCAACATTTTTAAGTTTGGCGTTCCGGAACCCACCTTATCTGAGGCTGAAAACGCGTTTTCTGCATTGTGCCATACCTTTGCAGGGAAGTTTCAGAACATGAAAATTTCACCTCCCACTATAGCAGAAAGGGTCTTTCTAGTAGTTTCGCGTGAAATCTAAGCTGTCTGAAGTGTTTTTCCAAAGTTATCAACATTTTTATGTTTGGCGTTCCGGAACCGACTTTATCTCTGGCTGACAACCTTTTTTTCCGCATTGTGCCATAACTTTGCAAGGAAGCTTCAGAACATGAAATTTTAACCTCCCACTATAGCAGAAAGGGTCTTTCTAGTAGTTGCTCATCAAATCTAAGCTGTCTGAAGTGTTTTTCCAAAGTTTTCAACATTTTTATGTTTGGCGTTCGGGAACCCACCTTATCTCAAGCTGAAAACGCGTTTTCTGCATTGTGCCATAACTTTGCAGGAAACTTCAGAATAAGAAATTTTAACCTCCCACTGTTGCAGAAAGGGTCTGACTTGTAGTTGCACATCAAATCGAAGCTGTCTGAAGTGTTTTTCCAAAGTTATCAACATTTTCATGTTTGGCGTTCCGGAATCGACCTTATCTCAGGCTGAAAACGCGTTTTGCGCATTGTGCCATAACTTTGCATAAAGCTTCAGAATATGAAATTTTCACCTCCCACTATAGCAGAAAGGGTCTTTCTAGTAGTTGCACATCAAATCTAAGCTGTCTGAAGTGTTTTTCCAAAGTTTTCAACATTTTTATGTTTGGCGTTCCGGAACCCACCTTATCTCAGGCTTAAAACAGGTTTTCTGCATTGTGCCATAACTTTGCAAGGAATCTTCAGAACATGACATTTTCACCTCCCACAATAGCCGAAAGGGTCTTTCTAGTAGTTGCACATCAAATCTAAGCTGTCTGAAATGTTTTTCCAAAGTTATCAACATTTTTACGTTTGGCGTTCCGTAATCGACCTTATGTTAGGCTGAAAACGCGATTTACACATTGTGGAATAACTTTGCAGGGAAGCTTCAGAACATGAAATGTTCACATCCCACTATAGCAGAAAGGGTATTTCTAGTAGTTGCACATCAAATCTAAGCTGTGTTTTTCCAAAGTTATCAACATTTTTATGTTTGGCATTCCGGAATCGACCTTATCTCAGGCTGAAAACGCGTTTTACGCATTGTGCCATTACTTTTCAGGGAAGCTTCAGAACATGAAATGTTCACCTCCCACTATAGCAGAAAAGGTCTTTCTGGAAGTTGCACATCAAATGTAAGCTGTCTGAAGTGTTTTTCTAAATTTATCAACATTTCTATGTTTGGCGTTCCGGAATCGACATTATCTCAGGCTGAAAACGCGTTTTACGCATTGTGCCATAACTTTGCAGGGAAGCTTCAGAACATGAAATTTTGACCTCCCACTTTTGCAGAAAGCGTCTTTCTAGTAGTTGCACATCAAATCTAAGCTGTCTGAAGTGTTTTTCCAAAGTTATCAACATTTTTATGTTTGGCGTTCCGGAACCTACCTTATCTCAGGCTGAAAACACGCTTTCTGCATCGTGCCATAACTTTGCAGGGAAGCTTCAGAACATGAAATGTTCACCTCCCACTATAGAATAAAGGGTCTCTCTCGTAGTTGCACATCAAATCTAAGCTGTCTGAAGTGTTTTTCGGAAGTTATCAACATTTTTATGTTTGGCGTTCCGGAATTGACCTTATGTGAGGCTGAAAACGCGTTTTCTGCATTGTGACATAACTTTGCAGGGAAGCTTCAGAACATGAAATTTTCACCTCCCACGATAGCAGAAAGGGTCTTTCTAGTAGTTGCAGATCAAAACTAAGCTGTCTGAAATGTTTTTCCAAAGTTATCAACAGTTTCATGTTTGGCATTCCGGAATCGACCTTATCTCAGGCTGTAAACCCGTTTTTGCGTATGGTGCCATAACTTTGCTGGGAAGCTTCAGAACATCAAATATTCACCTCCCACTACAGCAGAAAGGGTCTTTCTAGTAGTTGCACATCAAATCTAAGCTGTCTGAAGTGTTTTTCCAAATTTATCAACATTTTTATGTTTGGCGTTCCGGAACACATCTTATCTCAGGCTGAAAACGCGTTTCCTGCATTGTGCCATAACTTTGCAGGGAAGTTTCAGAACATGAAAATTTCACCTCCCACTATAGCAGAAAGGGTCTTTCTAGTAGTTTCACGTGAAATCTAAGCTGTCTGAAGTGTTTTTCCAAAGTTATCAACATTTTTATGTTTGGCGTTCCGGAACCGACTTTATCTCTGGCTGACAACCTTTTTTTCCGCATTGTGCCATAACTTTGCAATGAAGCTTCAGAACATGAAATTTTAACCTCCCACTATAGCAGAAAGGGTCTTTCTAGTAGTTGCTCATCAAATCTAAGCTGTCTGAAGTGTTTTTCCAAAGTTTTCAACATTTTTATGTTTGGCGTTCGGGAACCCACCTTATCTCAAGCTGAAAACGCGTTTTCTGCATTGTGCCATAACTTTGCAGGAAACTTCAGAATAAGAAATTTTAACCTCCCACTGTTGCAGAAAGGGTCTGTCTTGTAGTTGCACATCAAATCGAAGCTGTCTGAAGTGTTTTTCCAAAGTTATCAACATTTTCATGTTTGGCGTTCCGGAATCGACCTTATCTCAGGCTGAAAACGCGTTTTGCGCATTGTGCCATAACTTTGCACAAAGCTTCAGAATATGAAATTTTCACCTCCCACTATAGCAGAAAGGGTCTTTCTAGTAGTTGCACATCAAATCTAAGCTGTCTGAAGTGTTTTTCCAAAGTTTTCAACATTTTTATGTTTGGCGTTCCGGAATCGACCATATCTCAGGCTGAAAACGCGTATTCTGCACTGTGCCTTAACTTTGCAGGGAAGCTTCAGAACATGAAATTTTCACCTCCCACTATATCAGAAAGGATCTTTCTCGTAGTTGCACATCAAATCTAAGCTGTCTGAAGTGTTTTTCCAAAGTTATCAACATTTTTATGTTTGGCGTTCCGGAATCGACCTTATCTCAGGCTGAAAACGCGTTTTACGCCTTTTGCATAAATTTGCAGGGAAGCTTCAGAACATGGAATTTTCACTACCAACTATAGCAGAAAGGGTCTTTCTAGTATTTGCACATCAACTCTAAGCTGTCTGAAGTGTCTTTCCAAAGTTATCAACATTTTTATGTTTGGCGTTCCGGAATCGACATTATCTCAGGCTGAAAACGCGTTTTACGCATTGTGCCAAAACTTTGCAGGGAAGCTTCAGAACATGAAATTTTCACCTGCCACTATAGCAGAAATGGTCTTTCTAGTAGTTTCACGTGAAACCTAAGCTGTCTCCAGTCTTTTTCCAAAGTTATCAACATTTTTTATGTTTCGCGTTTCGGAATCGACCTTATCTCAGGCTGAAAACGCGTTTTACGCATTGTGCCATAACTATGCAGGGAAGCTTCAGAACATGAAATTTTCACCTGCCACTATAGCAGAAATGGTCTTTCTAGTAGTTGCACATCAAATCTAAGCTGTCTGCAGTCTTTTTCCAAAGTTAGCAACATTTTTATGTTTCGAGGTCCGGAATCGACCTTATCTCAGGCTGAAAACGCGTTTTTCGGAGTAAGCCATAACTTTGCAGGGAAGCTTCAGAACATGGAATTTTCACTGCCAACTATAGCAGAAAGGGTCTTTCTAGTATATGCACATCAACTCTAAGCTGTCTGAAGTGTTTTTCCAAAGTTATCAACATTTTTATGTTTGGCGTTCTGGAACCCACCTTATCTCAGGCTAAAAACGCGTTTTCTGGATAGTGCCATAACTTTGCAGGGAGACTTCAGAACATGAAAGTTTAACATCCCACTATAGTAGAATGGGTTTTTCTAGTAGTTGCACGTCAAATCTAAGCTGTCTGAAGTGTTTTTCCAAAGTTATCAACATTCTTATGTTTGGCGTTCCGGAATCAACCTTATCTCAGGCTGAAAACGCGTTTTACGCATTGTGGCATAACTTGCAGGGAAGCTTCAGAACATGAAATTTTCTCCTCCCACTATAGCAGAAAGGGTCTTTCTAATAGTTGCACATCAAATCTAAGCTGTCTGAAGTGTTTTTCGAAAGTTATCAACATTTTTATGTTTGGCGTTCCGGAACCCACCTTATCTCAGCCTGAAAACGCGTTTTACATATTTTGCCATAACTTTGCAGGGAAGCTTCAGAACATGAAATTTTAACATCCCACTATAGCAGAAAGGGTCTTTCTAGTAGTTGCACATCAAATCTAAGCTGTCTGAAGTGTTTGTCCAAAGTTATCAATATTTTTATGTTTGGCTTTCCGGAATCGACCTTATCTCAGGCTGAACACGCATTTTCTTCATTGTGCCATAACTTTGCAAGGAAGCTTCAGAACATGAAATTTTCACCTCCCACTATAGCAGAAAGGGTCTTTCTAGTAGTTGCACATCAAATCTAATCTGTCTGTATAGTTTTTCCTGAGTTATCAACATTTTTATGTTTGGCGTTCTGAAATCAACCTCATCTCAGGATGAAAACGCGTTTTACGCATTGTGCCATAACTTTGCAGGGAAGCTACAGAACATGATATTTTCACCTCCCACTATAGCAGAAAGGGTCTTTCTCGTAGTTGCACATCAAATCTAAGCTGACTGAAGTGTTTTTCGAAAGTTTTCAACATTTTTTTGTTTGGTGTTCCTGAATCGACCTTATCTCAGGCCTAAAATGCGTTTTCTGCATTGTGCCATAACTTTGCAGGGCAGCTTCAGAACATGAAATTTTCACCTCCCACTATAGCAAAAAGGGTCTTTTCAGTAGTTGCACATCAAATCTAAGCTGTCTGTAGAGTTTTTCCTCAGTTATCAACATTTTTAAGTTTGGCGTTCCGGAATCGACCTTATCTCAGGCAGAAAACGCGTTTTCTGCATTGTGCCATAACTTTGCAGGGAAGCTTTAGAACATGAAATTTTCACCTCCCACTAGAGCAGAAAGGGTATTTCTAGTAGTTGCACAACAAACTAAGCTGTCTGAAGTGTTTTTCGAAAGTTATCAACAGTTTTATGTTTGGCGTTCCGGAATCGACCTTATCTCAGGATGAAAAATCGTTTTCTGCATTGTCCCATAACTTTGCAGGGAAGCTTCAGAACATGAAATTCTGACCTCCCAATATGCCAGAAAGGGTCTTTCTAGTAGTTGCACATCAAATCTAAGCTGTCTGATGTGTTTTTCCAAAGTTATCAACATTTTTATTTTGGCGTTCTGGAACCCACCTTATCTCAGGCTGAAAACGCGTTTTACGCATTGTGCCATAACTTTGCAGGGAAGCTTCAGAACATGATATTTTCTCCTCCCACTATAGCAGAAAGGGTCTTTCTAGTAGTTGCACATCAAATCTAAGCTGTCTCCAGTCTTTTTCCAAAGTTATCAACATTTTTATGTTTGGCGTTCCGGAATCGACCTTATCTCAGGCTGAAAACGCGTTTTACGCCTTTTGCATAAATTTGCACGGAAGCTTCAGAACATGGAATTTTCACTACCAACTATAGCAGAAAGGGTCTTTCTAGTATTTGCACATCAACTCTAAGCTGTCTGAAGTGTCTTTCCAAAGTTATCAACATTTTTATGTTTGGCGTTCCGGAATCGACATTATCTCAGGCTGAAAACGCGTTTTACGCATTGTGCCAAAACTTTGCAGGTAAGCTTCAGAACATGAAATTTTCACCTGCCACTATAGCAGAAATGGTCTTTCTAGTAGTTGCACATCAAATCTAAGCTGTCTCCAGTCTTTTTCCAAAGTTATCAACATTTTTATGTTTGGCGTTCCGGAATCGACCTTATCTCAGGCTGAAAACGCGTTTTACACCTTTTGCATAAATTTGCAGGGAAGCTTCAGAACATGGAATTTTCACTACCAACTATAGCAGAAAGGGTCTTTCTAGTATTTGCACATCAACTCTAAGCTGTCTGAAGTGTCTTTCCAAAGTTATCAACATTTTTATGTTTGGCGTTCCGGAATCGACATTATCTCAGGCTGAAAACGCGTTTTACGCATTGTGCCAAAACTTTGCAGGGAAGCTTCAGAACATGAAATTTTCACCTGCCACTATAGCAGAAATGGTCTTTCTAGTAGTTGCACATCAAATCTAAGCTGTCTCCAGTCTTTTTCCAAAGTTATCAACATTTTTATGTTTGGCGTTCCGGAATTGACCATATGTGAGGCTGAAAACGCGTTTTCTGCATTGTGACATAACTTTGCAGGGAAGCTTCAGAACATGAAATTTTCACCTCCCACTACAGCAGAAATGGTCTTTCTAGTAGTTGCACATCAAATCTAAGCTGTCTGAAGTGTTTTTCCAGAATTATGAACATGTTTATGTTTGGCGTTCCGGAATCGACCTTATCTCAGGCTGAAAACGCGTTTTACGCATTGTGCCATAACTTTGGTGGGAAGCTTCATATCATCGAATATTCACCACCCACTATATCAGAAAGGGTCTTTCTAGTAGTTGCACATCAAATCTAAGCTGTCTAAAGAGTTTTTCAAAAGTTATCAATATTTTTATGTTTGGCGTTCCGGAATCGACCTTATCTCAGGCTGAATACACGTTTTCTGCATTGTGCCATAACTATGCAGGGAAGTTTCAGAACATGAAATTTACACCTCCCACTATAGCAGAAATGGTCTTTCTAGTAGTTGCACATCAAATCTAAGCTGTCTGAAGTGTTTTTCCAGAATTATGAACATGTTTATGTTTGGCGTTCCGGAATCGACCTTATCTCAGGCTGAAAACGCGTTTTACGCATTGTGCCATAACTTTGGTGGGAAGCTTCATATCATCGAATATTCACCACCCACTATATCAGAAAGGGTCTTTCTAGTAGTTGCACATCAAATCTAAGCTGTTTGAATTGTTTTTCCAAAGTTATCAACACTTTTATGTTTGGTTTTCCGGAATCAACCTTATCTTAGGCTGAAAACGCGTTTCCTGCATTGTGGCATAACTTTGCAGGGACGCTTCAGAACATCGAATTTTCAATTCCCATTATAGCAGAAAGGGTCTTTCTCATTCTTCAACATAAAATCTAAGCTGTCTGAAGTGTTTTTCCAAAGTTATCAACATTTTTATGTTTGGCATTCCGGAATCGACTTTATCTCAGGCTGAAAACGTGTTCCCTGCATTGTGGCATAACTTTGCTGGGAAGCTTCAGAACATCGAATTTTCACCTCCCACAATGGCAGAAATGGTCTTTCTAGTAGTTGCACATCAAATCGAAGCTGTCTGAAGTGTTTGTCCAGATTTATGAACATTTTTATCTTTGGCGTTCCGGAATCGACCTTATCTCAGGTTGAAAACGCGTTTTACGCATGGTGCCATAACTTTGCAGGGAAGCTTCAGAACATCGAATTTTCACCTCCCACTATAGCAGAAAGGGTGTTTCTAGTAGTTGCACATCAAATCTAGGCTGTCTGAAGTGTTTTTCCAAAGTTATCAACATTTTTATGTTAGGCGTTTCGGAACCCACCTTATCTCAGGCTGTAAACGCTTTTTTTGCATTGTGCCATAACTTTGGTGGGAAGCTTCAGATCATCGAATATTCACCACCCACTATATCAGAAAGGGTCTTTCTAGTAGTTGCACATCAAATCTAAGCTGTCTAAAGAGTTTTTCCAAAGTTATCAATATTTTTATGTTTGGCGTTCCGGAATCGACCTTATCTCAGGCTGAAAACGCGTTTCCTGCATTGTGGCATAACTTTGCAGGGAAGCTTCAGAACATCGAATTTTCACCTCCCACAATGGCAGAAATGGTCTTTCTAGTAGTTGCACATCAAATCTAAGCTGTCTGAAGTGTTTTTCCAGAATTATGAACATGTTTATGTTTGGCCTTCCGGAATCGACCTTATCTCAGGCTGAAAACGCGTTTTACGCATGGTGCCATAACTTTGCAGGGAAGCTTCAGAACATCGAATTTTCACCTCCCACAATGGCAGAAACGGTCTTTCTAGTAGTTGCACATCAAATCTAAGCTGTCTGAAGTGTTTTTCCAAAGTTATCAACATTTTTATGTTTGGCATGCCGGAATCGACCTTATGTGATGCTGAAAACTCGTTTTCTGCATTGTGCCATAACTTTGCAGGGAAGCTTCAGAACATGAAATTTTCACCTCCCACTACAGCAGAAATGGTCTTTCTAGTACTTGCACATCAAATCTAAGCTGTCTGAAGTGTTTTTCCGGAGTTATTAACATTTTTATGTTTGGCGTTCCGGAATTGACCTTATGTGAGTCTGAAAACGCGTTTTCTGCATTGTGACATAACTTTGCAGGGAAGCTTCAGAACATGAAATTTCCACGACCCACGATAGCAGAAAGGGTCTTTCTAGTAGTTGCACATCAAATCGAAGCTGTTTGAATTGTTTTTCCAAAGTTATCAACATTTTTATGTTTGGCGTTCTGGAACCCACCTTATCTCAGGCTGAAAACGCGTTTTCTGCATTGTGCCATAACTTTGCAGGGAAGCTTCAGAACATGAAATTTCTACATCCCACTATAGCAGAAAGGGTCTTTCTAGTAGTTGCACATCAAATCGAAGCTGTTTGAATTGTTTTTCCAAAGTTATCAACACTTTTATGTTTGGTGTTCCGGAATCAACCTTATCTCAGGCTGAAAACGCGTTTTACGCATTGTGCCATAACTTTGCAGGAAAGCTTCAGAACATCGAATTTTCACCTCCCACAATGGCAGAAATGGTCTTTCTAGTAGTTGCACATCAAATCTAAGCTGTCTGAAGTGTTTTTCCAGAATTACGAACATGTTTATGTTTGGCGTTCCGGAATCGACCTTATTTCCGGCTGAAAACGCGTTTTACGCATTGTGCCATAACTTTGCAGGGAAGCTTCAGAACATGAAATTTTAACATCCCACTATAGCAGCAAGGGTCTTTCTAGTAGTTGCACTTCAAATCTAAGCTGTCTGAAGTGTTTTTCGAAAGTTATCAACATTTTTATGTTTGGCGTTCCGGAACCCACCTTATCTCAGGCTGAAAACGCGTTTCCTGCATTGTGGCTATAACTTTGCAGGGAAGCTTCAGAACATGAAATTTTCACCTCCCACTACAGCAGAAAGGGTCTTTCTTTTAGTTGCACATCAAATCTAAGTTGTCTGAAGTGGCTTTCCAAAGTTATCAACATTTTTATGTTTGACGTTCCTGAATCAACCTTATCTCAGGCTGAACACTCCGTTTTCTGCATTGTGCCATAACTTTGCAGGAATGCATCAGAAAATGACATTTTAAAGTTCCACAATAGCAGAAAAGGTCTTCATAGTAGTTGCACATCAAATCTAAGCTCTCTGAAGTGTTTTTCCAAAGTTATTAACACTTTTATGTTTCGCGTTCCGGAACCCACCTTATCTCAGGCTGAACACCCGTTTTCTGCATTGTGCCATAACTTTGCAGGGAAGCTTCAGAACATGAAATTTTCACCCCCCACTATAGCAGAAAGGGTCTGTCTTGTAGTTACACATCAAATCTAAGCTGTCTGAAGTGTTTTTCCAAAGTCATCAACATTTTTATCTTTGGCGTTCCGGAACCCACCTTATCTCAGGCTGAAAACGCGTTTTCTCCATTGTGCCATAACTTTGCAGGGAAGCTTCAGAACATAAAATTTTCACCTCCCATTATAGCAGAAATGGTCTTTCTAGTACTTGCACATCAAATCTAAGCTGTCTGAAGTGTATTTCAAAAGTTATCATATTTTTTATGTTTGGCGTTCCTGAATCGACCTTATCTCAGGCTGAAAACGCGTTTTCGGAATTGTGCCATGACTTTGCAGGGAAGCTTCGGAACATGAAATTTTCACCTCCCACTATAGCAGAAAGGGTCTTTCTAGTAGTTGCACCATCAAAGCTAAGCTGTCTGAAGTGTTTATCCAAAGTTATCAACATTTTAATGTTTGGCGTTCCGCAATCGACCTTATCTCAGGCTGAAAATGCGTTTTACGCATTGTGCCATAACTTTGGAGGGAACCTTCAGAACATCGAATTTTCACCACCCACTATATCAGAAAGGGTCTTTCTAGTAGTTGCACATCAAATCTAAGCAGTCTGAGGTGTTTTCCCAAAGTTATCAACATTTTTATGTTTGGCGTACCGGAATCGACCTTATCTCAGGTTGAAAACGAGTTTTCTGCATTGTGCCATAACTTTGCAGGGAAGCTTCAGAACATGAAATTTTAAACTTGCGCTATAGCAGAGAAGGTCTTTCTAGTAGTTGTACATCAAATCTAAGCTGTCTGAAGTGTTTCTCCAAAGTTATCAACATTTTAATGTTTGGCGTACCGGAATCGACCTTATCTCAGGCTGAAAACGCGTTTTACGCATTGTGTCATAAGTTTGCATAAAACTTCAGAACATGAAATTTTCACCTCCCACTATAGCAGAAAGGGTCTTTCTAGTAGTTTCACATGAAATCTAAGCGGTCTGAAGTGTTTTTCCAAAGCTTTCAACATTTATATGTTTGACCTTCGGGAACCCACCTTATCTCAGGCTGAAAACGCGTTTTACGCATTGTGCCATAACTTTGCATAAAGCTTCAGAACATGAAATTTTCACATCCCACTATAGCAGAAAGGGTCTGTCTTGTAGTTGCACATCAAATCTCAGCTGTCTGAAGTGTTTCTCCAAAGTTATCAACATTTTTATGTTTGGCGTTCCGGAATCGACCTTATCTCAGGCTGAAAACGCGTTTTACGCATTGTGCCATAACTTTGGTGGGAAGCTTCAGATCATCGAATTTTCACCACCCACTATATCAGAAAGGGTCTTTCTAGTAGTTGCACATCAAATCTAAGCTGTCTGAAGTGTTTTTCCAAAGTTATCAACATTTTTATGTTTGGCGTACCGGAATCTATCTTATCTCAGGCTGAAGACGTGTTTTCTGCATTGTGCCATAACTTTGCAGGGAAGCTTCAGAACATGAAATTTTCACATCCCACTACAGCAGAAATGGTCTTTCTAGTAGTTGCACATCAAATCTAAGCTGTCTGAAGTGTTTTTCCAAAGTTATCAACATTTTTATGTTTGGCGTTCCGGAATCGACCTTATCTCAGGCTGAAAACGCGTTTTCGGAATTGTGCCATAACTTTGCAGGGAAGCTTCGGAACATGAAATTTTCACCTCCCACTATAGCAGAAAGGGTCTTTCTAGTAGTTGCACATCAAAGCTACTCTGTCTGAAGTGTTTATCCAAAGTTATCAACATCTTTATGTTTGGCGTTCCGGAATCGACCTTATCTCAGGCTGAAAATGCGTTTTACGCATTGTGCCATAACTTTGGAGGCAAGCTTCAGAACATCGAATTTTCACCACCCTCTTTATCAGAAAGGGTCTTTCTAGTAGTTGCACATCAAATCTAAGCAGTCCGAGGTGTTTTCCCAAAGTTATCAACATTTTTATGTTTGGCGTACCGGAATCGACCTCATCTCAGGCTGAAAACGCGTTTTCTGCATTGTGCCATAACTTTGCAGGGAAGCTTCAGAACATGAAATTTTAAACTTGCGCGATAGCAGAAAAGGCCTTTCTAGTAGTTGTACATCAAATCTAAGCTGTCTGAAGTGTTTTTCCAAAGTTATCAACATTTTAATGTTTGGCGTTCCGGAATTGTCCTAATCTCAGGCTGAAATCGCGTTTTACGCATTGTGCCATAACTTTGCATAAAGCTTCAGAACATGAAATGTTCACCTCCCACTATAGCAGAAAGGGTCTTTCAAGTAGTTGCAGATCAAATCTAAGCTGTCTGAAATGTTTTTTCCAAAGTTATCAACATTTTTATGTTTGGCGATCTGGAACCCACCTTATCTCAGTCTGAAAATGTGTTTTCTGCTTTTTGCCCTAACTTTGCAGGGAAGTTTCAGAACATGAAATTTTCACCTCCCGCTATAATAGAAAGGGTCTTTCTAGTAGTTGCACATCGAATCTAAGCTGTCTGAAATGTTTTTCCAAAGTTATCAACATTTTTATGTTTGGCGTTCTGGAACCCACCTTATCTCAGTCTGAAAACGTGTTTTTTGCATTGTGCCATAACTTTGCAGGGATGCCAAAGAACATGAAATTTTCACCTGCCGCTGTAGTAGAAAGGGTCGTTCTAGTAGTTGCACATCAAATCCAAGCTGTCTGAAGTGGCTTTCCAAAGTTATCAACATTTTTATGTTTGGGGTTCCGGAATCAACCTTATCTCAGGCTGACCACCCGTTTTCTTCATTGTGCCATAACTTTGCAGGGATGCATCAGAACATGACATTTTAAACTTCCAATATAGCAGAAAAGGTCTTTCTAGTAGTTGCACATCAAATCTAAGCTGTCTGATGTGTTTTTCCAAAGTTATCATCATTTTTATGTTTGGCGTTCCGGAATCGACCTTATCTCAGGCTGAAAACGCGTTTTCTGCTTTGTGCCATAACTTTGCAGGGAAGCTTCAGTACATGACATTTTCACATCCCACTATAGCAGAAAGGGTCTTTCTAGTAGTTGCACATTAAAGCTAAGAGGTCTGAAGTGTTTTTCCAAAGTTATCAACATTTTTATGTTTGGCGTTCCGGAACCCATCTTATCTCAGGCTGAAAACGCGTTTTCTGCATTGTGCGATACCTTTGCAGGGAAGCTTCAGAACATGAAATTTTCACCTCCCACTATAGCAGAAAGGGTCTTTCTAGTAGTTGCACATCAAATGTAAGCGGTCTGAAGTGTATTTCAAAAGTTATCAACTTTTTTATGTTTGACGTTCCTGAATCGACCTTATCACAGGCTGAAAACGCGTTTAACGCATTGTGCCATAACTTTGCCGTGAAGCTTCAGAACATGAAATTTTCACCTCCCACAATGGCAGAAAGGGTCTTTCTAGAAATTGCAAATCAAATCTAAGCTGTCTGAAGTGTTTTTCCAAAGTTATGAACATTTTTATGTTTGGCGTTCCGGAATCGACTTTATCTCAATCTGAAAACGCGTTTTACGCATTGTGCCATATCTTTGCATAAAGCTTCAGAACATTACATTTTCACCTCCCACTATAGCAGAAAGGGTCTTTCTCGTAGTTGCACATCAAATCTAAGCTGTCTGAAGTGTTTTTCCAAAGTTATCATATTTTTTTGTTTGGCGTTCTGGAACCCACCTTATCTCAGGCTGAAAACGCGTTTTCTGCATTGTGCCATAACTTTGCAGGGAAGCTTCAGAACATGAAATTTTCAACTCCGACTATAGCAGAAAGGGTTTTTCGAGTAGTTGCACGTCAAATCTAAGCTGTCTGATGTGTTTTTCCAAAGTTATCAACATTTTTTATGTTTGGCGTTCCAGAATCGACCTTATCTCAGCCTGAAAACGCGTTTTACGCATGGTGCCATAACTTTGCAGGGAAGCTTCAGAACATCAAATTTTCACCTCCCACAATGGCAGAAAGGGTCTTTCTAGTAGTTGCACATCAAATCTAAGCTGTCTGAAATGTTTTTCCAAAGTTATCAACATTTTTATGTTTGGCGTTCTGGAACCCACCTTATCTCAGGCTGAAAACGCGTTTTCTGCATTTGCCATAACTTTGCAGGGAAGCTTCAGAATATGATATTTTAACCTCCCGCTATTGCAGAAAGGGTCTGTCTTGTAGTTGCACATCAAATCTAAGCTGTCTGAAGTGTTTTTCCAAAGTTATCAACATTTTTATGTTTGGCATTCCAGAATCGACCTTATCTCAGGCTGAAAACGTGTTTTCTCCATTGTGCCATAACTTTGCAGGGAAGCTTCAGAACATGAAATTTTCACCTCCCACTATAGCAAAAAGGGTCTTTCTAGTAATTGCACATCAAATCTATGCTGTCTGAAGTGTATTTCAAAAGTTATCAACTTTTTTATGTTTGGCGTTCCTGAATCAACCTTATCTCAGGCTGAAAACGCGTTTAACGCATTGTTCCATAAATTTGCAGGGAAGCTTCAGAACATACGAATTTTCAACTCCCACTATAGCAGAAAGGGACTTTCTAGTAGTTGCACATCAAAGCTAAGCTGTCTGAAGTGTTTTTCCAAAGTTATCAACATTTTTATGTTTGGTGTACCGGAATCGACCTTATCTCAGGCTGAAAACGCGTTTTCTGCATTGTGCCATAACTTTGCAAGGAAGCTTCAGAACATGAAATTTTAAACTTGCGCTATAGCAGAAAAGGTCTTTCTAGTAGTTGTACATCAAATCTAAGCTGTCTGAAGTGTTTTTCCAAAGTTATCCACATTTTAATGTTTGGCGTTCCGGAATCGATCTTATCTCAGGCTGAAAACGCGTTTTACGCATTGTCCCATAACTTTGCATCAAGCTTCAGAACATGAAATTTTCACCTCCCACGATAGCAGAAAGGGTCTTTCTCGTAGTTGCAGATCAAAACTAAGCTGTCTGAAATGTTTTTCCAAAGTTATCAACAGTTTTATGCTTGCCATTCCGGAATCGACCTTATCTCAGGCTGTAAACGCGTTTTACGCATGGTGCCATAACTTTGCAGGGAAGCTTCAGAACATGAAATTTTCACATCCCACTATAGCAGAAAGGGTCTTTCTAGTAGTTGCACATTAAAGCTAAGTTGTCTGAAGTGTTTTTCCAAACTTATCAACATTTTTATGCTTGGCGTTCCGAAACCCATCTTATCTCAGGCTGAAAACGCGTTTGACGCATTGTGCCATAACTTTGCAGGAAAGCTTCAGAACATGAAATTTTCACCTCCCACTATAGCAGAAAGGGTCTTTCTCCTACTTGCACATCAAATCTAAGCTGTCTGAAGTGTTTTTCGATAGTTGTCAACATTTTTATATTTGGCGTTCCTGAATCGACCTTATCTCAGGCTGAAAACACGTTTTCTGCATTGTGCCATAACTTTGCAGGGAAGATTCAGAACATGAAATTTTCAACTCCCACTATAGCAGAAAGGGTCTTTCTAGTAGTTGCACGTCAAACCTAAGCTGTCTGAAGTGTTTTTCCAAAGTTATCAACATTTTTATGTTTGGCATTCCAGAATCGACCTTATCTCTGGCTGAAAACGCCTTTTCTGCATTGTGCCATAACTTTGCAGGGAAACTTCAGAACATGAAATTTTCACCTCCCACTATAGCAGAAAGGGTCTTTCTAGTAGTTGCACATCAAATCTAAGCTGTCTGAAGTGTTTTTTCAAAGTTATCATATTTTTATGTTTGGCGTTCCGGAATCGACCTTATCTCAGGCTGAAAACGCGTTTTCTGCAATGTGCCATAACTTTGCAGGGAAGCTTCAGAACATGAAATTTTCAACTCCCACTATAGCAGAAAGGCTTTTTCCAGTAGTTGCACATCAAATCTAAGCTGTCTGAAGTGTTTTTCTAAACTTATCAACATTTTTATGTTTGGCTTTCCGGAATCGACCGTATCTCAGGCTGAAAACGCGTTTTACGCATTGTGCCATAACTTCTCAGGGAAGCTTCAGAACATGAAATGTTCACCTCCCACTATAGCTGAAAGGGTTTTTCTAATAGTTGCACATCAAATCTAAGCCGTCTGAAGTGTTTTTCCAAAGTTATCAACATTCTTATGTTTGGCGTTTCGGAATCGATCTTATCTCAAGCTGAATACGCGATTTACGCATTCTGCCATAACTTTGCAGGGAATCTTCAGAACACGAAATTTTCATATCCCACTATAGCAGAAAGGGTCTTTCTAGTAGTTGCACATAAAATCTAAGCTGTCTGAAGTGTTTTTCCAAAGTTATAAACATTTTTATGTTTGGCGTTCCTGAATCAACCTTATCTCAGGCTGAAAACGCGTTTTACGCATTGCGCCATAAATTTGCAGGAAAGCTTCAGAACATGAAATTTTCAATTCCCAGTAAAGCAGAAAGGGTTTTTCTCCTACTTGCACATCAAATCTAAGCTGTCTGAAGTGTTTTTCCAAAGTTATCAACATTTTCATGTTTGGCGTTCCGGAATCGACCTTATCTCAGGCTGAAAATGCGTTTTGCCATAACTTTGCCATAACTTTGCATGGAAGCTTCAGAACATTGAATTTTCAACTCCCACTATAGCAGAAAGGGTCCTTCAAGTAGTTGCAGATCAAATATAAGCTGTCTGAAATGTTTTTCCAAAGTTATCAACATTTTTATGTTTGGCGTTGTGGACCCCACCTTATCTCAGTCTGAAAACGTGTTTTTTGCATTGTGCCATAACTTTGCAGGGAAGCCTCAGAACATGAAATTTCCACCTGCCGCTATAGTAGAAAGGGTCTTTCTAGTAGTTGCTCATCGAATCTATGCTGTCTTAAGTGTCTTTTCGAAGTTATCAACACTTTTATGTTTGGCGTTCCAGAATCGACCTTATCTCAGCCTGAAAAAGCGTTTTACGCATGGTGCCATAACTTTGCAGGGAAGCTTCAGAACATGAAATGTTCACCTCCCACTATAGCAGAAAGGGACTTTCTAGTAGTTGCACATCAAATCTAAGCTGTCTGAAGTGTTTTTCCAAAGTTATGAAAATTTTTATGTTTATCGTTAGGGAATCAACCTTATCTCAGGCTGAAAACGCATTGTCTGCATTGTGCCATAACTTTGTAGGGAAGCTTCAGAACATGAAATGTTCACTTCCCACTATAGCAGAAAGGGTCTTTTTAGTAGTTGCAGATCAAATCTAAGCTGTCTGAAGTGTTTTTCCAAAGTTATCAACATTTTTATGTTTGGTGTACCGGAATCGACCTTATCTCAGGCTGAAAACGCGTTTTCTGCATTGTGCCATAACTTTGCAAGGAAGCTTCAGAACATGAAATTTTAAACTTGCGCTATAGCAGAAAAGGTCTTTCTAGTAGTTGTACATCAAATCTAAGCTGCCTGAAGTGTTTTTCCAAACTTATCCACATTTTATTGTTTGGCGTTCCGGAATCGACCTTATCTCAGGCTGAAAACGCGTTTTACGCATTGTGCCATAACTTTGCTGGGAAGCTTCAGAACATGAAATTTTCAACTTCCACTATAGCAGAAAGGGTCTTTCTAGTAGTTGCACGTCAAACCTAAGCTGTCTGAAGTGTTTTTCCAAAGTTATCAACATTTTTATGTTTGGCATTCCAGAATCGACCTTATCTCTGGCTGAAAACGCGTTTTCTGCATTGTGCCTTAACTTTGCAGGGAAACTTCAGAACATGAAATTTTCACCTCCCACTATAGCAGAAAGGGTCTTTCTAGTAGTTGCACATCAAATCTAAGCTGTCTGAAGTGTTTTTTCAAAGTTATCATATTTTTATGTTTGGCGTTCCGGAATCGACCTTATCTCAGGCTGAAAACGCGTTTTCTGCAATGTGCCATAACTTTGCAGGGAAGCTTCAGAACATGAAATTTTCACCTCACACTATAGCAGAAAGGGTCTTTCTAGTAGTTGCACATCAAATCTAAGCTGTCTGAAGTGTTTTTCCAAAGATATCAACATTTTTATGTTTGGAGTTCCAGAATCGACCTTATCTCTGGCTGAAAACGTATTTTCTGCATTGTGCCATAACTTCTCAGGGAAGCTTCAGATCACGAAATTTTCACCTCCCACTATAGCAGAAAGGGTTTTTCTAGTATTTGCTCATCAAATCTAAGCTGTCTGAATACTTTTTCCAAAATTATCAACATTTTTATGTTTGGCGTTCCGGAACCCACCTTATCTCAGGCTGAAAACGCGTTTTCTGTTGGGTGCCATAACTTTGCAGGGAACCTTCAGAACTTGAAATTTTCACCTCCCACTGTAGCAGAAAGGGTCTTTCTAGTAGTTGCACATCAAATCTAAGCTGTCTGAAGTGTTGTTCCAAAGTTATCAACATTTTTACGTTTGGCGTTCCGGAACCCACCTTATCTCAGGCTGAAAACGTATTTTCTGCATTGTGCCATAACTTTGCAGGGAAGCTTCAGAACATGAAATGTTCACCTCCCACTATCGCAGAAAGTGTCTTTCTAGTAGTTGCACATCAAATCTAAGCTGTCTGAAGTGTTTTTTAAAAGCTATCAACATTTTTTAGGTTGGCGTTCCAGAAACGACATTATCTCGGGCTGAAAACGCTTTTTCTGCATTGTGCCATAACTTTGCAGGGAAGCTTCAGAACATGAAATTTTAACCTCCACCTGTAGCAGAATGGGTCTTTCTAGTAGTTGCACATCAAATCTAAGCTGTCTGAAGTGTTTTTCCAAAGTTATCAACATTTTTAAGTTTGGTGTTCCGGAACCCTCGTTATCTCAGGCTGAAAACGCATTTTCTGCATTGTTCCTTAACTTTGCAGGGAAGCATCAGAACATGAAATTTTCAACTCCCACTATGACAAACAGGGTCTTTCTAATAGTTGCACATCAAATCTAATCTGTCTGAAGTGTTTTTCGAAAGTTATCTACATTTTTATGTTTGGCGTTCCGGAACCCACCTTATCTCAGGCTGAAAACGCGTTTTCTGCATTGTGCCATAACTTTGCAGGGAAGCTTCAGAACATGAAATTTTCATCTCCCACTGTAGCAGAAAGGGTCTTTCTCGTAGTTGCACATGAAATATAAGCTGTCTAAAGTGTTTTTCCAAAGTTATCAACATTTTTATGTTTGGCGTTCCGGAACCCACCTTATGTCAGGCTGAAAACGCGTTTTCTGCATTGTGCCATAACTTTGAAGGAAAGCTTCAGAACATGAAAGTTTCACCTCCCACTATAGCAGAAAGGGTCTTTCTAGTAGTTACACATCAAATCTAAGCTATCTAAAGTGTTTTTCCAAAGTTATCAACATTTTTATGTTTGGCGTTCCGGAACCCGCCTCATCTCTGGCTGAAAAAGCGTTTTCTGCTTTGTCCCATAACTTTGCTGGGAATCTTTAGAACATGAAATTTTAACCTCCCACAATAGCATAAAGGGTCTTTCTTGCAGTTGCAAATCAAATCTAAGCTGTCTGGAGTGTTTTTCCAAAGTTATCAACGTTTTCACGTTTGGCGTTCCGGAACCCACCTTATCTCAGGCTGAAAACGCGTTTTCTGCATTTTGCCATAACTTTGTAGGAAGCTTCACAACATGAAATTTTCACCTCCCACTATAGATGAAAAGGTCTTTCTAGTAGTTGTACATCAAATCTAAGCTTTCTGAAATGTTTTTTCCAAATTTATCAACATTTTTATGTTTGGCGTTCCGGAACCCACCTTATCTCAGGCTGAAAACGCGTTTTCTGCATTGTCCCATAACTTTGCAGGGAAACTTCAGAACATGAAATTTTCACTTCCCACTATAGCATAAAGGGTCTTTCTTGTAGTTGCACATCAAATCTAAGCTGTCTGAAGTGGTTTCCTAAAGTTATCAACATTTTTATGTTTGGCGTTCCGGAACCCACCTTTTTTCAGGCTGAAAAGGCGTTTTCTGCATTGTGCCATAACTTTGCAGGGAAGCTTCAGAACATGAAATTTTAACCTCCCACTGTAGCAGAAAGGGTCTTTCTCGTAGTTGCACATGAAATATGAGCTGTCTGAAGTGTTTTTCCAAAGTTATCAACATTTTTATGTTTGGCGTTCCGGAACCCACCTTATGTCAGGCTGAAAACGCGTTTTCTGCATTGTGCCATAACTTTGCAGGGAAGCTTCAGAACATGAAATTTTCAACTCCGACTATAGCAGAAAGGGTTTTTCGAGTAGTTGCACGTCAAATCTAAGCTGTCTGATGTGTTTTTCCAAAGTTATCAACATTTTTTATGTTTGGCATTCCAGAATCGACCTTATCTCAGCCTGAAAACGCGTTTTACGCATGGTGCCATAACTTTGCAGGAAAGCTTCAGAACATGACATTTTAACCTGCCACTATAGCAGAAAAGGTCATTCTAGTAGTTGCACATCAAATCTAAGCTGTCTTGAAGTGTTTTTCTGCAGATATCAACATTTTTATGTTTGGCATTCCGGAACCCACCTTATCTCAGCCTGAAAACGCGTTTTACATATTTTGCCATAACTTTGCAGGGAAGCTTCAGAACATGAAATTTTAACATCCCACTATAGCAGCAAGGGTCTTTCTAGTAGTTGCACATCACATCTAAGCTGTCTGAGGCGTTTTTCGAAAGTTATCAACACTTTTATGTTTGGCGTTCCGAAACCCACCTTATCTCAGGATGTAAAGGCGTTTTACGCATTGTGCCATAGCTTTGCATAACACTTCAGAACATGAAATTTTCACCTCCCACTATAGCAGAAAGGTTCTTTCTAGTAGTTGCACTTCAAATCTAAGCTGTCTGAAGTGTTTTTCCAAAGTTTTCAACATTTTTTTGTTTGGCCTTCGGGAACCCACCTTATCTCAGGCTGAAAACGCGTTTTACGCATTGTGCCATAACTTTGCATAAAGCTTTAGAACATGAAATTTTCACCTCCCACTACAGCAGAAAGGGTCTTTCTTTTAGTTGCACATCAAATCTAAGTTGTCTGAAGTGTTTTTCCAAAGTTTTCAACATTTTTTTGTTTGGCCTTCGGGAACCCACCTTATCTCAGGCTGAAAACGCGTTTTACGCATTGTGCCATAACTTTGCATAAAGCCTTAGAACATGAAATTTTCACCTCCCACTACAGCAGAAAGGGTCTTTCTTTTAGTTGCACATCAAATCTAAGTTGTCTGAAGTGGCTTTCCAAAGTTATCAACATTTTTATGTTTGACGTTCCTGAATCAACCTTATCTCAGGCTGAACACTCCGTTTTCTGCATTGTGCCATAACTTTGCAGGAATGCATCAGAAAATGACATTTTAAAGTTCCACAATAGCAGAAAAGGTCTTCATAGTAGTTGCACATCAAATCTAAGCTGTCTGAAGTGTTTTTCCAAAGTCATCAACATTTTTATCTTTGGCGTTCCGGAACCCACCTTATCTCAGGCTGAAAACGCGTTTTCTCCATTGTGCCATAACTTTGCAGGGAAGCTTCAGAACATGAAATTTTCACCTCCCATTATAGCAGAAATGGTCTTTCTAGTACTTGCACATCAAATCTAAGCTGTCTGAAGTGTATTTCAAAAGTTATCATATTTTTTATGTTTGGCGTTCCTGAATCGACCTTATCTCAGGCTGAAAACGCGTTTTCGGAATTGTGCCATGACTTTGCAGGGAAGCTTCGGAACATGAAATTTTCACCTCCCACTATAGCAGAAAGGGTCTTTCTAGTAGTTGCACCATCAAAGCTAAGCTGTCTGAAGTGTTTATCCAAAGTTATCAACATTTTAATGTTTGGCGTTCCGGAATTGACCTTATCTCAGGCTGAAATCGCGTTTTACGCATTGTGCCATAACTTTGCATAAAGCTTCAGAACATGAAATGTTCACCTCCCACTATAGCAGAAAGGGTCTTTCAAGTAGTTGCAGATCAAATCTAAGCTGTCTGAAATGTTTTTTCCAAAGTTATCAACATTTTTATGTTTGGCGATCTGGAACCCACCTTATCTCAGTCTGTAAATGTGTTTTCTGCTTTGTGCCCTAACTTTGCAGGGAAGTTTCAGAACATGAAATTTTCACCTCCCGCTATAATAGAAAGGGTCTTTCTAGTAGTTGCACATCGAATCTAAGCTGTCTGAAATGTTTTTCCAAAGTTATCAACATTTTTATGTTTGGCGTTCTGGAACCCACCTTATCTCAGTCTGAAAACGTGTTTTTTGCATTGTGCCATGACTTTGCAGGGATGCCAAAGAACATGAAATTTTCACCTGCCGCTGTAGTAGAAAGGGTCGTTCTAGTAGTTGCACATCAAATCCAAGCTGTCTGAAGTGGCTTTCCAAAGTTATCAACATTTTTATGTTTGGGGTTCCGGAATCAACCTTATCTCAGGCTGAACACCCGTTTTCTTCATTGTGCCATAACTTTGCAGGGATGCATCAGAACATGACATTTTAAACTTCCACTATAGCAGAAAAGGTCTTTCTAGTAGTTGCACAAAAAAATCTAAGCTGTCTGAAGTGTTTTTCCAAAGTTATCAACATTTTTATGTTTGGCGTTCCGGAACCCACCTTATCTCAGGCTGAAAACGCGTTTTCTGCATTGTGCCATAACTTTGCAAGGAAGCTTCAGAACATGAAATTTTAAAATTGCGCTATAGCAGAAAAGGTCTTTCTAGTAGGTGTACATCAAATCTAAGCTGTCTGAAGTGTTTTTCCAAAGTTATCTACATTTTTATGTTTGGCGTTCCGGAATCGAACTTATCTCAGGCTGAAAACGTGTTTTCTGCATTGTGCCATAGCTTTGCAGGGAAGCTTCAGAACATGAAATTTCCACATCCCACTATAGCAGAAAGGGTCTTTCTAGTAGTTGCACATCAAATGTAAGCGGTCTGAAGTGTATTTCAAAAGTTAACAACTTTTTTATGTTTGACGTTCCTGAATCGACCTTATCACAGGCTGAAAACGCGTTTTACGCATTGTGCCATAACTTTGCCGTGAAGCTTCAGAACATGAAATTTTCACCTCCCACAATGGCAGAAAGGGTCTTTCTAGAAATTGCAAATCAAATCTAAGCTGTCTGAAGTGTTTTTCCAAAGTTATCAACATTTTTATGTTTGGCGTTCCGGAATCGACTTTATCTCAATCTGAAAACGCGTTTTACGCATTGTGCCATAACTTTGCATAAAGCTTCAGAACATTACATTTTCACCTCCCACTATAGCAGAAAGGGTCTTTCTCGTAGTTGCACATCAAATCTAAGCTGTCTGAAGTGTTTTTCCAAAGTTATCATATTTTTTTGTTTGGCGTTCTGGAACCCACCTTATCTCAGGCTGAAAACGCGTTTTCTGCATTGTGCCATAACTTTGCAGGGAAGCTTCAGAACATGAAATTTTCAACTCCGACTATAGCAGAAAGGGTTTTTCGAGTAGTTGCACGTCAAATCTAAGCTGTCTGATGTGTTTTTCCAAAGTTATCAACATTTTTTATGTTTGGCATTCCAGAATCGACCTTATCTCAGCCTGAAAACGCGTTTTACGCATGGTGCCATAACTTTGCAGGGAAGCTTCAGAACATCAAATTTTCACCTCCCACAATGGCAGAAAGGGTCTTTCTAGTAATTGCACATCAAATCTATGCTGTCTGAAGTGTATTTCAAAAGTTATCAACTTTTTTATGTTTGGCGTTCCTGAATCAACCTTATCTCAGGCTGAAAACGCGTTTAACGCATTGTTCCATAAATTTGCAGGGAAGCTTCAGAACATACGAATTTTCAACTCCCACTATAGCAGAAAGGGACTTTCTAGTAGTTGCACATCAAAGCTAAGCTGTCTGAAGTGTTTTTCCAAAGTTATCAACATTTTTATGTTTGGTGTACCGGAATCGACCTTATCTCAGGCTGAAAACGCGTTTTCTGCATTGTGCCATAACTTTGCAAGGAAGCTTCAGAACATGAAATTTTAAACTTGTGCTATAGCAGAAAAGGTCTTTCTAGTAGTTGTACATCAAATCTAAGCTGTCTGAAGTGTTTTTCCAAAGTTATCCACATTTTAATGATTGGCGTTCCGGAATCGATCTTATCTCAGGCTGAAAACGCGTTTTACGCATTGTCCCATGACTTTGCATTAAGCTTCAGAACATGAAATTTTCACCTCCCACGATAGCAGAAAGGGTCTTTCTCGTAGTTGCAGATCAAAACTAAGCTGTCTGAAATGTTTTTCCAAAGTTATCAACAGTTTTATGCTTGCCATTCCGGAATCGACCTTATCTCAGGCTGTAAACGCGTTTTACGCATGGTGCCATAACTTTGCAGGGAAGCTTCAGAACATGAAATTTTCACATCCCACTATAGCAGAAAGGGTCTTTCTAGTAGTTGCACATTAAAGCTAAGTTGTCTGAAGTGTTTTTCCAAACTTATCAACATTTTTATGCTTGGCGTTCCGAAACCCATCTTATCTCAGGCTGAAAACGCGTTTGACGCATTGTGCCATAACTTTGCAGGAAAGCTTTAGAACATGAAATTTTCACCTCCCACTATAGCAGAAAGGGTCTTTCTCCTACTTGCACGTCAAATCTATGCTGTCTGAAGTGTTTTTCGATAGTTGTCAACATTTTTATATTTGGCGTTCCTGAATCGACCTTATCTCAGGCTGAAAACACGTTTTCTGCATTGTGCCATAACTTTGCAGGGAAGATTCAGAACATGAAATTTTCAACTCCCACTATAGCAGAAAGGGTCTTTCCAGTAGTTGCACGTCAAACCTAAGCTGTCTGAAGTGTTTTTCCAAAGTTATCAACATTTTTATGTTTGGCATTCCAGAATCGACCTTATCTCTGGCTGAAAACGCGTTTTCTGCATTGTGCCATAACTTTGCAGGGAAACTTCAGAACATGAAATTTTCACCTCCCACTATAGCAGAAAGGGTCTTTCTAGTAGTTGCACATCAAATCTAAGCTGTCTGAAGTGTTTTTCTAAACATATCAACATTTTTATGTTTGGCTTTCCGGAATCGACCTTATCTCAGGCTAAAAACGCGTTTTACGCATTGTGCCATAACTTCTCAGGGAAGCTTCAGAACATGAAATGTTCACCTCCCACTATAGCTGAAAGGGTTTTTCTAATAGTTGCACATCAAATCTAAGCCGTCTGAAGTGTTTTTCCAAAGTTATCAACATTCTTATGTTTGGCGTTTCGGAATCGATCTTATCTCAAGCTGAATACGCGATTTACGCATTCTGCCATAACTTTGCAGGGAATCTTCAGAACACGAAATTTTCATATCCCACTATAGCAGAAAGGGTCTTTCTAGTAGTTGCACATAAAATCTAAGCTGTCTGAAGTGTTTTTCCAAAGTTATAAACATTTTTATGTTTGGCGTTCCTGAATCAACCTTATCTCAGGCTGAAAACGCGTTTTACGCATTGCGCCATAAATTTGCAGGAAAGCTTCAGAACATGAAATTTTCAATTCCCAGTAAAGCAGAAAGGGTTTTTCTCCTACTTGCACATCAAATCTAAGCTGTCTGAAGTGTTTTTCCAAAGTTATCAACATTTTCATGTTTGGCGTTCCGGAATCGACCTTATCTCAGGCTGAAAATGCGTTTTGCCATAACTTTGCCATAACTTTGCATGGAAGCTTCAGAACATCGAATTTTCAACTCCCATTATAGCAGAAAGGGTCCTTCAAGTAGTTGCAGATCAAATGTAAGCTGTCTGAAATGTTTTTCCAAAGTTATCAACATTTTTATGTTTGGCGTTCTGGACCCCACCTTATCTCAGTCTGAAAACGTGTTTTTTGCATTGTGCCATAACTTTGCAGGGAAGCCTCAGAACATGAAATTTCCACCTGCCGCTATAGTAGAAAGGGTCTTTCTAGTAGTTGCTCATCGAATCTATGCTGTCTTAAGTGTCTTTTCGAAGTTATCAACACTTTTATGTTTGGCGTTCCAGAATCGACCTTATCTCAGCCTGAAAAAGCGTTTCACGCATGGTGCCATAACTTTGCAGGGAAGCTTCAGAACATCAAATTTTCACCTCCCACTATAGCAGAAAGGGTCTTTCAAGTAGTTGCAGATCAAATCTAAGCTGTCTGAAGTGTTTTTCCAAAGTTATCAACATTTTTATGTTTGGTGTACCGGAATCGACCTTATCTCAGGCTGAAAACGCGTTTTCTGCATTGTGCCATAACTTTGCAAGGAAGCTTCAGAACATGAAATTTTAAACTTGCGCTATAGCAGAAAAGGTCTTTCTAGTAGTTGTACATCAAATCTAAGCTGTCTGAAGTGTTTTTCCAAAGTTATCCACATTTTAATGTTTGGCGTTCCGGAATCGACCTTATCTCAGGCTGAAAACGCGTTTTACGCATTGTCCCATAACTTTGCATCAAGCTTCAGAACATGAAATTTTCACCTCCCACGATAGCAGAAAGGGTCTTTCTAGTAGTTGCACATCAAATCTAAGCTGTCTGAAGTGTTTTTCCAAAGTTATCAACATTTTTATTTTGGCGTTCTGGAACCCACCTTATCTCAGGCTGAAAACGCATTTTACGCATTGTGCCATAACTTTGCAGGGAAGCTTCAGAACATGATATTTTCACCTCCCACTATAGCAGAAAGGGTCTTTTTCGTAGTTGCACATCAAATCTAAGCTGTCTGTAGAGTTTTTCCTGAGTTATCAACATTTTTATGTTTGGCGTTCTGAAATCAACCTCATCTCAGGCTGAAAACGTGTTTTACACATTGTGCCATAACTTTGCAGGGAAGTTTCAGAACATGATATTTTCACCTCCCACTAAAGCAGAATGGGTGTTTCTCGTAGTTGCACATCAAATCTAAACTGTCTGAAGTGTTTTTCCAAAGTTATCAACATTTTTATGTTTGGCGTTCTGGAAACCACCTTATCTCAGGCTGAAAACAGGTTTTCTGCATTGTGCCATGACTTTGCAGGGAGGCTTCAGAACATGAAATTTTCACCTTCCACAATAGCAGAAAGGGTCTTTCTCGTAGTTGCACATCAAATCTAAGCTGTCTGAAGTGTTTTTCCAAAGTTATCAACATTTTTATGTTCGGCGTTCTGAAATCAACCTCATCTCAGGCTGAAAACGAGTTTTACGCATTGTGCCATAACTTTGCAGCGAAGCTTCAGAACATGAAATTTTCACCTCCCACTATAGCAGAAAGGGTCTTTCTCGTAGTTGCACATCAAATCTAAGCTGTCTGAAGTGTTTTTCGAAAGTTTTCAACATTTTTATGTTTGGTGTTCCTGAATCGACCTTTTCTCAGGCTGAAAACGCATTTTACACATTGTGCCATACCTTTGCAGGAAAGCTTCAGAACATGAAATTTTCACCTCCCACTGTAGCAGAAAGGGTCTTTGTAGTAGTTGCACATCAAATCTAAGCTGTCTGAAGTGTTTTTCCAAAGTTATCTACTTTTTGATGTTTGGCGTTCCGGAATCGACCTTATCTGACGCTGAAAACGCGTTTTCTGCATTGTGCCATAACTTTGCAGGGAAGCTTCAGAACATGAAATTTTTACCTCCCATGATAGCAGAAAGGGTCTTTCGAGTAGTTGCACATCAAATCTATGCTGTCTGAAGTGTTTTTCCAAAGTTATCAACATTTTGATGTTTGGCGTTCCGGAATCGACCTTATCTGAGGATGAAAACGCGTTTTCTGCATTGTGCCAAAACTTTGTAGGTAAGCTCCAGAACATGAAATTTTCACAACCCACTATAGCAGAAAGGGTCTTTGTAGTAGTTGCAGATCAAATCTAAGCTGTCTGAAGTGTTTTTCCAAAGTTATCAACATTTTTATATTTGGCGTCCCGGAATCGAACTTATCTCAGGCTGAAAACGCGTTTTACGCATTGTGCCATAACTTTGCATAAAGCTTCAGCACATGACATTTTCACCACCCACTATAGCAAAAAGGGTCTTTCTAGTAGTTGCAGATCAAATCTAAGCTGTCTGAAATGTTTTTCCAAAGTTATCAACATTTTTATGTTTGGCGTTCTGGAACCCACCTTATCTCAGTCTGAAAACGTGTTTTGTGCATTGTGCCATAACTTTGCAGGGAAGCCTCAGAACATGAAATTTTCACCTGTCGCTATAGTAGAAAGGGTCTTTATAGTAGTTGCACATCAAGTCTAAGCTGTCTGAAGTGTTTTTCCAAAGTTATAAACATTTTTATGTTTGGCGTTCCGGAATCAACCTTATCACAGCCTGAAAACGCGTTTTCTGCTTTGTGCCATAACTTTGCAGGGAAGCATCAGAATATGAAATTTTCAACTCCCAATATTGCAGAAAGAGTCTGTCTTGTAGTTGAACATCAAAACTAAGCTTTCTGAAGTGTTTTTCCAAAGTTATCAACATTTTTATGTTTGGCGTTCCGGAATCGACCTTATCTGAAGCTGAAAACGCGTTTTACGCATTGTGCCATAACTTTGCAGGGAAGCTTCAGAACATCGAATTTTCACCACCCACTATAGCAGAAATGGTCTTTCTAGTAGTTGCACATCAAATCTAAGCTGTCTGGTGTTTTTCCAAAGTTATCAACATTTTTATGTTTGGCGTTACTGAACCCACCTTATCTCAGTCTGAAAACGGGTTTTTTGCATTGTGTCATATCTTTGCAGGGAAGCCTCAGAACATGAAATTTTCACCTCCCACTATAGCAGAAAGGGTCTTTCTAGTAGTTGCACATCAAATCTAAGCTGTTTGAAGTGTTTTTCCAAAGTTATCAACATTTTTATGTTTGGCGTTCAGGAATCGACCTTATCTCATGCTGAAAACGCGATTTACGCATTCTGCCATAACTTTGCAGGGAATCTTCAGAACATGAAATTTTCATATTCCGCCATAGCAGAAAGGGTCTTTCTAGTAGTTGCACATCAAATCTAAGCTGTCTGAAGTGTTTTTCCAAAGTTATCAACATTTTTATGTTTGGCGTTCCGGAATCGACCTTATCTCAGGCTGAAAACGCGTTTTCTGCAATGTGCCATAACTTTGCAGGGAAGCTTCAGAACATTAAATTTTCAACTTCCACTATAGCAGAAAGGCTTTTTCTTGTAGTTGCACATCAAATCAAAGCTGTCTGAAGTGTTTTTCCGAAGTTATTAACATTTTTATGTTTGGCGGTCCGGAATTGACCTTATGTGAGGCTGAAAACGCGTTTTCTGCATTGTGCCATAACTTTGCAGGGAAGCTTCCGAACATGAAATTTTCAACTCCCACTATAGCAGAAAGACTTTTTCCAGTAGTTGCACATCAAATCTAAGCTGTCTGAAGTGTTTTTCCAAAGTTATCAACATTTTTATGTTTGGCTTTCCGGAATCGACCTTATCTCAGGCTGAAAACGCGTTTTCTGCAATGTGCCATAACTTTGCAGGGAAGCTTCAGAACATGAAATTTTCAACTCCCACTATGGCAGAAAGGCTTTTCCAGTAGTTGCACATCAAATCTAAGCTGTCTGAAGTGTTTTTCCAAAGTTATCAACATTTTTATGTTTGGCTTTCCGGAATCCACCTTATCTCAGGCTGTAAAAGCGTTTTCTGCATTGTGCCATAACTTTGCAGGGAAACTTCAGAACATGACATTTTCACCTCCCACTATAGCATAAAGGGTCTCTCTAGTAGTTGCACATCAAATCTAAGCTGTCTGAAGTGTTTTTCCGAAGTTATTAACATTTTTATGTTTGGCGGTCCGGAATTGACCTTATGTGAGGCTGAAAACGCGTTTTCTGCATTGTGCCATAACTTTGCAGGGAAGCTTCCGAACATGAAATTTTCAACTCCCACTATAGCAGAAAGACTTTTTCCAGTAGTTGCACATCAAATCTAAGCTGTCTGAAGTGTTTTTCCAAAGTTATCAACATTTTTATGTTTGGCTTACCGGAATCGACCTTATCTCAGGCTGAAAACGCGTTTTCTGCAATGTGCCATAACTTTGCAGGGAAGCTTCAGAACATGAAATTTTCAACTCCCACTATAGCAGAAAGGCTTTTTCCAGTAGTTGCAGATCAAATCTAAGCTGTCTGAAGTGTTTTTCCAAAGTTATCAACATTTTTATGTTTGGCTTTCCGGAATCCACCTTATCTCAGGCTGTAAAAGCGTTTTCTGCATTGTGCCATAACTTTGCAGGGAAGCTTCAGAACATGACATTTAAACATCCCACTATAGCAGAAAGGCTTTTTCTAGTAGTTGCACATCAAATCTAAGCTGTTTGTAGTGTTTTTCGAAAGTTATCAACATTGTTATATTTGGCGTTCCTGAATCGACCTTATCTCAGGCTGAAAACACGTTTTCTGCATTGTGCCATAACTTTGCAGGGAAGCTTCAGAACATGAAATTTTCAACTCCCACTACAGCAGAAAGGGTCTTTCTAGTAGTTGCACGTCAAATCTAAGCTGTCTGAAGTGTTTTTCCAAAGTTATCAACATTTTTATGTTTGGCATTACAGAATCGACCTTATCTCTGGCTGAAAACGCGTTTTCTTCATTGTGCAATAACTTTGCAGGGAAACTTCAGAACATGAAATTTTCACCTCCCACTATAGCAGAAAGGGTCTCTCTAGTAGTTGCACATCAAATCTAAGCTGTCTGAAGTGTTTTTCCGAAGTTATTAACATTTTTATGTTTGGCGTTCCGGAATTGACCTTATGTGAGGCTGAAAACGCGTTTTCTGCATTGTGCCATAACTTTGCAGGGAAGCTTCAGAACATGAAATTTTCAACTCCCACTATAGCAGAAAGGCTTTTTCCAGTCGTTGCACATCAAATCTAAGCTGTCTGAAGTGTTTTTCCAAAGTTATCAACATTTTTATGTTTGGCGTTCCGGAATTGACCTTATGTGAGGCTGAACACGAGTTTTCTGCATTGTGCCATAACTTTGCAGGGAAGCTTAAGAACATGAAATTTTAACCTCCCACTATAGCAGAAAGGGTTTTTCTAGTAGTTGCACATCAAATCTTAGCTGTCTGATGTGTTTTTCCAAAGTTATCAACATTTTTATGTTTGGCGTTTCGGAATCGACCTTATCTCAGCCTGAAATTGCGCTTTACATATTTTGCCATAACTTTGCAGGGAAGCTTCAGAACATGACATTTTCACCTCCCACTATAGCAGAAAGGGTTTTTCTAGTAGTTGCACATCAAATCTAAGCTGTCTGAAGTGTTTTTCCAAAGTTATCAACATTTTTATGTTTGGCGTTCTGGAACCCACCTTATCTCAGGCTAAAAACGCGTTTTCTGGATAGTGCCATAACTTTGCAGGGAGACTTCAGAACATGAAAGTTTAACATCCCACTATAGCAGAATGGGTTTTTCTAGTAGTTGCACATCAAATCTAAGCTGTCTGAAGTGTTTTTCCAAAGTTATCAACATTCTTATGTTTGGCGTTCCGGAATCAACCTTATCTCAGGCTGAAAACGCGTTTTACGCATTGTGGCATAACTTGCAGGGAAGCTTCAGAACATGAAATTTTCTCCTCCCACTATAGCAGAAAGGGTCTTTCTAATAGTTGCACATCAAATCTAAGCTGTCTGAAGTGTTTTTCGAAAGTTATCAACATTTTTATGTTTGGCGTTCCGGAACCCACCTTATCTCAGCCTGAAAACGCGTTTTACATATTTTGCCATAACTTTGCAGGGAAGCTTCAGAACATGAAATTTTAACATCCCACTATAGCAGAAAGGGTCTTTCTAGTAGTTGCACATCAAATCTAAGCTGTCTGAAGTGTTTTTCCAAAGTTATCAACATTCTTATGTTTGGAGATCCAGAATCAACCTTATCTCAGGCTGAAAACGCGTTTTACGCATTGTGCCATAACTTTGCAGGAAAGCTTCACAACAAGAAATTTTCAACTCCCACTATAGCAGAAACGGTCTTTCTAGTAGTTGCACATCAAATCTAAGCTGTCTGAAGTGTTTTTCCAAAGTTATCAATATTTTTATGTTTGGCTTTCCGGAATCGACCTTATCTCAGGCTGAACACGCATTTTCTTCATTGTGCCATAACTTTGCAAGGAAGCTTCAGAACATGAAATTTTCACCTCCCACTATAGCAGAAAGGGTCTTTCTAGTAGTTGCACATCAAATCTAAGCTGTCTGTATAGTTTTTCCTGAGTTATCAACATTTTTATGTTTGGCGTTCTGAAATCAACCTCATCTCAGGATGAAAACGCGTTTTACGCATTGTGGCATAACTTGCAGGGAAGCTTCAGAACATGAAATTTTCTCCTCCCACTATAGCAGAAAGGGTCTTTCTAATAGTTGCACATCAAATCTAAGCTGACTGAAGTGTTTTTCGAAAGTTTTCAACATTTTTTTGTTTGGTGTTCCTGAATCGACCTTATCTCAGGCCTAAAATGCGTTTTCTGCATTGTGCCATAACTTTGCAGGGCAGCTTCAGAACATGAAATTTTCACCTCCCACTATAGCAGAAAGGGTCTTTTCAGTAGTTGCACATCAAATCTAAGCTGTCTGTAGAGTTTTTCCTCAGTTATCAACATTTTTAAGTTTGGCGTTCCGGAATCGACCTTATCTCAGGCAGAAAACGCGTTTTCTGCATTGTGCCATAACTTTGCAGGGAAGCTTCAGAACATGAAATGTTCACCTCCCACTGTAGCAGAAAGGGTCTTTCTAGTAGTTGCACATCAAATCTAAGCTGTCTGAAGTGTTTTTCGAGAGTCATCAACATTTTTATGTTTGGCGTTCCAGAATCGACCTTATCTCAGGCTGAAAATGTGTTTTCTGCATTGTGCCATAACTTTGCAATGACGCTTCAGAACATGAAATTTTCACGTCCCACTATCGCAGAAAGGGTATTTCTAGTAGTTGCACATCAAATCTAAGCTGTCTGAATTGTTTTTCAAAAGTTATCAACTTTTTTATGTTTGCCGTTCCGGAATCGACCTTATCTCAGGCTGAAAACGCGTTTTCAGCATTGTGCCATAACTTTACATGGAAGCTTCCGAACATGAAATTTTAACCTCCCACTATAGCAGAACGGGTCTTTCTAGTAGTTGCACATCAAATCTAAGCTGTCTGAAGTGTTTTTCCAAAGTGATCAACATTTTTATGTTTGGCGTTCCGGAATCGACCTCATCTCAGGATGAAAACTCGTTTTCTGCATTGTGCCAAAACTTTGCAGGGAAGCTTCAGAACATGAAATTTTCTCCTCCCACTATAGCAGAAAGGGTATTTCAAGTAGTTGCACATCAAATCTAAATTGTCTGAAGTGTTTTTCCAAAGTTATCAACATTCTTATGTTTGGCGTTCCGGAATCGACCTTATCTCAGGCTGAAAACGCGTTTTCCACATTGTGCCATAACTTTGCAGGAAAGCTTCAGAACATGAAATTTTCAACTCCCACTGCAATCTACGCTGTCTGAAGTGTTTTTCGAAAGTTTTCAACATTTTTATGTTTGGTGTTCCTGAATCGACCTTATCTCAGGCTGAAAACGCGTTTTACGCATTGTGCCATAACTTTGCAGGGAAGCTTCAGAACATGATATTTTCAACTCCCACTATGGCAGAAAGGGTCTTTCTCGTAGTTGCACATCAAACCTAAGCTGTCTGAAGTGTTTTTCGAAAGTTTTCAACATTTTTATGTTTGGTGTTCCTGAATCGACCTTATCTCAGGCCGAAAACGCATTTTACGCATTGTGCCATAACTTTGCAGGGAACCTTTAGAACATGAAATTTTCACCTCCCACTATAGCAGAAAGGGGCTTTCTAGTAGTTGCACATCAAATCTAAGCTGTCTGAAGTGTTTTCCCAAAGTTATCATATTTTTTTGTTTGGCGTTCCGGAACCGACTTTATCTCAGGCTGAAAACCTTTTTTTCCGCATTGTGCCATAACTTTGCAAGGAAGCTTCAGAACATGAAATTTTAAACTTCCACTATAGCAGAAAGGGTCTGTCTTGTAGTTGCACGTCAAATCTAAGCTGTCTGAAGTGTTTTTCCTAAGTTTTCAACATTTTTATGTTTGGCGTTCCGGGACCCACCTCATCTCAGGCTGAAAACGCGTTTTCTGCATTGTGCCATATCTTTGAAGGGAAGCTTCAGAAAATGAAGTTTTCACCTCCCACTCTAGCAGAAAGGGTCTTTCTAGTAGTTGCACATCAAATCTATGCGGTCTGAAGAGTTTTTCCAAAGTTATCAACATTTTTATGTTTGGCCTTGGGGAACCCACCTTATCTCTGGCTGAAAACGCGTTTTACGCATTGTGCCATAACTTTGCATAAAGCTTCAGAACATGAAATTTTCACCTCCCACTATAGCAGAAAGGTTCTGTCTTGTAGTTGCACATCAAATCTCAGCTGTCTGAAGTGTTTTTCCAAAGTTATCAACATTTTTATGTTTGGCGTTCCGGAATCGACCTCATCTCAGGCTGAAAACGCGTTTTACGCATTGTGCCATAACTTTGGAGGGAAGCTTCAGATCATCGAATTTTCACCACCCACTATATCAGAAAGGGTCTTTCTAGTAGTTGCACATCAAATCTAAGCTGTCTGAAGTGTTTTTCCAAAGTTATCCACATTTTAATGTTTGGCGTACCGGAATCTATCTTGTCTCAGGCTGAAGACGTGTTTTCTGCATTGTGCCATAACTTTGCAGGGAAGTTTCAGAACATGAAATTTTCAACTCCCACTATAGCAGAATGGGTCTTTCTAGTAGTTGCACATCAAATCTAAGCTGTCTGAAGTGTTTTTCCAAAGTTATCAACATTTTTATGTTTGGCGTTCCGGAATCGACCTTATCTCAGGCTGAAAACGCGTTTTACGCATTGTGCCATAACTATGCATGAAGCTTCAGAACATTACATTTTCACATCCCACTATAACAGAAAGGGTCTTTCTCGTAGTTGCACGTCAAATCTAAGCTGACTGATGTGTTTTTCCGAAGTTATCAACATTTTTATGTTTGGCGTTCCGGAATCAACCTTATCGCAGGCTGAAAACGCGTTTTACGCATTGTGCCATAACTTTGCAGGAAAGCTTCAGAACATGAAATATTCAATTCCCACTAAAGCAGAAAGGGATTTTCTCCTACTTGCACATCAAATCTAAGCTGTCTGAAGTGTCTTTCGATAGTTTTAAACATTTTTATATTTGGCGTTCCTGAATCGACCTTATCTCTGGCTGAAAACGCGTTTTCTGCATTGTGCCATAACTTTGCAGGGAAACTTCAGAACATGAAATTTTCACCTCCCACTATAGCAGAAAGGGTCTTTCTAGTAGTTGCACATCAAATCTAAGTTGTCTGAAGTGTTTTTTCAAAGTTATCATATTTTTATGTTTGGCGTTCCGTAATTGACCTTGTCTCCTGCTGAAAACGTGTTTTCTGCATTGTGCCATAACTTTGCAGGGAAGCTTAAGAACATGAAATTTTCAACTCCCACTATAGCAGAAAGGGTCTTTCTAGTAGTTGCACATCAAATCTAAGCTGTCTGAAGTGTTTTTCCAAAGTTATCAACATTTCTATGTTTGGCTTTCCGGAATCGACCTTATCTCTGGCTGAAAACGCGTTTTTAGCATTGTGCCATTACTTTGCAGGGAAGCCTCAGAACATGAAATTTTCACCTCCCACTATAGCAGAAAGGGTCTTTCTAGTAGTTGCACATCAAATCCAAGCTGTTTGAAGTGTTTTTCCAAAGTTAACACCATTTTTATGTTTGGCGTTCCAGAAACATCCTTATCTCAGGTTGAAAACGCGTTTTCTGCATTGTGCCATAACTTTGCAGGGAAGCTTCAGAACATGAAATTTTCAACTCCCACTACAGCAGAAAGGGTCTTTCTAGTAGTTGCACGTCAAATCTAAGCTGTCTGAAGTGTTTTTTCAAAGTTATCATATTTTTTTGTTTGGCGTTCCGTAATTGACCTTGTCTCATGCTGAAAACGCGTTTTCTGCATTGTGCCATAACTTTGCAGGGAAGCCTCAGAACAAGAAATTTTCACCTACCGCTATAGTAGAAAGGGCCTTTCTAGTAGTTGCAAATCAAATGTAAGCTGTCTGAAGTGTTTTTCCAAAGTTATCAACACTTTTATGTTTGGCGTTCCGGAATCGACCTTATCTCAGGCTGAAAACGCGTTTTACGCATTGTGCCACAACTTTGCATAAAGCTTCAGAACATGAAATTTTCACCTCCCTCTATAGCAGAAAGGGTCTTTCTAGTAGTTTCACATTCGTTCTAAGCTGTCTGAAGTGTTTTTCCAAAGTTATCAACATTTTTATGTTTGGCGTTCCGGAATCGACCTTATCTCAGGCTGAAAACGCGTTTTACGCATTGTGCCATAACTTTGCATAAAGCTTCAGAACATTAAATTTTCACATCCCACTAAAGCAGAAAGGGTCTTTCTAGTAGTTGCACATCAAATCTAAGCTGTCTGAAGTGTATTTCAAAAGTTATCATATTTTTTATGTTTGGCGTTCCTGAATCGACCTTATCTCAGGCTGAAAACGTGTATTCTGCATTGTGCCATAACATTGCAGGGAAGCCTCAGAACAAGAAATTTTCACCTACCGCTATAGTAGAAAGGGCCTTTCGAGTAGTTGCACATCAAATCTAAGCTGTCTGAAGTGTCTTTAATAAGTTATCAACATTTTTATGTTTGGCATTCCAGAATCGACCTCATCTCTGGCTGAAAACGCGTTTTCTGCATTGTGCCACATTTTTGCAGGGAAACTTCAGAACATGAAATTTTCACCTCCCACAATAGCATATATGGTCTTTCTAATAGTTGCACATCAAATCTAAGCTGTCTGAAGTGTTTTTCCAAAGTTATCAACATTTTTATGTTTGGCGTTCCGGAATCGACCTTATCTCAGGCTGAAAACGCGTTTTACGCATTGTGCCATAACTTTGCATAAAGCTTCAGAACATTACATTTTCACATCCCACTGAAGCAGAAAGGGTCTTTCTAGTAGTTGCACATCAAATCTAAGCTGTCTGAAGTGTATTTCAAAAGTTATCATGTTTTTTATGTTTGGCGTTCCTGAATCGACCTTATCTCAGGCTGAAAACGTGTTTAACGCATTGTTCCATAACTTTGCAGGGAAGCTTCAGAACATGAAATTTTCACCTCCCACAATGGCAGAAAGGGTCTTTCTAGTAGTTGCACATCAAATCTAAGCTGTCTGAAATGTTTTTCCAAAGTTATCAACATTTTTATGTTTGGCGTTCTGGACCCCACCTTATCTCAGTCTGAAAACGTGTTTTTTGCATTGTGCCATAACTTTGCAGGGAAGCCTCAGAACATGAAATTTCCACCTGCCGCTATAGTAGAAAGGGTCTTTCTAGTAGTTGCTCATCGAATCTAAGCTGTCTTAAGTGTCTTTTCGAAGTTATCAACACTTTTATGTTTGGCGTTCCAGAATCGACCTTATCTCAGCCTGAAAACGCGTTTTACGCATGGTGCCATAACTTTGCAGGGAAGCTTCAAAACATCACATTTTCACCTCCCACAATGGCAGACAGGGTCTTTCTAGTAGTTGCACATCAAATCTAAGCTGTCTGAAATGTTTTTCCAAAGTTATCAACATTTTTATGTTTGGCGTTCTGGAACCCACCTTATCTCAGGCTGAAAACGCGTTTTCTGCATTGTGCCATAACTTTGCAGGGAAGCTTCAGAACATGAAATTTTCACCTCCCACTATAGCAGAAAGTGTCTTTCTAGTAGTTGCACATCAAATCTAAGCTGTCTGAAGTGTATTTCAAAAGTTATCAACTTTTTTATGTTTGGCGTTCCTGAATCAACCTTATCTCAGGCTGAAATGCGTTTAACGCATTGTTCCATAAATTTGCAGGGAAGCTTCCGAACATTGAATTTTCAACTCCCACTATAGCAGAAAGGGACTTTCTAGTAGTTGCACATCAAAGCTAAGCTGTCTGAAGTGTTTTTCCAAAGTTATCAACATTTTTATGTTTGGTGTACCGGAATCGACCTTATCTCAGGTTGAAAACGCGTTTTCTGCATTGTGCCATAACTTTGCAAGGAAGCTTCAAAACATGAAATTTTAAACTTGCGCTATAGCAGAAAAGGTCTTTCTAGTAGTTGTACATCAAATCTAAGCTGTCTGAAGTGTTTTTCCAAAGTTATCCACATTTTAATGTTTGGCGTTCCGGAATCGACCTTATCTCAGGCTGAAAACGCGTTTTACGCATTGTCCCATAACTTTGCAGGGAAGCTTCTGAACATGAAATTTTCAAATCCCACTATAGCAGAAAGGGTCTTTCTAGTAGTTTCACATCAAATCTAAGCTGTCTAAAGTGTTTTTCCAAAGTTATCAATATTTTTATGTTTGGCGTTCCGGAATCGACCTTACCTCAGGCTGAAAACGCGTTTCCTGGATTGTTGCATTACTTTGCAGGGATGCTTCAAAACATGAAATGTTCGCCACCCACTATAGCAGATAGGGTCTTTCGAGGAGTTGCACATCAAATCTAAGCTGTCTGAAGTGTTTTTCCAAAGTTATCAACATTTTTATGTTTGGCGTTCTGGAACCCACCTTATCTCAGGCTGAAAACGCGTTTTCTGCATTGTGCCATAACTTTGCAGGGAAGCTTATGTTTGGCGTTCCAGAAACAACCTTATCTCAGGCTGAAAATGCGTTTTACATATTTTGCCATAACTTTGCAGGGAAGCTTCAGAACATGAAATTTTAACATCCCACTATAGCAGAAAGGGTCTTTCTAGTAGTTGCACATCAAATCTAAGCTGTCTGAAGTGTTTTTCCAAAGTTATCAACATTCTTATGTTTGGCGATCCGGAATCAACCTTATTTCAGGCTGAAAACGCGTTTTACGCATTGTGGCATAACTTTGCAGGAAAGCTTCAGAACATTAAATTTTCAACTCCCACTATAGCAGAAAGGGTCTTTCTAGTAGTTGCACATCAAATCTAAGCTGTCTGAAGTGTTTTTCCAAAGTTATCAACATTCTTATGTTTGGCGTTCCGGAATCGACCTTATCTCAGGCTGTAAACGCTTTTTTTGCATTGTGCCATAACTATGGAGGGAAGCTTCAGAACATGAAATTTTCAATTCCCATTATTACAGAAAGGGTCTTTCTCATACTTGCACATCAAATCTAAGCTGTCTGAAGTGTTTTTTCAAAGTTATCATATTTTTATGTTTGGCGTTCCGGAATCGACCTTATCTCAGGCTGAAAACGTGTTTTCTGCAATGTGCCATAACTTTGCAGGGAAGCTTCAGAACATGAAATTTTCAACTCCCACTACAGCAGAAAGGGTCTTTCTAGTAGTTGCATGTCAAATCTAAGCTGTCTGAAGTGTTTTTCCAAAGTTATCAACATTTTTATGTTTGGCGTTCCGGAATCGACCTTATCTCAGGCTGAAAACGTGTTTTCTGCATTGTGCCACAACTTTGCAGGGAAACATCAGAACATGAAATTTTCACCTCCCACTATAGCAGAAAGGGTCTTTCTAGTAGTTGCACATCAAATCTAAGCTGTCTGAAGTGTTTTTTCAAAGTTATCATATTTTTATGTTTGGCGTTCCGGAATTGACCTTGTCTCATGCTGAAAACGCGTTTTCTGCATTGTGCCATAACTTTGCATGGAAGCTTCAGAACATGACATTTCAACATCCCACTATAGCAGAAAGGGTCTTTCTAGTAGTTGCACATCAAATCTAAGCTGTTTGAAGTGTTGTTCGAAAGTTATCAACATTTTTATGTTTGGCGTTCCGGAATCGACCTTATCTCAGGCTGATAACGCGATTTACGCATTCTGCCATAACTTTGCAGGGAAGCTTCTGAACATGAAATTTTCAAATCCCACTATAGCAGAAAGGGTCTTTCTAGTAGTTGTACATCAAATCTAAGCTGTCTGAAGTGTTTTTCGAAAGTTATCAACATTTTTATGTGTTGCGTTCCGGAATCAACCTTATCTCAGGCTGAAAACGCGTTTTCTGCATTGTGCCATAACTTTGCAGGGAAGCTTCAGAACATGAAATGTTCACCTCCCACTTTAGCAGAAAGGGTCTCTCTAGTAGTTGCACATCAAATCTAAGCTGTCTGAAGTGTTTTTCCAAAGTTATCAACAATTTTATGTTTGGCGTTCCGGATCCCACCTTATCTCAGGCTGAAAAGTGTTTTTGTGCATTGTGCCATAACTTTTCAGGGAAGCTTCAGAACATGAAATTTTAACCTCCCACTACAGCAGAAAGGGTCTTTCTAGTAGTTGCACATCAAATCTAAGCTGTCTGAAGTGTTTTTTAAAAGTTATCATATTTTTATGTTTGGTGTTCCGTAATTGACCTTGTCTCATGCTGAAAACGCGTTTTCTGCATTGTGCCATAACTTTGCAGGGAAGTTTCAGAACATGACATTTCAACATCCCACTATAGCAGAAAGGGTCTTTCTAGTAGTTGCACATCAAATCTAAGCTGTTTGAAGTGTTTTTCGAAAGTTATCAACATTCTTATGTTTGGCGTTACGGAATCGACCTTATCTCAGGCTGATAACGCGATTTACGCATTCGGCCATAACTTTGCAGGGAAGCTTCTGAACATGAAATTTTCAAATCCCACTATAGCAGAAAGGGTCTTTCTAGTAGTTGCACATCAAATCTAAGCTGTCTGAAGTGTTTTTCCAAAGTTATCAACATTTTTATGTTTGGCGTTCTGGAACCCACCTAATCTCAGGCTGAAAATGCGTTTTACACAATTTGCCATAACTTTGCAGGAAAGCTTCAGAACATGAAATTTTTACCTCCCACTAAAGCAGAAAGGGTCTTTCTAGTAGTTACGCATCAAATCTAAGCTGTCTGAAGTGTTTTTCCAAAGTTATCAACATTTTTATGTTTGGCGTTCTGAAATCAACCTCATCTCAGGCTGAAAACGCGTTTCCTGCATTGTGTCATAACTTTGCAGCGAAGCTTCAGAACTTGAAATTTTCACCTCCCACTATAGCAGAAAGGGTCTTTCTCGTAGTTGCACATCAAATCTAAGCTGTCTGAAGTGTTTTTCCAAAGTTATCAATATTTTTATGTTTGGCGTTCCGGAATCGACCTTATCTCAGGCTGAAAACGCGTTTCCTGCATTGTTGCATAACTTTGCAGGGATGCTTCAGAACATGAAATGTTCGCCACCCACTATAGCAGATAGGGTCTTTCTAGTAGTTGCACATCAAATCTAAGCTGTTTGAAGTGTTTTTCCAAAGTTAACACCATTCTTATGTTTGGCGTTCCAGAAACAACCTTATCTCAGGCTGAAAATGCGTTTTACACAATTTGCAATAACTTTGCAGGAAAGCTTCAGAACATGAAATTTTTACCTCCCACTATACCAGAAAGGGTCTTTCTAGTAGTTGCACATCAAATCTAAGCTGTCTGAAGTGTTTTTCCAAAGTTATCAACATTTTTATGTTTGGTGTTCTGGAACCCACCTTATCTCAGGCAGAAAACGCGTTTTCTGCTTTGTGCCATAACTTTGCAGGGAGACTTCAGAACATGAAATTTTCTCCTCCCACAATAGCAGAAAGGGTCTTTCTAGTAGTTGCACATCAAATCTAAGCTGTCTGAAGTGTTTTTCAAAAGTTATCAACATTTTTATGTTTGGCGTTCCGGAACCCACCTTATCTCAGCCTGAAAACGCGTTTTACATATTTTGCCATAACTTTGCAGGGAAGCTTCAGAACATGAAATTTTCAACTCCCACTATAGCAGAAAGGGTCTTTCTAGTAGTTGCACATCAAATCTAAGCTGTCTGAAGTGTTTTTCCATAGTTATCAATATTTTTATGTTTGGCTTTCCGGAATCGACCTTATCTCAGGCTGAAAACGCGTTTTCTGCATTGTGCCATAACTTTGCAGGGAAGCTTCAGAACATGAAATTTTCACTTCCCACTATAGCAGAAAGTGTCTTTCTAGTAGTTGCACATCAAATCTAAGCTGTTTGAAGTGTTTTTCCAAAGTTAACACCATTCTTATGTTTGGCGTTCCAGAAACAACCTTATCTCAGGCTGAAAATGCGTTTTATACAATTTGCAATAACTTTGCAGGAAAGCTTCAGAACATGAAATTTTTACCTCCCACTATAGCAGAAAGGGTCTTTCTAGTAGTTGCACATCAAATCTAAGCTGTCTGAAGTGTTTTTCCAAAGTTAACACCATTCTTATGTTTGGCGTTCCAGAAACAACCTTATCTCAGGCTGAAAATGCGTTTTATACAATTTGCAATAACTTTGCAGGAAAGCTTCAGAACATGAAATTTTTACCTCCCACTATCGCAGAAAGGGTCTTTCTAGTAGTTGCACATCAAATCTAAGCTGTCTGAAGTGTTTTTCCAAAGTTATCAACATTTTTATGTTTGGCGTTCTGGAACCCACCTTATCTCAGGCTGAAAACGTGTTTTCTGCATTGTGCCATAACTTTGCAGGGAGACTTCAGAACATGAAATTTTCTCCTCCCACAATAGCAGAAAGGGTCTTTCTAGTAGTTGCACATCAAATCTAAGCTGTCTGAAGTGTTTTTCAAAAGTTATCAACATTTTTATGTTTGACGTTCCGGAACCCACCTTATCTCAGCCTGAAAACGCGTTTTACATATTTTGCCATAACTTTGCAGGGAAGCTTCAGAACATGAAATTTTCAACTCCCACTATAGCAGAAAGGGTCTTTCTAGTAGTTGCACATCAAATCTAAGCTGTCTGAAGTGTTTTTCCAAAGTTATCAACATTTTTATGTTTGGCGTTCTGGAACCCACCTAATCTCAGGCTGAAAACGCGTTTTCTGCATTGTGCCATAGCTTTGCAGGGAAACTTCAGAACATGAAATTTTCACGTCCAACTATAGCAGAAAGGTTCTTTCTAGTAGTTGCACATCAAATCTAAGCTGTTTGAAGTGTTTTTCCAAAGTTAACACCATTTTTATGTTTGGCGTTCCAGAAACAACCTTATCTCAGGCTGAAAACGCGTTTTGCGCAATTTGCCATAACTTTGCAGGAAAGCCTCAGAACATGAAATTTTCACCTCCCACTATAGCAGAAAGGGTCTTTCTAGTAGTTGCACATCAAATCTAAGCTGTCTGAAGTGTTTTTCCAAAGTTATCAACATTTTTATGTTTGGCGTTCTGGAACCCACCTTATCTCAGGCTGAAAACGTGTTTTCTGCATTGTGCCATAACTTTGCAGGGAGACTTCAGAACATGAAATTTTCTCCTCCCACAATAGCAGAAAGGGTCTTTCTAGTAGTTGCACATCAAATCTAAGCTGTCTGAAGTGTTTTTCAAAAGTTATCAACATTTTTATGTTTGGCGTTCCGGAACCCACCTTATCTCAGGCTGAAAATGCGTTTTATACAATTTGCAATAACTTTGCAGGAAAGCTTCAGAACATGAAATTTTTACCTCCCACTATAGCAGAAAGGGTCTTTCTAGTAGTTGCACATCAAATCTAAGCTGTCTGAAGTGTTTTTCCAAAGTTATCAACATTTTTATGTTTGGCGTTCTGGAACCCACCTTATCTCAGGCTGAAAACGTGTTTTCTGCAATGTGCCATAACTTTGCAGGGAGACTTCAGAACATGAAATTTTCTCCTCCCACAATAGCAGAAAGGGTCTTTCTAGTAGTTGCACATCAAATCTAAGCAGTCTGAAGTGTTTTTCAAAAGTTATCAACATTTTTATGTTTGGCGTTCCGGAACCCACCTTATCTCAGCCTGAAAACGCGTTTTACATATTTTGCCATAACTTTGCAGGGAAGCTTCAGAACATGAAATTTTCAACTCCCACTATAGCAGAAAGGGTCTTTCTAGTAGTTGCACATCAAATCTAAGCTGTCTGAAGTGTTTTTCCAAAGTTATCAATATTTTTATGTTTGGCTTTCCGGAACTGACCTTATCTCAGGCTGAAAACGCGTTTCCTGCATTGTGGCATAACTTTGCAGGGATGCTTCAGAACATGAAATTTTCACCTCCCACTGCAGCAGAAAGGGTCTTTCTAGTAGTTGCACATCAAATCTAAGCTGTCTGAAGTGTTTTTCCAAAGTTATCAACATTTTTATGTTTGGCGTTCTGGAACCCACCTAATCTCAGGCTGAAAACGTGTTTTCTGCATTGTGCCTTAGCTTTGCAGGGAAACTTCAGAACATGAAATTTTCACGTCCAACTATAGCAGAAATGTTCTTTCTAGTAGTTGCACATCAAATCTAAGCTGTTTGAAGTGTTTTTCCAAAGTTAACACCATTTTTATGTTTGGCGTTCCAGAAACAACCTTATCTCAGGCTGAAAACGCGTTTTGCGCAATTTGCCATAACTTTGCAGGAAAGCCTCAGAACATGAAATTTTCACCTCCCACTATAGCAGAAAGGGTCTTTCTAGTAGTTGCACATCAAATCTAAGCTGTCTGAAGTGTTTTTCCAAAGTTATCAACATTTTTATTTTTGGCGTTCTGGAACCCACCTTATCTCAGGCTGAAAACGCATTTTCTGCATTGTGCCATAACTTTGCAGGGCGACTTCAGAACATGAAATTTTCTCCTCCCACTATATCAGAAAGGGTATTTCTAGTAGTTGCACATCAAATCTAAGCTGTTTGAAGTGTTTTTCCAAAGTTAACACCATTCTTATGTTTGGCGTTCCAGAAACAACCTTATCTCAGGCTGAAAACGTGTTTTACACAATTTGCCATAACTTTGCAGGAAAGCTTCAGAACATGAAATTTTTACCTCCCACTATAGCAGAAAGGGTCTTTCTAGTAGTTGCACATCAAATCTAAGCTGTCTGAAGTGTTTTTCCAAAGATATCAACATTTTTATGTTTGGCTTTCTGGAACCCACCTTATCTCAGGCTGAAAACGCGTTTTCTGCATTGTGCCATAACTTTGCAGGGAAGCTTCAGAACATGATATTTTCACCTCCCACTATAGCAGAAAGGGTCTTTCTCGTAGTTGCACATCAAATCTAAGCTGTCTGAAGTGTTTTTCCAAAGTTATCAACATTTTTATGTTTGGCGTTCTGGGAACCACCTTATCTCAGGCTGAAAACAGGTTTTCTGCATTGTGCCATGACTTTGCAGGGAAGCTTCAGAACATGAAATTTTCACCTCCCACTATAGCAGAAAGGGTCTTTCTCGTAGTTGCACATCAAATCTAAGCTGTCTGAAGTGTTTTTCGAAAGTTTTCAACATCTTTATGTTTGGTGTTCCTGAATCGACCATTTCTCAGGCTGAAAACACATTTTACACATTGTGCCATAACTTTGCAGGAAAGCTTCAGAACATGAATTTTTCACCTCCCACTATAGCAGAAAGGGTCTTTCTAGTAGTTGCACATCAAATCTAAGCTGTCTGAAGTGTTTTTCCAAAGTTATCTACATTTTGATGTTTGGCGTTCCGGAATCGACCTTATCTGAGGCTGAAAACGCGTTTTCTGCATTGTGTCATAACTTTGCAGGGAAGCTTCAGAACATGAAATTTTCACCTCCCACTATATCAGAAAGGGTATTTCTAATAGTTGCACATCAAATCTAAGTAGTCTGAAGTGTTTTTCCAAAGTTATCAACATTCTTATGTTTGGCGTTCCGGAATCAACCTTATCTCTGTCTGAAAACGTGTTTTCTGCATTGTGCCATAACTTTGCAGGGAAACTTCAGAACATGAAATTTTCACGTCCAACTATAGCAGAAAGGTTCTTTCTAGTAGTCGCACATCAAATCTAAGCTGTTTGAAGTGTTTTTCCAAAGTTCCAGAAACAACCTTATCTCAGGCTGAAAACGCGTTTTGCGCAATTTGCCATATCTTTGCAGGAAAGCCTCAGAACATGAAATTTTCAACTCCCACTATAGCAGAAAGGGTCTTTCTATTAGTTGCACATCAAATATAAGCTGTCTGAAGTGTTTTTCCAAAGTCATCAACATTTTTATTTTTGGCGTTCTGGAACCCACCTTATCTCAGGCTGAAAACGCGTTTTCTGCATTGTGCCATAACTTTGCAGGGCGACTTCTGAACATGAAATTTTCTCCTCCCACTATATCAGAAAGGGTATTTCTAGTAGTTGCACATCAAATCTAAGTTGTCTGAAGTGTTTTTCCAAAGTTATCAACATTCTTATGTTTGGCGTTCCGGAATCAACCTTATCTCAAGCTGAAAACGCGTTTTACGCAATTTGCCATAACTTTGCAGGAAAGCCTCAGAACATGAAATTTTCACCTCCCACTATAGCAGAAAGGGTCTTTCTGGTAGTTGCACATCAAATCTAAGCTGTCTGAAGTGTTTTTCCAAAGTTATCAACATTTTTATTTTTGGCGTTCTGGAACCCACCTTATCTCCGGCTGAAAACGCGTTTTCTGCATTGTGCCATAACTTTGCAGGGCGACTTCAGAACATGAAATTTTCTCCTCCCACTATATCAGAAAGGGTATTTCTAGTAGTTGCACATCAAATCTAAGCTGTCTGAAGTGTTTTTCCAAAGTTATCAACATTTTTATGTTTGGCGTTCTGGAACCCACCTTATCTCAGGCTGAAAACGCGTTTTCTGCATTGTGCCATAACTTTGCAGGGAGACTTCAGAACATGAAATTTTCTCCTCCCACTATAGCAGAAAGGGTCTTTCTAGTAGTTGCACATCAAATCTAAGCTGTCTGAAGTGTTTTTCGAAAGTTATCAACATTTTTATGTTTGGCGTTCCGGAACCCACCTTATCTCAGGCAGAAAACGCGTTTTCTGCATTGTGCCATAACTTTTCAGGGAAGCTTCAGAACATGAAATGTTCGCCTCCCACTATAGCAGATAGGGTCTTTCTAGTAGTTGTACATCAAATCTAAGTTGTCTGAAGTGTTTTTCCAAAGTTATCAACATTCTTATGTTTGTCGTTCCGGAATCAACCTTATCTCAAGCTGAAAACGCGTTATACGCAATTTGCCATAACTTTGCAGGAAAGCCTCAGAACATGAAATTTTCACCTCCCACTATAGCAGAAAGGGTATTTCTAATAGTTGCACATCAAATCTAAGCTGTCTGTAGAGTTTTTCCTGAGTTATCATCATTTTTTTGTTTGGCGTTCTGAAATCAACCTCATCTCAGGCTGAAAACGCGTTTTACACATTGTGCCATAACTTTGCAGGGAAGGTTCAGAACATGATATTTTCACCTCCCACTACAGCAGAAAGGGTCTTTCTCGTAGTTGCACATCAAATCTTAGCTGTCTGAAGTGTTTTTCGAAAGTTTTCAACATTTTTATGTTTGGTTTTCCTGAATCGACCTTATCTCAGGCCGAAAACGCGTTTTCTGCATTGTGCCATAACTTTGCAGGGCAGCTTCAGAACATGAAATTTTCACCTCCCACTATAGCAGAAAGGGTCTTTCCAGTAGTTGCACATCAAATCTAAGCTGTCTGATGTGTTGTTCCAAAGTTATCAACATTTTTATGTTTGGCGTTCCGGAACTCACCTTATCTCACGCTTAAAACGCGTTTTCTGCATTGTGCCATAACTTTGCAGGGAAGCTTTAGAACATGAAATTTTCACCTCCCACTTCAGCAGAAAGGGTCTTTCTAGTAGTTGCACATCAAATCTCAGCTGTCTGTAGAGTTTTTCCGGAGTTATCAACATTTTTATGTTTGGCGTTCCGGAATCGACCTTATGTCAGGCAGAAAACGCGTTTTCTGCATTGTGCCATAACTTTGCAGGAAAGCCTCAGAACATGAAATTTTCACCTCCCACTATAGCAGAAAGGGTATTTCTAATAGTTGCACATCAAATCTAAGCTGTCTGTAGAGTTTTTCCTGAGTTATCATCATTTTTTTGTTTGGCGTTCTGAAATCAACCTCATCTCAGGCTGAAAACGCGTTTTACACATTGTGCCATAACTTTGCAGGGAAGGTTCAGAACATGATATTTTCACCTCCCACTATAGCAGAAAGGGTCTTTCTCGTAGTTGCACATCAAATCTTAGCTGTCTGAAGTGTTTTTCGAAAGTTTTCAACATTTTTATGTTTGGTTTTCCTGAATCGACCTTATCTCAGGCCGAAAACGCGTTTTCTGCATTGTGCCATAACTTTGCAGGGCAGCTTCAGAACATGAAATTTTCACCTCCCACTATAGCAGAAAGGGTCTTTCCAGTAGTTGCACATCAAATCTAAGCTGTCTGATGTGTTGTTCCAAAGTTATCAACATTTTTATGTTTGGCGTTCCGGAATCGACCTTATGTCAGGCAGAAAACGCGTTTTCTGCATTGTGCCATAACTTTGCAGGGAAGCTTTAGAACATGAAATTTTCTCCTCCCACTAGAGCAGAAAGTGTCTTTCTAGTAGTTGCACAACAAACTAAGCTGTCTGAAGTGTTTTTCGAAAGTTATCAACATTTTTATGTTTGGCGTTCCGGAATCGACCTTATCTCAGGATGAAAACGTGTTTTCTGCATTGTGCCATAACTTTGCAGGGAAACTTCAGAACATGAAATTTTCACCTCCAACTATAGCAGAAAGGGTCTTTCTAGTAGTTGCACATCAAATCTAAGCTGTCTGAAGTGTTTTTCCAAAGTTATCAACATTTTTATTTTGGCGTTCTGGAACCCACCTTATCTCAGGCTGAAAACGCATTTTACGCATTGTGCCATAACTTTGCAGGGAACCTTCAGAACATGATATTTTCACCTCCCACTATAGCAGAAAGGGTCTTTTTCGTAGTTGCACATCAAATCTAAGCTGTCTGTAGAGTTTTTCCTGAGTTATCATCATTTTTTTGTTTGGCGTTCTGAAATCAACCTCATCTCAGGCTGAAAACGTGTTTTACACATTGTGCCATAACTTTGCAGGGAAGTTTCAGAACATGATATTTTCACCTCCCACTAAAGCAGAATGGGTGTTTCTCGTAGTTGCACATCAAATCTAAACTGTCTGAAGTGTTTTTCCAAAGTTATCAACATTTTTATGTTTGGCGTTCTGGAAACCACCTTATCTCAGGCTGAAAACAGGTTTTCTGCATTGTGCCATGACTTTGCAGGGAGGCTTCAGAACATGAAATTTTCACCTCCCACAATAGCAGAAAGGGTCTTTCTCGTAGTTGCACATCAAATCTAAGCTGTCTGAAGTGTTTTTCCAAAGTTATCAACATTTTTATGTTTGGCGTTCTGAAATCAACCTCATCTCAGGCTGAAAACGAGTTTTACGCATTGTGCCATAACTTTGCAGCGATATTTCAGAACATGAAATTTTCACGTCCCACTATAGCAGAAAGGGTCTTTCTCGTAGTTGCACATCAAATCTAAGCTGTCTGAAGTGTTTTTCGAAAGTTTTCAACATTTTTATGTTTGGTGTTCCTGAATCGACCTTTTCTCAGGCTGAAAACGCATTTTACACATTGTGCCATACCTTTGCAGGAAAGCTTCAGAACATGAAATTTTCACCTCCCACTATAGCAGAAAGGGTCTTTCTAGTAGTTGCACATCAAATCTAAGCTGTCTGAAGTGTTTTTCCAAAGTTATCTACATTTTGATGTTTGGCGTTCCGGAATCGACCTTATCTGACGCTGAAAACGCGTTTTCTGCATTGTGCCATAACTTTGCAGGGAAGCTTCAGAACATGAAATTTTCACCTCCCATGATAGCAGAAAGGGTCTTTCGAGTAGTTGCACATCAAATCTATGCTGTCTGAAGTGTTTTTCCAAAGTTATCAACATTTTGATGTTTGGCGTTCCGGAATCGACCTTATCTGAGGATGAAAACGCGTTTTCTGCATTGTGCCAAAACTTTGTAGGTAAGCTCCAGAACATGAAATTTTCACAACCCACTATAGCAGAAAGGGTCTTTGTAGTAGTTGCAGATCAAATCTAAGCTGTCTGAAGTGTTTTTCCAAAGTTATCAACATTTTTATGTTTGGCGTTCTGGAACCCACCTTATCTCAGGCTGAAAACGCGTTTTCGGCATTGTGCCATAACTTTGCAGGGAATCTTGCGAACATGAAAATTTAACCTCCCACTATAGCAGAAAGGGTCTTTCTAGTAGTTGCACATCAAATCTAAGCTGTCTGAAATGTTTTTCCAAAGTTATCAACATTTTTATGTTTGGCGTTCTGGAACCCACCTTATCTAAGTCTGAAAACGTGTTTTGTGCATTGTGCCATAACTTTGCAGGGAAGCCTCAGAACATGAAATTTTCACCTGTCGCTATAGTAGAAAGGGTCTTTATAGTAGTTGCACATCAAGTCTAAGCTGTCTGAAGTGTTTTTCCAAAGTTATCAACATTTTTATGTTTGGCGTTCCGGAATCAACCTTATCACAGCCTGAAAACGCGTTTTCTGCTTTGTGCCATAACTTTGCAGGGAAGCATCAGTGTTGGGTTTTAACCCTTTGATTGCTGGTGAGAAGAGTATTGACCGCTGCAGCGTTCCGGTCAGAGAACTGGAGTCTTCAGATGAGTTCCAAACTTTTATTTCCCAGATGGGTGCAATGATCAACAGGAAGTTTCTATAAACAACATAATCACAGGGAGATTAGAACTGTATAAAACGGTAGTGCAGTGCACAAACTACGTCATTCAAATCAGACAAACACGCAAGTTCTTCATCATCTTTAACACTTAAACAATCCCAACCACACAGCTGTTTCACCCGGACACATACACACGTAAACGGCAAAGCGCGACACAGCAATGGAGACTGCCCTGCTCCGTAACCAACCACCCGAAACGTAAAAGTGAAAGTAAACATCACCAGCTCCGCACTCACTATCACACACGCAGCAACAATGACCGCCCGCAATAACTATTTACAATATATATATATGAGAACGGAAACTCACATCGTCAGCGACTTCCATGAACATGCAGAAGAACATGCGGAAAAGTACGTGTAACTGTTATTCTCTGCTGAACTTACGTAACTAACGTAATTACTCGGGCAGCCACGGAAACAGCGCTGCAGTGAGAGGAATTCTCAACAATCAGAATATGAAATTTTCAACTCCCAATATTGCAGAAAGAGTCTGTCTTGTAGTTGAACATCAAAACTAAGCTTTCTGAAGTGTTTTTCCAAAGTTATCAACATTTTTATGTTTGGCGTTCCGGAATCGACCTTATCTGAAGCTGAAAACGCGTTTTACGCATTGTGCCATAACTTTGCAGGGAAGCTTCAGAACATCGAATTTTCACCACCCACTATAGCAGAAATGGTCTTTCTAGTAGTTGCACATCAAATCTAAGCTGTCTGGTGTTTTTCCAAAGTTATCAACATTTTTATGTTTGGCGTTACTGAACCCACCTTATCTCAGTCTGAAAACGGGTTTTTTGCATTGTGTCATATCTTTGCAGGGAAGCCTCAGAACATGAAATTTTCACCTCCCACTATTGCAGAAAGGGTCTTTCTAGTAGTTGCACATCAAATCTAAGCTGTTTGTAGTGTTTTTCCAAAGTTATCAACATTTTTATGTTTGGCGTTCAGGAATCGACCTTATCTCAGGCTGAAAACGCGATTTACGCATTCTGCCATAACTTTGCAGGGAATCTTCAGAACATGAAATTTTCATATTCCGCTATAGCAGAAAGGGTCTTTCTAGTAGTTGCACATCAAATCTAAGCTGTCTGAAGTGTTTTTCCAAAGTTATCAACATTTTTATGTTTGGCGTTCCGGAATCGACCTTGTCTCATGCTGAAAACGCGTTTTCTGCATTGTGCCATAACTTTGCAGGGAAGCTTCAGAACATGACATTTAAACATCCCACGATAGCAGAAAGGGTCTTTCTAGTAGTTGCACATCAAATCTAAGCTGTTTGAAGTGTTTTTCCAAAGTTATCAACATTTTTATGTTTGGCGTTCCGGAATCGACCTTATCTCAGGCTGAAAACTCGTTTTCTGCAATGTGCCATAACTTTGCAGGGAAGCTTCAGAACATTAAATTTTCAACTTCCACTATAGCAGAAAGGCTTTTTCTTGTAGTTGCACATCAAATCTAAGCTGTCTGAAGTGTTTTTCCGAAGTTATTAACATTTTTATGTTTGGCGGTCCGGAATTGACCTTATGTGAGGCTGAAAACGCGTTTTCTGCATTGTGCCATAACTTTGCAGGGAAGCTTCCGAACATGAAATTTCCAACTCCCACTATAGCAGAAAGACTTTTTCCAGTAGTTGCACGTCAAATCTAAGCTGTCTGAAGTGTTTTTCCAAAGTTATCAACATTTTTATGTTTGGCTTTCCGGAATCGACCTTATCTCAGGCAGAAAACGCGTTTTCTGCAATGTGCCATAACTTTGCAGGGAAGCTACAGAACATGAAATTTTCAACTCCCACTATGGCAGAAAGGCTTTTTCCAGTAGTTGCACATCAAATCTAAGCTGTCTGAAGTGTTTTTCCAAAGTTATCAACATTTTTATGTTTGGCTTTCCGGAATCCACCTTATCTCAGGCTGTAAAAGCGTTTTCTGCATTGTGCCATAACTTTGCAGGGAAGCTTCAGAACATGACATTTAAACATCCCACGATAGCAGAAAGGGTCTTTCTAGTAGTTGCACATCAAATCTAAGCTGTTTGAAGTGTTTTTCCAAAGTTATCAACATTTTTATGTTTGGCGTTCCGGAATCGACCTTATCTCAGGCTGAAAACGCGTTTTCTGCAATGTGCCATAACTTTGCAGGGAAGCTTCAGAACATTAAATTTTCAACTTCCACTATAGCAGAAAGGCTTTTTCTTGTAGTTGCACATCAAATCTAAGCTGTCTGAAGTGTTTTTCCGAAGATATTAACATTTTTATGTTTGGCGGTCCGGAATTGACCTTATGTGAGGCTGAAAACGCGTTTTCTGCATTGTGCCATAACTTTGCAGGGAAGCTTCCGAACATGAAATTTTAAAATCCCACTATAGCAGAAAGACTTTTTCCAGTAGTTGCACATCAAATCTAAGCTGTCTGAAGTGTTTTTCCAAAGTTATCAACATTTTTATGTTTGGCTTTCCGGAATCGACCTTATCTCAGGCTGAAAACGCGTTTTCTGCAATGTGCCATAACTTTGCAGGGAAGCTTCAGAACATGAAATTTTCAACTCCCACTATGGCAGAAAGGCTTTTTCCAGTAGTTGCACATCAAATCTAAGCTGTCTGAAGTGTTTTTCCAAAGTTATCAACATTTTTATGTTTGGCGTTCCTGAATCGACCTTATCTCAGGCTGAAAACACGTTTTCTGCATTGTGCCATAACTTTGCAGGGAAACTTCAGAACATGACATTTTCACCTCCCACTATAGCAGAAAGGGTCTTTCTAGTAGTTGCACATCAAATCTAAGCTGTTTGAAGTGTTTTTCCAAAGTTATCAACATTTTTATGTTTGGCGTTCTGGAACCCACCTTATCTCAGCCTGAAAACGCGTTTTACATATTTTGCCATAACTTTGCAGGGAAGCTTCAGAACATGAAATTTTAACATCCCACTATAGCAGAAAGGGTCTTTCTAGTAGTTGCACATCAAATCTAAGCTGTCTGAAGTGTTTTTCCAAAGTTATCAACATTCTTATGTTTGGAGATCCAGAATCAACCTTATCTCAGGCTGAAAACGCGTTTTACGCATTGTGCCATAACTTTGCAGGAAAGCTTCACAACAAGAAATTTTCAACTCCCACTATAGCAGAAACGGTCTTTCTAGTAGTTGCACATCAAATCTAAGCTGTCTGAAGTGTTTTTCGAAAGTTATCAACATTTTAATGTTTGGCGTTCCGGAATCGACCTTATCTCAGGATGAAAAACCGTTTTCTGCATTGTCCCATAACTTTGTAGGGAAGCTTCAGAACATGAAATTCTGACCTCCCAATATGCCAGAAAGGGTCTTTCTAGTAGTTGCACATCAAATCTAAGCTGTCTGATGTGTTTTTCCAAAGTTATCAACATTTTTATTTTGGCGTTCTGGAACCCACCTTATGTCAGGCTGAAAACGCGTTTTACGCATTGTGCCAAAACTTTGCAGGTAAGCTTCAGAACATGAAATTTTCACCTGCCACTATAGCAGAAATGGTCTTTCTAGTAGTTGCACATCAAATCTAAGCTGTCTCCAGTCTTTTTCCAAAGTTATCAACATTTTTATGTTTGGCGTTCCGGAATTGACCATATGTGAGGCTGAAAACGCGTTTTCTGCATTGTGACATAACTTTGCAGGGAAGCTTCAGAACATGAAATTTTACCCTCCCACGATAGCAGAAAGGGTCTTTCTAGTAGTTGCACATCAAATCGAAGCTGTTTGAATTGTTTTTCCAAAGTTATCAACACTTTTATGTTTGGTTTTCCGGAATCAACCTTATCTTAGGCTGAAAACGCGTTTCCTGCATTGTGGCATAACTTTGCAGGGACGCTTCAGAACATCGAATTTTCAATTCCCATTATAGCAGAAAGGGTCTTTCTCATTCTTCAACATAAAATCTAAGCTGTCTGAAGTGTTTTCCAAAGTTATCAACATTTTTATGTTTGGCATTCCGGAATCGACTTTATCTCAGGCTGAAAACGTGTTTCCTGCATTGTGGCATAACTTTGCTGGGAAGCTTCAGAACATCGAATTTTCACCTCCCACAATGGCAGAAATGGTCTTTCTAGTAGTTGCACATCAAATCGAAGCTGTCTGAAGTGTTTTTCCAGATTTATGAACATTTTTATCTTTGGCGTTCCGGAATCGACCTTATCTCAGGTTGAAAACGCGTTTTACGCATGGTGCCATAACTTTGCAGGGAAGCTTCAGAACATCGAATTTTCACCTCCCACTATAGCAGAAAGGGTGTTTCTAGTAGTTGCACATCAAATCTAGGCTGTCTGAAGTGTTTTTCCAAAGTTATCAACATTTTTATGTTAGGCGTTTCGGAACCCACCTTATCTCAGGCTGTAAACGCTTTTTTTGCATTGTGCCATAACTTTGGAGGGAAGCTTCAGAACACGAAATTTTAACCTCCCACTATAGCAGAAAGGGTCTATCTAGTAGTTGCACATCAAATCTAAGCTGTCTAAAGAGTTTTTCCCAAGTTATCAATATTTTTATGTTTGGCGTTCCGGAATCGACCTTATCTCAATCTGAAAACGCGTTTCCTGCATTGTGGCATAACTTTGCAGGGAAGCTTCAGAACATCGAATTTTCACCTCCCACAATGGCAGAAATTGTCTTTCTAGTAGTTGCACATCAAATCTAAGCTGTCTGAAGTGTTTTTCCAGAATTATGAACATGTTTATGTTTGGCGTTCCGGAATCGACCTTATCTCAGGCTGAAAACGCGTTTTACGCATTGTGCCATAACTTTGGTGGGAAGCTTCAGATCATCGAATATTCACCACCCACTATATCAGAAAGGGTCTTTCTAGTAGTTGCACATCAAATCTAAGCTGTCTAAAGAGTTTTTCCAAAGTTATCAATATTTTTATGTTTGGCGTTCCGGAATCGACCTTATCTCAGGCTGAAAACGCGTTTCCTGCATTGTGGCATAACGTTGCAGGGAAGCTTCAGAACATCGAATTTTCACCTCCCACAATGGCAGAAATGGTCTTTCTAGTAGTTGCACATAAAATCTAAGCTGTCTGAAGTGTTTTTCCAGAATTATGAACATGTTTATGTTTGGCCTTCCGGAATCGACCTTATCTCAGGCTGAAAACGCGTTTTACGCATGGTGCCATAACTTTGCAGGGAAGCTTCAGAACATCGAATTTTCACCTCCCACTATGGCAGAAAGGGTCTTTCTAGTAGTTGCACATCAAATCGAAGCTGTTTGAATTGTTTTTCCAAAGTTATCAACATTTTTATGTTTGGCGTTCTGGAACCCACCTTATCTCAGGCTGAAAACGCGTTTTCTGCATTGTGCCATAACTTTGCAGGGAAGCTTCAGAACATGAAATTTCTACATCCCACTATAGCAGAAAGGGTCTTTCTAGTAGTTGCACATCAAATCGAAGCTGTTTGAATTGTTTTTCCAAAGTTATCAACACTTTTATGTTTGGTGTTCCGGAATCAACCTTATCTCAGGCTGAAAACGCGTTTTACGCATTGTGCCATAACTTTGCAGGAAAGCTTCAGAACATCGAATTTTCACCTCCCACAATGGCAGAAATGGTCTTTCTAGTAGTTGCACATCAAATCTAAGCTGTCTGAAGTGTTTTTCCAGAATTATGAACATGTTTATGTTTGGCGTTCCGGAATCGACCTTATTTCCGGCTGAAAACGCGTTTTACGCATTGTGCCAAAACTTTGCAGGGAAGCTTCAGAGCATGACATTTTAACCTGCCACTATAGCAGAAAAGGTCATTCTAGTAGTTGCACATCAAATCTAAGCTGTCTCCAGTCTTTTTCCAAAGTTATCAACATTTTTATGTTTGGCGTTCCGGAATTGACCATATGTGAGGCTGAAAACGCGTTTTCTGCATTGTGACATAACTTTGCAGGGAAGCTTCAGAACATGAAATTTTACCCTCCCACGATAGCAGAAAGGGTCTTTCTAGTAGTTGCACATCAAATCGAAGCTGTTTGAATTGTTTTTCCAAAGTTATCAACACTTTTATGTTTGGTTTTCCGGAATCAACCTTATCTTAGGCTGAAAACGCGTTTCCTGCATTGTGGCATAACTTTGCAGGGACGCTTCAGAACATCGAATTTTCAATTCCCATTATAGCAGAAAGGGTCTTTCTCATTCTTCAACATAAAATCTAAGCTGTCTGAAGTGTTTTCCAAAGTTATCAACATTTTTATGTTTGGCATTCCGGAATCGACTTTATCTCAGGCTGAAAACGTGTTTCCTGCATTGTGGCATAACTTTGCTGGGAAGCTTCAGAACATCGAATTTTCACCTCCCACAATGGCAGAAATGGTCTTTCTAGTAGTTGCACATCAAATCGAAGCTGTCTGAAGTGTTTTTCCAGATTTATGAACATTTTTATCTTTGGCGTTCCGGAATCGACCTTATCTCAGGTTGAAAACGCGTTTTACGCATGGTGCCATAACTTTGCAGGGAAGCTTCAGAACATCGAATTTTCACCTCCCACTATAGCAGAAAGGGTGTTTCTAGTAGTTGCACATCAAATCTAGGCTGTCTGAAGTGTTTTTCCAAAGTTATCAACATTTTTATGTTAGGCGTTTCGGAACCCACCTTATCTCAGGCTGTAAACGCTTTTTTTGCATTGTGCCATAACTTTGGAGGGAAGCTTCAGAACACGAAATTTTAACCTCCCACTATAGCAGAAAGGGTCTATCTAGTAGTTGCACATCAAATCTAAGCTGTCTAAAGAGTTTTTCCCAAGTTATCAATATTTTTATGTTTGGCGTTCCGGAATCGACCTTATCTCAATCTGAAAACGCGTTTCCTGCATTGTGGCATAACTTTGCAGGGAAGCTTCAGAACATCGAATTTTCACCTCCCACAATGGCAGAAATTGTCTTTCTAGTAGTTGCACATCAAATCTAAGCTGTCTGAAGTGTTTTTCCAGAATTATGAACATGTTTATGTTTGGCGTTCCGGAATCGACCTTATCTCAGGCTGAAAACGCGTTTTACGCATTGTGCCATAACTTTGGTGGGAAGCTTCAGATCATCGAATATTCACCACCCACTATATCAGAAAGGGTCTTTCTAGTAGTTGCACATCAAATCTAAGCTGTCTAAAGAGTTTTTCCAAAGTTATCAATATTTTTATGTTTGGCGTTCCGGAATCGACCTTATCTCAGGCTGAAAACGCGTTTCCTGCATTGTGGCATAACGTTGCAGGGAAGCTTCAGAACATCGAATTTTCACCTCCCACAATGGCAGAAATGGTCTTTCTAGTAGTTGCACATAAAATCTAAGCTGTCTGAAGTGTTTTTCCAGAATTATGAACATGTTTATGTTTGGCCTTCCGGAATCGACCTTATCTCAGGCTGAAAACGCGTTTTACGCATGGTGCCATAACTTTGCAGGGAAGCTTCAGAACATCGAATTTTCACCTCCCACTATGGCAGAAAGGGTCTTTCTAGTAGTTGCACATCAAATCGAAGCTGTTTGAATTGTTTTTCCAAAGTTATCAACATTTTTATGTTTGGCGTTCTGGAACCCACCTTATCTCAGGCTGAAAACGCGTTTTCTGCATTGTGCCATAACTTTGCAGGGAAGCTTCAGAACATGAAATTTCTACATCCCACTATAGCAGAAAGGGTCTTTCTAGTAGTTGCACATCAAATCGAAGCTGTTTGAATTGTTTTTCCAAAGTTATCAACACTTTTATGTTTGGTGTTCCGGAATCAACCTTATCTCAGGCTGAAAACGCGTTTTACGCATTGTGCCATAACTTTGCAGGAAAGCTTCAGAACATCGAATTTTCACCTCCCACAATGGCAGAAATGGTCTTTCTAGTAGTTGCACATCAAATCTAAGCTGTCTGAAGTGTTTTTCCAGAATTATGAACATGTTTATGTTTGGCGTTCCGGAATCGACCTTATTTCCGGCTGAAAACGCGTTTTACGCATTGTGCCATAACTTTGCAGGGAAGCTTCAGAGCATGACATTTTAACCTGCCACTATAGCAGAAAAGGTCATTCTAGTAGTTGCACATCAAATCTAAGCTGTCTTGAAGTGTTTTTCTGCAGTTATCAACATTTTTATGTTTGGCATTCCGGAACCCACCTTATCTCAGCCTGAAAACGCGTTTTACATATTTTGCCATAACTTTGCAGGGAAGCTTCAGAACATGAAATTTTAACATCCCACTATAGCAGCAAGGGTCTTTCTAGTAGTTGCACATCACATCTAAGCTGTCTGAGGTGTTTTTCGAAAGTTATCAACACTTTTATGTTTGGCGTTCCGAAACCCACCTTATCTCAGGATGTAAACGCGTTTTACGCATTGTGCCATAGCTTTGCATAAAACTTCAGAACATGAAATTTTCACCTCCCACTATAGCAGAAAGGGTCTTTCTAGTAGTTGCACTTCAAATCTAAGCTGTCTGAAGTGTTTTTCCAAAGTTTTCAACATTTTTTTGTTTGGCCTTCGGGAACCCACCTTATCTCAGGCTGAAAACGCGTTTTACGCATTGTGCCATAACTTTGCATAAAGCTTTAGAACATGAAATTTTCACCTCCCACTATAGCAGAAAGGGTCTTTCTAGTAGTTGCACATCAAATCGAAGCTGTCTGAAGTGTTATTCCAAAGTTATCAACATTTTTATGTTTGGCGTTCCGGAATCGACCTTATCTCAGGCTGAAAACACATTTTCTGCATTGTGCCATAACTTTGCAAGGAAGCTTCAGAACATGAAATGTTCACCCCCCACTATAGCAGAAAGGGTCTTTCCAGAAGTTGCACATCAAATCTAAGCTGTCTGAAGTGTTTTTGCAAAGTCATCAACATTTTTATGTTTGGCGTTCTGGAACCCACCTTATCTCAGGCTGAAGATGCGTTTTCCGCATTGTGCCATAACTTTGCAGGGAAGCTTCAGAACATGAAATTTTCACAACCCACTGTAGCAGAAAGGGTCTTTCTAGTAGTTGCACATCAAATCTAAGCTGTCTGAAGTGTTTTTCCAAAGTTATCAACATTTTTATGTTTGGCGTTCCGGAATCGACCTTATCTCAGGCTGAAAACGCGTTTTACGCATTGTGCCATAACTTTGCATAAAGCTTCAGAACATGAAATTTTCACCTCCCAGTATAGTAGAACGGGTCTTTCTAGTAGTTGCACATGATATATAAGCTGTCATAAGTGTTTTTCCAAAGTTGTCAACATTTTTATGTTTGCCGTTACGAAACCCACCTTATCTCAGGCTGAAAACGCATTTTCTGCTTTGTGCCATATATTCTAAGGGAAGGTTCAGAACATGAATTTTTCACCCCCCACTATTGCAGAAAGGGTCTGTCTTGTAGTTGCACATCAAATCTAAGCTGTCTGGTGTTTTTCCACAGTGATCAACATTTTTATGCTTGGCGTTACTGAACCCACCTTATATCAGGCTGAAAATGGGTTTTACGCATTGTGGCATAACTTTGCAGGGAAGCTTCAGAACATGAAATTTTCACCTCCCACTATTGCAGAAAGGGTCTTTCTAGTAGTTTCACGTGAAACCTAAGCTGTCTGAAGTGTTTTTCCAAAGTTATCAACATTTTTATGTTTGGCGTTCCGGAATCGACCTTATCTCAGGCTGAAAACGCGTTTTACGCATTGTGCCATAGCTTTGCATGGAAGTTTCTGAACATCGAATTTTCACCACCCACTATAGCAGAAAGGGTCTTTCTAGTAATGGCTCATCAAAGCTAAGCTGTCTGAAGTGTTTTTCCAAAGTTATCAACATTTTTATGTTTGGCGTTCAGGAATCGACCTTATCTCTGGCTGAAAACGCGATTTACGCATTCTGCCATAACTTTGCAGGGAATCTTCAGAACATGAAATTTTCACATCCCACTATAGCAGAAAGGGTCTTTCTAGTAGTTGCACATCAGATCTAAGCTGTCTGAATTGTTTTTCCAAAGTTATCTACATTCTTATGTTTGGCGTTCCGGAATCAACCTTATCTCAGGCTAAACACGCGTTTTCTACATTGTGCCATAACTTTTCAGGGGAGCATCAGAACATGAAATGTTCACCTCCCACTATAGCAGAAAGGGTCTTTCTTATAGTTGCACTTCAAATCTAAGCTATCTGAAGTGTTTTTCCAAAGTTGTCCACATTTTTATGTTTGGCGTTCCGGAACTCACCTTATCTCAGGCTGAAAACGCATTTTACACATTGTGCCATAACTTTGCACGGAAGCTTCAGAACATCGAATTTTCACCACCCACTATAGCAGAAACGATCTTTCTGGTAATGGCTCATCAAATCTAAGCTGTCTGAAGTGTTTTTCCAAAGTTATCAACATTTTTATGTTTGGCGTTCCGGAATCGACCTTATCTCAGGCTGAAAACGCGTTTAACGCACTGTTCCATAACTTTGCAGGGAAGCTCCCGAACATCGAATTTTCACGAACCACTATAGCAGAAAAGGTCTTTCTCGTAGTTGCAAATGAAATCTAAGCTGTTTGAAGTGTTTCTCCAAAGTTATCTGTCACGGGAACGAAGGGACGAGGGAGCTAAAGCCACGTAGGAGGACGTGGTGTAGGACCCAAGTGCAAGTGGTTATCGGCACAGGAGGCAGGAGGGAATTATAAATAATATTTAATAATTAAACAAACTAAAACAGAACAGAAAGCGTCACCGAACCGGGAGAAACAGAGCGAACACAGAATGTAAAAACAGAGTAACCAATACTAACGGAAGTGCACAAACATGAGTAAAAAGTCAAAACAGAAAGCGTCACCGAACCGGGAGTTAAATGAACTTAAATCACAAATGAGACCGAGAATAAACTACAAAAGAAACCAAGAAACACGGCAAACAGCAAGAAACCAAAAACACTAACTCAAGGCAGCAGGGTTAAACAGTGTAACAAAAGAACTAGCAAGCGCACAGAACAAGAGAACGAAAACAAAGAGAGCCACGAGTTCAATTAACTTGTTAGCAAACAGAACTAAAAGCCGAACACAGGAAGAGACACGAGAACCAGGAGAACTAGCAAATGGAACAAAAGAAGCCGGACACAGGGAGAGACACGAGAACCAGGAGAGCTAGCAAATGGAACAAAAGAAGCCGAACACAGGGAGAGACACGAGAACCAGGAGAGCTAGCAAATGGAACAAAAGAAGCCGAACACAGGGAGAGACACGAGAACCAGGAGTTACCACGGAGGAACGAGAGGAGTCCAGAAGCACAGGAACCAGAGGAAACATCACAGGGGACGTGGAAACACACAGGGACTAGGAGAACTGGCAGGAAACAAAGACAACGATCTGGCACACGTTGCTGGAGCCCAGGTGTTCTTGAAGACCGTAATCAGGCGGTAATCGGCTCCAGCCGTGTGCCAAAGGAACAGAGGGAGAGAAGCAAAACCAGGACTCGGAGCCTGGTAGCGGAGCCATGACAGTAGTAATGACCCCCCCCTTAAAGAACACCTCTTGGTGTTACCAGTCCTGGATGGACGGTCGTCGTAGACGAGGGGAGGAGGAGGCCCATTGGAGCGACTGGAAGAGCGGGGCTGCAGCGACCCGAAAGACAAGCTGGGGTACTGGGGAGGTGGCGGGTGGGAAGTTGCGGCTGGGGTCTTCGGGAGGACGCGGCGGCGGCTTGGGAGCCACGTAGGAGACGTGGGGAGGCCGTGGCGGCGGCTTGGAAGCCGCGCTGGAGACGTCGGGAGGCGGCGGCGGCGGCTTGGGAGCCACGCTGGAGACGTCGGGAGGCCGCGGCGGCGGCTTGGGAGCCACGCTGGAGACGTCGGGAGGCCGCGGCGGCGGCTTGGGAGCCACGCTGGAGACGTCGGGAGGCCGCGGCGGCGGCGGCTTGGGAGCCACGCTGGAGACGTCGGGAGGCCGCGGCGGCGGCGGCTTGGGAGCCACGCTGGAGACGTCGGGAGGCCGCGGCGGCGGCGGCTTGGGAGCCACGCTGGAGACGTCGGGAGGCCGCGGCGGCGGCGGCTTGGGAGCCCCGCTGGAGTCGTCGGGAGGAGACAGCGGCTTGGAAGCCGCGTAGGGGCCCTCGGGAGGAGACGGCCTGGGAGCCGCGTAGGGGCCCTCGGGAGGAGACGGCTTGGGAGCCGCGTAGGGGCCCTCGGGAGGAGACGGCTTGGTAGCCGGGTAGGGGCCCCCGGGAGGAGACGGCCTGGGAGCCGCGTAGGGGCCCTCGGGAGGAGACGGCCTGGGAGCCGCGCAGGAAGGTTCGGGAGACGGCGGCCTGGGAGCCACAGAGGAAGGTTCAGGAGACGGCGGCCTGGGAGCCGCACAGGAAGGTTTGGGAGACGGCGGTCTGGGAGCCGCGCAGGAAGGTTCGGGAGACGGCGGCCTGGGAGCCGCGCAGGAGGGTTCGGGAAACGGCGGCCTAGGAGCCGCGCAGGAAGGTTCGGGAGGCGACGGCCTGGGAACCGCGCCGGAGTTTTTGGGAGGCAGCGGCCTGACCAGGGGAGGCGCCGGCTGGAGAGCCGCGCCGGAGAACAGGGGAGGCGCCGGCTGGAGAGCCGCGCCGGAGACCAGGGAAGGCGCCGGCTGGAGAGCCGCGTCTGAGACCAGGGAAGGCATCGGCTGGAGAGCCGCGCCGGAAAACACGGGAGGCGCCGGCTGGAGAGCCGCGCCGGAACACAGGGGAGGCGCCGGCTGGAGAGCCGCGCCAGAGACCAGGGAAGGCGCCGGCTGGAGAGCCGCGCCGGAGACCAGGGAAGGCGCCGGCTAGAGAGCCGCGCCGGAGACCAGGGAAGGCGCCGGCTGGAGAGCCGCGCCGGAAAACACGGGAGGCGCCGGCGGGAGAGCCGCGCCGGAGACCAGGGAAGGCGCCGGTTGGAGAGATGCGCCAGAGACCAGGATAGGCGCCGGCAGGAGAGCCGCGCCGGAAAACATGGGAGGCGCCGGCTGGAGAGCCGTGCCGGAAAACACGGGAGGCGCCGGCTGGGGAGGCGCCGGCTGGAGAGCCGCTGGCTGGAGGGCCGCGCCGGAGACCACGGGAGGCGCCGTCTGGAGAGCAGCGCCGGAGACCACGGGAGGCGCCGTCTGGAGAGCAGCGCCGGAGACCACAGGACGCACCGGCTTGAGAGCAGCGCCGGAGACCACGGGAGGCACCGGCTTGAGAGCAGCGCCGGAGACCACGGGAGGCGCCGGCTTGAGAGCTGCGCCGGAGACCACGGGAGGCTCCGGCTTGAGAGCTGCGCCGGAGACCACGGGAGACGCCGGGTTGAGAGCTGCGCAGGAGACCACGGGAGACGCCGCCTTGAGAGCTGCGCCGGAGTCCACGGGAGGCGGCGGCTTGAGAGTCGCGCCGGTGTCCACGGGAGGCGAAGACGGGGAAACACAATAGTCACGAAAAAAAATATCATGGACGGGAACTGACAGAATTGGCTCCGACGGATGAGCAGAGGAAGCAAGCGGTACACCGGACAGAGCAGAGTGGGAGGAAAGCCGCGCGACTGATTGAGATATTGAGTCCAACACCTCAAAAATGGACAGAGTCATCCTCTCCATATTACCTATACTGGTGGCCTGAGCGTCTAGTTCCTCCTGCCAGCCTTTCACCACTGCTGGGTCCATAATTATGGCCAGATCGTTTCTGTCACGGGAACGAAGGGACGAGGGAGCTAAAGCCACGTAGGAGGACGTGGTGTAGGACCCAAGTGCAAGTGGTTATAGGCACAGGAGGCAGGAGGGAATTATAAATTATATTTAATAATTAAACAAACTAAAACAGAACAGAAAGCGTCACCGAACCGGGAGAAACAGAGCGAACACAGAATGTAAAAACAGAGTAACCAATACTAACGGAAGTGCACAAACATGAGTAAAAAGTCAAAACAGAAAGCGTCACCGACCCGGGAGTTAAATGAACTTAAATCACAAATGAGACCGAGAATAAACTACAAAAGAAACCAAGAAAAACGGCAAACAGCAAGAAACCAAAAACATTAACTCAAGGCAGCAGGGTTAAACAGTGTAACAAAAGAACTAGCAAGCGCACAGAACAAGAGAACGAAAACAAAGAGAGCCACGAGTTCAATTAACCTGTTAGCAAACAGAACTAAAAGCCGAACACAGGAAGAGACACGAGAACCAGGAGAGCTAGCAAATGGAACGAAAGAAGCCTTAACACAGGGAGAGACACGAGAACCAGGAGAGCTAACAAATCGAACAAAAGAAGCCGGACACAGGGAGAGACACGAGAACCAGGAGAGCTAGCAAATTGGAACAAAAGAAGCCGAACACAGGGAGAGACACGAGAACCAGGAGTTACCACGGGGGAACGAGAGGAGTCCAGAAGCACAGGAACCAGAGGAAACATTACAGGGGACGTGGAAACACATAGGGACTAGGAGAACTGGCAGGAAACAAAGACAACGATCTGGCACACGTTGCTGGAGCCCAGGTGTTCTTGAAGACCGTAATCAGGGGGTAATCGGCTCCAGCCGTGTGCCAAAGGAACAGAGGGAGAGAAGCAAAACTAGGACTCGGAGCCTGGAAGCGGAGCCATGACATTATCAACATTTTTATGTTTGGTGTTCCGGAACCCACCTTATCTCAAGCTGAAAACGCGTTTTCTGCATTGTGCCATAACTTTGCAGGGAAGTTTCAGAACATGAAATGTTCACTTCCCACTATAGCAGAAAGGGTCTTTCTAGTAGTTGCACATCAAATCTATGCTGTCTGAAGTGTTTTTTGAAAGTTATCAACATTTTTATGATTGGCGTTCCAGAATCGACCTTATCTCAGGCTAAAAACGCGTTGTCTGCATTGTGCCATAACTTTGCTTGGAAGCTTTCGAACATGAAATTTTAACCTCCCACTATAGCAGAAACGGTCTTTCTAGTAGTTGCACATCAAATCTAAGCTGTCTGATGTGTTTTTCCAAAGTTATCAACATTTTTATGTTTGGCTTTCCGGAATCGACCTTATCTCAGGCTGAAAACGTGTTTTCTGCATTGTGCCATAACTTTGCAGGGAAGTTTCAGAACATGAAATTTACACCTCCCACTATAGCAGAAATCGTCTTTCTAGTAGTTGCACATCAAATCTAAGCTGCCTGAAGTGTTTTTCGAAAGTTATCAACATTGTTTTGTTTGGCTTTCCGAAACCCACCTTATCTCAGGCTGAAAACGCGTTTTCTGCATTGTGCCATAACTTTGCAGGGAAGCTTCAGAACATGAAATTTTCACCTCCCACTATAGCAGAAAGGGTCTTTCTAGTAGTTGCACATCAAATCTAAGCTGTCTGATGGGTTTTTCGAAAGTTATCAATGTTTTTTTGTTTTGCATTCCGGAAGCCACCTTATCTCAGGATGAAAACGCTTTTTCTGCCTTGTGCCATAACTTTGCAGGGAAGCTTCAGAACATGACATTTTCACATCCCACAATAGCAGAAAGGGTCTTTCTCATAGTTGCACATTAAAGCTAAGCTGTCTGAAGTGTTTTTCCAAACTTATCAACATTTTTATGTTTGGCGTTCCGGAGTCGATCTTATCTCAGGCTGAAAATGCTTTTTACGCATTGTGCCACAACTTTTCAGGGAAGCTTCAGAACATGAAATTTTAACCCCCCACTATAGCAGAAAGGTTTTTTACGGAGTTGCATATCAAATCTAAGCTGTCTGAAGTGTTTTTCAAAAGTTATCAGCATTTTTATGTTTGGCGTTCCGGAACCCACCTTTTCTCAGGCTGAAAACGCTTTTTCTGCATTGTGCCATAACTTTTCAGGTGAGCTTCAGAACATGACATTTTAAACTTCCTCTATGGCAGAAAGGGTCTTTCAAGTAGTTGCACATTCAAGCTAAGCTGTCTGAAGTGTTTTTCCAAACTTATCAACATTTTTATGTTTGGCGTTCCGGAACCCATCTTATCTCTGGCTGAAAACGTGTTTTAAGCATTGTGCCACAACTATGCATAAAGCTTAAGAACATGAAATTTTCACCTCCCACTATAGCAGAAAGGGTCTTTCTAGTAGTTTCACGTGAAATCTAAGCTGTCTGAAGTGTTTTTCCAAAGTTATCAACATTTTTATGTTTGGCGTTCCGGAATCGACCTTATCTCAGGCTGAAAACGCATTTTCTGCATTGTGCCATAACTTTGCAGGGAAGCTTCAGAATAAGAAATTTTAACCTCCCACTGTTGCAGAAAGGGACTGTCTTGTAGTTGCACATCAAATCGAAGCTGTCTGAAGTGTTTTTCCAAAGTTATCAACATTTTAATGTTTGGCGTTCCGGAATCGACCTTATCTCAGGCTGAAAACGCATTTTCTGCATTGTGCCATAACTTTGCAGGGAAGCTTCTGAACATGATATTTTCACCTCCCACTATAGCAGAAAGGGTCTTTCTCGTAGTTGCACATCAAATCTAAGCTGTCTGAAGTGTTTTTCCAAGGTTATCAACATTTTTATCTTTGGCGTTCCTGAATCGACCTTATCTCAGGTCGAAAACGCGTTTTCTGCATTGTGCCATAACTTCTCAGGGAAGCTTCAGAAAATGAAATGTTCACCTCCCACTATAGCAGAAAGGGTCTTTCTAGTACTTGCACATCAAATCTAAGCTGTCTGATGTGTTTTTCAAAAGTTATCAACATTTTTATGTTTGGCGTTCCGGAATCGACCTTATCTCAGGCTGAAAACGCGTTTTACGCAATTTGCCATAACTTTGCAGGAAAGCCTCAGAACATGATATTTTCACCTCCCACTATAGCAGAAAGGGTCTTTCTCGAAGTTGCACATCAAATCTAAGCTGTCTGAAGTGTTTTTCCAATGTTATCAACATTTTTATCTTTGGCGTTCCTGAATCGACCTTATCTCAGGTCGAAAACGCGTTTTCTGCATTGTGCCATAACTTCTCAGGGAAGCTTCAGAAAATGAAATTTTAACCTCCCACTATTGCAGAAAGGGTCTTTCTCGTAGTTGCACATCAAATCTAAGCTGTCTGAAGTGTTTTTCCAAGGTTATCAACATTTTTACGTTTGGCGTTCCGGAATCAACCTTATCTCAGGCTGAAAACGCGTTTTCTGCATTGTGCCATCACTTTGCAGGAAAGCTGCAGAATATGAAATTTTCACCTCCCACTATTGCAGAAAGGGTCTTTCTAGTAGTTGCACATCAAATCTAAGCTGTCTGAAGTGTTTTTCCGAAGTTATCAACATTTTTATGTTTGGCGTTCCGGAATCGACCTTATGTGAGGCTGAAAACGCGTTTTCTGCATTGTGCCATAACTTTGCAGGGAAGCTTCAGAACAAAAATTTTTCACCTCACACTATAGCAGAAAGGGTCTCTCTAGTAGTTCCACATCAAATCTAACATGTATGAAGTGTTTTTCCAAAGTCATCAACATTTTTATGTTTGGCGTTCCGAAATCAACCTCATCTCAGGCTGAAAACGCGTTTTACGCATTGTGCCATAACTTTGCAGGGAAGCTTCAGAACATGAAATTTTAACATCCCACTATAGCAGAAAGGGTCTTTCTAGTAGTTGCACATCAAATCTAAGCTGTCTGAAGTGTTTTTCCAAAGTTATCAACATTTTTATGTTTGGCGTTCCGGAATCAACCTTATCTCAGGCTGAAAACGCGTTTTCTGCATTGTGCCATAACTTTGCAGGGAAGCTTCAGAACATGAAATCTTAACCTCCCACTATAGCAGAACGGGTCTTTCTAGTAGTTGCACATCAAATCTAAGCTGTCTGAAGTGTTTTTCCAAAGTTTTCAACATTTTTATGTTTGGTGTTCCTGAATCGACCTTATCTCAGGCTGAAAACGCATTTTACGCATTGTGCCATAACTTTGCAGGAAAGCTTCAGAACATGAAATGTTCACCTCCCACTATAGCAGAAAGGGTCTTTCTAGTAGTTGCACATCAAATCTAAGCTGTCTGAAGTGTTTTTCCGAAGTTATCAACATTTTTATGTTTGGCGTTCCGGAATCGACCTTATGTGAGGCTGAAAACGCGTTTTCTGCATTGTGCCATAACTTTGCAGGGAAGCTTCAGAACAAAAAAAATTCACCTCCCACTATAGCAGAAAGGGTCTTTCTAGTAGTTGCACATCAAATCTAAGCTGTCTGAAGTGTTTTTCCGAAGTTATCAACATTTTTATGTTTGGCGTTCCGGAATCGACCTTATGTGAGGCTGAAAACGCGTTTTCTGCATTGTGCCATAACTTTGCAGCGAAGCTTCAGAACATGTAATTTTCACCTCCCACTATAGCAGAAAGGGTCTTTCTAGTAGTTGCACATCAAATCTAAGCTGTCTGAAGTGTTTTTCCGAAGTTATCAACATTTTTATGTTTGGCGTTCCGGAATCGACCTTATGTGAGGCTGAAAACGCGTTTTCTGCATTGTGCCATAACTTTGCAGGGAAGCTTCAGAACAAAAAAATTTCAGCTCCCACTATAGCAGAAAGGGTCTTTCGAGTAGTTGCACATCAAATCTAAGCTGTCTGAAGTGTTTTTCCGACGTTATTAACATTTTTTATGTTTGGCGTTCCGGAATTGACCTTATGTGAGGCTGAAAACGCGTTTTCTGCATTGTGACATAACTTTGCAGGGAAGCTTCAGAACATGAAATTTTAACCTCCCACTAAAGCAGAATGCGTCTTTCTAGTAGTTGCACATCAAATCTAAGCTGTCTGAAGTGTTTTTCCAAAGTTATCAACATTCTTATGTTTGGCGTTCCGGAATCGACCTTATCTCAGGCTGAAAACGCGTTTCCTGCATTGTGGCATAACTTTGCAGGGAAGCTTCAGAACATGAAATTTTAACCTCCCACTGTAGCAGAAAGGGTCTTTCTAGTAGTTACACATCAAATCTAAGCTGTCTGAAGTGTTTTTCCAAAGTTATCAACATTTTTATGTTTGGCGTTCCGGAATCAACCTCATCTCAGGCTGAAAACGCCTTTTCTGCATTGAGCCATAACTTTGCAGGGAAGCTTCAGAACATGAAATTTTCACCTCCCACTATAGCAGAATGGGTCTTTCTAGTAGTTGCACATCAAATCTAAGCTGTCAGAAGTGTTTTTCTAAAGTTATCAACATTTTTATGTTTGGCGTTCCGGAACCCACCTTACCTCAGGCTGAAAACGCGTTTTCTGCATTGTGCCATAACTTTGCAGGAAACTTCAGAATATGAAATTTTAACCTCCGACTATTGCAGAAAGGGTCTGTCTTGTTGTTGCACATCAAATCTAAGCTGTCTGAAGTGTTTTTTCCGAAGTTATTAACATTTTTATGTTTGCCGTTCCGGAATTGACCTTATGTGAGCCTGAACACGAGTTTTCTGCATTGTGCCATAACTTTGCAGGGAAGCTTCAGAACATGAAAATTTCACCTCCCACTATAGCAGAAAGGGTCTTTCTCGTAGTTGCACATCAAATATAAGCTGTCTGAAGTGTTTTTCGAAAGTTATCAACATTTTTAGGTTTGGCGTTTCGGAATCGACCTTATATCCGCCTGAAAACGCGTTTTCTGCATTGTGAAATAACTTTGCAGGGAAGCTTTAGAACATGAAATTTTCACCTCCCACTAGAGCAGAATGGGTCTTTCTAGTAGTTGCACATCAAATCTTAGCTGTCTGAAGTGTTTTTCCAAAGTTATCAACATTTTTTTGTTTGGCGTTCTGAAAACAACCTCATCTCAGGCTGAAAACGCGTTTTACGCATGGTGCCATAACTTTGCAGGGAAGCTTCAGAACATGAAATTTTTACCTCCCACTATAGCAGAAAGGGTCTTTCTAGTAGTTGCTCATCAAATCTAAGCTGTCGAAAGTGTTTTTCCAAAGTTATCAACATTTTTATGTTTGGCGTTCTGAAATCAACCTCATCTCAGGCTGAAAACGCGTTTTACGCATTGTGCCATAACTTTGCAGGGAAGCTTCAGAACATGATATTTTCACCTCCCACTATAGCAGAAAGGGTCTTTCTCGTAGTTGCACATCAAATCTAAGCTGTCTGAAGTGTTTTTCGAAAGTTATCAACATTTTTATGTTTGCCGTTTCGGAATCGACCTTATATCCGGCTGAAAACGCGTTTTCTGCATTGTGAAATAACTTTGCAGGGAAGCTTTAGAACATGAAATTTTCACCTCCCACTCGAGCAGACAGGGTCTTTCTAGTAGTTGCACATCAGATCTAAGTTGTCTGAAGTGTTTTTCGAAAGCTATCAACATTTTTTAGGTTGGCGTTCCGGAAACGACCTTATCTCGGGCTGAAAACGCATTTTCTTCATTGTACCATAACTTTGCAGGGAAGCTTCAGAACATGAAATTTTAACCTCCCACTATAGCAGAAAGGGTCTTTCAAGTCGTTGCACATCAAATCTAAGCTGTCTGAAGTGTTTTTCCAAAGTTATAAACATTTTTACGTTTGGCGTTCCGGAACCCACCTTATCTCAGGCTGAAAACGCGTTTTCTGCATTGTTACTTAACTTTGCAGGGAAGCTTCAGAACATGAAATTTTCAACTCCCACTATAACAGACAGGGTCTTTCTAGTAGTTGCACATCAAATCTAAGCTGTCTGAAGTGTTTTTCGAAAGCTATCAACATTTTTTAGGTTGGCGTTCCGGAAACGACCTTATCTCGGGCTGAAAACGCGTCTTGTGCATTGTGCCATAACTTTGCAGGGAAGCTTCAGAACATGAAATTTAAACCTCCCACTACAGCAGAAAGGGTCTTTCAAGTCGTTGCACATCAAATCTAAGCTGTCTGAAGTGTTTTTCCAAAGTTATAAACATTTTTATGTTTGGCGTTCCGGAACCCACCTTATCTCAGGCTGAAAATGCGTTTTCTGCATTGTCCCATAACTTTGAAGGAAAGCTTCAGAACATGAAAGTTTCACCTCCCACTATAGCAGAAAGGGTCTTTCTAGTAGTTGCACATCAAATATAAGCTGTTTGAAATGTTTTTCCAAAGTTATCAACATTTTTATGTTTGGCGTTCCGGAATCGACCTTATCTCAGGCTGAAGACGCGTTTTACGCATTGTGCCATAACTTTGCAGGGAAGTTCCAGAACATGAAATTTTCACCTCCCACTATAGCAGAAAGGGTTTTTCTAGTAGTTGCACATCAAATCTAAGCTGTCTGAAGAGTTTTTCGAAAGTTATCAACATTTTTATGTTTGGCGTTACGGAACCCACCTTATCTCAGGCTGAAAACGCGTTTTCTGCATTGTTCCTTAACTTTGCAGGGAAGCTTCAGAACATGAAATTTTCACCTCCCACTATAGCAGAAAGGGTCTTTCTAGTAGTTGCACATCAAATCTAAGCTGTTTGAAGTGTTTTTCGAAAGTTATCAACATTTTTATGTTTGGCGTTCCGGAATCGACCTCATCTCAGGCTGAAAACGCGTTTTACGCATTGTCCCATAACTTTCCAAGGAAGCTTCAGAACATGACATTTTTACCTCCCACTATGGCAGAAAGAGTCTTTCTAGTAGTTGCCCATCAAATCTAAGCCGTCTGTAGTGTTTTTCGAAAGTTATCAACATTTTTATCTTTGGCGTTCCAGAATCGACCTTATCTCAGGCTGAAAAAGCATTTCACGCATTGTGCCATAACTTTGGTTGGAAGCTTCAGATCATCGAATTTTCACCACCCACTATATCAGAAAGGGTCTTTCTAGTAGTTGCACATAAAATGTAAGCTGTCTGTAGAGTTTTTCCTCAGTTATCAACATTTTTACGTTTGGCGTTCCGGAATTGACCTTATGTGAGGCTGAAAACGCGTTTTCTGTATTGTGCCATAACTTTGCAATGAAGCTTTAGAACATGAAATTTTCACCTCCACAATGGCAGATATGATCTTTCTAGTAGTTGCACATCAAATCGAAGCTGTCTGAAGTGTTTTTCCAAAGTTATCAACATTTTTATGTTTGGCGTTCCGGAACCCACCTCATCTCAGGCTGAAAACATGTTTTCTGCATTGTGCCAAAACTTTGCAGGGAAGCTTCAGAACATGAAATTTTCACCTCCCACAAAATCAGAAAGGATCTTTCTAGTAGTTGCACATCACATCTAAGCTGTCTGAAGTGTTTTCCCGAAGTTATCAACATTTTTCTGTTTGGTGTTTCGGAATCGACCTAATCTCAGGCTGAAAACGCGTTTTCTGCATTGTGCCATAACTTTGCAGGGAAGCTTCAGAACATGAAGTTTTCACCTCCCACTATAGCAGAATGGGTCTTTCTAGTAGTTGCACATCAAATCTAACCTGTCTGAAGTGTTTTTTCAAAGTTATCAACATTTTTATGTTTGGCGTTCCGGAATCGACCTTATCTCAGGCTGAAAAAGCGTTTTACGCATTATGCCATAATTTTCCGTACAGCTTCAGAACATGAAATTTTCACCTCCCACTATAGCAGAATGGGTCTTTCTAGTAGTTGCACATCAAATCTAACCTGTCTGAAGTGTTTTTCCAAAGTTATCAACATTTTTATGTTTGGCGTTCCGGAACCCACCTTATCTCAGGCTGAAAACGCGTATTCTGCACTGAGCCTTAACTTTGCAGGGAAGCTTCAGAACATGAAATTTTCACCTCCCACTATAGCAGAAATGGTCTTTCTAGTAGTTGCACGTCAAATCTAAGCTGTCTGAAGTGTTTTTCCAAAGTTTTCAACATTTTTATGGTTGGCGTTCCGGAACCCACCTCATCTCAGGCTGAAAACGTGTTTTCTGCATTGTGCCATAACTTTGCAGGGAAGCTTCAGAACATGAAATTTTCACCTCTCACTATAGCAGAAAGGGTCTTTCTAGTAGTTGCACAACAAATCTAAGCTGTCTGAAGTGTTTTTCGAAAGTTATCAACATTTTTATGTTTGGCGTTCCGGATCGCACCTTATTGAAAACGCCTTTTCTGCATTATGCCATAACTTTGCAGGGAAGCTTCAGAACATGAAATTTTAACCTGCCACTATAGCAGAAATGGTCTTTCTAGTAGTTGCACATCAAATCTAAGCTGTCTGAAGTGTTTTTCCGAAGTTCTCAACATTTTTATGTTTGGCGTTCTGGAACACATCTTATCTCAGGCTGAAAACGCGTTATCTGCATTGCGCCATACCTTTGCAGGGAAGTTTCAGAACATGAAATTTTCACCTCCCACTATAGCATAAAGGGTCTTTCTAGTAGTTTCACGTGAAATCTAAGCTGTCTGAAGTGTTTTTCCAAAGTTATCAACATTTTTATGTTTGGCGTTACGGAACCCACCTTATCTCAGGCTGAAAACGCGTTTTCTGCATTGTTCCTTAACTTTGCAGGGAAGCTTCAGAACATGAAATTTTCACCTCCCACTATAGCAGAAAGGGTCTTTCTAGTAGTTGCACATCAAATCTAAGCTGTTTGAAGTGTTTTTCGAAAGTTATCAACATTTTTATGTTTGGCGTTCCGGAATCGACCTCATCTCAGGCTGAAAACGCGTTTTACGCATTGTCCCATAACTTTCCAAGGAAGCTTCAGAACATGACATTTTTACCTCCCACTATGGCAGAAAGAGTCTTTCTAGTAGTTGCCCATCAAATCTAAGCCGTCTGTAGTGTTTTTCGAAAGTTATCAACATTTTTATCTTTGGCGTTCCAGAATCGACCTTATCTCAGGCTGAAAAAGCATTTCACGCATTGTGCCATAACTTTGGTTGGAAGCTTCAGATCATCGAATTTTCACCACCCACTATATCAGAAAGGGTCTTTCTAGTAGTTGCACATAAAATGTAAGCTGTCTGTAGAGTTTTTCCTCAGTTATCAACATTTTTACGTTTGGCGTTCCGGAATTGACCTTATGTGAGGCTGAAAACGCGTTTTCTGTATTGTGCCATAACTTTGCAATGAAGCTTTAGAACATGAAATTTTCACCTCCACAATGGCAGATATGATCTTTCTAGTAGTTGCACATCAAATCGAAGCTGTCTGAAGTGTTTTTCCAAAGTTATCAACATTTTTATGTTTGGCGTTCCGGAACCCACCTCATCTCAGGCTGAAAACATGTTTTCTGCATTGTGCCAAAACTTTGCAGGGAAGCTTCAGAACATGAAATTTTCACCTCCCACAAAATCAGAAAGGATCTTTCTAGTAGTTGCACATCACATCTAAGCTGTCTGAAGTGTTTTCCCGAAGTTATCAACATTTTTCTGTTTGGTGTTTCGGAATCGACCTAATCTCAGGCTGAAAACGCGTTTTCTGCATTGTGCCATAACTTTGCAGGGAAGCTTCAGAACATGAAGTTTTCACCTCCCACTATAGCAGAATGGGTCTTTCTAGTAGTTGCACATCAAATCTAACCTGTCTGAAGTGTTTTTTCAAAGTTATCAACATTTTTATGTTTGGCGTTCCGGAATCGACCTTATCTCAGGCTGAAAAAGCGTTTTACGCATTATGCCATAATTTTCCGTACAGCTTCAGAACATGAAATTTTCACCTCCCACTATAGCAGAATGGGTCTTTCTAGTAGTTGCACATCAAATCTAACCTGTCTGAAGTGTTTTTCCAAAGTTATCAACATTTTTATGTTTGGCGTTCCGGAACCCACCTTATCTCAGGCTGAAAACGCGTATTCTGCACTGAGCCTTAACTTTGCAGGGAAGCTTCAGAACATGAAATTTTCACCTCCCACTATAGCAGAAATGGTCTTTCTAGTAGTTGCACGTCAAATCTAAGCTGTCTGAAGTGTTTTTCCAAAGTTTTCAACATTTTTATGTTTGGCGTTCCGGAACCCACCTCATCTCAGGCTGAAAACGTGTTTTCTGCATTGTGCCATAACTTTGCAGGGAAGCTTCAGAACATGAAATTTTCACCTCTCACTATAGCAGAAAGGGTCTTTCTAGTAGTTGCACAACAAATCTAAGCTGTCTGAAGTGTTTTTCGAAAGTTATCAACATTTTTATGTTTGGCGTTCCGGATCGCACCTTATTGAAAACGCCTTTTCTGCATTATGCCATAACTTTGCAGGGAAGCTTCAGAACATGAAATTTTAACCTGCCACTATAGCAGAAATGGTCTTTCTAGTAGTTGCACATCAAATCTAAGCTGTCTGAAGTGTTTTTCCGAAGTTCTCAACATTTTTATGTTTGGCGTTCTGGAACACATCTTATCTCAGGCTGAAAACGCGTTATCTGCATTGCGGCATACCTTTGCAGGGAAGTTTCAGAACATGAAATTTTCACCTCCCACTATAGCATAAAGGGTCTTTCTAGTAGTTTCACGTGAAATCTAAGCTGTCTGAAGTGTTTTTCCAAAGTTATCAACATTTTCATGATTGGCGTTCCGGAATCGACCTTATCTCAGGCTGAAAACGCGTTTTACGCATTATGCCATAATTTTGCATACAGCTTCAGAACATGAAATTTTCACCTCCCACTATAGTAGAAAGGGTCTTTCTAGTAGTTGCACATCCAATCTAAGCTGTCTGAAGTGTTTTTCCAAAGTTTTCAACATTTTTATGTTTGGCGTTCCGGAATCGACCATATCTCAGGCTGAAAACGCGTATTCTGCACTGTGCCTTAACTTTGCAGGGAAGCTTCAGAACATGAAATTTTCACCTCCCACTATAGCAGAAATGGTCTTTCTAGTAGTTGCACGTCAAATCTAAGCTGTCTGAAGTGTTTTTCCAAAGTTTTCAACATTTTTATGTTTGGCGTTCCGGAACCCACCTCATCTCAAGCTGAAAACGTGTTTTCTGCATTGTGCCATAACTTTGCAGGGAAGCTTCAGAACATGAAATTTTCACCTCTCACTATAGCAGAAAGGGTCTTTCTAGTAGTTGCACAACAAATCTAAGCTGTCTGAAGTGTTTTTCGAAAGTTATCAACATTTTTATGTTTGGCGTTCCGGATCGCGCCTTATCGAAAACGCCTTTTCTGCATTGTGCCATAACTTTGCAGGGAAGCTTCAGAACATGAAATTTTAACATCCCACTATAGCAGAAAGGGTCTTTCTAGTAGTTGCACATCACATCTAAGCTGTCTGAAGTGTTTTTCGAAAGTTATCACCATTTTTATGTTTGGCGTTCCTGAATCGACCTTATCTCAGGCTGAAAACGTGTTTTCTGCATTGTGCCATAACTTTGCATAAAGCTTCAGAACATTAAATTTTCACCTCCCACTATAGCAGAAAGGGTCTTTCTAGTAGTTGCAGATCAAATCTAAGCTTTCTGAAATGTTTTTTCCAAAGTTATCAACATTTTTATGTTTGCCGTTCTGGAACCCACCTTATCTCAGTCTGAAAACGTGTTTTCTGCATTGTGCCATAACTTTGCAGGGAAGCCTCAGAACATGAAATTTTCACGTACCACTATAGTTGAAAGGGTCTTTCTACTAGTTACACATCAAATCTAAGCTGTCTGAAGTGTCTTTCATAAGTTATCAACATTTTTATGTTTGGCTTTCCGGAATCGACCTTATCTCAGGCTGAAAACGCGTTTTCTGAATTGTGCCATAACTTTGCAGGGAAGCCTCACAACATGAAATTTTCACCTCCCACTATAGCAGAAAGGGTCTTTCTAGTAGATGCACATCAAATCTATGCTGTCTGAAGTGTTTTTCAAAGTTATCAACATTTTTATGTTTGGCTTTCCGGAATCGACCTTATCTCAGGCTGAAAACTTTTTTTCTGCATTGTGCCATAACTTTGCAGGGAAGCCTCAGAACATGAAATTTTCACCTCCCACTATAGCAGAAAGGGTTTTTCTAATAGTTGCACATTAATTCTAAGCGGTTTAAAGTGTTTTTCCAAAGTTATCAACATTTTTATGTTTGGCGTTCCGGAAACCACCTTATCTCAGGCTGTAAAAGCGTTTTCTGCATTGTGCCATAACTATGGAGGGAAGCTTCAGAACATGAAATTTTAACCTGCCACTATAGCAGAAGGGGTCTTTCTACTAGTTGCACATCAAATCTATGCTGTCTGAAGTGTTTTTCCAAAGTTATCAACATTTTTATGTTTGGCGTTCTGGAACCCACCTAATCTCAGGCTGAAAACGCGTTTCCTGCATTGTGGCATAACTTTGCAGGGATGCATCAGAAAATGACATTTTAAAGTTCCACAATAGCAGAAAGGGTCTTTCTAGTAGTTGCACATCAAATCTAAGCTGTTTGAAGTGTTTTTCGAAAGTTATCAACATTTTTATGTTTGGCGTTCCGGAATCGACCTCATCTCAGGCTGAAAACGCGTTTTACGCATTGTCCCATAACTTTCCAAGGAAGCTTCAGAACATGACATTTTTACCTCCCACTATGGCAGAAAGAGTCTTTCTAGTAGTTGCCCATCAAATCTAAGCCGTCTGTAGTGTTTTTCGAAAGTTATCAACATTTTTATCTTTGGCGTTCCAGAATCGACCTTATCTCAGGCTGAAAAAGCATTTCACGCATTGTGCCATAACTTTGGTTGGAAGCTTCAGATCATCGAATTTTCACCACCCACTATATCAGAAAGGGTCTTTCTAGTAGTTGCACATAAAATGTAAGCTGTCTGTAGAGTTTTTCCTCAGTTATCAACATTTTTACGTTTGGCGTTCCGGAATTGACCTTATGTGAGGCTGAAAACGCGTTTTCTGTATTGTGCCATAACTTTGCAATGAAGCTTTAGAACATGAAATTTTCACCTCCACAATGGCAGATATGATCTTTCTAGTAGTTGCACATCAAATCGAAGCTGTCTGAAGTGTTTTTCCAAAGTTATCAACATTTTTATGTTTGGCGTTCCGGAACCCACCTCATCTCAGGCTGAAAACATGTTTTCTGCATTGTGCCAAAACTTTGCAGGGAAGCTTCAGAACATGAAATTTTCACCTCCCACAAAATCAGAAAGGATCTTTCTAGTAGTTGCACATCACATCTAAGCTGTCTGAAGTGTTTTCCCGAAGTTATCAACATTTTTCTGTTTGGTGTTTCGGAATCGACCTAATCTCAGGCTGAAAACGCGTTTTCTGCATTGTGCCATAACTTTGCAGGGAAGCTTCAGAACATGAAGTTTTCACCTCCCACTATAGCAGAATGGGTCTTTCTAGTACTTGCACATCAAATCTAACCTGTCTGAAGTGTTTTTTCAAAGTTATCAACATTTTTATGTTTGGCGTTCCGGAATCGACCTTATCTCAGGCTGAAAAAGCGTTTTACGCATTATGCCATAATTTTCCGTACAGCTTCAGAACATGAAATTTTCACCTCCCACTATAGCAGAATGGGTCTTTCTAGTAGTTGCACATCAAATCTAACCTGTCTGAAGTGTTTTTCCAAAGTTATCAACATTTTTATGTTTGGCGTTCCGGAACCCACCTTATCTCAGGCTGAAAACGCGTATTCTGCACTGAGCCTTAACTTTGCAGGGAAGCTTCAGAACATGAAATTTTCACCTCCCACTATAGCAGAAATGGTCTTTCTAGTAGTTGCACGTCAAATCTAAGCTGTCTGAAGTGTTTTTCCAAAGTTTTCAACATTTTTATGTTTGGCGTTCCGGAACCCACCTCATCTCAGGCTGAAAACGTGTTTTCTGCATTGTGCCATAACTTTGCAGGGAAGCTTCAGAACATGAAATTTTCACCTCTCACTATAGCAGAAAGGGTCTTTCTAGTAGTTGCACAACAAATCTAAGCTGTCTGAAGTGTTTTTCGAAAGTTATCAACATTTTTATGTTTGGCGTTCCGGATCGCACCTTATTGAAAACGCCTTTTCTGCATTATGCCATAACTTTGCAGGGAAGCTTCAGAACATGAAATTTTAACCTGCCACTATAGCAGAAATGGTCTTTCTAGTAGTTGCACATCAAATCTAAGCTGTCTGAAGTGTTTTTCCGAAGTTCTCAACATTTTTATGTTTGGCGTTCTGGAACACATCTTATCTCAGGCTGAAAACGCGTTATCTGCATTGCGCCATACCTTTGCAGGGAAGTTTCAGAACATGAAATTTTCACCTCCCACTATAGCATAAAGGGTCTTTCTAGTAGTTTCACGTGAAATCTAAGCTGTCTGAAGTGTTTTTCCAAAGTTATCAACATTTTCATGATTGGCGTTCCGGAATCGACCTTATCTCAGGCTGAAAACGCGTTTTACGCATTATGCCATAATTTTGCATACAGCTTCAGAACATGAAATTTTCACCTCCCACTATAGTAGAAAGGGTCTTTCTAGTAGTTGCACATCCAATCTAAGCTGTCTGAAGTGTTTTTCCAAAGTTTTCAACATTTTTATGTTTGGCGTTCCGGAATCGACCATATCTCAGGCTGAAAACGCGTATTCTGCACTGTGCCTTAACTTTGCAGGGAAGCTTCAGAACATGAAATTTTCACCTCCCACTATAGCAGAAATGGTCTTTCTAGTAGTTGCACGTCAAATCTAAGCTGTCTGAAGTGTTTTTCCAAAGTTTTCAACATTTTTATGTTTGGCGTTCCGGAACCCACCTCATCTCAAGCTGAAAACGTGTTTTCTGCATTGTGCCATAACTTTGCAGGGAAGCTTCAGAACATGAAATTTTCACCTCTCACTATAGCAGAAAGGGTCTTTCTAGTAGTTGCACAACAAATCTAAGCTGTCTGAAGTGTTTTTCGAAAGTTATCAACATTTTTATGTTTGGCGTTCCGGATCGCGCCTTATCGAAAACGCCTTTTCTGCATTGTGCCATAACTTTGCAGGGAAGCTTCAGAACATGAAATTTTAACATCCCACTATAGCAGAAAGGGTCTTTCTAGTAGTTGCACATCACATCTAAGCTGTCTGAAGTGTTTTTCGAAAGTTATCACCATTTTTATGTTTGGCGTTCCTGAATCGACCTTATCTCAGGCTGAAAACGTGTTTTCTGCATTGTGCCATAACTTTGCATAAAGCTTCAGAACATTAAATTTTCACCTCCCACTATAGCAGAAAGGGTCTTTCTAGTAGTTGCAGATCAAATCTAAGCTTTCTGAAATGTTTTTTCCAAAGTTATCAACATTTTTATGTTTGCCGTTCTGGAACCCACCTTATCTCAGTCTGAAAACGTGTTTTCTGCATTGTGCCATAACTTTGCAGGGAAGCCTCAGAACATGAAATTTTCACGTACCACTATAGTTGAAAGGGTCTTTCTACTAGTTACACATCAAATCTAAGCTGTCTGAAGTGTCTTTCATAAGTTATCAACATTTTTATGTTTGGCTTTCCGGACTCGACCTTATCTCAGGCTGAAAACGCGTTTTCTGAATTGTGCCATAACTTTGCAGGGAAGCCTCACAACATGAAATTTTCACCTCCCACTATAGCAGAAAGGGTCTTTCTAGTAGATGCACATCAAATCTATGCTGTCTGAAGTGTTTTTCAAAGTTATCAACATTTTTATGTTTGGCTTTCCGGAATCGACCTTATCTCAGGCTGAAAACTTTTTTTCTGCATTGTGCCATAACTTTGCAGGGAAGCCTCAGAACATGAAATTTTCACCTCCCACTATAGCAGAAAGGGTTTTTCTAATAGTTGCACATTAATTCTAAGCGGTTTAAAGTGTTTTTCCAAAGTTATCAACATTTTTATGTTTGGCGTTCCGGAAACCACCTTATCTCAGGCTGTAAAAGCGTTTTCTGCATTGTGCCATAACTATGGAGGGAAGCTTCAGAACATGAAATTTTAACCTGCCACTATAGCAGAAGGGGTCTTTCTACTAGTTGCACATCAAATCTAAGCTGTCTGAAGTGTTTTTTCAAAGTTATCATATTTTTATGTTTGGCGTTCCGGAATTGACCTTGTCTCATGCTGAAAACGCGTTTTCTGCATTGTGCCATAACTTTGCAGGGAAGCTTCAGAACATGACATTTAAACATCCCACTATAGTAGAAAGGGTCTTTCTACTAGTTGCACATCAAATCTAAGCTGTCTGAAGTGTTTTTCCAAAGTTATCAACATTTTTATGTTTGGCGTTCCGGAATCGACCTTATCTCAGGCTGAAAACGCGTTTAACGCATTGTGCCATAACTTTGCAGGGACGCTTCAGAACATGACATTTTCAAATCCCACTATAGCAGAAAGGGTCTTTCTAGTAGTTGCACATCAAATCTATGCTGTCTGAAGTGTTTTTCCAAAGTTATCAACATTTTTATGTTTGGCGTTCTGGAACCCACCTTATCTCAGGCTGAAAACGCGTTTTCTGCATTGTGCCATAACTTTGCATGGAAGCTTCCGAACATGAAATTTTCACCTCCCACTATAGCAGAAAGGGTCTTTCTAGTAGTTGCACATCAAATGTAAGCTGTTTGAAGTGTTTTTCCAAAGTTAACACTATTTTTATGTTTGGCGTTCCAGAAACAACCTTATCTCAGGCTGAAAACGCATTTTATGCAATTTGCCCTAACTTTGCAGGAAAGCTTCAGAACATGAAATTTTAACCTCGCACTATAGCAGAAAGGGTCTTTCTAGTAGTTGCACATCAAATCGAAGCTGTCGAAAGTGTTTTTCCAAAGTTATCAACATTTTTATGTTTGGCGTAACGGAATCGACCTTATCTCCGGCTGAAAACGCGTTTTCTGCATTGTGCCATAACTTTGCAGGGAAGCTTCAGAACATGAAATTTTTACCTCCCACTATAGCAGAAAAGGTCATACTAGTAGTTGCACATCAAATCTAAGCTGTCTTGAAGTGTTTTTCTAAAGTTATCAACATTTTTATGTTTGGCGTTCCGGAACCCACCTTATCTCAGCCTGAAAACGCGTTTTACATATTTTGCCATAACTTTGCAGGGAAGCTTCAGAACATGAAATTTTAACATCCCACTATAGCAGAAAGGGTCTTTCTAGTAGTTTCACATCAAATCTAAGCTGTCTGAAGTGTTTTTCCAAAGTTATCAATATTTTTATGTTTGGCGTTCCGGAATCGACCTTATCTCAGGCTGAAAACGCGTTTCCGGCATTGTGGCGTAACTTTGCAGGGATGCATCAGAACATGAAATTTTCACCTCCCACTGTAGCAGAAAGGGTCTTTCTAGTAGTTGCACATCAAATCTAAGCTGTCTGAAGTGTTTTTCCAAAGTTATCAACATTTTTATGTTTGGCCTTCTGGAACCCACCTAATCTCAGGCTGAAAACGCGTTTTACATATTTTGACATAACTTTGCAGGGAAGCTTCAGAACATGAAATTTTCACCTCCCACTGTAGCAGAAAGGGTCTTTCTAGTAGTTGCACATCAAATCTAAGCTGACTGAAGTGTTTTTCCAAAGTTATCAACATTTTTATGTTTGGCGTTCTGGAACCCACCTAATCTCAGGCTGAAAACGCGTTTCCTGCATTGTGGCATAACTTTGCAGGGATGCATCAGAAAATGACATTTTAAAGTTCCACAATAGCAGAAAGGGTCTTTCTAGTAGTTGCACATCAAATCTAAGCTGTCTGAAGTGTTTTTCCAAAGTTATCAACATTTTTAAGTTTGGCGTTCCGGAATCGATTTTATCTCAGGCTGAAAACGTGTTTTCCGCATTGTGCCATAACTTTGCAAGGAAGCTTCAAAACATGAAATTTTAAACTTCCACTATAGCAGAAAAGGTTTTTCTGGTAGTTGCACATCACATCTAAGCTGTCTGAAGTGTTTTTCCAAACTTTTCAACATTTTTATGTTTGGCGTTCCGGAATCAGCCTTATCTCAGGCTGAAAACGCGTTTTCTGCATTGTGCCATAACTTTGCAAAGAAGCTTCAGAAAATGAAATTTTCATTTCCCACTATAGCAGAAAGGGTTTTCTAGTAGTTGCACATCAAATCTAAGCTGTCTGAAGTGTTTTTCGAAAGTTATCAACATTTTTATGTTTGGCGTTCCTGAATCGACCTTATCTCAGGCTGAAAACGCGTTTTCTGCATTGTGCCATAACTTTGCAGGAAACTTCAGAATATGAAATTTTAACCTCCCACTATTGCAGAAAGGGTCTGTCTTGTTGTTGCACATCAAATCTAAGCTGTCTGAAGTGTTTTTCCAAAGTTATCAACATTTTCATGTTTGGCGTTCCGGAATCGTCCTTATCTCAGGCTGAAAACGCGTTTTACGCATTGTGCCATAACTTTGCATAAAGCTTCAGAACATTAAATTTTCACCTCCCACTATAGCAGAAAGGGTCTTTCTAGTAGTTGCAGATCAAATCTAAGCTTTCTGAAGTGTTTTTCCAAAGTTATCAACATTTTCATGTTTGGCGTTCCGGAATCGTCCTTATCTCAGGCTGAAAACGCGTTTTCTGCATTGTGCCATAACTTTGCAGGGAAGCTTCCGAACATGAAGTTTTCACCTCCCACTATAGCAGAAAGGGTCTTTCTAGTAGTTGCACATCAAATCTAAGTTGTTTGAAGTGTTTTTCCAAAGTTAACACCATTTTTATGTTTGGCGTTCCAGAAACAACCTTATCTCAGGCTGAAACCGCATTTTACGCAATTTGCCCTAACTTTGCAGGAAAGCTTCAGAACATGAAATTTTAACCTCGCACTATAGCAGAAAGGGTCTTTCTAGTAGTTGCACATCAAATCGAAGCTGTCGAAAGTGTTTTTCCAAAGTTATCAACATTTTTATGTTTGGCGTTACGGAATCGACCTTATCTCCGGCTTAAAACGCGTTTTCTGCATTGTGCCATAACTTTGCAGGGAAGCTTCAGAACATGAAATTTTAACCTCCCACTATAGCAGAAAGGCTCTTTCTAGTAGTTGCACGTCAAATCTAAGCTGTCTGAAATGTTTTTCCCAAAGTTATCAACATTTTTATGTTTGGCGTTCCGGAATCGACCTTATCTCAGGATGAAAAATCGTTTTCTGCATTGTCCCATAACTTTGCAGGGAAACTTCAGAACATGAAATTTTCACGTCCCACTATAGCAAAAATGGTCTTTCTAGTACTGGCACATCAAATCTAAGCTGTCTGAAGTGTTTTTCTAAAGTTATCAACATTTTTATGTTTGGCGTTCCGGAACCCACCTTCTCTCAGCCTGAAAACGCATTTTACATATTTTGCCATAACTTTGCAGGGAAGCTTCAGATCATCGAATTGTCAACTCCCACTATAGCAGAAAGGGTCTTTCTAGTAGTGGCACATCAAATCTAAGCTGTCTTAAGTGTTTTTCCAAAGTTATCAACATTTTTATGTTTGGCGTTCCGGAATCGACCTTATCTCAGGCTGAAAACGCGTTTTCGGAATTGTGCCATAACTTTGCAGGGAAGCTTCGGAACATGAAATTTTCACATCCCACTATAGCAGAAAGGGTCGTTCTAGTAGTTGCACCATCAAAGCTAAGCTGTCTGAAGTGTTTTTCCAAAGTTATCAACATTTTTATGTTTGGCGTTGCAGAATTGACTTTATCTCAGGCTGAAAACCTGTTTGCCGCATTGTGCCATAACTTTGCAAGGAAGCTTCAGAACATGAAATTTTAAACTTCCACTATAGCAGAAAAGGTCTTTCTGGTAGTTGCACATCAAATCTAAGCTGTCTGAAGTGTTTTTCCAAACTTTTCAACATTTTTACGTTTGGCGTTCGGGAACCCATCTTATCTCAAGCTGAAAACGCGTTTTCTGCATTGTGCCATAACTTTGCAGGAAACTTCAGAATAAGACATTTTAACCTCCCACTATTGCAGAAAGGGTCTTTCTAGTAGGTGCAGATCAAATCTAAGCTGTCTGAAATGTTTTTCCAAAGTTATCAACATTTTTATGTTTGCCGTTCTGGAACCCACCTTATCTCAGTCTGAAAACGTGTTTTCTGCATTGTGCCATAACTTTGCAGGAAAGCTTCAGAACATGAAATTTTCAATTCCCACTAAAGCAGAAAGGGTTTTTCTCCTACTTGCACATCAAATCTAAGCTGTCTGAAGTGTTTTTCCAAAGTTGTCAACATTTTTATGTTTGGCGTTCCGGAATCGACCTCATCTCAGGCTGAAAACGCGTTTTGCGCATTGTGCCATAACTTTGCATAAAGCTTCAGAACATCACATTTTCACATCCCACTATAGCAGAAAGGGTCTTTCTCGTAGTTGCACGTCAAATCTAAGCTGACTGATGTGTTTTTCCGAAGTTATCAACATTTTTATGTTTGGCGTTCCGGAATCAACCTTATCTCAGGCTGAAAACGCGTTTTCTGCATTGTGCCATAACTTTGCAGGGAAGCTTTAGAACATGAAATTTTCACCCCCCACTAGAGCAGAAAGGGTCTTTCTAGTAGTTGCACATCAAATCTAAGCTGTCTGAAGTGTTTTTCCAAAGTTGTCAACATTTTTATGTTTGGCTTTCCGGAATCGACCTTATCTCAGGCTGAAAACGCGTTTCCTGCATTGTGGCATAACTTTGCAGGGATGCTTCAGAACATGAAATGTTCGCCTCCCACTATAGCGGATAGGGTCTTTCTAGTAGTTGCACATCAAATCTAAGCTGTCTGAAGTGTTTTTCCAAAGTTATCAACATTTTTATGTTTGGCGTCCTGGAACCCACCTAATCTCAGGCTGAAAACGCGTTTTCTGCATTGTGCCATAACTTTTCAGGGAAGCTTCAGAACATGAAATGTTCGCCTACCACTATAGCGGATAGGGTCTTTCTAGTAGTTGCACATCAAATCTAAGCTGTTTGAAGTGTTTTTCCAAAGTGAAAACCATTTTTATGTTTGGCGTTCCAGAAACAACCTTATCTCAGGCTGAAAACGCGTTTTACGCAATTTGCCATAACTTTGCAGGAAAGCTTCAGAACATGAAATTTTCACCTCCCACTAAAGCAGAAATGGTCTTTCTAGTAGTTGCACATCAAATCTAAGCTGTCTGAAGTGTATTTCCAAAGTTATCAACATTTTTATGTTTGGCGTTCCAGAATCGACCTTGTCGCAGGCTGAAAACGCGTTTTACGCAATTTGCCATAACTTTGCAGGAAAGCCTCAGAACATGAAATTTTCACCTCTCACTATAGCAGAAAGGGTCTTTCTAGTAGTTGCACATCAAATCTAAGCTGTCTGAAGTGTTTTTTCAAAGTTATCATATTTTTATGTTTGGCGTCCTGGAACCCACCTAATCTCAGGCCGAAAACGGGTTTTCTGCATTGTGCCATAACTTTGCAGGGAAGCTTCAGAACATGAAATTTTCAAATTCCACTATAGCAGAAAGGCTCTTTCCAGCAGTTGCACATCAAATCTAAGCTGTGTGAAGTGTTTTTCCAAAGTTATCAACATTTTTATGTTTGGCTTTCCGGAATCGACCTTATCTCAGGATGAAAAATCGTTTTCTGCATTGTCCCATAACTTTGCAGGGAGACTTCAGAACATGAAATTTTCTCCTCCCACTATAGCAGAAAGAGTATTTCTAGTAGTTGCATATCAAATCTAAGTTGTCTGAGGTGTTTTTCGAAAGTTTTCAACATTTTTACGTTTGGCGTTCCTGAATCGACCTTATCTCAGGCTGAAAACGCGTTTTCTGCCATGTGCCATAACTTTGCAGGGAAGCTTCAGAACATGAAATTTGAACTTCCACTATAGCAGAAAGGGTCTTTCCAGCAGTTGCACATCAAATCTAAGCTGTCTGAAGTGTTTTTCCAAAGTTATCAACATTTTTATGTTTGGCGTTCCAGAAACAACCTTATCTCAGGCTGAAAACGCGTTTTCTGCCATGTGCCATAACTTTGCAGGGAAGCTTCAGAACATGAAATTTGAACTTCCACTATAGCAGAAAGGGTCTTTCCAGCAGTTGCACATCAAATCTAAGCTGTTTGAAGTGTTTTTCGAAAGTTATCTACATTTTTTTTGTTTGGCGTTCCGGAATCGACCTTATCACAGGATGAAAAATCGTTTTCTGCATTGTCCCATAACTTTGCAGGGAAGCTTCAGAACATGAAATTTTGACCTCCCAATATAGCAGAAAGGGTCTTTCTAGTAGTTGCACATCAAATCTAATCTGTCTGAAATGTTTTTCCAAAGTTATCAACATTTTTATGTTTGGCGTTCCGGAATCGAAATTATCTCAGGCTTAAAACGCGTTTTACGCATTGTGCCATAACTTTGCAGGGAACCTTTAGAACATGAAATTTTCACCTCCCACTATAGCAGAAAGGGTCTTTCTAGTAGTTGCACATCAAATCTAATCTGTCTGAAATGTTGTTCCAAAGTTAGCAACATTTTTTAAGTTTGGCGTTTCGGAACCCACCTTATCTCAGGCTGAAAACGCGTTTTCTGCATTGTGCCATAACTTCTCAGGGAAGCTTCAGAAAATGAAATGTTCACCTCCCACTATAGCAGAAAGGGTCTTTCTTGTAGTTGCACATCAAATCTAAGCTGTCTAAAGTGTTTTTCCAAAGTTATCAACATTTTTATGTTTGGCGTTCCGGAACCCACCTTATCTCAGGCTGAAAACGCGTTTTCTGCATTGTGCCATAACTTTGCAGGGAAGCTTCAAAACATGAAATTTTCACCTCCCACTATTGCAGAACGTGTCTTTCTAGTAGTTGCACATCAAATCTAAGCTGTCTGATGAGTTTTTCCAAAGTTATCAACATTTTCAAGTTTGGCGTCCCGGAACCCACCTTATCTCAGGCTGAAAATGCGTTTTCCGCATTGTTCCATAACTTTGCAGGGAAGCTTCAGAACATGAAATTTTTAACTCCCACTATAACAGACAGGGTCTTTCTAGTAGTTGCACATCAAATCTAAGCTGTCTGAAATGTTTTTTAAAAAGTTATAAACATTTTCAAGTTTGGCGTCCCGGAACCCACCTTATCTCAGGCTGAAAACGCGTTTTCGGCATTGTGCCATAACTTTGCAGGGAAGCTTCAGAACTTGAAATTTTCACCTCCCACTACAGCAGAAATGGTCTTTCTAGTAGTTGCACATCAAATCTAAGCTGTCTGAAATGTTTTTCGAAAGTTATCAACATTTTTACGTTTGGCGTTTCAGAATCGACCTTATGTGAGGCTGAAAACGCGTTGTCTGCATTGTTCCATAACTTTGCATGGAAGCTTCAGAACATGAAATGTTCACCTCCCACTATAGCAGAAAGTGTCTTTCTAGTAGTTGCACATCAAATCTAAGCTGTCTGAAGTGTTTTTCCAAAATTATGAACATTTTTATGTTTGGCGTTCCGGAACCCACCTTATCTCAGGCTGAAAATGCGTTTTCGGCATTGTGCCATAACTTTGCAGGGAATCTTCAGAACATGAAATTTTCAGGTACCACTAAAGCAGAAAGGGTCTTTTTCGTAGTTGCACATGAAATCTAAGCTGTCTGAAGTGTTTTTCGAAAGTTATCAACATTTTTATGTTTGGCGTTCCGGAATCGACCTTATCTCAGGATGAAAAATCGTTTTCTGCATTGTCCCATAACTTTGCAGGAAAGCTTCAGAACATGAAATTTTCACGTCCCACTATAACAGAAAGGGTCTTTCTAGTATTTGCACATCAAATCTAAGCTGTCTGAAATGTTTTTCCAAAGTTATCAACATTTTTATGTTTGGCGTTCCGGAATCGACCTTATCTCAGGATGAAAAATCGTTTTCTGCATTGTCCCATAACTTTGCAGGGAAGCTTCAGAACATGAAATTTTCACCTCCCACTAAAGCAGAAAGGGTCTTTCTAGTCGTTGCACATCAAATCTAAGCTGTCTGAAGTGTTTTTCCAAAGTTATCAACATTTTTATGTTTGGCGTTCCGGAACCCACCTTATCTCAGGCTGAAAACGCGTTTTCGGCATTGTGCCATAACTTTGCTGGGAAGCTTCAGAACATGAAATTTTCACATCCCACTATAGCAGAAAGGGTCTTTCTAGTATTTGCACATCAAATCTAAGCTGTCTGAAGTGTTTTTCGAAAGTTATCAACATTTTTATGTTTGGCGTTCCGGAACCCACGTTATCACAAGCTGAAAACGCGTTTTCTGCATTGTGCCATAACTTCGCAGGGAAGCTTCAGAACATGAAAATTTCACCTCCCACTATAGCAGAAAGGGTCTTTCAAGTAGTTGCACATTAAATCTAAGCTGTCAGAACTGTTGTTCCAAAGTAATCAACATTTTTACGTTTGGCGATTTGGAAACCACCTTATCTCAGGCTGAAAACGCGTTTTCTGCATTGTCCCATAACTTTGCAGGGAAGCTTCAGAACATGAAATTTTCACCTCCCACTACAGCAGAAAGGGTCTTTCTAGTAGTTGCAGAGCAAATCTAAGCTGTCTGAAGTGTTTTTCCAAAGTTATCATCATTTTTATGTTTGGCGATCCGGAACCCACCTTATCTCAAGCTGAAAACGCGTTTTCTGCATTGTGCCATAACTTTGCAGGGAAGCTTCAGAACATGAAATTTTAACCTCCCACTACAGCAGAAAGGGTCCTTCTAGTAGTTGCACATCAAATCTAAGCTGTCTGAAGTGTTTTTCCAAAGTTATCAACATTTTTATGTTTGGCGTTCCGGAATCTACCTTATCTCAGGCTGAAAACGCTTTTTACGCTTTGTGCCATAACTTTGCAGGGAAGCTTCAGAAAATGAAATTTTCACCTCCCACTATAGTAGAAAAGGGACTTTCTCGTAGTTGCATATCAAATCTCAGCTGTCTGAAGTGTTTTTCCAAAGTTATCAACATTTCTATGTTTGGCGTTCCGGAATCAACCTTATCTCAGGCTGAAAACGCATTTTCTGCATTGTGCCATAACTTTGCAGGGAAGCTTCACAACATGAACTTTTCACCTCCCACTATAGCAGAAAGGGTCTTTCTAGTAGTTGCACCTCAAATCTAAGCTGCCTGAAGTGTTTTTCCAAAGTTATCAACATTTTTATGTTTGGCGTTCCGGAATCGAAATTATCTCAGGCTTAAAACTCGTTTTACGCATTGTGCAATAACTTTGCAGGGAACCTTTAGAACATGAAATTTTCACCTCCCACTATAGCAGAAAGGGTCTTTCTAGTAGTTGCACATCAAATCTAATCTGTCTGAAATGTTGTTCCAAAGTTAGCAACATTTTTTAAGTTTGGCGTTTCGGAACCCACCTTATCACAAGCTGAAAACGCGTTTTCTGCATTGTGCCATAACTTTGCAGGGAAGCATCAGCACATGAAATTTTCACGTCCCACTATACCAGAAAGGGTCTTTCTAGTAGTTGCACATCAAATCTAAGCTGTCTGAAGTGTTTTTCGAAAGTTATGAACATTTTTATGTTTCGCGTTTCGTAATCGACCTTATCAGAGGATGAAAAATCGTTTTCTGCATTGTCCCATAACTTTCCATGGGAAGATTCAGAACATGAAATTTTGACCTCCCACTATAGCAGAAAGGGTCTTTCTAGTAGTTGCACATCAAATGTAAGCTGTCTGAAGTGTTTTTCGAAAGTCATCAACATTTTTATGTTTGGCGTTCCGGAATCGACCTTATCTCAGGCTGAAAACGCGTTTTCTGCATTGTCCCATAACTTTGCAGGGAAGCTTCAGAACATGAAATTTTCACCTCCCACTATAGCAGAAAGGGACTTTCTAGTAGTTGCACATCAAATCTAAGCTGTCTGAAGTGTTTTTCGAAAGTTATCAACATTTTTATGTTTCGCGTTACGTAATCGACCTTATCTCAGGATGAAAAATCTTTTTCGGCGTTGTCCCATAACTTTCCACGGGAAGCTTCAGAATATGAAATTTTCACCCCCCACTATAGCAGAAAGGGCCTTTCTAGTAGTTGCACATCAAATCTAAGCTGTCTGAAGTGTTTTTTGAAAGTTATCAACATTTTTATGTATGGCGTTCCGGAATCGACCATATCTCAGGCTGAAAACGCGTTTTACGCATTGTGCCATAACTTTGCAGGGAAGTTTCAGAAAATGAAATTTTCACGTCCCACTATAGCAGAAAGGGTCTTTCTAGTAGTTGCACATCAAATCTAAGCTGTTTGAAGTTCTTTTCCAAAGTTATCAACATTTTTATGTTTGGCGTTCGGGAATCAACCTTATCTCAGGCTGAAAACGCGTTTTCTGAATTTTGCCATAACTTTGCAAGGAAGTTTCAGAACATGAAATTTTCACCTCCCACTATAGCAGAAAGGGTCTTTCTAGTAGTTGCACATCAAATCTAAGCTGTCTGAAGTGTTGTTCCAAAGTTATCAACATTTTTACGTTTGGCGTTCCGGAACCCACCTTATGTCAGGCTGAAAACGCGTTTTCGGCATTGTGCCATAACTTTGCAGGGAAACTTCAGAACATGAAATTTTCAGGTCCCACTAAAGCAGAAAGGGTCTTTTTAGGAGTTGCACATGAAATCTAAGCTGTCTGAAGTGTTTTTCGAAAGTTATCAACATTTTTATGTTTGGCGTTATGGAATCGACCTTATCTCAGGATGAAAAATCGTTTTCTGCATTGTCCCATAACTTTGCAGGGAAGATTCAGAACATGAAATTTTCACCTCCCACTATACCAGAAAGGGTCTTTCTAGTAGTTGCACCTCAAATCTAAGCTGTCTGAAGTGTTTTTGGAAAGTTTTCAACATTTTTATGTTTGGTGTTCCTGAATCGACCTTATCTCAGGCTGAAAACGCGTTTCCTGCATTGTGCCATAACTTTGCAAGGAATCTTCAGAACATGAAATTTTCACCTCACACTACAGCAGAAAGGGTGTTTCTAGTAGTTGCACCTCAAATCTAAGCTGTCTGAAGTGTTTTTGGAAAGTTTTCAACATTTTTATGTTTGGTGTTCATGAATCGACCTTATCTCAGCCTGAAAACGCGTTTCCTGCATTGTGCCATAACTTTGCAAGGAATCTTCAGAACATGAAATTTTCACGTCCCACTATAGCAGAAACGGTCTTTCTTGTAGTTGCACATCAAATCTAAGCTGTCTGAAGTGTTTGTCCAAAGTTATCAACATTTTTATGGTTGGCGTTCCGGAATCGACCTTATCTCAGGCTGAAAACACGTTTTCGGCATTGTGCCATAACTTTGCTGGGAAGCTTCAGAACATGAAATTTTCAGGTCCCACTATAGCAGAAAGGGTCTTTCTAGTAGATGCACATCAAATCTAAGCTGTCTGAAGTGTTTTTCGAAAGTTATCAACATTTTTATGTTTGGCGTTCCGGAATCGACCTTATCTCAGACTGAAAATGCGTTTTCGGCATTGTGCCATAACTTTGCATGGAAGCTTTCGAACATGAAATTTTAACCTCCCACTATAGCAGAATGCGTCTTTCTACTATTTGAACATCAAATCTAAGCTGTCTGAAATGTTTTTCGAAAGTTATCAACATTTTTATGTTTGGCGTTCTGGAACCCACCTTATCACAAGCTGAAAACGCGTTTTCTGCATTGTGCCATAACTTTGCTGGGAAGCTTCAGAAAATGAAATTTTCACCTCCCACTATAGCAGAAAGGGTCTTTCTAGTAGTTGCACATTAAATCTAAGCTGTCAGAAGTGTTGTTCCAAAGTAATCAACATTTTTACGTTTGGCGTTTTGGAAACCACCTTATCTCAGGCTGAAAACGCGTTTTCTGCATTGTCCCATAACTTTGCAGGGAAGCTTCAGAACATTAAATTTTCACCTCCCACTATAGCAGAAAGGGTCTTTCTAGTAGTTGCACATCAAATCTAAGCTGTCTGAAGTGTTTTTCGAAAGTTATCAACATTTTTATGTTTCGCGTTCCGTAATCGACCTTATCTCAGGATGAAAAATCTTTTTCTGCGTTGTCCCATAACTTTCCACGGGACGCTTCAGAACATGAAATTTTGACCTCCCACTATAGCAGAAAGGGCCTTTCTGGTATTTGCACATCAAATCTAAGCTGTCTGAGGTGTTTTTCGAAAGTTATCAACATTTTTATGTTTGGCGTTCTGGAACCCACCTTATCTCAAGCTGAAAACGTGTTTTCTGCATTGTGCCATAACTTTGCAGGGAAGCTTCAGAACATGAAATTTTCACCTCCCACTGTAGCAGAAAGGATCTTTCTAGCAGTTGCACATCAAATCTAAGCTGTCTGAAGTGTTTTTCCAAAGTTATCAACATTTTTATGTTTGGCGTTCCGGAACTCTCCTTATCTCACGCTTAAAACGCGTTTTCTGCATTGTGCCATAACTTTGCAGGGAAGCTTCAGAACATGAAATTTTCACCTCCCACTAGAGCAGAAAGGGTCTTTCTAGTAGTTGCACATCAAATCTAAGCTGTCTGAAGTATTTTTCGAAAGTTATCAACATTTTTATGTTTGCCGTTTCGGAATCGACCTTATATCCGGCTGAAAACGCGTTTTCTGCATTGTGAAATAACTTTGCAGGGAAGCTTTAGAACATGAAATTTTCACCTCCCACTATACCAGAAAGGGTCTTTCTAGTAGTTGCACATCAGATCTAAGTTGTCTGAAGTGTTTTTCGAAAGCTATCAACATTTTTTAGGTTGGCGTTCCGGAAACGACCTTATCTCGGGCTGAAAACGCATTTTCTCCATTGTACCATAACTTTGCAGGGAAGCGTCAGAACATGAAATTTTAACCTCCCACTATAGCAGAAAGGGTCTTTCAAGTCGTTGCACATCAAATCTAAGCTGTCTGAAGTGTTTTTCCAAAATTATAAACATTTTTACGTTTGGCGTTCCGGAACCCACCTTATCTCAGGCTGAAAACGCGTTTTCTGCATTGTTACTTAACTTTGCAGGGAAGCTTCAGAACATGAAATTTTCAACTCCCACTATAACAGACAGGGTCTTTCTAGTAGTTGCACATCAATTCTAAGCAGTATGAAGTGTTTTTTCCAAAATTATCAACATTTTTATGTTTGGCGTTCCGGAACCCACCTCATCTCAGGCTGAAAACGCATTTTCTGCTTTGTGCCATAACTTTGCTGGGAAGCTTAAGAACATGAAATTTTCACCTCCCACAATGGCAGAAAGGGTCTTTCTAGTAGTTTCAGGTGAAATCTAAGCTGTCTGAAGTGTTTTTCCAAAGTTATCAACATTTTTCTGTTTGGTGTTTCGGAATCGACCTAATCTTAGGCTGAAAACGCGTTTTCGGAATTGTGCCATAACTTTGCAGGGAAGCTTCAGAACATGAAGTTTTCACCTCCCACTATAGCAGAAAGGGTCTTTCTAGTAGTTGCAGATCAAATCTAAGCTGTCTGATGTGTTTTTCCAAAGTTATCAATATTTTTATGTTTGGCGTTCCGGAATCGACCTTATCTCAGGCTGAAAACGCGTTTCCTGCATTGTGGCATAACTTTGCAGGGAAGCTTCAGAACATGAAATTTTCACCTCCCACTGTAGCTAAAAGGGTCTTTCTAGTAGTTGCACATCAAATCTAAGCTGTCTGAAGTGTTTTTCCAAAGTTATCAATATTTTTATGTTTGGCGTTCTGGAACCCACCTAATTCCAGGCTGAAAACGCGTTTCCTGCATTGTTGCATAACTTTGCAGGGATGCATCAGAACATGAAATGTTCGCCTCCCACTGTAGCAGACAGGGTCTTTCGAGGAGTTGCACATCAAATCTAAGCTGTCTGAAGTGTTTTTCCAAAGTTATCAACATTTTTATGTTTGGCGTTCTGGAACTCACCTTATCTCAGGCTGAAAACGCGTTTTCTGCAATGTGCCATAACTTTGCAGGGCAGCTTCAGAACATGAAATTTTTACCTGCCGCTATAGTAGAAAGGGTCTTTCTAGTAGTTGCACATCAAATCTAAGCTGTCTGATGTGTTTTTCCAAAGTTATCAACATTTTTATGTTTGCCGTTCCAGAATCGACCTTATCTCAGGCTGAAAACACGATTTACGCATTCTTCCATAACTTTGCAGGGAAGCTTCAGAACATGAAATTTTAACATCCCACTATAGCAGAAAGGGTCTTTCTAGTAGTTGCACATCAAATCTAAGCTGTCTGAAGTGTTTTTCTAAAGTTATCAACATTCTTATGTTTGGCGTTCCAGAATCAACCTTATCTCAGGCTGAAAACGCGTTTTACGCATTGTGCCATAACTTTGCAGGGAAGCTTCAGAACATGAAATTTTAACCTCCCACTATAGCAGACAGGGTCTTTCTAGTAGTTGCACATCAGATCTAAGCAGTCGAAAGTGTTTTTCCAAAGTTTTCAACATTTTTATGTTTGGCGTTTCGGAATCGACCTTATCTCAGCCTAAAAACGCGCTTTACATATTTTGACATAACTTTGCAGGGAAGCTTCAGAACATGACATTTTCACCTCCCACTATAGCAGAAAGGGTCTTTCTAGTATTTGCACATCAAATCTAAGCTGTCTGAAGTGTTTTTCTAAAGTTATCAACATTCTTATGTTTGGCGTTCCGGAATCGACCTTATCTCAGGCTGAAAACGCTTTTCACGTATTGTGCCATAATTTGCAGGGAAGCTTCAGAACATCGAATTTTCACCACCCACTATCGCAGAAAGGGTCTTTCTCCTATTTGCACATCAAAACTAAGCTGTCTGAAGTGTTTTTTCCAAAGTTATCAACATTTTTATGTTTGGCGTTCTGGAACCCACCTTATCTCAGGCTGAAAACGCGTTTTCTGCATTGTGCCATAACTTTGCAGGGAGACTTCAGAACATGAAATTTTCTCCTCCCACGATAGCAGAAAGGGTATTTCTAGTAGTTGCACATCACATCTAAGTTGTCTGGAGTGTTTTTCCAAAGTTATCAACATTCTTATGTTTGGCGTTCCGGAACCCACCTTATCTCAGCCTGAAAACGCGTTTTACATATTTTGCCATAACTTTGCAGGGAAGCTTCAGAACATGAAATTTTCACCTCCCACTGTATCAGAAAGGGTCTTTCTAGTAGTTGCACATCAAATCTAAGCTGTCTGAAGTGTTTTTCCAAAGTTATCAACATTTTTATGTTTAGCGTTCTGGAAACCACCTTATCTCAGGCTGAAAACAGGTTTTCTGCATTGTGTCATAACTTTGCAGGGAAGCTTCAGAACATGAAATTTTTACCTCCCAGTAGAGCAGAAAGGGTCTTTCTAGTAGTTGCACATCAAATCTAAGCTGTCGAAAGTGTTTTTCCAAAGTTATCAACATTTTTATGTTTGGCGTTTCGGAATCGACCTTATCTCCGGCTGAAAACGCATTTTCTGCATTGTGCCAAAACTTTGCAGGGAAGCTTCAGAACAGGAAATGTTCACCTCCCACTATAGCAGAAAGGGTCTTTCTAGTAGTTGCACATCAAATCTAAGCTGTCTGAATTGTTTTTCGAAAGTTTTCAACATTTTTATGTTTGGTGTTCCTGAATCGACCTTATCTCAGGCTGAAAACGCGTTTTCTGCATTGTGCCATAACTTTGCAGGGAATCTTCAGAAAATGAAATTTTCACCTCCCACCACAGCAGAAAGGGTCTTTCTAGTAGTTGCACATCAAATCTAAGCTGTCTGAAGTGTTTTTCCAAAGTTATCAACATTTTTATGTTTGGCGTTCCGGAACCCACCTTATCTCAGGCTGAAAACAGGTTTTCTGCATTGTGCCATAACTTTGCAGGGAAGCTTCAGAACATGAAATGTTCACCTCCCACTATCGCAGAAAGGGTCTTTCTAGTAGTTGCACATCAAATCTAAGCTGTCTGAAGTGCTTTTCGAAAGTTATCAACATTTTCATGTTTGGCGTTTCGGAATCAACCTTATCTCAAGCTGAAAACGCGTGTTACGCATTGTGCCATAACTTTGCAGGGAAGCTTCAGAACATGACATTTTCACCTCCCACAATAGCCGAAAGGGTCTTTCTAGTAGTTGCACATCATGTCTAAGCTGTCTGAAGTGTTTTTCCAAAGTTATCAACATTTTTATGTTTGGCGTTCCGGAACCCACCTTATCTCAGGCTGAAAACAGGTTTTCTGCATTGTGCCATAACTTTGCAGGGAAGCTTCAGAACATGAAATGGTCACCTCCCACTATAGCAGAAAGGGTCTTTCTAGTAGTTGCACATCAAATCTAAGCTGTCTGAAGTGTTTTTCGAAAGTTTTCAACATTTTTACGTTTGGCGTTCCGGAATCAATCTTATGTTAGGCTGAAAACGCGATTTACACATTGTGCAATAACTTTGCAGGGAAGCTTCAGAACATGAAATGTTCACATCCCACTATAGCAGAAAGGGTCTTTCTAGTAGTTGCACATCAAATCTAAGCTGTCTGAAGTGTTTTTCCAAAGTTATCAACATTCTTATGTTTGGCGTTCCGGAATCAACCTTATCTCAAGCTGAAAACGCGTTTTCTATATTGTGCCATAAATTTGCAGGGAAGCTTCAGAACATGAAATGTTCACCTCCCACTATAGCAGAAAGGGTCTTTCTAGTAGTTGCACATCAAATCTAAGCTGTCTGAAGTGTCTTTCGAAAGCTATCAACATTTTTATGTTTGGCGTTCCAGAATCGACATTATCTCAGGCTGAAAACGCGTTGTCTGCATTGTGCCATAACTTTGCTGGGAAGCTTCAGAACATGGAATTTTCACCTCCAACTATAGCAGAAAGGGTCTTTCTAGTAGTTGCCCGTCAAATCTAAGCTGTCTGAAGCGTTTTTCCAAAGTTATAAACATTTCTATGTTTGGCGTTTCGGAACCCAGCTTATCTCAGGCTGAAAACGCGGTTTCTGCATTGTGCCATAACTTTGCAGGGAAGCTTCAGGACATGAAATTTTCACCTCCCCCTATAGCAGAAATGGTCTTTCTAGTAGTTTCACATCAAATCTAAGCTGTCTGAAGTGTTTTTCGCAAGTTATCAACATTTTATGTTTGGCGTTCCGGAACCCAACTTATCCCAGGCTGTAAAAGCGTTTTCTGCATTGTGCCGTCACTTTGCAGGGAAGCTTCAGAACATGAAATTTTCACCTCCCACTATAGCAGAAAGGGTCTTTCTAGTAGTTGCACATCAAATCTAAGCTGTTTGAAGTGTTTTTCCAAAGTTATCAAGATTCTTATGTTTGGCGTTCCGGAATCAACCTTATCTCAGGCTGAAAACGCGTTTTACGCATTGTGCCATAACTTTGCAGGAAAGCTTCAGAACATGAAATTTTCAACTCCCACAATAGCAGAAAGGGTCTTTCTAGTAGTTGCACATCAAATCTAAGCTGTCTGAAGTGTTTTTCCAAAGTTAACATCATTTTTATGTTTGGCGTTCCAGAAACAACCTTATCTCAGGTTGAGAACGCGTTTTACGCAATTTGCCCTAACTTTGCAGGAAAGCTTCAGAACATGAAATTTTCAACTCCCACAATAGCAGAAAGGGTCTTTCTAGTAGTTGCACATCAAATCTAAGTTGTCTGAAGTGTTTTTCCAAAGTTATCAACATTCTTATGTTTGGCGTTCCGGAATCAACCTTATCTCAGACTGAAAACGTGTTTTCTGCATTGTGCCATAACTTTGGAGGGAAACTTCAGAACATGAAATTTTCACATCCAACTATAGCAGAAAGGTTCTTTCTAGTAGTTGCACATCAAATCGAAGCTGTTTGAAGTGTTTTTTCAAAGTTAACTCCATTTTTATGTTTGGCGTTCCAGAAACAACCTTATCTCAGGCTGAAAACGCGTTTTACACAATTTGCCATAACTTTGCAGGAAAGCTTCAGAACATGAAATTTTTACCTCCCACTATAGCAGAAAGGGTCTTTCTAGTAGTTGCACATCAAATCTAAGCTGTCTGAAGTGTTTTTCCAAAGTTATCAACATTCTTATGTTTGGCGTTCCGGAATCAACCTTATCTCAGGCTGAAAACGCGTTTTACGCATTGTGCCATAACTTTGCAGGAAAGCTTCAGAACATGAAATTTTCAATTCCCACTAAAGCAGAAAGGGTTTTTCTCCTACTTGCACATCAAATCTAAGCTGTCTGAAGTGTTTTTCCAAAGTTATCAACATTTTTATGTTTGGCGTTCCGGAATCAACCTTATCTCAGGCTGAAAACGCCTTTTCTGCATTGTGCCATAACTTTGCAGGGAAGCTTCAGAACATGAAATTTTAACCTGCCACTATAGCAGAAAGGGTCCTTCTAGTCGTTGCATATCAAATCTAACCTGTCTGAAGTGTTTTTCCAAAGTTATCAACATTCTTATGTTTGGCGTTCCAGAATCGATCTTATCTCAGGCTGAAAACACGTTTTCTGCATTGTGCCATAACTTTGCAGGGAAGCTTCAGAACATGAAATTTTCACCTCCCACTATAGCAGAAAGGGTCTTTCTAGTAGTTGCACATCAAATCTAAGCTGTCTGAAGTGTTTTTTCAAAGTTATCATATTTTTATGTTTGGCGTTCCGTAATTGACCTTGTCTCATGCTGAAAACGCGTTTTCTGCATTGTGCCATAACTTTGCAGGGAAGCTTCAGAACATGAAATTTTCAACTCCCACTATAGCAGAAAGGCTTTTTTCCAGTAGTTGCACATCAAATCTAAGCTGTCTGAAGTGTTTTTCCAAAGTTATCAACATTTTTATGTTTGGCGATCCGGAATCGACCTTATCTCAGGCTGAAAAGGCGTTTTCTGCATTGTGCCATAACTTTACAGGGAATCTTGAGAACATGAAATTTTCACCTCCCACTATATCAGAATGGGTCTTTCTAGTAGTTGCACATCAAATCTAAGCTGTCTGAAGTGTCTTTAGATAGTTATCAACATTTTTATGTTTGGCGTTCCAGAACCCATCTTATCTCAGGCTGAAAACGCGTTTTACGCATTGTGCCATAACTTTGCAGGAAAGCTTCAGAACATGAAATTTTCAACTCCCACAATAGCAGAAAGGGTCTTTCTAGTAGTTGCACATCAAATCTAAGCTGTCTGCAGTGTTTTTCCAAAGTTGTAAACATTTTTATGTTTGGCGTTCAGGAACCCACCTTATCCCAGGCTGTAAAAGCGTTTTCTGCATTGTGCCGTCACTTTGCAGGGAAGCTTCAGAACATGAAATTTTCCCCTCCCACTGTATCAGAAAGGGTCTTTCTAGTAGTTGCACATCAAATCTAAGCTGCCTGAAGTGTTTTTCTAAAGTTATCAACATTTTTATGTTTGGCGTTCCGGAATCGACCTTATCTCAGTCTATAAACGCGTTTTCTGCATTGTGCCATAACTTTGCAGGGAAGCTTCAGAACATGAAATTTTCAACTCCCACAATAGCAGAAATGGTCTTTCTAGTAGTTGCACATCAAATCTAAGTTGTCTGAAGTGTTTTTCCAAAGTTATCAACATTCTTATGTTTGGCGTTCCGGAATCAACCTTATCTCAGACTGAAAACGTGTTTTCTGCATTGTGCCATAACTTTGGAGGGAAACTTCAGAACATGAAATTTTCACATCCAACTATAGCAGAAAGGTTCTTTCTAGTAGTTGCACATCAAATCGAAGCTGTTTGAAGTGTTTTTTCAAAGTTAACTCCATTTTTATGTTTGGCGTTCCAGAAACAACCTTATCTCAGGCTGAAAACGCGTTTTACACAATTTGCCATAACTTTGCAGGAAAGCTTCAGAACATGAAATTTTTACCTCCCACTATAGCAGAAAGGGTCTTTCTAGTAGTTGCACATCAAATCTAAGCTGTCTGAAGTGTTTTTCCAAAGTTATCAACATTCTTATGTTTGGCGTTCCGGAATCAACCTTATCTCAGGCTGAAAACGCGTTTTACGCATTGTGCCATAACTTTGCAGGAAAGCTTCAGAACATGAAATTTTCAATTCCCACTAAAGCAGAAAGGGTTTTTCTCCTACTTGCACATCAAATCTAAGCTGTCTGAAGTGTTTTTCCAAAGTTATCAACATTTTTATGTTTGGCGATCCGGAATCGACCTTATCTCAGGCTGAAAAGGCGTTTTCTGCATTGTGCCATAACTTTACAGGGAATCTTGAGAACATGAAATTTTCACCTCCCACTATATCAGAATGGGTCTTTCTAGTAGTTGCACATCAAATCTAAGCTGTCTGAAGTGTCTTTAGATAGTTATCAACATTTTTATGTTTGGCGTTCCAGAACCCATCTTATGTTAGGCTGAAAATGCGTTTTCTGTATTGTGTCATAACTTTGCAGGGAAGCTTCAGAACATGAAATTTTCACCTCCCACTATAGCAGAAAGGGTCTTTCTTGTAGTTGCACATCAAATCTAAGCTGTCTGAAGTGTTTTTCAAAAGTTATCAACATTTTTATGTATGGCGCTCTGGAACCCACCTTATGTCATGCTGAAAATGCGTTTTCTGCATTGTGCCATAATTTTGCTGGGAAGCTTCAGAACACGAAATTTTCCCCTCCCACTGTATCAGAAAGGGTCTTTCTAGTAGTTGCACATCAAATCTAAGCTGCCTGAAGTGTTTTTCTAAAGTTATCAACATTTTTATGTTTGGCGTTCCGGAATCGACCTTATCTCAGTCTATAAACGCGTTTTCTGCATTGTGCCATAACTTTGCAGGGAAGCTTCAGAACATGAAATTTTCGAATCCCACTGTAGCAGAAAGGGTCTTTCAAGTAGTTGCACACCAAATCTATGCTGTCTGAAGTTTTTTTTCCAAAAGTTATCAACATTTTTATGTTTGGCGTTCCGGAATCGACCTTATCTCAGGCTGAAAACGCGTTTTAAGCATTGTGCCATAACTTTGCAGGCAAGCTTCAGAACATGAAATTTTCACATCCCACTGTAGCAGAAAGGGTTATTCTATGCATCAAATCTATGCTGTCTGAAGTGTTTTTCAAAAGTTATCAAAATTTTTATGTTTGGCGTTCCGGAATCGACCTTATCTCAGGCTGAAAACGAGTTTTCTGCATTGTGCCATAACTTTGCAGGGAAGGTTCAGAACATGAAATTTTCACGTCCCACTATAGCAGGAAGGGTCTTTCTAGTAGTTGTACATCAAATCTAACCTTTCTACAGTCTTTTTCCAAAGTTATCAACATTTTTATGTTCCGCGTTCCGGAATCGACCTTATCTCAGGCTGAAAACGCATTTTTCGGAGCATGCCATAAATTTGCAGGGAAGCTTCAGAACATGAAATTTCCACCTGCCACTCTAGCAGAAACGGCCTTTCTAGTATTTGCACATCAAATCTGAGCTGTCTGAAGTGTTTTTCTAAAGTTATCAACATTTTTATGTTTGGCGTTCTAGAACCCACCTTATCTCATGCTGAAAACGCGTTTTCTGCATTGTGCCATAATTTTGCTGGGAAGCTTCAGAACCCGAAATTTTCACCTCCTACTGTATCAGAAAGGGTCTTTCTAGTCGTTGCACATCAAATCTAAGGTGTCTGAAGTGTTTTTCCAAAGTTATCAACATTTTTATGTTTGGCGTACCGGAATCGACCTTATGTCAGGCTGAAAACGCATTTTCTGCATTGTGCGATAACTTGGCAGGGAAGCTTCAGAACATGGAATTTTCACCTCCCACTGTAGCAGAAAGGGTCTTTCTGTTATTTGCACATCAAATCTAAGCTGTCTGAGGTGTTTTTACAAAGTTATCAACATTTTTATGTTTGGTGTTCGAGAACCCACCTTATCTCAGGCTGAAAATGCGTTTTCTGCATTGTGCCACAAAATTTGCAGGGAAGCTTCAGAACATGAAATTTTCACATCCCACTGATGCAGAAACGGTCTTTCTAGTAGTTTCACATCAAATCTAAGCTGTCTGAAGTGTTTTTCGAAAGTTATCAACATTTTTATGTTTGGCGTTACGGAATTGACCTTATGTGAGGCTGAAAACGCGTTTTCTGCATTTTGACATGACTTTGCAGGGAAGCATCAGAACATGAAATTTAACCTCCCACGATAGTAGAAAGGGTCTTTCTAGTAGTTGCACATCAAATCGAAGCTGATTGAATTGTTTTTCCAAAGTTATCAAGACTTTTATGTTTGGTTTTCCGGAATCAACCTTATCTCAGGCTGAAAACGCGTTTTACGCATTGTGCCATAACTTTGCAGGGAAGTTTCAGTACATGAAATTTTCAATTCCCACTATAGCAGAAAGGGTCTTTCTAGTAGTTGCACATCAAATCTAACCGGTCTGAAGTGTTTTTCCAAAGGTATCAACATTTTTATGTTTGGCGTTCCGGAATCGACCTTATCTCAGGCTGAAAACGCGTTTTACGCATTGTGCCATAACTTTGGTGGGAAGCTTCAGAACATGAAATTTAAAACTTGTGCTATAGCAGAAAAGGTCTTTCTAGTAGTTGGACATCCAATCTACGCTGTCTGAAATGTTTTGCAAAGTTATTAACATTTTTATGTTTGGCGTTCTGGAACCCACCTTATCTCAGGCTGAAAACGCGTTTTCTGCATTGTGCCATAACTTTGCAGGGAGACTTCAGAACATGAAATTTTCTCCTCCCACTATAGCAGAAACGGTCTTTCTAGTAGTTGCACATCAAATCTAAGCTGTTTGATGTGTTTTTCCTAAGTTATCAACATTTTTATGTTTGGCGTTCCGGAATCAACCTTATCTCAGGCTGAAAACGCGTTTTCTGCATTGTGCCATTACTTTGCGGGGAAGTTTCAGTACATGAAATTTTCAATTCCCACTATAGCAGAAAGGGTCTTTCTAGTAGTTGCACATCAAATCTAACCGGTCTGAAGTGTTTTTCCAAAGGTATCAACATTTTTATGTTTGCCGTTCCGGAATCGACCTTATCTCAGGCTGAAAAGGCGTTTTCTGCATTGTGCCATAAATTTGGAGGGAAGCTTCAGAACATGACAATTTCACCTCCCACTATAGCAGAAAGGGTCTTTCTAGTAGTTGCACATAAAATCTAAGCTATCTGAAGTGTTTTTCCAAAGCTATCAACTTTTTTATGTTTGGCGTTCCGGAATCGACCTTATCTCAGGCTGAAAACGCGTTTTACGCATTGTGCCATAACTTTGCAGGGAAGCTTCAGAACATGAAATTTTCACCTGCCATTATAGCAGAAAGGGTCTTTCAAGTAGTTGCACATCAAATCTAAGCTGTCTGAGGTGTTTTTTAAAAGTTATCAACATTTTTATGTTTGGCGTTCCGGAATCGACCTTATCTCAGGCTGAAAACGCGTTTTACGCATTGTGCCATAACTTTACAGGGAAGCTTCTGAACATTAAATTTTAACCTCCCACTATCGCACATAGCGTCTTACTAGTAGTTGGACATCAAATCTAAGCTGTCTGAAGTGTGTTCCCAAAGTGATCAACATTTTTATGTTTGGCGTTCCGGAACCTACCTGGGCTGAGGCTGAAAATGCCTTTTCTGCATTGTGCCATAACTTTGCAGAGAAGCTTCAGAACATGAAATTTTCACCTCCCACTACAACAGAAAGGGTGTTTCTAGCAGTTGCACATCAAATCTAAGCTGTCTGAAGTGTTTTTCCAATATTATGAACATTTTCATGTTTGGCGTTCGGGAATCAACCTTATGTCAGGCTGAAAAGGCGTTTTCTGCATTGTGCCATAACTTTGCAGCGAAGCTTCAGAACATGAAATTTTCACCTCCCACTATAGCAGAAAGGGTCTTTCTCGTAGTTGCACATCAAATCTAAGCTGTCTGAAGTGTTGTTCCAAAGTTGTCAACATTTTTACGTTTGGCGTTTCGGAAACCACCTTATCTCAAGCTGAAAACGCGTTTTCTGCATTGTGCCATAACTTTGCAGGGAAGCTTCAGAACATGAAATTTTCACGTCCCACTATAACAGAAATGGTCTTTCTAGTAGTTGCACAACAAATCTAAGCTGTCTGAAGTGTTTTTCCAAAGTTATCAACATTTTTATGTTTGGCGTTCCGGAATCGACCTTATCTCAGGCTGAAAACGCGTTTTCTGTATTGTGCCATAACTTCTCAGGGAAGCTTCAGAACATGAAATGTTCACTTCCCACTATAGCAGAAAGGGTCTTTCTAGTAGTTGCTCATCAAATCTAAGGTGTCTGAAGTGTTGTTCCAAAGTTATCAACATTTTTACGTTTGGCGTTTCGGAAAACACCTTATCTCAGACTGAAAACGCGTTTTCTGCATTGTGCCATAACTTCTCAGGGAAGCTTCAGAAGATGAAATGTTCACCTCCCACTATAGCAGAAAGGGTCTTTCTAGTAGTTGCACATCAAATCTAAGCTGTCTGAAGTGTTGTTCCAAAGTTATCAACATTTTTATATTTGGCGTTCCGGAATCGACCTTATCTCAGGCTGAAAACGCGTTTTACGGATTGTGCCATAACTTTGCAGGGAAGCTTCAGAACATGAAATTTTCACCTCCCACTATACCAGAAAGGGTCTTTCGAGTAGTTGCACATTAAATCTAAGCTGTCTGAAGTGTTGTTCCAAAGTTATCAACATTTTTACGTTTGGCGTTTCGGAATCGACCTTATCACAAGCTGAAAACGCGTTTTACGCATTGTGCAATAACTTTGCAGGGAAGCTTCAGAACATGAAATGTTCACCTCCCACTATAGCAGAAAGGGTCTTTCTAGTAGTTGCACATCAAATCTAAGCTGAATGAAGTGTTTTTCGAAAGCTATCAACATTTTTATGTTTGGCGTTCCGGAATATACCTTATCTCAGGCTGAAAACGCGTTTTACGCATTGTGCCATAACTTTGCAGGGAAGCTTCAGAAAATGAAATTTTCAACTCCCACTATAGCAGAAAGGGTCTTTCTAGTAATTGCACATCAAATCTAAGCTGTCTGAAGCGTTTTTCCAAAATTATCAACATTTTTATGTTTGGCGTTCCGGAATCGACCTTATGTCAGGCTGAAAACGCGTTTTACGGATTTTGCCATAACTTTGCAGGGAAGCTTCAGAACATGAAATTTTCAGGTCCCACTATAGCAGAAAGGGTCTTTCTAGTAGTTGCACATCAAATCTAAGCTGAATGAAGTGTTTTTCGAAAGCTATCAACATTTTTATGTTTGGCGTTCCAGAATCGACCTTATCTCAGGCTGAAAACGCGTTGTCTGCATTGTGCCATAACTTTGCATCGAAGCTTCCGAACATGAAATTTTTACCTCCCACTATAGCAGAAAGGGTCTTTCTAGTAATTGCACATCAAATCTAAGCTGTCTGAAGCGTTTTTCCAAAATTATCAACATTTTTATGTTTGGCGTTCCGGAATCGACCTTATCTCAGGCTGAAAACGCGTTTTACGGATTGTGCCATAACTTTGCAGGGAAGCTTCAGAACATGAAATGTTCACCTCCCACTATAGCAGAAAGGGTCTTTCTAGTAGTTGCACGTCAAATCTAAGCTGTCTGAAGTGTTTTTCCAAAGTTATCAACATTTTTATGTTTGGCGTTCTGGAACCCACGTTATCACAATCTGAAAACGCATTTTCTGCATTGTGCCATAACTTTGCAGGGAAGCTTCAGAACATGAAATTTTCAGGTCCCACTATAGCAGAAAGGGTCTTTCTAGTAGTTGCACATCAAATCTAAGCTGTCTGAAGTGTTTTTCGAAAGTTATCAACATTTTTATGTTTGGCGTTCCAGAATCGACCTTATCTCGGGCTGAAAAATCGTTTTCTGCATTGTGCCATAACTTTGCAGGGAAGCTTCAGAACATGAAATTTTCACGTCCCACTATAGCAAAAACGGTCTTTCTAGTATTTGCACATCAAATCTAAGCTGTCTGAAGTGTTTTTCGAAAGTTTTCAACATTTTTATGTTTGGCGTTCCGGAATCGACCTTATCTCAAGCTGAAAACGCGTTTTCTGCATTGTGCAATAAATTTGCAGGGAAGCTTCAGAACATGAAATGTTCACCTCCCACTATAGCAGAAAGGGTCTTTCTAGTAGTTGCACATCAAATCTAAGCTGTCTGAAATGTTTTTCCAAAGTTATCAACATTTTTACGTTTGGCGTTTCAGAATCGACCTTATCTCAGGCTGAAAACGCGTTGTCTGCATTGTGCCATAACTTTGCATGGAAGCTTCCGAACATGAAAATTTAACCTCCCACTATAGCAGAAAGGGTCTTTCTAGTAGTCGCAGATCAAATCTAAGCTGTCTGATGTGTTTTTCCAAAGTTATCAACATTTTTATGTTTGGCGTTCCGGAATCGACCTTATCTTAGGCTGAAAACGCGTTTTACGCATTGTGCCATAACTTTGCAGGGAAGCTTCAGAACATGAAATGTTCACCTCCCACCATAGCAGAAAGGGTCTTTCTAGTAGTTGCACATCAAATGTAAGCTGTCTGAAGTGTTTTTCCAAAGTTATCAACATTTTTATGTTTGGCGTTCCGGAATCGACCTTATCTCAGGCTGAAAACGCGTTTCACACATTGTGCCATAACTTTTCAGGGAAGGTTCAGAAAATGAAATTTTCACCTCCCACTATAGCAGAAAGGGTATTTCTAGTAGTTGCACATTAAATCTAAGCTGTCTGAAGTGTTGTTCCAAAGTTATCAACATTTTTACGTTTGGCGTTTCGGAAACCACCTTGTCTCAGGCTGAAAACGCGTTTTCTGCATTGTGCCATAACTTCTCAGGGTAGCTTCAGAACATGAAATGTTCACCTCCCACTATAGCAGAAAGGGTCTTTCTAGTAGTTGCACATCAAATCAAAGCTGTCTGAAGTGTTTTTCCAAAATTATCAACATTTTTATGTTTTGCGTTCCGGAACCCACCTTATCTCAGGCTGAAAACGCGTTGTCTGCATTGTGCCATAACTTCTCAGGGAAGCTTCAGAACATGAAATGTTCACCTCCCAGTATAGCAGAAAGGGTCTTTCTAGTAGTTGCACATCAAATCTAAGCTGTCTGAAATGTTTTTCCAAAGTTATCAACATTTTTACGTTTGGCGTTCCGGAATCGACCTTATCTCAGACTGAAAACGCGTTTTCGGAATTGTGCCATAACTTGGCAGGGAAGCTTCAGAACATGAAATTTTCACCTCCCACTATAGCAGAAAGGGTCTTTCTAGTAGTTGCACATCAAATCTAAGCTGTCTCAAGTGTTTTTCCAAAGTTATCCAAATGTTAATGTTTGGCGTTCTGGAATCGACCTTATCTCAGGCTGAAAACGCGTTTCTTGCATTTTGGCATAACTTTGCAGGGAAGCTTCAGAACATGAAATTTTCACCTCCCACTGTAGCAGAAAGGGTCTTTCTAGTAGTTGCACATCAAATCTAAGCTGTCTGAAGTGTTTTTCCAAAGTTATCAACACTTTTATGTTTGGCGTTCCGGAATCGACCTTATCTCAGGCTGAAAACACGATTTACGCATTCTGCCATAACTTTGCAGGGAAGCTTCAGAACATGAAATTTTCATATCCCACTATAGCAGAAAGGGTCTTTCTAGTAGTTGCACATCAAATCTAAGCTGTCTGAAGTGTTTTTCCAAAGTTATAAATATTTTTATGTTTGGCGTTCCGGAATCGACCTTATCTCAGGCTGAAAACGCGTTTCCTGCATTGTGGCATAACTTTGCAGGGAAGCTTCAGAACATGCAATTTTCACCTCCCACTGTAGCAGAAAGGGTCTTTCTAGTAGTTGCACATCAAATCTAAGCTGTCTGAAGTGTTTTTCCAAAGTTATCAATATTTTTATGTTTGGCGTTACGGAATCGACCTTATCTCAGGCTTAAAACGCGTTTTCTGCATTGTGCCATAACTTTGCAGGGAAGCTTCAGAACATGAAATTTTCACCTCCCACTATAGCAGAAAGGGTCTTTCTAGTAGTTGCACTTCAAATCTAAGCTGTCTGAAGTGTTTTTCGAAAGTTATCAACATTTTTATATTTGGCGTTCCGGAACCCACCTTATCTCAGGCTGAAAACGCGTTTCCTGCATTGTGGCATAACTTTGCAGGGAAGCTTCAGAACATGAAATTTTCACCTCCCACTATAGCAGAAAGTGTCTTTCTAGTAGTTGCACATCAAATCTAAGCTGTCTGAAGTGTTTTTCCAAAGTTATCAATATTTTTATGTTTGGCGTTACGGAATCGACCTTATCTCAGGCTTAAAACGCGTTTTCTGCATTGTGCCATAACTTTGCAGGGAAGCTTCAGAACATGAAATTTTCACCTCCCACTATAGCAGAAAGGGTCTTTCTAGTAGTTGCACTTCAAATCTAAGCTGTCTCAAGTGTTTTTCCAAAGTTATCCACATGTTAATGTTTGGCGTTCTGGAATCGACCTTATCTCAGGCTGAAAACGCGTTTCTTGCATTGTGGCATAACTTTGCAGGGAAGCTTCAGAACATGAAATTTTCACCTCCCACTGTAGCAGAAAGGGTCTTTCTAGTAGTTGCACATCAAATCTAAGCTGTCTGAAGTGTTTTTCCAAAGTTATCAACACTTTTATGTTTGGCGTTCCGGAATCGACCTTATCTCAGGCTGAAAACACGATTTACGCATTCTGCCATAACTTTGCAGGGAAGCTTCAGAACATGAAATTTTCATATCCCACTATAGCAGAAAGGGTCTTTCTAGTAGTTGCACATCAAATCTAAGCTGTCTGAAGTGTTTTTCCAAAGTTATCAATATTTTTATGTTTGGCGTTACGGAATCGACCTTATCTCAGGCTTAAAACGCGTTTTCTGCATTGTGCCATAACTTTGCAGGGAAGCTTCAGAACATGAAATTTTCACCTCCCACTATAGCAGAAAGGGTCTTTCTAGTAGTTGCACTTCAAATCTAAGCTGTCTGAAGTGTTTTTCGAAAGTTATCAACATTTTTATATTTGGCGTTCCGGAACCCACCTTATCTCAGGCTGAAAACGCGTTTCCTGCATTGTGGCATAACTTTGCAGGGAAGCTTCAGAACATGAAATTTTCACCTCCCACTATAGCAGAAAGTGTCTTTCTAGTAGTTGCACATCAAATCTAAGCTGTCTGAAGTGTTTTTCCAAAGTTATCAATATATTTATGTTTGGCGTTACGGAATCGACCTTATCTCAGGCTTAAAACGCGTTTTCTGCATTGTGCCATAACTTTGCAGGGAAGCTTCAGAACATGAAATTTTCACCTCCCACTATAGCAGAAAGGGTCTTTCTAGTAGTTGCACTTCAAATCTAAGCTGTCTGAAGTGTTTTTCGAAAGTTATCAACATTTTTATATTTGGCGTTCCGGAATCGACCTTATCTCAGGCTGAAAACGCGTTTTCTGCTTTGTGCCATAACTTTGCAGGGAAGCTTCAGAACATGAAATTTTAACCTCCCACTATAGCAGAATGCGTCTTTCTAGTAGTTGCACATCAAATCTTAGCTGTCTGAAGTGTTTTTCCAAAGTTATCAATATTTTTATGTTTGGCGTTCTGAAATCGACCTTATCTCAGGCTGAAAACGCGTTTTACGCATTGTGCCATAACTTTGCAGGGAAGCTTCAGAACATGAAATTTTCAGCTCCCACTGTAGCAGAAAGGGTCTTTCTAGTAGTTGCACATCAAATCTAAGCTGTCTGAAGTGTTTTTCCAAAGTTATCAACATTTTTATGTTTGGCGTTCTGGAACCCACCTTATCTCAGGCTGAAAACGCGTTTTCTGTATTGTGCCAAAACTTTGTAGGTAAGCTCAGGAACATGAAATTTTCACCTCCCACTATAGCAGAAAGGGTCTTTCTAGTAGGTGCACATCAAATCGAAGCTGTCTGAAGTGTTTTTCCAAAGTTATCAACACTTTTATGTTTGGCGTTCCGGAATCGACCTTATCTCAGGCTGAAAACACGATTTAGGCATTCTGCCATAACTTTGCAGGGAAGCTTCAGAACATGAGATTTTCATATCCCACTATAGCAGAAAGGGTCTTTCTAGTAGTCTCACATCAAATCTAAGCTGTCTGAAGTGTTTTTCCAAAGATATCAACACTTTTATGTTTGGCGTTCCGGAACCCACCTTATCTAAGGCTGAAAAGCGTTTTTGTGCATTGTGCCATAACTTTTCAGGGAAGCTTCAGAACATCGAATTTTCAACTCCCACTATAGCAGAAAGGGTCTTTCTAGTAGTTGCTCATCAAATCTAAGCTCTCTGAAGTGTTTTTCCAAAGTTTTCAACATTTTTATGTTTGGCGTTCGGGAACCCACCTTATCTCAAGGTGAAAACGCGTTTTCTGCATTGTGCCATAACTTTGCAGGAAACTTCAGAATACGAAATTTTAACCTCCCACTGTTGCAGAAAGGGTCTGTCTTGTAGTTGCACATCAAATCAAAGCTGTCTGAAGTGTTTTTCCAAAGTTATCAACATTTTCATGTTTGGCGTTCCGGAATCGACCATAGCTCAGGCTGAAAACGCGTATTCTGCACTGTGCCTTAACTTTGCAGGGAAGCTTCAGAACATGAAATTTTCACCTCCCACTATAGCAGAAATGGTCTTTCTAGTAGTTGCACGTCAAATCTAAGCTGTCTAAAGAGTTTTTCCAAAGTTATCAACATTTTTATGTTTGGCGTTCTGGAACCCACCGTATCTCAGGCTGAAAACGCGTTTTCTGCATTGTGCCATAACTTTGCAGGGAAGTTTCAGAGCATGAAATTTTAACCTTCCACTATAGCAGAAAGTGTCTTTCTAGTAGTTGCACATCAAATCTAAGCTGTCTGAAGTGTTTTTCTGCAGTTATCAACATTTTTATGTTTGGCGTTCTGGAACCCACCTTATCTGAGGCTGAAAACGCATTTTCTGCATTGTGCCATAACTTTGCAGGGAGACTTCAGAACATGAAAGTTTCTCCTCCCACTATAGCAGAAAGGGTCTTTCTAGTAGTTACACATCAAATCTAAGCTGTCTGAAGTGTTTTTCCGAAGTTATCAACATTTTTCTGTTTGGTGTTTCGGAATCGACAAAATCTCAGGCTGAAAACGCGTTTTCTGCATTGTGCCATAACTTTGCAGGGAAGCTTCAGAACATGAAGTTTTCACCTGCCACTATAGCAGAATGGGTCTTTCTAGTAGTTGTTCGTCAAATCTAAGCTGTCTGAAGTTTTTTTCCAAAGTTATCAACATTTTTATGGTTGGCGTTCCGGAACCCACCTTATCTCAGGCTGTAACCGCGTTTTCTGCATTGTGCCATAACTTTGCTGGGACGCTTCAGAACATGAAATTTTCACCTCCCACAATAGCATAAAGGATCTTTCTAGTAGTTGCACATCAAATCTAAGCTATGTGAAGTGTTTTTGCAAAGTCATCAACATTTTAATGTTTGGCGTTCCGGAACCCACCTTATCTCAGGCTGAAGATGCATTTTCTGCCATGTGCCATAACTTTGCAGGGAAGCTTCAGAACATGAAATTTTCACAACCCACTATAGCAGAAAGGGTCTTTCTAGTAGTTGCACATCAAATCTAAGCTGTCTGAAGTGTTTTTCCAAAGTTATCAATATTTTTATGTTTGGCGTTCCGGAATCGACCTTATCTCAGGCTTAAAACGCGTTTTCTGCATTGTGCCATAACTTTGCAGGGAAGCTCCAGAACATGAAATTTTCACCTCCCACTATAGCAGAAAGGGTCTTTCTAGTAGTTGCACTTCAAATCTAAGCTGTCTGAAGTGTTTTTCGAAAGTTATCAACATTTTTATGTTTGGCGTTCCGGAATCGACCATATCTCAGGCTGAAAACGCGTATTACGCATTGTGCCATAACTTTGCAGGGAAACTTCAGAACATGAAATTTTCACCTCCCACTACAGCAGAAAGGGTCTTTCTAGAAGTTGCACATCAAATCTAAGCTGTCTGAAGTGTTTTTCAAAAGTTATCAACATTTCTATGTTTGGCGTTCCGGAACCCACCTTATCTTAGGCTGAAAATGCGTTTTCGGCATTGTGCCATAACTTTGCAGGGAAGCTTCAGAACATGAAATTTTCACGTCCCACTATAGTAGAGAGTGTCTTTCTAGTAGTTGCACATCAAATCTAAGCTGTCTGAAGTGTTTTTCGAAAGTTATCAACATTTTTATGTTTGGCGTTCCGGAACCCACCTCATCTCAAGCTGAAAACGCGTTTTCTGCATTGTGCCATAACTTTGCAGGGAAGCTTCAGAACATGAAATTTTCACGTCCCACTATAGTAGAAAAGGTCTTTCTCCTACTTGCACATCAAATCTAAGCTGTCTGAAGTGTTTTTCCAAAGTTATCAACATTTTTATGTTTGGCGTTCCGGAATCTACCTTATCTCAGGCTGAAAACGCTTTTTACGCTTTGTGCCATAACTTTGCAGGGAAGCTTCAGAACATGAAATTTTAACCTCCCACTATAGCAGAAAGGGTCTTTCTAGTAGTTGCTCAACAAATCTAAGCTGTCTGAAATGTTTTTCCAAAGTTATCAACATTTTTATGTATGGTGTTCCGGAACCCACCTTATCTGAGGCTGAAAACGCGTTTTCTGCATTGTGCCATAACTTTGCTGGGAAGCTTCAGAACATGAAATGTTCACCTCCCACTATAGCAGAAAGGGTCTTTCTAGTAGTTGCACATCAAATCTAAGCTGTCTGAAGTGTTTTTCCAAAGTTATCATCATTTTTATGTTTGGCGTTCCGGAATCGACCTTATCTCAGGCTGAAAACGCGTATTACGCATTGCGCCATAACTTTGCAGGGTAGCTTCAGAAAATGAAATTTTCACCTCCCACTAAAGCAGAAATGGTCTTTCTAGAAGTTGCACATCAAATCTAAGCTGTCTGAAGTGTTTTTCAAAAGTTATCAACATTTTTATGTTTGGCGTTCCGGAACCCACCTTATCTCAGGCTGAAAAGGCGTTTTCTGCATTGTGCCATAACTTTGCAGGGAAACTTCAGAACATGAAATTTTCACCTCCCACTATACCAGAAAGGGTCTTTTTAGTAGTTGCACATCAAATCTAAGCTGTCTGATGTGTTTTTCCAAAGTTATCAACATTTTTATGTTTGGCGTTCCGGAATCGACCTTATCTCAGGCTGAAAACGCGTATTACGCATTGTGCCATAACTTTGCAGGGAAGCTTCAGAAAATGAAATTTTCACCTCCCACTATAGCAGAAAGGTTCTTTCTAGTAGTTGCACATCAAATCTAAGCTGTCTGAAGTGTTTTTCCAAAGTTATCAACATTTTTATGTTTGGCGTTCCGGAACCCACCTTATCTCAGGCTGAAAACGCGTTTTCTGCATTGTGCCATAACTTTGCTGGGAAGCTTCAGAACATGAAATGTTCACCTCCCACTATAGCAGAAAGGGTCTTTCTAGTAGTTGCACATCAAATCTAAGCTGTCTGAAGTGTTTTTCCAAAGTTATCAACATTTTTATGTTTGGCGTTCCGGAATCTACCTTATCTCAGGCTGAAAACGCTTTTTACGCTTTGTGCCATAACTTTGCAGGGAAGCTTCAGAACATGAAATTTTAACCTCCCACTATAGCAGAAAGGGTCTTTCTAGTAGTTGCTCAACAAATCTAAGCTGTCTGAAATGTTTTTCCAAAGTTATCAACATTTTTATGTATGGTGTTCCGGAACCCACCTTATCTGAGGCTGAAAACGCGTTTTCTGCATTGTGCCATAACTTTGCTGGGAAGCTTCAGAACATGAAATGTTCACCTCCCACTATAGCAGAAAGGGTCTTTCTAGTAGTTGCACATCAAATCTAAGCTGTCTGAAGTGTTTTTCCAAAGTTATCATCATTTTTATGTTTGGCGTTCCGGAATCGACCTTATCTCAGGCTGAAAACGCGTATTACGCATTGCGCCATAACTTTGCAGGGTAGCTTCAGAAAATGAAATTTTCACCTCCCACTAAAGCAGAAATGGTCTTTCTAGAAGTTGCACATCAAATCTAAGCTGTCTGAAGTGTTTTTCAAAAGTTATCAACATTTTTATGTTTGGCGTTCCGGAACCCACCTTATCTCAGGCTGAAAAGGCGTTTTCTGCATTGTGCCATAACTTTGCAGGGAAACTTCAGAACATGAAATTTTCACCTCCCACTATACCAGAAAGGGTCTTTTTAGTAGTTGCACATCAAATCTAAGCTGTCTGATGTGTTTTTCCAAAGTTATCAACATTTTTATGTTTGGCGTTCCGGAATCGACCTTATCTCAGGCTGAAAACGCGTATTACGCATTGTGCCATAACTTTGCAGGGAAGCTTCAGAAAATGAAATTTTCACCTCCCACTATAGCAGAAAGGTTCTTTCTAGTAGTTGCACATCAAATCTAAGCTGTCTGAAGTGTTTTTCCAAAGTTATCAACTTTTTTATGTTTGGCGTGCCGGAATCAACCTTATCTCAGGCTGAAAACGCATTTTCTGCATTGTGCCATAACTTTGCAAAGAAGCTTCAGAACATGAAATTTTCACCTCCGACTATACCAGAAAGGGTATTTCTAGTAGTTGCACATCAAATCTAAGCTGTCTGATGTGTTTTTCCAAAGTTATCAACATTTTTATGTTTGGAGTTGCGGAATCGACCTCATCTCAGGCTGAAAACACGTTTTACGCATTGTGCCATAACTTTGCAGGAAAGCTTCAGAAAATGAAATTTTCATCTCCCACTATAGCAGAAAGGATCTTTCTTGTAGTTGCACATCAAATCTAAGCTGTCTGAAGTGTTTTTCCAAAGTTATCAACATTTTTATGTTTGGCGTTCCGGAACCCACCTTATCTCAGGCTGAAAATGCGTTTTCGGCATTGTGCCATAACTTTGCAGGGAAGCTTCAGAACATGAAATTTTCAGGTCCCACTATAGTAGAGAGTGTCTTTCTAGTAGTTGCACATCAAATCTAAGCTGTCTGAAGTGTTTTTCGAAAGTTATCAACATTTTTATGTTTGGCATTCCGGAAACCACCTTATCTCAAGCTGAAAACGCGTTTTCTGCATTGTGCCATAACTTTGCAGGTAGACTTCAGAACATGAAATTTTCACCTCCCACTATAGCAGAAAGGGTCCTTCTAGTAGTTGCACATCAGATCTAAGCTGTCTGAAGTGTTTTTCCAAAGTTATCAACCTTTTTATTTTTGGCGTGCCGGAATCAACCTTATCTCAGGCTGAAAACGCATTTTCTGCATTGTGCCATAACTTTGCAAGGAAGTGTCAGAACATGAAATTTTCACCTCCCACTATACCAGAAAGGGTATTTCTAGTAGTTGCACATCAAATCTAAGCTGTCTGATGTGTTTTTCCAAAGTTATCAACATTTTTATGTTTGGCGTTGCCGAATCGACCTTATATCAGGCTGAAAACGCGTTTTACGCATTGTGCCATAACTTTGCAGGGAAGCTTCAGAAAATGAAATTTTCACCTCCCACTATACCAGAAAGGGTATTTCTAGTAGTTGCACATCAAATCTAAGCTGTCTGATGTGTTTTTCCAAAGTTATCAACATTTTTATGTTTGGCGTTCCGGAACCCACCTTATCTCAGGCTGAAAACGAGTTTTCGGCATTGTGCCATAACTTCGCAGGGAAGCTTCAGAACATGAAATTTTCACGTCCCACTATAGCAGAAAGGATCTTTCTCATAGTTGCACATCAAATCTAAGCTGTCTGAAGTGTTTTTCGAAAGTTATCAACATTTTTATGTTTGGCGTTCCGGAACCCACCTTATCTAAAGCTGAAAACGTGTTTTCTGCATTGTGCCATAACTTTGCAGGGAGGTTTCAGAACATGAAATGTTCACCTCCCACTTCAGCAGAAAGGGTCTTTCTAGTAGTTGCACATCAAATCTAAGCTGTCTGAAGTGTTTTTCCAAAGTTATCAACATTTTTATGTTTGGCGTTCCGGAATCTACCTTATCTCAGGCTGAAAACGCTTTTTACGCTTTGTGCCATAACTTTGCAGGGAAGCTTCAGAACATGAAATTTTAACCTCCCACTATAGCAGAAAGGGTCTTTCTAGTAGTTGCTCAACAAATCTAAGCTGTCTGAAATGTTTTTCCAAAGTTATCAACATTTTTATGTATGGTGTTCCGGAACCCACCTTATCTCTGGCTGAAAACAGGTTTTCTGCATTGAGACATAACTTTGCAGGGAAGCTTCAGAACATGAAATTTTCCGGTCCCACTATAGCAGAAAGGGTCTTTCTAGAAGTTGCACATCAAATCTAAGCTGTCTGAAGTGTTTTTCCAAAGTTATCATCATTTTTATGTTTGGCGTTCCGGAATCGACCTTATCTCAGGCTGAAAACGCGTATTACGCATTGTGCCATAACTTTGCAGGGTAGCTTCAGAACATGAAATTTTCACCTCCCACTATACCAGAAAGGGTATTTCTAGTAGTTGCACATCAAATCTAAGCTGTCTGATGTGTTTTTCCAAAGTTATCAACATTTTTATGTTTGGCGTTGCCGAATCGACCTTATATCAGGCTGAAAACGCGTTTTACGCATTGTGCCATAACTTTGCAGGGAAGCTTCAGAAAATGAAATTTTCACCTCCCACTATACCAGAAAGGGTATTTCTAGTAGTTGCACATCAAATCTAAGCTGTCTGATGTGTTTTTCCAAAGTTATCAACATTTTTATGTTTGGCGTTCCGGAACCCACCTTATCTCAGGCTGAAAACGAGTTTTCGGCATTGTGCCATAACTTCGCAGGGAAGCTTCAGAACATGAAATTTTCACGTCCCACTATAGCAGAAAGGATCTTTCTCATAGTTGCACATCAAATCTAAGCTGTCTGAAGTGTTTTTCGAAAGTTATCAACATTTTTATGTTTGGCGTTCCGGAACCCACCTTATCTAAAGCTGAAAACGTGTTTTCTGCATTGTGCCATAACTTTGCAGGGAGGTTTCAGAACATGAAATGTTCACCTCCCACTTCAGCAGAAAGGGTCTTTCTAGTAGTTGCACATCAAATCTAAGCTGTCTGAAGTGTTTTTCCAAAGTTATCAACATTTTTATGTTTGGCGTTCCGGAATCTACCTTATCTCAGGCTGAAAACGCTTTTTACGCTTTGTGCCATAACTTTGCAGGGAAGCTTCAGAACATGAAATTTTAACCTCCCACTATAGCAGAAAGGGTCTTTCTAGTAGTTGCTCAACAAATCTAAGCTGTCTGAAATGTTTTTCCAAAGTTATCAACATTTTTATGTATGGTGTTCCGGAACCCACCTTATCTCTGGCTGAAAACAGGTTTTCTGCATTGAGACATAACTTTGCAGGGAAGCTTCAGAACATGAAATTTTCCGGTCCCACTATAGCAGAAAGGGTCTTTCTAGAAGTTGCACATCAAATCTAAGCTGTCTGAAGTGTTTTTCCAAAGTTATCATCATTTTTATGTTTGGCGTTCCGGAATCGACCTTATCTCAGGCTGAAAACGCGTATTACGCATTGTGCCATAACTTTGCAGGGTAGCTTCAGAAAATGAAATTTTCACCTCCCACTAAAGCAGAAAGGGTCTTTCTAGAAGTTGCACATCAAATCTAAGCTGTCTGATGTGTTTTTCCAAAGTTATCAACATTTTTATGTTTGGCGTTCCGGAATCGACCTTATCTCAGGCTGAAAACGCGTATTACGCATTGTGCCATAACTTTGCAGGGAAGCTTCAGAAAATGAAATTTTCACCTCCCACTATAGCAGAAAGGGTCTTTCTAGTAGTTGCACATCAAATCTAAGCTGTCTGAAGTGTTTTTCCAAAGTTATCAACATTTTTATGTTTGGCGTGCCGGAATCAACCTTATCTCAGGCTGAAAACGCATTTTCTGCATTGTGCCATAACTTTGCAAGGAAGTGTCAGAACATGAAATTTTCACCTCCGACTATACCAGAAAGGGTATTTCTAGTAGTTGCACATCAAATCTAAGCTGTCTGATGTGTTTTTCCAAAGTTATCAACATTTTTATGTTTGGCGTTGCGGAATCGACCTTATATCAGGCTGAAAACGCGTTTTACGCATTGTGCCATAACTTTGCAGGGAAGCTTCAGAAAATGAAATTTTCACCTCCCACTATATCAGAAAGGGTCTTTCTAGTAGTTGCACATCAAATCTAAGCCGTCTGAAGTGTTTTGCGGAAGTTATCAACATTTTTATGTTTGGCGTTCCGGAACCCACCTTATCTCAGGCTGAAAATGCGTTTTCGGCACTGTGCCATAACTTTGCAGGGAAGCTTCAGAACATGAAATTTTCACGTCCCACTATAGTAGAGAGTGTCTTTCTAGTAGTTGCACATCAAATCTAAGCTGTCTGAAGAGTTTTTCGAAAGTTATCAACATTTTTATGTTTGGCGTTCCGGAACCCACCTTATCTCAAGCTGAAAACGCGTTTTCTGTATTGTGCCATAACTTTGCATGGAGGCATCAGAACATGAAATTTTAACCTCCCACTATAGCAGAAAGGGTCCTTCTAGTAGTTGCACATCAAATCTAAGCTGTCTGAAGTGTTTTTCCAAAGTTATCAACATTTTTATGTTTGGCGTTGCGGAATCGACCTTATCTCAGGCTGAAAACGCGTTTTACGCATTGTGCCATAACTTTGCAGGGAAGCTTCAGAAAATGAAATTTTCACCTCCCACTATAGCAGAAAGGGTCTTTCTAGTAGTTGCACATCAAATCTAAGATGTCTGAATTGTTTTGACAAAGTTATCAACATTTTTATGTTTGGCGTTCCGGAACCCACCTTATCTCAGGCTGAAAACGAGTTTTCGGCATTGTGCCATAACTTCGCAGGGAAGCTTCAGAACATGAAATTTTCACGTCCCACTATAGCAGAAAGGATCTTTCTCGTAGTTGCACATCAAATCTAAGCTGTCTGAAGTGTTTTTCCAAAGTTATCAACATTTTTATGTTTGGCGTTCCGGAACCCACCTTATCTAAAGCTGAAAACGTGTTTTCTGCATTGTGCCATAACTTTGCAGGGAGGTTTCAGAACATGAAATGTTCACCTCCCACTTCAGCAGAAAGGGTCTTTCTAGTAGTTGCACATCAAATCTAAGCTGTCTGAAGTGTTTTTCGGAAGTTATCAAAATTTTTATGTTTGGCGTTCCAGAATCGACCTTATCTCAGGCTGAAAACGCGTTGTCTGCATTGTGCCATAACTTTGCATGGAAGCTTCCGAACATGAAATTTTCACCTCCCACTATAGCAGAAAGGGTTTTTCTAGTAGTTGCACATCAAATCTAAGATGTCTGAATTGTTTTGACAAAGTTATCAACATTTTTATGTTTGGCGTTCCGGAATCGACCTTATCTCAGGCAGAAAACGCATTTTCTGCATTGTGCCATAACTTTGCAGGGAAGCTTCAGAAAATGAAATTTTCACTTCCCACTATAGCAGAATGGGTTTTTCTAGTAGTTGCACATCAAATCTAAGATGTCTGAAGTGTTTTCCCAAAGTTATCAACATTTTTACGTTTGGCGTTCCGGAATCAACCTTATCTCAGGCTGAAAACGCATTTTCTGCATTGTGCCATAACTTTGCAAGGAAGCTTCAGAACATGAAATGTTCACCTCCCACTATAGCAGAAAGGGTCTTTCTAGTAGTTGCACATCAAATCTCAGCTGTCTGAAGTGTTTTTCGGAAGTTATCAACATTTTTATGTTTGGCGTTCCAGAATCGACCTTATATCAGGCTGAAAACGCGTTTTACGCATTGTGCCATAACTTTGCAGGGAAGCTTCAGAACATGAAATTTTCACGTCCCACTATAGCAGAAAGGGTCTTTCCTGTAGTTGCACATCAAATCTTAGCTGTCTGAAGTGTTTTTCGAAAGTTATCAACATTTTTATGTTTGGCGTTCCGGAATCGACCTTATCTCAAGCTGAAAACGCGTTTTCTGCATTGTGCCATAACTTTGCAGGGAAGCATCAGACAATGAAATTTTCACCTCCCACTATAGCAGAAAGTGTCTTTCTAGCAGTTGCACATCAAATCTAAGCTGTCTGAAGTGTTTTTCGAAAGTTATCAACATTTTTTTGTCTGGCGTTCCGGAATCGACCTTATCTCAGAATGAAAATGCGTTTTCTGCATCGTGCCATAACTTTGCAGGGAAGCTTCAGAACATGAAATTTTGACCTCCCACTAAAGCAGAAAGGGTTTTTCTAGTAGTTGCACATCAAATCTAAGCTGTCTGTAGTGTTTTTCCAAAGTTATCAACATTTTTATGTTTGGCGTTCCGGAACCCACATTATCTCAGGCTGAAAACGCGTTTTCTGCATTGTGCCATAACTTTGCAGGGAAGCTTCAGAACATGAAATGTTCACCTCCGACGATAGCAGAAAGGGTCTTTCTAGTAGTTGCACATCAAATCTAAGCTGTCTGATGTGTTTGTCCAAAGTTATCAACATTTTTATGTATGGCGTTCCGGAATCGACCTTATCTCAGGCTGAAAACGCGTTTTACGCATTGTGCCATAACTTTGCAGGGAACCTTTAGAACATGAAATTTTCACCTCCCACGATAGCAGAAAGGGTCTTTCTAGTAGTTGCACATCAAATCTAAGCTGTCTGAAGTGTTTTTCGAAAGTTATCAACATTTTTATGTATGACGTTCCGGGATCGACCTTATCTCAGGCTGAAAACGCGTTTTACGCATTGTGCCATAACTTTGCAGGGAACCTTTAGAACATGAAATTTTCACCTCCCACTAAAGCAGAAATCGTCTTTCTAGTAGTTGCACATCAAATCTAAGCTGTCTGATGTGTTTTTCGAAAGTTATCAACAGTTTTATGTTTGGCGTTCCGGAATCGACCTAATCTCAGTATGAAAATGCGTTTTCTGCATTGTCCCATAACTTTCCAGCGAAGCTTCAGAACATGAAATTTTAACCTCCCACTATAGCAGAAAGGGTCTTTCTAGTAGTTGCACATCAAATCTAAGCTGTCTGAAGTGTTTTTCCAAAGTTATCAAAATTTTTATGTTTGGCGTTCCGGAATCAACCTTATCTCAGGCTGAAAACGCATTTTCTGCATTGTGCCATAACTTTGCAAGGAAGCTTCAGAACATGAAATTTTCACCTCCCACTATAGCAGAAAGGGTCTTTCTAGTAGTTGCACATCAAATCTAAGCTGTCTGAAGTGTTTTTCGAAAGTTATCAACATTTTTATGTATGGCGTTCCGTAATCAACCGTATCTCAGGCTGAAAACGTGTTTTCTGCATTGTGCCATAACTTTGCAAGGAAGCTTCAGAACATGAAATTTTCACCTCCCACTATAGCAGAAAGGGTCTTTCTAGAGGTTGCACATCAAATCTAAGCTGTCTGAAGTGTTTTTGAAAAGTTATCAAGTTTTTTATGTTTGACGTTCCGGAATCAACCTTATCTCAGGATGAAAACGTGTTTTCTGCATTGTCCCATAACTTTCCAGGGAAGCTTCAGAACATGAAATTTTGACCTCCCACTATAGCAGAAAGGGTCTTTCTGGTAGTTGCACATCAAATCTAACCTGTCTGAAGTGTTTTTCGAAAGTTATCAACATTTTTATGTTTGGCGTTCCGGAACCCACCTTATCTCAAGCTGAAAACGCGTTTTCTGCATTGTGCCATAACTTTGCATGGAAGCTTCAGAACATGAAATGTTCACCTCCCACTATAGCAGAAAGGGTCTTTCTAGTAGTTACACATCAAATCTAAGCTGTCTGATGTGTTTGTCCAAAGTTATCAACATTTTTATGTATGGCGTTCCGGAATCGACCTTATCTCAGGCTGAAAACGCGTTTTACGCATTGTGCCATAACTTTGCAGGGAACCTTTAGAACATCAAATTTTCACCTCCCACTATAGCAGAATGGGTCTTTCTAGTAGTTGCACATCAAATCTAAGCTGTCTGAAGTGTTTTTCCCAAGTTATGAACATTTTTATGTTTGGCGTTCCGGAATCGACCTTATCTCAGGCTGAAAACGCGTTGTCTGCATTGTGCCATGACTGTGCATGGAAGCTTCCGAACATGAAATTTTAACCTCCCACTATAGCAGAAAGGGTCTTTCTAGTAGTTGCACATCAAATAAAAGCTGTCTGAAGTGTTGTTCCAAAGTTATCAACATTTTTACGTTTGGCGTTTCGGAACCCACCTTATCTCAGGCTGAAAACGCGTTTTCTGCATTGTGCCATAACTTCTCAGGGAAGCTTCAGAACATGAAATGTTCACCTCCCACTATAGCAGAAAGGGTCTTTCTAGAAGTTGCACATCAAATCTAAGCTGTCTGAAGTGTTTTTCGAAAGTTATCAACATTTTTATGTTTGGCGTTCCGGAACCCACCTTATCTCAAGCTGAAAACGCGTTTTCTACATTGTGCCATAACTTTTCAGGGAGGCTTCAGAACATGAAATTTTAACCTCCCACTATAGCAGAAAGGGTCCTTCTAGTAGTTGCACATCAAATCTAAGCTGTCTGAAGTGTTTTTCCAAAGTTATCAACATTTTTATGTTTGGCCTGCCGGAACCCATCTTATCTCTGGCTGAAAACAGGTTTTCTGCATTGAGACTTAACTTTGCAGGGAAGCTTCAGAACATGAAATTTTCCGGTCCCACTATAGCAGAAACGGTCTTTCTAGTAGTTGCACATCAAATCTAAGCTGTCTGAAGTGTTTTTCGAAAGTTATCAACATTTTTATGTTTGGCGTTCCGGAACCCACCTTATCTCAGGCTGAAAACGCGTTTTCTGCATTGTGCCATAACTTTGCTGGGAAGCTTCAGAACATGAAATGTTCACCTCCCACTATAGCAGAAAGGGTCTTTCTAGTAGTTGCACATCAAATCTAAGCTGTCTGATGTGTTTTTCCAAAGTTATCAACATTTTTATGTTTGGCGTTCCGGAATCGACCTTATCTCACGCTGAAAATGCGTATTACGCATTGTGCCATAACTTTGCAGGGAAGCCTCAGAAAATGAAATTTTCACCTCCCACTATAGCAGAAAGGGTCTTTCTAGTAGTTTCACATCAAATCTAAGCTGTTTGAAGTGTTTTTCCAAAGTTATCAACAATTTTATGTTTGGCGTTCCGGAATCGACCTTATCTCAGGCTGAAAACACGTTTTACGCATTGTGCCATAACTTTGCAGGGAAGCTTCAGAAAATGAAATTTTCACCTCCCACTATAGCAGAAAGGGTCTTTCTTGTAGTTGCACATCAAATCTAAGCTGTCTGAAGTGTTTTTCCAAAGTTATCAACATTTTTATGTTTGGCGATCCGGAACCCACCTTATCTCAGGCTGAAAACGTGTTTTCTGCATTGTGCCATAACTTTGCAAGGAAGCTTCTGAACATGAAATTTTCACCTCCCACCACAGCAGAAAGGGTCTTTCTAGTAGTTGCACATCAAATCTAAGCTGTCTGAAGTGTTTTTCCAAAGTTATCAACATTTTTATGTTTTGCGTTCCGGAATCGACCTTATCTCAGGCTGAAAACGCGTTTTCTGCATTGTGCCATAACTTTGCAGGGAAGCTTCAGAACATGAAATGTTCACCTCCCACTATAGCAGAAAGGGTCTTTCTAGTAGTTGCACATCAAATGTTAGCTGTCTGAAGTGTTTTTCCAAAGTTATGAACATTTTTATGTTTGGCGTTCCGGAATCAACCTTATCTCAGGCTGAAAACGTGTTTTCTGCATTGTGCCATAACTTTGCAAGGAAGCTTCTGAACATGAAATTTTCACCTCCCACCACAGCAGAAAGGGTCTTTCTAGTAGTTGCACATCAAATCTAAGCTGTCTGAAGTGTTTTTCCAAAGTTATCAACATTTTTATGTTTTGCGTTCCGGAATCGACCTTATCTCAGGCTGAAAACGCGTTTTCTGCATTGTGCCATAACTTTGCAGGGAAGCTTCAGAACATGAAATGTTCACCTCCCACGATAGCAGAAAGGGTCTTTCTAGTAGTTGCACATCAAATCTAAGCTGTCTGAAGTGTTTTTCCAAAGTTATCAACATTTTTATGTTTGGCGTTCCGGAATCGACCTTATCTCAGGATGAAAAATCGTTTTCTGCATTGTCCCATAACTTTCCAGGGAAGCTTCAGAACATGAAATTTTGACGTCCCACTATAGCAGAAAGGGTCTTTCTAGTAGTTGCACATCAAATCTAAGCTGTCTGAAGTGTTTTTCGAAAGTTATCAACATTTTTATGTTTGGCGTTCCGGAATCGACCATATCTCAAGATGAAAAATCGTTTTCTGCATTGTCCCATAACTTTGCAGGGAAGCTTCAGAACATGACATTTTGACCTCCCACTATAGCAGATAGGGTCTTTCTAGTAGTTGCACATCAAATCTAAGCTGTCTGAAGTGTTTTTCCAAAGTTATCAACATTTTTATGTTTGGCGTTCCGGAATCGACCTTATCTCAGGATGAAAAATCATTTTCTGCATGGTCCCATAACTTTCCAGGGAAGCTTCAGAACATGAAATTTTGACGTCCCACTATAGCAGAAAGGGTCTTTCTAGTAGTTGCACATCAAATCTAAGCTGTCTGAAGTGTTTTTCGAAAGTTATCAACATTTTTATCTTTGGCGTTCCGGAATCTACCTTATCTCAGGCTGAAAACGCTTTTTACGCTTTGCGCCATAAATTTGCAGGGAAGCTTCAGAAAATCAAATTTTCACCTCCCACTATAGCAGAAAGGGTTTTTCTAGTAGTTGCACCTCAAATCTAAGCTGTCTGAAGTGTTATTCCAAAGTTATCAACATTTTTATGTTTGGCGTTCCAGAATCAACCTTATCTCAGGCTGAAAACGCGTTGTCTGCATTGTGACATAACTTTGCATGGAAGCTTCCGAACATGAAATTTTAACTTCCCACTATAGCAGAAAGGGTCTTTCTAGTAGTTGCACATCAAATCTAGGCTGTCTGAAGTGTTTTTCCAAAGTTATCAACATTTTTATGTTTGGCGCTCCGGAACCCACCTAATCTCAGGCTGAAAACGCGTTTTCTGCATTGTGGCATAACTTTCCAGGGAAGCTTCAGAACATGAAATTTTAACCTGCCACTATAGCAGAAAGGGTCCTTCTAGTAGTTGCACATCAAATCTAAGCTGTCTGAAGTGTTTTTCCAAAGTTATCAACATTTTTATGTTTGGCGTTCCAGAATCGACTTTATCTCAGGCTGAAAACACATTTTCTGCATTGTGCCATAACTTTGCAAGGAAGCTTCAGAACATGAAATTTTCACTTCCCACTATAGCAGAAAGGGTCTTTCTAGCAGTTGCACATCAAATCTAAGCTGTCTGAAGTGTTTTTCCAAAGTTATCATATTTTTATGTTTGGCGTTCCAGACTTGACCTTGTCTCATGCTGAAAACGCGTTTTCTGCATTGTGCCATAACTTTACAGGGAAGTTTCAGAACATGAAATTTACACCTCCCACTATAGCAGAAATGGTCTTTCTAGTAGTTGCACATCAAATCTAAGCTGTCTGAAGTGTTTTTCCAAAGTTAACATATTTCTATGTTTGGCGTTCCAGAATTGACCTTGTCTCATGCTGAAAACGCGTTTTCTACATTGTGACATAACTTTGCAGGGAAGCTTCAGAACATGAAATTTTCACCTCCCACTATAGCAGAAAGGGTCTTTCTAGTAGTTGCACATCAAATCTAAGCTGTCTGAAGTGTTTTCCCAAAGTTATCATATTTTTTTGTTTGGAGTTCCGGAACCCACCTTATCTCAGGCTGAAAACGCGTTTTCTGCATTGTGCCATAACTTTGCAGGGAAGCTTCAGAACATGAAATTTTCACCTCCCACTATAGCAGAAAGGGTCTTTCTAGTAGTTGCACATCAAATCTAAGCTGTCTGATGGGTTTTTCGAAAGTTATCAACATTTTTTTGTTTTGCGTTCCGGAACCCACCTTATCACAGGCTGAAAACGCTTTTTCTGCCTTGTGCCATAACTTTGCACGGAAGCTTCAGAACTTGAAATTTTCACCTCCCACTGTAGCAGAAAGGGTCTTTCTAGTAGTTGCACATAAAATCTAAGCTGTCTGAAGTGTTTTTCAAAGGTTATCATATTTTTATATTTGGCGTTCCGGAATTGACCTTGTCTCATGCTGAAAACGCGTTTTCTGCATTGTGCCATAACTTTGCAGGGAAGTTTCAGAACTTGAAATTTACTCCTCCCACTATAGCAGAAAGGGTCTTTCTAGTAGTTGCACATCAAATCTAAGCTGTCTGAAGTGTTTTTCGAAAGGTATCAACATTTTTATGTTTGGCGTTCCGGATCGCACCTTATTGAAAACGCCTTTTCTGCATTGTGCCATAACTTTGCAGGGAAACTTCAGAACATGACATTTTCACCTCCCACTATAGCAGAAAGGGTCTTTCTCGTAGTTGCACATCAAATCTAAGCTGTCTGAAGTGTTTTTCGAAAGTTTTCAACATTTTTATGTTTGGTGTTCCTGAATCGACCTTATCTCAGGCTGAAAACGCGTTTTCTGCATTGTGCCATAACTTTGCAGGGAAGCTTCAGATCATGAAATGTTCATTTCCCACTATAGCAGAAAGGGTCTTTCTCGTAGTTGCACATCAAATCGAAGCTATCTGAAGTGTTTGTCCAAAGTTATTAACATTTTTATGTTTGGCGTTCCGGAATCAACCTTATCTCAGGCTGAAAACGCATTTTACGCATTGTGCCATAACTTTGCAGGGAAGCTTCAGAACAAAAATTTTTCACCTCCCACTATAGCAGAAAGGGTCTTTCTAGTAGTTGCACATCAAATGTAAGCTGTCTGAAGTGTTTTTCCAAAGTTATCAACATTACTATAGCAGAAAGGTTCTTTCTAGTAGCTGCACATCAAATCTAAGCTGTCCGAAGTGTTTTTCGAAAGTTATCAACATTTTTATGTTTGGCGTTCCGGAACCCACATTATCTCAGGCTGAAAACGCGTTTTCTGCATTGTGCCATAACTTTGCAGGGAAGCTTCAGAACATGAAATGTTCACCTCCCACGATAGCAGAAAGGGTCTTTCTAGTAGTTGCACATCAAATCTAAGCTGTCTGAAGTGTTTTTCCAAAGTTATCAACATTTTTATGTTTGGCGTTCCGGAATCGACCTTATCTCAGGATGAAAAATCGTTTTCTGCATTGTCCCATAACTTTCCAGGGAAGCTTCAGAACATGAAATTTTGACGTCCCACTATAGCAGAAAGGGTCTTTCTAGTAGTTGCACATCAAATCTAAGCTGTCTGAAGTGTTTTTCGAAAGTTATCAACATTTTTATGTTTGGCGTTCCGGAATCGACCATATCTCAAGATGAAAAATCGTTTTCTGCATTGTCCCATAACTTTGCAGGGAAGCTTCAGAACATGACATTTTGACCTCCCACTATAGCAGATAGGGTCTTTCTAGTAGTTGCACATCAAATCTAAGCTGTCTGAAGTGTTTTTCCAAAGTTATCAACATTTTTATGTTTGGCGTTCCGGAATCGACCTTATCTCAGGATGAAAAATCATTTTCTGCATTGTCCCATAACTTTCCAGGGAAGCTTCAGAACATGAAATTTTGACGTCCCACTATAGCAGAAAGGGTCTTTCTAGTAGTTGCACATCAAATCTAAGCTGTCTGAAGTGTTTTTCGAAAGTTATCAACATTTTTATCTTTGGCGTTCCGGAATCTACCTTATCTCAGGCTGAAAACGCTTTTTACGCTTTGCGCCATAAATTTGCAGGGAAGCTTCAGAAAATCAAATTTTCACCTCCCACTATAGCAGAAAGGGTTTTTCTAGTAGTTGCACCTCAAATCTAAGCTGTCTGAAGTGTTATTCCAAAGTTATCAACATTTTTATGTTTGGCGTTCCAGAATCAACCTTATCTCAGGCTGAAAACGCGTTGTCTGCATTGTGACATAACTTTGCATGGAAGCTTCCGAACATGAAATTTTAACTTCCCACTATAGCAGAAAGGGTCTTTCTAGTAGTTGCACATCAAATCTAGGCTGTCTGAAGTGTTTTTCCAAAGTTATCAACATTTTTATGTTTGGCGCTCCGGAACCCACCTAATCTCAGGCTGAAAACGCGTTTTCTGCATTGTGGCATAACTTTCCAGGGAAGCTTCAGAACATGAAATTTTAACCTGCCACTATAGCAGAAAGGGTCCTTCTAGTAGTTGCACATCAAATCTAAGCTGTCTGAAGTGTTTTTCCAAAGTTATCAACATTTTTATGTTTGGCGTTCCAGAATCGACTTTATCTCAGGCTGAAAACACATTTTCTGCATTGTGCCATAACTTTGCAAGGAAGCTTCAGAACATGAAATTTTCACTTCCCACTATAGCAGAAAGGGTCTTTCTAGCAGTTGCACATCAAATCTAAGCTGTCTGAAGTGTTTTTCCAAAGTTATCATATTTTTATGTTTGGCGTTCCAGACTTGACCTTGTCTCATGCTGAAAACGCGTTTTCTGCATTGTGCCATAACTTTACAGGGAAGTTTCAGAACATGAAATTTACACCTCCCACTATAGCAGAAATGGTCTTTCTAGTAGTTGCACATCAAATCTAAGCTGTCTGAAGTGTTTTTCCAAAGTTAACATATTTCTATGTTTGGCGTTCCAGAATTGACCTTGTCTCATGCTGAAAACGCGTTTTCTACATTGTGACATAACTTTGCAGGGAAGCTTCAGAACATGAAATTTTCACCTCCCACTATAGCAGAAAGGGTCTTTCTAGTAGTTGCACATCAAATCTAAGCTGTCTGAAGTGTTTTCCCAAAGTTATCATATTTTTTTGTTTGGAGTTCCGGAACCCACCTTATCTCAGGCTGAAAACGCGTTTTCTGCATTGTGCCATAACTTTGCAGGGAAGCTTCAGAACATGAAATTTTCACCTCCCACTATAGCAGAAAGGGTCTTTCTAGTAGTTGCACATCAAATCTAAGCTGTCTGATGGGTTTTTCGAAAGTTATCAACATTTTTTTGTTTTGCGTTCCGGAACCCACCTTATCACAGGCTGAAAACGCTTTTTCTGCCTTGTGCCATAACTTTGCACGGAAGCTTCAGAACTTGAAATTTTCACCTCCCACTGTAGCAGAAAGGGTCTTTCTAGTAGTTGCACATAAAATCTAAGCTGTCTGAAGTGTTTTTCAAAGGTTATCATATTTTTATATTTGGCGTTCCGGAATTGACCTTGTCTCATGCTGAAAACGCTTTTTCTGCCTTGTGCCATAACTTTGCACGGAAGTTTCAGAACTTGAAATTTACTCCTCCCACTATAGCAGAAAGGGTCTTTCTCGTAGTTGCACATCACATCTAAGCTGTCTGAAGTGTTTTTCGAAAGTTATCAACATTTTTATGTTTGGCGCTCCGGAATCGACCGTATCTCAATCTGAAAACGCGTTTTCTGCATTGTGCCATAACTTTGCTGGGACGCTTCAGAACATGAAATTTTTACCTCCCACTATAGCAGAAAGGGTCTTTCTAGTAGTTGCACATCAAATCTAAGCTGTCGAAAGTGTTTTTCCAAAGTTATCAACATTTTTATGTTTGGCGTTTCGGAATCGACCTTATCCCCGGCTGAAAACGCGTTTTCTGCATTGTGCCATAACTTTGAAGGGAAGCTTTAGAAAATGAAATTTTCACCTCCCACTAGAGCAGAAAGGGTATTTCTAGTAGTTGCACATCAAATCAAAGCTGTTTGAAGTGTTTTTCCAAAGTTATCAACACTTTTATGTTTGGTGTTCCGGAATCGACCTTATCTCAGGCTGAAAACACTATTTACGTATTCTGCCATAACTTTGCAGGGAAGCTTCAGAACATGAAATTTTCATATCCCACTATAGCATAAAGGGTCTTTCTAGTAGTCTCACATCAAATCTAAGCTGTCTGAAGTGTTTTTCCAAAGTTATCAACATTTTTATGTTTGGCGTTCTGAAATCAACCTCATCTCAGGCTGAAAACGCGTTTCACGCATTGTGCCATAACTTTGCAGGGAAGCTTCAGAACATGAAATTTTAACATCCCACTACAGCAGAAAGAGTTTTTCTAAAGTTATCAACATTCTTATGTTTGGCGTTCCGAAATCGACCTTATCTCAGGCTGAAAACGCGTTTCCTGCATTGTGGCATAACTTTGTAGGGAAGCTTCAGAACATGAAATGTTCACCTCCCACTGTAGCAAAAAGGGTCTTTCCAGTAGTTGCACATCAAATCTAAGCTGTCTGAAGTGTTTTTCCAAAGTTATCAACATTTTTATGTTTGGCGTTTCGGAATCGACCTTATATCAGGCTGAAAACGGGTTTTCTGCATTGTGCCATAACTTTACAGGGAAGCTTCAGAACATGAAAGTTTCACCTCCCACTATAGCAGAAAGGGTCTTTCGAGTAGGTGCACATCAAATCAAAGCTGTTTGAAGTGTTTTTCCAAAGTTATCAACACTTTTATGTTTGGCGTTCCGGAATCGACCTTATCTCAGGCTGAAAACACGATTTACGCATTCTGCCATCACTTTGCAGGGAAGCTTCAGAACATGAAATTTTCATATCCCACTATAGCAGAAAGGGTCTTTCTAGTAATCTCACATTAAATCTAAGCTGTCTGAAGTGTTTTTCCTGAGTTATCAACATTTTTATGTTTGGCGTTCTGAAATCAACCTCATCTCAGGCTGAAAACGCGTTTCACGCATTGTGCCATAACTTTGCAGGGAAGCTTCAGAACATGAAATTTTAACATCCCACTACAGCAGAAAGGGTTTTTCTAAAGTTATCAACATTCTTATGTTTGGCGTTCCGAAATCGACCTTATCTCAGGCTGAAAACGCGTTTCCTGCATTGTGCCATAACTTTGCAGGGAAGCTTCAGAACATGAAATGTTCACCTCCCACTGTAGCAAAAAGGGTCTTTCTAGTAGTTGCACATCAAATCTAAGCTGTCTGAAGTGTTTTTCCAAAGTTATCAACATTTTTATGTTTGGCGTTCTGGAAACCACCTTATCTCAGGCTGAAAACAGGTTTTCTGCATTGTGCCATAACTTTGCAGGGAAGCTTCAGAACTTTAAATTTTCACCTCCCACTATAGAAGAAAGGGTCTTTCTAGTAGATGCACATCAAATCTAAGCTGTCTGAAGTGTATTTCCAAAGTTATCAACATTTTTATGTTTGGCGTTCTGGTACCCACCTTATCTCAGGCTGAAAACGCGTTTTCTGCATTGTGCCATAACTTTGCAGGGAAGCTTTAGAACATGAAATTTTCACCTCCCACTAGAGCAGAAAGGGTATTTCTAGTAGTTGCACATCAAATCTAAGCTGTCTGTAGAGTTTTTCCTGAGTTATCAACATTTTTATGTTTGGCGTTCTGAAATCAACCTCATCTCAGGCTGAAAACGCGTTTTACGCATTGTGGCATAACTTTGCAGGGAAGCTTCAGAACATGATATTTTCACCTCCCACTATAGCAGAAAGGGTCTTTCTTGTAGTTGCACATCAAATCTAAGCTGTCTGAAGTGTTTTTCGAAAGTTATCAACACTTTTATGTTTGGCGTTCCGGAATCGACCTTATCTCAGGCTGAAAGCGCGTTTTACGCATTGTGCCATAACTTTGCAAGGAAGCCTCAGAACATGAAATTTTAAACTTCCACTATAGCAGAAAGGGTCTTTCTAGTAGTTGCACGTCAAATCTAAGCTGTCGAAAGTGTTTTTCCAAAGTTATCAACATTTTTATGTTTGGCGTTCCGGAACCCACCTTATCTCAGCCTGAAAACGCGTTTTACACATTTTGCCATAACTTTGCAGGGAAGCTTAAGAACATGACATTTTAACATCCCACTACAGCAGAAAGGGTCTTTCTAGTAGTTGCACATCAAATCTAAGCTGTCTGAAGTGTTTTTCCAACGTTATCAACATTCTTATGTTTGGCGTTCCGGAATCAACCTTATCTCAGGCTGAAAACGTGTTTTACGCATTGTGCCATAACTTTGCAGGGAAGCTTCAGAACATGAAATGTTCGCCTCCCACTATAGCAGATAGGGTCTTTCTAGTAGTTGCACATCACATCTAAGCTCTCTGAATTGTTTTTCCAAAGTTATCAACATTTTTATGTTTGGCGTTCTGAAATCAACCTCATCTCAGGCTGAAAACGCGTTTCAGGCATTGTGCCATAACTTTTCAGGGAAGCTTCAGAACATGAAATTTTAACATCCCACTATAGCAGAAAGGGTCTTTCTAGTAGTTGCACATCAAATCTAAGCTGTCTGAAGTGTTTTTCCAAAGTTATCAACATTTTGATGTTTGGCGTTCTGGAACCCACCTTATCTCTGGCTGAAAACGCGTTTTCTGCATTGTGCCATAACTTTGCAGGGAGACTTCAGAACATGAAATTTTCTCCTCCCACTATTGCAGAAAGGGTATTTCTAGTCGTTACACTTCAAATCTAAGCTGTCTGGTGTTTTTCCAAAGTTATCAACATTTTTATGTTTGGCGTTCCGGAATCGACCTTATCTCAGTCTGCAAACGTGTTTTTTGCATTCTGCCATAACTTTGCAGGGAAGCTTCAGAACATGAAATGTTCACCTCCCACTATAGCAGATAGGGTCTTTCTAGTAGTTGCACATCAAATCTAAGCTGTCTGAAATGTTTTTCCAAAGTTCTCAACATTTTTATGTTTGGCGCTCCGGAATCGACCTTATCTCAGGCTGAAAAGGCGTTTTCTGCATTGTGCCATAACTTTGCAGGGAATCTTGAGAACATGAAATTTTCACCTCCCACTAGAGCAGAAAGGGTCTTTCGAGTAGTTGCACATCAAATCTAAGCTGTCTGAAGTGTTTTTCCAAAGTTATCAACATTTTTATGTTTGGCGTTACAGAATCGACCTTATCTCAGGCTGAAAACGCGTTTTCTGCATTGTGCCATAACTTTGCATGGATGCTTCCGAACATGAAATTTTCACGTCCCACTATCGCAGAAAGGGTATTTCTAGTAGTTGCACATCAAATCTAAGCTGTCTGAAGTGTTTTTCCAAAGTGATCAACATTTTTATGTTTGGCGTTCGGCAATCGACCTTATCTCAGGCTGAAAATGCGTTTTCCGCATTGTGCCATAACTTTGCCCAGAAGCTACAGAACATGAAATTTTCACCTCCCACTATTGCAGAAAGGATCTGTCTTCTAGTTGCACATCAAATCTAAGCTGTCTGAAGTGTTTTCCCAAAGTTATCAACATTTTTATGTTTGGCGTTCGGGAACCCATCTTATCTCAGGCTGAATAGGCGTTTGCTGCATTGTGCCATAACTTTGCAGGAAACTTCAGAATATGAAATTTTAACCTCCCACTATTGCAGAAAGGATCTGTCTTCTAGTTGCACATCAAATCTAAGCTGTCTGAAGTGTTTTTACAAAGTTATCAACATTTTTATGTTTGGCGTTCCGGAATCGACCTTATCTCAGGCTGAAAACGCGTTTTACGCATTGTGCCATAACTTTGCATAAAGCCTCAGAACATGAAATTTTCACCTGCCACTATTGTAGAAAGGGTCTTTCTAGTAGTTGCACATCAAATCTAAGCTGTCTGAAGTGTTTTTACAAAGTTATCAACTTTTTTATGTTTCCCGTTCCGGAATCGACCTTATGTCAGGCTGAAAACGCGTTTTACGCATTGTGCCATAACTTCTCAGGGAAGCTTCAGAACATGAAATTTTCACCTCCCACTATAGCAGAAAGGGTCTTTCTAGTAGTTGCACATCAAATCTAAGCTGTCTCAAGTGTTTTTCAAAGTTATCAACATTTTTATGTTTGGCGTTCTGGAACCCATCTTATCTCAGTCTGAAAACGACTTTTCTGGATTGTGCCATAACTTTGCAGGGAAGCCTCAGAACATGAATTTTTCACCTCCCACTACAGTAGAAAGGGTCTTTCTAGTAGTTGCAGATCAAATCTTAGCTGTCTGAAGTGTTTTTTCAAAGTTATCAACATTTTTATGTTTGGCGTTCCGGAATCGACCTTATGTCAGGCTGACAACGTGTTTTACGCATTGTGCCATAACTTTGCATAAAGCTTCAGCACATGAAATTTTCACCTCCCACTATAGCAGAAAGGGTCTTTCTAGTAGTTGCACATCAAATCTAAGCTGTCTGAAGTGTTTTTCGAAAGTTTTCAACATTTTTATGTTTGGCGTTCTGAAATCAACCTCATCTCAGGCTGAAAACGCGTTTTACGCATTGTGGCATAACTTTGCAGGGAAGCTTCAGAACATGATATTTTCACCTCCCACTATAGCAGAAAGGGTCTTTCTTGTAGTTGCACATCAAATCTAAGCTGTCTGAAGTGTTTTTCGAAAGTTATCAACACTTTTATGTTTGGCGTTCCGGAATCGACCTTATCTCAGGCTGAAAGCGCGTTTTACGCATTGTGCCATAACTTTGCAAGGAAGCCTCAGAACATGAAATTTTAAACTTCCACTATAGCAGAAAGGGTCTTTCTAGTAGTTGCACGTCAAATCTAAGCTGTCGAAAGTGTTTTTCCAAAGTTATCAACATTTTTATGTTTGGCGTTCCGGAACCCACCTTATCTCAGCCTGAAAACGCGTTTTACACATTTTGCCATAACTTTGCAGGGAAGCTTAAGAACATGACATTTTAACATCCCACTATAGCAGAAAGGGTCTTTCTAGTAGTTGCACATCACATCTAAGCTCTCTGAATTGTTTTTCCAAAGTTATCAACATTTTTATGTTTGGCGTTCTGAAATCAACCTCATCTCAGGCTGAAAACGCGTTTCAGGCATTGTGCCATAACTTTTCAGGGAAGCTTCAGAACATGAAATTTTCACCTCCCACTATAGCAGAAAGGGTCTCTCTAGTAGTTGCACATCAAATCTAAGCTGTCTGAAGTGTTTTTCTAAAGTTATCAACATTCTTATGTTTGGCGTTCCGGAATCAACCTTATCTCAGGCTGAAAACGCGTTTTAGGCATTGTGCCATAACTTTGCAGGAAAGCTTCAGAACATGAAATTTTCAACTCCCAATATAGCAGAAAGGGTCTTTCTAGTAGTTGCACATCAAATCTAAGCTGTCTGAAGTGTTTTTCCAAAGTTATCAACATTTTGATGTTTGGCGTTCTGGAACCCACCTTATCTCTGGCTGAAAACGCGTTTTCTGCATTGTGCCATAACTTTGCAGGGAGACTTCAGAACATGAAATTTTCTCCTCCCACTATTGCAGAAAGGGTCTTTCTAGTAGTTGCACATCAAATCTAAGCTGTCTGAAATGTTTTTCCAAAGTTCTCAACATTTTTATGTTTGGCGCTCCGGAATCGACCTTATCTCAGGCTGAAAAGGCGTTTTCTGCATTGTGCCATAACTTTGCAGGGAATCTTGAGAACATGAAATTTTCACCTCCCACTAGAGCAGAAAGGGTCTTTCGAGTAGTTGCACATCAAATCTAAGCTGTCTGAAGTGTTTTTCCAAAGTTATCAACATTTTTATGTTTGGCGTTACAGAATCGACCTTATCTCAGGCTGAAAACGCGTTTTCTGCATTGTGCCATAACTTTGCATGGATGCTTCCGAACATGAAATTTTCACGTCCCACTATCGCAGAAAGGGTATTTCTAGTAGTTGCACATCAAATCTAAGCTGTCTGAAGTGTTTTTCCAAAGTGATCAACATTTTTATGTTTGGCGTTCGGCAATCGACCTTATCTCAGGCTGAAAATGCGTTTTCCGCATTGTGCCATAACTTTGCCAAGAAGCTACAGAACATGAAATTTTCACCTCCCACTATTGCAGAAAGGATCTGTCTACTAGTTGCACATCAAATCTAAGCTGTCTGAAGTGTTTTCCCAAAGTTATCAACATTTTTATGTTTGGCGTTCGGGAACCCATCTTATCTCAGGCTGAAAAGGCGTTTGCTGCATTGTGCCATAACTTTGCAGGAAACTTCAGAATATGAAATTTTAACCTCCCACTATTGCAGAAAGGATCTGTCTTCTAGTTGCACATCAAATCTAAGCTGTCTGAAGTGTTTTTACAAAGTTATCAACATTTTTATGTTTGGCGTTCCGGAATCGACCTTATCTCAGGCTGAAAACGCGTTTTACGCATTGTGCCATAACTTTGCATAAAGCCTCAGAACATGAAATTTTCACCTGCCACTATTGTAGAAAGGGTCTTTCTAGTAGTTGCACATCAAATCTAAGCTGTCTGAAGTGTTTTTACAAAGTTATCAACTTTTTTATGTTTCCCGTTCCGGAATCGACCTTATGTCAGGCTGAAAACGCGTTTTACGCATTGTGCCATAACTTCTCAGGGAAGCTTCAGAACATGAAATTTTCACCTCCCACTATAGCAGAAAGGGTCTTTCTAGTAGTTGCACATCAAATCTAAGCTGTCTCAAGTGTTTTTCAAAGTTATCAACATTTTTATGTTTGGCGTCCTGGAACCCATCTTATCTCAGTCTGAAAACGACTTTTCTGGATTGTGCCATAACTTTGCAGGGAAGCCTCAGAACATGAATTTTTCACCTCCCACTACAGTAGAAAGGGTCTTTCTAGTAGTTGCAGATCAAATCTTAGCTGTCTGAAGTGTTTTTTCAAAGTTATCAACATTTTTATGTTTGGCGTTCCGGAATCGACCTTATGTCAGGCTGACAACGTGTTTTACGCATTGTGCCATAACTTTGCATAAAGCTTCAGCACATGAAATTTTCACCTCCCACTATAGCAGAAAGGGTCTTTCTAGTAGTTGCACATCAAATCTAAGCTGTCTGAAGTGTTTTTCGAAAGTTTTCAACATTTTTATGTTTGGTGTTCCTGAATCGACCTTATCTCAGGCTGAAAACGCGTTTTCTGCATTGTGCCACAACTTTACAGGGAAGCTTCAGGACATGAAATTGTCACCTCCCACTATAGCAGAAAGGGTCTTTCTAGTAGGTGCACATCAAATCTAAGCTGTCTGAAGTGTTTTTCCAAAGTTATCAACATTTTTTTGTTTGGCGTTCCGGAATCGACCTTATCTCAGGCTGAAAACGCGTTTTACGCATTGTGCCATAACTTTGCAGGGAAGCTTCAGAACATGACATTTTCACCTCCCACAATAGCCGAAAGGGTCTTTCTAGTAGTTGCACATCATATCTAAGCTGTCTGAAGTGTTTTTCCAAAGTTATGAACATTTTCATGTTTGGCGTTCCGGAACCCACCTTATCTCAGGCTGAAAACAGGTTTTCTGCATTGTGCCATAACTTTGCAGGGAAGCTTCAGAACATGAAATTTTCACCTCCCACTACAGCAGAAAGGGTCTTTCTAGTAGTTGCACATCAAATCTAAGCTGTCTGAAATGTTTTTCCAAAGTTATCAACATTTTTACGTTTGGCGTTCCGGAACCCACCTTATGTCAGGCTGAACACGCGTTTTCTGCATTGTGCCATAACTTTGCAGGGAAGCTTCAAGACATGAGATGTTCACCTCCCACTATAGCAGAAAGGGTCTTTTTAGTAGTTGCAGATCAAATCTAAGCTGTCTGATGTGTTTTTCCAAAGTTATCAACATTTATATGTTTGGCGTTCCGGAATCGACCTTATCTTAGGCTGAAAACGCGTTTTACACATTGTGCAATAACTTTGCAGGGAAGCTTCAGAACATGAAATGTTCACATCCCACTATAGCAGAAAGGGTCTTTCTAGTAGCTTCACATCAAATGTAAGCTGTCTGAAGTGTTTTTCCAAAGTTATGAACATTTTTATGTTTATCGTTCGGGAATCAACCTTATCTCAGGCTGAAAAGGCGTTTTCTGCATTGTGCCATAACTTTGCAGGGAAGCTTCAGAACATGAAATGTTCACCTCCCACTATAGCAGAAAGGGTCTTTCTAGTAGTTGCACATCAAATCTGAGCTGTCTGAAGTGTTTTTCCAAAGTTATCAACATTTTTATGATTGGCGTTCCGGAATCGACCTTATCTCAGGCTGAAAACGCGTTTTCTGCATTGTGCCATAACTTTGCAGGGAAGCTTCAGAACATGAAATTTTAACCTCCCACGATAGCAGAAAGGGTATTTCTAGTAGTTGCACATCAAATCTAAGTTGTCTGAAGTGCTTTTCCAAAGTTATTAACATTCTTATGTTTGGCGTTCCGGAACCCACCTTATTTCAGCCTTAAAAAACACGTTTTACATATTTTGCCATAACTTTGAGGGAAGCTTCAGAACATGAAATTTTAACATCCCACTAGAGCAGAAAGGGTATTTCTAGTAGTTGCACATCAAATCTAAGCTGTCTTTAGAGTTTTTCCTGAGTTATCAACATTTTTATGTTTGGCGTTCTGAAATCAACCTCATCTCAGGCTGAAAACGCGTTTTACGCATTGTGGCATAACTTTGCAGGGAAGCTTCAGAACATGATATTTTCACCTCCCACTATAGCAGAAAGGGTCTTTCTCGTAGTTGCACATCAAATCTAAGCTGTCTGTAGAGTTTTTCCTGAGTTATCTGTCGTCGGGTTTAGGTTATCAAGGTCTTGTGTACAAGGCGATTGGCTATAACATAAGCCGTCCCTAGTTCCGAGCACACTACCTCCCTTTGCCTCTCTGGTAAAGGGCCCCTCGGTTGGTCAACTCAGTCAGCCTCTTGTTGCGGACACGGTTCTAAGACTATAATAAGCATATCAACTATACCTTATTATATTAGTGAGTAGTGTCGGCGCTTCACTGAGCGGGTTATTTAATTAGCCCGACCTGTTAAAAAACAGGTTCTTGACCTTACAATGCTACACCTCTTACCGTAGTCTCTTTACTTAACTTCGTTTAGGGACTCATGATCGGATCCTAAATCCATTCCTTTCAAATCACATTTTCCCCATAAATGCCTAAAACTACCACCTAATCATTGACACAATAATTCAGGATGGAATAATGCTACCATGTGAGACACTCATTAAATGTGCAACAGGAGGAAATCAAACAATAACTCACCTATAACCCAATTGATGGTAGTAGGTAGGAGCCAGTTGATTCTTTAGTAGTCAGGGATCAACGCCGTTGTGCCTTTTCAGTACTTAATTCGTACTCAATTTTATTATGTTTTTTATCACAAAAATGTTTCTTCAAAAAATTAATAAAAGAATAGTAAAAACAGCAAAGTCAACCAAGAATAATAAAATCCATAAACTCAAGGGTATCGCCAGACGCTGATACCCAACAATATCAAAAGTACCGCCAGACGCTGGTACTAGTACATATACTTCAAAAACCATATAATCAAAAATACTTCAAAAGTCATATAATCAAAATACATGCAATAAAAAGAATTAATTCAAAAATAGTAAGAGAAAAATAAAAGATGAGTTAAAATCAGATGGTCTGAGAGCAAACAGCAAGAGCACCGTCCCAAGATAAGATATAAAATCTTACAGCGGACAGACGCGGGCGAAGATCCAAAAAGAGCAAGAACCCAGGGTCACATCTCCGAGCGCTTATATAGCAACACGCATGGCTTTGAAGACATACCGACGTCCGTTTCTCATGCCGAGGCAATTAATCATATCTTTAACTTATCTTGTTTTTCTCCAGATGGCCTTTGAAGTCCTTCCCTCAAAAGGATGCATGTTTGGTGATAGATCATATTAGTGTCAATTGCATCAGCACTTGCATCATTATTTACGTCAATGATGCCCGGTTTACCATATTAGGTCAGTACATCTACTCCATCTTTGTCTGCACGTGCGCTTACAAGTTCAAACTCAGTTCAAGATGGCCACCTGCTCATGACTTCAAACGAGCGCGCCTACAAGGTCATTCTTAGTTCAAAGCACACAGCTGTTCGTGAGTTCAAACGTTCACAATCAAAAGCATACAGGTTCACTAAAGTTCAAAACATCAAACAATTAATGATAAAAAATCAGAAATAATATCAAATATTATTTAGCAGGTTTGTCAATGATAAAAACAGAAATAATATCAAATATTATTTAGCAGGTTTTGATTATAATATTTTCGAATTTCCAGTATATACAACATTATCAACATTTTTATGTTTGGCGTTCCGGAACCCACCTTATCTCGGGATGAAAAATCGTTTTCTGCATTGTCCCATAACTTTGCAGGGAAGCTTCAGAACATGAAATTTTGACCTCCCAATATAGCAGAAAGGGTCTTTCTAGTGGATTCACATCAAATCTAAGCTGACTGAAGTGTTTTTCGAAAGTTATCAACATTTTTATGTTTGGCGTTTCGGAATCGACCTTATCTCAAGCTGAAAACGCGTTTTCTGCATTGTGCCATAACTTTGCAGGGAAGCTTCAGAACATGAAATTTTAACCTCCCACGATAGCAGAAAGGGTATTTCTAGTAGTTGCACATCAAATCTAAGTTGTCTGAAGTGCTTTTCCAAAGTTATTAACATTCTTATGTTTGGCGTTCCGGAACCCACCTTATTTCAGCCTTAAAAAACACGTTTTACATATTTTGCCATAACTTTGAGGGAAGCTTCAGAACATGAAATTTTAACATCCCACTAGAGCAGAAAGGGTATTTCTAGTAGTTGCACATCAAATCTAAGCTGTCTTTAGAGTTTTTCCTGAGTTATCAACATTTTTATGTTTGGCGTTCTGAAATCAACCTCATCTCAGGCTGAAAACGCGTTTTACGCATTGTGGCATAACTTTGCAGGGAAGCTTCAGAACATGATATTTTCACCTCCCACTATAGCAGAAAGGGTCTTTCTCGTAGTTGCACATCAAATCTAAGCTGTCTGTAGAGTTTTTCCTGAGTTATCTGTCGTCGGGTTTAGGTTATCAAGGTCTTGTGTACAAGGCGATTGGCTATAACATAAGCCGTCCCTAGTTCCGAGCACACTACCTCCCTTTGCCTCTCTGGTAAAGGGCCCCTCGGTTGGTCAACTCAGTCAGCCTCTTGTTGCGGACACGGTTCTAAGACTATAATAAGCATATCAACTATACCTTATTATATTAGTGAGTAGTGTCGGCGCTTCACTGAGCGGGTTATTTAATTAGCCCGACCTGTTAAAAAACAGGTTCTTGACCTTACAATGCTACACCTCTTACCGTAGTCTCTTTACTTAACTTCGTTTAGGGACTCATGATCGGATCCTAAATCCATTCCTTTCAAATCACATTTTCCCCATAAATGCCTAAAACTACCACCTAATCATTGACACAATAATTCAGGATGGAATAATGCTACCATGTGAGACACTCATTAAATGTGCAACAGGAGGAAATCAAACAATAACTCACCTATAACCCAATTGATGGTAGTAGGTAGGAGCCAGTTGATTCTTTAGTAGTCAGGGATCAACGCCGTTGTGCCTTTTCAGTACTTAATTCGTACTCAATTTTATTATGTTTTTTATCACAAAAATGTTTCTTCAAAAAATTAATAAAAGAATAGTAAAAACAGCAAAGTCAACCAAGAATAATAAAATCCATAAACTCAAGGGTATCGCCAGACGCTGATACCCAACAATATCAAAAGTACCGCCAGACGCTGGTACTAGTACATATACTTCAAAAACCATATAATCAAAAATACTTCAAAAGTCATATAATCAAAATACATGCAATAAAAAGAATTAATTCAAAAATAGTAAGAGAAAAATAAAAGATGAGTTAAAATCAGATGGTCTGAGAGCAAACAGCAAGAGCACCGTCCCAAGATAAGATATAAAATCTTACAGCGGACAGACGCGGGCGAAGATCCAAAAAGAGCAAGAACCCAGGGTCACATCTCCGAGCGCTTATATAGCAACACGCATGGCTTTGAAGACATACCGACGTCCGTTTCTCATGCCGAGGCAATTAATCATATCTTTAACTTATCTTGTTTTTCTCCAGATGGCCTTTGAAGTCCTTCCCTCAAAAGGATGCATGTTTGGTGATAGATCATATTAGTGTCAATTGCATCAGCACTTGCATCATTATTTACGTCAATGATGCCCGGTTTACCATATTAGGTCAGTACATCTACTCCATCTTTGTCTGCACGTGCGCTTACAAGTTCAAACTCAGTTCAAGATGGCCACCTGCTCATGACTTCAAACGAGCGCGCCTACAAGGTCATTCTTAGTTCAAAGCACACAGCTGTTCGTGAGTTCAAACGTTCACAATCAAAAGCATACAGGTTCACTAAAGTTCAAAACATCAAACAATTAATGATAAAAAATCAGAAATAATATCAAATATTATTTAGCAGGTTTGTCAATGATAAAAACAGAAATAATATCAAATATTATTTAGCAGGTTTTGATTATAATATTTTCGAATTTCCAGTATATACAACATTATCAACATTTTTATGTTTGGCGTTCCGGAACCCACCTTATCTCGGGATGAAAAATCGTTTTCTGCATTGTCCCATAACTTTGCAGGGAAGCTTCAGAACATGAAATTTTGACCTCCCAATATAGCAGAAAGGGTCTTTCTAGTGGATTCACATCAAATCTAAGCTGACTGAAGTGTTTTTCGAAAGTTATCAACATTTTTATGTTTGGCGTTTCGGAATCGACCTTATCTCAAGCTGAAAACGCGTTTTCTGCATTGTGCCATAACTTTGCAGGGAAGCTTCAGAACATGAAATGTTCACCTCCCACTATAGCAGAAAGGGTATTTCTAGTAGTTGCACATCAAATGTAAGCTGACTGAAGTGTTTTTCCAAAGTTATCAACATTTTTATGTTTGGCGTTCCGGAACCCACCTTATCTCAGGCTGAAAACGCGTTTTTCGGCATTGTGCCATAACTTTGCAGGGAAGCTTCAGAACATGAAATTTTCACCTCCCACTACAGCAGAAAGGGTCTTTCTAGTAGTTGCACATCAAATCTAAGCTGTCTGAAATGTTTTTCCAAAGTTATCAACATTTTTACGTTTGGCGTTTCAGAATCGACCTTATCTCAGGCTGAAAACGCGTTGTCTGCACTGTGCCATAACTTTGCATGGAAGCTTCCGAAAATTAAATTTTTACCTCCCACTCTAGCAGAAAGGGTCTTTCGAGTAGTTGCACATCAAATCTAAGCTGTCTGAAGTGTTTTTCCAAAGTTATCAACATTTTAATGTTTGGCGTTACAGAATCGACCGTATCTCAGGATGAAAAATTGTTTTCTGCATTGTCCCATAACTTTCCAGGGAAGCTTCAGAACATGAAATATTGACCGAACACTATAGCAGAAAGGGTCTTTCTAGTACTTGCACATCAAATCTAAGCTGTCTGAAGTGTTGTTCCAAAGTGATCAACATTTTTACGTTTGGCGTTTCGGAACCCACCTTATCTCAGGCTGAAAACATGTTTTCTGCATTGTCCCATAACTTTCTAGGGAGGCTTCAGAACATGGAATTTTGACCTCCCACTATAGCAGAAAGGGTCTTTCTAGTAGTTGCACATCAAATCTAAGCTGTCTGATGTGTTTTTCCAAAGGTATCAACATTGTTATGTATGGCGTTCCGGAATCAACCTTATCTCAGGCTGAAAACGCGTTATACGCATTGAGCCATAACTTTGCAGGGAACCTTTAGAACATGAATTTTTCACCTCCCACTATAGCAGATAGGGTCTTTCTCGTAGTTGCACATCAAATCTAAGCTGTCTGAAGTGTTTTTCCAAAGTTATCAACATTTTTATGTTTGGCGTTCCGGAATCAACCTTATCTCAGGCTGAAAACGCATTTTCTGCATTGTGCCATAACTTTGCAAGGAAGCTTCAGAACATGAAATTTTCACCTCCCACTATAGCAGAAAGGGTCTTTCTAGTAGTTGCACATCAGATCTAAGCTGTCCGAAGTGTTTTTCGAAAGTTATCAACATTTTTATGTTTGGCGTTTCGGAACCCACCTTGTCTCAGGCTGAAAAATCGTTTTCTGCATTGTCCCATAACTTCTCAGGGAAGCTTCAGAACATGAAATTTCGACCTCCCACTATAGCAGAAAGGGTCTTTCTTGTTGTTGCACTTCAAATCTAAGCTGTCTGAAGTGTATTTCAAAAGTTATCAACATTTTTATGTTTGGCGTTCTGGAACCCACCTTATCTCAGTCTGAAAACGTGTTTTTTGCATTGTGCCATAACTTGGCAGGGAAGCTTCAGAACTTGAAATTTTGACCTCCCACTATAGCAGAAAGGGGCTTTCTAGTAATTGCACATCAAATGTAAGCGGTCTGAAGTGTATTTCAAAAGTTATCAACTTTTTTATGTTTGACGTTCCTGAATCGACCTAATCACAGGCTGAAAAGGTGTTTTACGCATTGTTCAATAACTTTGCATAAAGCTTCAGAACATGAAATTTTCACCTCCCACTATAGCAGAAAGGGTCTTTCTCGTAGTTTCACGTGGAATCTAAGCTGTCTGAAGTGTTTTTCCAAAGTTATCAACATTTTAATGTTTGGCGTTACAGAATCGACCGTATCTCAGGATGAAAAATTGTTTTCTGCATTGTCCCATAACTTTCCAGGGAAGCTTCAGAACATGAAATTTTGACCCAACACGATAGCAGAAAGGGTCTTTCTAGTAGTTGCACATCAAATCTAAGCTGTCTGAAGTGTTTTTCCAAAGTTATTAACATTTTTATGTTTGGCGTTCCGGAATCGACCTTATCTCAGGCTGAACACGCATTTTCTGCATTGTGCAATAACTTTTCAGGGGAGCTTCAGAACATGACATTTTAAACTTCCACTATAGCAGAAAAGGTCTTTCTAGTAGTTGGACATCAAATCTAAGCTGTCTGAAGTGTTTTTCCAAAGTTATCAACATTCTTATGTTTGGCGTTCCGGAATCGACCTTATCTCAGGCTGAAAACACGTTTTACGCATTGTGCCATAACTTTCCAGGGAAGCTTAAGAGCATCGAATTTTCACCACCCACTATAGCAGAAAGGGTCTTTCTAGTAGTTTCACATCAAATCGAAGATGTCTGAAGTGTATTTCAAAAGTTATCAACTTTTTTATGTTTGGCGTTCCGGAATCGACCTTATCTCAGGCTGAAAACGTGTTTTACGCATTGGGCCATAACTTTCCAGGGAAGATTCAGAACATCGAATTTTCTCCACCCACTATAGCAAAAAGGGTCTTTCGAGCAGTTGCACATCAAATCTAAGCTGTCTGAAGTGCTTTTCCAAAGTTATCAACGTTTTTATGTTTGGCGTTCCGGAATCGACCTTATCTCAGGCTGAAAACGCATTTTACGCATTGTGCCATAACTTTGCAGGGAAGCTTCAGAACATGAAATTTTCACCTCCCACTATAGCAGAAAGGGTCTTTCTAGTAGTTTCACGTGAAATCTATGCTGTCTGAAGTGTTTTTTCAAAGTTATCAACATTTTTATGTTTGGCGTTCGGGAACCCACCTTATCTCAGGCTGAAAACGTGTTTTCTGCATTGTGGCATAACTGTGCAGGAAACTTCACAATATGAAATTTTAACCTCCCACTATTGCAGAAAGGATCTGTCTTCTAGTTGCACATCAAATCTAAGCTGTCTGAAGTGTTTTTACAAAGTTATCAACATTTTTATGTTTGGCGTTCCGGAATCGACCTTATGTCAGGCTGAAAACGCGTTTTACGCATTGAGCCATAACTTTGCAAGGAAGCTTCAGAACATAAAAATTTCACATCCCACTATAGCAGAAAGGGTATTTCTAGTAGTTACACTTCAAATCAAAGCTGTCTGGTGTTTTTCCAAAGTTATCAACATTTTTATGTTTCTCGTTCCTGAACCCACCTTATATCAGGCTGAAAATGCGTTTTCTGCATTGTGCCATGATTTTGCAGGGAAGCTTCAGAACATGAAATTTTCACCTCCCACTATAGCAGAAAGGGTCTTTCTAGCAGTTGCAGATCAAATCTAACCTGTCTGAAATGTTTTTCCAAAGTTATCAACATTTTTATGTTTGGCGTTCTGGAACCCACCTTATCTCAGTCTGAAAACGTGTTTTTTGCATTGTGCCATAACTTTGCAGGGAAGCTTCAGAACATGAAATTTTGACCTCCCACTATAGCAGAAAGGGGCTTTCTAGTAGTTTCACGTGGAATCTAAGCTGTCTGAAGTGTTTTTCCAAAGTTATCAACACTTTTATGTTTGGCGTTCCGAAACCCACCTCATCTCAGGCTGAAAAGCGTTTTTGTGCATTGTGCCATAACTTTTCAGGGAAGCTTCAGAACATGAAATTTTAAACTTCCACTATAGCAGAAAGGGTATTTCTGTGAGTTGCACATCAAATCTAAGCTGTCTAAAGTGTTTTTACAAAGTTTTCAACATTTTTATGTTTGGCGTTCGGGAACCCACCTTATGTCAGGCTGAAAACGCGTTTTCTGCATTGTGCCATAACTTTGCAGGAAACTTCAGAATATGAAATTTTAACCTCCCACTATTGCAGAAAGGGTCTCTCTTGTAGTTGCACATCAAATCGAAGCTGTCTGAAGTGTTTTTCCAAAGTTAGCAGCATTCTTATGTTTGGCGTTCCGGAATCAACCTTATCTCAGGCTGAAAACGCGTTTTCTGCATTGTGCCATAACTTTGCAGGAAAGCTGCAGAATATGAAATTTTCACCTCTCACTATAGCAGAAAGGGTCTTTCTAGTAGTTGCAAAACAAATCTAAGCTGTCTGAAGTATTTTTCCATAGTTATCAACATTCTTATGTTTGGCGTTCCGGAATCGACCTTATCTCAGGCTGAAAACGCGTTTTCTGCATTGTGCCATAACTTTGCAGGGAAGCTTCAGAACATGAAATTTTCAACTCCCACTATAGCAGAAATGGTCTTTCTAGTAGTTGTACCTCAAATCTAAGCTGTCTGACGTGTTTTTCCAAAGTTAACAACATTTTTATGTTTGGCGTTCCTGAACCCACCTCATCTCAGGCTGAAAACGTGATTTCTGCATTGTGCCAAAACTTTGCAGGGAAGCTTCAGAACATGAAATTTTCAGCTCCCACTATATCAGAAAGGATCTTTCTAGTAGTAGCACATCACATCTAAGCTGTCTGACATGTTTTTCCAAAGTTATCAACATTTTTATGTTTGGCGTTCCGGAATCGACCATATCTCAGGCTAAACACGCGTTTTCTACATTGTGCTTTTCAGGGGAGCATCAGAACATGACATTTTAAACTTCCACTATAGCAGAAAAGGTCTTTCTAGTAGTTGCACATCAAATCTAAGCTGTCTGAAGTGTTTTACCAAAGTTTTAAACACTTTTATGTTTGGCGTTCCGAAACCCACCTTATATCAGGCTGAAAAAGAGTTTTTGTGCATTGTGCCATAACATCACAGGGACGCTTCAGAACATGAAATTTTCACCTCCCACTATAGCAGAAAGGGTCTTTCTCGTAGTTGCACATCAAATCTAAGCTGTCTGAATTGTTTTTCCAAAGTTGTCCACATTTTTATGTTTGGCGTTCCGGATCCCACCTTATCCCAGGCTGAAAACGCATTTTACACATTGTGCCATAACTTTGCAGGGAAGCTTCAGAACATCGAATTTTCACCACCCACTATTGCAGAAAGGGTCTTTCTAGTAATGGCTCATCAAATCTAAGCAGTCTGAAGTGATTTTCCAAAGTTATCAACATTTTTATGTTTGGCGTTCTGGAACCCACCTTATCTGAGGCTGAAAACGCATTTTCTGTATTGTGCCATAACTTTGCAGGGAAGCTTCAGAACATGAAATATTCAAATGCGACTATAGCAGAAAGGGTCTTTCTAGTAGTTACACATCAAATCTAATCTGTCTGAAGTGTTTTTCCAAAGTTATCAACATTTTTATGTTTGGCCTTCCGGAATCGACCATATCTCAGGCTGAAAACGCGTTTTCTGCATTGTGCCATAACTTTGCAGGGAAGCTTCAGAACATTAAATTTTCAACTACCACTATAGCAGAAAGGGTCTTTCTAGTAGTTGCACATCAAATCTAAGCTGTCTGAAGTGTTTTTCGAAAGTTATCAACATTTTTATGTTTGGCGTTCCGGAATCGACCTTCATCTGGACTCCGCAGGAACCTATGCCAGGATCCTGTTTGTGGACTTCAGCTCTGCCTTTAATACAATTCTTCCAACTCTGCTTGAAGACAAGCTTCGCCAGCTGGACGTGCCTGACTCCCTCTGCAGATGGATTACAGACTTCCTGACCAGCCGAAGTCAGCGTGTGCGGCTGGGGATGACTGTCTCTGACACTCGGACCCTCAACATTGGGTCTCCTCAGGGCTGTGTTCTCTCTCCATGGCTCTTCTCCCTGTACACTAACTGCTGCACCTCCAGCCACGAGTCCGTGAAGCTGATCAAGTTTGCGGACGACACCACCATCATCGGGCTCATCTCAGATGGAGATGAGTCGGCTTACAGGAGGGAGGTGGAGCGGCTGGTGTCCTGGTGCAGCCACAACAACCTGGAGCTCAACGCTCAGAAGACAGTGGAGATGATCATGGACTTCAGGAGAGTAACAGCTCCTCCGTCCCCTCTCATGTTGGCTGGTTTATCGATTCCTATTGTGGACTCCTTCTGCTTCCTGGGAACCACCATCACTGAGGACCTCAAATGGGAGCCAACCATCAGGTCCCTCATCAGGAAGGCCCAGCAGAGAATGTTCTTTCTGAGGCAGCTACGAAAACTACGACTGCCGACGAAGTTGCTGGTGGAATTCTACACAGCCATCATCCAGTCCATCATCACCTCCTCTATCACCGTCTGGTACAACAGTGCCACCTCCAGGGACAAGAGCAGACTGCAGCGCATCGTACATTCTGCTGAGAAGGTGATCGGTTGCAGCCTGCCACCTCTTCATGACCTGTATGCCTCTAGGACCCAGAGACGTGCAGGTCGGATCAGAGCCGACCCTTCTCACCCTGGACATAGACTGTTTGTTCCTCTTCCCTCTGGCAGGAGGCTACGGTCCATCCAGACCAGAACCTCCCGTCACAGGAACAGCTTCTTTCCCTCGGCCGTCAGATTGTTAAATTCATGAACAGCCTTGTTGTAATGTTATTCTATTTATTTTATTTTATTTGTTTTTTGTTGCACTTTATTCCAAGGCACTTTCCTAGTCAGTGGGCTCCCCACTGACCATGGCAATAAATTTGATTCTGATTCTGATTCTGATTCTGATTCTGATTCTGATTCTGATTCTGATTCTGATTCTGATCTCTGGCTGAAAACGCGTTTTACGCATTGTGCCATAACTTTGCAGGGAAGCTTCAGAACATGAAATGTTCACCTCCCACTATAGCAGAAAGGGTCTTTCTAGTAGTTGCACATCAAATCTAAGCTATCTGAAGTGTTTTACCAAAGTTATCAACATTTTTATGTTTGGCGTTCCGGAATCGACCTTATCTCGGGCCGAAAACGCGTTTTCTGCATTGTGCCATAACTTTGCAGGGAAGCTTCAGAACATGAAATTTTCACCTCCCACTATAGCAGAAAGGGTCTTTCTAGTATTTGCACATCAAATCTAAGCAGTCTAAAGTGTTTTTCGAAAGTTATCAACATTTTTATGTTTGGCGTTCCGGAACCCACGTTATCACAAGCTGAAAACGCGTTTTCTGCATTGTGCCATAACTTTGCAGGGAAGCTTCAGAACATGAAATTTTCAGGTCCCATGATAGCAGAAAGGGTCTTTCCAGTAGTTGCACATCAAATCTAAGCTGTCTGAAGTGTTTTTCGAAAGTTATGAACATTTTTATGTTTCGCGTTCCGTAATCGACCTTATCTCAGGATGAAAAATCGTTTTCTGCATTTTCCCATAACTTTCCATGGGAAGCTTCAGAACATGAAATTTTGACCTCCCACTATAGCAGAAAGGGTCTTTCTAGTAGTTGCACATCAAATCTTAGCTGTCTGAAGTGTTTTTTCCAAAGTTATCAACATTTTTATGTTTGGCGTTCCGGAACCCACCTTATCTCAGGCTGAAAACGCGTTTTCGGCATTATGCCATGACTTTGCTGGGAAGCTTCAGAACATGAAATTTTCACCTCCCACTATAGCAGAAAGGGTCTTTCTAGCAGTTGCACATCAAATCTAAGCTGTCTGAAGTGTTTTTCGAAAGTTATCAACATTTTTACCTTTGGCGTTCCGGAATCGACCTTAACTCAGGATGAAAAATCGTTTTCTGCATTGTCCCATAACTTTGCAGGGAAGCTTCAGAACATGAAATTTTCACGTCCCACTAAAGCAGAAAGGGTCTTTCTAGTATTTGCACATCAAATCTAAGCTGTCTGAAGTGTTTTTCGAAAGTAATCAACATTTTTACCTTTGGCGTTCCGGAATCGACCTTAACTCAGGATGAAAAATCGTTTTCTGCATTGTCCCATAACTTTCCATGGGAAGCTTCAGAACATGAAATTTTGACCTCCCACTATAGCAGAAAGGGTCTTTCTAGAAGTTGCACATTAATTCTAAGCTGTCAGAAGTGTTGTTCCAAAGTTATCAACATTTTTACGTTTGGCATTTTGGAAACCACCTTATCTCAGGCTGAAAACGCGTTTTCTGCATTGTGCCATAACTTTGCAGGGAAGCTTCAGAACATGAAATTTTGACCTCCCACTATAGCAGAAAGGGTCTTTCTAGAAGTTGCACATTAATTCTAAGCTGTCAGAAGTGTTGTTCCAAAGTTATCAACATTTTTACGTTTGGCATTTTGGAAACCACCTTATCTCAGGCTGAAAACGCGTTTTCTGCATTGTGCCATAACTTTGCAGGGAAGCTTCAGAACATGAAATTTTGACCTCCCACTATAGCAGAAAGGGTCTTTCTAGAAGTTGCACATTAATTCTAAGCTGTCAGAAGTGTTGTTCCAAAGTTATCAACATTTTTATGTTTGGCGTTCCGGAACCCACGTTATCACAAGCTGAAAACGCGTTTTCTGCATTGTGCCATAACTTTGCAGGGAAGCTTCAGAACATGAAATTTTCAGGTCCCATGATAGCAGAAAGGGTCTTTCTAGTAGTTGCACATCAAATCTAAGCTGTCTGAAGTGTTTTTCGAAAGTTATGAACATTTTTATGTTTCGCGTTCCGTAATCGACCTTATCTCAGGATGAAAAATCGTTTTCTGCATTGTCCCATAACTTTCCATGGGAAGCTTCAGAACATGAAATTTTGACCTCCCACTACAGCAGAAAGGGTCTTTCTAGTAGTTGCACATCAAATCTAAGCTGTCTGAAGTGTTTTTCGAAAGTTATCAACATTTTTACGTTTGGCGTTCCGGAATCGAGTTTATCTCAGGATGAAAAATCGTTTTCTGCATTGTCCCATAACTTTGCAGGGAAGCTTCAGAACATGAAATTTTCACGTCCCACTATAGCAGAAAGGGTCTTTCTGGTATTTGCACATCAAATCTAAGCTGTCTGAAGTGTTTTTCGAAAGTTATCAACATTTTTATGTTTGGCGTTCCGGAATCGACCTTATCTCAGGCTGAAAACGCATTTTCTGCATTGTGCCATAACTTTGCAGGGAAGCTTCAGAACATGAAATATTCAACTCCCACTATAGCAGGAAGGGTCTTTCAAGTAGTTGCACATCAAATCTAAGCTGTCTGAAGTGTTTTTCGAAAGTTATCAACATTTTTATGTTTGGCGTTCCGGAATCAACCTTATCTCAGGCTGAAAACGCGTTTTACGCATTGTGCCATAATATTGCAGGGAACCTTTAGAACATGAAATGTTCACCTCCCACTATAGCAGAAAGGGTATTTCTTGTAGTTGCACATCAAATCTAAGCTGTCTGAAGTGTTTTTCGAAAGTTATCAACATTTTTATGTTTGGCGTTCCGGAACCCACCTTATCTCAGGCTGAAAACGCGTTTTCGGCATTGTGCATTAACTTTGCTGGGAAGCTTCAGAACATGAAATTTTCACGTCCCACTATAGCAGAAAGGGTCTTTCTAGTAGTTGCACATCAAATCTAAGCTGTCTGAATTGTTTTTCGAAAGTTATCAACATTTTTACCTTTGGCGTTCCGGAATCGACCTTAACTCAGGATGAAAAATCGTTTTCTGCATTGTCCCATAACTTTGCAGGGAAGCTTCAGAACATGAAATTTTCACGTCCCACTATAGCAGAAAGGGTCTTTCTAGTATTTGCACATCAAATCTAAGCTGTCTGAAGTGTTTTTCGAAAGTTATCAACATTTTTATGTTTGGCGTTCCGGAACCCACGTTATCACAAGCTGAAAACGTGTTTTCTGCATTGTGCCATAACTTTGCAGGGAATGTTCAGAACATGAAATTTTCAGGTCCCACTATAGCAGAAAGGGTCTTTCTAATAGTTGCACATCAAATCTAAGCTGTCTGAAGTGTTTTTCCAAAGTTATCAACATTTTGATGTTTGGCGTTCCGGAATCCACCTCATCTCAGGATGAAAAATCGTTTTCTGCATTGTCCCATAACTTTCCATGGGAAGCTTCAGAACATGAAATTTTGACCTCCCACTATAGCAGAAAGAGTCTTTCTAGTAGTTGCACATCAAATCTAAGCTGTCTGAAGTGTTTTTCGAAAGTTATCAACATTTTTACGTTTGGCGTTCCGGAATCGACTTTATCTCAGGATGAAAAATCGTTTTCTGCATTGTCCCATAACTTTGCAGGGAAGCTTCAGAACATGAAATTTTCACCTCCCACTATAGCAGAAAGGGTATTTCTAGTAGTTGCACATCAAATCTAAGCTGTCTGAAGTGTAATTCCAAAGTTATCAACATTTTTACGTTTGACGTTTCGGAAACCACCTTATCTCAGGCTGAAAACGCGTTTTCTGCATTGTGCCATAAATTTGCAGGGAAGCTTCAGAACATGAAATTTTAACCTCCCACTATAGCAGAAAGGGTCCTTCTAGTAGTTGCACATCAAATCTAAGATGTCAGAACTGTTTTTCCAAAGTTATCAACATTTTTATGTTTGGCGTTCCGGAATCTACCTTATCTCAGGATGAAAATGCATTTTCTGCATTGTCCCATAACTTTCCAGGGAAGCTTCAGAACATGAAATTTTGACCTCCCACTATAGCAGAAAGGTTCTTTCTAATAGTTGCACATCAAATCTAAGCTGTTTGAAGTGTTTTTCGAACGTTATCAACATTTTTATGTTTGGCGTTTCAGAATCGACCTTATCTCAGGCTGAAAACGCGATCTCTGCATTGTGACATAACTTTGCATGGAAGCTTCCGAACATGAAATTTTAACCTCCCACTATAGCAGAAATGGTCTTTCTAGTAGTTGCACATCAAATCTAAGCTGTCTGAAGTGTTTTTCAAAAGTTAAAAACATTTTTAAGTTTGGCGTTCCGGAATCGACCTAATCTCAGGCTGAAAACGCATTTTCTGTGTAGTGATTCCTTCTCCAGAGATTAAAGCATGGACCTGGTGAACTTTTCCGGAATGTGTAACTTCAACTCGGAGACATCTCCTTGGGTTCCCACCATGCCTTTGGCAGCTCAGAGGTTTCTGAACCCTCCGATAAGGACCATAAATCATTGGAATGGTCAAAGGGGGGAGAGACTAGAGCAACAGTCCAGGATGCTGTGCCGTAAGAGGAAAAAACCCTGAACAACTCGTGAACCCTGTTCGGTGGGGGACACACACAGCTCCCCCTTTTCCAAGTTCCAGATGAACAAAGACAGACTTATATGTGAATGTGTCTTAATGTGTATTTCTGAAAAAGGACTTTTGTTTCCCACTTAACCCATGGGTTCCACAGGATGTTCCAGCAAACCAGATGCCCTGAACATGTGATGTTAAACTTGACATGAATGGTTGATTGTTATGTTGATCATTATAAGAAGACAATGTGCTAGGATGGTCATGTTTGGTGTCGTTTGAATGCTTAAATTGAGATGGGAAAGTTTTGACAGATTGTGAGCAACTTTACAACTCAGGTAATGTTTTATTGTGAAATAAAACTCTGGTACTGGGGGGATCAAAATCTCCCATCTCAAGACTGGAATTTAGGACCCCGTTGGAGGAGGAGGAGGAAGGCCAGGCTTGGAAATCCTCGTCCAATCAGCAATAGGTGATGGAACTCCTTCAACCAATCAAGACTGGACAAGGAGACTCTTCATGAGAGTTTAAAAGACCCAGTTTACAGAGGTTCATAGCTCTGTTCACCCCCGTCTATTCACTCCTCTGTTGCCCTCTGTTCAGCCCTCTGTGCTCCTCTCTTACCCCGTTGCTCTTTTCTCTTCTGTTCCCCTCTGTCCCTCTGTTGCCCTCGGTTGCCCTCTTTCCCCTCCTTCTGCCGCTTCCTCTGGATACTTCGCCTCCTACAACCAACTACAACCAACTTCTCCGACGGTTCCTGCTCAAGTTCCTGCAAAGACTCTTGCTTCTCCTCCACCCTTGAAGCCGTACCAGCGTTCCACTCGCTGCCCATCCAAGTGTGAGAGTGATAGAGAACTTCTCCAAAGTTGCACGTCGCCCTCGTCCTACAGCGGTCTGCCAAGCCAGAGCCTCCTTCAGGAACGGCCCAGTCACACCACGTGATCACAGCCGGCGGCCGTGACGAGCACGCGAGTCCAACTTCCAACAACCTTCCGCTACCTGGAGTGTGTCATTAAGGCGACCACTCTAGAAGGTTGTTCAGACCGGTGAATCACCTGGCATGAGAGAAAGATACGCCTTCGGTCCTACGCCGCTCTCTGCCAGCTACGATCACCCCGTCTGCGACGAAAGATCCACGACGGTCGGGAAGACGATCCGAGAGTGCCATCGACGCCTGAAGCTGCGGGTCCTCATCACCTCCAAGTCACTACGCTGAGAACCAGGACGCCTCCTTCCAAAGCCGCCTGCCTCCTCCCTCGCCTCCTAATCGACCTTCTGCATCTACTCATCACCCTCTCATCCATCCATCCATCCCATTCATCCCTCCATTCATCGCCAAAGTAAGCCGCCGCTTGTCATCTCTGCACAGATTGGTGTGTTGGGGTTTAGTAATATCATTACTTGCCTGAGGTTCACAGTTAGACTAGAACGTCTTAACTTTCCCATCAGTTACATACGCGTCTGATGCAGTATTGACATTGCTTCATAACTGGTTTGCGTTTCCATCGCGATATTGTTGGGATCATATTATTCTACTTCTGCATCTTTCCTGTTTCTTTCTGTTCTTTTATTCCTAAATAAATCTATAAAATTACGTTGGTCTTGATCACGTTACTTTGGAGTGTATTATAATCAATCTAAGACCCTCTGATGAGTAAAGGACATTACATCACGAGTAGTGACTTCAGATAAATAGATTGATTACGCTAATAATTAATTAAGTTACCACAGTTAATTAATTAATTAAGTGTTAATCAAGAGAGCTTAATAGTCTCCTGGAAACTATATTTCAGGTGGTGCCCCAAACTTTCGAGGAGATATTATTTTTCATAATATCCACGTCACAGACGCAGGCGTCCGTGACCCGACAATCCGTCACTTTCACTACATCTGCATTGTGCCATAACTTTGCAAGGAAGCTTCAGAACATGAAATTTTGACCTCCCACTATAGCAGAAAGGGTCTTTCTAGTAGTTGCACATCAAATCTAAGCTGTCTGAAGTGTTTTTCGAAAGTTATCAACATTTTTATGTGTGGCGTTCCGGAATCTACCTTATCTCAGGATGAAAATGCATTTTCTGCATTGTCCCATAACTTTCCAGGGAAGCTTCAGAACATGAAATTTTGACCTCCCACTATTGCAGAAAGGGTCTTTCTAGTAGTTGCACATCAAATCTAAGCTGTATAAAGTGTTTTTCCAAAGTTATCAACATTTTTATGTTTGGCGAAATGGAATCGACCTTATCTCAGGCTGAAAACGCGTTTTCTGCCTTGTGCCATAACTTTGCAGGGAAGCTTCAGAAAATGAAATTTTCACCTCCCACTATAGCAGAAAGGTTCTTTCTAGTAGTTGCACATCAAATCTAAGCTGTCTGAAGTGTTTTCCCAAAGTTATCAACATTCTTATGTTTGGCGTTCCGGAATCAACCATATCTCAGGCTGAAAACATGTTATCTGCATTGTGCCATAACTTTGCAGGCAAGCTTCAGAACATGAAATTTTCACCTCCCACTATACCAGAAAGGGTCTTTCTAGTGCTTGCACATCAAATCTAAGCTGTCTGAAGTGTTTTTCCGAAGTTATTAACATTTTTATGTATGGCGTTCTGGAACCCACCTTATCTCAGGTTGAAAACGCGTTTTCTGCATTGTGCCATAACTTTGCAGGGAAGCTTCAGAAGATGAAATTTTCACCTCCCAGTATAGCAGAAAGGGTATTTCTAGTAGTTGCACATAAAATCTAAGTTGTCTGAAGTGTTTTCCCAAAGTTATCAACATTTCTATGTTTGGCGTTCTGGAACACACCTTATCTCAGGCTGAAAACGCGTTTTCTGCATTGTGCCATAACTTTGCAGGGAAGCTTCAGAACATGAAATTTTCACCTCCCACTATAGCAGAAAGGGTATTTTTAGTAGTTGCACATCAAATCTAAGCTGTCTGAAATGTTTTTCCAAAGTTATCAACATTTTTATGTTTGGCGTTCCGGAACCCACCTTATCTCAGGCTGAAAATGCGTTTTACGCATTGTGCCATACCTTTGCAGGGAAGCTTCAGAACATGAAATTTTCACCTGTCACTAAAGCAGAATTGGTCTTTCCAGTAGTTGCACATCAAATCTAAGCTGTCTGAAGTGTTTTTCAAAAGTTAAAAACAATTTTAAGTTTGGCGTACCGGAATCGACCTTATCTCAGGCTGAAAACGCGTTTTCTGCATTGTGCCATAACTTTGCAGGGAAGCTTCAGAACATGAAATTTTCACCTCCCACTATAGCAGAAAGGGTATTTTTAGTAGTTGCACATCAAATCTAAGCTGTCTGAAATGTTTTTCCTAAGTTATCCACATTTTTATGTTTGGCGTTCCGGAATCGACCTTATCTCAGGCTGATAAGCGTTTTTCGCATTGTGCCATAAATTTGCAGGGAAGCTTCAGAACATGACATTTTCACCTCCCACTATAGTAGAAAGGGTCTTTCTAGTAGTTTCACATCAAATCTAAGCTGTCTGAAGTGTTTTTCCAAAGTTATCAACATTTTTATGTTTGGCGTTCCAGAGTCGAACTTATCTCAGGCTGAAATCGCCAATTACGCATTGTGCCATAGCTTTGCATAAAGCTTAAGAACATGAAATTTTCACCTCCCACTATAGCAGAAATGGTGTTTCTAGTAGTTGCACATCAAATCTAAGCTGTCTGAAGTGTTTTTCCAAAGCTATCAACATTTCTATGTTTGGCGTTTCGGAATCGACTTTATCTCAGGCTGAAAACCTGTTTTCTGCATTGTGCCTTAACTTTGCAGGGAAGCTTCAGAACATGAAATTTTCACCTCCCACTATAGCAAAAAGGGTCTTTCTAGTAGTTGCACATCAAATCTAAGCTGTCTGAAGTGTTTTTCCAAAGATATCAACATTTTGATGTTTGGCGTTCCGGAATCGACCTTATCTGAGGATGAAAACGCGTTTTCTGCATTGTGCCAAAACTTTGTAGGTAAGCTCCAGAACATGAAATTTTCACCTCCCACTATAGCAGAAAGGGTCTTTCTAGTAGTTGCACATCAAATCTAAGCTGTCTTGAAGTGTTTTTCTGAAGTTATCAACATTTTTATGTTTGGCGTTCCGAAACCCACCTTATCTCAGGCTGAAAAGCGTTTTTGTGCATTGTGCCATAACTTTTCAGGGAAGCTTCAGAACATGAAATTTTAACATCCCACTATAGCAGAAAGAGTCTTTCTAGTAGTTGCACATGAAATCTAAGCTGTCTGAAGTGTCTTTCCAAAGTTATCAATGTTTTTATGTTTGGCGTTCCGGAATCGACCTTATCTCAGGCTGAAAATGCGTTTCCTGCATTGTGGCATAACTTTGCAGGGAAGCTTCAGAACATGAAATTTTCACCTCCCCCTATAGCAGAAAGGGTCTTTCTAGTAGTTGCACATCAAATCTCAGCTGTCTGAAGTGTTTTTCCAAAGTTATCAACATTTCTATGTTTGGCGTTCTGGAACCCACCTTATCTCAGGCTGAAAACGCGTTTTCTGCATTGTGCCGTAACTTTGCAGGGAGACTTCAGAACATGAAATGTTCTCCTCCCACTATAGCAGAAAGGGTCTTTCTAGTAGGTGCACATCAAATCGAAGCTGTCTGAAGTGTTTTTCGAAAGTTATCAACACTTTTATGTTTGCCGTTCCGGAATCGACCTTATCTCAGGCTGAAAACACGATTTACGCATTCTACCATAACTTTGCAGGGAAGCTTCAGAACATGAAATTTTAACCTCCCACTATAGCAGAATGCGTCTCTTTCTAGTAGTTGCACATCAAATCTAAGCTGTCTGAAGTGTTTTTCCAAAGTTATCAATATTTTTATGTTTGGCTTTCCAGAAACAACCTTATCTCAGGCTGAAAACGCGTTTCCTGCATTGTGGCATAACTTTGCAGGAAAGCCTCAGAACATGAAATTTTCAACTCCCACTGTAGCAGAAAGGGTCTTTCTAGTAGTTGCACATCAAATCTAAGCTGTCTGAAGTGTTTTTCCAAAGTTATCAATATTTTTATGTTTGGCGTTCCGGAATCGACCTTATCTCAGGCTGAAAACGCGTTTCCTGCATTGTGGCATAACTTTGCAGTGAAACTTCAGAACATGAAATTTTCAACTCCCACTGTAGCAGAAAGGGTCTTTCTAGTAGTTGCACATCAAATCTATGCTGTCTGAAGTGTTTTTCGAAAGTTTTCAACATTTTTATGTTTGGCGTTCCTGAATCGACCTTATCTCAGGCCGAAAACGCGTTTTCTGCATTGTGCCATAACTTTGCAGGGAAGCTTTAGAACATGAAATTTTCACATCCCACTGTAGCAGAAAGGGTCTTTCTCGTAGTTGCACATCAAATCTAAATGGTCTGAAGTGTTTTTCCAAAGTTATCAACATTTTTATGTTTGGCGTTCTGGTACCCACCTTATCTCAGGCTGAAAACGCGTTTTCTGCATTGTGCCATAACTTTGCAGGGAAGCTTCAGAACATGAAATTTTCACCTCCCACTATAGCAGAAAGGGTCTTTCTAGTAGTTGCACATCAAATCTCAGCTGTCTGAAGTGTTTTTCGAAAGTTTTCAACATTTTTATTTTTGGTGTTCCTGAATTGACTTTATCTCAGGCCGAAAACGCGTTTTCTGCATTGCACAATAACTTTGCAGGGAAGCTTTAGAACATGAAAATTTCACCTCCCACTATAGTAGAAAGGGTCTTTCTAGTAGGTGCACATCAAATCAAAGCTGTTCGAAGTGTTTTTCCAAAGTTATCAACACTTTTATGTTTGGCGTTCCGGAATCGACCTTATCTCAGGCTGAAAACACCATTTAAGCATTCTGCCATAACTTTGCAGGGAAGCTTCAGAACATGAAATTTTCACCTCCCACGATAGCAGAAAGGGTCTTTCTAGTAGTTGCACATCAAATCTAAGCTGTCCGAAGTGTTTTTCCAAAGTTATCAATATTTTTACGTTTGGCGTCTTGGAAACCACCTTATCTCCGGCTGAAAACGCATTTTCTGCATTGTGCCATAACTTCTCAGGGAAGCTTCAGAACATGAAATGTTCATCTCCCACTTTTGCAGAAAGGGTCTTTCTAGTAGTTGCAGATCAAATCTAAGCTGTCTGAAGTGTTTTTCGAAAGTTATCAACATTTTTCTGTTTGGCGTTCCGGAACCCACCTTATCTCAAGCTGAAAACGCGTTTTCTGCATTGTGCCATAACTTTGCAGGGAAGCATCAGAACATGAAATGTTCACCTCCCACTATAGCAGAAAGGGTCTTTCTAGTAGTTGCACATCAAATCTAAGCTGTCTGAAGTGTTTTTCCAAAGTTATCAACATTTTTATGTTTGGCGTTCCGGAACCCACCTTATCTCAGGCTGAAAACGCGTTTTCTGCATTGTGCCATAACTTCTCAGGGAAGCTTCAGAACATGAAATGTTCACCTCCCACTTTTGCAGAAAGGGTCTTTCAAGTAGTTGCACATCAAATCTAAGCTGTCTGAAGTGTTTTTCCAAAGTTATCAAAATTTTTTTGTTTGGCGGTCCGGAACCCACCTTATCTCAGGCTGAAAACGCGTTTTCAGCATTGTGCCATAACTTTGCTGGGAAGCATCAGAACATGAAATTTTCACGTCCCACTATAGCAGAAAGGGTCTTTCGAGTAGGTGCACATCAAATCTAAGCTGTCTGAAGTGTTTTTCCAAAGTTATCAACATTTTTATGTTTGGCGTTCCGGAATCGACATTATCTCAGGATGAAAATGCATTTTCTGCATTGTCCCATAACTTTCCAGGGAAGCTTCAGAACATTAAATTTTGACCTCCCACTATAGCAGAAAGGTTCTTTCTAATAGTTGCACATCAAATCTAAGCTGTCTGAAGTGTTTTTCCAAAGTTATCAACATTTTTACCTTTGGCGTTCCGGAATCGATCTTTTCTCAGGATGAAAAATCGTTTTCTGCATTGTGCCATAACTTTGCTGGGAAGCTTCAGAACATGAAATGTTCACCTCCCACTACAGCAGAAAGGGTCTTTCTAGTAGTTGCACATCAAATCTAAGCTGTCTGAAGTGTTTTTCCAACGTTATCAACATTTTTATGTTTGGCGTTCCAGAATCGACCTTATCTCAGGCTGAAAACGCGTTGTCTGCATTGTGACATAACTTTGCTTGGAAGCTTCCGAACATGAAATTTTAACCTCCCACGATAGCAGAAAGGGTTTTTCTAGTAGTTGCACATCAAATCTAGGCTTTCTGAAGTGTTTTTCCAAAGTTATCAACATTTTTATGTTTGGCGTTCCAGAATCGACCTTATCTCAGGCTGAAAACGCGTTGTCTGCATTGTGCCATAACTTTGCATGGAAGCTTCAGAACATGGAATTTTCACCTCCCACTGTAGCAGAAAGGTTCTTTCTAATAGTTGCACATCAAATCTAAGCTGTCTGAAGTGTTTTTCGAACGTTATCAACATTTTTATGTTTGGCGTTCCAGAATCGACCTTATCTCAGGCTGAAAACGCGTTGTCTGCATTGTGACATAACTTTGCATGGAAGCTTCCGAACATGAAATTTTAACCTCCCACTATAGCAGAAAGGGTCTTTCTAGTAGTTGCACATCAAATCTAAGCTTTCTGAAGTGTTTTTCCAAAGTTATCAACATTTTTATGTTTGGCGTTCCAGAATCGACCTTATCACAGGCTGAAAAAGCGTTTTCTGCATTGTGCCATAACTTCTCAGGGAAGCTTCAGAGCATGAAATGTTCACCTCCCACTATACTAGAAAGGGTATTTCTAGTAGTTGCACATCAAATCTTAGCTGTCTGAAGTGTTTTTCCAAAGTTATCAACATTTTTATGTTTGGCGTTCTGGAATCGACATTATCTCAGGATGAAAACGCGTTTTACGCATTGTGCCATAACTTTGCAGGGAAGCTTCAGAACATGAAATTTTGACCTCCCACTATAGCAGAAAGGTTCTTTCTAGTAGTTGCACATCAAATCTAAGCTGTCTGAAGTGTTTCTCGAAAGTTATCAACATTTTTATGTTTGGCGTTCCAGAATCGACCTTATCCAGGCTGAAAACGCTTTGTCTGCATTGTGCCATAACTTTGCATGGAAGCTTCAGAACATGGAATTTTCACCTCCCACTGTAGCAGAAAGGGTCTTTCTAGTAGTTGCACATCAAATCTAAGCTGTCTGAAGTGTTTTTCGAAATTTATCAACATTTTTATGTTTGCCGTTCCAGAATCGACCTTTTCTCAGGCTGAAAACGCCTTGTCTGCATTGTCCCATAACTTTCCAGGGAAGCTTCAGAACATGAAATTTTGACCTCCCACTATAGCAGAAAGGTACTTTCTAATAGTTGCACATCAAATCTAAGCTGTCTGAAGTGTTTTTCGAACGTTATCAACATTTTTATGTTTGGCGTTCCAGAATCGACCTTATCTCAGGCTGAAAACGCCTTGTCTGCATTGTCCCATAACTTTCCAGGGAAGCTTCCGAACATGAAATTTTAACCTCCCACGATAGCAGAAAGGCTCTTTCTAGTAGTTGCACATCAAATCTAAGCTTTCTGAAGTGTTTTTCCAAAGTTATCAACATTTTTATGTTTGGCGTTTCGGAACCCACCTTATCTCAGGCTGAAAACGCGTTTTCTGCATTGTGCCATAACTTCTCAGGGAAGCTTCAGAGCATGAAATGTTCACCTCCCACTCTACTAGAAAGGGTCTTTCTAGTAGTTGCACATCAAATCTTAGCTGTCTGAAGTGTTTTTCAAAAGTTATCAACATTTTTATGTTTGGCATTCCGGAATCGACATTATCTCAGGCTGAAAACGCATTTTCTGCATTGTGCCATAACTTCTCAGGGAAGCTTCAGAGCATGAAATGTTCACCTCCCACTCTACTAGAAAGGGTCTTTCTAGTAGTTGCACATCAAATCTTAGCTGTCTGAAGTGTTTTTCAAAAGTTATAAACATTTTTATGTTTGGCATTCCGGAATCGACCTTATCTCAGGCTGAAAACGCGTTTTACGCATTGTGCCATAACTTTACAGGGAAGCTTCAGAACATGAAATTTTCACCTCCCACTATAGCAGAAAGGGTATTTCTAGTAGTTGCACATCAAATCTAAGCTGTCTGAAGTGTTTTTCCAAAGTTATCAACATTTTTATGTTTGGCATTCCGGAATCGACATTATCTCAGGCTGAAAACGCATTTTCTGCATTGTGCCATAACTTTGCAAGGAAGCTTCAGAACATGAAATTTTGACCTCCCACTATAGCAGAAAGGGTCTTTCTAGTAGTTGCACATCAAATCTAAGCTGTCTGAAGTGTTTTTCGAAAGTTATCAACATGTTTATGTTTGCCGTTCCAGAATCGACCTTATCTCAGGCTGAAAACGCCTTGTCTGGATGGTGCTATAACTTTGCATGGAAGCTTCCGAACATGAAATTTTAACCTCCCACTATAGCAGAAAGGGTCTTTCCAGTAGTTGCACATCAAATCTAAGCTGTCTGAAGTGTTGTTCCAAAATGATCAACATTTTTACGCTTGGCGTTCCGGAATCGACATTATCTCAGGCTGAAAACGCGTTTTCGGCATTGTGCCATAACTTCTCAGGGAAGCTTCAGAACATGAAATGTTCACCTCCCACTTTTGCAGAAAGGGTCTTTCTAGTAGTTGCACATCAAATCTAAGCTGTCTGAAGTGTTTTTCCAAAGTTATCAACATTTTTAAGTTTGGCGTTCCAGAATCGACCTTATCTCAAGCTGAAAACGCGTTGTCTGCATTGTGCCATAACTTTGCATGGAAGCTTCAGAACATGGAATTTTCATCTCCCACTATAGCAGAAAGGGTCTTTCTACTAGTTGCACATCAAATCTATACTGTCTGAAGTGTTTTTCGAAAGTTATCAACATTTTTACCTTTGGCGTTCCGGAATCGATCTTTTCTCAGGATGAAAAATCGTTTCCTGCATTGTGCCATAACTTTGCTGGGAAGCTTCAGAACATGGAATTTTCACCTCCCACTATAGCAGAAAGGGTATTTCTACTAGTTGCACATCAAATCTAAGCTGTCTGAAGTGTTTTTCCAAAGTTATCAACATGTTTATGTTTGCCGTTCCAGAATCGACCTTATCTCAGGCTGAAAACGCCTTGTCTGCATGGTGCTATAACTTTGCATGGAAGCTTCCGAACATGAAATTTTAACCTCCCACTATAGCAGAAAGGGTCTTTCCAGTAGTTGCACATCAAATCTAAGCTGTCTGAAGTGTTGTTCCAAAATGATCAACATTTTTACGTTTGGCGTTTCGGAACCCACCTTATCTCATGCTGAAAACGCGTTTTCTGCATTGTGCCATAACTTCTCAGGGAAGCTTCAGAACATGAAATGTTCACCTCCCACTATAGCAGAAAGGGTCTTTCTAGTAGTTGCACATCAAATCTAAGCTGTCTGAAGTGTTTTTCCAACGTTATCAACATTTTTATGTTTGGCGTTCCAGAATCGACCTTATCTCAGGCTGAAAACGCGTTGTCTGCATTGTGACATAACTTTGCTTGGAAGCTTCCGAACATGAAATTTTAACCTCCCACGATAGCAAAAAGGGTTTTTCTAGTAGTTGCACATCAAATCTAGGCTTTCTGAAGTGTTTTTCCAAAGTTATCAACATTTTTATGTTTGGCGTTCCAGAATCGACCTTATCTCAGGCTGAAAACGCGTTGTCTGCATTGTGCCATAACTTTGCATGGAAGCTTCAGAACATGGAATTTTCACCTCCCACTGTAGCAGAAAGGTTCTTTCTAATAGTTGCACATCAAATCTAAGCTGTCTGAAGTGTTTTTCGAACGTTATCAACATTTTTATGTTTGGCGTTCCAGAATCGACCTTATCTCAGGCTGAAAACGCGTTGTCTGCATTGTGACATAACTTTGCATGGAAGCTTCCGAACATGGAATTTTCACCTCCCACTGTAGCAGAAAGGTTCTTTCTAATAGTTGCACATCAAATCTAAGCTTTCTGAAGTGTTTTTCCAAAGTTATCAACATTTTTATGTTTGGCGTTCCAGAATCGACCTTATCTCAGGCTGAAAACGCGTTTTCTGCATTGTGCCATAACTTCTCAGGGAAGCTTCAGAGCATGAAATGTTCACCTCCCACTATACTAGAAAGGGTATTTCCAGTAGTTGCACATCAAATCTTAGCTGTCTGAAGTGTTTTTCCAAAGTTATCAACATTTTTATGTTTGGCGTTCCGGAATCGACATTATCTCAGGATGAAAACGCGTTTTACGCATTGTGCCATAACTTTGCAGGGAAGCTTCAGAACATGAAATTTTGACCTCCCACTATAGCAGAAAGGTTCTTTCTAGTAGTTGCACATCAAATCTAAGCTGTCTGAAGTGTTTCTCGAAAGTTATCAACATTTTTATGTTTGGCGTTCCAGAATCGACCTTATCTCAGGCTGAAAACGCGTTGTCTGCATTGTGCCATAACTTTGCATGGAAGCTTCAGAACATGGAATTTTCACCTCCCACTGTAGCAGAAAGGGTCTTTCTAGTAGTTGCACATCAAATCTAAGCTGTCTGAAGTGTTTTTCGAAAGTTATCAACATGTTTATGTTTGCCGTTCCAGAATCGACCTTATCTCAGGCTGAAAATGCCTTGTCTGCATGGTGCTATAACTTTGCATGGAAGCTTCCGAACATGAAATTTTAACCTCCCACTATAGCAGAAAGGGTCTTTCCAGTAGTTGCACATCAAATCTAAGCTGTCTGAAGTGTTGTTCCAAAATGATCAACATTTTTACGTTTGGCGTTTCGGAACCCACCTTATCTCATGCTGAAAACGCGTTTTCTGCATTGTGCCATAACTTCTCAGGGAAGCTTCAGAACATGAAATGTTCACCTCCCACTACAGCAGAAAGGGTCTTTCTAGTAGTTGCACATCAAATCTAAGCTGTCTGAAGTGTTTTTCCAAAGTTATCAACATTTTTATGTTTGGCGTTCCAGAATCGACCTTATCTCAGGCTGAAAACGCGTTGTCTGCATTGTGCCATAACTTTGCATGGAAGCTTCAGAACATTGAATTTTCACCTCCCACTGTAGCAGAAAGGTTCTTTCTAATAGTTGCACATCAAATCTAAGCTGTCTGAAGTGTTTTTCGAACGTTATCAACATTTTTATGTTTGGCGTTCCAGAATCGACCTTATCTCAGGCTGAAAACGCGTTGTCTGCATTGTGACATAACTTTGCATGGAAGCTTCCGAACATGAAATTTTAACCTCCCACGATAGCAGAAAGGGTCTTTCTAGTAGTTGCACATCAAATCTAAGCTGTCTGAAGTGTTTTTCGAAAGTTATCAACATGTTTATGTTTGCCGTTCCAGAATCGACCTTATCTCAGGCTGAAAATGCCTTGTCTGCATGGTGCTATAACTTTGCATGGAAGCTTCCGAACATGAAATTTTCACCTCCCACTATAGCAGAAAGGGTCTTTCCAGTAGTTGCACATCAAATCTAAGCTGTCTGAAGTGTTGTTCCAAAATGATCAACATTTTTACGTTTGGCGTTTCGGAACCCACCTTATCTCATGCTGAAAACGCGTTTTCTGCATTGTGCCATAACTTCTCAGGGAAGCTTCAGAACATGAAATGTTCACCTCCCACTATAGCAGAAAGGGTCTTTCTAGTAGTTGCACATCAAATCTAAGCTGTCTGAAGTGTTTTTCCAACGTTATCAACATTTTTATGTTTGGCGTTCCAGAATCGACCTTATCTCAGGCTGAAAACGCGTTGTCTGCATTGTGACATAACTTTGCTTGGAAGCTTCCGAACATGAAATTTTAACCTCCCACGATAGCAGAAAGGGTTTTTCTAGTAGTTGCACATCAAATCTAAGCTTTCTGAAGTGTTTTTGCAAAGTTATCAACATTTTTATGTTTGGCGTTCCAGAATCGACCTTATCTCAGGCTGAAAACGCGTTTTCTGCATTGTGCCATAACTTCTCAGGGAAGCTTCAGAGCATGAAATGTTCACCTCCCACTATACTAGAAAGGGTATTTCTAGTAGTTGCACATCAAATCTTAGCTGTCTGAAGTGTTTTTCCAAAGTTATCAACATTTTTATGTTTGGCGTTACGGAATCGACATTATCTCAGGATGAAAACGCGTTTTACGCATTGTGCCATAACTTTGCAGGGAAGCTTCAGAACATGAAATTTTGACCTCCCACTATAGCAGAAAGGTTCTTTCTAGTAGTTGCACATCAAATCTAAGCTGTCTGAAGTGTTTCTCGAAAGTTATCAACATTTTTATGTTTGGCGTTCCAGAATCGACCTTATCTCAGGCTGAAAACGCGTTGTCTGCATTGTGCCATAACTTTGCATGGAAGCTTCAGAACATGGAATTTTCACCTCCCACTGTAGCAGAAAGGGTCTTTCTAGTAGTTGCACATCAAATCTAAGCTGTCTGAAGTGTTTTTCGAAAGTTATCAACATGTTTATGTTTGCCGTTCCAGAATCGACCTTATCTCAGGCTGAAAACGCCTTGTCTGCATTGTGCCATAACTTTGCATGGAAGCTTCAGAACATGGAATTTTCACCTCCCACTGTAGCAGAAAGGTTCTTTCTAATAGTTGCACATCAAATCTAAGATGTCTGAAGCGTTTTTCGAAAGTTATCAACATTTTTATGTTTGGCGTTCCGGAATCGACCTTATCTCAGGATGAAAAATCGTTTTCTGCATTGTGCCATAACTTTGCAGGGAAGCTTCAGAACATCAAATGTTCACCTCCCACTATAGCAGAAAGGGTTTTTCTAGCAGTTGCACATCAAATCTAAGCTGTCTGAAGTGTTTTTCGAAAGTTATCAACATTTTTATGTTTGGCGTTCCGGAACCCACCTTATATCAGGCTGAAAACGCGTTTTCTACATCGTGCCATAACTTTGCAGGGAATCTTCAGAACATGAAATTTTCACCTCCCACTACAGCAAAAAGGGTCTTTCTAGTAGTTGCACATCAAATCTAAGCTGTCTGAAGTGTTTTTCGAAAGTTATCAACATTTTTATGTTTGGCGTTCCGGAATCGACCTTATCTCGGGATGAAAAATCGTTTTATGCATTGTCCCATAACTTTGCAGGGAAGCTTCAGAACATGAAATTTTGACCTCCCAATATAACAGAAAGGGTCTTTCTAGTAGATGCAGATCAAATCTAAGCTGACTGAAGTGTTTTTCGAAAGTTATCAACATTTTTATGTTTGGCGTTCCGGAACGCACCATATCTCAAGCTGAAAACGCGTTTTCTGCATTGTGCCATAACTTTGCAGGGAAGCTTCAGAACATGAAATGTTCACCTCCCACTATAGCAGAAAGGGTTTTTCTAGTAGTTGCACATCAAATCTAAGCTGTCTGCAGCGTTTTTCGAAAGTTATCAACATTTTTATGTTTGGCGTGCCGGAATCAACCTTATCTCAGGATGAAAAATCGTTTTCTGCATTGTCCCATAACTTTGCAGGGAAGCTTCAGAACATGAAATGTTCACCTCCCACTATAGCAGAAAGGGTCTTTCTAGCAGTTGAACATCAAATCTAAGCTGTCTGAAGTGTTTTTCGAAAGTTATCAACATTTTTATGTTTGGCGTTCCGGAATCGACCTTATCTCGGGATGAAAAATCGTTTTATGCATTGTCCCATAACTTTGCAGGGAAGCTTCAGAACATGAAATGTTCACCTCCCACTATAGCAGAAAGGGTCTTTCTAGCAGTTGAACATCAAATCTAAGCTGTCTGAAGTGTTTTTCGAAAGTTATCAACATTTTTATGTTTGGAATTCCAGAATCGATCTTATCTCAGGCTGAAAACGAGTTGTCTGCATTGTGCCATAACTTTGCACGGAAGCTTCCAAACATGAAATTTTAACCTCCCACTATAGCAGAAAGGGTCTTTCTTGTAGTTGCACATCAAATCTAAGCTGTCTGAAGTGTTTTTCCAAAGTTATCAACATTTTTATGTTTGGCGTTCTGGAACCCACCTTATCTCAGGCTGAAAACGCGTTTTCTGCATTGTGCCATAACTTTGCAGGGAAGCTTCAGAACATGAAATGTTCGCCTCCCACTATAGCAGAAAGGTTTTTCCAGTAGTTGCACATCAAATCTAAGCTGTTTGAAATGTTTTTCCAAAGTTAACACCATTTTTATGTTTGGCGTTCCAGAAACAACCTTATCTCAGGCTGAAAACGCGTTTTCTGCATTGTGCCATAACTTTGCAGGGCGACTTCAGAACATGAAATTTTCTCCTCCCACTATAGCAGAAAGGGTCTTTCTCGTAGTTGCACATCAAATCTAAGCTGTCTGAAGTGTTTGTCCAAAGTTATCAACATTTTTATGTTTGGTGTTCCGGAATCAACCTTATCTCAGGCTGAAAACGCGTTTCCTGCATTGTGGCATAAATTTGTAGGGAAGCTTCAGAACATGAAATTTTCTCCTCCCACTATAGCAGAAAGGGTCTTTCTAGTAGTTGCACGTCAAATCTAAGCTGTCTGAAGTGTTTTTCGGAAGCTATCAACATTTTTATGTTTGGCGTTCCGGAATCGACCTTATGTGAGGCTGACAACGCGTTGTCTGCATTGTGCCATAACTTTGCAGGAAAGCTTCAGAACATGAAATTTTCACCTCCAAATATAGCAGAAGGGGTCTTTCTAGTAGTTGCACATCAAATCTAAGCTGTCTGAAGTGTTTGTCCAAAGTTATCAACATTTTTACGTTTGGCGTTTCGGAAACCACCTTATCTCAGGCTGAAAACGCGTTTTACGCATTGTGCCATAACTTTGTAGGGAAGCTTTAGAACATGATATTTTCACCTCCCACTATAGCAGAAAGGGTCTTTCTCGTAGTTGCACATCAAATCTAAGCTGTCTGAAGTGTTTTTCGAAAGTTTTCAACATTTTTATGTTTGGCGTTCCGGAATCGACCTTATGTGAGGCTGACAACGCGTTTTCTGCATTGTGCCATAACTTTGCAGAGAAGCTTCAGAACATGAAATTTTCACCTCCCACGATAGCAGAAAAGGTCTTTCGAGGAGTTGCACATCAAATCTAAGCTGTCTGAAGTGTTTTTCGAAAGTTTTCAACATTTTTATGTTTGGCGTTCCGGAATCGACCTTATGTGAGGCTGACAACGCGTTTTCTGCATTGTGCCCTAACTTTGCAGGGAAGCTTCAGAACATGAAATTTTCACCTCCCACGATAGCAGAAAGGGTCTTTCGAGTAGTTGCACATCAAATCTAAGCTGTCTGAAGTGTTTTTCCAAAGTTATCAACATTTTGATGTTTGGCGTTCCGGAATCAACCTTATCTGAGAATGAAAATGCGTTTTCTGCATTGTACCAAAACTTGGTAGGTAAGCTCCAGAACATGAAATTTTCACATCCCACTACAGCAGAAAGGGTCTTTCTAGTAGTTGCACATCAAATCTAAGCTGTTTGAAGTGTTTTTCCAAAGTTATCAACACTTTTATGTTTGGCGTTCCAGAATCGACCTTATCTCAGCCTGAAAACGCGCTTTACATATTTTGCCATAACTTTGCAGGGAAGCTTCAGAACATTGAATTTTCACCTCCCACTATAGCAGAAAGGGTATTTCTAGTAGTTGCACATCAAATCTAAGCTGTCGAAAGTGTTTTTCCAAAGTTATCAACATTTTTATGTTTGGTGTTCCGGAATCAACCTTATCTCAGGCTGAAAACGCGTTTCCTGCATTGTGGCATAAATTTGTAGGGAAGCTTCAGAACATGAAATTTTCACCTCCCACAGTAGCAGAAAGGGTCTTTCTAGTAGTTGCACGTCAAATCTAAGCTGTCTGAAGTGTTTTTCGGAAGCTATCAACATTTTTATGTTTGGCGTTCCGGAATCGACCTTATGTGAGGCTGACAACGCGTTTTCTGCATTGTGCCATAACTTTGCAGGAAAGCTTCAGAACATGAAATTTTCACCTCCCACTACAGCAGAAAGGGTCTTTCTAGTAGTTGCACATCAAATCTAAGCTGTCTGAAGTGTTTGTCCAAAGTTATCAACATTTTTACGTTTGGCGTTTCGGAAACCACCTTATCTCAGGCTGAAAACGCGTTTTACGCATTGTGCCATAACTTTGTAGGGAAGCTTCAGAACATGATATTTTCACCTCCCACTATAGCAGAAAGGGTCTTTCTCGTAGTTGCACATCAAATCTAAGCTGTCTGAAGTGTTTTTCGAAAGTTTTCAACATTTTTATGTTTGGCGTTCCGGAATCGACCTTATGTGAGGCTGACAACGCGTTTTCTGCATTGTGCCATAACTTTGCAGAGAAGCTTCAGAACATGAAATTTTCACCTCCCACGATAGCAGAAAAGGTCTTTCGAGGAGTTGCACATCAAATCTAAGCTGTCTGAAGTGTTTTTCGAAAGTTTTCAACATTTTTATGTTTGGCGTTCCAGAATCAACCTTATCTGAGAATGAAAATGCGTTTTCTGCATTGTACCAAAACTTGGTAGGTAAGCTCCAGAACATGAAATTTTCACCTCCCACTACAGCAGAAAGGGTCTTTCTAGTAGTTGCACATCAAATCTAAGCTGTTTGAAGTGTTTTTCCAAAGTTATCAACACTTTTATGTTTGGCGTTCCAGAATCGACCTTATCTCAGCCTGAAAACGCGCTTTACATATTTTGCCATAACTTTGCAGGGAAGCTTCAGAACATGACATTTTCACCTCCCACTATAGCAGAAAGGGTATTTCTAGTAGTTGCACATCAAATCTAAGCTGTCGAAAGTGTTTTTCCAAAGTTATCAACATTTTTATGTTTGGCGTTCCGGAAACGACCTTATCTCAGGCTGAAAACGCGTTTTCTGCATTGTGCCATAACTTTGCAGGGAAGCATCACAACATGAAATTGTCACCTCCCACAAAAGCAGAAAAGGTCTTTCTAGTAGTTGCACATCAGATCTAAGCTGTCTGAAGTGTTTTTCAAAAGTTATCAACATTTTTATGTTTGGCGTTCCGGAACCCACCTTATCTCTGGCTGAAAACGTGTTTTCTTCATTGTGCCATAACTTTGCAGGGAAGCTTCAGAACATGAAATTTTCACCTCCCACTATAGCAGAAAGGGTCTTTCTCGTAGTTGCACATCAAATCTAACCTGTCTGAAGTGTTTTTCCAAAGTTATCACCATTTTTATGTTTGGCGTTCCGGAACCCACCTCATCTCAAGCTGAAAACGCGTTTTCTGCATTGTGCCATAACTTTGCAGGGAAGCTTCAGAACATGAAATGTTCACCTCCCACTATAGCAGAAAGGGTCTTTCTAGTAGTTGCAGATCAAATCTAAGCTGTCTGAAGTGTTTTTCCAAAGTTATCAACATTTTTATGTTTGGCGTTCCGGAATCGACCTTTTCTTAGGCTGAAAACGCATTTTACGCATTGTGCCATAACTTTGCAGGGAAGCTTCAGAACATGAAACTTTCACCTCCCACTATAGCAGAAAGGGGCTTTCTAGTAGTTGCACATCAAATGTAAGCTGTCTGAAGTGTTTTTCCAAAGTTATCAACATTTTTATGTTTGGAGTTCCGGAATCGACCTTATCTCAGGCTGAAAACGCGTTTCACGCATTGTGCCATAACTTTGCAGGGAAACTTCAGAACATGAAATTTTCACGTCCCACTATAGCAGAAAGGGTCTTTCTAGTAGTGGCACATCAAATCTAAGCTGTCTGAAGTTTTTTTCGAAAGTTATCAACATTTTTATCTTTGGCGTTCCGCAACCCACCTGATCTCAGTCTGAAAACGCATTTTCTGCATTGTGCCATAACTTGGCATGGAAGCTTCCGAACATGAAATGTTCACCTCCCACTATAGCAGAAAGGATCTTCCTAGTAGTTGCACATCAAATCTAAGCTGTCTGATGTGTTTTTCCAAAGTTAATAACGTTTTTATGTTTGGCGTTCCTGAATCGACCTTATCTCAGGCTGAAAACGCGATTTACGCATTGTGCCATAACTTTGCAGGGAACCTTTAGAACATGAAATTCTCACCTCCCACTATAGCAGAAAGGGTCTTTCTAGTAGTTGCACATCAAATCTAAGCTGTCTGAAGTGTTGTTCCAAAGTTATCAACATCTTTACGTTTGGCATTTCGGAAACCACCTTATCTCAGGCTGAAAACGCGTTTTCTGCATTGTGCCATAACTTCTCAGGGAAGCTTCCGAACATGAAATGTTCACCTCCCACTATAGCAGAAAGGGTCTTCCTAGTAGTTGCACATCAAATCTAAGCTGTCTGAAGTGTTTTTCGAAAGTTATCAACATTTTTATGTTTGGCGTTCCAGACTCGACCTTATCTCAGGCTGAAAACGCGTTTTCTGCATTGTGCCAAAACCTCTCAGGGAAGCTTCAGAACATGAAATGTTCACCTCCCACTATAGCAGAAAGGGTCTTTCTAGTAGTTGCACATCAAATCTAAGCTGTCTGAAGTGTTTTTCCAAAGTTATCAACATTTTTATGTTTGGCGTTCTGAAATCAACCTCATCTCAGGCTGAAAACGCATTTTACGCATTGTGCCATAACTTTGCAGGGAAGCTTCAGAACATGAAATTTTCAACTCCCACTATAGCAGAAAGGTACTTTCTAGTAGTTGCACATCAAATCTAAGCTGTCTAAAGTGTTTTTCCAAAGTTATCAACATTTTTATGTTTGGCGTTCCAGAATCGACCTTATCTGAGGCTGAAAACGCGTTTTACGCATTTTGCAATAACTTTGGAGGGAAGCTTCAGAAAATGAAATTTTCACCTCCCACTATAGCAGAAAGGGTCTTTCAGGATGTTGCACATCAAATCTAAGCTGTCTGAAGTGTTTTTCCAAAGTTATCAACATTTTTATGTTTGGCGTTCCAGAATCGACCCTATCTCAGGATGAAAAATCGTTTTCTGCATTGTCCCATAACTTTGCAGTTAAACTTCAGAACATGAAATTTTCACCTCCAACTATAGCAGAGAGGTTCTTTCTAGTAGTTGCACATCAAATATAAGCTGTTTGAAGTGTTTTTCCAAAGTTAACACCATTTTTATGTTTGGCGTTCCAGAAACAACCTTATCTCAGGCTGAAAACGCGTTTTACACAATTTGCAATAACTTTGCTGGAAAGCTTCAGAACATGAAATTTTTACCTCCCACTATAGCAGAAAGGGTCTTTCTTGTAGTTGCACATCAAATCTAAGCTGTCTGAAGTGTTTTTCCAAAGTTATCACCATTTTTATGTTTGGCGTTCCGGAACCCACCTCATCTCAAGCTGAAAACGCGTTTTCTGCATTGTGCCATAACTTTGCAGGGAAGCTTCAGAACATGAAATGTTCACCTCCCACTATAGCAGAAAGGGTCTTTCTAGTAGTTGCAGATCAAATCTAAGCTGTCTGAAGTGTTTTTCCAAAGTTATCAACATTTTTATGTTTGGCGTTCCGGAATCGACCTTATCTTTGGCTGAAAACGCATTTTACGCATTGTGCCATAACTTTGCAGGGAAGCTTCAGATCATGAAATTTTCACCTCCCACTATAGCAGAAAGGGTCTTTCTAGTAGTTGCACATCAAATGTAAGCTGTCTGAAGTGTTTTTCCAAAGTTATCAACATTTTTATGTTTGGAGTTCCGGAATCGACCTTATCTCAGGCTGAAAACGCGTTTCACGCATTGTGCCATAACTTTGCAGGGAAACTTCAGAACATGAAATTTTCACGTCCCACTATAGCAGAAAGGTTCTTTCTAGTAGTGGCACATCAAATCTAAGCTGTCTGAAGTTTTTTTCGAAAGTTATCAACATTTTAATCTTTGGCGTTCCGCAACCCACCTGATCTCAGTCTGAAAACGCATTTTCTGCATTGTGCCATAACTTGGCATGGAAGCTTCCGAACATGAAATTTTAAACTCCCACTGTCGCAGAAAGTGTCTTTCTAGTAGTTGCACATCAAATCTAAGCATTCTTAAGTGTTTTTCCATAGTTATCAACATTTTTATGTTTGGCGTTCCGGAATCGACCTTATCTCAGGCTGAAAACGCGTTTTCTGCATTGTGCCATAACTTTGCAGGAAAGCTTCAGAACATGAAATGTTCACCTCCCACTCTAGCATAAAGGGTCTTTCTAGTAGTTGCAGTTCAAATCTAAGCTGTCTGAAGTGTTTTTCCAAAGTTATCAACATTTTTATGTTTGGCGTTCCGGAACCCACCTTACCTCTGGCTGAAAACGCGTTTTCTGCATTGTTCCTTAACTTTGCAGGGAAGCTTCAGAACAAGAAAGTTTCTACTCCCACTATAGCAGAAAGGTACTTTCTAGTAGTTGCACATCAAATCTAAGCTGTCTAAAGTGTTTTTCCAAAGTTATCAACATTTTTATGTTTGGCGTTCCAGAATCGACCTTATCTGAGGCTGAAAACGCGTTTTACGCATTTTGCAATAACTTTGTAGGGAAGCTTCAGAAAATGAAATTTTCACCTCCCACTATAGCAGAAAGGGTCTTTCAGGATGTTGCACATCAAATCTAAGCTGTCTGAAGTGTTTTTCCAAAGTTAACACCATTTTTATGTTTGGCGTTCCAGAAACAACCTTATCTCAGGCTGAAAACGCGTTTTACACAATTTGCAATAACTTTGCTGGAAAGCTTCAGAACATGAAATTTTTACCTCCCACTATAGCAGAAAGGTTCTTTCTAGTAGTTGCACATCAAATCTAAGCTGTCTGAAGTGTTTTTCCAAAGTTATCAACATTTTTATGTTTGGCGTTCCGGAATCGACCTTATCTCAGGCTGAAAACGCGTTTCCTGCATTGTGGCATAACTTTGTAGGGAAGCTTCAGAACATGAAATTTTCACATCCCACTGTAGCAGAAAGGGTCTTTCTAGTAGTTGCACATCAAATCTAAGCTGTTTGAAGTGTTTTTCGAAAGTTATCAACATTTTTATGTTTGGCTTTCCAGAATCGACCTTATCTCAGGCTGAAAACGCGTTGTCTGCATTGTGCCATAACTTTGCAGGGAAGCTTCAGAACATGACATTTTAACCTCCCACTATAGCAGAAAGGGTCCTTCTAGTAGTTGCACATCAAATCTAAGCTGTCTGAAATGTTTTTCCAAAGTTATCAACATTTTTATGTTTGGCGTTCCGGAATCGACCTTATCTCAGGCTGAAAACGCTTTTTACGCTTTGTGCCATAACTTTGCAGGGAAGCTTCAGAAAATGAAATTTTCACCTCCCACTATAGCAGAAAGGGTTTTTCTAGTAGTGTCACATCAAATCTAAGCTGTCTGAAGTGTTGTTCCAAAGTTATCAATATTTTTGCGCTTGGCGTTCCGGAATGGACCTTATCTCAGGATGAAAACGCATTTTCTGCATTGTCCCATAACTTTGCAAGGAAGGTTCAGAACATGAAATTTTCACCTCCCACTATAGCAGAAAGGGTCTTTCTAGTAGTTGCAGATCCAATCTAAGCTGTTTGAAGTGTTTTTCCAAAGTTATCAACATTTTTATGTTTGGCGTTTCGGAATCGACCTTATCTCCGGCTGAAAACACGTTTTCTGCATTGTGCCATAACTTTGCAGGGAGACTTCAGAACATGAAATTTTCTCCTCCCACTATAGCAGAAAGGGTATTTCTAGTAGTTGCACATCAAATCTAAGTTGTCTGAAGTGTTCTTCCAAAGTTATCAACATTTTTATGTTTGGCGTTCCGGAATTAACCTTATCTAAGACTGAAAACGTGTTTTCTGCATTGTGCCATAACTTTGCAGGGAAACTTCAGAACATGAAATTTTCACCTCCAACTATAGCAGAAAGGTTCTTTCTAGTAGTTGCACATCAAATCTAAGCTGTTTGAAGTGTTTTTCCAAAGTTAACACCATTTTTATGTTTGGCGTTCCAGAAACAACCTTATCTCAGGCTGAAAATGCATTTTACGCATTGTGCCATAACTTTGCAGGAAAGCTTCAGAACACGAAAGTTTCATCTACCACTATAGCAAAAAGGGTCTTTCTAGTAGTTGCACATCAAATCTAAGCTGTCTGAAGTGTTTTTTCGAAGTTATCAACATTTTTATGTTTGGCGTTCCGGAATCGACCTTATGTGAGGCTGAAAACGCGTTTTGTGCATTGTGCCATAACTTTGCAGGGAATCTTCAGAACATGAAATTTTCACCTCCCACTATAGCAGCAAGGGTCTTTCTAGCAGTTGCACATCAAATCTAAGCTGTCTGAAGTGTTTTTCCAAAGATATCAACATTTTTATGTTTGGCGTTCCGGAATCGACCTTATGTGATGCTGAAAACTCGTTTTCTGCATTGTGCCATAACTTTGCAGGGAAGCTTCAGAACATGAAATTTTCACCTCCCACGATAGCAGAAAGGGTCTTTCGAGTAGTTGCACATCAAATCTCAGCTGTCTGAAATGTTTTTCAAAAGTTATCAACATTTTGATGTTTGGCGTTCCGGAATCGACCTTATCTGAGGATGAAAATGCATTTTACGCATTGTGCCATAACTTTGCAGGAAAGTTTCGGAACATGAAATGTTCATTTCCCACTATAGCAGAAAGGGTCTTTCTAGTAGTTGCACATCAAATCTAAGCTGTTTGAAGTGTTTTTCCAGAGTTAACACCATTTTTATGTTTGGCGTTCCAGAAACAACCTTATCTCAGGCTGAAAACGCGTTTTACGCAATTTGCCCTAACTTTGCAGGAAAGTTTCAGAACATGAAATTTTCACCTCCCACTATAGCAGAAAGTGTCTTTCTAGTAGTTGCACATCAAATCTAAGCTGTCTGATGTGTTTTTCCAAAGTTATCAACATTTCTATGTTTGGCGTTCCGGAACCCACCTTATCTCAGCCTGAAAACGCGTTTTACATATTTTGCCATAACTTTGCAGGGAAGCTTCAGAACAAGAAATGTTCGCCTCCCACTATAGCAGATAGGGTCTTTCTAGTAGTTGCACATCAAATCTAAGCTGTCTGAAGTGTTTTTTCAAAGTTATCAACATTTTTATGTTTGGCGTTCTGGAATCGACCTTATCTCAGACTGAAAACGTGTTTTCTGCATTGTGCCATAACTTTGCAGGGCGACTTCAGAACATGAAGTTTTCAACTCCCACTATAGCAGAAAGGGTATTTCTAGTAGTTGCACATCAAATCTAAGTTGTCTGAAGTGTTTTTCCAAAGTTATCAACATTTTTATGTTTGGCGTTCCGGAACCCACCTTATCTCAAGCTGAAAACGCGTTTTCTGCATTGTGCCATAACTTTGCAGGGAAGCTTCAGAACATGAAATTTTCACCTCCCACTATAGCAGAAAGGGTCTTTCTAGTAGTTGCACATCAAATCTAAGCTGTCTGATGTCTTTTTCCAAAGTTATAAACATTTTTATGTATGGCGTTCCGGAATCTACCTTATCTCAGGCTGAAAACGCGTTTTCTGCATTGTGCCATAACTTTGCAAGGAAGCTTCAGAACATGAAATTTTAACCTCCCACTATAGCAGGAAGGGTCCTTCTAATAGTTGCACATCAAATCTAAGCTGACTGAAGTGTTTTTCAAAAGTTAACAACATTTTTATGTTTGGCGTTCCGGAACCCACCTTATCTTAAGCTGAAAACGCGTTTTCTGCATTGTGCCATAACTTTGCAGGGAGGCTTCAGAACATGAAATTTTAACCTCCCACTATAGCAGGAAGGGTCCTTCTAGTAGTTGCACATCAAATCTAAGATGTCTGATGTGTTTTCCCAAAGTTATCAACATTTTTATGTTTGGCGTTCCAGAATTGACCTTATCTCAGGCTGAAAACGCGTTTTACGCATTGTGCCATAACTTTGCAAGGAAGCTTCAGAACATGAAATTTTTACCTCCCACTGTAGCAGAAAGGGACTTTCTAGTAGTTGCACATCAAATCTAAGCTGTCTGAAGTGTTTTTCCAAAGTTATCAACATTTTTATGTTTGGCGTTCCAGAATTGACCTTATCTCAGGCTGAAAACGCGTTTTACGCATTGTGCCATAACTTTGCAGGGAAGCATCAGAAAATGAAATTTTCACCTCCCACTATAGCAGAAATGTTCTTTCTAGTAGTTGCAAATCAAATCTAAGCTGTCTGAAGTGTTTTTCGATAGTTATCAACATTTTTACGTTTGGCGTTTCGGAACCCACCTTATCTCAGGCTGAAAACACGTTTTCTGCATTGTGCCATAACTTTGCAAGGAAGCTTCAGAAAATGAAATTTTCACGTCCCACTATAGCAGAAAGGGTCTTTCTAGTATTTGCACATCAAATCTAAGCTGTCTGATATGTTTTTCCAAAGTTATGAACATTTTTATGTTTGGCGTTCCGGAATCAACCTTATCTCAGGCTGAAAACGCATTTTCTGCATTGTGCCATAACTTTGCAAGGAAGCTTCAGAACATGAAAATTTCACCTCCCACTATACCAGAAAGGGTCTTTCTAGTAGTTGCACATCAAATCTAAGCTGTCTGATGTGTTTTTCCAAAGTTATCAACATTTTTATGTTTGGCGTTCCGGAATCGACCTTATCTCATGCTGAAAACGCGTTTTACGCATTGTGCCATAACTTTGCAGGGAAGCTTCAGAAAATGAAATTTTCACCTCCCACTATAGCAGAAAGGGTCTTTCTCGTAGTTGCACATCAAATCTAAGCTGTCTGGAGTGTTTTTCCAAAGTTATCAACATTTTTATGTTTGGTGTTCCGGAACCCACCTTATCTCAGGCTGAAAACGCGTTTTCGGCATTGTGACATAACTTTGCAGGGAAGCTTCAGAACATGAAATGTTCACCTCCCACTATGGCAGAAAGGGTCTTTCTAGTAGTTGCACATCAAATCTAAGCTGTCTGAAGTGTTTTTCCAAAGTTATCAACATTTTTATGTTTGGCGTTCCGGAATCGACCTTATCTCAGGATGAAAAATTGTTTTCTGCATTGTCCCATAACTTTGCAGGGAAGATTCTGAACATGAAATTGTCACGTCCCACTATAGCAGAAAGGGTCTTTCTAGTATTTGCACATCAAATCTAAGCTGTCTGAAGTGTTCTTCCAAAGTTATGAACATTTTTATGTTTGGCGTTCCGGAATCAACCTTATCTCAGGCTGAAAACGCATTTTCTGCATTGTGCCATAACTTTGCAAGGAAGCTTCAGAACATGCAATTTTCACCTCCCACTATACCAGAAAGGGTCTTTCTAGTAGTTACACATCAAATCTAAGCTGTCTGATGTGTTTTTCCAAAGTTATCAACATTTTTATGTTTGGCGTTCCGGAATCGACCTTATCTCAGGCTGAAAACGCGTTTTCGGCATTGTGCCATAACTTTGCAGGGAAGCTTCAGAACATGAAATTTTCACGTCCCACTATAGCAGAAAGGGTCTTTCTAGTAGTTGCACATCAAATCAAACTGTCTGAAGTGTTTTTCCAAAGTTATCAACATTTTTATGTTTGGCGTTCCGGAACCCACCTTATCTCAGGATGAAAATGCGTTTTCTGCATTGTCCCATAACTTTCCAGGGAAGCTTCAGAACATGAAATTTTGACCTCCCACTATAGCAGAAATGTTCTTTCTAGTAGTTGCAAATCAAATCTAAGCTGTCTGAAGTGTTTTTCGATAGTTATCAACATTTTTACGTTTGGCGTTTCGGAACCCACCTTATCTCAGGCTGAAAACACGTTTTCTGCATTGTGCCATAACTTTGCAAGGAAGCTTCAGAAAATGAAAATTTCACGTCCCACTATAGCAGAAAGGGTCTTTCTAGTATTTGCACATCAAATCTAAGCTGTCTGATATGTTTTTCCAAAGTTATGAACATTTTTATGTTTGGCGTTCCGGAATCGACCTTATCTCATGCTGAAAACGCGTTTTACGCATTGTGCCATAACTTTGCAGGGAAGCTTCAGAAAATGAAATTTTCACCTCCCACTATAGCAGAAAGGGTCTTTCTCGTAGTTGCACATCAAATCTAAGCTGTCTGGAGTGTTTTTCCAAAGTTATCAACATTTTTATGTTTGGTGTTCCGGAACCCACCTTATCTCAGGCTGAAAACGCGTTTTCGGCATTGTGCCATAACTTTGCATGGAAGCTTCAGAACATGAAATGTTCACCTCCCACTATAGCAGAAAGGGTCTTTCTAGTAGTTTCACATCAAATCTAAGCTGTCTGAAGTGGTTTTCGAAAGTTATCAACATTTTTATGTTTCACGTTCCAGAATTGACCTTATCTCAGGCTGAAAACGCGTTTTCTGCATTGTGCCATAATTTTGCATAGAAGCTTCAGAACATGAAATGTTCACCTCCCACTATAGCAGAAAGGGTCTTTCTAGTAGTTGCACATCAAATCTAAGCTGTCTGAAGTGTTTTTCGAAAGTTATCAACATTTTTATGTTTGGCGTTCCGGAATCGACCTTATCTCAGGATGAAAAATTGTTTCCTGCATTTTCCCATAACTTTGCAGGGAAGATTCTGAACATGAAATTTTCACGTCCCACTATAGCAGAAAGGGTCTTTCTAGTATTTGCACATCAAATCTTAGCTGTCTGAAGTGGTTTTCGAAAGTTATCAACATTTTTATGTTTGGCGTTCCGGAATCGACCTTATCTCAGGCTGAAAACAGGTTTTCTGCATTGTGACATAACTTTGCAGGGAAGCTTCAGAACATGAAATTTTCACGTCCCACTATAGCAGAAAGGGTCTTTCTAGTATTTGCACATCAAATCTAAGCTGTCTGAAGTGTTCTTCCAAAGTTATGAACATTTTTATGTTTGGCGTTCCGGAATCGACCTTATCTCAGGCTGAAAACGCGTTTTCGGCATTGTGCCATAACTTTGCAGGGAAGCTTCAGAACAAAGAATTTTCACGTCCCACTATAGCAGAAAGGGTCTTTCTAGTATTTGCACATCAAATCTAAGCTGTCTGAAGTGTTTTTCGAAAGTTATCAACATTTTTATGTTTGGCGTTCCGGAACCCACCTTATCTCAAGCTGAAAACGCGTTTTCTGCATTGTGACATAACTTTGCAGGGAAGCTTCAGAACATGAAATTTTCACGTCCCAATATAGCAGAAAGGGTCTTTCTTGTAGTTGCACATCAAATCTAAGCTGTCTGAAGTGTTTTTCGAAACTTATCAACATTTTTATGTTTGGCGTTCCAGAATCGACCTTATCTCAGGCTGAAAACGCGTTTTCTGCATTGTGCCATAACTTTGCATGGAAGCTTCAGGACATGAAATGTTCACCTCCCACTATAGCAGAAAGGGTCTTTCTCGTAGTTGCACATCAAATCTAAGCTGTCTGAAGTGTTTTTCCAAAGTTATCAACATTTTTATGTTTGGCGTTCCGGAATCGACCTTATCTCAGGCTGAAAACGCGTTTTCTGCATTGTGCCATAACTTTGCAGGGAAGCTTCCGAACATGAAATTTTAACCTCCCACAAAAGCAAAAAGGGTCTTTCTAGCAGTTGCACATCAAATCTAAGCTGTCTGAAGTGTTTTTCCAAAGTTATCAACATTTTTATGTTTGGCGTTCCGGAATCAACCTTATCTCAGGCTGAAAACGCATTTTCTGCATTGTGCCATAACTTTGCAAGGAAGCTTCAGAACATGAAATTTTCACCTCCCACTATAGCCGAAAGGGTCTTTCTCGTAGTTGCACATCAAATCTAAGCTGTCTGAAGTGTTTTTCAAAAGAAATCAACATTTTTATGTTTGGCGTTCCGGAATCGACCTAATCTAAGGATGAAAATGCGTTTTCTGCATTGTCCCATAACTTTACAGGGAAGCTTTAGAACATGAAATTTTAACCTCCCACTATAGCAGAAAGGGTCTTTCTAATAGTTGCACATCAAATCTAAGCCGTCTGAAGTGTTTTTCCAATGTTATCAACATTTTAAGTTTGGCGTTCCGGAACCCACCTTATCTCAGGCTGAAAACGCGTTTTCTGCAGTGTGCCATAACTTTGCAGGGAAGTTTCAGAACATGAAATTTTAACCTCCCACTATTGCAGAAAGTGTCTTTCCAGTAGTTGCACATCAAATCTAAGCTGTCTGATGAGTTTTTCCAAAGTTATCAACATTTTTATGTTTGGCGTTCCGGAATCTACCTTATCTCAGGCTGAAAACGCTTTTTACGCTTTTTGCCATAACTTTGAAGGGAAGCTTCAGAAAATGAAATGTTCACCTCCCACTATAGCAGAAAGGGTCTTTCTAGTAGTTGCACATCAAATCTAAGCTGTCTGAAGTGTTTTTCGGAAGTTATCACCATTTGTATGTTTGGCGTTCCAGAATCGACCTTATCTCAGGCTGAAAACGCGTTGTCTGCATTGTGCCATAAATTTACATGGGAAGATTCCGAACATCAAATTTTTCAGCTCCCACTGTAGCAGAAAGGGTCTTTCTAGTAGTTGCACATCAAATCTAAGCAGTCTGAAGTGTTTTTCCAAAGTTATCAACATTTTTATGTTTCGCGTTCCGGAATCAATCTTATCTCAAGCTGAAAACGCGTTTTCTGCATTGTGCCATAACTTTGCAGGGAAGCGTCAGAATAAGAAATTTTCACCTCCCACTATAGCAGTACGGGTTTTTCTAGTAGTTGCACATCAAATCTAAGCAGTCTGAAGTGTTTTTCCAAAGTTATCAACATTTTTATGTTTCGCGTTCCGGAATCAACCTTATCTCAGGCTGAAAACGCGTTTTCTGCATTGTGCCATAACTTTGCTGGGAAGCTTCAGAACATGAAATGTTCACCTCCCACTATAGCAGAAAGGGTCTTTCTAGTAGTTGCACATCAAATCTAAGCTGTCTGAAATGTTTTTCCAAAGTTATCAACATTTGTATGTTTGGCGTTCCGGAACCCACCTTATCTCAAGCTGAAAACGCGTTTTCTGCATTGTGCCATAACTTTGCAGGGAAGCGTCAGAATAAGAAATTTTCACCTCCCACTATAGCAGTAAGGGTTTTTCTAGTAGTTGCACATCAAATCTAAGCAGTCTGAAGTGTTTTTCCAAAGTTATCAACATTTTTATGTTTCGCGTTCCGGAATCAACCTTATCTCAGGCTGAAAACGCGTTTTCTGCATTGTGCCATAACTTTGCAGGGAAGCTTCAGAAAATGAAATTTTCACCTCCCACTATAGCAGTAAGGGTTTTTCTAGTAGTTGCACATCAAATCTAACCAGTCTGAAGTGTTTTTCCAAAGTTATCAACAGTTTTATGTTTGGCGTTCCGGAATCGACCTTATCTCAGGATGAAAACGCGTTTTCTGCATTTTGCCATAACTTTGCAGGGAAGCTTCAGAAAATGAAATTTTCACCTCCCACTATAGCAAAAATGGTCTTTCTAGTAGTTGCACATCAAATCTAAGCTGTCTGAAGTGTTTTACAAAAGTTATCAACATTTTTATGTTTGGCGTTCCGGAACCCACCTTATCTAAAGCTGAAAACGCGTTTTCTGCATTGTGCCATAACTTTGCTGGGATGCTTCAGAACATGAAATTTTCACGTCCCACTATAGCAGAAAGGGTCTTTCTAGTAGTTGCCCATCAAATCTAAGCTGTCTGAAGTGTTTTTCGAAAGTTATCAACATTTTTATGTTTGGCGTTCTTGAATCAACCTTATCTCAGGCTGAAAACGCGTTTTCTGCATTGTCCCATAACTTTCCAGGGAAGCTTCAGAACATGAAATTTTGACCTCCCACTATAAGAGAAAGGTTCTTTCTAGTAGTTGCACATCAAATCTAAGCTGTCTGAAGTGTTTTTCGATAGTTATCAACATTTTTACGTTTGGCGTTTCGGAACCCACCTTATCTCAGGCTGAAAACGCGTTTTCTGCATTGTGCCATAACTTCTCAGGGAAGCATCAGAAAATGAAATTTTCACCTCCCACTATAGCAGAAAGGGTTTTTCTAGTAGTTGCACATCAAATCTAAGCTGTCTGAAGTGTTTTTCCAAAGTTATCAACATTTTTATGTTTGGCGTTCCGGAACCCACCTTATCTCAAGCTGAAAACGCGTTTTCTGCATTGTGCCTTAACTTTGCTGGGAAGCTGGAGAACATGAAATGTTCACCTCCCACTATAGCAGAAAGGGTCATTCTAGTAGTTGCACATCAAATCAAACTGTCTGAAGTGTTTTTCGAAAGTTATCAACATTTTTATGTTTGGCGTTCCGGAATCGACCTTATCTCAGGATGAAAATGCGTTTTCTGCATTGTCCCATAACTTTCCAGGGAAGCATCAGAACATGAAATTTTGACCTCCCACTATAGCAGAAAGGTTCTTTTTAGTAGTTGCACATCAAATCTAAGCTGTCTGAAGTGTTTTTCGATAGTTATCAACATTTTTACGTTTGGCGTTTCGGAACCCACCTTATCTCAGGCTGAAAACGCGTTTTCTGCATTGTGCCATAACTTCTCAGGGAAGCATCAGAAAATGAAATTTTCACCTCCCACTATAGCAGAAAGGGTTTTTCTAGTAGTTGCACATCAAATCTATGCTGTCTGAAGTGTTTTTCCAAAGTTAACAACATTTTTATGTTTGGCGTTAAGGAATCAACCTTATCTCAGGCTGAAAACATGTTTTACGCATTGTGCCATAACTTTGCAGGGAAGCATCAGAAAGTGAAAGTTTCACCTCCCACTATAGCAGAAAGGGTTTTTCTAGTAGTTGCACATCAAATCTAAGCTATCTGAAGTGTTTTACAAAAGTTATCAACATTTTTATGTTTGGCCTTCCGGAACCCACCTTATCTCAAGCTGAAAACGCGTTTTCTGCATTGTGCCTTAACTTTGCTGGGAAGCTGCAGAACATGAAATGTTCACCTCCCACTATAGCAGAAAGGGTCTTTCTAGTAGTTGCACATCAAATCAAACTGTCTGAAGTGTTTTTCCAAAGTTATCAACATTTTTATGTTTGGCGTTCTGGAACCCACCTTATCTCAAGCTGAAAACGCGTTTTCTGCATTGTGCCATAACTTTGCAGGGACGCTTCAGAACATGAAATGTTCACCTCCCACTATAGCAGAAAGGGTCTTTCTAGTAGTTGCACATCAAATCTAAGCTGTCTGAAGTGTTTTTCGGAAGTTATCAACATTTTTATGTTTGGCGTTCCAGAATCGACCTTATCTCAGGCTGAAAACGCGTTGTCTGCATTGTGCCATAACTTTGCATGGAAGCTTCCGAACATGAAATTTTAACCTCCCACTATAGCAGAAAGGGGCTTTCTAGTAGTTGCACATCAAATCTAAGATGTCTGAAGTGTTTTCCGAAAGTTATCAACATTTTTATGTTTGGCGTTTCGGAATCGACCTTATCTCAGGCAGAAAACGTTTTTTACGCTTTGTGCCATAACTTTGCATGGAAGCTTCAGAACATGAAATTTTCACGTCCCACTATAGCAGAAAGGGTCTTTCTAGAGGTTGCACATCAAATCTAAGCTGTCTGAAGTGTTTTTCGAAAGTTATCAACATTTTTATGTTTGGCGTTCCGGAACCCACCTTATCTCAGGCTGAAAAGGCGTTTTTTGCATTGCGCCATAACTTTGCAGGGAAGCTTCGGAACATGAAATTTTAACCTCCCACTATAGCAGAAAGGGTCTTTCTAGTAGTTGCACATCAAATCTATGCTGTCTGATGTGTTTTTCCAAAGTTATCAACATTTTTATGTATGGCGTTCTGGAATCGACCTTATCTCAGGCTGAAAACGCGTTTTACGGATTGTGCCATAACTTTGCAGGGAACCTTTAGAACATGAAATTTTCACGTCCCACTATAGCAGAACGGGTCTTTCTAGTAGTTTCACATCAAATCTATGCTGTCTGAAGTGTTTTTCGAAAGTTATCAACATTTTTATGTTTGGCGATCCGGAACCCACCTTATCTCAAGCTGAAAACGTGTTTTCTGCATTGTGCCATAACTTTCCAGGGAAGCTTCAGAACATGAAATGTTCACCTCCCACTATAGCAAAAAGGGTCTTTCTAGTAGTTTCACATCAAATCTAAGCTGTCTGAAGTGTTTTTCGAAAGTTATCAACATTTTTATGTTTGGCGTTCCAGAATCGACCTTATCTCAGGCTGAAAACGCGTTTTCTGCATTGTGCCATAACTTTGCAGGGAAGCTTCAGAACATGAAATTTTCACCTCCCACTATAGCAGAAAGGGTTTTTCTAGTAGTTGCACATCAAATCTAAGCTGTCTGAAGTGTTTTTCCAAAGTTATCAACATTTTTATGTTTGGCGTTCCAGAATCGACCTTATCTCAGGCTGGAAACGCGTTCTACGCATGGTGCCATAACTTTGCAGGGAAGCTTCAGAACATGAAATTTTCACATCCCACTATAGCAGAAAGGGTCTTTCTAGTAGTTGCACATCACAGCTAAGCTGTCTGAAGTGTTTTTCCAAAGTTATTAACATTTTTATGTTTGGCGTTCCGGAACCCATCTTATCTCAGGCTGAAAACGTGTTTTCTGCATTGTGCCATAACTTTGCAGGGATGCCTCAGAACATGAAATTTTCACCTCCCACTATAGCAGAAAGGGTCTTTCTAGTAGTTGCAAATCAAATCTAAGCTGTCTGAAGTGTTTTTCGAAAGTTATCAACATTTTTATGTTTGGCGTTCCGGAACCCACCTTATCTCCGGCTGAAAACGCGTTTTCTGCATTGTCCCATAACTTTGCAGGAAGCTTCAGAACATGAAATTTTCACCTCCCACTATAGCAGAAAGGGTCTTTATAGTAGTTGCACATCAAATCTAAGCTGTCTGAAATGTTTTTTCCAAAGTTATCAACATTTTTATGTTTGGCGTTCCGGAACCCACCTTATCTCTGGCTAAAAACGCATTTTCTGCTTTGTGCCATAACTTTGCTGGGAAGCTTCAGAACATGAAATTTTCAACTCCCACTATAACAGACAGGGTCTTTCTAGTAGTTGCACATCAAATCTAAGCTGTCAGAAGTGTTTTTCGAAAGTTATCAACATTTTTATGTTTGGCGTTCCGGAAATCACCTTGTCTCAGGCTGAAAACGCGTTTTCTGCATTGTGCCATATCTTTGAAGGAAAGCTTCAGAACATGAAAGTTTCACCTCCCACTATAGCAGAAAGGGTCTTTCTAGTAGTTACACATCAAATCTAAGCTGTCTGAAGTGTTATTCCAAAGTTATCAACATTTTTATGTTTGGCGTTCCGGAACCCACCTTATCTCTGGCTGAAAACGCGGTTTCTGCATTGTTCCTTAACTTTGCAGCGAAGCTTCAGAACATGAAATTTTCAACTCCCACTATAGCAGAAAGGGTCTTTCTAGTAGTTGCACATCAAATCTAAGATGTCTGAAGTGTTTTTCGAAAGTTATCAATATTTTTATGGTTGGCGTTCCGGAATCGACCTTATCTCAGGCTGAAAACGCGTTTTCTGCATTGTGCCATAACTTTGCAGGGAAGCTTCAGAACATGAAATTTTAACCTCCCACTATAGCAGAATGCGTCTTTCTAGTAGTTGCACATCAAATCTTAGCTGTCTGAAGTGTTTTTCCAAAGTTCTCAACATTTTTATGTTTGGCGTTCCGGAATCGATCTTATCTCAGGCTGAATACTCGTTTTCTTCATTGTGCCATAACTTTGCAGGAAGACTTCAGAACATGAAATTTTCTCCTCCCACTATAGCAGAAAGGGTATTTCAAGTAGTTGCACATCAAATCTAAGTTGTCTGAAGTGTTTTTCCAAAGTTATCAACATTCTTATGTTTGGCGTTCTGGAACCCACCTTATCTCAGGCTGAAAACGTGTTTTCTGCATTGTGCCATAACTTTGCAGGGAAGCTTCAGAACATGAAATTTTCACCTCCCACTATAGCAGAAAGGGTCTTTCTAGTAGTTGCACATCAAATCTAAGCTGTCGAAATTGTTTTTCCAAAGTTATCAACATTTTTATGTTTGGCGTTCTGGAACCCACCTTATCTCAGGCTAAAAACGCGTTTTCTGGATAGTGCCATAACTTTGCAGGGAAGCTTCAGAACATGAAATTTTAACATCCCGCTATAGCAGAAAGGGTCTTTCTAGTGGTTGCACATCAAATCTAAGCTGTCTGAAGTGTTTTTTGAAAGTTTTCAACATTTTTATGTTTGGTGTTCCTGAATCGACCTTATCTCAGGCCGAAAACGCGTTTTCTGCATTGTGCCATAACTTTGCAGGGAAGCTTTAGAACATGAAATTTTCATATCCCACTATAGCAGAAAGGGTCTTTCTAGTAGTTGCACATCAAATCTAAGCTGTCTGAAGTGTTTTTCCAAAGTTATCAACATTCTTATGTTTGGCGTTCCGGAATCAACCTTATCTCAGGCTGAAAACGCGTTTTACGCATTGTGCCATAACTTTGCAAGAAAGCTTCAGAACATGAAATTTTCAACTCCCACTATAGCAGAAAGGGTCTTTCTAGTAGTTGCGCATCAAATCTAAGCTGTCTGAAGTGTTTCTCCAAAGTTATCAATATTTTTATGTTTGGCGTTCCGGAATCGACCTTATCTCGGGCTGAAAACGCGTTTCCTGCATTGTGGCATAACTTTGCAGGGAAGCTTCAGAACATGAAATTTCTACATCCCACTATAGCAGAAAGGGTCTTTCTAGTAGTTGCACATTAAATCGAAGCTGTCTGAAGTGTTTTTCCAGAATTATGAACCTTTTTATGTTTGGCGTTCCGGAATCGACCTTATCTCAGGCTGAAAACGCGTTTTACGCATTGTGCCATAACTTTGCATGAAAGCTTCAGAACATGAAATTTTCACCTCCCACTACAATAGAAACGGTCTTTCTAGTGGTTGCACATCAAATCTAAGCTGTCTGAAGTGTTTTTCCAAAGTTATCAATATTTTTATGTTTGGCGTTCCGGAATCGACCTTATCTCAGGCTGAAAACGCGTTTCCTGCATTGTGGCATAACTTTGCAGTGAAGCTTCAGAACATGAAATTTTCACCTCCCACTGTAGCAGAAAGGGTCTTTCTAGTAGTTGCACATCAAATCTAAGCTGTTTGAAGTGTTTTTCTAAAGTTATCAACATTTTTATGTTTGGCGTTCTGGAACCCACCTTATCTCAGGCTGAAAACGCGTTTTCTGGATAGTGCCATAACTTTGCAGGGAAGCTTCAGAACATGAAATTTTAACATCCCACTATAGCAGAAGGGGTCTTTCTCGTAGTTGCACATCAAATCTAAGCTGTCTGAAGTGTTTTTCCAAAGTTATCAGTATTTTTATGTTTGGCGTTCCGGAATCGACCTTATCTCAGGCTGAAAACGTGTTTCTTGCATTGTGGCATAACTTTGCAGGGCAGCTTCAGAACATGAAATTTTCACCTCCCACTGTAGCAGAAAGGGTCTTTCTAGTAGGTGCACATCAAATCGAAGCTGTCTGAAGAGTTTTTCCAAAGTTATCGACACTTTTATGTTTGGCGTTGCGGAATCGACCTTATCTCAGGCTGAAAACGTGTTTCTTGCATTGTGGCATAACTTTGCAGGGAAGCTTCAGAACATGAAATTTTCATATCCCACTATAGCAGAAAGCGTCTTTCTAGTAGTTGCACTTCAAACCTAAGCTGTCTGTAGAGTTTTTCCTGAGTTATCAACATTTTTATGTTTGGCATTCCAGAATCGACCTTATCTCAGGCTGAAAACGCGTTTTCTGCATTGTGCCATAACTTTGCAGGGAAGCTTCAGAACATGAAATTTTAACCTCCCACTATGGCAGAATTCGTCTTTCTAGTAGTTGCACATCAAATCTAAGCTGTCTGCAGTGTTTTTCCAAAGTTATCAATATTTTTATGTTTGGCGTTCCGGAATCGACCTTATCTTAGCCTGAAAACGCGTTTCCTGCATTGTGGCATAACTTTGTAGGGAAGCTTCAGAACATGAAATTTTCTCCTCCCACTATAGCAGAAAGGGTCTTTCTAGTAGTTGCACATCAAATCTAAGCTGTCTGAAGTGTTTTTTGAAAGTTTTCAACATTTTTATGTTTGGTGTTCCTGAATCGACCTTATCTCAGGCCGAAAACGCGTTTTCTGCATTGTGCCATAACTTTGCAGGGAAGCTTTAGAACATGAAATTTTCATATCCCACTATAACAGAAAGGGTCTTTCTAGTAGTTGCACATCAAATCTAAGCTGTCTGAAGTGTTTTTTGAAAGTTTTCAACATTTTTATGTTTGGTGTTCCTGAATCGACCTTATCTCAGGCTGAAAACACGATTTACACATTGTGCCATAACATTGCAGGAAAGCTTCAGAACATGAAATTTTCAACTCCCACTATAGCAGAAAGGGTCTTTCTAGTAGTTGCACATCAAATCTAAGCTGTCTGAAGTGTTTTTCCAAAGTTATCAATATTTTTATGTTTGGCGTTCCGGAATCGACCTTATCTCGGCCTGAAAACGCGTTTCCTGCATTGTGGCATAACTTTGCAGGGAAGCTTCAGAACATGAAATTTCTACATCCCACTATAGCAGAAAGGGTCTTTCTAGCAGTTGCACATCAAATCTAAGCTGTTTGAAGTGTTTTTCCAAAGTAATCAACATTTTTAAGTTTGGTGTTCCGGAATCAACCTTATCTCAGGCTGAAAACGTGTTTCTTGCATTGTGGCATAACTTTGCAGGGAAGCTTCAGAACATGAAATTTTCACCTCCCACTGTAGCAGAAAGGGTCTTTCTAGTAGGTGCACATCAAATCGAAGCTGTCTGAAGAGTTTTTCCAAAGTTATCGACACTTTTATGTTTGGCGTTGCGGAATCGACCTTATCTCAGGCTGAAAACACGATTTAGGCATTCTGCCATAACTTTGCAGGGAAGCTTCAGAACATGAAATTTTCATATCCCACTATAGCAGAAAGCGTCTTTCTAGTAGTTGCACTTCAAACCTAAGCTGTCTGTAGAGTTTTTCCTGAGTTATCAACATTTTTATGTTTGGCATTCCAGAATCGACCTTATCTCAGGCTGAAAACGCGTTTTCTGCATTGTGCCATAACTTTGCAGGGAAGCTTCAGAACATGAAATTTTAACCTCCCACTATGGCAGAATTCGTCTTTCTAGTAGTTGCACATCAAATCTAAGCTGTCTGCAGTGTTTTTCCAAAGTTATCAATATTTTTATGTTTGGCGTTCCGGAATCGACCTGATCTTAGCCTGAAAACGCGTTTCCTGCATTGTGGCATAACTTTGCAGGGAAGCTTCAGAACATGAAATTTTCTCCTCCCACTATAGCAGAAAGGGTCTTTCTAGTAGTTGCACATCAAATCTAAGCTGTCTGAAGTGTTTTTTGAAAGTTTTCAACATTTTTATGTTTGGTGTTCCTGAATCGACCTTATCTCAGGCCGAAAACGCGTTTTCTGCATTGTGCCATAACTTTGCAGGGAAGCTTTAGAACATGAAATTTTCATATCCCACTATAGCAGAAAGGGTCTTTCTAGTAGTTGCACATCAAATCTAAGCTGTCTGAAGTGTATTTTGAAAGTTTTCAACATTTTTATGTTTGGTGTTCCTGAATCGACCTTATCTCAGGCTGAAAACACGATTTACACATTCTGCCATAACTTTGCAGGGATGCTTCAGAACATGAAATTTTCACCTCCCACTATAGCAGATAGGGTCTTTCTAGTAGTTGCACATCAAATCTAAGCTGTCTGAAGTGTTTTTCCAAAGTTATCAACATTCTTATGTTTGGCGTTCCGGAATCAACCTTATCTCAGGCTGAAAACGCGTTTTACGCATTGTGCCATAACATTGCAGGAAAGCTTCAGAACATGAAATTTTCAACTCCCACTATAGCAGAAAGGGTCTTTCTAGTAGTTGCACATCAAATCTAAGCTGTCTGAAGTGTTTTTCCAAAGTTATCAATATTTTTATGTTTGGCGTTCCGGAATCGACCTTATCTCGGGCTGACAACGCGTTTCCTGCATTGTGGCATAACTTTGCAGGGAAGCTTCACAACATGAAATTTCTACATCCCACTATAGCAGAAAGGGTCTTTCTAGCAGTTGCACATCAAATCTAAGCTGTTTGAAGTGTTTTTCCAAAGTAATCAACATTTTTAAGTTTGGTGTTCCGGAATCAACCTTATCTGAGGCTGAAAACGCGTTTTACGCATGGTGCCATAACTTTGCAGGGAAGCTTCAGAACATCGAATTTTCACCTCCCACTATAGCAGAAACGGTTTTTCTCGTAGTTGCACATCAAATCTAAGCTGTCTGAAGTGTTTTTCCAAAGTTATCAACACTTTTATGTTTGGCGTTCCGGAATCGACCTTATCCCAGGCTGAAAACGCGTTTTACGCATTGTGCCAAACTTTGCAGGGAAGCTTCAGAACATGAAAATTTCACCTCCCACTATAGCAGAAAGGGTCTTTCTAGTAGGTGCACATCAAATCGAAGCTGTCTGAAGTGTTTTTCCAAAGTTATCAACTCTGTTATGCTTGCCGTTCCGGAATCGACCTTATCTCAGGCTGAAAACACGATTTACGCATTCTGCCATAACTTTGCAGGGAAGCTTCAGAACATGAAATTTTAACTTCCCACTATAGCAGAAAGGGTCTTTCTAGTAGTTGCACATCAAATCTAAGCTGTCTGAAGTGTTTTTCCAAAGTTATCAATATTTTTATGTTTGGCGTTCCGGAATCGACCTTATCTCAGGCTGAAAACGTGTTTCCTGCATTGTGGCATAACTTTGCAGGGAAGCTTCAGAACATCGAATTTTCACTTCCACAATGGCAGAAATGGTCTTTCTAGTAGTTGCACATCAAATCGAAGCTGTCTGAAGTGTTTTTCCAGAATTATGAACCTTTTTATGTTTGGCGTTCCGGAATCGACCTTATCTCAGGCTGAAAACGCGTTTTACGCATTGTGCCATAACTTTGCATGAAAGCTTCAGAACATGAAATTTTCACCTCCCACTATAGCAGAAAGGGTATTTCAAGTAGTTGCACATCAAATCTAAGCTGTCTGAAGTGTTTTTCCGAAGTTATCAACATTTTTACGTTTGGCGTTCCGGAATTGACCTTATGTGAGGCTGAAAACGCGTTTTCTGCATTGTGCCATAACTTTGCAGGGATGCCTCAGAACATGAAATTTTCACCTCCCACTATAGTAGAAAGGGTCATTCTTGTAGTTGCACATCAATTGTAAGCGGTCTGAAGTGTATTTCACAAGTTATCCACTTTTTTATGTTTGACGTTCCTGAATCGACCTGATCACAGGCATAAAACGCGTTTCACGCATTGTTCCATAACTTTACCGTGAAGCTTCAGAACATGAAATTTTCACCTCCCACAATGGCAGAAAGGGTCTTTCTAGTAGTTTCACCTGAAATCTAAGCTGTCTGAAGTGTTTTTCCAAAGTTATCAACATTTTCATGTTTGGCGTTCCGGAAACGACCTTATCTCAGGCTGAAAACGCGTTTTAAGCATTGTGCCACAACTATGCATAAAGCTTAAGAACATGAAATTTTCAGCTCCCACTATAGCAGAAAGGGTATTTCTAGTAGTTTCACGTGAAATCTAAGCTGTCTGAAGTGTTTTTCCAAAGTTATCAACATTTTCATGTTTGGCGTTCCGGAATCGACCTTATCTCAGGCTGAAAACGCGTTTAACGCATTGTTCCATAACTTTGCAGGGAAGCTTCAGAACATGAAATTTTCACCCCCCACTATAGCAGAAAGGGTCTGTCTTGCAGTTGCACATCAAATCTAAGTTGTCTGAAGTGTTTTTCCAAAGTTGTCAACATTTTTATGTTTGGCGTTCCGGAACCCACCTTATCTCAGGCTGAAAACGCGTTTTCTCCATTGTGCCATAACTTTGCAGGGAGGCTTCAGAACATAAAATTTTCACCTCCCACTATAGCAGAAAGGGTCTTTCTAGTAGTTGCACATCAAATCTAAGCTGTCTGAAGTGTTTTTCGAAAGTTATCAACATTTTTATGTTTGGCGTTCCGGAATCGACCTTATCACTGGATGAAAAATCATTTTCTGCATTGTGCCACAACTTTGCACGGAAACTTCAGAACATGAAATTTTCACCTCCCACTATAGCAGAAAGGGTCTTTCTAGTAGTTGCACATCAAATCTAAGCTGTCTGAAGTGTTTTTCGAAAGTTTTCAACATTTTTATGTTTGGCGTTCCGGAATCGACCTTATCTCAGGCTGAAAACGCGTTTTCTGCATTGTGCCATAACTTTGCAGGGAATTTTCAGAACATGAAATTTTCACCTCCCACTATATCAGAAAGGGTCTTTCTAGTAGTTGCACATCAAATCTAAGCTGTCTGAAGTGTTTTTCCAAAGTTATCAACATTTTTATGTTTGGCGTTCTGGAACCCACCTTATCTCAGGGTGAAAACGCGTTTTCTGCATTGTGCCATAACTTTGCAGGAAAGCTTCAGAACATGAAATTTTCACCTCCCACTATAGCAGAAAGGGTCTTTCTAGTAGTTGCACATCAAATATAAGCTGTCTGAAGTGTTTTTCCGAAGTTATTAACATTTTTATGTTTGGCGTTCCGGAATTGACCTTATGTGAGGCTGAACACGAGTTTTCTGCATTGTGCCATAACTTTGCAGGGAAGCTTCAGAACATGAAAATTTCACCTCCCACTATAGCAGAAAGGGTCCTTCTAGTAGTTGCACATCAAATCGAAGCTGTCTGAAGTGTTTTTCCAAAGTTATCAACACTGTTATGTTTGCCGTTCCGGAACCCACCTTATCTCAAGCTGAAAACGCGTTTTCTGCATTGTGCCATAACTTTGCATGGAAGCATCCGAACATGAAATTTTAACCTCCCACTATAGTAGAACGGGTCTTTCTAGTAGTTGCACATCAAATCTAAGCTGTCGAAATTGTTTTTCCAAAGTTCTCAACATTTTTATGTTTGGCGTTCCGGAATCAACCTTATCTCAGGCTGAAAACGCGTTTCCTGCATTGTGCCATAACTTTGCAGGGAAGCTTCAGAACATGAAATTTTCACCTCCCATTATAGCAGAAATGGTCTTTCTAGTACTTGCACATCAAATCTAAGCTGTCTGAAGTGTATTTCAAAAGTTATCATATTTTTTATGTTTGGCGTTCCTGAATCGACCTTATCTCAGGCTGAAAATGCGTTTTACGCATTGTGCCATAACTTTGGAGGGAACCTTCAGAACATCAAATTTTCACCACCCACTATATCAGAAAGGGTCTTTCTAGTAGTTGCACATCAAATCTAAGCAGTCTGAAGTGTTTTTCCAAAATTGTCAACATTTTTATGTTTGGCGTTCCGGAATCGACTTTATCTCAGGCTGAAAATGCGTTTTACGCATTGTGCCATAACTTTGCAGTGAAGCTTCAGAACATCGAATTTTCAACTCCCACTATAGCAGAAAGGGTCTTTCTAGTAGTTGCACATCAAATCTAAGCTGTCTGAAGTGTTTTTCCAAAGTTATCAACATTTTTATGTTTGACGTTCCGGAATCAACCTTATCTCAGGCTGAACACCCCGTTTTCTGCATTGTGCCATAACTTTGCAGGGAAGCTTCAGAACATGAAATTCTGACCTCCCAATATAGCAGAAAGGGTCTTTCTAGTAGTTGCGCATCAAATCTAAGCTGTCTAAAGTGTATTTCCAAAGTTATCAACATTTTTATGTTTGGCGTTGTGGAACCCACCTTATCTCAGACTGAAAACGCGTTTTCTGCATTGTGCCATAACTTTGCAAGGAAGCTTCAGAACATGAAATTTTCACCTCCCACTATAGCAGAAAGGGTCTTTCTAGTAGTTGCACATCAAATCTAAGCTGTCTGAAGTGTTTTTCCAAAATTATCAACATTTTAATGTTTGGCGTTCCGGAATCGACCTTATCTCAGGCTGAAAATGTGTTTTACGCATTGTGCCATAACTTTGGAGGGAAGCTTCAGAACATCGAATTTTCACCACCCACTATATCAGAAAGGGTCTTTCTAGTAGTTGCACATCAAATCTAAGCTGTCTGATATGTTTTTCCAAAGTTATCTACTTTTTTCTGTTTGGCGTTCTGGAACCCACCTTATCTCAGTGTGAAAACGCGTTTTCTGCATTGTGCCATAACTTTGCAGGGAAGCTTCAGAACATGAAATTTCCACCTCCCACTATAGCAGAAAGGGTTTTTCTCGTAGTTGCACATCAATTCTAAGCTGTCTGAAGTGTTTTTCCAAAGTTATCAACATTTTTATGTTTGGCGTTCCGGAACCCACCTTATCTCTGGCTGAAAACGCGTTTTTTGCATTGTGCCATAATTTGCAGGGAAGCTTCAGAACATGAAATTTTCATCTCCCACTATAGCAGAAAGGGTCTTTCTAGCAGTTGCACATCAAATCTAAGCGGTCTGAAGTGTTTTTCCAAAGTTATCAACATTTTTATGTTTGCCGTTCCGGAATCGACCATATCTCAGGCTGAAAAGGCGTTTTCTGCATTGTGCCATAACTTTGCAGAGAAGCTTCAGAACATGAAATTTTCACATCCCACTATAGCAGAAAGGGTATTTCTAGTAGTTGCACATCAAATCTAAGCTGTCTGAAGTGTTTTTCCAAAGTTATCAACATTCTTATGTTTGGCGTTCCGGAATCGACCTTATCTCAGGATGAAAACGCGTTTCCTGCATTGTGGCATAACCATGCAGGGAAGCTTCAGAACATGAAATTTTCATCTCCCACTGTAGCAGAAAGGGCCTTTCTAGTAGTTGCACATCAAATCTAAGCTGTCTGAAGTGTTTTTCCAAAGTTATCAACATTTTTATGTTTGGCGTTCTGGAACCCACCTTATCTCAGGCTGAAAACGCGTTTTCTGCATTGTGCCAAAACTTTGCAGCGAAGCTTCAGAACATGACATTTTCACCTCCCACTAAAGCAGAAAGGGTCTTTCTAGTAGTTGCACATCAAAATTTCCAAAGTTATCAACATTTTTATGTTTGGCGTTCTGGAACCCACCTTATCTCAGGCTGAAAACGCGTTTTCTGCATTGTGCCATAACTTTGCAGGAAAGCTTCAGAACATGAAATTTTCACCTCCCACTATAGCAGAAAGGGTCTTTCTAGTAGTTGCACATCAAATATAAGCTGTCTGAAGTGTTTTTCCGAAGTTATTAACATTTTTATGTTTGGCGTTCCGGAATTGACCTTATGTGAGGCTGAACACGAGTGTTCTGCATTGTGCCATAACTTTGCAGGGAAGCTTCAGAACATGAAAATTTCACCTCCCACTATAGCAGAAAGGGTCCTTCTAGTAGTTGCACATCAAATCGAAGCTGTCTGAAGTGTTTTTCCAAAGTTATCAACACTGTTATGTTTGCCGTTCCGGAACCCACCTTATCTCAAGCTGAAAACGCGTTTTCTGCATTGTGCCATAACTTTGCATGGAAGCATCCGAACATGAAATTTTAACCTCCCACTATAGTAGAACGGGTCTTTCTAGTAGTTGCACATCAAATCTAAGCTGTCGAAATTGTTTTTCCAAAGTTCTCAACATTTTTATGTTTGGCGTTCCGGAATCAACCTTATCTCAGGCTGAAAACGCGTTTCCTGCATTGTGGCATAACTTTGCAGTGAAGCTTCAGAACATGAAATTTTCACCTCCCACTGTAGCAGAAAGGGTCTTTCTAGTAGTTGCACATCAAATCTAAGCTGTCTGAAGTGTTTTTCCAAATTTATCAACATAATTATGTTTGGCGTTCCGGAACACATCTTATCTCAGGCTGAAAACGCGTTTTCTGCATTGTGCCATACCTTTGCAGGGAAACTTCAGAACATGAAATTTTCACCTCCCACTATAGCAGAAAGGGTCTTTCTAGTAGTTGCGCATCAAATCTAAGCTGTCTAAAGTGTATTTCCAAAGTTATCAACATTTTTATGTTTGGCGTTGTGGAACCCACCTTATCTCAGACTGAAAACGCGTTTTCTGCATTGTGCCATAACTTTGCAGGGAAGCTTCAGAACATGAAATTTTCACTTCCCACTATAGCAGAAAGGGTCTTTCTAGTAGTTGCACATCAAATCTAAGCTGTCTGAAGTGTTTTTCCAAAATTATCAACATTTTAATGTTTGGCGTTCCGGAATCGACCTTATCTCAGGCTGAAAAAGTGTTTTACGCATTGTGCCATAACTTTGGAGGGAAGCTTCAGAACATCGAATTTTCACCACCCACTATATCAGAAAGGGTCTTTCTAGTAGTTGCACATCAAATCTAAGCTGTCTGAAGTGTTTTTCCAAAGTTATCAACATTGTTATGTTTGGCGTTCCGGAATCAACCTTATCTCAGGCTGAAAACGCGTTTTCTGAATTGTGCCATAACTTTGCAGGGAAGCTTCAGAACATGAAATTTCCACCTCCCACTATAGCAGAAAGGGTCTTTCTAGTAGTTGCACATCAAATCTAAGCTGTCTGATATGTTTTTCCAAAGTTATCTACTTTTTTCTGTTTGGCGTTCTGGAACCCACCTTATCTCAGTGTGAAAACGCGTTTTCTGCATTGTGCCATAACTTTGCAGGGAAGCTTCAGAACATGAAATTATCACCTCCCACTACAACAGAAAGGGTGTTTCTAGCAGTTGGACATCAAATCTAAGCTGTCCGAAGTGTTTTTCGAAAGTTATCAACATTTTTATGTTTGGCGTTCCGGAATCGACCTTATCTCAGGCTGAAAACGTGTTTTACGCATTGTGCCATAACTTTGCAGGGAAGGTTCAGAACATGAAATTTTCACATCCCACTATAGCAGAAAGGGTATTTCTAGTAGTTGCACATCAAATCTAAGCTGTCTGAAGTGTTTTTCCAAAGTTATCAACATTCTTATGTTTGGCGTTCCGGAATCGACCTTATCTCAGGATGAAAACGCGTTTCCTGCATTGTGGCATAACTATGCAGGGAAGCTTCAGAACATGAAATTTTCATCTCCCACTGTAGCAGAAAGGGCCTTTCTAGTAGTTGCACATCAAATCTAAGCTGTCTGAAGTGTTTTTCCAAAGTTATCAACATTTTTATGTTTGGCGTTCTGGAACCCACCTTATCTCAGGCTGAAAACGCGTTTTCTGCATTGTGCCATAACTTTGCAGGGAAGCTTCAGAACATGAAATTTTCACCTCCCACTAAAGCAGAAAGGGTCTTTCTAGTAGTTGCACATCAAATCTAAGCTGTCTGTAGAGTTTTTCCTGAGTTATCAACATTTTTATGTTTGGCGTTCCGGAATCGACCTTATCCCAGGCTGAAAACGCGTTTTCTGCATTGTGCCAAAACTTTGCAGGGAAGCTTCAGAACATGACATTTTCACCTCCCACTAAAGCAGAAAGGGTCTTTCTAGTAGTTGCACATCAAAATTTCCAAAGTTATCAACATTTTTATGTTTGGCGTTCTGGAACCCACCTTATCTCAGGCTGAAGACGCGTTTTCTGCATTGTGCCATAACTTTGCAGGGAAGCTTCAGAACATGAAATTTTCACCTCCCACTAAAGCAGAAAGGGTCTTTCTAGTAGTTGTACATCAAATCTAAGCTGTCTGTAGAGTTTTTCCTGAGTTATCAACATTTTTATGTTTGGCGTTCCGGAATGGACCTTATCTCAGGCTGAAAACCCGTTTTCTGCATTGTACCATAACTTTGCAGGGAAGGTTCAGAACATGACATTTTCACCTCCCACTAAAGCAGAAAGGGTCTTTCTAGTAGTTGCACATCAAATCTAAGCTGTCTGGAATGTTTTTCCAAAGTTATCAACATTTTTATGTTTGGCGTTCCGGAACCCACCTTATCTCAGGCTGAAAACGCGTTTTCTACATCGTGCCATAACTTTGCAGGGAATCTTCAGAACATGAAATTTTCACCTCCCACTACAGCAGAAAGTGTCTTTCTAGTAGTTGCACAACAAATCTAAGCTGTCTGAAGTGTTTTTCGAAAGTTATCAACATTTTTATGTTTGGCGTTCCGGAATCGACCTTATCTCGGGATGAAAATCGTTTTCTGCATTGTCCCATACCTTTGCAGGGAAGCCTCAGAACTTGAAATTTTGACCTCCCAATATAGCAGAAAGGGTCTTTCTAGTAGATGCACATCAAATCTAAGCTGACTGAAGTGTTTTTCGAAAGTTATCAAGATTTTTATGTTTGGCGTTCCGGAACCCACCTTATCTCAAGCTGAAAACGCGTTTTCTGCATTGTGCCATAACTTTGCAGGGAAGCTTCAGAACATGAAATGTTCACCTCTGACTATAGCAGAAAGGGTTTTTCTAGTAGTTGCACATCAAATCTAAGCTATCTGAAGTGTTTTTCCAAAGTTATCAACATTTTTATGTTTGGCGTTCCGGAATCGACCTTATCGTAGGCTGAAAACGCGTTTTACGCATTGTGCAATAACTTTGCAGGGAAGCTTCAGAACATGAAATGTTCACCTCCCACTATAGCAGAAAGGGTCTTTCTAGTAGTTGCACATCAAATGTAAGCTGTCTGAAATGTTTTTCCAAAGTTATCAACATTTTAACGTTTGGCGTTTCGGAAACCACCTTATCTCAGGCTGAAAACGCGTTTTCTGCATTGTGCCATAACTTCTCAGGGAAGCTTCAGAACATGAAATGTTCACCTCCCACTATAGCAGAAAGGGTCTTTCTAGTAGTTGCACATCAAATCTAAGCTGTCTAAAGTGTTTTTCGAAAGTTATGAACATTTTTATGTTTCGCGTTCCGTAATCGACCTTATCTTAGGATGAAAAATCGTTTTCTGCATTGTCCCATAACTTTGCAGGGAAGCTTCAGAACATGAAATTTTCACCTCCCACTATAGCAGAAAGGGTCTTTCTAGTAGTTGCACATCAAATCTAAGCTGTCTGAAGTGTTTTTCGAAAGTTATCAACATTTTTATGTTTGGCGTTCCGGAATCGACCTTATCTCAGGCTGAAAACGGGTTTTATGCATTGTGCCATAACTTTGCAGGGACGCTTCAGAAAATGAAAATTTCACCTCCCACTATAGCAGAAAGGGTCTTTCTAGTAGTTGCACATTAAATCTAAGCTGTTAGAATTGTTGTTCCAAAGTAATCAACATTTTTACGTTTGGCGTTTTGGAAACCACCTTATCTCAGGCTGAAAACGCGTTTTTTGCATTGTGCCATAACTTCTCAGGGAAGCTTCAGAACATGAAATTTTAACCTCCCACTATAGCAGAAAGGGTCCTTCTAGTAGTTGCACATCAAATCTAAGCTGTCTGAAGTGTTTTTCCAAAGTTATCAACATTTTTTTGTTTGGCGTTCCGGAACCCACCTTATCTCAGGCTGAAAACGCTTTTTACGCTTTGTGCCATAACTTTGCAGGGAAGCTTCAGAAAATGAAATTTTCACCTCCCACTATACCAGAAAGGGTCTTTCTAGTAGTTGCACATCAAATCTAAGCTGTCTGAAGTGTTTTTCCAAAGTTATCAACATTTTTATGTTTGGCGTTCCGGAACCCACCTTATCTCAGGCTGAAAACGCGTTTTCTGCATTGTGCCATAACTTTGCAAGGAAGCTTCAGAACATGAAATTTTCACCTCCCACTATAGCAGAAAGGGTCTTTCTGGTAGTTGCACATCAAATCTAAGCTGTCTGAAGTGTTTTTCCAAAGTTATCAACATTTTTATGTTTGGCGTTCCGGAATCGACCTTATCTCAGGCTTAAAACGCGTTTTACGCATTGTGCCATAACTTTGCAGGGAAACTTTAGAACATGAAATTTTCACCTCCCACTATAGCAGAAAGGGTCTTTCTAGTAGTTGCACATCAAATCTAAGCTCTCTGAAATGTTTTTCCAAAGTTATCAACATTTTTACGTTTGGCGTTCCGGAACCCACCTTATCTCAGGCTGAAAACGCGTTTTGTGCATTGTGCCATAACTTCTCAGGGAAGCTTCAGAACATGAAATGTTCACCTCCCACTATAGCAGAAAGGGTCTTTCTAGTAGTCTCACATCAAATCTAAGCTGTCTGAAGTGTTTTTCCAAAGTTATCAACATTTTGATGTTTGGCGTTCCAGAATCGACCTTATCTCAGGCTGAAAACGCGTTTTACGCATTGTGCCATACCTTTGCAGGGAACCTTTAGAACATGAAATTTTCACCTCCCACGACAGCAGAAAGGGTCTTTCCAGTAGTTGCACATCAAATCTAAGCTGTCTGAAGTGTTGTTCCAAAGTGATCAACATTTTTAAGTTTGGCGTTCCGGAACCCACCTTATCTCAGGCTGAAAACGCGTTTTCTGCAATGTGCCATAACTTAGCAGGGAAGCTTCAGAACATGAAATTTTCAGCTCCCACTATAGCAGAAAGGGTCTTTCTAGTAGTTGCACATCAAATCTAAGCTGTCTGAAATGTTTTTTCCAAAGTTATCACCATTTTTAAGTTTGGCGTTCTGGAACCCACCTTATCTCTGGCTGAAAACGCGTTTTCTGCATTGTGCCATAACTTTGCAGGGAAGCTTCAGAACATGAAATTTTAAACTCCCAGTGTAGCAGAAAGGGTCTTTCTAGTAGTTGCACATCAAATCTAATCTGAATGAAGTGTTTTTCGTAAGTTATTAACATTTTTATGTTGGCGTTCCGGAACCCACCTTATCTCAGGCTGAAAATGCGTTTTCTGCATTGTCCCATAACTTTGAAGGAAAGCTTCAGAACATGAAAGTTTCACCTCCCACTATAGCAGAAAGGGTCTTTGTCGTAGTTGCACATCAAATATAAGCTGTCTGAAGTGTTTTTCCAAAGTTATCAACATTCTTATGTTTGGCGTTCCGGAATCAACCTTATCTCAGGCTGAAAACGCGTTTTACGCATTGTGCCATAACTTTGCAGGAAAGCTTCAGAACATGAAATTTTCTACTCCCACTATAGCAGAAAGGGTCTTTCTAGTAGTTGCACATCAAATCTAAGCTCTCTGAAATGTTTTTCCAAAGTTATCAACATTTTTATGTTTGGCGTTCCGGAATCGACCTTATCGTAGGCTGAAAACGCGTTTTACGCATTGTGCAATAACTTTGCAGGGAAGCTTCAGAACATGAAATGTTCACCTCCCACTATAGCAGAAAGGGTCTTTCTAGTAGTTGCACATCAAATGTAAGCTGTCTGAAATGTTTTTCCAAAGTTATCAACATTTTAACGTTTGGCGTTTCGGAAACCACCTTATCTCAGGCTGAAAACGCGTTTTCTGCATTGTGCCATAACTTCTCAGGGAAGCTTCAGAACATGAAATGTTCACCTCCCACTATAGCAGAAAGGGTCTTTCTAGTAGTTGCACATCAAATCTAAGCTGTCTAAAGTGTTTTTCGAAAGTTATGAACATTTTTATGTTTCGCGTTCCGTAATCGACCTTATCTTAGGATGAAAAATCGTTTTCTGCATTGTCCCATAACTTTGCAGGGAAGCTTCAGAACATGAAATTTTCACCTCCCACTATAGCAGAAAGGGTCTTTCTAGTAGTTGCACATCAAATCTAAGCTGTCTGAAGTGTTTTTCGAAAGTTATCAACATTTTTATGTTTGGCGTTCCGGAATCGACCTTATCTCAGGCTGAAAACGGGTTTTATGCATTGTGCCATAACTTTGCAGGGACGCTTCAGAAAATGAAAATTTCACCTCCCACTATAGCAGAAAGGGTCTTTCTAGTAGTTGCACATTAAATCTAAGCTGTTAGAATTGTTGTTCCAAAGTAATCAACATTTTTACGTTTGGCGTTTTGGAAACCACCTTATCTCAGGCTGAAAACGCGTTTTTTGCATTGTGCCATAACTTCTCAGGGAAGCTTCAGAACATGAAATTTTAACCTCCCACTATAGCAGAAAGGGTCCTTCTAGTAGTTGCACATCAAATCTAAGCTGTCTGAAGTGTTTTTCCAAAGTTATCAACATTTTTTTGTTTGGCGTTCCGGAACCCACCTTATCTCAGGCTGAAAACGCTTTTTACGCTTTGTGCCATAACTTTGCAGGGAAGCTTCAGAAAATGAAATTTTCACCTCCCACTATACCAGAAAGGGTCTTTCTAGTAGTTGCACATCAAATCTAAGCTGTCTGAAGTGTTTTTCCAAAGTTATCAACATTTTTATGTTTGGCGTTCCGGAACCCACCTTATCTCAGGCTGAAAACGCGTTTTCTGCATTGTGCCATAACTTTGCAAGGAAGCTTCAGAACATGAAATTTTCACCTCCCACTATAGCAGAAAGGGTCTTTCTGGTAGTTGCACATCAAATCTAAGCTGTCTGAAGTGTTTTTCCAAAGTTATCAACATTTTTATGTTTGGCGTTCCGGAACCCACCTTATCTCAGGCTGAAAACGCGTTTTGTGCATTGTGCCATAACTTCTCAGGGAAGCTTCAGAACATGAAATGTTCACCTCCCACTATAGCAGAAAGGGTCTTTCTAGTAGTCTCACATCAAATCTAAGCTGTCTGAAGTGTTTTTCCAAAGTTATCAACATTTTGATGTTTGGCGTTCCAGAATCGACCTTATCTCAGGCTGAAAACGCGTTTTACGCATTGTGCCATACCTTTGCAGGGAACCTTTAGAACATGAAATTTTCACCTCCCACGACAGCAGAAAGGGTCTTTCCAGTAGTTGCACATCAAATCTAAGCTGTCTGAAGTGTTGTTCCAAAGTGATCAACATTTTTAAGTTTGGCGTTCCGGAACCCACCTTATCTCAGGCTGAAAACGCGTTTTCTGCAATGTGCCATAACTTAGCAGGGAAGCTTCAGAACATGAAATTTTCAGCTCCCACTATAGCAGAAAGGGTCTTTCTAGTAGTTGCACATCAAATCTAAGCTGTCTGAAATGTTTTTTCCAAAGTTATCACCATTTTTAAGTTTGGCGTTCTGGAACCCACCTTATCTCTGGCTGAAAACGCGTTTTCTGCATTGTGCCATAACTTTGCAGGGAAGCTTCAGAACATGAAATTTTAAACTCCCAGTGTAGCAGAAAGGGTCTTTCTAGTAGTTGCACATCAAATCTAATCTGAATGAAGTGTTTTTCGTAAGTTATTAACATTTTTATGTTGGCGTTCCGGAACCCACCTTATCTCAGGCTGAAAATGCGTTTTCTGCATTGTCCCATAACTTTGAAGGAAAGCTTCAGAACATGAAAGTTTCACCTCCCACTATAGCAGAAAGGGTCTTTGTCGTAGTTGCACATCAAATATAAGCTGTCTGAAGTGTTTTTCCAAAGTTATCAACATTCTTATGTTTGGCGTTCCGGAATCAACCTTATCTCAGGCTGAAAACGCGTTTTACGCATTGTGCCATAACTTTGCAGGAAAGCTTCAGAACATGAAATTTTCTACTCCCACTATAGCAGAAAGGGTCTTTCTAGTAGTTGCACATCAAATCTAAGCTGTCTGAAGTGTTTTTCCAAAGTTATCAATATTTTTATGTTTGGCGTTCCGGAATCGACCTTATCTCAGGCTGAAAACGCGTTTCTTCAATTGTGGCATAACTTTGCTGGGAAGCTTCAGAACATGAAATGTTCACCTCCCACTATAGCAGAATGCGTCTTTCTAGTAGTTGCACTTCAAATCTTTGCTGTCTGATGTGTTTTTCCAAAGTTCTCAACATTTTTATGTTTGGCGTTCTGAAATCAACCTCATATCAGGCTGAAAACGCGTTTTACGCATTTTGCCATAACTTTGCAGGAAGCTTCAGAACATGAAATTTTAACCTCCCACTATAGCAGAAAGAGTCTTTCTAGTAGTTGCACATCAAATCTAAGCTGTCTGAAGTGTTTTTCCAAAGTTATCAACATTCTTATGTTTGGCGTTCTGGAACCCACCTTATCTCAGGCTAAAAACGCGTTTTCTGGATAGTGCCATAACTTTGCAGGGAGACTTCAGAACATGAAATTTTAACATCCCACTATAGCAGAAAGGGTCTTTCTAATAGTTGCACATCAAATCTAAGCTGTCTGAAGTGTTTTTCCAAAGTTATCAACATTTTTACGTTTGGCGTTCCAGAATCGACCTTATCTCAGGCTGAAAACGCGTTTTCTGCATTGTGCCATAACTTTGCAGGGAAGCTTCAGAACATGAAATTGTAACCTCCCACTATAGCAGAATGCGTCTTTCTAGTAGTTGCATATCAAATCTTAGCTGTCTGAAGTGTTTTTCCCAAGTTCTCAACATTTTTATGTTTGGCGTTCAGAAATCAACCTCATCTCAGGCTGAAAACGCGTTTTACACATTGTGCCATAACTTTGCAGGGAAGCTTCAGAACATGAAATGTTCACCTCACACTATAGCAGAAAGGGTCTTTCCAGTAGTTGCACATCAAATCTAAGCTGTCTGAAGTGTTTTTCCAAAGTTATCAACATTTTTACGTTTGGCGCTCCGGAACCCACATTACCTCAGGCTGAATACGCGTTTTCTGCATTGTGTCATAACTTTGCAGGGAAGCTTCAGAACATGAAATTTTAACCTCCCATTGTAGCAGAAAGGGTCTTTCTAGTAGTTGCACATCAAATCTAAGCTGTCTGAAGTGATTTTCGGAAGTTAGCAACATTTTTATGTTTGGCGTTGCGGAACCCACCTTGTCTCATGCTGAAAACGCGTTTTTTGCATTGTGCCATAACTTTGAAGGAAAGCTTCAGAACATGAAAGTTTCACCTCCCACTATAGCAGAAAGGGTCTTTCTCGTAGTTACACATCAAATCTAAGCTATTTGAAGTGTTTTTCAAAAGTTATCAACATTTTTATGTTTGGCGTTCCGGAACCCACCTTATCTCTGGCTGAAAACGTGTTTTCTGCTTTGTGCCATAACTTTGCTGGGAATCTTTAGAGCATGAAATTTTCACCTCCCACTATAGCAGAAAGGGTCTTTCTAGTGGTTGTACATCAAATCTAAGCTTTTTGAAGTGTTGTTCCAAAGTTATCAACATTTTTACGTTTGGCGTTCCGGAACCCACCTTATCTCAGGCTGAAAACTCGTTTTGTGCATTGTACCATAACTTCTCAGGGTAGCTTCAGAACATGAAATGTTCACCTCACACTATAGCAGAAAGGGTCTTTCCAGTAGTTGCACATCAAATCTAAGCTGTCTGAAGTGTTTTTCCAAAGTTATCAACATTTTTATGTTTGGCGTACCGGAATCGACCTTATCTCAGGCTTAAAACGCGTTTTACGCATTGTGCCATAACTTTGCAGGGAACCTTTCGAACATGAAATTTTCACCTCCCACTATAGCAGAAAGGGTCTTTCTCGTAGTTGCACATCAAATCTAAGCTGTCTGAAGTGTTGTTCCAAAGTTATCAACATTTTTACGTTTGGCGTTCCGGAACCCACCTTATCTCAGGCTGAAAACTCGTTTTGTGCATTGTGCCATAACTTCTCAGGGTAGCTTCAGAACATGAAATTTTCACCTCACACTATAGCAGAAAGGGTCTTTCTAGTAGTTGCACGTCAAATCTAAGCTGTCTGAAATGTTGTCCCAAAGTTATCAACATTTTTACGTTTGGCGTTTCGGAACCCACCTTATCTCAGGCTGAAAACGCGTTTTCTGCATTGTCCCATAACTTCTCAGGGAAGCTTCAGAACATGAAATGTTCACCTCCCACTTAGCAGAAAGGGTCTTTCTAGTAGTTGCACATCAAATCTAAGCTGTCTGAAGTGTTTTTCCAAAGATATCAACATTTTTATGTTTGGCGTTCCAGAATCGACCTTATCTCTGGCTGAAAACGTATTTTCTGCATTGTGCCATAACTTCTCAGGGAAGCTTCAGATCACGACATTTTCACCTCCCACTATAGCAGAAAGGGTTTTTCTAGTATTTGCTCATCAAATCTAAGCTGTCTGAATACTTTTTCCAAAATTATCAACATTTTTATGTTTGGCGTTCCGGAACCCACCTTATCTCAGGCTGAAAACGCGTTTTCTGTTGGGTGCCATAACTTTGCAGGGAAGCTTCAGAACTTGAAATTTTCACCTCCCACTGAAGCAGAAAGGGTCTTTCTAGTAGTTGCACATCAAATCTAAGTTGTCTGAAGTGTTTTTTAAAAGCTATCAACATTTTTTAGGTTGGCGTTCCAGAAACGACATTATCTCGGGCTGAAAACGCTTTTTCTGCATTGTCCCATAACTTCGCAGGGAAGCTTCAGAACATCGAATTTTCACCTCCCACTATAGCAGAAAGGGTCTTTCTAGTCGTTGTACATCAAATCTAAGCTGTTTGAAGTGTTTTTCCAAAGTTATCAACATTTTTATGTTTGGCGTTCCGGAACCCACCTTATCTCGGGCTGAAAACGCTTTTTCTGCATTGTGCCATAACTTTGCAGGGAAGCTTCAGAACATCGAATTTTCACCTCCCACTATAGCAGAAAGGGTCTTTCTAGTAGTTGCACATCAAATCTAAGCTGTCTGAAGTGTTTTTCCAAAGTTATCAACATTTTTACGTTTGGCGCTCCGGAACCCACATTACCTCAGGCTGAATACGCGTTTTCTGCATTGTGTCATAACTTTGCAGGGAAGCTTCAGAACATGAAATTTTAACCTCCACCTGTAGCAGAATGGGTCTTTCTAGTAGTTGCACATCAAATCTAAGCTGTCTGAAGTGTTTTTCCAAAGTTATGAACATTTTTAAGTTTGGCGTTCCGGAACCCACCTTATCTCAGGCTGAAAACGCGTTTTCTGCATTGTGCCATAACTTTGCAGGGAAGCTTCAGAACATGAAATTTTCATCTCCCACTGTAGCAGAAAGGGTCTTTCTCGTAGTTGCACATGAAATATAAGCTGTCTAAAGTGTTTTTCCAAAGTTATCAACATTTTTATGTTTGAAGTTCCGGAACCCACCTTGTCTCAGGCTGAAAACGCGTTTTCTGCATTGTGCCATAACTTTGAAGGAAAGCTTCAGAACATGAAAGTTTCACCTCCCACTATAGCAGAAAGGGTCTTTCTAGTAGTTACACATCAAATCTAAGCTATCTAAAGTGTTTTTCCAAAGTTATCAACATTTTTATGTTTGGCGTTCCGGAACCCGCCTCATCTCTGGCTGAAAAAGCGTTTTCTGCTTTGTCCCATAACTTTGCTGGGAATCTTTAGAACATGAAATTTTAACCTCCCACAATAGCATAAAGGGTCTTTCTTGCAGTTGCAAATCAAATCTAAGCTGTCTGGAGTGTTTTTCCAAAGTTATCAACGTTTTCACGTTTGGCGTTCCGGAACCCACCTTATCTCAGGCTGAAAACGCGTTTTCTGCATTTTGCCATAACTTTGCAGGGGGCTTCACAACATGAAATTTTCACCTCCCACTATAGATGAAAAGGTCTTTCTAGTAGTTGTACATCAAATCTAAGCTTTCTGAAATGTTTTTTCCAAATTTATCAACATTTTTATGTTTGGCGTTCCGGAACCCACCTTATCTCAGGCTGAAAACGCGTTTTCTGCATTGTCCCATAACTTTGCAGGGAAACTTCAGAACATGAAATTTTCACTTCCCACTATAGCATAAAGGGTCTTTCTTGTAGTTGCACATCAAATCTAAGCTGTCTGAAGTGGTTTCCTAAAGTTATCAACATTTTTATGTTTGGCGTTCCGGAACCCACCTTTTTTCAGGCTGAAAAGGCGTTTTCTGCATTGTGCCATAATTTTGCAGGGAAGCTTCAGAACATGAAATTTTAACCTCCCACTGTAGCAGAAAGGGTCTTTCTATTAGTTGCACATCAAATCTAAGCTGTCTGAAGTGTTTTTCCAAAGTTATCAACATTTTTACGTTTGGCGCTCCGGAACCCACATTACCTCTGGCTGAAAACGCGTTTTCTGCATTGTGCGATAACTTTGCTGGGAATCTTTAGATCATGAAATTTTAACCTCCCACAATAGCATAAAGGGTCTTTCTTGTAGTTGCACATCAAATCTAAGCTGTCTGAAGTGGTTTCCCAAAGTGATCAACATTTTTATGTTTGGCGTTCCGGAACCCACCTTTTTTCAGGTTGAAAAGGCGTTTTCTGCATTGTGCCATAACTTTGCAAGGAAGCTTCAGAACATGAAATTTTAACCTCCCACTGTAGCAGAAAGGGTCTTTCTATTAGTTGCACATCAGATCTAAGCTGTCTGAAGTGTTTTTCCAAAGTTATCAACATTTTTAAGTTTGGTGTTCCGGAACCCACCTTATCTCAGGCTGAAAACGCGTTTTCTGCATTGTTCCTTAACTTTGCAGGGAAGCATCAGAACATGACATTTTCAACTCCCACTATGACAAACAGGGTCTTTCTAATAGTTGCACATCAAATCTAATCTGTCTGAAGTGTTTTTCGAAAGTTATCAACAATTTTATGTTTGGCGTTCCGGAACCCACCTTATCTCAGGCTGAAAACGCATTTTCTGCTTTGTGCCATAACTTTGCTGGGAATATTTAGAACATGAAATTTTAACCTCCCACAATAGCATAAAGGGTCTTTCTTGTAGTTGCACATCAAATCTAAGCTGTCTGAAGTGGTTTCCCAAAGTTATCAACATTTTCATGTTTGGCGTTCCGGAACCCACCTTTTTTCAGGCTGAAAAGGCGTTTTCTGCATTGTGCCATAACTTTGCAGGGAAGCTTCAGAACATGAAATTTTAACCTCCCACTGTAGCAGAAAGGGTCTTTCTATTAGTTGCACATCAAATCTAAGCTGTCTGAAGTGTTTTTCGAAAATTATCAACATTTTTATGTTTGGCGTTCCGCAACCCACCTTGTCTCAGGCTGAAAAAGCGTTTTCTGCATTGTGCCATAACTTTGAAGGAAAGCTTCAGAACATGAAAGGTTCACCTCCCACAATAGCATAATGGGTCTTTAATGTAGTTGCACATCAAATCTAAGCTGTCTGAAGTGGTTTTCCAAAGTTATCAACATTTTTATGTTTGGCGTTCCGGAACCCACCTTATCTCTGGCTGAAAACGCATTTTCTGCTTTGTGCCATAAATTTGCAGGAAGCTTCAGAACATGAAATTTTCACCTCCCACTATAGCAGAAAGGGTCTTTCTCGCAGTTGCACATCAAATCTAAGCTGTCTGAAATGTTTTTTCCAAAGTTATCAACATTTTTATGTTTGGCGTTCCGGAACCCTCCTTATCTCAGGCTGAAAAAGCGTTTTCTGCATTGTGCCATAACTTTGCAGGGAAGCTTCAGAACATGAAATTTTAACCTCCCACTGTAGCAGAAAGGGTCTTTCTAGTCGTTGCACATTAAATCTAAGCTTTCTGATATGTTTTTCCAAAGTTATCAACATTTTTACGTTTGCCGCTCTGGAACCCACATTATCTCGGGCTGAAAACGCGTTTTCTGCATTGTGCCATAACTTTGCAGGGAAGCTTCAGAACATGAAATTTTAACCTCCCACTGTAGCAGAAAGGGTCTTTCTAGTAGCTGCACATCAAATCTAAGCTGTCTGAAGTGTTTTTCCAAAGTTATCAACATTTTTATGTTTGGCGTTCTGGAACCCACCTTATCTCAGACTGAAAACACGTTTTCTGCATTGTGCCATAACTTTGCAGGGAAGCTTCAGAAAATGAAATTTTCACCTCCCACTACAGCAGAAAGGGTCTGTCTAGTAGTTGCACATCAAATCTTAGCTGTCTGAAGAGTTTTTTCAAAGTTCTCAACATTTTTATGTTTGGCATTCTGAAATCAACCTCATCTCAGGCTGAAAACGCGTTTAACGCATTGTGCCATAACTTTGCAGGGAAGCTTCAGAAAATGAAATTTTAACCTCCCACTATAGCAGAAAGGGTCTTTCTAGTAGTTGCACATCAAATCTAATCTGTCTGAAGTGTTTTTCGAAAGTTATCAACATTTTTCTGTTTGGCATTCCGGAACCCACCTTGTCTCAGGTTGAAAACGCGTTTTATGCGTTGTGCCATAACTTTGACGGAAAGCTTCAGAACATGAAAGTTTCACCTCCCACTATAGCAGAAAGAGTCTTTTTAGTAGTTACACATCAAATCTAAGCTGTCTGAAGTGTTTGTCCAAAGTTATCAATATTTTTATGTTTGGCGTTCCAGAATCGACCTTATCTCAGGCTGAAAGCGCGTTTCACGCATTGTCCCATCACTTTCCAGGGATCTTCAGAACATGAAATTTTGACCTCCCACTCTAGCAGAAAGGGTCTTTCTAGTAGTTGCACATCAAATCTAAGCTGTCTGAAGTGTTTTTCGAAAATTATCAACATTTTTATGTTTGGCGTTCCGGAACCCACCTTATCACAGGCTGAAAACGCGTTTTCTGCATTGTGGCATTACTTTGCAGGGAAGCTTCGGAACATGAAATGTTCACCTCCCACTATGGCAGAAAGGGTCTCTCTAGTAGTTGCACATCGAATCTAAGCTGTATGAAGTTTTTTTAGAAAGTTATCAACATTTTTATGTTTGGCGTTCCGGAATTGACCTTATCTCAGGCTGAAGACGCGTTTTACGCATTGTGCCATAACTTTGCAGGGAAGTTCCAGAAAATGAAATTTTCACCTCCCACTATAGCAGAACGGGTCTTTCTAGTAGTTGCACATCAAATGTAAGCTGTCTGAAGTGTTTTTCCAAAGTTATCAACATTTTTATGTTTGGCGTTCCGGAACCCACCTTATCTCAGGCTGAAAACGTGTTTTCTGCATTGTGCCATAACTTTGCAAGGAAGCTTCAGAACATGAAATTTTAACGTCCCACTATTGCAGAAAGTGTCTTTCTAGGAGTTGCAAATCTAAGCTTTCTGATCAGTTTTTCCAAAGTTATCAACATTTTCATGTTTGGCATTCCGGAATTGACCTTATCTCAGGCTGAAGACGCGTTTTACGCATTGTGCCATAACTTTGCAGGGAAGTTCCAGAAAATGAAATTTTCACCTCCCACTATAACAGAAAGGGTTTTTTTAGTAGTTGCACATCAAATCTAAGCTGTCTGAAATGTTTTTTCCAAAGTTATCAACATTTTTATGTTTGGCGTTCCGGAACCCACCTTATCTCTGGCTGAAAACGCGTTTTCTGCATTGTGCCATAACTTTCCAGGAAGCTTCAGAACATGAAATTTTCACCTCCCACTACAGCAGAAAGGGTCTTTCTAGTAGTTGCACATCAAATCTAAGCTGTCTGAAATGTTTTTTCCAAAGTTATCAACATTTTCATGTTTGGCTTTCCGGGCCCCACCTTATCTCACACTGAAAACGCATTTTCTGCATTGTGCCATAACTTTGCAGGGAAGCTTCAGAACATGAAATTTTCACCTCCCACTGTACGAGAAAGGGACTTTCTCGTAGTTGCACATGAAATATAAGCTGTCTAAAGTGTTTTTCCAAAGTTATCAACATTTTTATGTTTGGCGTTCCGGAACCCACCTTGTCTCAGGCTGAAAACGCGTTTTCTGCATTGTGCCATAACTTTGAAGGAAAGCTTCAGAACATGAAAGTTTCACCTCCCACTATAGCAGAAAGGGTCTTTCTAGTAGTCACACATCATATCTAAGCTATCTAAAGTGTTTTTCCAAAGTTATCAACATTTTTATGTTTGGCGTTCCGGAAACCACCTTATCTCTGGCTGAAAAAGCGTTTTCTGCTTTGTGCCATAACTTTGCTGGGAATATTTAGAACATGAAATTTTAACCTCCCACAATAGCATAAAGGGTCTTTCTTGTAGTTGCACATCAAATCTAAGCTGTCTGAAGTGGTTTCCCAAAGTGATCAACATTTTTATGTTTGGTGTTCCGGAACCCACCTTATCTCAGGCTGAAAACGCGTTTTCTGCATTGTTCCTTAACTTTGCAGGGAAGCATCAGAACATGAAATTTTCAACTCCCATTATAACAAACAGGGTCTTTCTAATAGTTGCACATCAAATCTAATCTGTCTGAAGTGTTTTTCGAAAGTTATCAACATTTTTATGTTTGGCGTTCCGGAACCCACCTTATCTCAGGCTGAAAACGCACTTTCTGCTTTTGTGCCATAACTTTGCTGGGAATCTTTAGAACATGAAATTTTAACCAACCACAATAGCATAAAGGGTCTTTCTTGTAGTTGCACATCAAATCTAAGCTGTCTGAAGTGGTTTCCCAAAGTTATCAACATTTTTATGTTTGGCGTTCCGGAACCCACCTTTTTTCAGGCTGAAAACGCGTTTTCTGCATTGTGCCATAACTTTGCAGGGAAGCTTCAGAACATGAAATTTTCAGCTGCCACTATAGCAGAAAGGGTCTTTCTAGTAGTTGCACATCAAATCTAAGTTGTCTGAAATGTTTTTTCCAAATTATCAACATTTTTATGTTTGGCGTTCCGGAACCCACCTTATCTCAGGCTGAAAACGTGTTTTCTGCATTGTGCCATAACTTTGCAGGGAAGCTTCAGAACATGAAATTTTATCCTCCCACTCTAGCAGAAAGGGTCTTTCTAGTAGTTGCTCATCAAATCTAAGCTGTCTGAAGCGTTTTTCCAAAGTTATAAACATTTTTATGCTTGGCGTTCCGAAACCCACCTTATCTCAGGCTGAAAACGCGGTTTCTGCATTGTGCCATAACTTTGCAGGGAAGCTTCAGAACATGAAATTTTCAACTCCCACTACAACAGACAGGGTCTTTCTAGTAGTTGCACATCAAATCTAAGCTGTCTGAAGTGTTTTTCCAAAGTTATCAACATTTTTAAGTTTGGCGTTCCGGAACCCACCTTATCGCAGGCTGAAAACGCGTTTTCTGCATTGTTCCTTAACTTTGCAGGGAAGCATCAGAACATGAAATTTTCAGCTCCCACTATGACAAACAGGGTCTTTCTAATAGTTGCACATCAAATCTAATCTGTCTGAAGTGTTTTTCGAAAGTTATCAACATTTTTCTGTTTGGCGTTCCGGAACTCACCTTGTCTCAGGTTGAAAACGCGTTTTATGCATTGTGCCATAACTTTGACGGAAAGCTTCAGAAGATGAAAGTTTCACCTCCCACTATAGCAGAAAGAGTCTTTTTAGTAGTTACACATCAAATCTAAGCTGTATGAAGTGTTTTTCCAAAGTTATCAATATTTTTATGTTTGGCGTTCCGGAATCGACCTTATCTCAGGCTGAAAGCGCGTTTCACGCATTGTCCCATCACTTTCCAGGGAAGCTTCAGAACATGAAATTTTGACCTCCCACTATAGCAGAAAGGGTTTTTTTAGTAGTTGCACATCAAATCTAAGCTGTCTGAAGTGTTTTTCGAAAGTTATCAACATTTTTATGTATGGCGTTCCGGAATCGACCTTATCTCAAGCTGAAAACGCGTTTTCTGCATTGTGCCATAACTTTGCAGGGAAGCTTCAGAACATGAAATGTTCACCTCCCACTATAGCAGAAAGGGTCTTTCTAGTATTTGCACATCAAATCTAAGCTGTATGAAGTGTTTTTCCAAAGTTATCAACATTTTTATGTTTGGCGTTGCGGAATCAACCTTATCTCAGGCTGAAAACGCGTTTTCTGCATTGTGCCATAACTTTGCAGGCAAGCTTCAGAACATGAAATTTTCAACTCCCACTGTAACAGACAGGGTCTTTCTTGTAGTTGCACATCAAATCTAAGTTGTCTGAAGTGTTTTTCGAAAGCTATCAATATTTTTTAGGTTGCCGTTCCGGACACGGCCTTATCTTGGGCTGAAAACGCGTTTTCTGCATTGTGCCATAACTTTGCAGGGAAGCTTCAGAACATGAAATTTTCACCTCCCACTATAGCAGAAAGGGTCTTTCTATTAGTTGCACATCAAATCTAAGCTGTCTGAAGTGTTTTTCCAAAGTTATCAACATTCTTATGTTTGGCGTTTCGGAATCAACCTTATCTCAGGCTGAAAACGCGTTTTCAGCATTGAGCCATCACTTTGCAGGAAAGCTGCAGAATATTAAATTTTCACCTCCCACTATAGCAGAAAGGGTCTTTCTAGTAGTTGCACATCAAATCTAATCTGTCTGAAGTGTTTTTTCAAAGTTATCAACATTTTTATGTTTGGCGTTCCGGAATCAACCTTATCTCAGGCTGAAAACGCGTTTTACGCATTGCGCCATAACTTTGCAGGAAAGCTTCAGAACATGAAATTTTCAATTCCCACCACTAAAGCAAAAAGGGTTTTTCTCCTACTTGCACATCAAATGTAAGCTGTCTGAAGTGTTTTTCGATAGTTTTCAACATTTTTATATTTGGCGTTCCAGAATCGACCTTATCTCAGGCTGAAAACACGTTTTCTGCATTGTGCCATAACTTTGCAGGGAAGCTTCAGAACATGAAATTTTCAACTCCCTCTACAGCAGAAAGGGTCTTTCTCGTAGTTGCACGTCAAATCTAAGCTGTCTGAAGTGTTTTTCCAAAGTTATCATATTTTTATGTTTGGCGTTCCGGAATTGACCTTGTCTCATGCTGAAAACGCGTTTTCTGCATTGTGCCATAACTTTGCAGGGAAGCTTTAGAACATGAAATGTTCACCTCCCACTATAGCAGAAAGGGTCTTTCTAGTAGTTGCACATCAAATCTAAGCTGTCTGAAGTGTTTTTCCAAAGTTGTCAACATTTTTATGTTTGGCGTTCCGGAACCCACCTTTTCTCAGGCTGAAAATGCGTTTTCTGCATTGTGCCACAACTTTGCTGGGAAGCTTCAGAACATGAAATTTTCACCTCCCACTAAAGCAGAAAGGGTCTTTCTAGTAGTTACACATCAAATCTAAGCTGTCTGAAGTGTTTTTCCAAAGTTATCAACATTTTAATGTTTGGCGTTCCGGAACCCACCTTTTGTCAGGCTGAAAATGCGTTTTCTGCATTGTGCCACAGCTTTGCAGGGAAGCTTAAGAACATGAATTTTTAACCTCCCACAATAGCAGAAAGGGTCTTTCTAGTAGTTGCACATCAAATCTAAGCTGTCTGAAGTGTTTTTCCAAAGTTATCAACATTTTTATGTTTGGCGTTGCGGAACCCACCTTTTGTAAGGCTGAAAACGCGTTTTCTGCATTGTTCCATAACTTTGCAGCGAAGCTTCAGAACATGAAATTTTAACCTCCCACTATAGCAGAAAGGGTCTTTCTCGTAGTTACACATCAAATCTAAGCTGTCTGAAGTGTTTTTCGAAAGTTTTCAAGATTTGTATGTTTGGTGTTCCTGAATCGACCTTATCTCAGGCTGAAAACGCATTTTACGCATTGTGCCATAACTTTGCAGGAAAGCTTCAGAACATGAAATTTTCACCTCCCATTATAGCAGAAAGGGTCTTTCTAGTAGTTGCACATCAAATCTAAGCTGTCTGAAGTGTTTTTCCGAAGTTATCAACATTTTTATATTTGGCGTACCGGAATCGACCTTATGTGAGGCTGAAAACGCGTTTTCTTCATTGTGCCATAACTTTGCAGGGAATTTTCAGAACATGAAATTTTCAACTCCCACTATAGCAGTAAGGGTCTTTCTAGTAATTGCATATCAAATCTAAGCTGTCTGAAGTGTTTTTCCAAAGTTATCAACATTTTTATGTTTGGCGTTCCGGAATCAACCTTATCTCAGGCTGAAAACGCGTTTTCTGCATTGTGCCATACCTTTGCAGGGAAGCTTCAGAACATGACATTTTCACCTCCCACTATAGCATAAAGGGTCTTTCTAGTTGTTGCACATCAAATCTAAGCTGTCTGAAGTGTTTTTCCGAAGTTATCAACATTTTTATGTTTGGCGTTCCGGAATTGACCATATGTGAGGCTGAAAACGCGTTTTCTGCATTGTGACATACCTTTGCAGGGAAGCTTCAGAACATGAAATTTTAACCTCCCACGATAGCAGAAAGGGTCTTTCTAGTAGTTGCACATCAAATCGAAGGTGTTTGAATTGTTTTTCCAAAGTTATCAACACTTTTATGTTTGGTTTTCCGGAATCAACCTTATCTTAGGCTGAAAACGCGTTTTACGCATTGTGCCATAACTTTGCAGGAAAGCTTCAGAACATGAAATTTTCAACTCCTACTATAGCAGAAAGGGTCTTTCTAGTAGTTGCACATCAAATCTAAGCTGTCTAAAGAGTTTTTCCAAAGTAATCAATATTTTTATGTTTGGCGTTCCGGAATCGACCTTATCTCAGGCTGAAAACGCGTTTCCTGCATTGTGGCATAACTTTGCAGGGAAGCTTCAGAACATCGAATTTTCAATTCCCATTATAGCAGAAAGGGTCTTTCTCATTCTTGCACATAAAATCTAAGCTGTCTGAAGTGTTTTTCCAGAATTATGAACATTTTTATCTTTGGCGTTCCGGAATCGACCTTATCTCAGGTTGAAAACGCGTTTTACGCATGGTGCCATAACTTTGCAGGGAAGCTTCAGAACATCGAATTTTCACCTCCCACTATAGCAGAAACGGTCTTTCTAGTAGTTGCACATCAAATATAAGCTGTCTGAAGTGTTTTTCCAAAGTTATAAACATTTTTATGTTTGACATTCCGGAATCGACCTTATGTGATGCTGAAAACTCGTTTTCTGCAATGTGCCATAACTTTGCAGGAAAGCTTCAGAACATGAAATTTCTACATCCCACTATAGCAGAAAGGGTCTTTCTAGTAGTTGCACATCAAATCTAAGCTGTTTGAAGTGTTTTTCCAAAGTAATCAACATTTTTATTTTTGACGTTCCGGAATCAACCTAATCTCAGGCTGAAAACGCATTTTACGCAATGTGCCATAACTTTGCAGGAAAGCTTCAGAACATTAAATTTTCACCTCCCACTATAGCAGAAAGGGTCTTTCTAGTACTTGTACAACTAATCTAAGCTGTCTGAAGTGTTTTTCCGAAGTTATCAACATTTTTATGTTTGGCGTTCCGGAATTGACCATAAGAGGAGCTGAAAACGCGTTTTCTGCGTTGTGACATAACTTTGCAGGGAAGCTTCAGAACATGAAATTTTCATCTCCCACTATAGCAGAAAGGGTCTTTCTAGTAGTTGCACATCAAATCTAGGCTGTCTGAAGTGTTTTTCCAAAGTTATCAACATTTTTATGTTAGGCGTTCCGGAATCAACCTTATCTCAGGCTGAAAACGCGTTTTCTGCATTATGCCATCACTTTGCAGGAAATCTGCAGAATAAGAAATTTTCACCTCCCACTATAGCAGAAAGGGTCTTTCTAGTAGTTGCAAATCAAATCTAAGCTGTCTGAAGTGTTTTTCCAAAGTTATCAATATTTTTATGCTTGGCGTTCTGAAACCCACCTTATCTCAGGCTGAAAACGCGTTTCCTGCATTGTGCCATAACATTGCAGGGAAGTTTCAGAACATGAAATTTTCACCTCCCACTATAGCAGAAAGGGTCTTTCTAGTAGTTGCACATCAAATCTAAGCTGCCTGAAGTGTTTTTCGAAAGTTATCAACATTTTTTTGTTTGGCGTTCCGGAACCCGCCTTATCTCAGGCAGAAAATGACTTTTCTGCCTTGTGCCATAACTTTGCAGGGAAGCTTCAGAACATGACATTTTCACATCCCACTATAGCAGAAAGGGTCTTTCTAGTAGTTGCACATCAAATCTAAGCTGTTTGACGTGTTTTTCCAAAGTTATCAACATTTTTATGTTTGGCGTTCCGGAATCGACCTTATCTCAGGCTGAATACACGTTTTCTGCATTGTGCCATAACTATGCAGGGAAGTTTCAGAACATGAAATTTACACCTCCCACTATAGCAGAAATGGTCTTTCTAGTAGTTGCACATCAAATCTAAGCTGTCTGAAGTGTTTTTCCAGAATTATGAACATGTTTATGTTTGGCGTTCCGGAATCGACCTTATCTCAGGCTGAAAACGCGTTTCCTGCATTGTGGCATAACTTTGCAGGGAAGCTTCAAAACATCGAATTTTCACCTCCCACTACAGCAGAAATGGTCTTTCTAGTACTTGCACATCAAATCTAAGCTGTCTGAAGTGTTTTTCGGAAGTTATTAACATTTTTATGTTTGGCGTTCCGGAATTGACCTTATGTGAAGCTGAAAACGCGTTTTCTGCATTGTGACATAACTTTGCAGGGAAGCTTCAGAACATGAAATTTCCACGACCCACGATAGCAGAAAGGGTCTTTCTAGTAGTTGCACATCAAATCGAAGCTGTTTGAATTGTTTTTCCAAAGTTATCAACATTTTTATGTTTGGCGTTCTGGAACCCACCTTATCTCAGGCTGACAACGCGTTTTCTGCATTGTGCCATAACTTTGCAGGGAAGCTTCAGAACATGAAATTTCTACATCCCACTATAGCAGAAAGGGTCTGTCTTGTAGTTGCACATCAAATCTAAGCTGTCTGAAGTGTTTTTCCAAAGTTATCAACAGTTTTATGCTTGGCATTCCGGAATCAACCTTATCTCAGGCTGTAAACGCGTTTTACGCATGGTGCCATAACTTTGCTGGGAAGATTCAGAACATCAAATTTTCACCTCCCACAATAGCAGAAACGGTCTTTCTAGTAGTTGCACTTCAAATCTAAGCTGTCTGAAGTGTTTTTCCAAAGTTATCAACATTTTTATGTTTGGCGTTCCGGAATCGACTTTATCTCAGGCTGAAAACGTGTTTTCCGCATTGTGCCATAACTTTGCAAGGAAGCTTCAGAACATGAAATTTTAAACTTCCACCATTGCAGAAAAGGTCTTTCTGGTAGTTGCACATCAAATCTAAGCTGTCTGAAGTGTTTTTCCAAACTTTTCAACATTTTTATGTTTGGCGTTCGGAAACCCACCTTATCTCAAGCTGAAAACGCGTTTTCTGCATTGTGCCATAACTTTGCAGGAAACTTCAGAATATGAAATTTTAACCTCCCACTACTGCAGAAAGGGTCTGTCTTGTTGTTGCACATCAAATCTAAGCTGTCTGATGTGTTTTTCCAAAGTTATCAACATTTTCATGTTTGGCGTTCCGGAATCGACCTTATCTCAGGCTGAAAACGCGTTTTACGCATTGTGCCATAACTTTGCAGGAAACTTCAGAATATGAAATTTTAACCTCCCACTATTGCAGAAAGGGTCTTTCTAATAGTTGCACGTCAAATCTAAGCTGTCTGAAGTGTTTTTCCAAAGTTATCAACATTTTTATGTTTGGCGTTCCGGAATCGACCTTATCTCAGGCTGAAAACGCGTTTTACGCATTGTGCCATAACTTTGCATAAAGCTTCAGAACATTACATTTTCACATCCCACTAAAGCAGAAAGGGTCTTTCTAGTAGTTGCACATCAAATCTAAGCTGTCTGAAGTGTTTTTCCAAAGTTATCAATATTTTTATGTTTGGCGTTTCGGAATCGACCTTATCTCAGGCTGAAAACGCATTTCCTGCATTGTGGCATAACTTTGCAGGGAAGCTTTAGAACATGAAATTTTCACCTCCCACTGTAGCTAAAAGGGTCTTTCTAGTAGTTGCACATCAAATCTAAGCTGTCTGAAGTGTTTTTCCAGAGTTATCAACATTTTTATGTTTGGCGTTCTGGAACCCACCTATTCTCGGGCTGAAAACGCGTTTCCTGCATTGTTGCATAACTTTGCAGGGATGCTTCACAACATGAAATGTTCGCCTCCCACTATAGCAGATAGGGTCTTTCGAGGAGTTGCACATCAAATCTAAGCTGTCTGAAGTGTTTTTCCAAAGTTATCAACATTTTTATGTTTGGCGTTCCGGAATCAACCTTATCTCAGGCTGAAAACACGTTTTTTGCATTGTGCCATAACTTTGCAGGGAAGCTTCAGAACATGAAATTTTCACCTCCCACTATAGCAGAAAGTGTCTTTCTAGTAGTTGCACATCAAATCTAAGCTGTCTGAAGTGTTTTTCCAAAGTTATCAACATTTTTATGTGTGGCGTTCTGGAACCCACCTTATCTCAGCCTGAAAACGCGTTTTACATATTTTGCCATAACTTTGCAGGGATGCTTCAGAAGACGAAATTTTAACATCCCACTATAGCAGAAATGGTCTTTCTAGTAGTTGCACATAAAATCTAAGTTGTCTGAAGTGTTTTTCCAAAGTTATCAACATTCTTATGTTTGGCGTTCCGGAATCAACCTTATCTCAGACTGAAAACGTGTTTTCTGCATTGTGCCATAACTTTGCAGGGAAACTTCAGAACATGAAATTGTCACCTCCAACTATAGCAGAAAGGGTCTTTCTAGTAGTTTCACATCAAATCTAAGCTGTCTGAAGTGTTTTTCCAAAGTTATCAATATTTTTATGTTTGGCGTTCCGGAATCGACCTAATCTCAGTCTGAAAACGCGTTTCCTGCATTGTAGCATAACTTTGCAGGGATGCTTCAGAACATGAAATGTTCGCCTCCCACTGTAGCAGAAAGGGTCTTTCTAGTAGTTGCACATCAAATCTAAGCTGTCTGAAGTGTTTTTCCAAAGTTATCAACATTTTTATGTTTGGCGTTCTGGAACCCACCTTATCTCAGGCTGAAAACGCGTTTTCTGCATTGTGCCATAACTTTGCAGGGAAGCTTATGTTTGGCGTTCCAGAAACAACCTTATCTCAGGCTGAAAATGCGTTTTACATATTTTGCCATAACTTTGCAGGGAAACTTCAGAACATGAAATTTTGACATCCCACTATAGCAGAAAGGGTCTTTCTAGTAGTTGCACATCAAATCTAAGCTGTCTGAAGTGTTTTTCCAAAGTTATCAACATTCTTATGTTTGGCGATCCGGAATCAACCTTATCACAGGCTGAAAACGCGTTTTACGCATTGTGCCATAACTTTGCAGGAAAGCTTCAGAACATGAAATTTTCAACTCCCACTATAGCAGAAAGGGTCTTTCTAGTAGTTGCACATCAAATCTAAGCTGTCTGAAGTGTTTTTCCAAAGTTATCAACATTTTTATGTTTGGCGTTCTGGAACCCACCTAATCTCAGGCTGAAAACGCGTTTTCTGCACTGTGCCATAACTTTGCAGGGAAGCTTCAGAACATGAAATTTTCACCTCCCACTATATCAGAAAGGGTATTTCTAATAGTTGCACATCAAATCTAAGTTGTCTGAAGTGTTTTTCCAAAGTTATCAACGTTCTTATGTTTGGCGTTCCGGAATCAACCTTATCGCAGACTGAAAACGCGTTTTCTGCATTGTGCCATAACTTTGCAGGGAAACTTCAGAACATGAAATTTTCACGTCCAACTAAAGCAGAAAGGTTCTTTCTAGTAGTTGCACATCAAATCTAAGCTGTCTGAAGTGTTTTTCGAAAGTTATCAACATTTTTATGTTTGGCGTTCCGGAACCCACCTTATCTCAGGCTGAAAACGCGCTTTACGCATTGTGCCATAACTTTGCAGGAAAGCTTCAGAACATGAAATTTTCAACTCCCACTATAGCAGAAAGGGTCTCTCTAGTAGTTGCACATCAAATCTAAGCTCTCTGAAGTGTTTTTCCAAAGTTATCAATATTTTTATGTTTGGCTTTCCGGAATCGACCTTATCTCACGCTGAAAACGCCTTTTACACATTGTTTCATAACTTTGCCGGGAAGGTTGAGAACATCAAATTTTCACCTCCCACTATAACAGAAAGGGTTTTTCTAGTAGTTGCACATCAAATCTAAGCTGTCTGAAGTGTTTTTCCAAAGTTATCAACATTCTTATGTTTGGCGATCCGGAATCAACCTTACCTCAGGCTGAAAATGCGTTTTCTGCAATGTGCCATAACTTTGCAGGGAAGTTTCAGAACATGAAATTTTCAACTCCCACTATAGCAGAATGGGTCTTTCTAGTAGTTGCACATCAAATCTAAGCTGTCTGAAGTGTTTTTCCAAAGTTATCAACATTTTTATGTTTGGCGTTCTGGAACCCACCTTATCTCAGGTTGAAAACGCGTTTTCTGCATTGTTGCATAACTTTGCAGGGATGCTTCAGAACATGAAATGTTCGCCTCCCACTATAGCAGATAGGGTCTTTCGAGGAGTTGCACATCAAATCTAATCTGTCTGAAGTGTTTTTCCAAAGTTATCAACATTTTTATGTTTGGCGTTCTGGAACCCACCTTATCTCAGGTTGAAAACGCGTTTTCTGCATTGTGCCATAACTTTGCAGGGAAGCTTCAGAACATGAAATTTTCACCTCCCACTATAGCAGAAAGTGTCTTTCTAGTAGTTGCACATCAAATCTAAGCTGTCTGAAGTGTTTTTCCAAAGTTATCAACATTTTTATGTGTGGCCCTCCGGAACCCACCTTATCTCAGCCTGAAAACGCGTTTTACATATTTTGCCATAACTTTGCAGGGAAGCTTCAGAAGATGAAATTTTAACATCCCACTATAGCAGAAAGGGTCTTTCAAGTAGTTGCACATAAAATCTAAGTTGTCTGAAGTGTTTTTCCAAAGTTATCAACATTCTTATGTTTGGCGTTCGGGAATCAACCTTATCTCAGACTGAAAACGTGTTTTCTGCATTGTGCCATAACTTTGCAGGGAAACTTCAGAACATGAAATTTTCACCTCCAACTATAGCAGAAAGGGTCTTTCTAGTATTTTCACATCAAATCTAAGCTGTCTGAAGTGTTTTTCCAAAGTTATCAACATTCTTATGTTTGGCGTTCCGGAATCAACCTTATCTGAGGCTGAAAACGCGTTTTACGCATTGTGCCATAACTTTGCAGGAAAGCTTCAGAACATGAAATTTTCAACTCCCACTATAGCAGAAAGGGTCTTTCGAGGAGTTGCACATCAAATCAAAGCTGTCTGAAGTGTTTTTCCAAAGTTATCAACATTTTTATGTTTGGCGTTCTGGAATCCACCTTATCTCAGGCTGAAAACGCGTTTTCTGCATTGTGCCATAACTTTGTAGGGAAGCTTATGTTTGGCGTTCCAGAAACAACCTTATCTCAGGCTGAAAATGCGTTTTACATATTTTGCCATAACTTTGCAGGGAAGCTTCAGAACATGACATTTTGACATCCCACTATAGCAGATAGGGTCTTTCTAGTAGTTGCACATCAAATCTAAGCTGTCTGAAGTGTTTTTCCAAAGTTATCAACATTTTTATGTTTGGCGTTCCGGAACCCACCTTATCTCAGGCTGTGAGCGTGTTTTCTGCATTGTGGCATAACTTTGGAGGAAAGCTTCAGAACATGAAATTTTCAATTCCCATTATAGCAGAAAGGGTCTTTCTCGTACTTGCACATCAAATCTAAGCTGTCTGAAGTGTTTTTCCAAATTTATCAAAATTTTTATGTTTGGCATTCCGGAATCGACCTTATCTCAGGCTGAAAACGCGTTTTCTGCATTGTGCCATAACTTTGCAGGGATGCTTCAGAACATGAAATGTTCGCCTCCCACTATAGCAGATAGGGTCTTTCGAGGAGTTGCACATCAAATCTAAGCTGTCTGAAGTGTTTTTCCAAAGTTATCAACATTTTTATGTTTGGCGTTCCGGAACCCACCTTATCTCAGGCTGAAAACGCGCTTTACGCATTGTGCCATAACTTTGCAGGAAAGCTTCAGAACATGAAATTTTCAACTCCCACTATAGCAGAAAGGGTCTCTCTAGTAGTTGCACATCAAATCTAAGCTCTCTGAAGTGTTTTTCCAAAGTTATCAATATTTTTATGTTTGGCTATCCGGAATCGACCTTATCTCACGCTGAAAACGCCTTTTACACATTGTTTCATAACTTTGCCGGGAAGGTTGAGAACATCAAATTTTCACCTCCCACTATAACAGAAAGGGTTTTTCTAGTAGTTGCACATCAAATCTAAGCTGTCTGAAGTGTTTTTCCAAAGTTATCAACATTCTTATGTTTGGCGATCCGGAATCAACCTTACCTCAGGCTGAAAATGCGTTTTCTGCAATGTGCCATAACTTTGCAGGGAAGTTTCAGAACATGAAATTTTCAACTCCCACTATAGCAGAATGGGTCTTTCTAGTAGTTGCACATCAAATCTAAGCTGTCTGAAGTGTTTTTCCAAAGTTATCAACATTTTTATGTTTGGCGTTCTGGAACCCACCTTATCTCAGGTTGAAAACGCGTTTTCTGCATTGTGCCATAACTTTGCAGGGAAGCTTCAGAACATGAAATTTTCACCTCCCACTATAGCAGAAAGTGTCTTTCTAGTAGTTGCACATCAAATCTAAGCTGTCTGAAGTGTTTTTCCAAAGTTATCAACATTTTTATGTGTGGCCCTCCGGAACCCACCTTATCTCAGCCTGAAAACGCGTTTTACATATTTTGCCATAACATTTGCAGGGAAGCTTCAGAAGATGAAATTTTAACATCCCACTATAGCAGAAAGGGTCTTTCAAGTAGTTGCACATAAAATCTAAGTTGTCTGAAGTGTTTTTCCAAAGTTATCAACATTCTTATGTTTGGCGTTCGGGAATCAACCTTATCTCAGACTGAAAACGTGTTTTCTGCATTGTGCCATAACTTTGCAGGGAAACTTCAGAACATGAAATTTTCACCTCCAACTATAGCAGAAAGGGTCTTTCTAGTATTTTCACATCAAATCTAAGCTGTCTGAAGTGTTTTTCCAAAGTTATCAACATTCTTATGTTTGGCGTTCCGGAATCAACCTTATCTGAGGCTGAAAACGCGTTTTACGCATTGTGCCATAACTTTGCAGGAAAGCTTCAGAACATGAAATTTTCAACTCCCACTATAGCAGAAAGGGTCTTTCGAGGAGTTGCACATCAAATCAAAGCTGTCTGAAGTGTTTTTCCAAAGTTATCAACATTTTTATGTTTGGCGTTCTGGAATCCACCTTATCTCAGGCTGAAAACGCGTTTTCTGCATTGTGCCATAACTTTGTAGGGAAGCTTATGTTTGGCGTTCCAGAAACAACCTTATCTCAGGCTGAAAATGCGTTTTACATATTTTGCCATAACTTTGCAGGGAAGCTTCAGAACATGACATTTTGACATCCCACTATAGCAGATAGGGTCTTTCTAGTAGTTGCACATCAAATCTAAGCTGTCTGAAGTGTTTTTCCAAAGTTATCAACATTTTTATGTTTGGCGTTCCGGAACCCACCTTATCTCAGGCTGTGAGCGTGTTTTCTGCATTGTGGCATAACTTTGGAGGAAAGCTTCAGAACATGAAATTTTCAATTCCCATTATAGCAGAAAGGGTCTTTCTCGTACTTGCACATCAAATCTAAGCTGTCTGAAGTGTTTTTCCAAATTTATCAAAATTTTTATGTTTGGCATTCCGGAATCGACCTTATCTCAGGCTGAAAACGCGTTTTCTGCATTGTGCCATAACTTTGCAGGGATGCTTCAGAACATGAAATGTTCGCCTCCCACTATAGCAGATAGGGTCTTTCGAGGAGTTGCACATCAAATCTAAGCTGTCTGAAGTGTTTTTCCAAAGTTATCAACATTTTTATGTTTGGCGTTCTGGAACCCACCTTATCTCAGGCTGAAAACGCGTTTTCTGCATTGTGCCATAACTTTGCAGGGAAGCTTCAGAACATGAAATTTTCACCTCCCACTATAGCAGAAAGTGTCTTTCTAGTAGTTGCACATCAAATCTAAGCTGTCTGAAGTGTTTTTCCAAAGTTATCAACATTTTTATGTGTGGCCCTCCGGAACCCACCTTATCTCAGCCTGAAAACGCGTTTTACATATTTTGCCATAACATTTGCAGGGAAGCTTCAGAAGATGAAATTTTAACATCCCACTATAGCAGAAAGGGTCTTTCAAGTAGTTGCACATAAAATCTAAGTTGTCTGAAGTGTTTTTCCAAAGTTATCAACATTCTTATGTTTGGCGTTCGGGAATCAACCTTATCTCAGACTGAAAACGTGTTTTCTGCATTGTGCCATAACTTTGCAGGGAAACTTCAGAACATGAAATTTTCACCTCCAACTATAGCAGAAAGGGTCTTTCTAGTATTTTCACATCAAATCTAAGCTGTCTGAAGTGTTTTTCCAAAGTTATCAACATTCTTATGTTTGGCGTTCCGGAATCAACCTTATCTGAGGCTGAAAACGCGTTTTACGCATTGTGCCATAACTTTGCAGGAAAGCTTCAGAACATGAAATTTTCAACTCCCACTATAGCAGAAAGGGTCTTTCGAGGAGTTGCACATCAAATCAAAGCTGTCTGAAGTGTTTTTCCAAAGTTATCAACATTTTTATGTTTGGCGTTCTGGAATCCACCTTATCTCAGGCTGAAAACGCGTTTTCTGCATTGTGCCATAACTTTGTAGGGAAGCTTATGTTTGGCGTTCCAGAAACAACCTTATCTCAGGCTGAAAATGCGTTTTACATATTTTGCCATAACTTTGCAGGGAAGCTTCAGAACATGACATTTTGACATCCCACTATAGCAGATAGGGTCTTTCTAGTAGTTGCACATCAAATCTAAGCTGTCTGAAGTGTTTTTCCAAAGTTATCAACATTTTTATGTTTGGCGTTCCGGAACCCACCTTATCTCAGGCTGTGAGCGTGTTTTCTGCATTGTGGCATAACTTTGGAGGAAAGCTTCAGAACATGAAATTTTCAATTCCCATTATAGCAGAAAGGGTCTTTCTCGTACTTGCACATCAAATCTAAGCTGTCTGAAGTGTTTTTCCAAATTTATCAAAATTTTTATGTTTGGCATTCCGGAATCGACCTTATCTCAGGCTGAAAACGCGTTTTCTGCATTGTGCCATAACTTTGCAGGGATGCTTCAGAACATGAAATGTTCGCCTCCCACTATAGCAGATAGGGTCTTTCGAGGAGTTGCACATCAAATCTAAGCTGTCTGAAGTGTTTTTCCAAAGTTATCAACATTTTTATGTTTGGCGTTCTGGAACCCACCTTATCTCAGGCTGAAAACGCGTTTTCTGCATTGTGCCATAACTTTGCAGGGAAGCTTCAGAACATGAAATTTTCACCTCCCACTATAGCAGACAGTGTCTTTCTAGTAGTTGCACATCAAATCTAAGCTGACTGAAGTGTTTTTCCAAAGTTATCAACATTTTTATGTGTGGCGTTCCGGAACCCACCTTATCTCAGCCTGAAAACGCGTTTTAGATATTTTGCCATAACTTTGTAGGGAAGCTTATGTTTGGCGTTCCAGAAACAACCTTATCTCAGGCTGAAAATGCGTTTTACATATTTTGCCATAACTTTGCAGGGAAGCTTCAGAACATGAAATTTTTACCTCCCACTATAGCAGAAAGGGTCTTTCTAGTAGTTGCACATCAAATCTAAGCTGTCTGAAGTGTTTTTCGAAAGTTATCAACATTTTTATGTTTGGCGTTCCGGAACCCACCTTATCTCAGGCTGAAAACGCGTTTTACGCATTGTGCCATAACTTTGCAGGAAAGCTTCAGAACATGAAATTTTCAACTCCCACTATAGCAGAAAGGGTCTTTCTAGTAGTTGCACATCAAATCTAAGCTGTCTGAAGTGTTTTTCCAAAGTTATCAATATTTTTATGTTTGTTTTTCCGGAATCGACCTTATCTCAGGCTGAAAACGCGTTTCCTGCATTGTGGCATAACTTTGCAGGGATGCTTCAGAACATGAAATTTTCACCTCCCACTGTAGCAGAAAGGGTCTTTCGAGTAGTTGCACATCAAATCTAAGCTGACTGATGTGTTTTTCCGAAGTTATTAACATTTTTATGTTTGGCGTTCCGGAATCAACCTTATCTCAGGCTGAAAACGCCTTTTACACATTGTTTCATAACTTTGCCGGGAAGGTTGAGAACATAAAATTTTCACCTCCCACTATAGCAGAAAGGGTCTTTCTAGTAGTTGCACATCAAATCTAAGCTGTCTGAAGTGTTTTTCCAAAGTTATCAACATTTTTATGTTTGGCGTTCCGGAACCCACCTTATCTCAGGCTGTGAGCGCGTTTTCTGCATTGTGGCATAACTTTGGAGGAAAGCTTCAGAACATGAAATTTTCAATTCCCATTATAGCAGAAAGGGTCTTTCTCGTACTTGCACATCAAATCTTAGCTGTCTGAAGTGTTTTTTGAAAGTTTTGAACATTTTTATGTTTGGCGTTCCTGAATCGACCTTATCTCAGGCTGAAAATGCGTTTTCTGCAATGGGCCATAACTTTGCATGGAAGTTTCAGAACATGAAATTTTCAACTCCCACTATAGCAGAATGGGTCTTTCTAGTAGTTGCACATCAAATCTAAGCTGTCTGAAGTGTTCTTCCAAAGTTATCAACATTTTTATGTTTGGCATTCCGGAATCGACCTTATCTCAGGCTGTAAACGCTTTTTTTGCATTGTGCCATAACCTTGGAGGGAAGCTTCAGAACATGAAATTTTCAATTCCCATTATAACAGAAAGGGTCTTTCTCATACTTGCACATCAAATCTAAGCTGTCTGAAGTGTTTTTTCAAAGTTATCATATTTTTATGTTTGGCGTTCCGGAATCGACCTTATCTCAGGCTGAAAACGTGTTTTCTGCAATGTGCCATAACTTTGCAGGGAAGCTTCAGAACATGAAATTTTCAACACCCACTATAGCAGAAAGGCTTTTTCCAGTAGTTGCACATCAAATCTAAGTTGTCTGAAGTGTTTTTCCAAAGTTATCAACATTCTTATGTTTGGCGTTTCGGAATCAACCTTATCTCTCGCTGAAAACGCGTTTTCAGCATTGTGCCATCACTTTGCAGGAAAGCTGCAGAACATGAAATGTTCACCTCCCACTATAGCAGAAAGGGTCTCTCTAGTAGTTGCACATCAAATCTAAGCTGTCTGAAGTGTTTTTCCAAAGTTATCAACATTTTTATGTTTGGCGTTCCGGAATCGACCTTATCTCAGGCTGAAAACGCCTTTTACACATTGTTTCATAACTTTGGAGGGAAGCTTCAGAACAAGAAAATTTTCAATTCCCATTATAACAGAAAGGGTCTTTCTCATACTTGCACATCAAATCTAAGCTGTCTGAAGTGTTTTTTGAAAGTTTTCAACATTTTTATGTTTGGCGTTCCTGAATTGATCTTATCTCAGGCTGAAAACGCGTTTTCTGCAATGTGCCATAACTTTGCTGGGAAGCTTCAAAACATGAAATTTTCAACTCCCACTATAGCAGAAGGGGTCTTTCTAGTAGTTGCACATCAAATCTAAGCTGTCTGAAGTGTTTTTCCAAAGTTATCAACATTTTTATGTTAAGCGTTCCGGATCGCACCTTATTGAAAACGCCTTTTCTGCATTGTGCCATAACTTTGCAGGGAAGCTTCAGAACTTGACATTTTCACCTCCCACTATAGCAGAAAGGGTCTTTCTAGTAGTTGCCCATCAAACTAAGCTGTCTGATGTGTTTTTCGAAAGTTATCAACATTTTTTTGTTTGGCGTTCCGGAACCCACCTTATCTCAGGCTGAAAACGCGTTTTCTGCTTTGTGGCATAACTTTGCAGGGAAGCTTCAGAACATGAAATTTTCAACTCCCACTATAGCAGAACGGCTTTTTCCAGTAGTTGCACATCAAATCTAAGCTGTCTGAAGTGTTTTTCTAAACTTATCAACATTTTTATGTTTGGCTTTCCGGAATCGACCTTATCTCAGGCTGAAAACGCGTTTTACGCATTGTGCCATAACTTCTCAGGGAAGCTTCAGAACATGAAATGTTCACCTCCCACTATAGCTGAAAGGGTTTTTCTAATAGTTGCACATCAAATCTAAGCTGTCTGAAGTGTTTTTCCAAAGTTATCAACATTCTTATGTTTGGCGTTTCGGAATCAACCTTATCTCAGGCTGAAAACGCGTTTTCAGCATTGTGCCATCACTTTGCAGGAAAGCTGCAGAATATTAAATTTTCACCTCCCACTATAGCAGAAAGGGTCTTTCTAGTAGTTGCACATCAAATCTAAGCTGTCTGAAGTGTTTTTCGAAAGTTATGAACATTTTTATGTTTCGCGTTTCGTAATCGACCTTATCAGAGGATGAAAAATCGTTTTCTGCATTGTCCCATAACTTTCCATGGGAAGATTCAGAACATGAAATTTTGACCTCCCACTATAGCAGAAAGGGTCTTTCTAGTAGTTGCACAAAAATCTAAGCTGTCTGAAGTGTTTTTCCAAAGTTATAAACATTTTTATGTTTGGCGTTCCTGAATCAACCTTATCTCAGGCTGAAAACGCGTTTTACGCATTGCGCCATAACTTTGCAGGAAAGCTTCAGAACATGAAATTTTCAATTCCCACTAAAGCAGAAAGGGTTTTTCTCCTACTTGCACATCAAATCTAAGCTGTCTGAAGTGTTTTTCGATAGTTTTCAACATTTTTATATTTGGCTTTCCTTAATCGACCTTATCTCAGGCTGAAAACACGTTTTCTGCATTGTGCCATAACTTTGCAGGGAAGCTTCAAAACATGAAATTTTCAACTCCCACTACAGCAGAAAGGGTCTTTCTAGTAGTTGCACGTCAAATCTAAGCTGTCTGAAGTGTTTTTCCAAAGTTATCAACATTTTTATGTTTGGCATTCCAGAATCGACCTTATCTCTGTCTGAAAACGCGTTTTCTGCATTGTGCCATAACTTTCCAGGGAAACTTCAGAACATGAAATTTTCACCTCCCACTATAGCAGAAAGGGTCTTTCTAGTAGTTGCACATCAAATCTAAGCTGTCTGAAGTGTTTTTTCAAAGTTATCATATTTTTATGTTTGGCGTTCCGTAATTGACCTTGTCTCAGGCTGAAAACGCGTTTTCTGCATTGTGCCATAACTTTGCAGGGAAGCTTCAGAACATGAAATGTTCACCTCCCACTATAGCAGAAAGGGTCTTTATAGTAGTTGCACATCAAATCTAAGCTGTCTGAAGTGTTTTTCCAAAGTTATCAACATTTTTATGTTTGGCGTACCAGAATCGACCTTATGTGAGGCTGAAAACGCATTTTCTGCATTGTGCCATAACTTTGCAGGGAAGCTTCAGAACAAGAAATTTTCACCTCCCACTATAGCAGAAAGGGTCTTTATAGTAGTTGCACATCAAATCTAAGCTGTCTGAAGTGTTTTTCCAAAGTTATCAACATTTTTATGTTTGCCGTTCCGGAATCGACCTTACGTGATGCTGAAAACTCGTTTTCTGCATTGTGCCATAACTTTGCAGGGAAGCTTCAGAATCTGAAATTTTCACCTCCCACGATAGCAGAAAGGGTCTTTCGAGTAGTTGCACATCAAATCTAAGCTGTCTGAAATGTTTTTTTTCCAAAGTTATCAACATTTTTATGTTTGTCATTCCAGAACCCACCTTATCTCAGCCTGAAAACGCGTTTTACAAATTTTGGCATAACTTTGGAGGGAAGCTTCAGAACATGAAATTTTTACATCCCACTATAGCAGAAAGGGTCTTTCTAGTAGTTGCACATCAAATCTAAGCTGTCTGAAGTGTTTTTCCAAAGTTATCAACATTTTTATGTTTGTCGTTCTGGAACCCACCTTATCTCAGACTGAAAACGTGTTTTCTGCATTGTGCCATAACTTTGCAGGGAAACTTCAGAACATGAAATTTTCACGTCCAACTATAGCAGAAAGGTTCTTTCTAGTAGTTGCACATCAAATCTAAGCTGTCTGAAGTGTTTTTCCAAAGTTATCAACATTTTTATGTTTGGCGTTCTGGAACCCACCTTATCTCAGGCTGAAAACGCGTTTTCTGCATTGTGCCGTAACTTTGCAGGGAGACTTCAGAACATGAAATTTTCTCCTCCCACTATAGCAGAAAGGGTATTTCTAGTAGTTGCACATCAAATCTTAGCAGTCTGAAGTGTTTTTCCAAAGTTCTGAACATTTTTATGTTTGGCGTTCTGAAATCAATCTTATCTCAGGCTGAAAACGCGTTTTACGTACTGTGCCATAACTTTGCAGGGAAGCTTCAGAACATGAAATTTTAACCTCCCACTATAGCAGAAAAGGTCCTTCCAGTATTTGCACATCAAATCTAAGCTGTCTGAAGTGTTTTTCCAAAGTTATCAACATTTTTATGTTTGGCGTTCTGGAACCCACCTTATCTCAGGCTGGAAACGCGTTTTCTGCATTGTGCCATAACTTTGCAGGGAAGCTTCAGAACATGAAATTTTCACCTCCCACTATAGCAGAAAGTGTCTTTCTAGTAGTTGCACATCAAATCTAAGCTGTCTGAAGTGTTTTTCGAAAGTTATCAACATTTTTATGTTTGGCGTTCTGGAACCCACCTAATCTCAGGCTGAAAACGCGTTTTCTGCATTGTGCCATAACTTTGCAGGGAAACTTCAGAAAATGAAATTTTTACCTCCCACTATAGCAGAAAGGGTCTTTCTAGTAGTTGCACATCAAATCTAAGCTGTCTGAAGTGTTTTTCGAAAGTTATCAACATTCTTATGTTTGGCGTTCCGGAATCAACCTTATCTGAGGCTGAAAACGCGTTTTACGCATTGTGCCATAACTTTTGCAGGAAAGCTTCAGAACATGAAATTTTCAACTCCCACTATAGCAGAAAGGGTCTTTCTAGTAGTTTCACATCAAATCTAAGCTGTCTGAAGTGTTTTTCCAAAGTTATCAATATTTTTATGTTTGGCGTTCCGGAATCAACCTTATCGCAGACTGAAAACGTGTTTTCTGCATTGTGCCATAACTTTGCAGGGAAACTTCAGAACATGAAATTTTCTCCTCCCACTATAGCAGAAAGGTTCTTTCTAGTAGTTGCACATCAAATCTAAGCTGTCTGAAGTGTTTTTCCAAAGTTATCAACATTTTTATGTTTGGCGTTCTGGAACCCACCTTATCTCAGGCTGAAAACGCGTTTTCTGCATTGTGCCGTAACTTTGCAGGGAGACTTCAGAACATGAAATTTTCTCCTCCCACTATAGCAGAAAGGGTATTTCTAGTAGTTGCACATCAAATCTTAGCAGTCTGAAGTGTTTTTCCAAAGTTCTGAACATTTTTATGTTTGGCGTTCCGGAATCAACCTTATCGCAGACTGAAAACGTGTTTTCTGCATTGTGCCATAACTTTGCAGGGAAACTTCAGAACATGAAATTTTCACGTCCAACTATAGCAGAAAGGTTCTTTCTAGTAGTTGCACATCAAATCTAAGCTGTCTGAAGTGTTTTTCGAAAGTTATCAACATTTTTTTGTTTGGCGTTCTGGAACCCACCTAACCTCAGGCTGAAAACGCGTTTTCTGCATTGTGCCATAACTTTTCAGGGAAGCTTCAGAACATGAAATTTTCAACTCCCACTATAGCAGAAAGGGTCTTTCTAGTAGTTGCACATCAAATCTAAGCTGTCTGAAGTGTTTTTCCAAAGTTATCAATATTTTTATGTTTGGCTTTCCGGAATCGACCTTATCTCAGGCTGAAAACGCGTTTCCTGCATTGTGGCATAACTTTGCAGGGATGCTTCAGAACATGAAATTTTCACCTCCCACTGTAGCAGAAAGGGTCTTTCGAGTAGTTGCACATCAAATCTAAGCTGACTGATGTGTTTTTCCGAAGTTATTAACATTTTTATGTTTGGCGTTCCGGAATCGACCTTATCTCAGGCTGAAAACGCCTTCTACACATTGTTTCATAACTTTGCCGGGAAGGTTGAGAACATCAAATTTTCACCTCCCACTACAGCAGAAAGGGTTTTTCTAGTAGTTGCACATCAAATCTAAGCTGTCTGAAGTGTTTTTCCAATGTTATCAACATTTTTATGTTTGGCATTCCGGAATCGACCTTATCTCAGGCTGAAAACGCGTTTTCTGCATTGTGCCATAACTTTGCAGGGAAGCTTCAGAACATGACATTTTCACCTCCCACTATAGCAGAAAGGGTCTTTCCAGTAGTTGCACATCAAATCTAAGCTGTCTGAAGTGTTTTTCCAAAGTTATCAATATTTTTATGTTTGGCTTTCCGGAATCGACCTTATCTCAGGCTGAAAACGCGTTTCCTGCATTGTGGCATAACTTTGCAGGGAAGCTTCAGAACATGAAATTTTCACCTCCCACTGTAGCTAAACGGGTCTTTCTAGTAGTTGCACATCAAATCTAAGTTGTCTGAAGTGATTTTCCAAAGTTATCAACATTTTTATGTTTGGCGTTCTGGAACCCACCTAATCTCTGGCTGAAAACGCGTTTCCTGCATTGTTGCATAACTTTGCAGGGATGCTTCAGAACATGAAATGTTCGCCTCCCATTATAGCAGATAGGGTCTTTCGAGGAGTTGCACATCAAATCTAAGCTGTCTGAAGTGTTTTTCCTAAGTTATCAACATTTTTATGTTTGGCGTTCTGGAACCCACCTTATCTCAGGCTGAAAACGCGTTTTCTGCATTGTGCCATAACTTTGCAGGGAAGCTTCAGAACATGAAATTTTCACCTCCCACTATAGCAGAAAGTGTCTTTCTAGTAGTTGCACATCAAATCTAAGTTGTCTGAAGTGTTTTTCCAAAGTTATCAACATTCTTATGTTTGGCGTTCCGGAATCAACCTTATCTCAGACTGAAAACGTGTTTTCTGCATTGTGCCATAACTTTGCAGGGAAACTTCAGAACATGAAATTTTCACCTCCAACTATAGCAGAAAGGGTCTTTCTAGTAGTTGCACAACAAATCTAAGCTGTCTGAAGTGTTTTTCCAAAGTTATCAACATTTTTATGTTTGGCGTTCTGGAACCCACCTTATCTCAGGCTGAAAACGCGTTTTCTGCATTGTGCCATAACTTTGCAGGGAAGCTTATGTTTGGCGTTCCAGAAACAACCTTATCTCAGGCTGAAAATGCCTTTTACATATTTTGCCATAACTTTGCAGGGAAGCTTCAGAACATGAAATTTTGACATCCCACTATAGCAGAAAGGGTCTTTCTAGTAATTGCACATCAAATCTAAGCTGTCTGAAGTGTTTTTCCAAAGTTATCAACATTCTTATGTTTGGCGATCCGGAATCAACCTTATCTCAAGCTGAAAACGCGTTTTACGCATTGTGCCATAACTTTGCAGGAAAGCTTCAGAACATGAAATTTTCACCTCCCACTACAGCAGAAAGGGTCTGTCTAGTAGTTGCAGAACAAATCTAAGCTGTCTGAAGTGTTTTTGCAAAGTTCTCAACATTTTTATGTTTGGCGTTCTGGAACACACCTTATCTCAGGATGAAAACGCGTTTTCTGCATTGTGCCATAACTTTGTAGGGAGACTTCAGAACATGAAATTTTCTGCTCCCACTATAGCAGAAAGGGTATTTCTAGTAGTTGCACATCAAATCTAAGCTGTCTGAAGTGTTTTTCCAATGTTCTCAACATTTTTATGTTTGGCGTTCTGAAATCAACCTCATCATAGGCTGAAAACGCGTTTAACGCATTGTGCCATAAGTTTGCAGGGAAGCTTCAGAACATGAAAGTTTCACCTCCCACTATAGCAGAAAGGGTCTTTCTAGTAGTTGCACATCAAATCTAAGCTGTCGAAAGTGTTTTTCCAAAGTTATCAACATTTTTATGTTTGGCGTTTCGGAATCGACCTTATCTCCGGCTTAAAACGCGTTTTCTGCATTGTGCCATAACTTTGCAGGGAAGCTTCAGATCATGAAATTTTAACCTCCCATTATAGCAGAAAAGGTCATTCTAGTAGTTGCACATCAAATCTAAGCTGTCTGAAGTGTTTTTCCAAAGTTATCAACATTTTTATGTTTGGCGTTCCGGAATCGACCTTATAACAGGATGAAAAATCGTTTTCCGCATTGTGCCATAATTTTGCAAGGAAGCTTCAGAACATGAAATTTTAAACTTCCACTATAGCAGAAAGGGTATTTCTGGTAGTTGCACATCAAATCTAAGCTGTCTGAAGTGTTTTTCCAAAGTTGTCAACATTTTTATGTTTGGCGTTCCGGAACCCACCTTATCTCAGGCTGAAAACTCTTTTTCTGCATTGTGCCATAACTTTGCAGGGATGCATCAGAACATGACATTTTCACCTCCCACAATAGCATATAGGGTCTTTCTAATAGTTGCACATCAAATCTAAGCTGTCTGAAGTGTTTTTCCAAAGCTCTCAACATTTTTATGTTCAGCGTTACGGAATCGAGCTTATCTCAGGCTGAAAACGCGTTTTACGCATTGTGCCATAACTTTGCATAAAGCTTCAGAACATTACATTTTCACATCCTACTACAGCAGAAAGGGTCTTTCTAGCAGTTGCACATCAAATCTAAGCTGTCTGAAGTGTTTTTCCAAAGTTATCAACATTTTTATGTTTGGCGTTCCGGAATCAACCTTATCACAGCCTGAAAACGCGTTTTCTGCTTTGTGCCATAACTTTGCAGGGAAGCATCAGAATATGAAATTTTCAACTCCCAACATTGCAGAAAGAGTCTGTCTTGTAGTTGAACATCAAAACTAAGCTGTCTGAAGTGTTTTTCCAAAGTTATCAACATTTTTATGTTTGGCGTTCCGGAATCGACCTTATCTCAGGCTGAAAACGCGTTTTACGCATTGTGCAATAACTTTCCAGGGAAGCTTCAGAACATCGAATTTTCACCACCCACGATAGCAGAAAGGGTCTTTCTAGTAGTTGCACATCAAATCTAAGCTGTCTGAAGTGTTTTTCCAAAGTTATCAACTTTTTATGTTTGGCGTTCCGGAATCGACCTTATCTCAGGCTGAAAACGCGTTTTACGCATTGTGCCATAACTTTGCAGGGAAGCTTCAGAACATGAAATATTCACATGCCACTATAGCAGAAAGGGTCTTTCTAGTAGTTGCACATCAAATCTAAGCTGTCTGAAGTGTTTTTCCAAAGTTATAAACATTTTTATGTTTGGCGTTCCGGAACCCACCTTATCTCAGGCTGAAAACGCGTTTTCGGAATTGTGCCATAATTTTGCAGGGAAGCTTCAGAACATGAAATTTTAAACTTGCGCTATAGCAGAAAGGGTCTTTTTAGTAGTTGCACATCAAATCTAAGCTGTTTGAAGTCTTATTCCAAAGTTATCAACATTTTTATGTTTGGCGTTCCGGAATCGACCTAATCTCAAACTGAAAACGCGTTTTACGCATTGTGCCATAACTTTGGAGGGAAGCTTCAGAATATCGAATTTTGACCACCCGCTATATCAGAAACGGTCTTTCAAGTAGTTGCAAATCAAATCTAAGCTGTCTGAAGTGTTTTTCCAAAGTTATCAACATTCTTATGTTTGGCGTTTCGGAATCGACCTAATCTCAGGCTGAAAACGTGTTTTACGCATGGTGCCATAACTTTGCAGGGAAGCTTCAGAACATGACATTTTCACCTCCCACTATAGCAGAAAGGGTCTTTCTAGTAGTTGCACATCAAATCTAAGCTGTCTGAAGTGTTTTTCCAAAGTTATCTACTTTTTTATGTTTGGCGTTCTGGAACCCACCTTATCTCAGTCTGAAAACGTGTTTTTTGCATTGTGCCATAACTTTGCAGGGAAGCCACAGGACATGAAATTTTCACCTGCCGCTATAGTAGAAAGGGTCTTTCTAGTAGTTGCACATCAAATCTAAGCTGTCTGAAGTGTTGTTCCAAAGTTATCATATTTTTTTGTTTGGCGTTCCGGAACCCACCTTATCTCAGGCTGAAAACGCGTTTTAGGAATTGTGCCATAACTTTGCAGGGAAGCGTCAGAACATGAAATTTTAAACTTGCGCTATAGCAGAAAGGGTCTTTCTAGTAGTTGTACATCAAATCTAAGCTGTCTGAAGTGTTTTTCCAAAGTTATAAACATTTTTATGTTTGGCGTTCCGGAACCCACCTTATCTCAGGCTGAAAACGCGTTTTCGGAATTGTGCCATAATTTTGCAGGGAAGCTTCAGAACATGAAATTTTAAACTTGCGCTATAGCAGAAAGGGTCTTTTTAGTAGTTGCACATCAAATCTAAGCTGTTTGAAGTCTTATTCCAAAGTTATCAACATTTTTATGCTTGGCGTTCCGGAACCCACCTTATCTCAGGCTGAAAACGCGTTTTCGGAATAGTGCCATAGCTTTGCAGGGAAGCTTCAGAACATGAAATTTTAAACTTGCGCTATAGCAGAAAGGGTCTTTCTAGTAGTTGTACATCAAATCTAAGCTGTCTGAAGTGGCTTTCCAAAGTTATCAACATTTTTATGTTTGGCGTTCCGGAATCGACCTAATCTCAAACTGAAAACGCGTTTTACGCATTGTGCCATAACTTTGGAGGGAAGCTTCAGAATATCGAATTTTGACCACCCGCTATATCAGAAACGGTCTTTCAAGTAGTTGCAAATCAAATCTAAGCTGTCTGAAGTGTTTTTCCAAAGTTATCAACATTCTTATGTTTGGCGTTTCGGAATCGACCTAATCTCAGGCTGAAAACGTGTTTTACGCATGGTGCCATAACTTTGCAGGGAAGCTTCAGAACATGACATTTTCACCTCCCACTATAGCAGAAAGGGTCTTTCTAGTAGTTGCACATCAAATCTAAGCTGTCTGAAGTGTTTTTCCAAAGTTATCTACTTTTTTATGTTTGGCGTTCTGGAACCCACCTTATCTCAGGCTGAAAACGCGTTTTAGGAATTGTGCCATAACTTTGCAGGGAAGCGTCAGAACATGAAATTTTAAACTTGCGCTATAGCAGAAAGGGTCTTTCTAGTAGTTGTACATCAAATCTAAGCTGTCTGAAGTGTTTTTCCAAAGTTATCAACATTTTAATGTTTGCCGTTCCGGAATCGACCTCATCTCAGGCTGATAACGCGTTTTACGCATTGTGCCATAACTTTGCATAAAGCTTCAGAACATGAAATTTTCACCTCCCACTATAGCAGAAAGGGTCTTTCTAGTAGTCGCAGATTAAATCTAAGCTGTCTGAAATGTTTTTCCAAAGTTTTCAACTTTTTTATGTTTGGCGTTCTGGAACCCACCTTATCTCAGTCTGAAAACGTGTTTTTTGCATTGTGCCATAACTTTGCAGGGAAGCCTCAGGACATGAAATTTTCCCCTGCCGCTATAGTAGAAAGGGTCTTTCTAGTAGTTGCACATCAAATCTAAGCTGTCTGAAGTGGCTTTCCAAAGTTATCAACATTTTTATGTTTGACGTTCCGGAATCAACCTTATCTCAGGCTGAACACCCGTTTTCTGCATTGTGCCATAACTTTGCAGGGATGCATCAGAAAATTCCATTTTAAAGTTCCACAATAGCAGAAAGGGTCTTTCTAGTAGTTGCACATCAAATCTAAGCTGTCTGATATGTTTTTCCAAAGTTATCTACTTTTTTCTGTTTGGCGTTCCGGAATCGACCTTATCTCAGACTGAAAACGCGTTTTACGCATTGTGCCATAACTTTGCAGGGATGCATCAGTACATGAAATTTTCACCTCCCACAATAGCATATAGGGTCTTTCCAGCAGTTGCACATCAAATCTACGCTGTCTGAAGTGTTCTTCCAAAGTTATCAAAATTTTTATGTTTGGCGTTCCGGAACCCACCTTATCTCAGGCTGTCAGCGCGTTTTCTGCATTGTGGCATAACTTTGGAGGAAAGCTTCAGAACATGAAATTTTCAATTCCCATTATAGCAGAAAGGGTCTTTCTCATGCTTGCACATCAAATCTAAGCTGTCTGAAGTGTTTTTTGAAAGTTTTCAACATTTTTAGTTTGGCATTCCTGAATCGATCTTATCTCAGGCTGAAAACGCGTTTTCTGCAATGTGCCATAACTTTGCAGGGAAGCTTCAGAACATGAAATTTTCAACTCCCACTATAGCATAAGGGGTCTTTCTAGGAGTTGCACAGCAAATCTAAGCTGTCTGAAGTGTTTTTCCAAAGTTATCAACATTTTTATGTTTGGCATTCCTGAATCGACCTTATCTCAGGCTGAAAACGCGTTTTCTGCATTGTGCCATAACTTTGCAGGGAAACTTCAGAACATGAAATTTTCACCTCCCACTATAGCAGAAAGGGTCTTTCTAGTAGTTGCACATCAAATCTTAGATGTCTGAAGTGTTTTTTCAATGTTATCATATTTTTATGTTTGGCGTTCCGGAATTGACCTTGTCTCATGCTGAAAACGCGTTTTACGCATTGTGCCGAAACTTTGCAGGGAACCTTCAGAACATCAAATTTTCACTTCCCACAATGGCAGAAAGGGTCTTTCTAGTAGTTGCACATCAAATGTAAGCGGTCTGAAGTGTATTTCAAAAGTTATCAACTTTTTTATGTTTGACGTTCCTGAATCGACCTTATCACAGGCTGAAAACGCGTTTTACGCATTGTTCAATTACTTTGCCGTAGTAGCTTCAGAACATGAAATTTTCACCTCCCACAATGGCAGAAATGGTCTATCTAGTAGTTGGACATCAAATCTAAGCTGTCTGAAGTGTTTTTCCAAAGTCATCAACATTTTTATGTCTGGAGTTCCGGAATCGACCTTATCTCAGGCTGAAAACGCGTTTTACGCATTGTGCCACAACTTTGCAGGGAAGCTTCAGAACATGAAATTTTCACCTCCCACTATAGCAGAAAGGGTCTTTATAGTAGTTTCACATCAAATCTAAGCTGTCTGAAGTGTTTTTCCAAAGTCATCAACATTTTTATGTTTGGCGTTCCGGAATCGACCTAATCTCAAACTGAAAACGCGTTTTACGCATTGTGCCATAACTTTGGAGGGAAGCTTCAGAATATCGAATTTTGACCACCCGCTATATCAGAAACGGTCTTTCAAGTAGTTGCACATCAAATCTAAGCTGTCTGAAGTGTTTTTCCAAAGTTATCAACATTCTTATGTTTGGCGTTTCGGAATCGACCTAATCTCAGGCTGAAAACGTGTTTTACGCATGGTGCCATAACTTTGCAGGGAAGCTTCAGAACATGACATTTTCACCTCCCACTATAGCAGAAAGGGTCTTTCTAGTAGTTGCACATCAAATCTAAGCTGTCTGAAGTGTTTTTCCAAAGTTATCTACTTTTTTATGTTTGGCGTTCTGGAACCCATCTTATCTCAGTCTGAAAATGTGTTTTCTGCTTTGTGCCGTAACTTTGCTGGGAAGCCTCAGAACATGAAATTTTCACCTCCCACTATAGCAGAAAGGGTCTTTCTAGTAGTTGCACTTCAAATATAAGCTGTCTGAAGTGTTTTTCCAAAGTTATCAACATTCTTATGTTTGGCGTTCCGGAAACGACCTTATCTCAGGCTGAAAACGCGTTTTACGCATTGTGCCACAACTTTGCAGGGAAGCTTCAAACATGAAATTTTCACCTCCCACTATAGCAGAAAGGGTCTTTCTAGTAGTTTCAGGTGAAATCTAAGCTGTCTGAAGTGTTTTTCCAAAGTTATCAACATTTTTATGTTTGGCGTTCCGGAATCGACTTTATCTCAGACTGAAATCGTGTTTTCCGCATTGTGCCATAACTTTGCAAGGAATCTTCAGAACATGAAATTTTAAATTTCCACTATAGCAGAAAGGGTCTTTCTGGTAGTTGCACATCAAATCTAAGCTGTCTGAAGTGTTTTTCCAAAGTTGTCAACATTTTTATGTTTGGCGTTCCGGAACCCACCTTATCTCAGGCTGAAAACGCTTTTTCTGCATTGTGCCATAACTTTGCATAAAGCTTCAGAACATTACATTTTCACATCCTACTACAGCAGAAAGGGTCTTTCTAGCAGTTGCACATCAAATCTAAGCTGTCTGAAGTGTTTTTCCAAAGTTTTCAACATTTTTATGTTTGGCATTCCAGAATCGACCTTATCTCTGTCTGAAAACGCGTTTTCTGCATTGTGCCATAACTTTCCAGGGAAACTTCAGAACATGAAATTTTCACCTCCCACTATAGCAGAAAGGGTCTTTCTAGTAGTTGCACATCAAATCTAAGCTGTCTGAAGTGTTTTTTCAAAGTTATCATATTTTTATGTTTGGCGTTCCGTAATTGACCTTGTCTCAGGCTGAAAACGCGTTTTCTGCATTGTGCCATAACTTTGCAGGGAAGCTTCAGAACATGAAATGTTCACCTCCCACTATAGCAGAAAGGGTCTTTATAGTAGTTGCACATCAAATCTAAGCTGTCTGAAGTGTTTTTCCAAAGTTATCAACATTTTTATGTTTGGCGTACCAGAATCGACCTTATGTGAGGCTGAAAACGCATTTTCTGCATTGTGCCATAACTTTGCAGGGAAGCTTCAGAACAAGAAATTTGCACCTCCCACTATAGCAGAAAGGGTCTTTATAGTAGTTGCACATCAAATCTAAGCTGTCTGAAGTGTTTTTCCAAAGTTATCAACATTTTTATGTTTGCCGTTCCGGAATCGACCTTACGTGATGCTGAAAACTCGTTTTCTGCATTGTGCCATAACTTTGCAGGGAAGCTTCAGAATCTGAAATTTTCACCTCCCACGATAGCAGAAAGGGTCTTTCGAGTAGTTGCACATCAAATCTAAGCTGTCTGAAATGTTTTTTTTCCAAAGTTATCAACATTTTTATGTTTGTCATTCCAGAACCCACCTTATCTCAGCCTGAAAACGCGTTTTACAAATTTTGGCATAACTTTGGAGGGAAGCTTCAGAACATGAAATTTTTACATCCCACTATAGCAGAAAGGGTCTTTCTAGTAGTTGCACATCAAATCTAAGCTGTCTGAAGTGTTTTTCCAAAGTTATCAACATTTTTATGTTTGTCGTTCTGGAACCCACCTTATCTCAGACTGAAAACGTGTTTTCTGCATTGTGCCATAACTTTGCAGGGAAACTTCAGAACATGAAATTTTCACGTCCAACTATAGCAGAAAGGTTCTTTCTAGTAGTTGCACATCAAATCTAAGCTGTCTGAAGTGTTTTTCCAAAGTTATCAACATTTTTATGTTTGGCGTTCTGGAACCCACCTTATCTCAGGCTGAAAACGCGTTTTCTGCATTGTGCCGTAACTTTGCAGGGAGACTTCAGAACATGAAATTTTCTCCTCCCACTATAGCAGAAAGGGTATTTCTAGTAGTTGCACATCAAATCTTAGCAGTCTGAAGTGTTTTTCCAAAGTTCTGAACATTTTTATGTTTGGCGTTCTGAAATCAATCTTATCTCAGGCTGAAAACGCGTTTTACGTACTGTGCCATAACTTTGCAGGGAAGCTTCAGAACATGAAATTTTAACCTCCCACTATAGCAGAAAAGGTCCTTCCAGTATTTGCACATCAAATCTAAGCTGTCTGAAGTGTTTTTCCAAAGTTATCAACATTTTTATGTTTGGCGTTCTGGAACCCACCTTATCTCAGGCTGGAAACGCGTTTTCTGCATTGTGCCATAACTTTGCAGGGAAGCTTCAGAACATGAAATTTTCACCTCCCACTATAGCAGAAAGTGTCTTTCTAGTAGTTGCACATCAAATCTAAGCTGTCTGAAGTGTTTTTCGAAAGTTATCAACATTTTTATGTTTGGCGTTCTGGAACCCACCTAATCTCAGGCTGAAAACGCGTTTTCTGCATTGTGCCATAACTTTGCAGGGAAACTTCAGAAAATGAAATTTTTACCTCCCACTATAGCAGAAAGGGTCTTTCTAGTAGTTGCACATCAAATCTAAGCTGTCTGAAGTGTTTTTCGAAAGTTATCAACATTCTTATGTTTGGCGTTCCGGAATCAACCTTATCGCAGACTGAAAACGTGTTTTCTGCATTGTGCCATAACTTTGCAGGGAAACTTCAGAACATGAAATTTTCTCCTCCCACTATAGCAGAAAGGTTCTTTCTAGTAGTTGCACATCAAATCTAAGCTGTCTGAAGTGTTTTTCCAAAGTTATCAACATTTTTATGTTTGGCGTTCTGGAACCCACCTTATCTCAGGCTGAAAACGCGTTTTCTGCATTGTGCCGTAACTTTGCAGGGAGACTTCAGAACATGAAATTTTCTCCTCCCACTATAGCAGAAAGGGTATTTCTAGTAGTTGCACATCAAATCTTAGCAGTCTGAAGTGTTTTTCCAAAGTTCTGAACATTTTTATGTTTGGCGTTCCGGAATCAACCTTATCGCAGACTGAAAACGTGTTTTCTGCATTGTGCCATAACTTTGCAGGGAAACTTCAGAACATGAAATTTTCACGTCCAACTATAGCAGAAAGGTTCTTTCTAGTAGTTGCACATCAAATCTAAGCTGTCTGAAGTGTTTTTCGAAAGTTATCAACATTTTTATGTTTGGCGTTCTGGAACCCACCTAACCTCAGGCTGAAAACGCGTTTTCTGCATTGTGCCATAACTTTTCAGGGAAGCTTCAGAACATGAAATTTTCAACTCCCACTATAGCAGAAAGGGTCTTTCTAGTAGTTGCACATCAAATCTAAGCTGTCTGAAGTGTTTTTCCAAAGTTATCAATATTTTTATGTTTGGCTTTCCGGAATCGACCTTATCTCAGGCTGAAAACGCGTTTCCTGCATTGTGGCATAACTTTGCAGGGATGCTTCAGAACATGAAATTTTCACCTCCCACTGTAGCAGAAAGGGTCTTTCGAGTAGTTGCACATCAAATCTAAGCTGACTGATGTGTTTTTCCGAAGTTATTAACATTTTTATGTTTGGCGTTCCGGAATCGACCTTATCTCAGGCTGAAAACGCCTTCTACACATTGTTTCATAACTTTGCCGGGAAGGTTGAGAACATCAAATTTTCACCTCCCACTACAGCAGAAAGGGTTTTTCTAGTAGTTGCACATCAAATCTAAGCTGTCTGAAGTGTTTTTCCAATGTTATCAACATTTTTATGTTTGGCATTCCGGAATCGACCTTATCTCAGGCTGAAAACGCGTTTTCTGCATTGTGCCATAACTTTGCAGGGAAGCTTCAGAACATGACATTTTCACCTCCCACTATAGCAGAAAGGGTCTTTCCAGTAGTTGCACATCAAATCTAAGCTGTCTGAAGTGTTTTTCCAAAGTTATCAATATTTTTATGTTTGGCTTTCCGGAATCGACCTTATCTCAGGCTGAAAACGCGTTTCCTGCATTGTGGCATAACTTTGCAGGGAAGCTTCAGAACATGAAATTTTCACCTCCCACTGTAGCTAAACGGGTCTTTCTAGTAGTTGCACATCAAATCTAAGTTGTCTGAAGTGATTTTCCAAAGTTATCAACATTTTTATGTTTGGCGTTCTGGAACCCACCTAATCTCTGGCTGAAAACGCGTTTCCTGCATTGTTGCATAACTTTGCAGGGATGCTTCAGAACATGAAATGTTCGCCTCCCACTATAGCAGAAAGTGTCTTTCTAGTAGTTGCACATCAAATCTAAGTTGTCTGAAGTGTTTTTCCAAAGTTATCAACATTCTTATGTTTGGCGTTCCGGAATCAACCTTATCTCAGACTGAAAACGTGTTTTCTGCATTGTGCCATAACTTTGCAGGGAAACTTCAGAACATGAAATTTTCACGTCCAACTATAGCAGAAAGGTTCTTTCTAGTAGTTGCACATCAAATCTAAGCTGTCTGAAGTGTTTTTCGAAAGTTATCAACATTTTTATGTTTGGCGTTCTGGAACCCACCTAACCTCAGGCTGAAAACGCGTTTTCTGCATTGTGCCATAACTTTTCAGGGAAGCTTCAGAACATGAAATTTTCAACTCCCACTATAGCAGAAAGGGTCTTTCTAGTAGTTGCACATCAAATCTAAGCTGTCTGAAGTGTTTTTCCAAAGTTATCAATATTTTTATGTTTGGCTTTCCGGAATCGACCTTATCTCAGGCTGAAAACGCGTTTCCTGCATTGTGGCATAACTTTGCAGGGATGCTTCAGAACATGAAATTTTCACCTCCCACTGTAGCAGAAAGGGTCTTTCGAGTAGTTGCACATCAAATCTAAGCTGACTGATGTGTTTTTCCGAAGTTATTAACATTTTTATGTTTGGCGTTCCGGAATCGACCTTATCTCAGGCTGAAAACGCCTTCTACACATTGTTTCATAACTTTGCCGGGAAGGTTGAGAACATCAAATTTTCACCTCCCACTACAGCAGAAAGGGTTTTTCTAGTAGTTGCACATCAAATCTAAGCTGTCTGAAGTGTTTTTCCAATGTTATCAACATTTTTATGTTTGGCATCCCGGAATCGACCTTATCTCAGGCTGAAAACGCGTTTTCTGCATTGTGCCATAACTTTGCAGGGAAGCTTTAGAACATGACATTTTCACCTCCCACTATAGCAGAAAGGGTCTTTCCAGTAGTTGCACATCAAATCTAAGCTGTCTGAAGTGTTTTTCCAAAGTTATCAATATTTTTATGTTTGGCTTTCCGGAATCGACCTTATCTCAGGCTGAAAACGCGTTTCCTGCATTGTGGCATAACTTTGCAGGGAAGCTTCAGAACATGAAATTTTCACCTCCCACTGTAGCTAAACGGGTCTTTCTAGTAGTTGCACATCAAATCTAAGTTGTCTGAAGTGATTTTCCAAAGTTATCAACATTTTTATGTTTGGCGTTCTGGAACCCACCTAATCTCTGGCTGAAAACGCGTTTCCTGCATTGTTGCATAACTTTGCAGGGATGCTTCAGAACATGAAATGTTCGCCTCCCATTATAGCAGATAGGGTCTTTCGAGGAGTTGCACATCAAATCTAAGCTGTCTGAAGTGTTTTTCCTAAGTTATCAACATTTTTATGTTTGGCGTTCTGGAACCCACCTTATCTCAGGCTGAAAACGCGTTTTCTGCATTGTGCCATAACTTTGCAGGGAAGCTTCAGAACATGAAATTTTCACCTCCCACTATAGCAGAAAGTGTCTTTCTAGTAGTTGCACATCAAATCTAAGTTGTCTGAAGTGTTTTTCCAAAGTTATCAACATTCTTATGTTTGGCGTTCCGGAATCAACCTTATCTCAGACTGAAAACGTGTTTTCTGCATTGTGCCATAACTTTGCAGGGAAACTTCAGAACATGAAATTTTCACCTCCAACTATAGCAGAAAGGGTCTTTCTAGTAGTTGCACATCAAATCTAAGCTGTCTGAAGTGTTTTTCCAAAGTTATCAACATTCTTATGTTTGGCGTTCCGGAATCAACCTTATCTGAGGCTGAAAACGCGTTTTACGCATTGTGCCATACTTTTGCAGGAAAGCTTCAGAACATGAAATTTTCAACTCCCACAATAGCAGAAAGGGTCTTTCGAGGAGTTGCACATCAAATCTAAGCTGTCTGAAGTGTTTTTCCAAAGTTATCAACATTTTTATGTTTGGCGTTCTGGAACCCACCTTATCTCAGGCTGAAAACGCGTTTTCTGCATTGTGCCATAACTTTGCAGGGAAGCTTATGTTTGGCGTTCCAGAAACAACCTTATCTCAGGCTGAAAATGCCTTTTACATATTTTGCCATAACTTTGCAGGGAAGCTTCAGAACATGAAATTTTGACATCCCACTATAGCAGAAAGGGTCTTTCTAGTAATTGCACATCAAATCTAAGCTGTCTGAAGTGTTTTTCCAAAGTTATCAACATTCTTATGTTTGGCGATCCGGAATCAACCTTATCTCAAGCTGAAAACGCGTTTTACGCATTGTGCCATAACTTTTCAGGAAAGCTTCAGAACATGAAATTTTCACCTCCCACTACAGCAGAAAGGGTCTGTCTAGTAGTTGCAGAACAAATCTAAGCTGTCTGAAGTGTTTTTGCAAAGTTCTCAACATTTTTATGTTTGGCGTTCTGGAACACACCTTATCTCAGGATGAAAACGCGTTTTCTGCATTGTGCCATAACTTTGTAGGGAGACTTCAGAACATGAAATTTTCTGCTCCCACTATAGCAGAAAGGGTCTTTCTAGTAGTTGCACATCAAATCTAAGCTGTCTGAAGTGTTTTTCCAAAGTTCTCAACATTTTTATGTTTGGCGTTCTGAAATCAACCTCATCATAGGCTGAAAACGCGTTTAACGCATTGTGCCATAAGTTTGCAGGGAAGCTTCAGAACATGAAAGTTTCACCTCCCACTATAGCAGAAAGGGTCTTTCTAGTAGTTGCACATCAAATCTAAGCTGTCGAAAGTGTTTTTCCAAAGTTATCAACATTTTTATGTTTGGCGTTTCGGAATCGACCTTATCTCCGGCTTAAAACGCGTTTTCTGCATTGTGCCATAACTTTGCAGGGAAGCTTCAGATCATGAAATTTTAACCTCCCATTATAGCAGAAAAGGTCATTCTAGTAGTTGCACATCAAATCTAAGCTGTCTTGAAGTGTTTTTCTAAAGTTATCAACATTTTTATGTTTGGCGTTCCGGAACCCACCTTATCTCAGTCTGAAAACGCGTTTTACATATTTTGCCATAACTTTGCAGGGAAGCTTAAGAACATGAAATTTTAACATCCCACTATAGCAGAAATGGTCTTTCTAGTAGTTGCACATCAAATCTAAGCTGTCTGAAGTGTTTTTCCAAAGTTATCAACATTTTTATGTTTGGCGTTCTGAAATCAACCTCATCTCAGGCTGAAAACGCGTTTTCTGCATTGTGCCATAACTTTGCAGGGAAGCTTCAGAAAATGAAATTTTAACCTCCCACTATAGCAGAAAGGGTCTTTCTAGTAGTTGCACATCAAATCTAAGCTGTCTGAAGTGTTTTTCCAAAGTTATCGACATTCTTATGTTTGGCGTTCCGGAATCAACCTTATCTCAGGCTGAAAACGCGTTTTACGCATTGTGCCATAACTGTGCAGGGAAGCTTCAGAACATAAAATGTTCGCCTCCCACTACAGCAGAAAGGGTCTTTCTAGTAGTTGCAGAACAAATCTAAGCTGTCTGAAGTGTTTTTCCAAAGTTATCAACATTTTTATGTTTGGCGTTCTGGAACCCACCTTATCTCAGGCTGAAAACGCGTTTTCTGCATTGTGCCATAACTTTGCAGGGAGACTTCAGAACATGAAATTTTCTCCTCCCACTATAGCAGAAAGGGTATTTCTAGTAGTTGCAGATCAAATCTAAGTTGTCTGAAGTGTTTTTCCAAAGTTATCAACATTCTTATGTTTGGCGTTCCGGAACCCACCTTATTTCAGCCTGAAAACGCGTTTTACATATTTTGCCATAACTTTGAGGGAAGCTTCAGAACATGAAATTTTAACATCCCACTATAGCAGAACGGGTATTTCTAGTAGTTGATCATCAAATCTAAGCTTTCTGAAGTGTTTTTCCAAAGTTATCAACATTTTTATGTTTGGCTTTCTGGAATCCACCTTATCTCAGGCTGAAAACGCGTTTTCTTCATTGTGCCATAACTTTGCAGGGAAGCTTCAGAACATGAAATTTTCACCTCCCACTAGAGCAGAATGGGTCTTTCTCGCAGTTGCACATCAAATCTAAGCTGTCTGAAGTGTTTTTCGAAAGTTATCAACATTTTTATGTTTGGCGTTCCGGAACCCACCTTATCTCAGTCTGAAAACGCGTTTTACATATTTTGCCATAACTTTGCAGGGACGCTTCAGAACATGAAATTTTCACGTCCCACTATAGCAGAAAGGGTCGTTCTAGTAGTTGCATATCAAATCTAAGCTGTCTGAAGCGTTTTTCGAAAGTTATCAACATTTTTATGTTTGGCGTTCCGGAATCGACCTTATAACAGGATGAAAAATCGTTTTCTGCATTGTCCCATAACTTTGCAGGGAAGCTTCATAACATGAAATTTAAACCTTCCATTATAGCAGAAAAGGTCATTCTAGTAGTTGCACATCAAATCTAAGCTGTCTTGATGTGTTTTTCTAAAGTTATCAACATTTTTATGTTTGGCGTTCCGGAACCCACCTTATCTCAGGCTGAAAACGCGTTTTATGCATTGTGCCATAACTTTGCAAGGAAGCTTCAGAATATGAAATGTTCGCCTCCCACTATAGCAGATAGGGTCTTTCTAGTAGTTGCACATCAAATCTAAGCTGTCTGAAGTGTTTTTCCAAAGTTATCAACATTTTTATGTTTGGCGTTCTGGAACCCACCTTATCTCAGGCTGAAAACACGTTTTCTGCATTGTGCCATAACTTTTCAGGGAAGCTTCAGAACATGAAATTTTCACCTCCCACTACAGCAGAAAGGGTCTTTCTAGTAGTTGCAGAGCAAATCTAAGCTGTCTGAAGTGTTTTTCCAAAGTTATCAACATTTTTATGTTTGGCGTTCTGGAACCCACCTTATCTCAGGCTGAAAACGCGTTTTCTGCATTGTGCTATAACTTTGCAGGGAGACTTCAGAACATGAAATTTTCTCCTCCCACTATAGCAGAAAGGGTATTTCTAGTAGTTGCACATCAAATCTAAGTTGTCTGAAGTGTTTTTCCAAAGTTATCAACATTCTTATGTTTGGCGTTCCGGAACCCACCATATTTCAGACTGAAAACGCGTTTTACATATTTTGCCATAACTTTGAGGGAAGCTTCAGAACATGAAATTTTAACATCCCACTATAGCAGAAAGGGTATTTCTAGTAGTTGCACATCAAATCTAAGTTGTCTGAAGTGTTTTTCCAAAGTTATCAACATTCTTATGTTTGGCGTTTCGGAATCGACCTTATCTCAGGCTGAAAACGCGTTTCCTGCATTGTGGCATAACTTTGCAGGGAAGCTTCAGAACATGAAATTTTCAACTCCCACTGTAGCAGAAAGGGTCTTTCTAGTAGTTGCACATCAAATCTAAGCTGTCTGAAGTGTTTTTCCAAATTTATCAACATTTTTATGTTTGGCGTTCTGGAACCCACCTAATCTCAGGCTGAAAACGCATTTTCTGCATTGTGCCATAACTTTTCAGGGAAGCTTCAGAACATGAAATGTTCGCCTCCCACTATAGCAGATAGGGTCTTTCCAGTATTTGCACATCAAATCTAAGCTGTCTGAAGTGTTTTTCCAAAGTTATCAACATTTTTATGTTTGGCGTTCTGGAACCCACCTTATCTCAAGCTGAAAACGCGTTTTCTTCATTGTGCCATAACTTTGCAGGGAAGCTTCAGAACATGAAATTTTCACCTCCCACTAGAGCAGAAAGGGTCTTTCTCATAGATGCACATCAAATCTAAGCTGTCTGAAGTGTTTTTCGAAAGTTTTCAACATTTTTATGTTTGGTGTTCCTGAATCGACCTTATCTCAGGCCGAAAACGCGTTTTACATATTTTGCCATAACTTTGCAGGGAAGCTTAAGAACATGAAATTTTAACATCCCACTATAGCAGAAATGGTCTTTCTAGTAGTTGCACATCAAATCTAAGCTGTCTGAAGTGTTTTTCGAAAGTTTTCAACATTTTTATGTTTGGTGTTCCTGAATCGACTTTATCTCAGGCCGAAAACGCGTTTTCTGCATTGTGCCATAACTTTGCAGGGAAGCTTCAGAACATGAAAATTTCACCTCCCACTATAGCAGAAAGGGTCTTTCGAGTAGATGCACATCAAATCTAAGCTGTCTGAAGTGTTTTTCGAAAGTTTTCAACATTTTTATGTTTGGTGTTCCTGAATCGACTTTATCTCAGGCCGAAAACGCGTTTTCTGCATTCTGCCATAACTTTGCAGGGAAGCTCCAGAACATGAAAATTTCACCTCCCACTATAGCAGAAAGGGTCTTTCTAGTAGATGCACATCAAATCTAAGCTGTCTGAAGTGTTTTTCCAAAGTTATCAACATTTTTATGTTTGGCGTTCCGGAATCGACCTTATCTCAGGCTGAAAACGCGTTTTCTGCATTGTGCCATAACTTTGCAGGGAAGCTTCAGAAAATGAAATTTTAACCTCCCACTATAGTAGAAAGGGTCTTTCTAGTAGTTGCACATCAAATCTAAGCTGTCGAAAGTGTTTTTCCAAAGTTATCAACATTTTTATGTTTGGCGTTTCGGAATCGACCATATCTCCGGCTGAAAACGTGTTTTCTGCATTGTGTCATAACTTTGCAGGGAAGCTTCAGAACATGAAATTTTAACCTCCCATTATAGCAGAAAAGGTCATTCTAGTAGTTGCACATAAAATCTAAGCTGTCTTGAAGTGTTTTTCTAAAGTTATCAACATTTTTATGTTTGGCGTTCCGGAACCCACCTAATCTCAGTCTGAAAACGCGTTTTACATATTTTGCCATAACTTTGCAGGGAAGCTTAAGAACATGAAATTTTAACATCCCAATATAGCAGAAAGGGTCTTTCTAGTAGTTGCACATCAAATCTAAGCTGTCTGAAGTGTTTTTCCAAAGTTATCAACATTTTTATGTTTGGCGTTCTGGAACCCACCTAATCTCAGGCTGAAAACGCGTTTTCTTCATTGTGCCATAACTTTGAAGGGAAGCTTCAGAACATGAAATTTTCACCTCCCACTAGACCAGAAAGGGTCTTTCTCGTAGATGCACATCAAATCTAAGCTGTCTGAAGTGTTTTTCGAAAGTTTTCAACATTTTTATGTGTGGTGTTTCTGAATCGACCTTATCTCAGGCTGAAAACGCGTTTTCTGCATTGTGCCATAACTTTGCAGGGAAGCTTCAGAACATGAAAATTCCACCTCCCACTAGAGCAGAAAGGGTCTTTCTCGTAGATGCACATCAAATCTAAGCTGTCTGAAGTGTTTTTCCAAAGTTATCAACATTTTTATGTTTGGCGTTCCGGAATCGACCTTATCTCAGGCTGAAAACGCGTTTTCTGCATTGTGCCATAACTTTGCAGGGAAGCTTCAGAACATGAAATTTTAACCTCCCACAATAGCAGAATGGGTCTTTCTAGTAGTTGCACATCAAATCTTAGCTGTCTGAATTGTTTTTCTAAAGTTCTCAACATTTTTATGTTTGGCGTTCTGAAATCAACCTCATCTCAGGCTGAAAACGCGTTTAACGCATTGTGCCATAACTTTGCAGGGAAGCTTCAGAAAATGAAATTTTAACCTCCCACTATAGCAGAAAGGGTCTTTCTAGTAGTTGCACATCAAATCTAAGCTGTCGAAAGTGTTTTTCCAAAGTTATCAACATTTTTATGTTTGGCGTTTCGGAATCGACCTTATCTCCGGCTGAAAACGTGTTTTCTGCATTGTGCCATAACTTTGCAGGGAAGCTTCAGAACATGAAATTTTAACCTCCCATTATAGCAGAAAAGGTCATTCTAGTAGTTGCACATCAAATCTAAGCTGTCTTGAAGTGTTTTTCTAAAGTTATCAACATTTTTATGTTTGGCGTTCCGGAATCAACCTTATCTCAGGCTGAAAACACGTTTTCTGCATTGTGCCATAACTTTGCAGGGAAGCTTCAGAAAATGAAATTTTCACCTCCCACTATAGCAGAAAGGGTCTTTCTAGTAGTTGCACATCAAATCTAAGCTGTCTGAAGTGTTTTTCCAAAGTTATCAACATTTTTATGTTTGGAGTTCCGGAATCGACCATATCTCAGGATGAAAACGCGTTTTCTGCATTGTGCCATAACTTTGGAGGGAAGCTTCAGAACATGAAATGTTCGCCTCCCACTATAGCAGATAGGGTCTTTCTAGTATTTGCACATCAAATCTAAGCTGTCTGAAGTGTTTTTCCAAAGTTATCTACTTTTTTATGTTTGGCGTTCTGGAACCCATCTTATCTCAGTCTGAAAATGTGTTTTCTGCTTTGTGCCGTAACTTTGCTGGGAAGCCTCAGAACATGAAATTTTCACCTCCCACTATAGCAGAAAGGGTCTTTCTAGTAGTTGCACTTCAAATATAAGCTGTCTGAAGTGTTTTTCCAAAGTTATCAACATTCTTATGTTTGGCGTTCCGGAAACGACCTTATCTCAGGCTGAAAACGCGTTTTACGCATTGTGCCACAACTTTGCAGGGAAGCTTCAAACATGAAATTTTCACCTCCCACTATAGCAGAAAGGGTCTTTCTAGTAGTTTCAGGTGAAATCTAAGCTGTCTGAAGTGTTTTTCCAAAGTTATCAACATTTTTATGTTTGGCGTTCCGGAATCGACTTTATCTCAGACTGAAAACGTGTTTTCCGCATTGTGCCATAACTTTGCAAGGAATCTTCAGAACATGAAATTTTAAATTTCCACTATAGCAGAAAGGGTCTTTCTGGTAGTTGCACATCAAATCTAAGCTGTCTGAAGTGTTTTTCCAAAGTTGTCAACATTTTTATGTTTGGCGTTCCGGAACCCACCTTATCTCAGGCTGAAAACGCTTTTTCTGCATTGTGCCATAACTTTGCATAAAGCTTCAGAACATTACATTTTCACATCCTACTACAGCAGAAAGGGTCTTTCTAGCAGTTGCACATCAAATCTAAGCTGTCTGAAGTGTTTTTCCAAAGTTTTCAACATTTTTATGTTTGGCGTTCGGGAACCCACCTTATCTCAGGCTGAAAACGTGTTTTACGCATTGTGCCATAACTCTGCATAAAGCATCAGAACATGAAATTTTCACCTCCCACTATAGCAGAAAGGGTCTTTCTAGTAGTTGCAGTTCAAATCTAAGCTGTCTGAAGTGATTTTCCAAAGTCATCAACATTTTTATGTTTGGCGTTCCGGAATCGACCTTATCTCAGGCTGAAAACGCGTTTTACGCATTATGCCATAACTTTGCATAAAGCTTCCGAACATTAAATTTTCACATCCCACTATAGGAGAAAGGGTCTTTCTCGTAGTTGCACATCAAATCTAAGCTGTCTGAAGTGTTTTTCTAAAGTTGTCCACATTTTTATGTTTGGCGTTCCGGAACCCACCTTATCTCAGGCTGAAAACGCGTTTTCTGCATTGTGCCATAACTTTGCTGGGACGCTTCAGAACATGAAATTTTCACCTCCCACTATAGCAGAAAGGGTCTTTCTAGTAGTTGCACATCAAATCTAAGCTGTCTGAAGTGTTTTTCCAAAGTTATCAACATTTTTATGTTTATCGTTCCGGAATCGACCTTATGTCAGGCTGAAAACGCGTTTTACGCATGGTGCCATAACTTTGCAGTGAAGCTTCAGAACATCGAATTTTCAGCTCCCACTATAGCAGAAAGGGTCTTTCTAGTAGTTGCAGATCAAATCTAAGCTGTCTGAAATGTTTTTCCAAAGTTATCAAAATTTCTATGTTTGGCGTTCTGGAACCCACCTTATCTCAGTCTGAAAACGTGTTTTACGCATTGTGCCATAACTTTGCAGGGATGCCACAGAACATGAAATATTCACTTGCCGCTATAGTAGAAAGGGTCTTTCTAGTAGTTGCACATCAAATCTCAGCTGTCTGAAATGTTTTTCCATAGTTATCAACATTTTTATGTTTGGCGTACCGGAATCGACCTTATCTCAAGCTGAAAACGCGTTTTCTGCATTGTGCCATAACTTTGCAGGGAAGCTTCAGAACATGAAATTTTCACCTCCCACTATAGCAGAAAGGGTCTTTCTAGTAGTTGCACATCAAATGTAAGCGGTCTGAAGTGTATTTCAAAAGTTATCAACTTTTTTATGTTTGACGTTCCTGAATCGACCTTATCACAGGCTGAAAACGCGTTTTACGCATTGTTCAATTACTTTGCCGTGAAGCTTCAGAACATGAAATTTTCACCTCCCACAATGGCAGAAATGGTCTATCTAGTAGTTGGACATCAAATCTAAGCTGTCTGAAGTGTATTTCCAAAGTCATCAACATTTTTATGTCTGGAGTTCCGGAATCGACTTTATCTCAGACTGAAAACGTGTTTTCCGCATTGTGCCATAATTTTGCAAGGAAGCTTCAGAACATGAAATTTTAAACTTCCACTATAGCAGAAAGGGTATTTCTGGTAGTTGCACATCAAATCTAAGCTGTCTGAAGTGTTTTTCCAAAGTTGTCAACATTTTTATGTTTGGCGTTCCGGAACCCACCTTATCTCAGGCTGAAAACTCTTTTTCTGCATTGTGCCATAACTTTGCAGGGATGCATCAGAACATGACATTTTCACCTCCCACAATAGCATATAGGGTCTTTCTAATAGTTGCACATCAAATCTAAGCTGTCTGAACTGTTTTTCCAAAGCTCTCAACATTTTTATGTTCAGCGTTACGGAATCGAGCTTATCTCAGGCTGAAAACGCGTTTTACGCATTGTGCCATAACTTTGCATAAAGCTTCAGAACATTACATTTTCACATCCTACTACAGCAGAAAGGGTCTTTCTAGCAGTTGCACATCAAATCTAAGCTGTCTGAAGTGTTTTTCCAAAGTTATCAACATTTTTATGTTTGGCGTTCCGGAATCAACCTTATCACAGCCTGAAAACGCGTTTTCTGCTTTGTGCCATAACTTTGCAGGGAAGCATCAGAACATGAAATTTTCACCTCCCACTACAGCAGAAATGGTCTTTCTAGTAGTTGCACATCAAATCGAAGCTGTCTGAAATGTTTTTCCAAAGTTATCAACATTTTTATGTTTGGCGTTCCGGAACCCACCTTATCTCAGGCTGAAAACGCATTTTCGGCATTGTGCCATAACTTTGCTGGGAAGCTTCAGAACATGAAATTTTCTGGTCCCACTATAGCAGAAAGGGTCTTTCTAGTAGTTGCACATCAAAACTAAGCTGTCTGAAGTGTTTTTCCAAAGTTATCAACATTTTTATGTTTGGCGTTCCGGAATCGACCTCATCTCAGGCTGAAAACGCGTTTTACGCATTGTGCCATAACTTTCCAGGGAAGCTTCAGAACATCGAATTTTCACCTCCCACTATAGTAGAAAGGGTCTTTCTAGTAGTTGCACTTCAAATCTAAGCTGTCTGAATTGTTTTTCCAAAGTTATCAACATTTTTATGTTTGGCGTTCCGGAATCGACCTTATCTCAGGCTGAAAACGCGTTTTACGCATTGTGCCATAACTTTGCAGGGAAGCTTCAGAACATGAAATATTCACATGCCACTATAGCAGAAAGGGTCTTTCTAGTAGTTGCACATCAAATCTAAGCTGTCTGAAGTGTTTTTCCAAAGTTATAAACATTTTTATGTTTGGCGTTCCGGAACCCACCTTATCTCAGGCTGAAAACGCGTTTTCGGAATTGTGCCATAATTTTGCAGGGAAGCTTCAGAACATGAAATTTTAAACTTGCGCTATAGCAGAAAGGGTCTTTTTAGTAGTTGCACATCAAATCTAAGCTGTTTGAAGTCTTATTCCAAAGTTATCAACATTTTTATGCTTGGCGTTCCGGAACCCACCTTATCTCAGGCTGAAAACGCGTTTTCGGAATAGTGCCATAACTTTGCAGGGAAGCTTCAGAACATGAAATTTTAAACTTGCGCTATAGCAGAAAGGGTCTTTCTAGTAGTTGTACATCAAATCTAAGCTGTCTGAAGTGGCTTTCCAAAGTTATCAACATTTTTATGTTTGGCGTTCCGGAATCGACCTAATCTCAAACTGAAAACGCGTTTTACGCATTGTGCCATAACTTTGGAGGGAAGCTTCAGAATATCGAATTTTGACCACCCGCTATATCAGAAACGGTCTTTCAAGTAGTTGCAAATCAAATCTAAGCTGTCTGAAGTGTTTTTCCAAAGTTATCAACATTCTTATGTTTGGCGTTTCGGAATCGACCTAATCTCAGGCTGAAAACGTGTTTTACGCATGGTGCCATAACTTTGCAGGGAAGCTTCAGAACATGACATTTTCACCTCCCACTATAGCAGAAAGGGTCTTTCTAGTAGTTGCACATCAAATCTAAGCTGTCTGAAGTGTTTTTCCAAAGTTATCTACTTTTTTATGTTTGGCGTTCTGGAACCCACCTTATCTCAGGCTGAAAACGCGTTTTAGGAATTGTGCCATAACTTTGCAGGGAAGCGTCAGAACATGAAATTTTAAACTTGCGCTATAGCAGAAAGGGTCTTTCTAGTAGTTGTACATCAAATCTAAGCTGTCTGAAGTGTTTTTCCAAAGTTATCAACATTTTAATGTTTGCCGTTCCGGAATCGACCTCATCTCAGGCTGATAACGCGTTTTACGCATTGTGCCATAACTTTGCATAAAGCTTCAGAACATGAAATTTTCACCTCCCACTATAGCAGAAAGGGTCTTTCTAGTAGTCGCAGATTAAATCTAAGCTGTCTGAAATGTTTTTCCAAAGTTTTCAACTTTTTTATGTTTGGCGTTCTGGAACCCACCTTATCTCAGTCTGAAAACGTGTTTTTTGCATTGTGCCATAACTTTGCAGGGAAGCCTCAGGACATGAAATTTTCCCCTGCCGCTATAGTAGAAAGGGTCTTTCTAGTAGTTGCACATCAAATCTAAGCTGTCTGAAGTGGCTTTCCAAAGTTATCAACATTTTTATGTTTGACGTTCCGGAATCAACCTTATCTCAGGCTGAACACCCGTTTTCTGCATTGTGCCATAACTTTGCAGGGATGCATCAGAAAATTCCATTTTAAAGTTCCACAATAGCAGAAAGGGTCTTTCTAGTAGTTGCACATCAAATCTAAGCTGTCTGAAGTGTTTTTCCAAAGTTATCAACACTTTTATGTTTGGCGTTCCGGAATCGACCTTATCTCAGGCTGAAAACGCGTTATATGCATTGTGCCATAACTTTGCAGGGAAGCCTCAAAACATGAAATTTTCAGCTCCCACTATAGCAGAAAGGGTCTTTCTCGTAGTTGCACATCAAATCTAAGCTGTCTGAAGTGTTTTTCCAAAGTTATCAACATTTTTATGTTTGGCGTTCTGGAACCCACCTTATCTCAGGCTGAAAACGCGTTTTCTGCATTGTGCAATACCTTGTAGGTAAGCTCCAGAACATGAAATTTTCACCTCCCACTATAGCAGAAAGCGTCTTTCTAGTAGGTGCACATCAAATCGAAGCTTTCTGAAGTGTTTTTCCAAAGTTATCAACACTTTTATGTTTGGCGTTCCGGAATCGACCTTATCTCAGGCTGAAAACGCGTTTCCTGCATTGTGGCATAACTTTGCAGTGAAGCTTCAGAACATGAAATTTTCACCTCCCACTGTAGCAGAAAGGGTCTTTCTAGTAGTTGCACATCAAATCTAAGCTGTCTGTAGAGTTCTTCCTGAGTTATCAACATTCTTATGTTTGGCGCTCCGGAATCAACCTTATCTCAGGCTGAAAACGCGTTTTACGCATTGTGCCATAACTTTGCAGGAAAGCTTCAGAACATGAAATTTTCAACTCCCACTATAGCAGAAAGGGTCTTTCTAGTAGGTGCACATCAAATCAAAGCTGTTTGAAGTGTTTTTCCAAAGTTATCAACACTTTTATGTTTGGCGTTCCGGAATCGACCTTATCTCAGGCTGAAAACACGATTTACGCATTCTGCCATAACGTTGCAGGGAAGCTTCAGAACATGAAATTTTCATATCCCACTATAGCAGAAAGGGTCTTTCTAGTAGTCTCACATCAAATCTAAGCTGTCTGAAGTGTTTTTCCAAAGTTATCAACATTTTTATGTTTGGCGTTCTGGAACCCACCTTATCTCATGCTTAAAACGCGTTTTCTGCATTGTGCCATAACTTTGCAGGGAAGCTTCAGAACATGAAATTTTCACCTCCCACTATAGCAGAAAGGGTCTTTCTAGTAGTTGTACATCAAATCTAAGCTGTCTGAAGAGTTTTTCCAAAGTTATCAACATTTTTATGTTTGGCGTTCCGGAATCAACCTTATCTCAGGCTGAAAACGCGTTTTACGCATTGTGCCATAACTTTGCATAAGGCTTCAGAACATTAAATTTTCACCTCCCACTATAGCAGAAATGGTCTTTCTAGCACTTGCACATCAAATCTAAGCTGTCTGAAGTGTTTTTCCGAAGTTATTAACATTTTAATGTTTGGCGTTCCGGAATCGACCTTTACTCAGGCTGAAAACGCGTTTCCTGCATTGTGGCATAACTTTGCTGGGAAGCTTCAGAACATCGGATTTTCACCTCCCACAATGGCAGAAATGGTCATTCTAGTAGTTGCACATCAAATCTAATCTGTCTGTAGAGTTTTTTCTGAGTTATCAACATTTTTATGTTTGGGGTTCTGAAATCAACCTCATCTCAGGCTGAAAACGCGTTTTACGCATTGTGCCATAACTTTGCAGGGAAGCTTCAGAACATGATCTTTTCAACTCCCACTATAGCAGAAAGGGTCTTTCTAGTAGTTGTACATCAAATATAAGCTGTCTGAAGTGTTTTTCCAAAGTTATCAACACTTTTATGTTTGGCGTTCCGGAATCGACCTTATCTCAGGCTGAAAACACGATTTACGCATTCTGCCATAACTTTGCAGGGAAGATTCAGAACATGAAATTTTCATATCCCACTATAGCAGAAAGGGTCTTTCTAGTAGTCTCACATCAAATCTAAGCTGTCTGAAGTGTTTTCCCAAAGTTATCATATTTTTTTATTTGGCGTTCCGGAACCCACCTTATCTCAGGCTGAAAACTCGTTTTCTGCATTGTGCCATAACTTTGCAGGGAAGCTTCAGAACATTAAATTTTCAACTCCCACTATAGCAGAAAGGGTCTTTCTTGTAGTTGCACGTCAAATCTAAGCTGTCTGAAGTGTTTTTCCAAAGTTATCTACATTTTTATGTTTGGCATTCCAGAATCGACCTTATCTCTGGCTGAAAACGCGTTTTCTGCATTGTGATATAACTTTGCAGGGAAGCTTCAGAACATGAAATTTTAACCTGCCACTATAGCAGAAAGGGTCCTTCTAGTAGTTGCACATCAAATCTAACCTGTCTGAAGTGTTTTTCCAAAGTTATCAACAGTCTTATGTTTGGCGTTCAGTAATCAACCTTCTCTCAGGCTCAAAACGCGTTCTCTGCATTGTGCCATCACTTTGCAGGAAAGCTGCAGAATATGAAATTTTCATCTACCACTATAGCAGAAATTGTCTTTCTAGTCGTTGCACATCAAATCTAAGCTGTCTGAAGTGTTTTTCCAAAGTTAGCAACATTTTTATGTTTGCCGTTCTGAAATCAACCTCATCTCAGGCTGAAAACGAGTTTCACGCATTGTGCCAGAACTTTGCGGCGAAGCTTCAGAACATGACATTTTCACCTCCCACTATAGCAGAAAGGGTCTTTCTAGTAGTTGCACATCAAATCTAAGCTGTCTGAAGTGTTTTTCCAAAGTTATCTACTTTTTTATGTTTGGCGTTCTGGAACCCATCTTATCTCAGTCTGAAAATGTGTTTTCTGCTTTGTGCCGTAACTTTGCTGGGAAGCCTCAGAACATGAAATTTTCACCTCCCACTATAGCAGAAAGGGTCTTTCTAGTAGTTGCACTTCAAATATAAGCTGTCTGAAGTGTTTTTCCAAAGTTATCAACATTCTTATGTTTGGCGTTCCGGAAACGACCTTATCTCAGGCTGAAAACGCGTTTTACGCATTGTGCCACAACTTTGCAGGGAAGCTTCAAACATGAAATTTTCACCTCCCACTATAGCAGAAAGGGTCTTTCTAGTAGTTTCAGGTGAAATCTAAGCTGTCTGAAGTGTTTTTCCAAAGTTATCAACATTTTTATGTTTGGCGTTCCGGAATCGACTTTATCTCAGACTGAAAACGTGTTTTCCGCATTGTGCCATAACTTTGCAAGGAATCTTCAGAACATGAAATTTTAAATTTCCACTATAGCAGAAAGGGTCTTTCTGGTAGTTGCACATCAAATCTAAGCTGTCTGAAGTGTTTTTCCAAAGTTGTCAACATTTTTATGTTTGGCGTTCCGGAACCCACCTTATCTCAGGCTGAAAACGCTTTTTCTGCATTGTGCCATAACTTTGCATAAAGCTTCAGAACATTACATTTTCACATCCTACTACAGCAGAAAGGGTCTTTCTAGCAGTTGCACATCAAATCTAAGCTGTCTGAAGTGTTTTTCCAAAGTTTTCAACATTTTTATGTTTGGCGTTCGGGAACCCACCTTATCTCAGGCTGAAAACGTGTTTTACGCATTGTGCCATAACTCTGCATAAAGCTTCCGAACATTAAATTTTCACATCCCACTATAGGAGAAAGGGTCTTTCTAGTAGTTGCAGTTCAAATCTAAGCTGTCTGAAGTGATTTTCCAAAGTCATCAACATTTTTATGTTTGGCGTTCCGGAATCGACGTTATCTCAGGCTGAAAACGCGTTTTACGCATTATGCCATAACTTTGCATAAAGCTTCCGAACATTAAATTTTCACATCCCACTATAGGAGAAAGGGTCTTTCTCGTAGTTGCACATCAAATCTAAGCTGTCTGAAGTGTTTTTCTAAAGTTGTCCACATTTTTATGTTTGGCGTTCCGGAACCCACCTTATCTCAGGCTGAAAACGCGTTTTCTGCATTGTGCCATAACTTTGCTGGGACGCTTCAGAACATGAAATTTTCATCTCCCACAATAGCATAAAGGGTCTTTCTAGTAGTTGCACATCAAATCTAAGCTGTCTGAAGTGTTTTTCCAAAGTTATCAACATTTTTATGTTTATCGTTCCGGAATCGACCTTATGTCAGGCTGAAAACGCGTTTTACGCATGGTGCCATAACTTTGCAGTGAAGCTTCAGAACATCGAATTTTCACCTCCCACTATAGCAGAAAGGGTCTTTCTAGTAGTTGCAGATCAAATCTAAGCTGTCTGAAATGTTTTTCCAAAGTTATCAAAATTTCTATGTTTGGCGTTCTGGAACCCACCTTATCTCAGTCTGAAAACGTGTTTTACGCATTGTGCCATAACTTTGCAGGGATGCCACAGAACATGAAATATTCACTTGCCGCTATAGTAGAAAGGGTCTTTCTAGCAGTTGCACATCAAATCTCAGCTGTCTGAAATGTTTTTCCATAGTTATCAACATTTTTATGTTTGGCGTACCGGAATCGACCTTATCTCAAGCTGAAAACGCGTTTTCTGCATTGTGCCATAACTTTGCAGGGAAGCTTCAGAACATGAAATTTTCACCTCCCACTATAGCAGAAAGGGTCTTTCTAGTAGTTGCACATCAAATGTAAGCGGTCTGAAGTGTATTTCAAAAGTTATCAACATTTTTATGTCTGGAGTTCCGGAATCGACCTTATCTCAGGCTGAAAACGCGTTTTACGCATTGTGCCACAACTTTGCAGGGAAGCTTCAGAACATGAAATTTTCACCTCCCACTATAGCAGAAATGGTCTTTCTAATCGTTTCACGTGAAATCTAAGCTGTCTGAAGTGTTTTTCCAAAGTCATCAACATTTTTATGTCTGGAGTTCCGGAATCGACTTTATCTCAGACTGAAAACGTGTTTTCCGCATTGTGCCATAATTTTGCAAGGAAGCTTCAGAACATGAAATTTTAAACTTCCACTATAGCAGAAAGGGTATTTCTGGTAGTTGCACATCAAATCTAAGCTGTCTGAAGTGTTTTTCCAAAGCTCTCAACATTTTTATGTTCAGCGTTACGGAATCGAGCTTATCTCAGGCTGAAAACGCGTTTTACGCATTGTGCCATAACTTTGCATAAAGCTTCAGAACATTACATTTTCACATCCTACTACAGCAGAAAGGGTCTTTCTAGCAGTTGCACATCAAATCTAAGCTGTCTGAAGTGTTTTTCCAAAGTTATCAACATTTTTATGTTTGGCGTTCCGGAATCAACCTTATCACAGCCTGAAAACGCGTTTTCTGCTTTGTGCCATAACTTTGCAGGGAAGCATCAGAATATGAAATTTTCAAATCCCAATATTGCAGAAAGAGTCTGTCTTGTAGTTGAACATCAAAACTAAGCTGTCTGAAGTGTTTTTCCAAAGTTATCAACATTTTTATGTTTGGCTTTCCGGAATCGACCTCATCTCAGGCTGAAAACGCGTTTTACGCATTGTGCCATAACTTTCCAGGGAAGCTTCAGAACATCGAATTTTCACCTCCCACTATAGTAGAAAGGGTCTTTCTAGTAGTTGCACTTCAAATCTAAGCTGTCTGAATTGTTTTTCCAAAGTTATCAACATTTTTATGTTTGGCGTTCCGGAATCGACCTTATCTCAGGCTGAAAACGCGTTTTACGCATTGTGCAATAACTTTCCAGGGAAGCTTCAGAACATCGAATTTTCACCACCCACGATAGCAGAAAGGGTCTTTCTAGTAGTTGCACATCAAATCTTAGATGTCTGAAGTGTTTTTTCAATGTTATCATATTTTTATGTTTGGCGTTCCGGAATTGACCTTGTCTCATGCTGAAAACGCGTTTTACGCATTGTGCCGAAACTTTGCAGGGAACCTTCAGAACATCAAATTTTCACTTCCCACAATGGCAGAAAGGGTCTTTCTAGTAGTTGCACATCAAATGTAAGCGGTCTGAAGTGTATTTCAAAAGTTATCAACTTTTTTATGTTTGACGTTCCTGAATCGACCTTATCACAGGCTGAAAACGCGTTTTACGCATTGTTCAATTACTTTGCCGTAGTAGCTTCAAAACATGAAATTTTCACCTCCCACAATGGCAGAAATGGTCTATCTAGTAGTTGGACATCAAATCTAAGCTGTCTGAAGTGTTTTTCCAAAGTCATCAACATTTTTATGTCTGGAGTTCCGGAATCGACCTTATCTCAGGCTGAAAACGCGTTTTACGCATTGTGCCACAACTTTGCAGGGAAGCTTCAGAACATGAAATTTTCACCTCCCACTATAGCAGAAAGGGTCTTTATAGTAGTTTCACATCAAATCTAAGCTGTCTGAAGTGTTTTTCCAAAGTTATCAACATTTTTATGTTTGGCGTTCCGGAATCGACCTTATCTCAGACTGAAAACGCGTTTTACGCATTGTGCAATAACTTTCCAGGGAAGCTTCGGAACATCGAATTTTCACCACCCACGATAGCAGAAAGGGACTTTCTAGTAGTTGCACATCAAATCTAAGCTGTTTGAAGTCTTTTTCCAAAGTTATCAACATTTTTATGCTTGGCGTTCCGAAACCCACCTTATCTCAGGCTGAAAACTCGTTTTCTGCATTGTGCCATAACTTTGCAGAGAAGATTCAGAACATGAAATTTTCACCTCCCACTATAGCAGAAAGGGTCTTTCTAGTAGTTGCACATCAAATCTAAGGTGTCTGAAGTGTTGTTCCAAAGTTATCATATTTTTTTGTTTGGCGTTCCGGAACCCACCTTATCTCAGGCTGAAAACGGGTTTTCGGAATTTTGCTATAACTTTGCAGGGAAGCTTCAGAACATGAAATTTTAAACTTGCGCTATAGCAGAAAGGGTCTTTCTAGTAGTTGTACATCAAATCTAAGCTGTCTGAACTGTTTTTCCAAAGTTATCAACATTTTAATGTTTGCCGTTCCGGAATCGACCTTATCTCAGGCTGAAAACGCGTTTTACGCATTGTGCCATAACTTTGCATAAAGCTTCAGAACATGAAATTTTCACCTCCCACTATAGCAGAAAGGGTCTTTCTAGTAGTTGCAGATTAAATCTAAGCTGTCTGAAATGTTTTTCCAAAGTTTTCAACTTTTTTATGTTTGGCGTTCTGGAACCCACCTTATCTCAGGCTGAAAACGTGTTTTTTGCATTGTGCCATAACTTTGCAGGGATGCCACAGACCATGAAATTTTCACCTGCCGCTATAGTAGAAAGGGTCGTTCTAGTAGTTGCACATCAAATCCAAGCTGTCTGAAGTGGCTTTCCAAAGTTATCAACATTTTTATGTTTGGAGTTCCGGAATCAACCTTATCTCAGGCTGAAAACGCGTTTCCTGCATTGTCTCATAACTTTGCAGGGATGCTTCAGAACATGAAATTTCCACCTCTCACTATAGCAGAAAGGGTCTTTCTAGTAGTTGCACGTGAAATCTAAGCTGTCTGAAGTGTTTTTCCAAAGTTATCAACATTTTTATGTTTGGCATTCCAGAATCGACCTTATCTCAGGCTGAAAACGCGTTTTCTGCATTGTGCCATAACTTTGCAGGGAAACGTCAGAACATGAAATTTTCACCTCCCACTATAGCAGAAAGGGTCTTTCTAGTAGTTGCACATCAAATCTAAGATGTCTGAAGTGTTTTTTCAATGTTATCATATTTTTATGTTTGGCGTTCCGGAATTGACCTTGTCTCATGCTGAAAACGCGTTTTCTGCATTGTGCCATAACTTTGCAGGGAAGCTTCAGAACATGACATTTAAACATCCCACGATAGCAGAAAGGGTCTTTCTAGTAGTTGCACATCAAATCTAAGCTGTTTGAAGTGTTTTTCCAAAGTAATCAACATTTGTATGTTTGGCGTTCCGGAATCGACCTTATCTCAGGCTGAAAACGCGTTTTCTGCAATGTGCCATAACTTTGCAGGGAAGCTTCAGAACATGAAATTTTCAACTTCCACTATAGCAGAAAGGCTTTTTCTAGTAGTTGCACATCAAATCTAAGCTGTTTGAAGTGTTTTTCGAAAGTTATCAACGTTTTTATATTTGGCATTCCTGAATCGACCTTATCTCAGGCTGAAAACACGTTTTCTGCATTGTGCCATAACTTTGCAGGGAAGCTTCAGAACATGAAATTTTCAACTCCCACTATAACATCAAGGGTCTCTCTAGTAGTTGCACATCAAATCTAAGCGTTCTGAAGTGTTTTTCCGAAGTTATTAACATTTTTATGTTTGGCGGTCCGGAATTGACCTTATGTGAGGCTGAAAACGCGTTTTCTGCATTGTGCCATAACTTTGCAGGGAAGCTTCCGAACATGAAATTTTCAACTCCCACTATAGCAGAAAGACTTTTTCCAGTAGTTGCACATCAAATCTAAGCTGTCTGAAGTGTTTTTCCAAAGTTATCAACATTCTTATGTTTGGCGTTCCGGAATCAACCTTATCTCAGGCTGAAAACGCGTTTTACACATTGTGGCATAACTTGCAGGGAAGCTTCAGAACATGAAATTTTCTCCTCCCACTATAGCAGAAAGGCTTTTTCCAGTAGTTGCACATCAAATCTAAGCTGTCTGAAGTGTTTTTCCAAAGTTATCAACATTTTTTTGTTTGGTGTTCCTGAATCGACCTTATCTCAGGATGAAAAATCGTTTTCTGCATTGTCCCATAACTTTGCAGGGAAGCTTCAGAACATGAAATTCTGACCTCCCAATAAAGCAGAAAGGGCCTTTCTAATAGTTGCACATCAAATCTAAGCTCTCTGATGTGTTTTTCCAAAGTTATCAACATTTTTATGTATGGCGTTCTGGAACCCACCTTATCTCAGTCTGAAAACTCGTTTTGTGCATTGTGCCATAACTTTGCAGGGAGACTTCAGAACATGAAATTTTCTCCTCCCACTATATCAGAAAGGGTATTTCTAGTAGTTGCACGTCAAATCTAATCTGTTTGAAGTGTTTTTCCAAAGTTATCACCATTTTTATGTTTGGCGTTCCAGAAACAACCTTGTCTCAGGCTGAAAATGCGTTTTACGCAATTTGCCATAACTTTGCAGGAAAGCCTCAGGACATGAAATTTTCACCTCCCACTTTAGCAGAAAGGGTCTTTCTAGTAGTTGCACATCAAATCTAAGCTGCCTGAAGTGTATTTCCAAAGTTATCAACATTTTTATGTTTGGCGTTCTGGTATCCACCTTATCTCAGCCTGAAAACGCGTTTTCTGCAATGTGCCATAACTTTGCTTGGAAACTTCAGAACATGAAATTTTCACCTCCAACTATAGCAGAAAGGGTCTTTCTAGTAGTTGCACATCAAAACTAAGCTGTTTGAAGTGTTTTTCCAAAGTTAACCCCATTTTTATGTTTGGCGTTCCAGAAACAACCTTATCTCAGGCTGAAAACGCGTTTTCTGCATTGAGTCATAACTTTGCAGGAAAGCTGCAGAATATGAAATTTTCACCTCCCACTATAGCAGAAAGGGTCTTTCTAGTAGTTGCACAACAAATCTAAGCTGTCGGAAGTGTTTTTTGAAAGTTATCAACATTTTTATGTTTGGCGTTCCGGATCGCACCTTATTGAAAACGCATTTTCTGCATTGTGCCATAACTTTGCAGGGAAACTTCAGAACATGAAATTTTCACCTCCCACTATAGCAGAAAGGGTCTCTCTAGTAGTTGCACATCAAATTTAAGCTGTTTGAAGTGTTTTTCGAAAGTTTTCAACATTTTTATGTTTGGCGTTCCTGAATCGACCTTATCTCAGGCTGAAAACGCGTTTTCTGCATTGTGCCATAACTTTGCAGGGAAGCTTCAGAACATGAAATTTTCACCTCCCACGATAGCAGAAAGGGTCTTTCGAGTAGTTGCACATAAAATCTAAGCTGCCTGAAGTGTATTTCCAAAGTTATCAACATTTTTATGTTTGGCGTTCTGGTATCCACCTTATCTCAGGCTGAAAACGCGTTTTCTGCATTGTGCCATAACTTTGCAATGAAGCTTTAGAACATGAAATTTTCACCTCCAACTATAGCAGAAAGGGTCTTTCTAGTAGTTGCGCATCAAATCTAAGCTGTCTGAAGTGTTTTTCCAAAGTTATCAACATTTTTATGTTTGGCGTTCCTGAATCGACCTTATCTCAGCCTGAAAACGCGTTTTCTGCAATGTGCCATAACTTTGCTTGGAAACTTCAGAACATGAAATTTTCACCTCCAACTATAGCAGAAAGGGCCTTTCTAGTAGTTGCACATCAAATCTAAGCTGTTTGAAGTGTTTTTCCAAAGATAACCCCATTTTTATGTTTGGCGTTCCAGAAACAACCTTATCTCCGGCTGAAAACGCGTTTTACGCAATTTGCCATAACTTTGCAGGAAAGCTTCAGAACATGAAATTTTCACCTCCCACAATAGCAGAAAGGGTCTTTCTCGTAGTTGCGCATCAAATCTAAGCTGTCTGAAGTGTTTTTCGAAAGTTTTCAACATTTTTATGTTTGGTGTTCCTGAATCGACCTTTTCTCAGGCTGAAAACGCGTTTTCTGCATTGTGCCATAACTTTTCAGGGAACCTTCAGATCATGAAATGTTCATTTCCCACGATAGCAGAAAGGGTCTTTCTAGTAGTTGCACATCAAATCTAAGCTGTCTGAAGTGTTTGTCCAAAGTTATCAACATTTTTATGTTTGGCTTTCCGGAATCGACCTTATCTCAGGCTGAAAACGCATTTGACGCATTGTGCCATAACTTTGCAGGGAAGCTTCAGAACATGAAATTTTCACCTCCCACTGTAGCAGAAAGGGTCTTTCTAGTAGTTGTACATCAAATCTAAGCTGTCTGAAGTGTTTTTCCAAAGTTATCAACATTTTTATGTTTGGCGTTCTGGAACCCACCTTATCTCAGGCTGAAAACGCGTTTTATGCATTGTGCCATAACTTTGCAGGGAAGCTTCAGAAAATGAACTTTTCACCTCCCACTATAGCAGAAAGGGTCTTTCTAGTAGTTGCACATCAAATCTAAGCTGTCTGAAGTGTTGTTTCAAAGTCATCATCATTTTTACGCTTGGCGTACCGGAACCCACCTTATCTCAGGCTGAAAACGCGTTTTCTGCATTGTGCCATAACTTCTCAGGGAAGCTTCAGAACATGAAATGTTCACCTCCCACTATAGCAGAAAGGGTCTTTCTAGTAGTTGCACATCAAATCTTAGCTGTATGAAGTGTTTTTCCAAAGTTATCAACATTTTTATGTTTGGTGTTCCGGAATCGACCTTATCACAGGATGAAAAATCGTTTTCTGCATTGTCCCATAACTTTCCAGGGAAGCTTCAGAACATGAAATTTTGACCTCCCACTATAGCAGAAAGGGTCTTTCTAGTAGTTGCACATCAAATCTAAGCTGTCTGTAGTGTTTTTCGAAAGTTATCATCATTTTTATGTTTGGCGATCCGGAACCCACCTTATCTCAAGCTGAAAACGCATTTTCTGCATTATGCCATAACTTTGCAGGGAAGCTTCGGAACATGAAATGTTCACCTCCCACTATAGCAGAAAGGGTCTTTCTAGTAGTAGCACATCAAATCTTAGCTGTCTGAAGTGTTGTTCGAAAGTTATCAACATTTTTATGTTTGGCGTTCCGGAACCCACCTTATCTCAGGCTGAAAACGCTTTTTACGCTTTGTGCCATAACTTTGCAGGGAAGCTTCAGAAAATGAAATTTTCACCTCCCACTATAGCAGAAAAGGGATTTTCTCGTAGTTGCATATCAAATCTCAGCTGTCTGAAGTGTTTTTCCAAAGTTATCAACATTTCTATGTTTGGCGTTCCGGAATCAACCTTATCTCAGGCTGAAAACGCGTTTTCTGCATTGTGCCAAAACTTTGTAGGTAAGCTTCATAACATGAAATTTTAACCTCCCACAATAGCAGAAAGGGTCTTTCTAGTAGTTGCACATCAAATCTAAGCTGTCTGAAGTGTTTTTCCAAAGTTATCAACATTTTTATGTTTGGCGTTCCGGAATCTACCTTATCTCAGGCTGAAAACGCTTTTTACGCTTTGTGCCATAACTTTGCAGGGAAGCTTCAGAAAATGAAATTTTCACCTCCCACTATAGCAGAAAAGGGATTTTCTCGTAGTTGCATATCAAATCTCAGCTGTCTGAAGTGTTTTTCCAAAGTTATCAACATTTCTATGTTTGGCGTTCCGGAATCAACCTTATCTCAGGCTGAAAACGCGTTTTCTGCATTGTGCCAAAACTTTGTAGGTAAGCTCCAGAACATGAAATTTTCACCTCCCACTATAGCAGAAAGGGTCTTTCTAGTAGTTGCACATCAAATCTAAGCAGTTTGAAGTGTTTTTCCAAAATATCAACACTTTTATGTTTGGCATTCCTGAATCGACCTTATCTCTGGCTGAAAACATGTTTTCTACATTGTGCCATAACTTTGCAGGGAAGCTTCAGAAAATGAACTTTTCACCTCCCACTATAGCAGAAAGGGTCTTTCTAGTAGTTGCACATCAAATCTAAGCTGTCTGAAGTGCTGTTTCAAAGTCATCATCATTTTTACGGTTGGCGTTCCGGAACCCAACTTATCTCAGGCTGAAAACGCGTTTTCTGCATTGTGCCATAACTTCTCCTGGTAGCTTCAGAACATGAAATGTTCACCTCCCACTATAGCAGAAAGGGTCTTTCTAGTAGTTGCACATCAAATCTAAGCTGTCTGAAGTGTTTTTCCAAAGTTATCAACATTTTTATGTTTGGTGTTCCGGAATCGACCTCATCTCAGGATGAAAAATCGTTTTCTGCATTGTCCCATAACTTTCCAGGGAAGCTTCGGAACATGAAATGTTCACCTCCCACTATAGCAGAATGGGTCTTTCTAGTAGTTGCACATCAAATCTAAGCTGTCTGAAGTGTTTTTCCAAAGTTATCAACATTTTTATGTCTGGCGTTCCGGAACTCACCTTATCTCAGGCTGAAAACGCGTTGTCTGCATTGTGCCATAACGTTGCATTGAAGCTTCCGAACATGAAATTTTAACCTCCCACTATAGCAGAAAGGGTCTTCCTAGTAGTTGCACATCAAATCTAAGCTGTCTGATGTGTTTTTCCAAAGTTATTAACATTTTTATGTATGGCGTTCCGGAATCAACCTTATCTCAGGCTGAAAACGCGTTTTACGCATTGTGCCATAACTTTGCAGGGAACCTTTAGAACATGAAATTTTCACTTCCCACTATAACAGAAAGGGTTTTTCTAGTAGTTGCACATCAAATCTTAGCTGTCTGAAGTGTTGTTCCAAAGTTATCAACATTTTTATGTTTGGCGTTCCGGAACCCACCTTATCTCACGCTGAAAACGCGTTTTCTGCATTGTGCCATAACTTTGCTGGGAAGCTTCAGAACATGAAATTTTAACCTCCCACTATAGCAGAAAGGGTCCTTCTAGTAGTTGCACATCAAATCTAAGCTGTCTGAAGTGTTTTTCCAAAGTTATCAACATTTTTATGTTTGGCGTTCCGGAATCTACCTTATCTCAGGCTGAAAACGCTTTTTACGCTTTGTGCCATAACTTTGCAGGGAAGCTTCAGAAAATGAAATTTTCACCTCCCACTATAGTAGAAAAGGGATTTTCTCGTAGTTGCATATCAAATCTCAGCTGTCTGAAGTGTTTTTCCAAAGTTATCAACATTTCTATGTTTGGCGTTCCGGAATCAACCTTATCTCAGGCTGAAAACGCATTTTCTGCATTGTGCCATAACTTTGCAGGGAAGCTTCACAACATGAAATTTTCACCTCCCACTATAGCAGAAAGGGTCTTTCTAGTAGTTGCACATCAAATCTAAGCTGTCTGAAGTGTTTTTCGAAAGTTATAATATTTTTTATGTTTGGCGTTCCGGAATCGACCTAATCTCAGGATGAAAATGCGTTTTCTGCATTGTCCCATAACTTTCGAGGGAAGCTTCATAACATGAAATTTTGACATCCCACTATAGCAGAAAGGGTCTTTCTAGTAGTTGCACATCAAATCTAAGCTGTCTGAAGTGTTTTTCCAAAGTTATCAACATTTTTATGTTTTGCGTTCCGGAATCGACCTTTTCTCAGGCTTAAAACGCGTTTTATGCATTGTGCCATAACTTTGCAGGGAACCTTTAGAATATTAAATTTTCACCTCCCACTATAGCAGAAAGGGACTTTCTAGTAGTTGCACATCAAATCTAATCTGTCTGAAATGTTGTTCCAAAGTAATCAACATTTTTAAGTTTGGCGTTTCGGAACCCACCTTATCTCAGGCTGAAAACGCGTTTTCTGCATTGTGCCTTAACTTCTCAGGGAAGCTTCAGAACATGAAATGTTCACTTCCCACTATAGCAGAAAGGGTCTTTCTCGTAGTTGCACATCAAATCTAAGCTATCTAAAGTGTTTTTCCAAAGTTATCAACATTTTTATGTTTGGCGTTCCAGAATCGACCTTATCTGACACTGAAAACGCGTTTTACGCATTTTGCCATAACTTTGGAGGGAAGCTTCAGAAAATGAAATTTTCACCTCCCATAATAGCAGAAAGGGTCTTTCTAGTAGTTGCACATCAAATCTAAGCTGTCTGAAGTGTTTTTCCAAAGTTATCAACATTTTTATGTTTGGCGTTCCGGAATCAACCTTATCTCAGGCTTAAAACGCGTTTTACGCATTGTGCCATAACTTTGCAGGGAACCTTTAGAACATGAAATTTTCTCCTCCCACTATAGCACAAAGGGTCTTTCTAGTAGTTGCACATCAAATCTAAGCTGTCTGAAGTGTTTTTCCAAAGTTATCAACATTTTTATGTTTGGCGTTCCGGAATCGACCTTATCTGAGGCTGAAAGTGCGTTTTCTGCATTGTTCCTTAACTTTGCAGAGAAGCTTCAGAACATGAAATTTTCACCTCCCACTGTAGCAGAAAGGGTCTTTCTAGTAGTAGCACATCAAATCTAAGCTGTCTGAAGTGTTGTTCCAAAGTTATCAACATTTTTACGTTTGGCGTTCCGGAACCCACCTTATCTCAGGCTGAAAACGTATTTTCTGCATTGTGCCATAACTTCTCAGGGAAGCTTCAGATCACGAAATTTTCACCTCCCACTATAGCAGAGAGGGTTTTTCTAGTAGTTGCACATCAAATGTAAGCTGTCTGAATACTTTTTCCAAAATTATCAACATTTTTATGTTTGGCGTTCCGGAACCCACCTTATCTCAGGCTGAAAACGCGTTTTCTGTTGTGTGCGATAACTTTGCAGGGAAGCTTCAGAACTTGAAATTTTCACCTCCCACTATAGCAGAAAGGGTCTTTCTCGTAGTTGCACATCAAATCTAAGTTCTCTGAAGTGTTTTTCCAAAGTTATCAACATTTTTATGTTTGGCTTTCCGGAACTCGACTTATCTCAGGCTGAAAACGCGTTTTCTGCATTGTGCCATAACTTTGCAGGGAAGCTTCAGAACATGAAATTTTAACCTCCCACTGTAGCAGAAAGGGTCTTTCTAGTAGTTGCACATCAAATCTAAGCTGTCTGAAGTGTTGTTCCAAAGTTATCAACATTTTTACGTTTGGCGTTCCGGAACCCACCTTATCTCAGGCTGAAAACGTATTTTCTGCATAGTGCCATAACTTTGCAGGGAAGCTTCAGAACATGAAATGTTCACCTCCCACTATAGCAGAAAGGGTCTTTCTAGTAGTTGCACATCAAATCTAAGCTGTCTGAAGTGTTTTTCCAAAGTTATCAACATTTTTATGTTTAGCGTTCCGGAACTCACCTTATCTCAGGCTGAAAACGCGTTTTCTGCATTGTTCCTTAACTTTGCAGAGAAGCTTCAGAACATGAAATTTTCAACTCCCACTATAACAGACTGGGTCTTTCGAGTAGTTGCACATCAAATATAAGTTGTCTGAAGTGTTTCTCGAAAGCTATCAACATTTTTATGTTTGGCGTTACGGAAACGACCATATCTCAGGCTGAAAACGTATTTTCTGCATTGTGCCATAACCTTGCAGGGAAGCTTCAGAACATCAAATTTTCACCGCCCACTATAGCAGAAAGGGTCTTTCCAGTAGTTGCACATCAAATCTAAGCTCTCTGAAGTGTTTTTCCAAAGTTATCAACATTTTCATGTTTGGCGTTCCGGAATCCACCTTATCTCAGGCTGAAAACGCGTTTTCTGCATTGTGCCATAACTTCTCAGGGAAGCTTCAGAACATGAAATGTTCACCTCCCACTATAGCAGAAAGGGTGTTTCTAATAGTTGCACATCATATCTAAGCTGTCTGAAGTGTTTTTCCAAAGTTATCAACATTTTTATGTTTGACGTTCCAGAATCGACCTTATCTCAGGCTGAAAACGCGATTTACGCATTTTGCCATAACTTTGGAGGGAATCTTCAGAAAATGAAATTTTCACCTCCCACTATAGCAGAAAGGGTCTTTCTCGTAGTTGCTCATCAAATCTAAGTTGTCTGAAGTGTTTTTCCAAAGTTATCAACATGTTTATGTTTGGCGTTCCGGAACCCACCTTATCTCTGGCTGAAAACGCGTTTTCTGCATTGTGCCCTTACTTTTCTGGGGAGCTTCAGAACATGGAATTTTCACATCCCACGATAACAGAAAGGGTCCTTCTAGTAGTTGCACATCAAATCTAAGCAGTCTGAAGTGTTTTTCCAAAGTTATCAACATTTTTTCGTTTGGCGTTCCGGAACCCACCTTATCTCAGGCTGAAAACGTATTTTCTGCAATGTGCCATAACTTCTCAGGGAAGCTTCAGATCACGAAATTGTCACCTCCCACTATAGCAGAAAGGGTTTTTCTAGTAGTTGCACATCAAATCTAAGCTGTTTGAATACTTTTTCCAAAATTATCAACATTTTTATGTTTGGCGTTCCGGAACCCACCTTATCTCAGGCTGAAAACGCGTTTTCTGTTGTGTGCTATAACTTTGCAGGGAAGCTTCAGAACTTGAAATTTTCACCTCCCACTATATCAGAAAGGGTCTTTCTCGTAGTTGCTCATCAAATCTAAGTTGTCTGAAGTGTTTTTCCAAAGTTATCAACATTTTTATGTTTGGCGTTCCGGAACTCGGCTTATCTCAGGCTGAAAACGCGTTTTCTGCATTGTGCCATAACTTTGCAGGGAAGCTTCAGAACATGAAATTTTAACCTCCCTCTGTAGCAGAAAGGGTCTTTCTAGTAGTTGCATATCAAATCTAAGCTGTCTGAAGTGTTGTTCCAAAGTTATCAACATTTTTACGTTTGGCGTTCCGGAACCCAATTTATCTCAGGCTGAAAACGCGTTTTCTGCATTGTTCCTTGACTTTGCAGAGAAGCTTCAGAACGTGAAATTTTCAACTCCCACTATAACAGACTGGGTCTTTCGAGTAGTTGCACATCAAATATAAGTTGTCTGAAGTGTTTCTCGAAAGCCATCAACATTTTTATGTTTGGCGTTACGGAAACGACCATATCTCGGGCTGAAGACGCGTTTTCTGCATTGTGCCATAACTTTGCAGGGAAGCTTCAGAACATGAAATTTTCACCTCCCACTATAACAGACAGGGTCTTTCTAGTAGTTGCACATCAAATCTAAGTTGTCTGAAGTGTTTTTTAAAAGCTATCAACATTTTTTAGGTTGGCGTTCCAGAAACGACCTTATCTCGGGCTGAAAACGCTTTTTCTGCATTGTTCCATAACTTTGCAGGGAAGCTTCAGAACATCAAATTTTCACCTCCCACTATAGCAGAAAGGGTCTTTCTAGTCTTTGTACATCAAATCTAAGCTGTTTGAAGTGTTTTTCCAAAGTTATCAACATTTTTATGTTTGGCGTTCCGGAACCCACCTTATCTCGGGCTGAAAACGCTTTTTCTGCATTGTGCCATAACTTTGCAGGGAAGCTTCAGAACATCAAATTTTCACCTCCCACTATAGCAGAAAGGGTCTTTCTAGTCGTTGCACATCAAATCTAAGCTGTCTGAAGTGTTTTTCCAAAGTTATCAACATTTTTACGTTTGGCGCTCCGGAACCCACATTACCTCAGGCTGAATACGCGTTTTCTGCATTGTGTCATAACTTTGCAGGGAAGCTTCAGAACATGAAATTTTAAACTCCCACTGTAGCAGAAAGGGTCTTTCTAGTAGTTGCACATCAAATCTAAGCTGTCTGAAGTGTTTTTCGGAAGTTATCAACATTTTTATGTTTGGCGTTCCGGAACCCACCTTGTCTCATGCTGAAAACGCGTCTTTTGCATTGTGCCATAACTTTGAAGGAAAGCTTCAGAACATGAAAGTTTCACCTCCCTCTATAGCAGAAAGGGTCTTTCTCGTAGTTGCACATCAAATCTAAGCTGTCTGAAGTGTTTTTCCAAAGTTATCAACATTTTTAAGTTTGGTGTTCCGGAACCCTCCTTATCTCAGGCTGAAAACGCATTTTCTGCATTGTTACTTAACTTTGCATGGAAGCATCAGAACATGAAATTTTCAACTCCCACTATGACAAACAGGGTCTTTCTAATAGTTGCACATCAAATCTAATCTGTCTGAAGTGTTTTTCGAAAGTTATCAACATTTTTATGTTTGGCGTTCCGGAACCCACCTTATCTCAGGCTGAAAACGCGTTTTCTGCATTGTGCCATAACTTTGCAGGGAAGCTTCAGAACATGAAATTTTCACCTCCCACTGTAGCAGAAAGGGTCTTACTAGTAGTTGGAAATCAAATCTAAGCTGTCTGAAGTGTTTTTCCAAAGTTATCAACATTTTTATGTTTGAAGTTCCGGAACCCACCTTGTCTCAGGCTGAAAACGCGTTTTCTGCATTGTGCCATAACTTTGAAGGAAAGCTTCAGAACATGAAAGTTTCACCTCCCACTATAGCAGAAAGGGTCTTTCTAGTAGTTACACATCAAATCTAAGCTGTCTGAAGTGTTTTTCCAAAGTTATCAACATTTTTACGTTTGGCGTTCCGGAACCCACCTTATCTCAGGCTGAAAACGCGTTTTCTGCATTTTGCCATAACTTTGCAGGAAGCTTCACAACATGAAATTTTCACCTCCCACTATAGATGAAAGGGTCTTTCTAGTAGTTGTACATCAAATCTAAGCTTTCTGAAATGTTTTTTCCAAAGTTATCAACATTTTTATGTTTGGCGTTCCGGAACCCACCTTATCTCAGGCTGAAAACGCGTTTTCTGCATTGTCCCATAACTTTGCAGGGAAACTTCAGAACATGAAATTTTAACTTCCCACTATAGCAGAAAGGGTCTTTCTAGTAGTTGCACATCAAATCTAAGCTGTCTGAAATGTTTTTTCCAAAGTTATCAACATTTTTATGTTTGGCGTTCCGGAACCCACCTTATCTCAGGCTGAAAACTCGTTTTTTGCATTGTGCCATAACTTTGCAGGAAGCTTCAGAAGATGAAATTTTCACCTCCCACTACAGCAGAAATGGTCTTTCTAGTAGTTGCACATCAAATCTAAGCTGTCTGAAATGTTTTTTACAAAGTTATCAACATTTTTATGTTTGGCGTTCCGGAACCCACCTTATCTCTGGCTGAAAACGCATTTTCTGCTTTGTGCCATAACTTTGCTGGGAATCTTTAGAACATGAAATTTTAACCTCCAACTATAGCATAAAGGGTCTTTCTTGTAGTTGCACATCAAATCTAAGCTGTCTGAAGTGGTTTCCCAAAGTTATCAACATTTTTATGTTTGGCGTTCCGGAACCCACCTTTTTTCAGGCTGAAAAGGCGTTTTCTGCATTGTGCCATAACTTTGCAGGGAAGCTTCAGAACATGAAATTTTAACCTCCCACTGTAGCAGAAAGGGTCTTTCTAATAGTTGCACATCAAATCTAAGCTGTCTGAAGTGTTTTTCCAAAGTTATCAACATTTTTAAGTTTGGTGTTCCGGAACCCACCTTATCTCAGGCTGAAAACGCGTTTTCTGCATTGTTCCTTAACTTTGCATGGAAGCATCAGAACATGAAATTTTCAACTCCCACTATGACAAACAGGGTCTTTCTAATAGTTGCACATCAAATCTAATCTGTCTGAAGTGTTTTTCGAAAGTTATCAACATTTTTATGTTTGGCGTTCCGGAACCCACCTTATCTCAGGCTGAAAACGCGTTTTCTGCATTGTGCCATAACTTTGCAGGGAAGCTTCAGAACATGAAATTTTCACCTCCCACTGTAGCAGAAAGGGTCTTACTAGTAGTTGGAAATCAAATCTAAGCTGTCTGAAGTGTTTTTCCAAAGTTATCAACATTTTTATGTTTGAAGTTCCGGAACCCACCTTGTCTCAGGCTGAAAACGCGTTTTCTGCATTGTGCCATAACTTTGAAGGAAAGCTTCAGAACATGAAAGTTTCACCTCCCACTATAGCAGAAAGGGTCTTTCTAGTAGTTACACATCAAATCTAAGCTGTCTGAAGTGTTTTTCCAAAGTTATCAACATTTTTACGTTTGGCGTTCCGGAACCCACCTTATCTCAGGCTGAAAACGCGTTTTCTGCATTTTGCCATAACTTTGCAGGAAGCTTCACAACATGAAATTTTCACCTCCCACTATAGATGAAAGGGTCTTTCTAGTAGTTGTACATCAAATCTAAGCTTTCTGAAATGTTTTTTCCAAAGTTATCAACATTTTTATGTTTGGCGTTCCGGAACCCACCTTATCTCAGGCTGAAAACGCGTTTTCTGCATTGTCCCATAACTTTGCAGGGAAACTTCAGAACATGAAATTTTAACTTCCCACTATAGCAGAAAGGGTCTTTCTAGTAGTTGCACATCAAATCTAAGCTGTCTGAAATGTTTTTTCCAAAGTTATCAACATTTTTATGTTTGGCGTTCCGGAACCCACCTTATCTCAGGCTGAAAACTCGTTTTTTGCATTGTGCCATAACTTTGCAGGAAGCTTCAGAAGATGAAATTTTCACCTCCCACTACAGCAGAAATGGTCTTTCTAGTAGTTGCACATCAAATCTAAGCTGTCTGAAATGTTTTTTACAAAGTTATCAACATTTTTATGTTTGGCGTTCCGGAACCCACCTTATCTCTGGCTGAAAACGCATTTTCTGCTTTGTGCCATAACTTTGCTGGGAATCTTTAGAACATGAAATTTTAACCTCCAACTATAGCATAAAGGGTCTTTCTTGTAGTTGCACATCAAATCTAAGCTGTCTGAAGTGGTTTCCCAAAGTTATCAACATTTTTATGTTTGGCGTTCCGGAACCCACCTTTTTTCAGGCTGAAAAGGCGTTTTCTGCATTGTGCCATAACTTTGCAGGCAAGCTTCAGAACATGAAATTTTAACCTCCCACTGTAGCAGAAAGGGTCTTTCTAATAGTTGCACATCAAATCTAAGCTGTCTGAAGTGTTTTTCCAAAGTTATCAACATTTTTAAGTTTGGTGTTCCGGAACCCACCTTATCTCAGGCTGAAAACGCGTTTTCTGCATTGTTCCTTAACTTTGCAGGGAAGCATCAGAACATGAAATTTTCAACTCCCACTATGACAAACAGGGTCTTTCTAATAGTTGCTCATCTAATCTAATCTGTCTGAAGTGTTTTTCGAAAGTTATCAACATTTTTATGTTTGGCGTTCCGGAACCCACTTTATCTCAGGCTGAAAACGCCTTTTCTGCATTGTGCCATAACTTTGCAGGGAAGCTTCAGAACATGAAATTTTCACCTCCCACTATAGCAGAAAGGGTCTTTCTCGTAGTTGCACATGAAATATAAGCTGTCTGAAGTGTTTTTCCAAAGTTATCAACATTTTTATGTTTGGCGTTCCGGAACCCACCTCATCTCTCGCTGAAAAAGCGTTTTCTGCATTGTGCCATAACTTTGCTGTGAATATTTAGAACATGAAATTTTAACCTCCCACAATAGCAGAAAGGGCCTTTCTAGTAGTTGCACATCAAATCTAAGCTGTCTGAAGTGTTTTTCCAAAGTTATCAACATTTTTACGTTTGGCGCTCCGGAACCCACATTACCTCTGGCTGAAAACGCGTTTTCTGCAATGTGCCATAACTTTGCTGGGAATCTTTAGAACATGAAATTTTAACCTCCCACAATAGCATAAAGGGTCTTTCTTGTAGTTGCACATTAAATCTAAGCTGTCTGAAGTGGTTTCCCAAAGTTATCAACATTTTTATGTTTGGCGTTCCGGAACCCACCTTTTTTCAGGCTGAAAAGGCGTTTTCTGCATTGTGCCATAACTTTGCAGGGAAGCTTCAGAACAAGAAATTTTAACCTCCCACTGTAGCAGAAAGGGTCTTTCTATTAGTTGCACATCAAATCTAAGCTGTCTGATGTGTTTTTCCAAAGTTATCAACATTTTTAAGTTTGGTGTTCCGGAACCCACCTTATCTCAGGCTGAAAACGCGTTTTATGCATTGTTCCTTATCTTTGCAGGGAAGCATCAGAACATGAAATTTTCAACTCCCACTATGACAAACAGGGTCTTTCTAATAGTTGCACATCAAATCTAATCTGTCTGAAGTGTTTTTCGAAAGTTATCAACAATTTTATGTTTGGCGTTCCGGACCCCACCTTATCTCAGGCTGAAAACGCCTTTTCTGCATTATGCCATAACTTTGCAGGGAAGCTTCAGAACATGAAATTTTCACCTCCCACTATAGCAGAAAGGGTATTTCTCGTAGTTGCACATGAAATATAAGCTGTCTGAAGTGTTTTTCGAAAGTTATCAACATTTTTATGTTTGGCGTTCTGAAACCAATCTTATCTCAGGCTGAAAACGCGTTTTACGCACTGTGCCATAACTTTGCAGGGAAGCTTCAGAACATGAAATTTTAACATCCCAATATGGCAGAAAGGGTCTTTCTAGTAGTTGCACATCAAATCTAAGCTGTCTGAAGTGTTTTTCCAAAGTTATCAATATTTTTATGTTTGGCGTTCCGGAATCGACCTTATCTCAGGCTGAAAACGCATTTCCTGCATTGTGGCATAACTTTGCAGAGAAGCTTCAGAACATGAAATTTTCAACTCCCACTGTAGGTAAAAGGGTCTTTCTAGTAGCTGCACATCAAATCTAAGCTGTCTGAAGTGTTTTTCCAAAGTTATCAACATTTTTATGTTTGGCGTTCTGCAACCCACCTAATCTCAGGATGAAAACGCGTTTCCTGCATTGTTGCATAACTTTGCAGGGATGCTTCAGAACATGAAATGTTGGCCTCCCACTATAGCAGATAGGGTCTTTCGAGGAGTTGCACATCAAATCTAAGCTGTCTGAAGTGTTTTTCCAAACTTATCAACATTTTTATGTTTGGCGTTCTGGAACCCACCTTATCTCAGCCTGAAAACGCGTTTTACATATTTTGCCATAACTTTGCAGGGAAGCTTCAGAAGATGAAATTTTAACATCCGACTATGGCAGAAAGAGTCTTTCTAGTCGTTGCACATCAAATCTAAGCTATCTGAAGTGTTTTTCCAAAGTTATCAACATTTTTATGTTTGGCGTTCCGGAATCAACCTTATCTCAGGCTGAAAACGCATTTTCTGCATTGTGCCATAACTTTGCAGGGAGACTTCAGAACATGAAATTTTCTCCTCCCACTATAGCAGAAAGGGTATTTCTAGTAGTTGCACATCAAATCTAAGTTGTCTGAAGTGTTTTTCCAAAGTTATCAACATTCTTATGTTTGGCGTTCCGGAATCAACCTTATCTCAGACTGAAAACGTGTCTTCTGCATTGTGCCATAACTTTGCAGGGAAGCTTCAGAACATGAAATTTTAACATCCCACTATAGCAGAAAGGGTCTTTCTCGTAGTTGCACATCAAATCTAAGCTGTCTGAAGTGTTTTTCCAAAGTTATCAACATTTTTATGTTTGGCGTTCCGGAATCGACTTTATCTCAGACTGAAAACGTGTTTTCCGCATTGTGCCATAACTTTGCAAGGAAGCTTCAGAACATGAAATTTTAAACTTCCACTATAGCAGAAAGGGTCTTTATAGTAGTTTCACTTGAAATCTAAGCTGTCTGAAGTGTTTTTCCAAAATTGTCAACATTTTTATGTTTGGCGTTCCGGAACCCACCTTATCTCAGTCTGAAAACGTCTTTTCTGGATTGTGCCATAACTTTGCAGGGAAGCCTCAGAACATGAAATTTTCACCTCCCACTATAGTGGAAAGGGTCTTTCTAGTAGTTGCACATCAAATCTAAGCTGTCTGAAGTGTTTTTCCAAAGTTATCAACATTTTTATGTTTGGCGTTCCGGAATCTACCTTATCTCAGGCTGAAAACGCGTTTTACGCATTGTGGAATAACTTTCCAGGGAAGCTTCAGAACATCGAATTTTCACCACCCACGATAGCAGAAAGGGACTTTCTAATAGTTGCACATCAAATCTAAGCTGTCTGAAGTGTTTTTCCAAAGTTATCAACATTTTTATGTTTGGCATTCCTGAATCGACCTTATCTCAGGCTGAAAACGCATTTTCTGCATTGTGCCACAACTTTGCAGGCAAGCTTCAGAACATGAAATATTCACATGCCACTATAGCAGAAAGGGTCTTTCTAGTAGTTGCACATCAAATCTAAGCTGTTTGAAGTGTTTTTCCAAAGTTATCAACATTTTTATGTTTGGCGCTCAGGAATCGACCTTATCTCAGGCTGAAAACACGATTTACGCATTCTGCCATAACTTTGCAGGGAATCTTCAGAACATGAAATTTTCATATTCCGCTATAGCAGAAAGGGTCTTTCTAGTAGTTGCACATCAAATCTAAGCTGTCTGAAGTGTTTTTCCAAAGTTATAAACATTTTTATCTTTGGCGTTACGGAATCGACCTTATCTCAGGCTGAATACGCGTTTTCTGCATTGTGCCGTAACTTTGCAGGGAATCTTCAGAACATGAAATTTTCACCTCCCATAATAGCAGAAAGGGTCTTTTTAGTAGTTGCACATCAAATCTAAGCTGTTTGAAGTCTTTTTCCAAAGTTATCAACATTTTTATGCTTGGCGTTCCGAAACCCACCTTATCTCAGGCTGAAAACGCGTTTTCGGAATTTTGCCATAACTTTGCAGGGAAGCTTCAGAACATGAAATTTTAAACTTGCGCTATAGCAGAAAGGGTCTTTCTAGTAGTTGTACATCAAATCTAAGCTGTCTGAAGTGTTTTTCCAAAGTTATCAACATTTTAATGTTTGCCGTTCCGGAATCGACCTTATCTCAGGCTGAAAACGCGTTTTACGCATTGTGCCATAACTTTGCATAAAGCTTCAGAACATGAAATTTTCACCTCCCACTATAGCAGAAAGGGTCTTTCTAGTAGTTGCAGATCAAACCTAAGCTGTCTGAAATGTTTTTCCAAAGTTTTCAACATTTTTATGTTTGGCGTTCCGGAACCCACCTTATCTCAGGCTGAAAACGCGTTTCCTGCATTGTCTCATAACTTTGCAGGGATGCTTCAGAACATGAAATTTTCACCTCCCACTATAGCAGAAAGGGTCTTTCTAGTAGTTGCACGTGAAATCTAAGCTGTCTGAAGTGTTTTTCCAAAGTTATCAACATTTTTATGTTTGGCATTCCAGAATCGACCTTATCTCAGGCTGAAAACGCGTTTTCTGCATTGTGCCATAACTTTGCAGGGAAACGTCAGAACATGAAATTTTCACCTCCCACTATAGCAGAAAGGGTCTTTCTAGTAGTTGCACATCAAATCTAAGATGTCTGAAGTGTTTTTTCAATGTTATCATATTTTTATGTTTGGCGTTCCGGAATTGACCTTGTCTCATGCTAAAAACGCGTTTTCTGCATTGTGCCATAACTTTGCAGGGAAGCTTCAGAACATGACATTTAAACATCCCACGATAGCAGAAAGGGTCTTTCTAGTAGTTGCACATCAAATCTAAGCTGTTTGAAGTGTTTTTCCAAAGTTATCAACATTTTTATGTTTGGCGTTCCGGAATCGACCTTATCTCAGGCTGAAAACGCGTTTTCTGCAATGTGCCATAACTTTGCAGGGAAGCTTCAGAACATGAAATTTTCAACTTCCACTATAGCAGAAAGGCTTTTTCTAGTAGTTGCACATCAAATCTAAGCTGTTTGAAGTGTTTTTCGAAAGTTATCAACGTTTTTATATTTGGCATTCCTGAATCGACCTTATCTCAGGCTGAAAACACGTTTTCTGCATTGTGCCATAACTTTGCAGGGAAGCTTCAGAACATGAAATTTTCAACTCCCACTATAGCAGAAAGGGTCTTTCTAGTACTTGCATGTCAAATCTAAGCTGTCTGAAGTGTTTTTCCAAAGTTATCAACATTTTTATGTTTGGCATTCCAGAATCGACCTTATCTCAGGCTGAAAACGCGTTTTCTGCATTGTGCCATAACTTTGCAGGGAAACTTCAGAACATGACATTTTCACCTCCCACTATAGCATAAAGGGTCTCTCTAGTAGTTGCACATCAAATCTAAGCTGTCTGAAGTGTTTTTCCGAAGTTATTAATATTTTTATGTTTGGCGGTCCGGAATTGACCTTATGTGAGGCTGAAATCGCGTTTTCTGCATTGTGCCATAACTTTGCAGGGAAGCTTCCGAACATGAAATTTTCAACTCCCACTATAGCAGAAAGACTTTTTCCAGTAGTTGCACATCAAATCTAAGCTGTCTGAAGTGTTTTTCCAAAGTTATCAACATTTTTATGTTTGGCTTTCCGGAATCCACCTTATCTCAGGCTGTAAAAGCGTTTTCTGCATTGTGCCATAACTTTGCAGGGAGACTTCAGAACATGAAAGTTTAACATCCCACTATAGCAGAATGGGTTTTTCTAGTAGTTGCACATCAAATCTAAGCTGTCTGAAGTGTTTTTCCAAAGTTATCAACATTCTTATGTTTGGCGTTCCGGAATCAACCTTATCTCAGGCTGAAAACGCGTTTTCTGCATTGTGCCAAAACTTTTCAGGGAAGTTTCAGAACATGAAATGTTCGCCTCCCACTATAGCAGAAAGGGTCTTTCTAGTAGTTGCACTTCAAATCTAAGCTGTCTGAAGTGTTTTTACAAAGTTATCAACATATTTATGTTTGGCGTTCTGGAACCCACCTATCTCGGGCTGAAAACGCGTTTTCTGCATTGTGCCATAACTTTGCAGGGAGACTTCAGAACATGAAATTTTCTCCTCCCACTATATCAGAAAGGGTATTTCTAGTAGTTGCACGTCAAATCTAATCTGTTTGAAGTGTTTTTCCAAAGTTATCACCATTTTTATGTTTGGCGTTCCAGAAACAACCTTGTCTCAGGCTGAAAACGCGTTTTACGCAATTTGCCATAACTTTGCAGGAAAGCCTCAGGACATGAAATTTTCACCTCCCACTATAGCAGAAAGGGTCTTTCTAGTAGTTGCACATCAAATCTAAGCTGCCTGAAGTGTATTTCCAAAGTTATCAACATTTTTATGTTTGGCGTTCTGGTATCCACCTTATCTCAGGCTGAAAACGCGTTTTCTGCATTGTGCCATAACTTTGCAATGAAGCTTTAGAACATGAAATTTTCACCTCCAACTATAGCAGAAAGGGTCTTTCTAGTAGTTGCGCATCAAATCTAAGCTGTCTGAAGTGTTTTTCCAAAGTTATCAACATTTTTATGTTTGGCGTTCCTGAATCGACCTTATCTCAGCCTGAAAACGCGTTTTCTGCAATGTGCCATAACTTTGCTTGGAAACTTCAGAACATGAAATTTTCACCTCCAACTATAGCAGAAAGGGTCTTTCTAGTAGTTGCACATCAAAACTAAGCTCTTTGAAGTGTTTTTCCAAAGTTAACCCCATTTTTATGTTTGGCGTTCCTGAATCGACCTTATCTCAGGCTGAAAACGCGTTTTACGCAATTTGCCATAACTTTGCAGGAAAGCTTCAGAACATGAAATTTTCAACTTCCACTATAGCAGAAAGGCTTTTTCTAGTAGTTGCACATCAAATCTAAGCTGTTTGAAGTGTTTTTCGAAAGTTATCAACGTTTTTATATTTGGCATTCCTGAATCGACCTTATCTCAGGCTGAAAACACGTTTTCTGCATTGTGCCATAACTTTGCAGGGAAGCTTCAGAACATGAAATTTTCAACTCCCACTATAGCAGAAAGGGTCTTTCTAGTACTTGCATGTCAAATCTAAGCTGTCTGAAGTGTTTTTCCAAAGTTATCAACATTTTTATGTTTGGCATTCCAGAATCGACCTTATCTCAGGCTGAAAACGCGTTTTCTGCATTGTGCCATAACTTTGCAGGGAAACTTCAGAACATGGCATTTTCACCTCCCACTATAGCATAAAGGGTCTCTCTAGTAGTTGCACATCAAATCTAAGCTGTCTGAAGTGTTTTTCCGAAGTTATTAATATTTTTATGTTTGGCGGTCCGGAATTGACCTTATGTGAGGCTGAAATCGCGTTTTCTGCATTGTGCCATAACTTTGCAGGGAAGCTTCCGAACATGAAATTTTCAACTCCCACTATAGCAGAAAGACTTTTTCCAGTAGTTGCACATCAAATCTAAGCTGTCTGAAGTGTTTTTCCAAAGTTATCAACATTTTTATGTTTGGCGTTCCTGAATCGACCTTATCTCAGCCTGAAAACGCGTTTTCTGCAATGTGCCATAACTTTGCTTGGAAACTTCAGAACATGAAATTTTCACCTCCAACTATAGCAGAAAGGGTCTTTCTAGTAGTTGCACATCAAAACTAAGCTGTTTGAAGTGTTTTTCCAAAGTTAACCCCATTTTTATGTTTGGCGTTCCTGAATCGACCTTATCTCAGGCTGAAAACGCGTTTTACGCAATTTGCCATAACTTTGCAGGAAAGCTTCAGAACATGAAATTTTCAACTTCCACTATAGCAGAAAGGCTTTTTCTAGTAGTTGCACATCAAATCTAAGCTGTTTGAAGTGTTTTTCGAAAGTTATCAACGTTTTTATATTTGGCATTCCTGAATCGACCTTATCTCAGGCTGAAAACACGTTTTCTGCATTGTGCCATAACTTTGCAGGGAAGCTTCAGAACATGAAATTTTCAACTCCCACTATAGCAGAAAGGGTCTTTCTAGTACTTGCATGTCAAATCTAAGCTGTCTGAAGTGTTTTTCCAAAGTTATCAACATTTTTATGTTTGGCATTCCAGAATCGACCTTATCTCAGGCTGAAAACGCGTTTTCTGCATTGTGCCATAACTTTGCAGGGAAACTTCAGAACATGACATTTTCACCTCCCACTATAGCATAAAGGGTCTCTCTAGTAGTTGCACATCAAATCTAAGCTGTCTGAAGTGTTTTTCCGAAGTTATTAATATTTTTATGTTTGGCGGTCCGGAATTGACCTTATGTGAGGCTGAAATCGCGTTTTCTGCATTGTGCCATAACTTTGCAGGGAAGCTTCCGAACATGAAATTTTCAACTCCCACTATAGCAGAAAGACTTTTTCCAGTAGTTGCACATCAAATCTAAGCTGTCTGAAGTGTTTTTCCAAAGTTATCACCATTTTTATGTTTGGCGTTCCAGAAACAACCTTGTCTCAGGCTGAAAACGCGTTTTACGCAATTTGCCATAACTTTGCAGGAAAGCCTCAGGACATGAAATTTTCACCTCCCACTATAGCAGAAAGGGTCTTTCTAGTAGTTGCACATCAAATCTAAGCTGCCTGAAGTGTATTTCCAAAGTTATCAACATTTTTATGTTTGGCGTTCTGGTATCCACCTTATCTCAGGCTGAAAACGCGTTTTCTGCATTGTGCCATAACTTTGCAATGAAGCTTTAGAACATGAAATTTTCACCTCCAACTATAGCAGAAAGGGTCTTTCTAGTAGTTGCGCATCAAATCTAAGCTGTCTGAAGTGTTTTTCCAAAGTTATCAACATTTTTATGTTTGGCGTTCCTGAATCGACCTTATCTCAGGCTGAAAACGCGTTTTACGCAATTTGCCATAACTTTGCAGGAAAGCTTCAGAACATGAAATTTTCAACTTCCACTATAGCAGAAAGGCTTTTTCTAGTAGTTGCACATCAAATCTAAGCTGTTTGAAGTGTTTTTCGAAAGTTATCAACGTTTTTATATTTGGCATTCCTGAATCGACCTTATCTCAGGCTGAAAACACGTTTTCTGCATTGTGCCATAACTTTGCAGGGAAGCTTCAGAACATGAAATTTTCAACTCCCACTATAGCAGAAAGGGTCTTTCTAGTACTTGCATGTCAAATCTAAGCTGTCTGAAGTGTTTTTCCAAAGTTATCAACATTTTTATGTTTGGCATTCCAGAATCGACCTTATCTCAGGCTGAAAACGCGTTTTCTGCATTGTGCCATAACTTTGCAGGGAAACTTCAGAACATGACATTTTCACCTCCCACTATAGCATAAAGGGTCTCTCTAGTAGTTGCACATCAAATCTAAGCTGTCTGAAGTGTTTTTCCGAAGTTATTAATATTTTTATGTTTGGCGGTCCGGAATTGACCTTATGTGAGGCTGAAATCGCGTTTTCTGCATTGTGCCATAACTTTGCAGGGAAGCTTCCGAACATGAAATTTTCAACTCCCACTATAGCAGAAAGACTTTTTCCAGTAGTTGCACATCAAATCTAAGCTGTCTGAAGTGTTTTTCCAAAGTTATCAACATTTTTATGTTTGGCTTTCCGGAAACAACCTTGTCTCAGGCTGAAAACGCGTTTTACGCAATTTGCCATAACTTTGCAGGAAAGCCTCAGGACATGAAATTTTCACCTCCCACTATAGCAGAAAGGGTCTTTCTAGTAGTTGCACGTCAAATCTAATCTGTTTGAAGTGTTTTTCCAAAGTTATCACCATTTTTATGTTTGGCGTTCCAGAAACAACCTTGTCTCAGGCTGAAAACGCGTTTTACGCAATTTGCCATAACTTTGCAGGAAAGCCTCAGGACATGAAATTTTCACCTCCCACTATAGCAGAAAGGGTCTTTCTAGTAGTTGCACATCAAATCTAAGCTGCCTGAAGTGTATTTCCAAAGTTATCAACATTTTTATGTTTGGCGTTCTGGTATCCACCTTATCTCAGGCTGAAAACGCGTTTTCTGCATTGTGCCATAACTTTGCAATGAAGCTTTAGAACATGAAATTTTCACCTCCAACTATAGCAGAAAGGGTCTTTCTAGTAGTTGCGCGTCAAATCTAAGCTGTCTGAAGTGTTTTTCCAAAGTTATCAACATTTTTATGTTTGGCGTTCCTGAATCGACCTTATCTCAGCCTGAAAACGCGTTTTCTGCAATGTGCCATAACTTTGCTTGGAAACTTCAGAACATGAAATTTTCACCTCCAACTATAGCAGAAAGGGTCTTTCTAGTAGTTGCACATCAAAACTAAGCTGTTTGAAGTGTTTTTCCAAAGTTAACCCCATTTTTATGTTTGGCGTTCCTGAATCGACCTTATCTCAGGCTGAAAACGCGTTTTACGCAATTTGCCATAACTTTGCAGGAAAGCTTCAGAACATGAAATTTTCAACTTCCACTATAGCAGAAAGGCTTTTTCTAGTAGTTGCACATCAAATCTAAGCTGTTTGAAGTGTTTTTCGAAAGTTATCAACGTTTTTATATTTGCCATTCCTGAATCGACCTTATCTCAGGCTGAAAACACGTTTTCTGCATTGTGCCATAACTTTGCAGGGAAGCTTCAGAACATGAAATTTTCAACTCCCACTATAGCAGAAAGGGTCTTTCTAGTACTTGCATGTCAAATCTAAGCTGTCTGAAGTGTTTTTCCAAAGTTATCAACATTTTTATGTTTGGCATTCCAGAATCGACCTTATCTCAGGCTGAAAACGCGTTTTCTGCATTGTGCCATAACTTTGCAGGGAAACTTCAGAACATGACATTTTCACCTCCCACTATAGCATAAAGGGTCTCTCTAGTAGTTGCACATCAAATCTAAGCTGTCTGAAGTGTTTTTCCGAAGTTATTAATATTTTTATGTTTGGCGGTCCGGAATTGACCTTATGTGAGGCTGAAATCGCGTTTTCTGCATTGTGCCATAACTTTGCAGGGAAGCTTCCGAACATGAAATTTTCAACTCCCACTATAGCAGAAAGACTTTTTCCAGTAGTTGCACATCAAATCTAAGCTGTCTGAAGTGTTTTTCCAAAGTTATCAACATTTTTATGTTTGGCTTTCCGGAATCCACCTTATCTCAGGCTGTAAAAGCGTTTTCTGCATTGTGCCATAACTTTGCAGGGAGACTTCAGAACATGAAAGTTTAACATCCCACTATAGCAGAATGGGTTTTTCTAGTAGTTGCACATCAAATCTAAGCTGTCTGAAGTGTTTTTCCAAAGTTATCAACATTCTTATGTTTGGCGTTCCGGAATCAACCTTATCTCAGGCTGAAAACGCGTTTTCTGCATTGTGCCAAAACTTTTCAGGGAAGTTTCAGAACATGAAATGTTCGCCTCCCACTATAGCAGAAAGGGTCTTTCTAGTAGTTGCACTTCAAATCTAAGCTGTCTGAAGTGTTTTTACAAAGTTATCAACATATTTATGTTTGGCGTTCTGGAACCCACCTATCTCGGGCTGAAAACGCGTTTTCTGCATTGTGCCATAACTTTGCAGGGAGACTTCAGAACATGAAATTTTCTCCTCCCACTATATCAGAAAGGGTATTTCTAGTAGTTGCACGTCAAATCTAATCTGTTTGAAGTGTTTTTCCAAAGTTATCACCATTTTTATGTTTGGCGTTCCAGAAACAACCTTGTCTCAGGCTGAAAACGCGTTTTACGCAATTTGCCATAACTTTGCAGGAAAGCCTCAGGACATGAAATTTTCACCTCCCACTATAGCAGAAAGGGTCTTTCTAGTAGTTGCACATCAAATCTAAGCTGCCTGAAGTGTATTTCCAAAGTTATCAACATTTTTATGTTTGGCGTTCTGGTATCCACCTTATCTCAGGCTGAAAACGCGTTTTCTGCATTGTGCCATAACTTTGCAATGAAGCTTTAGAACATGAAATTTTCACCTCCAACTATAGCAGAAAGGGTCTTTCTAGTAGTTGCGCATCAAATCTAAGCTGTCTGAAGTGTTTTTCCAAAGTTATCAACATTTTTATGTTTGGCGTTCCTGAATCGACCTTATCTCAGCCTGAAAACGCGTTTTCTGCAATGTGCCATAACTTTGCTTGGAAACTTCAGAACATGAAATTTTCACCTCCAACTATAGCAGAAATGGTCTTTCTAGTAGTTGCACATCAAATCTAAGCTGTTTGAAGTGTTTTTCCAAAGTTATCAACATTTTTATGTTTGGCGTTCTGGAAACCACCTTATCTCAGGCTGAAAACAGGTTTTCTGCATTGTGCCATAACTTTGCAGGGAAGCTTCAGAACATGAAATTTTCATATCCCACTATAGCAGAAAGGGTCTTTCTAGTAGTCTCACATCAAATCTAAGCTGTCTGAAGTGTTTTTTCAAAGTTATCAACATTTTTATGTTTGGCGCTCCGGAATCGACCTTATCTCAGGCTGAAAACGCGTTTTCTGCCTTGTGCCATAACTTTGCAGGGAGATTTCAGAACATGAAATTTTCTCCTCCCACTATAGCACAAAGGGTCTTTCTAATAGTTGCACATCAAATCTAAGCTGTCTGAAGTGTTTTTCGAAAGTTATCAACATTTTTATGTTTGGCGTTCCGGAACCCACCTTATCTCAGCCTGAAAACGCGTTTTACATATTTTGCCATAACTTTGCAGGGAAGCTTCAGAACATGAAATTTTAACATCCCACTATAGCAGAAAGGGTCTTTCTCGTAGTTGCACATCAAATCTAAGCTGTCTGAAGTGTTTTTCCAAAGTTATCAACATTTTTATTTTGGCGTTCTGGAACCCACCTTATCTCAGGCTGAAAACGTGTTTTAGGCATTGTGCCATAACTTTGCAGGGAAGCTTTAGAACATGATATTTTCACCTCCCACTAAAGTTGAAAGGGTCTTTCTCGTAGTTGCACATCAAATCTAAGCTGACTGAAGTATTTTTCGAAAGTTTTCAACATTTTTTTGTTTGGTGTTCCTGAATCGACCTTATCTCAGGCCTAAATCGCGTTTTCTGCATTGTGCCGTAACTTTGCAGGGCAGCTTCAGAACATGAAATTTTCACCTCCCACTATAGCAGAAAGGGTCTTTTCAGTAGTTGCACATCAAATCTAAGCTGTCTGTAGAGTTTTTCCTCAGTTATCAACATTTTTAAGGTTGGCGTTCCGGAATCGACCTTATCTCAGGCAGAAAACGCGTTTTCTGCATTGTGCCATAACTTTGCAGGGAAGCTTTAGAACATGAAATTTTCACCTCCCACTAGAGCAGAAAGGGTATTTCTAGTAGTTGCACAACAAACTAAGCTGTCTGAAGTGTTTTTCGAAAGTTATCAACATTTTTATGTTTGGCGTTCCGGAATCGACCTTATCTCAGGATGAAAAATCGTTTTCTGCATTGTCCCATAACTTTGCAGGGAAGCTTCAGAACATGAAATTCTGACCTCCCAATATGGCAGAAAGGGTCTTTCTAGTAGTTGCACATCAAATCTAAGCTGTCTGATGTGTTTTTCCAAAGTTATCAACATTTTTATGTTGGCCGTTCTGGAACCTACCTAATCTCAAGCTGACAACGCGTTTTCTGCATTGTGCCAAAACTTTTCAGGGAAGCTTCAGAATATGAAATTTTCACGTCCCACTATAGCAGAAAGGGTATTTCTAGTAGTTGCACATAAAATCTAAGTTGTCTGAAGTGTTTTTCCAAAGTTATCAACATTCTTATGTTTGGCGTTCTGGAATCAACCTTATCTCAGACTGAAAACGTGTTTTCTGCATTGTGCCATAACTTTGCAGGGAAACTTCAGAACATGAAATTTTCACCTCCAACTATAGCAGAAAGGGTCTTTCTAGTAGTTGCACATCAAATCTCAGCTGTCTGAAGTGTTTTTCCAAAGTTATCAACATTTTTATTTTGGCGTTCTGGAACCCACCTTATCTCAGGCTGAAAACGCGTTTCACGCATTGTGCCATAACTTTGCAGGGAAACTTCAGAACATGAAATTTTCACCTCCCACTATAGCAGAAAGGGTCTTTCTAGTAGTTGCACATCAAATCGAAGCTGTCTGAAGTGTTGTTCCAAAGTTATCAACATTTTTAGTTTTGGCGTTCCGGAATCGACCTAATCTCGGGATTAAAATGCGTTTTCTGCATTGTCCCATAACTTTCCAGGGAAGCTTCAGAACATGAAATTCTGACCTCCCAATATGGCAGAAAGGGTCTTTCTAGTAGTTGCACATCAAATCTAAGCTGTCTGAATAGTTTTTCCAAAGTTATCAACATTTTTATGTTTGGCGTTCCGGAACCCACCTTATCTCAGGCTGAAAACGCGTTTTCTGTTGTGTGCCATAACTTTGCAGGGAAGCTTCAGAACTTGAAGTTTTCACTTCCCACTATAGCAGAAAGGGTCTTTTATCGTAGTTGCACATCAAATCTAAGTTGTCTGAAGTGTTTTTCCAAAGTTATCAACATTTTTATGTTTGGCGTTTTGGAATCGACCTTATCTCAGGCCGAAGACGCGTTTTACGCATTGTGCCATAACTTTGCAGCGAAGCTTCAGATCATGAAATTTTCACATCCCACTATAGCAGAAAGGGTCTTTCTAGTAGTTGCACATCAAATCAAAGCTGTCTTAATAGTTTTTCCGAAGTTATCAACATTTTTATGTTTGGCGTTCCGTAATCGACCTTATCTCAGGCTGAAATCGCGTTTTCTGTTGTGTGCCATAACTTTGCAGGGAAGCTTCAGAACTTGAAATTTTCACCTCCCACTATAGCAGAAAGGGTCTTTCTCGTAGTTGCACATCAAATCTAAGTTGTCTGAAGTGTTTTTCGAAAGCTATCAACATTTTCATGTTTGGCGTTCCGGAAACGACATTATCTCGGGATGTAAACGCGTTTTTTGCATTGTGCCATAACTTTGCAGGGAAGCTTCGGAACATGCAATTTTCAACCCCCACTATAACAGACAGGGTCTTTCGAGTAGTTGCACATCAAATCTAAGCTGACTGAAGTGTTTTTCCAAAGATATCAACATTTTTATGTTTGGCGTTCCGGAACCCACCTTATCTCAGGCTGAAAACGCTTTTTCTGTTGTGTGCCATAACTTTGTAGGGCAGCTTCAGAACATGAAATTTTCCCCTCCCACTATAGCAGAAAGGGTCTTTCTAGTAGTTGCACATCAAATCTAAGCTGTCTGAATAGTTTTTCCAAAGTTATCAACATTTTTATGTTTGGCGTTCCGGAACCCACCTTATCTCAGGCTGAAAACGCGTTTTCTGTTGTGTGCCATAACTTTGCAGGGCAGCTTCAGAACATGAAATTTTCACCTCCCACTATAGCAGAAAGGGTCTTTCTAGTATTTGCACATCAACTCTAAGCTGTCTGAAGTGTCTTTCCAAAGTTATCAACATTTTTATGTTTCGCGTTCCGGAATCGACCTTATCTCAGGCTGAAAACGCGTTTTACGCCTTTTGCATAAATTTGCAGGGAAGCTTCAGAACATGGAATTTTCAGTACCAACAATAGCAGAAAGGGTCTTTCTAGTATTTGCACATCAACTCCAAGCTGTCTGAAGTGTCTTTCCAAAGTTATCAACATATTTATGTTTTGCGTTCCGGAATCGACCTTATCTCAGGCTGAAAACGCGTTTTACGCATTGTGCCAAAACTTTGCAGGGAAGCTTCAGAACATGAAATTTTCACCTGCCACTATAGCAGAAATGGTCTTTCTAGTAGTTGCATATCAAATCTAAGCTGTCTCCAGTCTTTTTCCAAAGTTATCAACATTTTTATGTTTCGCGTTTCGGAATCGACCTTATCTCAGGCTCAATACGCGTTTTCTGCATTGTGATATAACTTTGCAGGGAAGGTTCAGAACATGAAATTTTCACATCCCACTATAGCAGAAAGGGTATTTCTAGTAATTGCACATCAAATCTAAGCTGTCTGAAGTGTTTTTCCAAAGTTATCAACATTTTTATGTTTGGCGTTCCGGAACCCACCTTATCGCACTCTGTAAGCGCGTTTTCTGCATTGTGCCATAACTTTGCAGGGAAGCATCAGAACATGAAATTTTCAACTCCCACTATGACAAACAGGGTCTTTCTAATAGTTGCACATCAAATCTAATCTGTCTGAAGTGTTTTTCGAAAGTTATCAACAATTTTATGTTTGGCGTTCCGGAACCCACCTTATCTCAGGCTGAAAACGCCTTTTCTGCATTGTGCCATAACTTTGCAGGGAAGCTTCAGAACATGAAATTTTCACCTCCCACTATAGCAGAAACGGTATTTCTCGTAGTTGCACATGAAATCTAAGCTGTCTGAAATGTTTTTTCCAAAGTTATCAACATTTTTATGTTTGGCTTTCCGGGCCCCACCTTATCTCAGACTGAAAACGCATTTTCTGCTTTGTGCCATATCTTTGCTGGGCATATTTAGAACATGAAATTTTAACCTACCACAATAGCATCAAGGGTCTTTCTTGTAGTTGCACATCAAATCTAAGCTGTCTGAAGTGGTTTCCCAAAGTTATCAACATTTTTATGTTTGGCGTTCCGGAACCCACCTTTTTTCAGGCTGAAATGGCTTTTTCTGCATTGTGCCATAACTTTGCAGGGAAGCTTCAGAACATGAAATTTTAACCTCCCACTGTAGCAGAAAGGGTCTTTCTATTAGTTGCACATCAAATCTAAGCTGTCTGAAGTGTTTTTCCAAAGTTATCAACATTTTTAAGTTTGGTGTTCCGGAACCCACCTTATCTCAGGCTGAAAACGCGTTTTCTGCATTGTTCCTTAACTTTGCAGGGAAGCATCAGAACATGAAATTTTCAACTCCCACTATGACAAACAGGGTCTTTCTAATAGTTGCACATCAAATCTAATCTGTCTGAAGTGTTTTTCGAAAGTTATCAACAATTTTATGTTTGGCTTTCCGGAACCCACCTTATCTCAGGCTGAAAACGCGTTTTCTGCATTGTGCCATAACTTTGCAGGAAGCTTCCGAACATGAAATTTTCACCTCCCACTATAGCAGAATGGGTCTTTCTAGTAGTTGCACATCAAATCTAAGCTGTCTGAAATGTTTTTTCCAAAGTTATCAACATTTTCATGTTTGGCTTTCCGGAACCCACCTTATCTCAGACTGAAAACGCATTTTCTGCTTTGTGCCATAACTTTGCTGGGAATCTTTAGAACATGAAATTTTAACCTACCACAATAGCATAAAGGGTCTTTCTTGTAGTTGCACATCAAATCTAAGCTGTCTGAAGTGGTTTCCCAAAGTTATCAACATTTTTATGTTTGGCGTTCCGGAACCCACCTTTTTTCAGGCTGAAAAGGCGTTTTCTGCATTGTGCCATAACTTTGCAGGGAAGCTTCAGAACATGAAATTTTCACCTCCCACTATAGCAGAAAGGGTCTTTCTAGTAGTTGCACATCAAATCTAAGATGTCTGAAATGTTTTTTCCAAATTATCAACATTTTTATGTTTGGCGTTCCGGAACCCACCTTATCTCAGGCTGAAAACGTGTTTTCTGCATTGTGCCATAACTTTGCAGGGAAGCTTCAGAACATGAAATTTTAACCTCCCACTCTAGCAGAAAGGGTCTTTCTAGTAGTTGCACATCAAATCTAAGCTGTCTGAAGCGTTTTTCCAAAGTTATAAACATTTTTATGCTTGGCGTTCCGGAACCCACCTTATCTCAGGCTGAAAACGCGGTTTCTGCATTGTGCCATAACTTTGCAGGGAAGCTTCAGAACATGAAATTTTCAACTCCCACTACAACAGACAGGGTCTTTGTAGTAGTTGCACATCAAATCTAAGCTGTCTGAAGTGTTTTTCGAAAGTTATCAACATTTTTATGTTTGGCGTTCCGGAACCCTCCTTATCTCAGGCTGAAAAAGCGTTTTCTGCATTGTGCCATAACTTTGCAGGGAAGCTTCAGAACATGAAATTTTCACCTCCCACTGTAGCAGAAAGAGTCTTTCTAGTAGTTGCACATCAAATCTAAGCTGTCTGAAGTGTTTTTCCAAAGTTATAAACATTTTTATGTTTGGCGTTCTGGAACCCACCTTATCTCAGGCAGAAAACGCGGTTTCTGCATTGTTCCTTAACTTTGCAGGGAAGCTTCAGAACATGAAATTTTCACCTCCCACCATAGCAGAAAGGGTCTTTCTAGTCGTTGCACATTAAATCTAAGCTTTCTGATATGTTTTTCCAAAGTTATCAACATTTTTACGTTTGCCGCTCCGGAACCCACATTATCTCGGGCTGAAAACGCGTTTTCTGCATTGTGCCATAACTTTGCAGGGAAGCTTCAGAACATGAAATTTTCAGCTCCCACTATGACAAACAGGGTCTTTCTAGTAGTTGCACATCAAATCTAAGCTGTCTGAAGTGTTTTTCCAAAGTTATCAACATTTTTATGTTTGGCGTTCCGGAATCAACCTTATCTCAGGCTGAAAACGCGTTTTCTGCATTGTGCCATACCTTTGCAGGGAAGTCTCAGAACATGACATTTTCACCTCCCACTATAGCATAAAGGGTCTTTCTAGTAGTTGCACATCAAATCTAAGCTGTTTGAAGTGTTTTTCCGAAGTTATCAACATTTTTATGTTTGGCGTTCCGGAAGTGACCATATGTGAGGCTGAAAACGCGTTTTCTGCATTGTGACATACCTTTGCAGGGAAGCTTCAGAACATGAAATTTTAACCTCCCACGATAGCAGAAAGGGTCTTTCTAGTAGTTGCACATCAAATCGAAGCTGTTTGAATTGTTTTTCCAAAGTTATCAACACTTTTATGTTTGGTTTTCCGGAATCAAACTTATCTTTGGCTGAAAACGCGTTTTACGCATTGTGCCATAACTTTGCAGGAAAGATTCAGAACATGAAATTTTCAACTCCCACTATAGCAGAAAGGGTCTTTCTAGTAGTTGCACATCAAATCTAAGCTGTCTAAAGAGTTTTTCCAAAGTTATCAATATTTTTATGTTTGGCGTTCCGGAATCGACCTTATCTCAGGCTGAAAACGCGTTTCCTGCATTGTGGCATAACTTTGCAGGGAAGCTTCAGAACATCGAATTTTCAATTCCCATTATAGCAGAAAGGGTCTTTCTCATTCTTGCACATAAAATCTAAGCTGTCTGAAGTGTTTTTTCGAAGTTATCAACATTTTTATGTTTGGCGTTCCGGAATTGACCTTATGTGAGGCTGAAAACGCGTTTTCTGCATTGTGACATAACTTTGCAGGGAAGCTTCAGAACATGAAATTTTCATCTCCCACTATAGCAGAAAGGTTCTTTCTAGTAGTTGCACATCAAATCTAGGCTGTCTGAAGTGTTTTTCCAAAGTTATCAACATTTTTATGTTAGGCGTTCCTGAATCAACCTTATCTCAGGCTGAAAACGCGTTTCCTGCATTGTCCCATAACATTGCAGGGAAGCTTCAGAACATGAAATTTTCACCTCCCACTATAGCAGAAAGGGTCTTTCTAGTAGTTGCACATCAAATCTAAGCTGCCTGAAGTGTTTTTCAAAAGTTATCAACATTTTTTTGTTTGGCGTTCCGGAACCCACCTTATCTCAGGCAGAAAATGACTTTTCTGCCTTGTGCCATAACTTTGCGGGGAAGCTTCAGAACATGACATTTTCACATCCCACTATAGCAGAAAGGGTCTTTCTAGTAGTTGCACATCAAATCTAAGCTGTCTGAAGTGTTTTTCCAAAGTTATCAACATTTTTATGTTTGGCGTTCCGGAATCGACCTTATCTCAGACTGAAAACGCGTTTTACGCATTGTGCCATAACTTTGCATAAAGCTTCAGAACATTACATTTTCACATCCCACTGAAGCAGAAAGGGTCTTTCTAGTAGTTGCACATCAAATCTAAGCTGTCTGAAGTGTATTTCAAAAGTTATCATATTTTTTATGTTTGGCGTTCCTGAATCGACCTTATCTCAGGCTGAAAACGTGTTTTACGCATTGTGCCATAACTTTGCATGGAAGCTTCAGAACATCGAATTTTCAACTCCCACTATAGCAGAAAGGGTCTTTCAAGTAGTTGCAGATCAAATCTAAGCTGTCTGAAATGTTTTTCCAAAGTTATCAACATTTTTATGTTTGGCGTTCTGGACCCCACCTTATCTCAGTCTGAAAACGTGTTTTTTGCATTGTGCCATAACTTTGCAGGGAAGCCTCAGAACATGAAATTTCCACCTGCCGCTATAGTAGAAAGGGCCTTTCTAGTAGTTGCACATGAAATCGAAGCTGTCTGAAGTGTGTTTAATAAGTTATCAACATTTTTATGTTTGGCATTCCTGATTCGACCTTATCTCTGGCTGAAAACGCGTTTTCTGCATTGTGCCACAACTTTGCAGGGAAACTTCAGAACATGAAATTTTCACCTCCCACAATAGCATATAGGGTCTTTCTAATAGTTGCACATCAAATCTAAGCTGTCTGAAGTGTTTTTCCAAAGTTATCAACATTTTTATGTTTGGCGTTCCGGAATCGACCTTATCTCAGGCTGAAAACGCGTTTTACGCATTGTGCCATAACTTTGCATAAAGCTTCAGAACATTACATTTTCAAATCCCACTAAAGCAGAAAGGGTCTTTCTAGTAGTTGCACATCAAATCTAAGCTGTCTGAAGTGTATTTCAAAAGTTATCATATTTTTTATGTTTGGCGTTCCTGAATCGACCTTATCTCAGGCTGAAAACGTGTTTAACGCATTGTTCCATAACTTTGCAGGGAAGCTTCAGAACATGAAATTTTCACCTCCCACAATGGCAGAAAGGGTCTTTCTAGTAGTTGCACATCAAATCTAAGCTGTCTGAAGAGTTTTTCCAAAATTATCAACATTTTCATATTTGGCGTTCCGGAATCGACCTTATCTCAGGCTGAAAATGTGTTTTACGCATTGTGCCATAGCTTTGCATGGAAGCTTCAGAACATCGAATTTTCAACTCCCACTATAGCAGAAAGGGTCTTTCAAGTAGTTGCAGATCAAATCTAAGCTCTCTGAAATGTTTTTCCAAAGTTATCAACATTTTTATGTTTGGCGTTCTGGACCCCACCTTATCTCAGTCTGAAAACGTGTTTTTTGCATTGTGCCATAACTTTGCATGGAAGCTTCAGAACATCGAATTTTCAACTCCCACTATAGCAGAAAGGGTCTTTCAAGTAGTTGCAGATCAAATCTAAGCTCTCTGAAATGTTTTTCCAAAGTTATCAACATTTTTATGTTTGGCGTTCTGGACCCCACCTTATCTCAGTCTGAAAACGCGTTTTCTGCATTGTGCCATAACTTTGCAGGGAAGCTTCAGAATATGATATTTTAACCTCCCGCTATTGCAGAAAGGGTCTGTCTTGTAGTTGCACATCAAATCTAAGCTGTCTGAAGTGTTTTTCCAAAGTTATCAACATTTTTATGTTTGGCGTTCCGGAACCCACCTTATCTCAGGCTGAAAACGCGTTTTCTCCATTGTGCCATAACTTTGCAGGGAAGCTTCAGAACATGAAATTTTCACCTCCCACTATAGCAGAAAGGGTCTTTCTAGTAGTTGCAGATCAAAACTAAGCTGTCTGAAATGTTTTTCCAAAGTTATCAACAGTTTTATGCTTGGCATTCCGGAATCGACCTTATCTCAGGCTGTAAACGCGTTTTACGCATGGTGCCATAACTTTGCTGGGAAGATTCAGAACATCAAATTTTCACCTCCCACAATAGCAGAAACGGTTTTTCTAGTAGTTGCACTTCAAATCTAAGCTGTCTGAAGTGTTTTTCCAAAGTTATCAACGTTTTTATGTTTGGCGTTCCGGAATCGACTTTATCTCAGGCTGAAAACGTGTTTTCCGCATTGTGCCATAACTTTGCAAGGAAGCTTCATAACATGAAATTTTAAACTTCCACCATTGCAGAAAAGGTCTTTCTGGTAGTTGCACATCAAATCTAAGCTGTCTGAAGTGTTTTTCCAAACTTTTCAACATTTTTATGTTTGGCGTTCGGAAACCCACCTTATCTCAAGCTGAAAACGCGTTTTCTGCATTGTGCCATAACTTTGCAGGAAACTTCAGAATATGAAATTTTAACCTCCCACTATTGCAGAAAGGGTCTGTCTTGTTGTTGCACATCAAATCTAAGCTGTCTGATGTGTTTTTCCAAAGTTATCAACATTTTCATGTTTGGCGTTCCGGAATCGACCTTATCTCAGGCTGAAAACGCGTTTTACGCATTGTGCCATAACTTTGCAGGAAACTTCAGAATATGAAATTTTAACCTCCCACTATTGCAGAAAGGGTCTGTCTTGTTGTTGCACATCAAATCTAAGCTGTCTGATGTGTTTTTCCAAAGTTATCAACATTTTCATGTTTGGCGTTCCGGAATCGACCTTATCTCAGGCTGAAAACGCGTTTTACGCATTGTGCCATAACTTTGCATAAAGCTTCAGAACATTACATTTTCACATCCCACTAAAGCAGAAAGGGTCTTTCTAGTAGTTGCACATCAAATCCAAGCTGTCTGAAGTGTATTCCAAAAGTTATCATATTTTTTATGTTTGGCGTTCCTGAATCGACCTTATCTCAGGCTGAAAACGTGTTTAACGCATTGTTCCATAACTTTGCAGGGAAGCTTCAGAACATGAAATTTTCACCTCCCACTATAGCAGAAAGGGTCTTTCTAGTAGTTGCACATCAAATCTAAGCTGTCTGAAGAGTTTTTCCAAAATTATCAACATTTTCATATTTGGCGTTCCGGAATCGACCTTATCTCAGGCTGAAAATGTGTTTTACGCATTGTGCCATAACTTTGCTTGGAAGCTTCAGAACATCGAATTTTCAACTCCCACTATAGCAGAAAGGGTCTTTCAAGTAGTTGCAGATCAAATCTAAGCTGTCTGAAATGTTTTTCCAAAGTTATCAACATTTTTATGTTTGGCGTTCTGGACCCCACCTTATCTCAGTCTGAAAACGTGTTTTTTGCATTGTGCCATAACTTTGCAGGGAAGCCTCAGAACATGAAATTTCCACTTGCCGCTATAGTAGAAAGGGTCTTTCTAGTAGTTGCTCATCGAATCTAAGCTGTCTTAAGTGTCTTTTCGAAGTTATCAACACTTTTATGTTTGGCGTTCCAGAATCGACCTTATCTCAGCCTGAAAACGCGTTTTACGCATGGTGCCATAACTTTGCAGGGAAGCTTCAGAACATCAAATTTTCACCTCCCACAATGGCAGAAAGGGTCTTTCTAGTAGTTGCACATCAAATCTAAGCTGTCTGAAATGTTTTTCCAAAGTTATCAACATTTTAATGTTTGGCGTTCTGGAACCCACCTTATCTCAGGCTGAAAACGCGTTTTCTCCATTGTGCCATAACTTTGCAGGGAAGCTTCAGAACATGAAATTTTCACCTCCCACTATAGCAGAAAGGGTCTTTCTAGTAGTTGCACATCAAATCTAAGCTGTCTGAAGTGTATTTCAAAAGTTATCAACTTTTTTATGTTTGGCGTTCCTGAATCAACCTTATCTCAGGCTGAAAACGCGTTTAACGCATTGTTCCATAAATTTGCAGGGAAGCTTCAGAACATGAAATGTTCACCTCCCACGATAGCAGATAGGGTCTTTCGAGGAGTTGCACATCAAATCTAAGCTGTCTGAAGTGTTTTTCCAAAGTTATCAACATTTTTATGTTTGGCGTTCTGGAACCCACCTTATCTCAGGCTGAAAACGCGTTTTCTGCATTGTGCCATAACTTTGCAGGGAAGCTTCAGAACATGAAATTTTCACCTCCCACTATAACAGACAGGGTCTTTCTAGTAGTTGCACATCAAATCTAAGTTGTCTGAAGTGTTTTTTAAAAGCTATCAACATTTTTTAGGTTGGCGTTCCGGAACCCACCTTATCTCGGGCTGACAACGCTTTTTCTGCATTGTGCCATAACTTTGGAGGGAAGCTTCAGAACATCAAATTTTAACCTCCCACTATAGCAGAAAGGGTCTTTCTCGTAGTTGCTCATCAAATCTAAGTTGTCTGAAGTGTTTTTCCAAAGTTATCAACATGTTTATGTTTGGCGTTCCGGAACCCACCTTATCTCTGGCTGTAAACGCGTTTTCTGCATTGTGCCTTTACTTTTCTGGGGAGCTTCAGAACATGGAATTTTCACATCCCACAATAGCATAAAGGGTCTTTCTTGTAGTTGCACATCAAATCTAAGCTGTCTGAAGTGTTGTTCCAAAGTTATCAACATTTTTACGTTTGGCGTTCCGGAACCCACCTTATCTCAGGCTGAAAACGTATTTTCTGCATTGTGCCATAACTTTGCAGGGAAGCTTCAGAACATGAAATTTTAACCTCCCACTATAGCAGAAAGGGTCTTTCTAGCAGCTGCACATAAAATCTAAGCTGTCTGAAGTGTTTTTCCAAAGTTATCAACATTTTTATGTTTGGCGTTCCGGAACCCACCTTATCTCAGGCTGAAAACGCGTTTTCTGTTGTGTGCCATAACTTTGCAGGGAAGCTTCAGAACTTGAAATTTTCACCTCCCACTGTAGCAGAAAGGGTCTTTCTAGTAGTTGCACATCAAATCTAAGCTGTCTGAAGTGTTGTTCCAAAGTTATCAACATTTTTACGTTTGGCGTTCCGGAACCCACCTTATCTCAGGCTGAAAACGTATTTTCTGCATTGTGCCATAACTTTGCAGGGAAGCTTCAGAACATGAAATGTTCACCTCCCACTATCGCAGAAAGGGTCTTTCTAGTAGTTGCCCATCAAATCTAAGCTGTCTGAAGTGTTTTTCGAAAGTTATCAACATTTTTATGTTTGGCGTTCCGGAACTCACCTTATCTCAGGCTGAAAACGCGTTTTCTGCATTGTTCCTTAACTTTGCAGAGAAGCTACAGAACATGAAATTTTCAACTCCCATTATAACAGACTGGGTCTTTCGAGTAGTTGCACATCAAATATAAGTTGTCTGAAGTGTTTCTCGAAAGCTATCAACATTTTTATGTTTGGCGTTACGGAAACGACCATATCTCGGGCTGAAAACGCGTTTTCTGCATTGTGCCATAACTTTGCAAGGAAGCTTCAGAACATGAAATTTTCACCTCCCACTATAGCAGAAAGGGTCTTTCTAGTAGTTGCACATCAAATCTAAGCTGTCTGAAGTGGCTTTCCAAAGTCATCAACATTTTTATGTTTTACGTTCCGGAATCAACCTTATCTCAGGCTGAACATCCGTTTTCTGCATTGTGCCATAACTTTGCAGGGATGCATCAGAAAATGACATTTTAAAGTTCCACAATAGCAGAAAAGGTCTTTATAGTAGTTGCATATCAAATCTAAGCTGTCTGAAGTGTTTTTCCAAAGTTATTAACACTTTTATGTTTGGCGTTCCGGAACCCACCTTATCTCAGGCTGAACACCCGTTTTCTGCATTGTGCCATAACTTTGCAGGGAAGCTTCAGAACATGAAATTTTCATATCCCACTATAGCAGAAAGGGTCTTTCTCGTAGTTGCACATCAAATCTAAGCTGTCTGAAGTGTTTTTCCAAAGTTATCAACATTTTTATGTTTGGCGTTCCGGAATCCACCTTATCTCAGGCTGAAAACGCGTTTTCTGCATTGTGCCATAACATTGCAGGGAAGCTTCAGAACATGAAATGTTCACCTCCCACCATAGCTGAAAGGGTCTTTCTCATAGTTGCAGATCAAATCTACGCTGTCTGAAGTGTTTGTCCAAAGTTATCAACATTCTTATGTTTGGCGTTCCGGAATCAACCATATCTCAGGCTGAAAACGTGTTTTCTGCATTGTGCCATAACTTTGCAGGGAAGCTTCAGAACATGAAGTTTCCACATCCCAGTATAGCAGAATATGTCTTTCTAGTAGTTGCACATCAAATCTAAGCTGTCTGAAGTGTATTTCAAAAGTTATCATATTTTTTACGTTTGGCGTTCTGGAACCCCCCTTATCTCAGGCTGAAAACGCGTTTTCTGCATTGTGCCATAACTTTGCAAGGAAGCTTCAGAACATGAAATTTTAAACTTGCGCTATAGCAGAAAAGGTCTTTCTAGTAGTTGTACATCAAATCTAAGCTGTCTGAAGTGTTTTTCCAAAGTTATCCACATTTTAATGTTTGGCGTTCCGGAATCGACCTTATCTCAGGCTGTAAACGCGTTTTACGCATGGTGCCATAACTTTGCAGGAAAGCTTCAGAACATTAAATTTTCAACTCCCACTATAGCAGAAAGGGTCTTTCTAGTAGTTGCACATCAAATCTAAGCTGTCTGAAGTGTTTTTCCAAAGTTATCAATATTTTTATGTTTGGCTTTCCGGAATTGACCTTATCTCAGGCTGAAAACGCGTTTTCTGCATTGTGCCGTAACTTTGCAGCGAGACTTCAGAACATGAAATTTTCTCCTCCCACTATAGCAGAAAGGGTATTTCTAGTAGTTGCACATCAAATCTTAGCAGTCTGAAGTGTTTTTCCAAAGTTCTGAACATTTTTATGTTTGGCGTTCTGAAATCAATCTTATCTCAGGCTGAAAACGCGTTTTACGTACTGTGCCATAACTTTGCAGGGAAGCTTCAGAACATGAAATTTTAACCTCCCACTATAGCAGAAAGGGTCTTTCTAGTATTTGCACATCAAATCTAAGCTGTCGAAAGTGTTTTTCCAAAGTTATCAACATTTTTATTTTTGGCGTTTCGGAAGCGAACTTATCTCCGGATGAAAACGCGTTTTCTGCATTGTGCCGTAACTTTGCAGGGAAGCTTAAGAACATGAAATATTAACCTCCCACTATAGCAGAAAAGGTCATTCGAGAAGTTGCACATAAAATCTAAGCTGTCTTGAAGTGTTTTTCTGAAGTTATCAACATTTTTATGTTTGGCGTTCCGGAACCCACTTTATCTAAGCCTGAAAACGCGTTTTACATATTTTGCCATAACTTTGCAGGGAAGCTTCAGAACATGAAATTTTAACATCCCACTATGGCAGAAAGGGTCTTTCTAGTAGTTGCACATCAAATCTAAGCTGTCTGAAGTGTTTTTCCAAAGTTATCAACATTTTTATGTTTGGCGTTCTGTAACCCACCTTATCTCAGGCTGAAAACGCGTTTTCTGCATTGTGCCGTAACTTTGCAGGGAGACTTCAGAACATGAAATTTTCTCTTCCCACTATAGCAGAAAGGGTATTTCTAGTAGTTGCACATCAAATCTTAGCAGTCTGAAGTGTTTTTCCAAAGTTCTGAACATTTTTATGTTTGGCGTTCTGAAATCAATCTTATCTCAGGCTGAAAACGCGTTTTACGTACTGTGCCATAACTTTGCAGGGAAGCTTCAGAACATGAAATTTTAACCTCCCACTATAGCAGAAAGGGTCTTTCTAGTAGTTGCACATCAAATCTAAACTGTCGAAAGTGTTTTTCCAAAGTTATCAACATTTTTATTTTTGGCGTTTCGGAAGCGAACTTATCTCCGGATGAAAACGCATTTTCTGCATTGTGCCATAACTTTGCAGGGAAGCTTCAGAACATGAAATTTTAACTTCCCACTATAGCAGAAAAGGTCATTCAAGAAGTTGCACATAAAATCTAAGCTGTCTTGAAGTGTTTTTCTGAAGTTATCAACATTTTTATGTTTGGCGTTCCGGAACCCACCTTATCTCAGCCTGAAAACGCGTTTTACATATTTTGCCATAACTTTGCAGGGAAGCTTCAGAACATGAAATTTTAACATCCCACCATGGCAGAAAGGGTCTTTCTAGTAGTTGCACATCAAATCTAAGCTGTCTGAAGTGTTTTTCCAAAGTTATCAATATTTTTATGTTTGGCGTTTCGGAATCGACCTTATCTCAGGCTGAAAACGCATTTCCTGCATTGTGGCATAACTTTGCAGGGAAGCTTCAGAACATGAAATTTTCACCTCCCACTGTAGCTAAAAGGGTCTTTCTAGTAGTTTCACATCAAATCTAAGCTGTCTGAAGTGTTTTTCCAAAGTTATCAACATTTTTATGTTTGGCGTTCTGGAACCCACCTAATCTCAGGCTGAAAACGCGTTTCCTGCATTGTTGCATAACTTTGCAGGGATGCTTCAGAACATGAAATGTTCGCCTCCTACACTAGCAGATAGGGTCATTCGAGGAGTTGCACATCAAATCTAAGCTGTCTGAAGTGTTTTTCCAAAGTTATCAACATTTTTATGTTTGGCGTTCTGGAACCCACCTTATCTCAGGCTGAAAACGCGTTTTCTGCATTGTGCCATAACTTTGCAGGGAAGCTTCAGAACATGAAATTTTCACCTCCCACTATAGCAGAAAGTGTCTTTCTAGTAGTTGCACATCAAATCTAAGCTGTCGAAAGTGTTTTTCCAAAGTTATCAACATTTTTATTTTTGGCGTTTCGGAAGCGAACTTATCTCCGGATGAAAACGCGTTTTCTGCATTGTGCCATAACTTTGCAGGGAAGCTTCAGAACATGAAATTTTAACCTCCCACTATAGCAGAAAAGGTCATTCGAGAAGTTGCACATAAAATCTAAGCTGTCTTGAAGTGTTTTTCTGAAGTTATTAACATTTTTATGTTTGGCGTTCCGGAACCCACCTTATCTCAGCCTGAAAACGCATTTTACATATTTTGCCATAACTTTGCAGGGAAGCTTCAGAACATGAAATTTTAACATCCCACTATGGCAGAAAGGGTCTTTCTAGTAGTTGCACATCAAATCTAAGCTGTCTGAAGTGTTTTTCCAAAGTTATCAATATTTTTATGTTTGGCGTTTCGGAATCGACCTTATCTAAGGCTGAAAACGCATTTCCTGCATTGTGGCATAACTTTGCAGGGGTTCTTCAGAACATGAAATTTTCACCTCCCACTGTAGCTAAAAGGGTCTTTTATCGTAGTTGCACATCAAATCTAAGCTGTCTGAAGTGTTTTTCCAAAGTTATCAACATTTTTATGTTTGGCGTTCTGGAACCCACCTAATCTCGGGCTGAAAACGCGTTTCCTGCATTGTTGCATAACTTTGCAGGGATGCTTCACAACTTGAAATGTTCGCCTCCCACTATAGCAGATAGGGTCTTTCGAGGAGTTGCACATCAAATCTAAGCTGTTTGAAGTGTTTTTCGAAAGTTATCAACATTTTTATGTTTGGCGTTCCGTAATCGACCTTTTCTCAGGCTGAAAATGCGTTTTCTGCATTGTGCCATTACTTTGCAGGGAACCTTCAGATCATGAAATGTTCATTTCCCACTATAGCAGAAAGGGTCTTTCTAGTAGTTGCACATCAAATCTAAGCTGTCTGAAGTGTTATTCCGAAGTTATTAACATTTTTATGTTTGGCGTTCCGGAATTGACCTTATGTGAGGCTGAACACGAGTTTTCTGCATTGTGCCATAACTTTGCAAGGAAGCTTCAGAACATGAAAATTTCACCTCCCACTATAGCAGAAAGGGTCTTTCCAGTAGGTGCACATCAAATCGAAGCTGTCTGAAGTGTTTTTCCAAAGTTATCAACACTTTTATGTTTGCCGTTCGGGAATCGACCTTATCTCAGGCTGAAAACACGATTTACGCATTCTGCCATAACTTTGCAGGGAAGCTTCAGAACATGAAATTTTCACCTCCCACTATAGCAGAAAGGGTCTTTCTAGTAGTTGCACATCAAATCTAAGCTGTCGAAATTGTTTTTCCAAAGTTATCAACATTTTTATGTTTGGCGTTCTGGAACCCACCTTATCTCAGGCTGAAAACGCGTTTTACGCATTGTGCCATAACTTTGCAGGGAAGCTTCAGAACATGAAATTTTCTACTCCCACTATAGCAGAAAGGGTCTTTCTAGTAGTTGCACATCAAATCTAAGCTGTCTGAAGTGTTTTTCCAACGTTATCAACATTTTTATGTTTGGCGTTCTGGAACCCACCTTATCTCAGGCTGAAAACGCGTTTTCTGCATTGTGCCAAAACTTTGTAGGTAAGCTCCAGAACATGAAATTTTCTCCTCCCACTATAGCAGAAAGGGTCTTTCTAGTAGTTGCACATCAAATCTAAGCTGTCTGAAGTGTTTTTCCAAAGTTATCAATATTTTTATGTTTGGCGTTCCGGAATCGACCTTATCTCAGGCTGAAAACGCGTTTTACGCATTGTGCCATAACTTTGCAGGGAAACTTCAGAACATGAAATTTTAACCTCCCACTATAGCAGAAAGGGTCTTTCTAGTAGTTGCACATCAAATCTAAGCTGTCGAAAGTGTTTTTCCAAAGTTATCAACATTTTTATGTTTGGCGTTTCGGAATCGACCTTATCTCAGCCTGAAAACGCGCTTTACATATTTTGCCATAACTTTGCAAGGAAGCTTCAGAAAATGACATTTTCACCACCCACTATAGCAGAAAGGGTCTTTCTAGTAGTTGCACATCAAATCTAAGTTGTCTGAAGTGTTTTTCCAAAGTTATCAACATTCTAATGTTTGGTGTTCCGGAATCAACCTTATCTCAGGCTGAAAACGCGTTTTACGCATTGTGCCATAACTTTGCAGGAAAGCTTCAGAACATGAAATTTTCAACTCCCACTATAGCAGAAAGGGTCTTTCTAGTAGTTGCACATCAAATCTAAGCTGTCTGAAGTGTTTTTCCAAAGTTATCAACACTTTTATGTTTGCCGTTCGGGAATCGACCTTATCTCAGGCTGAAAACACGATTTACGCATTCTGCCATAACTTTGCAGGGAAGCTTCAGAACATGAAATTTTCACCTCCCACTATAGCAGAAAGGGTCTTTCTAGTAGTTGCACATCAAATCTAAGCTGTCGAAATTGTTTTCCCAAAGTTATCAACATTTTTATGTTTGGCGTTCTGGAACCCACCTTATCTCAGGCTGAAAACGCGTTTTACGCATTGTGCCATAACTTTGCAGGAAAGCTTCAGAACATGAAATTTTCTACTCCCACTATAGCAGAAAGGGTCTGTCTAGTAGTTGTACATCAAATCTAAGCTGTCTGAAGTGTTTTTCCAACGTTATCAACATTTTTATGTTTGGCGTTCTGGAACCCACCTGATCTCAGGCTGAAAACGCGTTTTCTGCATTGTGCCAAAACTTTGTAGGTAAGCTCCAGAACATGAAATTTTCTCCTCCCACTATAGCAGAAAGGGTCTTTCTAGTAGTTGCACATCAAATCTAAGCTGTCTGAAGTGTTTTTCCAAAGTTATCAACACTTTTATGTTTGGCGTTCCTGAATCGACCTTATCTCAGGCTGAAAACGCGTTTTATGCATTGTGCCATAACTTTGCAGGGAAGCTTCAGAACATGAAATTTTCAGCTCCCACTATAGCAGAAAGGGTCTTTCTCGTAGTTGCACATCAAATCTAAGCTGTCTGAAGTGTTTTTCCAAAGTTATCAATATTTTTATGTTTGGCGTTCCGGAATCGACCTTATCTCAGGGTGAAAACGAGTTTTACGCATTGTGCCATAACTTTGCAGCGAAGCTTCAGAACATGAAATTTTCACCTCCCGCTATAGCAGAAAGGGTCTTTCTCGTAGTTGCACATCAAATCTAAGCTGTCTGAAGTGTTTTTCGAAAGTTTTCAACATTTTTATGTTTGGTGTTCCTGAATCGACCTTTTCTCAGGCTGAAAACGTGTTTTCTGCATTGTGCCATAACTTTGCAGGGAACCTTCAGATCATGAAATGTTCATTTCCCACTATAGCAGAAAGGGTCTTTCTAGTAGTTGCACATCAAATCTAAGTTGTCTGAAGTGTTTTTCCAAAGTTATCAACATTCTAATGTTTGGTGTTCCGGAATCAACCTTATCTCAGGCTGAAAACGCGTTTTACGCATTGTGCCATAACTTTGCAGGAAAGCTTCAGAACATGAAATTTTCAACTCCCACTATAGCAGAAAGGGTCTTTCTAGTAGTTGCACATCAAATCTAAGCTGTCTGAAGTGTTTTTCCAAAGTTATCAACATTTTTACGTTTGGCGTTCCGGAATCGACCTTATCTCAGGTTGAAAACGCGTTTTCTGCATTGTGCCATAACTTTGCAGGGAAGCTTCAGAACATGAAATTTTAACCTCCCACTATAGCAGAAAGAGTCTTTCTAGTAGTTGCACATCAAATCTAAGCTGTCTGAAGTGTTTTTCCAAAGTTATCAACACTTTTATGTTTGGCGTTCCTGAATCGACCTTATCTCACGCTGAAAACGCGTTTTATGCATTGTGCCATAACTTTGCAGGAAAGCTTCAGAACATGAAATTTTCACCTCCCACTATAGCAGAAAGGGTCTTTCTCGTAGTTGCACATCAAATCTAAGCTGTCTGAAGTGTTTTTCCAAAGTTATCAATATTTTTATGTTTGGCGTTCCGGAATCGACCTTATCTCAGGCTGAAAACGCGTTTCTTCAATTGTGGCATAACTTTGCTGGCAAGCTTCAGAACATGAAATTTTCACCTCCCACTGTAGCAGAAAGGGTCTTTCTAGTCGTTGCACATCAAATCTAAGCTGTCTGAAGTGTTTTTCCAAAGTTATCAACATTTTTATGTTTGGCGTTCCGGAATTGACCTTATCTCAGGCTGAAAACGAGTTTTACGCATTGTGCCATAACTTTGCAGCGAAGCTTCAGAACATGAGATTTTCACCTCCCGCTATAGCAGAAAGGGTCTTTCTCGTAGTTGCACATCAAATCTAAGCTATCTGAAGTGTTTTTCGAAAGTTTTCAACATTTTTATGTTTGGTGTTCCTGAATCGACCTTTTCTCAGGCTGAAAACGCGTTTTCTGCATTGTGCCATAACTTTGCAGGGAACCTTCAGATCATGAAATGTTCATTTCCCACTATAGCAGAAAGGGTCTTTCTTGTAGTTGCACATCAAATCTAAGCTGTCTGAAGTGTTTTTCCAAAGTTATCAACATTTTTACGTTTGGCGTTCCGGAATCGACCTTATCTCAGGTTGAAAACGCGTTTTCTGCATTGTGCCATAACTTTGCAGGGAAGCTTCAGAACATGAAATTTTAACCTCCCACTATAGCAGAAAGAGTCTTTCTAGTAGTTGCACATCAAATCTAAGCTGTCTGAAGTGTTTTTCCAAAGTTATCAACATTTTTATGTTTGGCGTTCTGGAACCCACCTTATCTCAGGCTGAAAACGCGTTTTCTGCATTGTGCCAAAACTTTGTAGGTAAGCTCCAGAACATGAAATTTTCACCTCCCACTATAGCAGAAAGGGTCTTTCTAGTAGGTGCACATCAAATCTAAGCTGTCTGAAGTGTTTTTCCAAAGTTATCAATATTTTTATGTTTGGCGTTCCGGAATCGACCTTATCTCAGGCTGAAAACGCGTTTCTTCAATTGTGGCATAACTTTGCTGGGAAGCTTCAGAACATGAAATTTTCACCTCCCACTGTAGCAGGAAGGGTCTTTCTAGTAGCTGCACATCAAATCTAAGCTGTCTGAAGTGTTTTTCCAAAGTTATCAATATTTTTATGTTTGCCGTTTGGGAATCGACCTTATCTCAGGCTGAAAACACGATTTACGCATTCTGCCATAACTTTGCAGGGAAGCTTCAGAACATGAAATTTTCACCTCCCACTATAGCAGAAAGGGTCTTTCTAGTAGTTGCACATCAAATCTAAGCTGTCGAAATTGTTTTCCCAAAGTTATCAACATTTTTATGTTTGGCGTTCTGGAACCCACCTTATCTCAGGCTGAAAACGCGTTTTACGCATTGTGCCATAACTTTGCAGGAAAGCTTCAGAACATGAAATTTTCTACTCCCACTATAGCAGAAAGGGTCTGTCTAGTAGTTGTACATCAAATCTAAGCTGTCTGAAGTGTTTTTCCAACGTTATCAACATTTTTATGTTTGGCGTTCTGGAACCCACCTGATCTCAGGCTGAAAACGCGTTTTCTGCATTGTGCCAAAACTTTGTAGGTAAGCTCCAGAACATGAAATTTTCTCCTCCCACTATAGCAGAAAGGGTCTTTCTAGTAGTTGCACATCAAATCTAAGCTGTCTGAAGTGTTTTTCCAAAGTTATCAACACTTTTATGTTTGGCGTTCCTGAATCGACCTTATCTCAGGCTGAAAACGCGTTTTATGCATTGTGCCATAACTTTGCAGGGAAGCTTCAGAACATGAAATTTTCAGCTCCCACTATAGCAGAAAGGGTCTTTCTCGTAGTTGCACATCAAATCTAAGCTGTCTGAAGTGTTTTTCCAAAGTTATCAATATTTTTATGTTTGGCGTTCCGGAATCGACCTTATCTCAGGGTGAAAACGAGTTTTACGCATTGTGCCATAACTTTGCAGCGAAGCTTCAGAACATGAAATTTTCACCTCCCGCTATAGCAGAAAGGGTCTTTCTCGTAGTTGCACATCAAATCTAAGCTGTCTGAAGTGTTTTTCGAAAGTTTTCAACATTTTTATGTTTGGTGTTCCTGAATCGACCTTTTCTCAGGCTGAAAACGTGTTTTCTGCATTGTGCCATAACTTTGCAGGGAACCTTCAGATCATGAAATGTTCATTTCCCACTATAGCAGAAAGGGTCTTTCTCGTAGTTGCACATCAAATCTAAGCTGTCTGAAGTGTTTTTCCAAAGTTATCAACATTTTTACGTTTGGCGTTCCGGAATCGACCTTATCTCAGGTTGAAAACGCGTTTTCTGCATTGTGCCATAACTTTGCAGGGAAGCTTCAGAACATGAAATTTTAACCTCCCACTATAGCAGAAAGAGTCTTTCTAGTAGTTGCACATCAAATCTAAGCTGTCTGAAGTGTTTTTCCAAAGTTATCAACACTTTTATGTTTGGCGTTCCTGAATCGACCTTATCTCACGCTGAAAACGCGTTTTATGCATTGTGCCATAACTTTGCAGGAAAGCTTCAGAACATGAAATTTTCACCTCCCACTATAGCAGAAAGGGTCTTTCTCGTAGTTGCACATCAAATCTAAGCTGTCTGAAGTGTTTTTCCAAAGTTATCAATATTTTTATGTTTGGCGTTCCGGAATCGACCTTATCTCAGGCTGAAAACGCGTTTCTTCAATTGTGGCATAACTTTGCTGGCAAGCTTCAGAACATGAAATTTTCACCTCCCACTGTAGCAGAAAGGGTCTTTCTAGTCGTTGCACATCAAATCTAAGCTGTCTGAAGTGTTTTTCCAAAGTTATCAACATTTTTATGTTTGGCGTTCCGGAATTGACCTTATCTCAGGCTGAAAACGAGTTTTACGCATTGTGCCATAACTTTGCAGCGAAGCTTCAGAACATGAGATTTTCACCTCCCGCTATAGCAGAAAGGGTCTTTCTCGTAGTTGCACATCAAATCTAAGCTATCTGAAGTGTTTTTCGAAAGTTTTCAACATTTTTATGTTTGGTGTTCCTGAATCGACCTTTTCTCAGGCTGAAAACGCGTTTTCTGCATTGTGCCATAACTTTGCAGGGAACCTTCAGATCATGAAATGTTCATTTCCCACTATAGCAGAAAGGGTCTTTCTTGTAGTTGCACATCAAATCTAAGCTGTCTGAAGTGTTTTTCCAAAGTTATCAACATTTTTACGTTTGGCGTTCCGGAATCGACCTTATCTCAGGTTGAAAACGCGTTTTCTGCATTGTGCCATAACTTTGCAGGGAAGCTTCAGAACATGAAATTTTAACCTCCCACTATAGCAGAAAGAGTCTTTCTAGTAGTTGCACATCAAATCTAAGCTGTCTGAAGTGTTTTTCCAAAGTTATCAACATTTTTATGTTTGGCGTTCTGGAACCCACCTTATCTCAGGCTGAAAACGCGTTTTCTGCATTGTGCCAAAACTTTGTAGGTAAGCTCCAGAACATGAAATTTTCACCTCCCACTATAGCAGAAAGGGTCTTTCTAGTAGGTGCACATCAAATCTAAGCTGTCTGAAGTGTTTTTCCAAAGTTATCAATATTTTTATGTTTGGCGTTCCGGATTCGACCTTATCTCAGGCTGAAAACGCGTTTCTTCAATTGTGGCATAACTTTGCTGGGAAGCTTCAGAACATGAAATTTTCACCTCCCACTGTAGCAGGAAGGGTCTTTCTAGTAGCTGCACATCAAATCTAAGCTGTCTGAAGTGTTTTTCCAAAGTTATCAATATTTTTATGTTTGGCGTTCCGGAATCGACCTTATCTCAGGCTGAAAACGCATTTCCTGCATTGTGGCATAACTTTGCAGTGAAGTTTCAGAACATGAAATTTTCACCTCCCACTGTAGCAGAAAGGGTCTTTCTAGTAGTTGCACATCAAATCTAAGCTGTTTGAAGTGTTTTTCGAAAGTTATCAACATTTTTATGTTTGGCGTTCCGTAATCGACCTTATCTCAGGCTGACAACGCGTTTCCTGCATTGTGGCATAACTTTGCAGCGAAGCTTCAGAACATGAAATTTTCTACTCCCACTATAGCAGAAAGGGTCTTTCTAGTAGTTGCACATCAAATCTAAGCTGTCTGAAGTGTTTTTCCAACGTTATCAACATTTTTATGTTTGGCGTTCTGGAACCCACCTGATCTCAGGCTGAAAACGCGTTTTCTGCATTGTGCCAAAACTTTGTAGGTAAGCTCCAGAACATGAAATTTTCCCATCCCACTATAGCAGAAAGGGTCTTTCTAGTAGTTGCACATCAAATCTTAGCTGTCTGAAGTGTTTTTCCAAAGTTATCAACACTTTTATGTTTGGCGTTCCTGAATCGACCTTATCTCAGGCTGAAAACGCGTTTTATGCATTGTGCCATAACTTTGCAGGGAAGCTTCAGAACATGAAATTTTCAGCTCCCACTATAGCAGAAAGGGTCTTTCTCGTAGTTGCACATCAAATCTAAGCTGTCTGAAGTGTTTTTCCAAAGTTATCAATATTTTTATGTTTGGCGTTCCGGAATCGACCTTATCTCAGGCTGAAAACGCGTTTCTTCAATTGTGGCATAACTTTTTTGGGAAGCTTCAGAACATGAAATTTTCACCTCCCACTGTAGCAGAAAGGGTCTTTCTAGTAGTTGCACATCAAATCTAAGCTGTCTAAAGTGTTTTTCCAAAGTTATCAACATTTTTACGTTTGGCGTTCCGGAATCGACCTTATCTCAGGTTGAAAACGCGTTTTCTGCATTGTGCCATAACTTTGCAGGGAAGCTTCAGAACATGAAATTTTAACCTCCCACTATAGCAAAAAGAGTCTTTCTAGTAGTTGCACATCAAATGTAAGCTGTCTGAAGTGTTTTTCCAAAGTTATCAACATTTTTATGTTTGGCGTTCTGGAACCCACCTTATCTCAGGCTGAAAACGCGTTTTCTGCATTGTGCCAAAACTTTGTAGGTAAGCTCCAGAACATGAAATTTTCACCTCCCACTATAGCAGAAAGAGTCTTTCTAGTAGTTGCACATCAAATCTAAGCTGTCTGAAGTGTTTTTCCAAAGTTATCAACATTTTTATGTTTGGCGTTCTGGAACCCACCTTATCTCAGGCTGAAAACGCGTTTTCTGCATTGTGCCAAAACTTTGTAGGTAAGCTCCAGAACATGAAATTTTCACCTCCCACTATAGCAGAAAGGGTCTTTCTAGTAGGTGCACATCAAATCGAAGCTGTCTGAAGTGTTTTTCCAAAGTTATCAACACTTTTATGTTTGGCGTTCCGGAATCGACCTTATCTCAGGCTGAAAACACGATTTACGCATTCTGCCATAACTTTGCAGGGAAGCTTCAGAACATGAAATTTTCATATCCCACTATAGCAGAAAGGGTCTTTCTAGTAGTTGCACATCAAATCTAAGCTGTCTGAAGTGTTTTTCCAAAGTTATCAATATTTTTATGTTTGGCGTTCCGGAATCGACCTTATCTCAGGCTGAAAACGCGTTTCCTGCATTGTGGCATAACTTCGCACTGAAGCTTCAGAACATGAAATTTTCACCTCCCACTGTAGCAGAAAGGGTCTTTCTAGTTGGTGCACATCAAATCAAAGCTGTTTGAAGTGTTTTTCAAAAGTTATCAACACTTTTATGTTTGGCGTTCCGGAATCGACCTTATCTCAGGCTGAAAACACGATTTACGCATTCTGCCATAACTTTGCAGGGAAGCTTCAGAACATGAAACTTTAACCTCCCACTATAGCAGAAAGGGTCTTTCTAGTAGTCTCACATCAAATCTAAGCTGTCTGAAGTGTTTTTCCAAAGTTATCAACATTTTAATGTTTGGAGTTCCGGAATCGACCTTATCTCAGGCTGAAAACGCGTTTTCTGCATTGCGCCATACCTTTGGAGGAAACCTTTAGAATATGAAATTTTAACCTGCCACCATAGCAGAAAGGGTCCTTCTTGTATTTGCACATCAAATCTAACCTGTCTGAAGTGTTTTACCAAAGTTATCAACAGTCTTATGTTTGGCGTTACGTAATCAACCTTATCTCAGGCTGAAAACGCGTTTTCTGCATTGTGCCATAACTTTGCAGTGAAGCTTCAGAACATGAAATGTTCACCTCCCACTATAGCAGAAAGGGTCTTTCTAGTAGTTGCACATCAAATCTAAGCTGTCTGAAATGTTTTCCAAAAGTTATCAACATTTTTATGCTTGGCGTTCCGGAATCGACCATATCTCAGGCTGAAAACGCGTTTTCTGCATAGTGCCATCACTTTGCAGGAAAGCTGCAGAATATCAAATTTTCACCTCTCACTATAGCAGAAAGGGTCTTTCTAGTAGTTGCACATCAAATCTAAGCTGTCTGAAGTGTTTTTCCAAAGTTATCAACATTCTTATGTTTGGCGTTCCGGAATCAACCTTATCTCAAGCTGAAAACGCATTTTACGCAATTTGCCATAACTTTGCAGGAAAGCCTCAGAACATGAAATTTTCACCTTCCACTAGAGCAGAAAGGGTCTTTCTAATAGTTGCAGATCAAATCTAAGTTGTCTCAAGTGTTTTTCCAAAGTTATCAACATTCTTATGTTTGGCGTTCCAGAATCAACCTTATCTCAGACTGAAAACGTGTTTTCTGCATTGTGCCATAACTTTGCAGGGAAACTTCAGAACATGAAATTTTCACCTCCAACTATAGCAGAAAGGATCTTTCGAGTAGTTGCACATCAAATCTAAGCTGTGTGAAGTGTTTTTCCAAAGTTATCAACATTCTTATGTTTGGCGTTCCAGAATCAACCTCATCTCAGGCTGAAAATGCGTTTCCTGCATTGTGCCATAACTTTTCAGGGAAGCTTCAGAACATGAAATGTTCGCCTCCCACTATAGCAGATAGGGTCTTTCTAGTAGTTGCACATCAAATCTAAGCTGTCTGAAGTGTTTTTCCAAAGTTATCAACATTGTTATGTTTGGCGTTCTGGAAGCCACCATATCTCAGGCTGAAAACGCGTTTTACGCATTGTGCCATAACTTTGCAGGGAAGCTTCAGAACATGATATTTTCACCTCCCACTGTAGCAGAAAGGGTCTTTCTAGTAGTTGTACATCAAATCTAAGCTGTCTGAAGTGTTTTTCGAAAGTTTTCAACATTTTTTTGTTTGGTGTTCCTGAATCGACCTTATCTCAGGCCGAAAACACGTTTTGTGCATTGTGCCATAACTTTGCAGGGAAGCTTCAGAACATGAAATTTTCACCTCCCACTATAGCAGAAATGGTCTTTCTAGTAGTTGCACATCAAATCTAAGCTGTCTGATGTGTTGTTCCAAAGTTATCAACATTTTTATGTTTGGCGTACCGGAACTCTCCTTATCTCACGCTTAAAACGTGTTTTCTGCATTGTGCCATAACTTTGCAGGGAATCTTTAGAACATGAAATTTTCACCTCCCACATCAGCAGAAACGGTCTTTCTAGTAGTTGCACATCAAATCTAAGCTGTCTGAAGTGTTTTTCCAAAGTTATCAACATTTTTATGTTTGGCGTTCTGGAACCCACCTTATCTCAGGCTGAAAACGCGTTGTCTGCATTGTGCCATAACTTTGCATGGAAGCTTCAGAACATGAAATTTTCACCTCCCACTATAGCAGAAAGGGTCTTTCTAGTAGTTGCACATCAAATCTAAGCTGTCTGATGTGTTTTTCCAAAGTTATCAACATTGTTATGTATGGCGTTCCGGAATCAACCTTATCTCAGGCTGAAAACGCGTTTTACGCATTGTGCCATAACTTTGCAGGGAACCTTTAGAACATGAATTTTTCACCTCCCACTATAGCAGAAAGGGTCTTTCTAGTAGTTGTACATGAAATCTAAGCTGTCTGAAGTGTTTTTCCAAAGTTATCAACATTTTTATGTTTGGCGTTCCGGAATCGACCATATCTCAGGCTGAAAACGCGTTTTCTGCATTGTGCCATAACTTTGGAGGGAAGCTTCAGAAAATGAAATTTTCACCTCCCACTATAGCAGAAAGGGTCTTTCTAGTAGTTGCACATCAAATCTAAGCTGTCTGATGTGTTTTTCCAAAGTTATCAACATTGTTATGTATGGCCTTCCGGAATCAACCTTATGTCAGGCTGAAAACGCGTTTTACGCATTGTGCCATAACTTTGCAGGGAACCTTTAGAACATGAATTTTTCACCTCCCACTATAGCAGAAAGGGTCTTTCTCGTAGTTGCACATCAAATCTAAGCTGTCTGAAGTGTTGTTCCAAAGTGATCAACATTTTTACGTTTGGCGTTCCGGAACCCACCTTATCTCAGGCTGAAAACTCGTTTTGTGCATTATGCCATAACTTCTCAGGGTAGCTTCAGAACATGAAATGTTCACCTCACACTATAGCAGAAAGGGTCTTTCTAGTAGTTGCACATGAAATCTAAGCTGTCTGAAGTGTTTTTCCAAAGTTATCAACATTGTTATGTATGGCGTTCCGGAATCGACCATATCTCAGGCTGAAAACGCGTTTTCTGCATTGTGCCATAACTTTGGAGGGAAGCTTCAGAAAATGAAATTTTCACCTCCCACTATAGCAGAAAGGGTCTTTCTACTAGTTGCACATCAAATCTAAGCTGTCTGAAGTGTTTTTCCAAAGTGATCAACATTTTTACATTTTGCGTTTCGGAACCCACCTTATCTCAGGCTGAAAACGCGTTTTCTTCATTGTGCCATATCTTTGCAGGGAAGCTTCAGAACATGAAATTTTAACCTCCCACTATAGCAGAAAGGGTCTTTCTAGTAGTTGCACATCAAATCTAAGCTGTCTGAAGTGTTTTTCCAAAGTTATCAACATTTTAATGTATGGTGTTCCGGAATCGACCTTATCTCAGGCTGAAAATGCGTTTTACGCATTGTGCCATAACTTTGCAGGGAAGCTTCAGAACATGAAATGTTCACCTCCCACTATAGCTGAAAAGGTATTTCTAGTAGTTCCACATCAAATCGAAGCTGTGTGAAGTGTTTTTCCAAAGTTATCAACATTTTTATGTTTGGCGTTCCGGAATCGACCTTATCTTAGGCTGAAAACGCTTTTTACGCTTTGTGCCATAACTTTGCAGGGAAGCTTCAGAAAATGAAATTTTCACCTCCCCCCTATCGCAGAAAGGGTTTTTCTAGTAGTTGCACATCAAATCTAAGCTGTTTGAAGTGTTTTTCCAAAGTTATCAACATTTTTATGTTTGGCGTTCCGGAATCAACCTTATCTCAGGATGAAAAATCGTTTTCTGCATTGTCCCATGACTTTCCAGGGAAGCTTCAGAACATGAAATTTCGACCTCCCACTATAGCAGAAAGGGTCTTTCGAGGAGTTGCACATCAAATCTAAGCTGTCTGAAGTGTTTTTCCAAAGTTATCAACATTTTTAGGTTTGGCGTTCCAGAATCGACCTTATCTCAGGCTGAAAACGCGTTTTACGCATTGTGCCATAACTGTGCAGGGAAGCTTCAGAAAATAAAATTTCCACCTCCCACTATAGCAGAAAGGGTCTTTCTAGTAGTTGCACTTCAAATCTAAGCCGTCTGAAGTGTTTTTCCAAAGTTATCAACAATTTACTGTTTGGCGTTACAGAATCGACCGTATCTCAGGATGAAAACGCATTTTCTGCATTGTGCCATAACTTTCCAGGGAAGCTTCACAACATGAAATTTTGACCTAACACTATAGCAGAAAGGGTCTTTCCAGTAGTTGCACATCAAATCTAAGCTGTCTGAAGTGTTTTTCGAAAGTTATCAACATTTTTATGTTTGGCGTTCCAGAATCGACCTTATCTCAGGCTGAAAACGCGTTGTCTGCATTGTGCCATAACTTTGCATGGAAGCTTCCGAACATGACATTTTTACCTCCCACTATAGCAGAAAGGGTCTTTCTAGTAGTTGCACATCAAATCTAAGCTGTCTGAAGTATTGTTCCAAAGTTATCAACATTTTTACGTATGGCGTTCCGGAATCGACCTTATCTCAGGCTGAAAACACGTTTTATGCATTGTGCCATAACTTTGCAGGGAAGCTTCAGAACATGAAATTTTCACCTCCCACTATAGCAGAAAGGGTCTTTCCAGTAGTTGGACATCAAATCTAAGCTGACTGAAGTGTTTTTCCAAAGTTATCAACATTTTAATGTTTGGCGTTACAGAATCGACCGAATCTCAGGCTGAAAACGCGTTGTCTGCATTGTGCCATAACTTTGCATGGAAGCTTCCGAACATGAAATTTTAACCTACCACTATAGCAGAAAGGGTCTTTCTAGTAGTTGGACATCAAATCTAAGCTGTCTGAGGTGTTTTTCCAAAGTTATCAACATTCATATGTTTGGCGTTCCGGAACCCAGCTTATCTCAGGCTGAAAACGCATTTTCTGCATTGTGCCATAACTTCTCAGGGAAGCTTCAGAACATGAAATGTTCACCCCCCACGATAGCAGAAAGGGTCTTTCTAGTAGTTGCACATCAGATCTAAGCTGTCTGAAGTGTTTTTCCAAAGTTATCTACATTTTAATGTTTGGCGTTACAGAATCGACCTTATCTCAGGATGAAAAATTGTTTTCTGCATTGTCCCATAACTTTCCAGGGAAGCTTCAGAACATGAAATTTTGACCTAACACTATAGCAGAAATCGTCTTTCTAGTAGTTGCACATCAAATCTAAGCTGTCTGAAGTGTTGTTCCAAAGTGATAAACATTTTTACGTTTGGCGTTTCGGAATCGAGCTTGTCTCAGGCTGAAAACGCGTTTTCTGCATTGTGCCATAACTTCTCAGGGAAGCTTCAGAACATGAAATGTTCACCTCCCACTATAGCAGAAAGGGTCTTTCTCGTAGTTGCACATCAAATCTAAGCTGTCTGAAGTGTTTTTCCAAAGTTATCAACATTTTTATGTTTGGCGTTGCGTAACCCACCTTATCTCAGTCTGAAAACGTCTTATTTGGATTGTGCCATAACTTTGCAGGGAAGCCTCAGAACATAAAATTTTCACCTTCCACTGCTGTAGAAAAGGTCTTTCTAGTAGTTGCTCAACAAGTCTAAGCTGCCTGAAGTGTTTTTCCACAGTTATCAACTTTTTTATGTTTTGCGTTCCTGAATGGACCTTTTCTCAGGCTGAAAACGCGTTTCACGCATTGTTCCATAACTTTGCAGGAAAGCTTCAAAACATGAAATTTTCACCTCCCACAATGGCAGAAAGGGTCTTTCTCGTAGTTGCACATCAAATCTAAGCTGTCTGAAGTGTTTTTCCAAAATTATCAACATTTTTATGTTTGGCGTTCCGGAATTGACCTTATCTCTGGCTGAAAACGCGTTTTACGCATGGTGCCATAACTTTGCAGTGAAGCTTCAGAACATCGAATTTTCACTTCCCACTATAGCAGAAAGGGTCTTTCTAGTAGTTGCAGATCAAATCTAAGCTGTCTGAAATGTTTTTCCAAAGTTATCAACATTTTTATGTTTGGCGTTCTGGAACCCACCTTATCTCAGTCTGAAAACGTGTTTTTTGCATTGTGCCATAACTTTGCAGGGATGCCACAGAACATGAAATATTCACTTGCAGCTATAGTAGAAAGGGTCTTTCTAGTAGTTGCACATCAAATCTCAGCTGTCTGAAGTGGCTTTCCAAAGTTATCAACATTTTTATGTTTGGCGTTCCGGAATCGACCTTATCACAGGCTGAAAACGCGTTTAACGCATTGTGCCATAACTTTGGAGGGAAGCTTCAGAACATCGAATTTTCACCACCCACTATATCATAAAGGGTCTTTCTAGTAGTTACACATCAACTCTAAGCTCTCTGAAGTGTCTTTTCAAAGTTATCAACACTTTTATGTTTGGCGTTCCGAAATCGACCTTATCTCAGGCTGAAAACGTGTTTTACGCATGGTGCCATGACTTTGCAGGGAAGCTTCTGAACATCGAATTTTCACCTCCCACAATGGCAGAAAGGGTCTTTCAAGTAGTTGCTCATCAAATCTAAGCTGTCTGAAATGTTTTTCCATAGTTATCAACATTTTTATGTTTGGCGTACCGGAATCGACCTTATCTCAGGCTGAAAACGCGTTTTCTGCATTGTGCCATAACTTTGCAGGGAAGCCTCAGAACATGAAATTTTCACCTCCCGCTATAGTAGAAAGGGTCTTTCTAGTAGTTGCATATCAAATCTAAGCTGTCTGACATGTCTTTTCAAAGTTATCAAAATTTTTATGTTTGGCGTACCGGAATCGACCTTATCTCAGGCTGAAAACGCATTTTACACATTGTGCCATAACTTTGCAGGCAAGCTTCAGAACATGAAATTTTCAGCTCCCACTATATCAGAAAGGATCTTTCTCGTAGTAGCACATCACATCTAAGCTGTCTGACGTGTTTTTCCAAAGTTAACAACATTTTTATGTTTGGCGTTCCGGAATCAACCTTATCTAAGGCTGAAAACGCGTTTTCTGCATTGTGCCATCACTTTGCAGGAAAGCTGCAGAATATGAAATTTTCACCTCCCACTATAGCAGAAAGGGTCTTTCTAGTAGTTGCACATCAAATCGAAGCTGTCTGAAGTGTTTTTCCAAAGTTATCAATATTTTTATGCTTGGCGTTCTGAAACCCACCTTATCTCAGGCTGAAAACGCGTTTCCTGCATTGTGCCATAACTTTGGAGGAAAGCTTCAGAACATGAAATTTTCAATTCCCATTATAGCAGAAAGGGTCTTTCTCGTACTTGCACTTCAAATCTAAACTGTCTGAAGTGTTTTTTGAAAGTTTTCAACATTTTTGTGTTTGGCGTTCCTGAATCGACCTTATCTCAGGCTGAAAATGCGTTTTCTGCAATGTGCCATATCTTTGCAGGGGAGCTTCAGAACATGAAATTTTCAACTCCCACTATAGCAAAATGGGTCTTTCTAGTAGTTGCACATCAAATCTAAGCTGCCTGAAGTGTTTTTCCAAAGTTATCAACATTTTTACGTTTGGCATTCCGAAATCGACCTTATCTCGGGCTGAAAACGCATTTTCTGCATTGTGCCATAACTTTGCAGTATAGTGTCAGAACATGAAATTTTCACCTCCCACTATAGCAGAAAGGGTCTTTCTAGTAGTTGCACGTCAAATCTAAGCTGTCTGACGTGTTTTTCCAAAGTTAACAACATTTTTATGTTTGGCGTTCCGGAACCCACCTCATCTCAGGCTGAAAACATGTTTTCTGCATTGTGCCATAACTTTGCAGGGAAGCTTCAGAACATGAAATTTTCAGCTCCCACTATATCAGAAAGGGTCTTTCTAGTAGTTGCACATCAAATCGAAGCTGTCTGAAGTGTTTTTCCAAAGTTATCAATATTTTTATGCTTGGCGTTCTGAAACCCACCTTATCTCAGGCTGAAAACGCGTTTCCTGCATCGTGCCATAACTTTGGAGGAAAGCTTCAGAACATGAAATTTTCAATTCCCATTATAGCAGAAAGGGTCTTTCTCGTACTTGCACTTCAAATCTAAGCTGTCTGAAGTGTTTTTCCAAAGTTATCAACATTTTTACGTTTGGCATTCCGAAATCGACCTTATCTCGGGCTGAAAACGCATTTTCTGCATTGTGCCATAACTTTGCAGTATAGTGTCAGAACATGAAATTTTCACCTCCCACTATAGCAGAAAGGGTCTTTCTAGTAGTTGCACATCAAATCTAAGCTGTCTGAAGTGTTTTTCCAAAGTTATCAACATTTTTATGTTTGGCGTTCTGGAACCCACCTTATCTGAGGCTGAAAACGCATTTTCTGCATTGTGCCATAACTTTGCAGGGAAGCTTCAGAACATGAAATATTCACATGCGACTATAGCAGAAAGGGTCTTTCTAGTAGTTACACATCAAATCTAAGCTGTCTGATGGGTTTTTCGAAAGTTATCAACATTTTTTTGTTTTGCATTCCGGAACCCACCTTATCTCAGGCTTAAAACGCTTTTTCTGCCTTGTGCCATAACTTTGGAGGAAAGCTTCAGAACATGAAATTTTCAATTCCCATTATAGCAGAAAGGGTCTTTCTCGTACTTGCACTTCAAATCTAAGCTGTCTGAAGTGTTTTTCCAAAGTTATCAACATTTTTACGTTTGGCATTCCGAAATCGACCTTATCTCGGGCTGAAAACGCATTTTCTGCATTGTGCCATAACTTTGCAGTATAGTGTCAGAACATGAAATTTTCACCTCCCACTATAGCAGAAAGGGTCTTTCTAGTAGTTGCACATCAAATCTAAGCTGTCTGAAGTGTTTTTCCAAAGTTATCAACATTTTTATGTTTGGCGTTCTGGAACCCACCTTATCTGAGGCTGAAAACGCATTTTCTGCATTGTGCCATAACTTTGCAGGGAAGCTTCAGAACATGAAATATTCACATGCGACTATAGCAGAAAGGGTCTTTCTAGTAGTTACACATCAAATCTAAGCTGTCTGATGGGTTTTTCGAAAGTTATCAACATTTTTTTGTTTTGCATTCCGGAACCCACCTTATCTCAGGCTTAAAACGCTTTTTCTGCCTTGTGCCATAACTTTACAGGGAAGCTTCAGAACATGACATTTTCACATCCCACTATAGCAGAAAGGGTCTTTCTAGTAGTTGCACATCAAATCTAAGCTGTTTGAAGTGTTTTTCCAAAGTTATCAACATTTTTATGTTTGGCGTTCAGGAATCGACCTTATCTCAGGCTGAAAACACGATTTACGCATTCTGCCATAACTTTGCAGGGAATCTTCAGAACATGAAATTTTCATATCCCACTATAGCCGAAAGGGTCTTTCTAGTAGTTGCACATCAAATCTAAGCTGTCTGAAGTGTTTTTCCAAAGTTATAAACATTTTTATGTTTGGCATTACGGAATCGACCTTATCTCAGGCTGAATACGCGTTTTCTGCATTGTGCCATAACTTTGCAGGGAATCTTCAGAACATGAAATTTTCACCTCCCACTGTAGCAGAAAGGGTCTCTCTAGTAGTTGCACATCAAATCTTAGCTGTCTAAAGAGTTTTTCCAAAGTTATCAATATTTTTATGTTTGGCGTTCCGGAATCGACTTTATCTCAGGCTGAAAACGTGTTTCCTGCATTGTGGCATAACTTTGCAGGGAAGCTTCAGAACATCGAATTTTCACCTCCCACAATGGCAGAAATGGTCTTTCTAGTAGTTGCACATCAAATCTAAGCTGTCTGAAGTGTTTTTCCAGAATTATGAACATTTTTATGTTTGGCGTTCCGGAATCGACCTTATCTCAGGCTGAAAACGCGTTTTACGCATGGTGCCATAACTTTGCAGGGAAGCTTCAGAACATCGAATTTTCACCTCCCACTATAGCAGAAACGGTCTTTCTCGTACTTGCACATCAAATCTAAGCTGTCTGAAGTGTTTTTCCAAATTTATCAACATTTTTATGTTTGCCGTTCCGGAATTGACCTTATGTGAGGCTGAAAACGCGTTTTCTGCATTGTGACATAACTTTGCAGGGAAGCTTCAGAACATGAAATTTTAACCTCCCACGATAGCAGAAAGGGTCTTTCTAGTAGTTGCACATCAAATCTAAGCTGTTTGAACTGTTTTTCCAAAGTTATCAACACTTTTATGTTTGGTGTTCCGGAATCAACCTTATCTCAGGCTGAAAACGCGTTTCCTGCATTGTGGAATAACTTTGCAGGGAAGCTTCAAAACATCGAATTTTCACCTCCCACAATGGCAGAAATGGTCTTTCTAGTAGTTGCACATCAAATCTAAGCTGTCTGAAGTGTTTTTCCAGAATTATGAACATGTTTATGTTTGGCGTTCCGGAATCGACCTTATCTCAGGCTGTAGACGTGTTTTCTGCATTGTGCCATAACTTTGCAGGGAAGCTTCACAACATCAATTTTTCACCTCCCACTATAGCAGAAACAGTCTTTCTCGTAGTTGCACATCAAATCTAAGCTGTCTGAAGTGTTTTACCAAAGTGATCAACATTTTTATGTTTGGCGTACCAGAATCGATCTTATCTCAGGCTGTAGACGTGTTTTCTGCATTGTGCCATAACTTTGCAGGGAAGCTTCAGAACATGAAATTTTAAACTTGCGCTATAGCAGAAAAGGTCTTTCTAGTAGTTGGACATCAAATCTAAGCTGTCTGAAGTGTTTTTCCAAAGTTATCAACATTTTAATGTTTGGCGTTCTGGAACCCACCTTATCTCAGTCTGAAAATGTGTTTTCTGCATTGTGCCGTAACTTTGAAGGGAAACCTCAGAACATGAAATTTTCAACCTCCCGCTATAGTAGAAATGGTCTTTCTAGTAGTTGCACATTAAATCTAAGCTGTCTGAAGTGTCTTTTCAAAGTTATCAACACTTTTATGTTTGGCGTTCCGGAATCGACCTTATCTCAGGCTGAAAACGCGTTTTACGCATGGTGCCATAAGTTTGCAGGGAAGCTTCAGAACATGAAATTTTAAACTTCCACAATAGCAGAAAGGGTCTTTCTAGTAGTTGCACATCAAATCTAAGCTGTCTGAAGTGTTTTTCCAAAGTTATCAACATTTTTATGTTTGCCGTTCCGGAATCGACCTTATCTCAGCCTGAAAACGCGTTTTACGCATTGTGCCATAACTTTGCATAAAGCTTCAGAACATGAAATTTTCACCTCCCACTATAGCAGAAAGGGTCTTTCTAGTAGTTGCAGATCAAATCTAAGCTGTCTGAAATGTTTTTCCAAAGTTATCAACATTTTTATGTTTGGCGTTCCGGAATCGACCTTATCTCAGCCTGAAAACGCGTTTTACGCATTGTGCCATAACTTTGCATAAAGCTTCAGAACATGAAATTTTAACCTCCCACTATAGCAGAAAGGTTTTTTACGTAGTTGCATATCAAATCAAAGCTGTCTGAAGTGCTTTTCCGAAGTTATCAACATCTTTATGTTTGACGTTCCTGAATCGACCTGATCACAGGCTGAAAACGCGTTTCACGCATTGTTCCATAACTTTGCCGTGAAGCTTCAGAACATGAAATTTTCACCTCCCACAATGGCAGAAAGGGTCTTTCTAGTAGTTGCTCTTCAAATCTGAGCTGTTTGAAGTGTTTTTCCGAAGTTATCAACATTTTTATGTTTGGCGTTCCGGAATCGACCTTATCTCAGGCTGAAAACGCGTTTCCTGCATTGTGGCATGACTTTGCACGGAAGCTTCAGAACATGAAATTTTCATTTCCCACTGTAGCAGAAAGGATCTTTCTAGTAGTTGCTCATCAAATCTAAGCTGTCTGAAGTGTTTTTCCAAAGTTATCAACATTTTTATGTTTGGCATTCCGGAATCGACCTTATCTCAGGCTGAAAACGCGTTTTCTGCATTGTGCCATAACTTTGCAGGGAAGCTTCAGAACATAAAATTTTCACCTCCCACAATAGCAGAAAGGGTCTTTCTAGTAGTTGCACATCAAATCTATGCTATCTGAAGTGTTTTTCCAAAGTTGTCAACATTTTTATGTTTGGCTTTCCGAAACCCACCTTCTCTCAGGCTGAGAACGCATTTTTTGCATTGTGCCATATATTCTAAGGGAAGGTTCAGAACATGAAATTTCCACCACCCACTATAGTAGAAAGGGTCTTTCTAGTAGTTGCACATCAAATCTAAGCTGTCTGAAGTGTTTTTCCAAAGCCATCAACATTTTTTTGTTTGGCGTTCCGGAATCGACCTTATCTCAGGCTGAAAATGCGTTTTCTGAATTGTGCCATAACTTTGCAGGGAAGCCTCAGAACATGAAATTTTCACCTCCCACAATAGCAGAAAGGATTTTTCTAATAGTTGCACATCAAATCTAAGCTGTCTGTAGAGTTTTTCCTGAGTTATCAACATTTTTATGTTTGGCGTTCCGGAGTCGACCTTATCTCAGGTAGAAAACGCGTTTTCTGCATTGTGCCATAACTTTGCAGGGAAGCTTTAGAACATTAAATTTTCACTTCCCACTAGAGCAGAAAGGGTCTTTCTAGTAGTTGCACATCAAATCTAAGCTGTCTTGAAGTGTTTTTCTAAAATTATCAACATTCTTATGTTTGGCGTTCCGGAATCAACCTTATCTCAAGCTGAAAACGTGTTTTACGAAATTTGCCATAACTTTGCAGGAAAGCCTCAGAACATGAAATTTTCACCTCCCACTATAGCAGAAAGGGTCTTTCCAGTAGTTGCACATCAAATCTAAGCTGTCTGATGTGTTGTTACAAAGTTATCACCATTTTTATGTTTGGCGTTCCGGAACTCACCTTATCTCACGCTTAAAACGCTTTTTCTGCATTGTGCCATAACTTTGCAGGGAAACTTTAGAACATGAAATTTTCACCTCCCACTTCAGCAGAAAGGGTCTTTCTCGTAGTTGCACATCAAATCTAAGCTGTCTGATGTGTTTTTCCAAAGTTATCAACATTTTTATGTTTGGCGTTCTGGAACCCACCTAATGTCAAGCTGAAAACGCGTTTTCTGCATTTTGCCAAAACTTTTCAGGGAGGTTTCAGAACATGAAATTTTCACGTCCCACGAAAGCAGACAGGGTATTTCTAGTAGTTGCACATCAAATCTAAGCTGTCTGAAGTGTTTTTCCAAAGTTATCAACATTCTTATGTTTGGCGTTCTGAAACCCACCTTATCTCAGGCTGAAAACGCGTTTTCTACATTGTGCCATAACTTTGCAGGGAAGCTTCAGAACATGAAATTTTCACCTCCCACTATAGCAGAAAGGGTATTTCTAGTAGTTGCACATCATATCTAAGCTGTCTGAAGTGTTTTTCCAAAGTTATCAACATTTTTATGTTTGGCGTTCTGGAACCCACCTAATCTCAAGCTGAAAACGCATTTTCTGCATTTTGCCAAAACTTTTCAGGGAGGTTTCAGAACATGAAATTTTCACGTCCCACTATAGCAGACAGGGTATTTCTAGTAGTTGCACATCAAATCTAAGCTGTCTGAAGTGTTTTTCAAAAGTTATCAACATTTTTATGTTTGGCGTTCCGGAATCGTCCTTATCTCAGGATGAAAAATCGTTTTCTGCATTGTGCCATAACTTTGCAGGGAAGCTTTAGAACATGAAATTTTCACGTCCGACTAGAGCAGAAAGGGTATTTCTAGTAGTTGCACATAAAATCTAAGTTGTCTGAAGTGTTTATCGAAAGTTATCAACATTTTTATGTTTGGCGTTCCGGAATCGACCTTATCTCAGGATGAAAAATCGTTTTCTGCATTGTCCCATAACTTTGCAGGGAAGCTTCAGAACATGAAATTTTGACCTCCCAATATAGCAGAAAGGGTCTTTCTAGTAGTTGCACATCAAATCTAAGCTGTCTGAAGTGTTTTTCGAAAGTTATCAACATTTTTATGTTTGGCGTTCCAGAATCGACCTTATCTCAGGCTGAAAACGCGTTGTCTGCATTGTGCCATAACTTTGCCTGGAAGCTTCCGAACATGAAATTTTAACCTCCCACAATGGCAGAAAGGGTCTTTCTAGTAGTTGCTCTTCAAATCTGAGCTGTTTGAAGTGTTTTTCCGAAGTTATCAACATTTTTATGTTTGGCGTTCCGGAATCGACCTTATCTCAGGCTGAAAACGCGTTTCCTGCATTGTGGCATAACTTTGCACGGAAGCTTCAGAACATGAAATTTTCATTTCCCACTGTAGCAGAAAGGATCTTTCTAGTAGTTGCTCATCAAATCTAAGCTGTCTGAAGTGTTTTTCCAAAGTTATCAACATTTTTATGTTTGGCGTTCCGGAATCGACCATATCTTAGGCTGAAAACGCGTTTTACGCATTGTGCCATAACTTTGCAGCAAAGCTTCAGATCATCAAATTTTCACCTCCCACTATAGCAGAAAGGGTCTTTCGAGTACTTGCACATCAAATCTAAGCTGTCTGAAGTGTTTTTCCGAAGTTATTAACATTTTTATGTTTGGCGTTCCGGAATTGACCTCATCTCAGGCTGAAAACGCATTCTACGCATTGTGCCATAACTTTGCAGGAAAGCTTCAGAACATGGAAATTTCACCTCCCACTTTAGCAGAAAGGGTCTTTCTAGTAGTTGCACATCAAATCTAAGCTGTCTGATGTGTTTTTCCAAAGTTATCAACATTTTTATGTTTGGCGTTCCGGAATCGACCTTATCTTAGGCTGAAAACGCGTTTTACGCATTGTGCCATAACTTTCCAGGGAAGCTTCAGAACATGTAATTTTCACCCCCCACTATAACAGAAAGGGTCTTTCTAGTACTTGCACATCAAATCTAAGCTGTCTGAAGTGTTGTTCCAAAGTAATCAACATTTTTACGTTTGGCGTTTCGGAACCCACCTTGTCTCAGGCTGAAAAATCGTTTTCTGCATTGTCCCATAACTTCTCAGGGAAGCTTCAGAACATGAAATTTCGACCTCCCACTATTGCAGAAAGGGTCTTACTAGTTGTTGCACTTCAAATCTAAGCTGTCTGAAGTGTTTTTCCAAAGTTATCAACATTTTAATGTTTGGCGTTACAGAATCGACCGTATCTCAGGCTAAAAAATCGTTTTCTGCATTGTCCCATAACTTCTCAGGGAAGCTTCAGAAAATGAAATTACACCTCCCACTAAAGCAGAAAGGGTCTTTCTAGTAGTTGCACATCAAATCTAAGCTGTCTGAAGTGTTTTTCGAAAGTTATCAACATTTTTATGTTTCGCCTTCCAGAATCGACCTTATCTCAGGCTGAAAACGCGTTGTCTGCATTGTGCCATAACTTTGCATGGAAGCTTCCGAACATGAAATTTTAACCTACCACTATAGCAGAAAGGGTCTTTCTAGTATTTGCACATCAAATCTAAGCTGTCTGAAGTGTTTTTCCAAAGTTATCAACATTGTTATGTATGGCGTTCCGGAATCAACCTTATCTCAGGCTGAAAACGCGTTTTTTGCAATGTGCCATAACTTCTCAGGGAATCTTCAGAACATGAAATGTTCACCTCCCACTATCGCAGAAAGGGTCTTTCTTGTAGTTGCACATGAAATCTAAGCTGTCTGAAGTGTCTTTCGAAAGTTATCAACATTTTTATGTTTCGCGTTCCAGAATCGACCTTATCTCAGGCTGAAAACGCGTTGTCTGCATTGTGCCATAACTTTGCATGGAAGCTTCCGAACATGAAATTTTAACCTACCACTATAGCAGAAAGGGTCTTTCTAGTAGTTGCACATCAAATCTAAGCTGTCTGATGTGTTTTTCCAAAGTTATCAACATTTTTATGTTTGGCGTTCCGGAATCGACCTTATCTCAGGCTGAAAACGCTTTTTACGCATTGTGCCATAACTTTGCAGGGAAGCTTCAGAAAATGAATTTTTCACCTCCTACTATAGCAGAAAGGATCTTTCTAGTAGTTGCACATCAAATCTAAGCTGTCTGAAGTGTTTTTCGAAAGTTATCAACATTTTTATGTTTGGCGTTCCGGATCGCACCTCATTGAAAACGCATTTTCTGCATTGTGCCATAACTTTGCAGGGAAACTTCAGAACATGAAATTTTCACTTCCCACTATAGCAGAAAGGGTCTTTCTAGTAGTTGCACATCAAATCTAAGCTGTTTGAAGTGTTTTTCCAAAGTTATCAACATTTTTATGTTTGGCGTTCTGAAATCAACCTCATCTCTGGCTGAAAACGAGTTTTACGCATTGTGCCATAACTTTGCAGCGAAGCTTCGGAACATGAAATTTTCACCTCCCACTATAGCAGAAAGGGTCTTTCTCGTAGTTGCACATCAAATCTACGCTGTCTGAAGTGTTTTTCGAAAGTTTTCAACATTTTTATGTTTGGTGTTCCTGAATCGACCTTACATCAGGCTGAAAACGCGTTTTCTGCATTGTGCCATAACTTTGCAGGGAAGCTTCAGAACAAGAAATTTTCACCTCCCACTATAGCAGAAAGGGTCTTTCTAGTAGTTGCACATCAAATCTAAGCTGTCTGAAGTGTTTTTCCGAAGTTATTAACATTTTTATGTTTGGCGTTCCGGAATTGACCTTATGTGAGGCTGAAAACACGATTTACGCATTCTGCCATAACTTTGCAGGGAAGCTTCAGAACAAGAAATTTTCATATCCCACTATAGCAGAAAGGGTCTTTCTAGTAGTTGCACATCAAATCTAAGCTGTCGAAAGTGTTTTTCCAAAGTTATCAACATTTTTACGTTTGGCGTTCCGGAATCGACCTTATCTCAGGCTGAAAACACGTTTTACGCATTGTGCCATAACTTTCCAGGGAAGCTACAGAACATCAAATTTTCACCTCCCACTATAACAGAAAGGGTCTTTCTAGTACTTGCACATCAAATCTAAGCTGTCTGAAGTGTTTTTCCAAAGTTATCAACATTTTTACGTTTGGCGTTTCGGAACCCACCTTGTCTCAGGCTGAAAAATCGTTTTCTGCATTGTCCCATAACTTCTCAGGGAAGCTTCAGAACATGAAATTTCGACCTCCCACTATAGCAGAAAGGGTCTTACTTGTTGTTGCACTTCAAATCTAAGCTGTCTGAAGTGTTTTTCCAAAGTTATCAACATTTTAATGTTTGGCGTTACAGAATCGACCGTATCTCAGGCTAAAAAATCGTTTTCTGCATTGTCCCATAACTTCTCAGGGAAGCTTCAGAAAATGAAATTACACCTCCCACTAAAGCAGAAAGGGTCTTTCTAGTAGTTGCACATCAAATCTAAGCTGTCTGAAGTGTTTTTCGAAAGTTATCAACATTTTTATGTTTCGCGTTCCAGAATCGACCTTATCTCAGGCTGAAAACGCGTTTTCTGCATTGTGCCATAACTTTGCAGGGAGGCTTCAGAACATGAAATTTTCACCTCCCACTATATCAGAAAGGATCTTTCTAGTAGTTGCACATCACATCTAAGCTGTCTGAAGTGTTTTCCCGAAGTTATCAACATTTTTCTGTTTGGTGATTGGGAATTGACCTAATCTCAGGCTGAAAACGCGTTTTCTTCATTGTGCCATAACTTTGCAGGGAAGCTTCAGAACATGAAGTTTTCACCTCCCACTATAGCAGAAAGGGTCTTTCTAGTAGTTGCTCGTCAAATCTAAGCTGTCTGAAGTGTTTTTCCAAAGTTATCAACATTTTTATGTTTGGCGTTCTGGAACCCACCTTATCTCAGTCTGAAAACGTGTTTTCTGCATTGTGCCATAACTTTGCAGGGAAGCCTCAGAACATGAAATTTTCACCTACCGCTATAGTAGAAAGGGTCTTTCTAGTAGTTGCACATCAATTCTAAGCAGTCTGAAGTGTCTTTCATAAGTTACCAACATTTTTATGTTTGGCGTTCCGGAATCAACCTTATCTCAGGCTGAAAACGCTTTTTCGGCATTGTGCCATAACTTTGCAGGGATGCATCAGTACATGAAATTTTCACCTCCCACAATAGCATATAGGGTCTATCTAATAGTTGCACATCAAATCTAAGCTGTCTGAAGTGTTTTTCCAAAGTTATCAACATTTTTTTGTTTGGCGTTCCAGAATCGACCTTATCTCAGGCTGAAAACGCCTTTTACACATTGTTTCATAACTTTGCAGGGAAGCTTCAGAACATCAAATTTTCGCCTCCCACTATAGTAGAAAGGGTCTTTCTAGTAGTTGCACATCAAATCTAAGCTGTCTGAAGTGTTTTTCCAAAGTTATCAACATTTTTGTGTTTGGCGTTCCGGAATCGACCTTATCTCAGGCTGAAAACGCATTTACGCATTGTGCCATAACTTTGCAGGGAAGCTTCAGAACATGAAATTTTCAAATCCCTCTATAGCAGAAAGGGTATTTCTAGTAGTTGCACATCAAATCTAAGCTGTCTGAAGTGTTCGTCCAAAGTTATCAACATTTTTATGTTTGGCGTTCCGGAACCCACCTTATCTCAGGCTGTGAGCGCGTTTTCTGCATTGTTGCATAACTTTGGAGGAAAGCTTCAGAACATGAAATTTTCAATTCCCATTATAGCAGAAAGGGTCTTTCTCGTACTTGCACATCAAATCTAAGCTGTATGAAGTGTTTTTTGAAAGTTTTCAACATTTTTATGTTTGGCCTTCCTGAATCGACCTTATCTCAGGCTGAAAATGCGTTTTCTGCAATGTGCCATTACTTTGCAGTGAAGTTTCAGAACATGAAATTTTCAACTTCCACTATAGCAGAATGGGTCTTTCTCGTAGTTGCACATCAAATCTAAGCTGTCTGAAGTGTTTTTCCAAAGTTATCAACATTTTTATGTTTGGCGTTCCGGAATCGACCTTATCTCAGGCTGAAAACGCGTTTTACGCATTGTGCCATAACTTTGCAGGAAAGCTTCAGAACATGAAATTTTCAATTCCCACTAAAGCAGAAAGGGTTTTTCTCCAACTTGCAGATCAAATCTAAGCTGTCTGAAGTGTTTTTTCAAAGTTATCATATTTTTATGTTTGGCGTTCCGTAATTGACCTTGTCTCATGCTGAAAACGCATTTTCTGCATTGTGCCATAACTTTGCAGGGAAGCTTCAGAACATGAAATTTTCAACTCCCACTATAGCAGAAAGGCTTTTTCCAGTAGCTGCACATCAAATCTAAGCTGTCTGAAGTGTTTTTCCAAAGTTATCAACATTCTTATGTTTGGCGTTCCGGAATCAACCTTATCTCAGGCTGAAAACGCGTTTTACTCAATTTGCCATAACTTTGCAGGAAAGCCTCAGAACATGAAATGTTCATCTCCCACTGTGGCAGAAAGGGTCTTTCTAATAGTTGCCCATCAAATCTAAGTTGTCTGAAGTCTTTTTCCAAAGTTATTAACATTTTTATGTTTGGCGTTCCGGAATCGACCTTATCTCAGGCAGAAAACGTGTTTTCTGCATTGAGCCATAACTTTGCAGGGAAGCTTTAGAACATGAAATTTTCACCTCCCACTAGAGCAGAAAGGGTATTTCTAGTAGTTGCACAACAAATCTAAGCTATCTGAAGTGTTTTTCCAAAGTTATCTACATTTTTATGTTTGGCGTTCTGGAACCCACCTTATCTCAGGCTGAAAACGCTTTTTCTGCATTTTGCCATAACTTTGCAGGAAAGCCTCAGAACATGAAATTTTCACCTCCCACTATAGCAGAAATGGTCTTTCTAATAGTTGCACATCAAATCTAAGTTGTCTGAAGTGTTTTTCCAAAGTTATCAACATTCTTAAGTTTGGCCTTCCGGAATCAACCTTATCTCAGGCTGAAAACGCGTTTCACGCATTGTGCCATAACTTTGCAGGAAAGCTTCAGAACATGAAATTTTCAACTCCCACTATAGCAGAAAGGGTCTTTCTAGTAGTTGCACATCAAATCTAAGCTGTCTCAAGTGTTTTTCCAAAGTTATCAATATTTTTATGTTTGGCGTTCCGGAATCGACCTCATCTCAGGCTGAAAACGCGTTTTCTGCATTGTGGCATAACTTTGCAGGGAAGCTTCAGAACATGAAATTTTCATATCCCACTATAGCAGAAAGGGTCTTTCTAGTAGTCTCACATCAAATCTAAGCTGTCTGAAGTGTTTTTCCAAAGTTATCAATATTTTTATGTTTGGCGTTCCGGAATCGACCTTATCTCAGGCTGAAAACGCGTTTTCTGCATTGTGCCATAACTTTGCAGGGAAGCTTCAGAACATGAAATTTTCACCTCCCACTATAGCAGAAAGGGTCTTTCGAGTTGTTGCACATCAAATCTAAGCTGTCTGAAGTGTTTTTCAGAAGTTATCAACACTTTTATGTTTGGCGTTCCGGAATCGACCTTATCTCAGGCTGAAAACACGATTTACGCATTCTGCCATAACTTTGCAGGGAAGCTTCAGAACACGAAAGTTTCACCTACCACTATAGCAGAAATTGTCTTTCTAGTAGTTGCACATCAAATCTAAGCTGTCTGAAATGTTTTCCGAAAGTTATCAACACTTTTATGTTTGGCGTTCCGGAATCGACCTTATCTCAGGATGAAAAATCATTTTCTGCATTGTCCCATAACTTTGATGGGAATCTTCAGAACATGAAATTTTCACCTCCAACTCTAGCAGAAAGGGTCTTTCTAGTAGTTGCACATTAAATCTAAGCTGTCAGAAGTGCTATTCCAAAGTAATCAACATTTTTACGTTTGGCGTTTTGGAAACCACCTTATCTCAGGCTGAAAACGCGGTTTCTGAATTGTGCCATAACTTCTCAGGGAAGCTTCAGAACATGAAATTTTCACCTCCCACTATAGCAGAAAGGGTCTTTCTAGTAGTTGCACATCAAATCTAAGCTGTCTGAAGTGTTTTTCCAAAGTTTTCAACATTTTTATGTTTGGCGTTCCGGAATCGACCTTATCTCAGGATAAAAAAGCGTTTTCTGCATTGTGCCATAACTTTGCAGGGGAGCTTCAGAACATGAAATGTTCACCTCCCACCATAGCAGAAAGGGGCATTGTAGTAGTTGCACTTCAAATCTAAGCTGCCTGAAGTGTTTTTCGGAAGTTATCAACATTTTTATGTTTGGCGTTCCGGAACCCACCTTATCTCAAGCTTAAAACGCGTTTTCTGCATGGTGCCATAACTTTGCAGGGAAGCTTCAGAACAGGAAATGTTCAAGTCCCACTATAGCAGAAAGGGACTTTCTAGGAGTTGCACATCAAATCCAAGCAGTCTGAAGTGTTTTTCGAAAGTTATCAACATTTTTATGTTTGGTGTTCCAGAATCGACCTTATCTCAGGCTGAAAACGCGTTTTACGCATTGTGCCATAACTTTGCAAGGAAGCTTCAGAACATGAAATGTTCACCTCCCACTATAGCAGAAAGGGTCTTTCTCGGAGTTGCACATCAAATCCATGCTGTCTGAAGTGTTTTTCGAAAGTTATCAACATTTTTATGTTTGGCGTTCCGGAATCGACCTTATCTCAGGATAAAAAATTGTTTTCTGCATTGTCCCATAACTTTGCAGGGAAGCTTCAGAACATGAAATTTTAACCTCCCACTGTAGCAGAAAGGGTCTTTCTAGTAGTTGCACTTCAAATATAAGCTGTCTGAAGTGTTTTTCCAAAGTTATCAACACTTTTATGTTTGGCGTTCCGGAACCCACCTTATCTCAGGCTGAAAACGCGTTTTCTGCATTGTGCCATAACTTTGCAGGGAAGCTTCAGAACATGAAATTTTCACCTCCCACTATAGCAGAAATGGTCTTTCTAATAGTTGCACATCAAATCTAAGTTGTCTGAAGTGTTTTTCCAAAGTTATCAACATTCTTATGTTTGGCCTTCCGGAATCAACCTTATCTCAGGCTGAAAACGCGTTTCACGCATTGTGCCATAACTTTGCAGGAAAGCTTCAGAACATGAAATTTTCAACTCCCACTATAGCAGAAAGGGTCTTTCTAGTAGTTGCACATCAAATCTAAGCTGTCTCAAGTGTTTTTCCAAAGTTATCAATATTTTTATGTTTGCCGTTCCGGAACCCACCTTATCTCAAGCTTAAAACGCGTTTTCTGCATTGTGCCATAACTTTGCAGGGAAGCTTCAGAATAGGAAATGTTCAAGACCCACTATAGCAGAAAGGGACTTTCTAGGAGTTGCACATCAAATCCAAGCAGTCTGAAGTGTTTTTCGAAAGTTATCAACATTTTTATGTTTGGTGTTCCAGAATCGACCTTATCTCAGGCTGAAAACGGGTTTTACGCATTGTGCCATAACTTTGCCGGGAAGCTTCAGAACATTAAATTTTCACGTCCCACTATTGCAAAAAGGGTCTTTCTAGTAGTTGCACATCAAATCTAAGCTGTCTGAAGTGTTTTTCGAAAGTTATCAACATTTTTATGTTTGGCGTTCCGGAATCGACCTTATCTCAGGATAAAAAATCGTTTTCTGCATTGTCCCATAACTTTGCAGGGAAGCTTCAGAACATGAAATTTTAACCTCCCACTGTAGCAGAAAGGGTCTTTCTAGTAGTTGCACTTCAAATATAAGCTGTCTGAAGTGTTTTTCCAAAGTTATCAACACTTTTATGTTTGGCCTTCCGGAACCCACCTTATCTCAGGCTGAAAACGCGTTTTCTACATTGTGCCATAACTTTGCAGGGAAGCTTCAGAACATGAAATTTTAACCTCCCACTATAGCAGAAATGGTCTTTCTAGTAGTTGCACATCAAATCTAAGCTGTCTGATATGTTTTTTCCAAAGTTATCAACATTTTTATGTTTGGCGTTCCGGAACCCACCTTATCTCAGGCTGAAAACGCGTTTTCTGCATTGTTCCTTAACTTTGCAGGGAAGCTTCAGAACATGAAATTTTCAACTCCCACTATAACAAACAGGGTCTTTGTAGTCGTTGCACATCAAATCTTAGCTGTCTGAAGTGTTTTTCGAAAGTTATCAACATTTTTATGTTTGGCGTTCCGGAACCCACCTTATCTCAGTCTGAAAACGCGATTTCTGCATTGTGCCATAACATTGCAGGGAAGCTTCAGAACATGAAATTTTCACATCCCACTATAGCAGAAAGGGTTTTTCTAGTAGTTGCACATCAAAGCTAAGCTGTCTGAAGTGTTTTTCTCAAGTTATCAACATTTTCATGTTTGGCGTTCCGAAACCCACCTTATCTCACTCTGTAAGCGCGTTTTCTTCATTGCGCCATACCCTTGGAGGAAAGCTTTAGAATATGAAATTTTAACCTGCAACCATAGCATAAAGGGTCTCTCTAGTAGTTGCACATCAAATCTAACCTGTCTGAAGTGTTTTTCCAAAGTTATCAACATTTTTATGTTTGGCGTTCCGGAATCGACCTTATCTCAGGCTGTAAACGTGTTTTCTGCATTGTGCCATAACTTTGCAGGGAAGCTTCAGAACATGAAATTTTCACCTCCCACTATAGCAGAAAGGGTCTTTCTAGTAGTTGCAGATCAAATCTAAGCTGTCTGAAATGTTTTTCCAAAGTTATCAACATTTTTATGTTTGCCGTTCTGGAACCCACCTCATCTCAGGCTGTAAACGTGTTTTCTGCTTTGTGCCATGACTTTGCAGGGAAGCTTAAAAACATGACATTTTCACCTCCCACTATATCAGAAAGGATCTTTCTAGTAGTTGCACATCAAATCTAAGCTGTCTGAAGTGTTTTTCCAAACTTTTCAACATTTTTATGTTTGGCGTTCCGGAATCGACCATATCTCAGGCTGAAAACGCGTATTCTGCACTGTGCCTTAACTTTGCAGGGAAGCTTCAGAACATGAAATTTTCAAATCCCTCTATAGCAGAAAGGGTCTTTCTCGTAGTTGCACATCAAATCTAAGCTGTCTGAAGTGTTTTTCCAAAGTTATCAACATTTTTATGTTTGGCGTTCCGGAATCGACCTTATCACAGGCTGAAAAAGCGTTTTTCGCATTGTGCCATAACTTTGCAGGGAAGCCTCAGAACATGAAATTTTCAAATCCCTCTATAGCAGAAAGGGTCTTTCTCGTAGTTGCACATCAAATCTAAGCTGTCTGAAGTGTTTTTCCAAAGTTATCAACATTTTTATGTTTGGCGTTCCGGAATCGACCTTATCACAGGCTGAAAACGCGTTTTTCGCATTGTGCCATAACTTTGCAGGGAAGCCTCAGAACATGAAATTTTCAAATCCCTCTATAGCAGAAAGGGTCTTTCTCGTAGTTGCACATCAAATCTAAGCTGTCTGAAGTGTTTTTCCAAAGTTATCAACATTTTTATGTTTGGCGTTCCGGAATCAACCTTATCTCAGACTGAAAACGTGTTTTCTGCATTGTGCCATAACTTTGCAGGGAAACTTCAGAACATGAAATTTTCACCTCCAACTATAGCAGAAAGGATCTTTCTAGTAGTTGCACGTCAAATCTAAGCTGACTGTAGAGTTTTTCCTGAGTTATCAACATTTTTATGTTTGGCGTTCTGAAATCAACCTCATCTCAGGCTGAAAACGCGTTTCACGCATTGTGCCATAACTTTGCAGGGAAGCTTCAGAACATGATATTTTCACCTCCCACTATAGCAGAAAGGGTCTTTCTCGTAGTTGCACATCAAATCGAAGCTGTCTGAAGTGTTTTTCCAAAGTTATCAACATTTTTATGTTTGGCGTTCCGGAACCCGCCTTATCTCAGGCTGAAAACGCGTTTTCTGCATTGTGCCATATCTTTGCAGGGAAGCTTCAGAAAATGAAATGTTCACCTCCCACTATAGCAGAAAGGGTTTTTCTAGTAGTTGCACATCAAATCTAAGCTGTTTGAAGTGTTTTTCCAAAGTGATAAACATTTTTACGTTTTGCGTTTCGGAACCCACCTTATCTCAGGCTGAAAACGCGTTTTCTGCATTGTGCCATATCTTTGCAGGGAAGCTTCAGAACATGAAATTTTAACCTCCCACTGCAGCAGAAAGGGTCCTTCTAGTAGTTGCACATCAAATCTAAGCTGTCTGAAGTGTTTTTCCAAAGTTATCAACATTTTTATGTTTGGCGTTCCGGAATCGACCTTATCACAGGCTGAAAACGCTTTTTACGCTTTGTGCCATAACTTTGCAGGGAAGCTTCAGAAAATGAAAATTTCACCTCCCACTATAGCAGAAAGGGTTTTTCTAGTAGTTGCACATCAAATCTAAGCTGTCTGAAGTGTTTTTCCAAAGTTATCAACATTTTTATGTTTGGCGTTCCGGAACCCGCCTTATCTCAGGCTGAAAACGCGTTTTCTGCGTTGTGCCATATCTTTGCAGGGAAGCTTCAGAAAATGAAATTTTCACCTCCCCCCTATCACAGAAAGGGTTTTTCTAGTAGTTGCACATCAAATCTAAGCTTTTTCCAAAGTTATCAACATTTTTATGTTTGGCGTTCCGGAATCAACCTTATCTCAGGCTGAAAACGCATTTTCTGCATTGTGCCATTACTTCTCAGGGAAGCTTCAGAACATGAAATGTTCACCTCCCACGATAGCAGAAAGGGTCTTTCTAGTAGTTGCACATCAGATCTAAGCTGTCCAAAGTGTTTTTCGAAAGTTATCAACATTTTTATGTTTGGTGTTCCGGAATCGACCTTATTTCAGGATGAAAAATCGTTTTCTGCATTGTCCCATGACTTTCCAGGGAAGCTTCAGAACATGAAATTTCGACCTCCCACTATAGCAGAAAGGGTCTTTCGAGTAGTTGCACATCAAATCTATGCTGTCTGAAGTGTTTTTTGAAAGTTATCAACATTTTTATGTTTGGCGTTCCGGAATCGACCTTATCACAGGCTGAAAACGCTTTTTACGCTTTGTGCCATAACTTTGCAGGGAAGCTTCAGAAAATGAAAATTTCACCTCCCACTATAGCAGAAAGGGTTTTTCTAGTAGTTGCACATCAAATCTAAGCTGTCTGAAGTGTTTTTCCAAAGTTATCAACATTTTTATGTTTGGCGTTCCGGAATCAACCTTATCTCAGGCTGAAAACGCATTTTCTGCATTGTGCCATAACTTTGTAAGGAAGCTTCAGAACATGAAATTTTCACCTCCCACTATAGCAGAAAGGGTCTTTCTAGTAGTTGCACATCAAATCGAAGCTGTCTGAAGTGTTTTTCCAAAGTTATCAACATTTTTATGTATGGCGTTCCGGAATCGACCTTATCTCAGGCTGTAAACGCGTTTTACGCATTGTGCCATAACTTTGCAGGGAAGCTTCAGAACATGAAATGTTCACCTCCCACTATAGCAGAAAGGGTCTTTCTAGTAGTTGCACATCAAATCTAAGCTGTCTGAAGTGTTTTTCCAAAGTTATCAACATTTTTATGTTTGGCGTTCCGGAATCGACCTTATCTCAGGCTGAAAACGCGTTTTACGCATTGTGCCATAACTTTGCAGGGAAGCTTCAGAACATGAAATTTTCACCTCCCCCCTATCGCAGAAAGGGTTTTTCTAGTAGTTGCACATCAAATCTAAGCTTTTTGAAGTGTTTTTCCAAAGTTATCAACATTTTTATGTTTGGCGTTCCGGAATCAACCTTATCTCAGGCTGAAAACGCATTTTCTGCATTGTGCCATAACTTCTCAGGGAAGCTTCAGAACATGAAATGCTCACCTCCCATGATAGCAGAAAGGGTCTTTCTAGTAGTTGCACATCAGATCTAAGCTTTCCGAACTGTTTTTCGAAAGTTATCAACATTTTTATGTTTGGCGTTCCGGAATCGACCTTATCTCAGGATGAAAAATCGTTTTCTGCATTGTCCCATGACTTTCCAGGGAAGCTTCAGAACATGAAATTTCGACCTCCCACTATAGCAGAAAGGGTCTTTCGAGTAGTTGCACATCAAATCTATGCTGTCTGAAGTGTTTTTTGAAAGTTATCAACATTTTTATGTTTGGCGCTCCGGAATCGACCTTATCACAGGCTGAAAACGCTTTTTACGCTTTGTGCCATAACTTTACAGGGAAGCTTCAGAAAATGAAAATTTCACCTGCCACTATAGCAGAAAGGGTTTTTCTAGTAGTTGCACATCAAATCTAAGCTGTCTGAAGTGTTTTTCCAAAGTTATCAACATGTTTATGTTTGGCGTTCCGGAATCAACCTTATCTCAGGCTGAAAACGCATTTTCTGCATTGTGCCATAACTTTGTAAGGAAGCTTCAGAACATGAAATTTTCACCTCCCACTATAGCAGAAAGGGTCTTTCTAGTAGTTGCACATCAAATCGAAGCTGTCTGAAGTGTTTTTCCAAAGTTATCAACATTTTTATGTATGGCGTTCCGGAATCGACCTTATCTCAGGCTGAAAACGCGTTTTACGCATTGTGCCATAACTTTGCAGGGAAGCTTCAGAACATGAAATGTTCACCTCCCACTATAGCAGAAAGGGTCTTTCTAGTAGTTGCACATCAAATCTAAGCTGTCTGAAGTGTTTTTCCAAAGTTATCAACATTTTTATGTTTGGAGTTCCGGAATCGACCATATCTCAGGCTGAAAACGCGTTTTCTGCATTGTGCCATAACTTTGGAGGGAAGCTTCAGAAAATGAAATTTCCACCTCCCACTATAGCAGAAAGGGTCTTTCTAGTAGTTGCACATCAAATCTAAGCTGTCTGAAGTGTTTTTCCAAAGTGATCAACATTATTACGTTTTGCGTTTCGGAACCCACCTTATCTCAGGCTGAAAACGCGTTTTCTGCATTGTGCCATATCTTTGCAGGGAAGCTTCAGAACATGAAATTTTAACCTCCCACTATAGCAGAAAGGGTCTTTCTAGTAGTTGCACATCAAATCTAAGCTGTCTGAAGTGTTTTTCCAAAGTTATCAACATTTTTATGTTTGGCGTTCCAGAATCGACCTTATCTTAGGCTGAAAACGCTTTTTACGCTTTGTGCCATAACTTTGCAGGGAAGCTTCAGAAAATGAAATGTTCACCTCCCACGATAGCAGAAACGGTCTTTCTAGTAGTTGCACATCAGATCTAAGCTGTCCGAAGTGTTTTTCGAAAGTTATCAACATTTTTATGTTTGGTGTTCCGGAATCGACCTTATCTCACGATGAAAAATCGTTTTCTGCATTGTCCCATGACTTTCCAGGGAAGCTTCAGAACATGAAATTTCGACCTCCCACTATAGCAGAAATGGTCTTTCGAGTAGTTGCACATCAAATCTAAGCTGTCTGAAGTGTTTTTCCAAAGTTATCAACATTTTTATGTTTGGCGTTCCGGAACCCGCCTTATCTCAGGCTGAAAACGCGTTTTCTGCATTGTGCCATATCTTTGCAGGGAAGCTTCAGAAAATGAAATTTTCACCTCCCACTATAGCAGAAAGGGTTTTGCTAGTAGTTGCACATCAAATCTAAGCTGTTTGAAGTGTTTTTCCAAAGTCATCAACATTTTTATGTTTGGCGTTCCGGAATCGACCTTATCTTAGGCTGAAAACGCTTTTTACGCTTTGTGCCATAACTTTGCAGGGAAGCTTCAGAAAATGAAATTTTCACCTCCCCCCTATCGCACAAAGGGTTTTTCTAGTAGTTGCACATCAAATCTAAGCTTTTTGAAGTGTTTTTCCAAAGTTATCAACATTTTTATGTTTGGCGTTCCGGAATCAACCTTATCTCAGGCTGAAAACGCATTTTCTGCATTGTGCCATAACTTCTCAGGGAAGCTTCAGAACATGAAATGTTCACCTCCCACGATAGCAGAAAGGGTCTTTCTAGTAGTTGCACATCAGATCTAAGCTGTCCGAAGTGTTTTTCGAAAGTTATCAACATTTTTATGTTTGGTGTTCCGGAATCGACCTTATTTCAGGATGAAAAATCGTTTTCTGCATTGTCCCATGACTTTCCAGGGAAGCTTCAGAACATGAAATTTCGACCTCCCACTATAGCAGAAAGGGTCTTTCGAGTAGTTGCACATCAAATCTATGCTGTCTGAAGTGTTTTTTGAAAGTTATCAACATTTTTATGTTTGGCGTTCCGGAATCGACCTTATCACAGGCTGAAAACGCTTTTTACGCTTTGTGCCATAACTTTGCAGGGAAGCTTCAGAAAATGAAAATTTCACCTCCCACTATAGCAGAAAGGGTTTTTCTAGTAGTTGCACATCAAATCTAAGCTGTCTGAAGTGTTTTTCCAAAGTTATCAACATTTTTATGTTTGGCGTTCCGGAATCAACCTTATCTCAGGCTGAAAACGCATTTTCTGCATTGTGCCATAACTTTGTAAGGAAGCTTCAGAACATGAAATTTTCACCTCCCACTATAGCAGAAAGGGTCTTTCTAGTAGTTGCACATCAAATCGAAGCTGTCTGAAGTGTTTTTCCAAAGTTATCAACATTTTTATGTATGGCGTTCCGGAATCGACCTTATCTCAGGCTGTAAACGCGTTTTACGCATTGTGCCATAACTTTGCAGGGAAGCTTCAGAAAATGAAAATTTCACCTCCCACTATAGCAGAAAGGGTTTTTCTAGTAGTTGCACATCAAATCTAAGCTGTCTGAAGTGTTTTTCCAAAGTGATCAACATTATTACGTTTTGCGTTTCGGAACCCACCTTATCTCAGGCTGAAAACGCGTTTTACGCATTGTGCCATAACTTTGCAGGGAAGCTTCAGAAAATGAAATTTTCACCTCCCCCCTATCGCAGAAAGGGTTTTTCTAGTAGTTGCACATCAAATCTAAGCTTTTTGAAGTGTTTTTCCAAAGTTATCAACATTTTTATGTTTGGCGTTCCGGAATCAACCTTATCTCAGGCTGAAAACGCATTTTCTGCATTGTGCCATAACTTCTCAGGGAAGCTTCAGAACATGAAATGCTCACCTCCCATGATAGCAGAAAGGGTCTTTCTAGTAGTTGCACATCAGATCTAAGCTTTCCGAACTGTTTTTCGAAAGTTATCAACATTTTTATGTTTGGCGTTCCGGAATCGACCTTATCTCAGGATGAAAAATCGTTTTCTGCATTGTCCCATGACTTTCCAGGGAAGCTTCAGAACATGAAATTTCGACCTCCCACTATAGCAGAAAGGGTCTTTCGAGTAGTTGCACATCAAATCTATGCTGTCTGAAGTGTTTTTTGAAAGTTATCAACATTTTTATGTTTGGCGCTCCGGAATCGACCTTATAACAGGCTGAAAACGCTTTTTACGCTTTGTGCCATAACTTTGCAGGGAAGCTTCAGAAAATGAAAATTTCACCTCCCACTATAGCAGAAAGGGTTTTTCTAGTAGTTGCACATCAAATCTAAGCTGTCTGAAGTGTTTTTCCAAAGTTATCAACATTTTTATGTTTGGCGTTCCGGAATCAACCTTATCTCAGGCTGAAAACGCATTTTCTGCATTGTGCCATAACTTTGTAAGGAAGCTTCAGAACATGAAATTTTCACCTCCCACTATAGCAGAAAGGGTCTTTCTAGTAGTTGCACATCAAATCGAAGCTGTCTGAAGTGTTTTTCCAAAGTTATCAACATTTTTATGTATGGCGTTCCGGAATCGACCTTATCTCAGGCTGAAAACGCGTTTTACGCATTGTGCCATAACTTTGCAGGGAAGCTTCAGAACATGAAATGTTCACCTCCCACTATAGCAGAAAGGGTCTTTCTAGTAGTTGCACATCAAATCTAAGCTGTCTGAAGTGTTTTTCCAAAGTTATCAACATTTTTATGTTTGGAGTTCCGGAATCGACCATATCTCAGGCTGAAAACGCGTTTTCTGCATTGTGCCATAACTTTGGAGGGAAGCTTCAGAAAATGAAATTTCCACCTCCCACTATAGCAGAAAGGGTCTTTCTAGTAGTTGCACATCAAATCTAAGCTGTCTGAAGTGTTTTTCCAAAGTGATCAACATTATTACGTTTTGCGTTTCGGAACCCACCTTATCTCAGGCTGAAAACGCGTTTTCTGCATTGTGCCATATCTTTGCAGGGAAGCTTCAGAACATGAAATTTTAACCTCCCACTATAGCAGAAAGGGTCTTTCTAGTAGTTGCACATCAAATCTAAGCTGTCTCAAGTGTTTTTCCAAAGTTATCAACATTTTTATGTTTGGCGTTCCGGAATCGACCTTATCTTAGGCTGAAAACGCTTTTTACGCTTTGTGCCATAACTTTGCAGGGAAGCTTCAGAAAATGAAATGTTCACCTCCCAGGATAGCAGAAACGGTCTTTCTAGTAGTTGCACATCAGATCTAAGCTGTCCGAAGTGTTTTTCGAAAGTTATCAACATTTTTATGTTTGGTGTTCCGGAATCGACCTTATCTCACGATGAAAAATCGTTTTCTGCATTGTCCCATGACTTTCCAGGGAAGCTTCAGAACATGAAATTTCGACCTCCCACTATAGCAGAAAGGGTCTTTCGAGTAGTTGCACATCAAATCTAAGCTGTCTGAAGTGTTTTTCCAAAGTTATCAACATTTTTATGTTTGGCGTTCCAGAATCGACCTTATCTGAGGCTGAAAACGCGTTTTACGCATTGTGCCATAACTTTGCAGGGACGCTTCAGAACAAGAAATTTTCAGCTCCCACTACTGCAGAAAGGGTCTTTCTCGTAGTTGCACATCAAATCTAAGCTGTCTGAAGTGTTTTTCCAAAGTTATCAACATTTTTATGTTTGGCGTTCCGGAACCCGCCTTATCTCAGGCTGACAACGCGTTTTCTGCATTGTGCCATATCTTTGCAGGGAAGCTTCAGAACATGAAATGTTCACCTCCCACGATAGCAGAAAGGGTCTTTCTAGTAGTTGCACATCAAATCTAAGCTGTCTGAAGTGTTGTTCCAAAGTTATCAACATTTTTACGTTTGGCGTTCCGGAATCGACCTTATCTCAGGCTGAAAACACGTTTTACGCATTGTGCCATAGCTTTGCAGGGACGCTTCAGAACAAGAAATTTTCACCTCCCACTATCGCAGAAAGGGTCTTTCTCGTAGTTGCACATCAAATCGAAGCTGTCTGAAGTGTTTTTCCAAAGTTATCAACATTTTTATGTTTGGCGTTCCGGAATCAACCTTATCTCAGGCTGAAAACGCATTTTCTGCATTGTGCCATAACTTTGCAAGGAAGCTTCAGAACATGAAATTTTCACCTCCCACTATAGCAGAAAGGGTCTTTCTAGTAGTTGCACATCAGATCTAAGCTGTCCGAAGTGTTTTTCGAAAGTTATCAACATTTTTATGTTTGGCGTTTCGGAACCCACCTTATCTCTGGCTGAAAACGCATTTTCTGCATTGTGCCATAACTTTGCAAGGAAGCTTCAGAACATGAAATTTTCACCTCCCACTATAGCAGAAAGGGTCTTTCTAGTAGTTGCACTTCAAATATAAGCTGTCTGTAGTGTTTTTCCAAAGTTATCAACATTTTAATGTTTGGCGTTACAGAATCGACCGTATCTCAGGATGAAAAATTGTTTTCTGCATTGTCCCATAACTTTCCAGGGAAGCTTCAGAACATGAAATTTTGACCTAACACTATAGCAGAAAGGGTCTTTCTAGTAGTTGCACATCAAATCTAAGCTGTCTGAAGTGTTTTTCCAAAATTATCAACATTTTAATGTTTGGCGTTACAGAATCGTCCGTATCTCAGGCTGAAAACGCGTTGTCTGCATTGTGCCATAACTTTGCATGGAAGCTTCCGAACATGAAATTTTAACCTACCACTATAACAGAAAGGGTCTTTCTAGTAGTTGGACATCAAATCTAAGCTGTCTGAGGTGTTTTTCCAAAGTTATCAACATTTTTATGTTTGGCGTTCTGGAACCCACCTTATCTCAGGCTGAAAACGCATTTTCTGCATTGTGTCATAACTTCTCAGGGAAGCTTCAGAACATGAATTTTCGACCTCCCACTATAGCAGAAAGGGTCTTTCTCGTAGTTGCACATCAAATCGAAGCTGTCTGAAGTGTTATTCCAAAGTTATCAACATTTTTTATGTTTGGCGTTCCGGAACCCACCTTATCTCAGGCTGAAAACGCATTTCCTGCATTGTGCCATAACTTAGCAAGGAAGCTTCAGAACATGAAATTTTCACCTCCCACTATAGCAAAAAGAGTCTTTCTAGTAGTTGCACATCAGATCTAAGCTGTCCGAAGTGTTTTTCGAAAGTTATCAACATTTTTATGTTTGGCGTTTCGGAACCCACCTTGTCTCAGGCTGAAAAATCGTTTTCTGCATTGTCCCATAACTTCTCAGGGAAGCTTCAGAACATGAAATTTCGACCTCCCACTATAGCAGAAAGGGTCTTTCTAGTAGTTGAACATAAAATCTAAGCTGTCTGAAGTGTTTTTCCATAGTTATCAACATTTTTATGTTTGGCGTTCCGGAATCGACCTTATCTCAGGCTGAAAACGCGTTTTCTGCTTTGTGGCGTGACTTTGCAGGGAACCTTCAGTACAGGAAATTTTCACCTCCTTCAATAGCAGAAAGGGGTTTTCTCGTAGTTGAACATCAAATCTAAGCTGTCTGAAGTGTTTTTCCAAAGTCATCAAGATTTTTATGTTTGGCGTTCCGGAATCGACCATATCTCAGGCTGAAAACGCGTTTTACGCATTGTGCCATAATTTTGGTGGGAAGCTTCAGATCATCGAATTTTCACCACCCACTATATCAGAAAGGGTCTTTCTAGTAGTTGCACATAAAATCTAAGAAGTCTGAAGTGTTGTTCCAAAGTTATCAACATTTTTATGTTTGGCGTACCGGAATCTATCTTATCTCAGGCTGAAGATGTGTTTTCTGCATTGTGCCATAACTTTGCAGGCAAGCTTCAGAACATGAAATTTTCACATCCCACTATAGCAGAAATGGTCTTTCTAGTAGTTGCACATCAAATCTAGGCTGTCTGAAGTGTTTTTCCAAAGTTTTCAACATTTTTATGTTTGGCGTTCGGGAACCCACATTATCTCAGGCTGAAAAAGCGTTTCACGCATTGTGCCATAACTCTGCATAAAGCTTCAGAACATGAAATTTTCACCTCCCCCTATAGCAGAAAGGGTCTTTCTAGTAGTTGCAGATCAAATCTAAGCTGTCTGAAGTGATTTTCCAAAGTCATCAACATTTTTATGTTTGGCGTTCCGGAATCGACCTTATCTCAGGCTGAACACGCATTTTCTGCATTGTGCCATAACTTTTCAGGGGAGCTTCAGAACATTACATTTTAAACTTCCACTATAGCAGAAAAGGTCTTTCTTGTAGTTGCACATCAAATCTAAGCTGTCTGAAGTATTTTTCCAAAGTTATCGACATTTTTATGTTTGGCGTTCCGGAATCGACCTTATCTCAGGCTTAAAACGCGTTTTACGCATTGTGCCATAACTTTGCAGGGAAGCTTCAGAACATGAAATTTTCACATCCCACTATAGCAGAAAGGGTCTTTCTAGTAGTTGCACATCAAATCTAAGCTGTCTGAAGTGTTTTACCAAAGTTTTCAACACTTTTATGTTTGGCGTTCCGAAACCCACCTTATCTCAGGCTGAAAAAGAGTTTTTGTGCATTGTGCCATAACATCACAGGGACGCTTGAGAACATGAAATTTTCACCTCCCACTATAGCAGAAAGGGTCTTTCTCGTAGTTGCACTTCAAATCTAAGCTGTCTGAAGTGTTTTTCCAAAGTTGTCCACATTTTTATGTTTGGCGTTCCGGAACCCACCTTATCTCTGGCTGAAAACGCATTTTACATATTGTGCCATAACTTTGCAGGGAAGCTTCAGAACATCGAATTTTCACCACCCACTATAGCAGAAAGGGTCTTTCTAGTAATGGCTCATCAAATCTAAGCTGTCCGAGGTGTTTTTCCGAAGTTATCAACATTTTTATGTTTTTCGTTCCGGAAGCGACCTTATCTCAGGCTGAAAACGCGTATTCGGAATTGTGCCATAGCTTTGCAGGGAAGCTTCAGAAATTGAAGTTTTGAACTCCCACTATAGCAGAAAGGGTCTTTCTAGTAGTTGCACATCAAATCTAAGCTGTCTGAAGTGTTTTTCCAAAGTTATCAACATTTTTATGTTTGGCATTCCGGAATCGACCTTATTTCAGGCTGAAAACGCGTTTTCTGCATTGTGCCATAACTTTGCAGGGAAGCTTCAGAACATGAAATTTTCACCTCCCACTATAGCAGAAAGGGTCTTTCTAATAGTTGCACATCAAATCTAAGCTGTCTGAAGTGTTTTTCCAAAGTTATCAACATTTTTATGTTAGGCGTTTCGGAACCCACCTTATCTCAGGCTGAAAACGCTTTTTCTGCCTTGTGCCATAACTTTGCAGGAAAGCTTCAGAACATTAAATTTTCACCTCCCACTATAGCAGAAAGGGTCTTTCTAGTACTTGTACATCGAATCTAAGCTGTCTGAAAGGTTTTTCCAAAGTTATCAACATTTTTATGTTTGGCGTTCCGGAAATGACCTTATGTCAGGCTGAAAACGCGTTTTCTGCATTGTGACATAGCTTTGCAGGGAAGCTTCAGAACATGAAATTTTAACCTCCCACGATAGCAGAAAGGGTCTTTCTAGTAGTTGCACATCAAATCGAAGCTTTTTGAATTGTTTTTCCAAAGTTATCAACACTTTTATCTTTGGTGTTCCGGAATCAACCTTATCTGAGGCTGAAAACGCGTTTTACGCATTGTGCCATAACTTTGCAGGAAAGTTTCAGAACATGAAATTTTCAACTCCCACTATAGTAGAAAGGCTCTTTCTAGTAGTTGCACATCAAATCTAAGCTGTCTAAAGAGTTTTTCCAAAGTTATCAATATTGTTATGTTTGGCGTTCCGGAATCGACCTTATCTCAGGCTGAAAACGCGTTTTACGCATGGTGCCATAACTATGCAGGGAAGCTTCAAAACATCGAATTTTCACATTCCCACTATAGTAGAAACGGTCTTTCTCGTAGTTGCACATCAAATTTATGCTGTCTGAAGTGTTTTTCCAAAGTTATCCACATTTTAATGTTTGGCGTTCTGGAATCGACCTTATCTCAGGCTGAAAACGCATTTTACGCATGGTGCCATAACTTTGCAAGGAATCTTTAGAACATGAATTTTTCACCTCCCACAGTGGCAGAAAGGGTCTTTCTAGTAGTTGCACATCAAATCTAAGCTGTCTGAAGTGTTTTTCCAAAATTATCAACAGTTTTATGTTTGGCATTCCAGAATCGACCTTATCTCAGGCTGTAAACGCGTTTTACGCATGGTGCCATAACTTTGCAGGGAAGCTTCAGAACATCGAATTGTCACCTCCCACAATAGCAGAAACGGTCTTTCGAGTAGTTGCACATCACATCTAAGCTGTCTGAAGTGTTTTTCCAAAGTTATCTACATTTTTATGTTTGGCGTTCCGGAGTCGACCTTATCTCAGGCTGAAAACGCTTTTTACGCATTGTGCCACAACTTTGCATAAAGCTTCAGAACATGAAATTTTCACCTCCCACTATAGCAGAAAGGGTCTTTCTAGTAGTTGCACATCAAATCTAAGCGGTCTGATGTGTTGTTCCAAAGTTATCAACATTTTTATGTTTGGCGTTCCGGAACTCTCCTTATCTCACGCTTAAAACGCGTTTTCTGCATTGTGCCATAACTTTGCAGGGAAGCTTTAGAACATTACATTTTCACCTCCCACTTCAGCAGAAAGGGTCTTTCTAGTAGTTGCACATCAAATCTAAGCTGTCTGAAGTGTTTTTCCAAAGTTATCAACATTCTTATGTTTGGCGTTCCGGAATTGACCTTTTCTCAGGCTGAAAACGCGTTTTACGCATTGTGCCATAACTTTGCAGGGAAGCTTTAGAACATGAAATTTTCACGTCCCACTAGAGCAGAAAGGGTATTTCTAGTAGTTGCACATTAAATCTAAGCTGTCAGAAGTGTTGTTCCAAAGTAATCAACATTTTTACGTTTGGCGTTTTGGAAACCACCTTATCTCAGGCTGAAAACGCGTTTTCTGCATTGTGCCATAACTTCTCAGGGAAGCTTCAGAACATGAAATGTTCACCTCCCACTATAGCAGAAAGGGTCTTTCTAGTAGTTGCACATCAAATCTAAGCTGCCTGAAGTGTTTTTCCAAAGTTATCAACATATTTATGTTTGGCGTTCCGGAATCGACCTTATCTCAGGATGAAAAATTGTTTTCTGCATTGTCCCATAACTTTGCAGGGAAGCTTCAGAACATGAAATTTTCAGGTCCCATGATAGCAGAAAGGGTCTTTCTAGTAGTTGCACATCAAATCTAAGCTGTCTGAAGTGTTTTTCGAAAGTTATCAACATTTTTATGTTTGGCGTTCCGGAACCCACCTTATCTCAGGCTGAAAACGCGTTGTCTGCATTGTGGCATAACTTTGCAGGGAAGCTTGAGAACATAAAATTTTCACGTCCCACTATACCAGAAAGGGTCTTTCTAGTAGTTGCACATCAAATCTAAGCTGTCTGAAGTGTTTTTCGAAAGTTATGAACATTTTTATGTTTCGCGTTCCGTAATCGACCTTATCTCAGGATGAAAAATCTTTTTCTGCATTGTCCCATAACTTTCCATGGGAAGCTTCAGAACATGAAATTTTGACCTCCCACTATAGCAGAAAGGGTCTTTCTAGTAGTTGCACATCAAATCTAAGCTGTCTGAAGTGTTTTTCCAAAGTTATCAACATTTTTATGTTTGGCGTTCCGGAACCCACCTTATCTCAGGCTGAAAACGCGTTTTCGGCATTATGCCATAACTTTGCTGGGAAGCTTCAGAACATGAAATTTTCACGTCCCACTATAGTAGAAAGGGTCTTTCTAGTAGTTGCACATCAAATCTAAGATGTCTGAAGTGTTTTTCCAAAGTTAGCAACATTTTTATGTTTGGCGTTCTGGAACCCACCTTATCAGAAGCTGAAAACGCGTTTTCTGCATTGTGCCATAACTTTGCAGGGAAGCTTGAGAACATAAAATTTTCACGTCCCACTATACCAGAAAGGGTCTTTCTAGTAGTTGCACATCAAATCTAAGCTGTCTGAAGTGTTTTTCGAAAGTTATGAACATTTTTATGTTTCGCGTTCCGTAATCGACCTTATCTCAGGATGAAAAATCTTTTTCTGCATTGTCCCATAACTTTCCTTGGGAAGCTTCAGAACATGAAATTTTGACCTCCCACTATAGCAGAAAGGGTCTTTCTAGTAGTTGCACATCAAATCTAAGCTGTCTGAAGTGTTTTTCCAAAGTTATCAACATTCTTATGTTTGGCGTTCCAGAATCAACCTTATCTCAGGCTGAAAACGCGTTTTCCGCATTGTGCCATAACTTTGCAGGAAAGCTTCAGAACATGAAATTTTCTACTCCCACTATAGCAGAAAGGGTCTTTCTAGTGGTTGCACATAAAATCTAAGCTGTCTGAAGTGTTTTTCCAAAGTTATCAATATTTTTATGTTTGGCGTTCCGGAATCGACCTTATCTCAGGCTGAAAACGTGTTTTACGCATTGTGCCATAACTTTGCAGGGAAGCTTCAGAACATGAAATTTTCACCTCCCACTATAGCAGAAACGGTCTTTCTAGTCGTTGTACATCAAATCTAAGCTGTCTGAAATGTTTTTCCCAAAGTTATCAACATTTTTATGTTTGGCGCTCCGGAACCCACCTTACCTCAGGCTGAACAGCGTTTTTTTGCATTGTGCCATAACTTTGCAGGGAAGCTTCAGAACATGAAATTTTCACATCCCACTATAGCATAAAGGGTCTTTCTAGTAGTTGCACTTCAAATCTAAGCTGTCTGAAATGTTTTTCCCAAAGTTATCAACATTTTTATGTTTGGCGTTCCGGAACCCACCTTACCTCAGGCTGAACAGCGTTTTTGTGCATTGTGCCATAACTTTGCAGGCAAGCTTCAGAAAATGAAATTTTAACCTCCCACTGTAGCAGAAAGGGTCTTTGTAGTAGTTGCACCTCAAATCTAAGCTGTTTGAAGTGTTTTTCCAAAGTTATCAACATTTTTATTTTTGGCGTTCCGGAAAACATCTTATCTCAGGCTGAAAACGCATTTTCTGCATTGTGCCATAACTTCGAAGGAAAGCTTCAGAAGACGAAAGTTTCACCTACCACTATAGCAGAAATTGTCTTTCTAGTAGTTGCACATCAAATCTAAGCTGTCTGAAGTGGATTTCCAAAGTTATCAACATTTTTATGTTTGGCGTTCCAAAACCCACCTTTTTTGAGGCTGAAAACGCGTTTTCTGCATTGTGCCATAACTTTGAAGGGAAGCTTCAGAACATGAAATGTTCACGTCCAACTATAGCAGAAAGGGTCTTTCTAGTAGTTGCACATCAAATCTAAGCTGTCTGAAGTGTTTTTCCAAAGTTATCAATATTTTAATGTTTGGCGTTCCAGAATCGACCTTATCTCAGCCTGAAAACGCGTTTTACGCATTGTGCCATAACTTCTCAGGGAAGCTTCAGAACATGAAATGTTCACCTCCCACTATAGCAGAAAGGGTCTTTCTAGTAGTTGCACATCAAATCTAAGCTGTCTGAAGTGTTTTTCCAAAGTTATCAACATTTTTATGTTTGGCGTTCCGGAATCGACCTTATCACAGGCTGAAAACACTTTTTACGCTTTGTGCCATAACTTTTCAGGGAAGCTTCAGAAAATGAAAATTTCACCTCCCACTATAGCAGAAAGGGTTTTTCTGGTAGTTGCACATCAAATATAAGCTGTCTGAATTGTTTTTCCAAAGTTATCAACATTTTTATGTTTGGCGTTCCGGAATCAACCTTATCTCAGGCTGAAAACGCATTTTCTGCATTGTGCCATAACTTTGTAAGGAAGCTTCAGAACATGAAATTTTCACCTCCCACTATAGCAGAAAGGGTCTTTCTAGTAGTTGCACATCAAATCTAAGCTGTCTGAAGTGTTTTTCCAAAGTTATCAACATTTGTATGTATGGCGTTCCGGAATCGACCTTATCTCAGGCTGAAAACGCTTTTTACGCTTTATGCCATAACTTTGCAGGGAAGCTTCAGAAAATGAAATTTTCACCTCCCCCCTATCGCAGAAAGGGTTTTTCTAGTAGTTGCACATCAAATCTAAGCTTTTTGAAGTGTTTTTCCAAAGATATCAACATTTTTATGTTTGGCGTTCCGGAATCAACCTTATCTCAGGCTGAAAACGCATTTTCTGCATTGTGCCATAACTTCTCAGGGAAGCTTCAGAACATGAAATGTTCACCTCCCACGATAGCAGAAAGGGTCTTTCGAGTAGTTGCACATCAAATCTAAGCTGTCTGAAGTGTTGTTCCAAAGTTATCAACATTTTTACGTTTGGCGTTCCGGAATCGACCTTATCTCAGGCTGAAAACCCGTTTTACGCATTGTGCCATAACTTTGCAGGGAAGCTTCAGAACATGAAATTTTCACCTCCCACTATAACAGAAACGGTCTTTCTAGTACTTGCACATCAAATCTAAGCTGTCTGAAGTGTTGTTCCAAAGTGATCAACATTTTTACGTTTGGCGTTTCGGAACCCACCTTATCTCAGGCTGAAAACGCGTTTTCTGCATTGTCCCATAACTTTCTAGGGAGGCTTCAGAACATGAAATTTTGACCTCCCACTATAGCAGAAAGGGTCTTTCTAGTAGTTGCACACCAAATCTAAGCTGTCTGAAGTGTTTTTCCAAAGTTATCAACATTTTTATGTTTGGCGTTCCGGAACCCACCTTATCTCAGGCTGAAAACGTATTTTCTGCATTGTGCCATAACTTCTCAGGGAAGCTTCAGAACATGAAATGTTCACCTCCCACCATAGCAGAAAGGGTCTTTCTAGTAGTTGCTCATCAGATCTAAGCTGTCCGAAGTGTTTTTCGAAAGTTATCAACATTTTTATGTTTGGTGTTCCGGAATCGACCTTATCTCAGGATGAAAAATCATTTTCTGCATTGTCCCATGACTTTCCAGGGAAGCTTCAGAACATGAATTTTCGACCTCCCACTATAGCAGAAAGGGTCTTTCGAGTAGTTGCACATCAAATCTAAGCTGTCTGAAGTGTTGTTCCAAAGTTATCAACATTTTTACGCTTGGCGTTCCGGAACCCACCTTATCTCAGGCTGAAAACGCGTTTTCTGCATTGTGCCATAACTTCTCAGGGAAGCTTCAGAACATGAAATGTTCACCTCCCACTAGCGCAGAAAGGGTCTTTTTAGTTGTTGCACTTCAAATCTAAGCTGTCTGAAGTGTTTTTCCAAAGTTATCAACATTTTAATGTTTGGCGTTACAGAATCGACCGTATCTCTGGATAAAAAATTGTTTTCTCCATTATGCCATAACTTTACAGGGAAGCTTCAGAACATGAAATTTTGACCTAACACTATAACAGAAAGGGTCTTTCTAGTAGTTGCTCATCAGATCTAAGCTGTCCGAAGTGTTTTTCGAAAGTTATCAACATTTTTATGTTTGGTGTTCCGGAATCGACCTTATCTCAGCATGAAAAATCGTTTTCTGCATTGTCCCATGACTTTCCAGGGAAGCTTCAGAACATGAATTTTCGACCTCCCACTATAGCAGAAAGGGTCTTTCTAGTAGTTGCACATCAAATCTAAGCTGTCTGAAGTGTTTTTCCAAAGTTATCAACATTTTTATGTTTGGCGTTCCGGAATCAACCTTATCTCAGGCTGAAAACGCATTTTCTGCTTTGTCCCATAACTTTGTAAGGAAGCTTCAGAACATGAAATTTTCACCTCCCACTATAGCAGAAAGGGTCTTTCTAGTAGTTACACATCAAATCTAAGCTGTCTGAAGTGTTTTTCCAAAGTGATCAACATTTTTACGTTTTGCGTTTCGGAACCCACCTTATCTCAGGCTGAAAACGCGTTTTCTGCATTGTGCCATAACAGAGAGAAGAAGCATACACCAAAATGTCAAAACTGTTTGATTTATGGCCCTGGAGGTAATAAAACCCCTCCCCTTCCAGAGGTAATAAAACCAACCCCTCCCCCTTTTTAAATAAAAAAGAAATTAAAATAATAACCCCTCCCCTTTTTTACATAAAAAGAAATTAAAATAATAACCCCTCCCCCTTTTTATATAAAAAGAAATTAAAATAATAACCCTTCCCTCGAAGGTCAAGGTCAACCTGTGTGATGCACGGGTGGGAGGCCGCTACATCCTCGCAGCCGCAACAAACGGTTAGGTCTGGTAGGAGGTCAGGTAGGGTCTGCTCGAGGGAGTGGTTTGAGCGGCTCTGGAGGATTACCTTAAGAATGTGGGGGGAAAAAAAAAGAAAAAATAAGATATTGAAAATAAAACTTTAAAGTTTCAGCATTAGTCAATGTTCAAGCTGTTTCTGCATTGTAGACTAAATAATCTAAACGTGATAGTAGCTACAATATTAATTCTGGTTTAAACGTTTTAGAAGTTATTTAACATCTTATGAAACAGTTTTTCATTCTTGAAATATTTCTTAAAGATAAAACAGTAGAAAGAAAACACTTTTTTTTTTTTAGTCTTCACTAATAGTTCAAATGACACAGCTACACAACTCATGCATCATTTTTTCAAAATGTGTTTAAAACAGATAATTTCTACTTGTAAAATACTTTTTAGTTTTTCAGAAAATAAGGTTGAGTGAGCAAGGATAAAACAAAAGAAAGAAATACCTTTAGTTTTCAGAAAATAAGGTTGAGTGAACAAGGATAAAACAAAAGAAAGAAATACCTTTAGTTTTCAGCATTAGTTCAAATGACACAGCTATCCAATTCGCATGAGTTTCTGTTGAATTAGTCTATTTAATTTTATACCCTGTGTGAGTTTGAAACAATGCATTTTTACTTACTCAGGAAATACTTTGAAAAAATGAGGTCAACAGAGGGGGGACAACAGTCATTAGGTCTGACTCTTTCTCAGACACTGAAACAGAGTCCGTGGTAACCGGTTAATTTGCTGAGGAGATGTGAGTTCTTTCCCGGCCGGTTGAATCTTCAAAAGAGACAATCTGAAGACAGAGAGGTCTGTCTGAAGACAAACCTCATTCGTCTATCTGAAGGCAAACCTCGCTGTTCAGACTGAGTGAGCACACACACACACACACACACACACGCACGCACGCACGCACGCACGCACGCACGCAGGCAGGCAGGCAGGCAGGCAGGCAGGCACACACACACACACACACACACAGGTCACCCGGCTGTAGACCCCTCCTTTTCAAATTGCATCATTTGACAGCGGAAAAGTTTACTCCTCTGAGCTATCTAGCAAATGCTGAGCTCTTCCAACATAGTTTAATCCAAAATCAACACAGGTATCGTCTAGCCCCTACCCGCACGAATGGTGTATTTAGATGACACCGATCAGACCACATTTTACAACGGTTCAGGTGTAACCTTTGCTGTTGACCAGGCCTTACACAACTTCATACGACACCTTTTAAAATTGCATCATTTGACGGTGGAAAAGTTTACTCCTCTGAGCTATCTAGCAAACGCTGAGCTCTTCCAACATTGTTTAATCCAAAATCAACACAGGTATCGTCTAGCCCCTACCCGCACGAATGGAGTATTTAGATGACACCGATCAGACCACATTTTACAACGGTTCAGGTGTAACCTTTGCTGTTGACCAGGCCTTACACAACTTCATACGACACCTTTTAAAATTGCATCATTTGACGGTGGAAAAGTTTACTCCTCTGAGCTATCTAGCAAACGCTGAGCTCTTCCAACATTGTTTAATCCAAAATCAACACAGGTATCGTCTAGCCCCTACCCGCACGAATGGAGTATTTAGATGACACCGATCAGACCACATTTTACAACGGTTCAGGTGTAACCTTTGCTGTTGACCAGGCCTTACACAACTTCATATGACACCTTTTAAAATTGCATCATTTAACAACGGAAAAGTTTACACCTCTGAGCTATCTAGCAAACGCTGAGCTCTTCCAACATTGTTTTATCCAAAATCAACAAGGTATCACCTAGACCCTTCCCACGCTAAGGAGTATTTAGGTGACCATGATCCAGACCATGCTTTACATCAGTTCAGGGGTAACCTTTGCTGCTGACCAGACCATCCAGAACTCCATCCAACTCCTTTTCAAACGGACACCAATTGCGCTATGGACGCCTCCTCCTCTGCACTCCGTAGGTGAATATATCTATATGTATACAGTATATCTGTGTATCTACATATACAAGTATTATAAGAATTATATAAAACGTTATGTCATGTTTATCACATCTCTTTTCATTCACAGACGTCGTCACCCATCTGTGTGACGTTCATTTAACACAGAGTGATACAGGTAAAAACATTTAATTATTTTATAATTTGATGTTAATATCTCAATTATGTACTACAACAGCCTTTCTTCTATATTTCAGACATTATTGGCTCCTCGAATAACTTCCCTGAGAGGTTGATAGACGTTGAGGAGCTCGAGCAGTTAATGCGTCCAAGTTTTGAATACGACGGCGTCCACACGGATCCGACGGCGGTGAATCCGAGAGTGAGGATTCGAGAGAGCAGCGCTGAGGTGATTTACCCTCCCGCAGCTCCGAACACGCCGTGTATTATAATAATCGACAGCGAGGACGAGTTCACCACTCCTTGTCCGGGACCGAGTACTGGAAATCAACCGTCGGGAAGAAATCAACGCTCTCTGAGTCGTAAGCGTCGGTATAATTCATCACAGAAGGCAGGACCATTGCGAACCATCGGTGAGAAGGAGACACCGATTCTAATCATTATTACGTTAACTAGGTAAAGAATAATGGATGTGTGTGTGTGTGTGTGTGTGTGTGTGCATGAAAAGGCCACCAGGAACCAGGAAATCAGACACGGCTGGGAACTCGTCCGGACACCGCGGAGTCGGGTCATTCATTGGACGGGACGCTTCAACTGTTCGACGGTGCGAGCAAAACATCCAGTTCAGTCAAAATAAAATAAAAAAAAAATAAAAAAAAAAAAAAAAAAAGTATTTTAACCGCATTGTGTCGATGTGCTTTATATTTAACTTTCCTATGTTTTTTTTGTTTTATTCAACGTCTGTGCGTATGAAAACAGACGATCAGTCAGAGGTCGGAGGAGTAGTGTGTTCACTCGGCGATCCGTTCACTCACCAGACACCACAACTGATAGGAGGTGAGAAAAAACATTTTTAGAGTGATAGTTTACGTTCACAAATGTATTTATTTATTTTTTCATGTGAAAAAACAGATACAAAGACAACGAGTACATCGCGCCCTCTACCTGTCACTTCATCGCCTTCTCCAACGTTGATGTGAATCTCAATTTTTTTTCAACACACATCTCCACCATTCAGTATCAGTTGAATGGCTGTATGTTTGCTATTGTGTGTGTGTGTGTGTGTGTGTGTGTGTGTGTGTGTGTGTGTGTGTGTGTGTGTGTGTGTTATCTCTAATGCGGTTTGTCTATGTTCTAGCTATGTGCTTTAGACGGTGTCATTTTACTATTGAAGGTGTTTGAGTAACTGTTGCTAAGCGTCATTGTGATTTTACTACTATGCTTTAACGACGGTGGCCACTAGAGGTCGCGATTACTATTTCACACTTTGCTTTAACGACGGCGGCCACTAGAGGTCGTGATTACTATTTTATACTATGCTTTAACGACGGCGGCCACTAGAGGTCGTGATTACTATTTTATACTATGCTTTAACGACGGCGGCCACTAGAGGTCGTGATTAGTATTTTATACTATGCTTTAACGACGGCGGCCACTAGAGGTCGTGATTACTATTTTATACTATGCTTTAACGACGACGGCCACTAGAGGTCGTGATTACTATTTTACACTATGCTTTAACGACGGCGGCCACTAGAGGTCGTGATTACTATTTTATACTATGCTTTAACGACGGCGGCGACTAGAGGTCGTGATTACTATTTTATACTATGCTTTAACGACAGCGGTCACTAGAGGTCGTGATTTTACCAATTGTAATGTGCTTTAATGACAGTATACACTAGTGATTTACTATTTGTTTTTTATGCTTTAAATGTTGATCCTGAGTAGATCCCTACATTTATTCATTATTGTATTTTATTATTTATTTAATTACTATTTATTATTATTATTATTATTATATTTTTTTCATTTTATTTTATTTTATTTTATTTTTTTTTTTTTTTTTACTGCTCTTCACTATTTGCTTCTGTTGTGATGATGGTTTTCCTATGAGTATTGATAAGGATGCTACACATTTTGTTTTATTATTGTCATCGCTAGAAAACAACCTGGCTTTACACAGTTATATGATTACGTAATTGTGTTTTTCTGTAGGTCGTATTTTTTCATATTTTATTCAGCTTATTTTCATACTACTCTGCTTATATTCATATGGTAATAACTGCTATCTGGCGTCTTGCTTCGAGATTGTATTTACATTTTGTATTGTTGCTGATATTCTGTTCCAGCTCTCCCTCCTGGGTCTTGGCCTTTGTGGGAGACATCGACACCGGTTTCTACGGTTCCACTGGGTCTACTATCTGGATCGTTCCCTACCGTGGACTCGCCGTCAGCATCCGGCCACCCCGCACCTCCACCACCACCACCACCGTCAACATCACCAACACCAACAGCGGCCTCAGACACCCTCCGGACAGCGCCTCGGACACAGCCGGCGACTTACGGCACATCACCCCTCAACCATCCCCGGACTCTACTTCCAGACCCCGAGAGCTCTGTCGCATCGCCCCAAAACCGACCCCAGACTCCACCATCACAGCCATCACAGACCCAATTGGCATTCTATGCTACAACAACTGTAAAACAACAGCTTGAATGCCGAGTGCGTACGCTTGAACGTCGTCTAGCACTTCAAGCACGTCAAGCACGTAGATATCGACGGTTGACGAGAAATCTACGCGAAGGTAAGATTAACAACTTTTTTCAATGAGTAATCAGCTGTGATGCATATGTCTTATATATTATTATTATCATCGTTACAGAAAACGTCAGGAAGGAGATCACAAATAAAGCGCTACTGTCTGAAATTGTGAGACTCCTAAAACTACAAGGACCTGGTGGCAACAGACGTCGTGGACTGATCTGAATGAAGTTCAGCCACAGTAAGGTCCCTTCGGAGTCTGATTATTTAAAGGCACCACGGGTGATTGTGTTTTGAGGTTGCTGTTTGGTTTATTAAATTCTTTTAATTATTATTTCATTGTTATCGTTATTATTATTAAATTATGGCCGATCATGATGGTTTTCCTTCTGGTTCTGACCCTGAATCCACCCACAACCAGGACACTACACCACACCTCATTGACCAGAGTGCTTCACCGACACGGATGTTTCTGTCTGGCTTGTTTGACGGCATGTCTGAGGAGGAGGATGTAGAGCCGGTCTATGATCCGAGTATAAATGAAAACATGGAGTCCATTTTTTTCGCTGAGAGAGAGGATAATCGTATTTTAAATATGGTTCCTGCATCATCATGCGAGGGTAGGGTTGATACCTCTTTAGACAACGACAATTGGTTAGAAAGGTTTGTTGATAACCTACAGACGACCGATTCAGGGACACCTGCTCTTGACCCTCTGATAGACCCGTCTGACTCTAGCTGCAGCGATGACAGTGTTGATGATGACGGTGATTTTGTACAGGAAGGATGCTGTGTTGGAGGTGCCAGTATTGAATCAGAAGTCATAGAGGCTTTTAACACCGATAGGATGAGAAGGGTGCTAACACGTCCTGCTGTACCAGACACTCCTGATCTAGCTACTTTCTACAGAGGTTTGATGCAATAGGTCAGAGAGTTGGCTGATGAAGCGCAGAGACTGGCAGATCGAGAGGATGTGGTTCAGCTTGAAGTGGTTGGTGAAGGTGTTCAAGAACATGTTAATGTTGTGGTTGAAGGCGACGGGGGAAATATCTACCCCGCTTTTGAGGACCTCCTTAGCAACACCGTGCAATCCGACAGAGTCATCGCTATGGGTATGAGAATTGAATTAACGGTCCAAATTGTACATAACCCTCGAGGAGGCACTAAACGCAAACTCGAGAAGACACTGGATGCCGAAATTATCGGTAAAAAAAGACGACATCTCTATGTAGTTGATGGTGATGGAACTGATCAGCTTTGCTTCGCAATCAGCCTTTCTTGTCTCCTTAATCCTCACCGTACGTATCAAGATTGTGTTGATTTGGGGAGGGAATTACAAAGCAAAGCTGGTTTAGATTCTCAAACACCTATCACATTCACAGATATACCCCTGTTTGAACGGATAGTGAGGCGTAAAATTGTTGTGTTTCATAAAACGACACCAAACCAACCATTAGCACATTATGTCACAGGTTTAGCTGATGGTTTGGATCCCTTATACTTGTTTCTACTTCAGGGACACTATTACGGGGTGAAGAATCCAAAGGGTTTTTTAGGAACACGCTACTTTTGCGTCAGCTGTCATAAGGGGTATGAAGATAAATCAAAACACATCTGCAAAGGTCATTGTAGCGTTTGTCACAATCCTGTTTGCCCTACAGAGGTTCCAGACCCTGTAACTTGCGGCGACTGTCGTCGGGTTTGTAGAACGCCATCATGCATCGTGAGACACAAAGAGATTGGCGCTAACGGGTCAAGTCTCTGTCAGAGATACAAAAAATGTGAAAAATGCGGAAGGAGTCGGTATATGCCGTTAAAAACGGGTAAACCCAACCATTGTTGCGTTGTGCTTAAATGTAACATCTGCAATGTAAAATTATCATCGACAAACGAGGTCCATCAGTGCTACATTCAGCCGGTTGCCAGGAAGACTGAGCATCCTGATTTGGTTTTTTACGATTTTGAAACGTTTACAGACGACCAGGGTAGACATGTCCCTTTTTTAGTGTGTGCAAAGACGCAGAGAGGTGAAGAACAGGTGTTTTATGGTCTCGACTGTGTTAGAGCGTTTCTTTTATATTTCAGAAAGAACCGGTTTAGAGGCTGTGTTTTTGTTGCGCATAATGCCAGGGGTTTTGACAGTGTCATTGTCTTGAGAGGTATGCTTGATGAAGGGTTAATACCAAAGAGGTTAATCATGACCGGTAGTAAGATACTTTGTCTTGAGGATCCTCACTACAAGCTAAAATTCATCGACTCTCTCTCATTTCTAACCATGCGACTCAGCTCCATGCCTAAAGCTCTAGGTTTCACCGATCAGTGCAAGGGTTTTTTTCCACACAAGTTTAGCTCGAAAGACCGTCTGCATTACATTGGGGCCTATCCTCCTCCGTCAGACTACGGCGTTGAGGGCATGTCAGACCCTGAACAGAGAGATTTTTACAGCTGGTACGAATCTGTGTGTGAGAATTCTTTCAATTTCAGGAGTGAAGCTATTCACCATTGTAAAAACGATGTCGACATTCTGGCCAGAGGGTGTGTGATATTTAGAGAGGAGTTTTTTAAAGAAACGGGTGTTGATGCACTCTCGTCCGTAACAATCGCCTCTGCGTGTATGGCTGTTTTCAGGACCAACTTTTTAAAACCAGACACATTAGCCATACCATGTCCCAACAATTATGTAACAAGAGGTAACAAGAGGTTCTCAGACGCTTCCATCCAGTGGTTGCAATGGGAATCACACAGACAGGGCATTTCCATACAACATGCCTTGAACCGTGGGGAGATGGTGTTTGGTCAGTATTTTGTTGACGGTTATGCTGAAGTTGACGGTGTTAAGCAGGTCTGGGAGTTTTATGGATGTTTCTTCCACGGTTGTCCCTCATGTGTTGACCCTCATGCAGTCTGTCCGTTAAGAGGTAGACCATATGGTGAATTCTACTCTGCTATGATGGAGAGAGAGCAGGCGTTAAAGTCTGATCATGGGGTGTGTCTTATTACCATCTGGGAACACGAATGGCGTTCACTTCGACAATCGTGTGATGATCTCAGAGACTTTCTCTTAGATTTTGACACCCCTGAGCCTCTCAACCCTCGTAATGCCCTCTACGGTGGTAGAACCAGCGCTTTAAAGTTGCGTTACACGGCTAAGCCTGGTGAAAAACTTTATTACGCTGATGTCACGTCTCTGTATCCTTATGTCAACAGCACGTGTTCCTATCCCCTAGGTCACCCCCGAATAATTCACAAGGACTTTGGGGATCCCAGACAGTACTTTGGTCTTATCAAGGCGGTTGTCTATCCTCCTAGGGGTTTATATGTACCCGTTTTACCCTACAGAGGACCAGGGGGTAAATTACACTTCACGTTATGCCGTATCTGTTCAAGTCATAATGTTCAAGACAATGGCTGTACGCATAATGATGATGAGCGTGCTTTGACAGGGGTCTGGGTCACGGTTGAGTTCAACAAGGCTCTGGACAAGGGATACAGGGTGGCCAAGATTATTGAAGTATGGCATTTTGATAGCTCTAGCGATTGTATTTTCACAGGTTACATCCGTACATTCCTGAAGGGCAAACAGGAGGCTTCTGGTTACCCTGCTGAGGCCGTTGATCAGGAAAGCCGCGACAAATACATTAAGGATTATCAAACCCATCAGGGGATTTTGCTTTGTGCTGATAAGATTTGTCACAACCCAGCAAAGAGACAGGTGGCTAAAGCTTGTCTTAATAGCCTGTGGGGCAAGTTCTGCCAGAGGGAGAACATGTCTCAGGTTTCTGTAGTGTCAGACCCCAACGAGTTTTTCAGTTTCTTGTTTTCAGGGAAATACGAGGTCAGCTACTTTAACGTGCTGGATGAGAAAAAAGTTGTGATCCAGTGGCGTTACAAGGGTCTCTACCCTCCTGGTAAAAGCAGCAATGTTTTTATCGGAGCTTTTACCACTGCTTATGCACGTCTGAAGTTGTACAGTTACATGGAGAAATTGCAGGAGAATGTTCTCTATGTTGACACAGACAGCTTGATATATGTGGTGAAAGACGGCGAGACGCCTTTAAAATTAGGTAACTATCTCGGTGATCTGACTGATGAACTCGACGGGGATAGCATCGAGGACTTTGTTTCGGCGGGTCCTAAGACGTATGCTTATAGGACCAAAGGACAGAAGAAGGTTGTGATGAAAGTTAAAGGTATCACGCAAACAAAAGAGGCTTGTCAGCAGATAAACTTTGACTCTGTCAGAGATCTTGTAGAGGGCTATTTACAGAATTCACCTGATGGGCTGCTTGAGACCCGTCAACACAGCATTGTGAGGGATAAAAAGAACATCACTTTAAAAAACAGATCAGTTACTAAAAAACTCCGGGTCGTGTACGATAAAAGGCGTTTGTTTTCAGACGGCACAACCAAACCTTTCGGGTTCTGAGTTTTGAGTGGATGAGGGGTCATTATGGAAGAAATTCATTTCGATCCTCGTTTGAAAACACCATTTTCATGTCTAGTGGTGGGGCCATCAGGGTCAGGAAAGACCCATTTTGTAAAATGTATACTTGAAAATTGTGAACATGTTATGGATGATGCCAATGTAAATATTGTATGGATTTATACTTCTTTTCAACCGATGTACAGTGAATTGCAAAAGATGAATAAAAATATCAAATTCATTGAAGGTTTACCTGAATCTTTTGAAAATGAAGATGTATTTCCTTCTGATAGAAAACATTTGATTATTCTTGACGATGTTATTTTTGAAGCTTCTGAAAACCCTGAGGTTGTTCGCATTTTTACACAGTACAGACATCATAAAAATATGAGTGTTATAATGCTGACGCAAAACTTATTTCATCGTGGTAAATATAGTCGTACTATTAGTCTGAATAGCAATTACTTTGTACTGTTTAAGAATCCTCGCGATAAAATGCAGATAAAAGTTCTTGCTCAACAGGTTTACCCGTCTCAAAGAGCTTTCTTTCTTGAAAGCTTTGAAGATGCTACAGCTGACGCACACGGGTACTTAATTGTTGATCTAACACCCTCATGTCCAGAACGCTACAGACTAAGGACCGGGATACTTCCTCATCAACGTCACACGGTGTACATACCAAAAACGTCTGCTTAAGTTATGTCAGCGCGTATAAAAAGAAACGCGGGTTTACTTAAGGAACTATACCATGCTCCGTCAAAGAAACGTAAAGACATTTTGATGCGTAGTTCTCGGGACTTTATTCAAGCTCTCGGTGAGATCGCCCTGAATGTTTTGAAGGGGAATGTACCATTGTCGCAGGCTCAGTTCAAAAAACTGAAAAAACAGAAGAAAAACATCAGACTCTTGGCTAATAAAAAGGCGTGCGTGAAGCGTAAACGAAGGATTCTTAAAAAGCAATCGGGAGGATTCATTTTGCCGTTGCTAGCGGCTGCCGTTCCAATCATTGGAAATCTAATAGGAGGACTTGTAAAGAAGTAAAACACCATGAAGACTGTCCAGAAAATGTATCTCGTCTCTCCTCAGCAAATTAACCAGTTATCACGTCCAACCCCCGACATCCGTGAAACTGCCGAAGATTAATTAAATGACAAGATGAGGTCCATTCTAAATGATTCTCAGTTAAACTCGTATGAGAAGATTAAAAAGTACGATGCTCTATTGCAAAGATATTTAACCTTTACAAAACAGGATCAGAGAGACCAAAGGAGAGTAACTCTGACTTTACAACGAGACGGAGTCAGCGATCATCCCCACGACTCTAACAGTCGTGTCGAAAGTGTTCTAAAAACACCCTCTGTAACAGACGACTTGGGTAAGGATATTCTAAATAGCCTTCCGTCAAAAGCTCGAAGAAATGCTGAATACATTATCCAGAGGATATCCAAAAACGGTGATGGTTGGAATATGAATGGCGAATTTATGTATGAAGGAAATGCTGTAAAAGGCTCTCATGTGATTGATATATTCAAGTACCTTTCCCTACCGTATAAGAAAACGAGTTCTTCATTACCTGAGGGCTGGTCCGAGTTTCTCGTCACATTATTAAAGCTAAACATCCCTCTCACACTGCTGTCCAATCCTGAAGCGAGGGTTCAATATCAGAGACTTAAATCGAATTCTATCTCGCGAAAGAAAAGTATAGCTGAGAGCTGGTCTCCCGACCCAAAGGATCCTAAAGCGACACCTCGACGACGCTTGACACGTGTAGTGACCAAAGGGAAGAAATTGTCTCTAACACCTCGATGGGTTTCCTGAATAATTGTCTTGTACACGGTTATTGTCTTTTCATCAATAAAATGTTTTATTGAATTATTATGTGATTACAGATTTTTCTTTTAAACACACGCACAAACAAAATAAGATTAGTCACACGTTACAATAGTCTTTAAAATACAGAAGAGAACAGTTTTGTTGTTTCCACGGACAGTGTGCACATCTTTTTTGACATTTTTGATGTCCTTTCACAAAGTTGTATACCATGAGGTCGTTTTTTAGGGTATCGTCGCTGTATAGACTTAATACTTCTTCCATAGACAGCCCTCTAGCACGATGACAGAGGTAGAAGACGCAATGATGACCACATACAAACGATAGAGCATGCTGTAGTTGGCCATTGTTGTACTTGATGTTGCCTGAATGTTTCTTGAGAAACTTTAAAATATTTTCAGGGTAATGTGAAAAGTACGGCCCCATTCCGAATGAGTCAAAGAAAGTTGTTCTACCGTCTTCTTCGAGAGTTAAAGCCAACCAGTGCTCTCCTGGTTTATGTGCCGGGTGTGTGTTGACGACGAAATATGCAGGCGATCTGAGGGGTTGAGTGTATTGAGGCAACTTATCCGACGGCCATACACCGTAAAATGTGTCACCCAAGAGACCTCTCAGCAGCCTCTGTAACTGGAGACTATCCATAACTTTTTTTTTTTAATAATAGTCCACCAACACTTGTCTTTTCGCATCAATCTCCAGAATGGAATCGTAACAAGCGTACACAATCAGTGTTACGGTGTTTGGTAAGGGTACTCTGAATCTCATCTCCAGTCTTAAATTCCCATTTGAGACAGGGGAGAGAGCGTCGTTGTCGTCGGCTGGATTGAGATTAAACGCAAACAACGAATAACCTCCGTTAAAACCTTCGCGGTCAATGCTTAGCGGTAGATCCTTCAAATGTCTTCCTGTAGCTAGAATCATGTTATAAAACTCTCTGACCGCCATACCGTTATTAAACTGAGGTTGAAAAGCTTTAGCGGGGATCTGTCGGCCGTCCTGACAGAGGGCGAGATATTCGGTGTTGTAATGGTGAAAATTGAACGGGGAGAGATCTCTCCTACCGGTAAACGCCTCATGATGCACCATCCCTAAAACCACGTATTTAGGTATTGAACCCAGAAATAAATTCTCCTGGGTACATATTCTTGAGTTTTCTGGAATGGAGTATGTTTTTACGTTGACTCGTGAGAGGGGGTAGAGAGCATTTCCTTTTAACAAACCCGCTGCATGACCTATTCTCACAGCTGGCGAAACAGTGACTTTCTTCACAAACAGAGAGGCGCCGAGGATTTTCAGACGAAAGGTGGAGTCGCGGGGTCCGGTCAGACAGAAGGCATCGTTCGCCCTGGTGAGTTTAATTCTTAAATCGACCGAGTTTAATAACAGTCTCTCGCAGAAAAATATGTCGCTGTGAAGAGGACCGAGAAGGTGTACTTCTCTGGACCTGCTCGTGAACTCTGCCCGTTTATTAAGGCCAGCGTTGGGTCCGTTTACAGTGACGATCGAGTCGACCGACCCGGGTGTGTCTTGGTAAAAAAGACCGGCGCTAAACTGTGTTTTAAGAGTGTCGCCGGAAAAGTTGAGAAGTGTTTCAATCATAGCTCTGTACGGGTGAGTGGAACTGGACTGCGAAATCATCCGATCCCCCAGAACCACATCGCACTGATCAAAGATTGTGTTTAGAGGATAATTGATGAGGCCGACTGCTGCGTCGTTAGCCAGCGGGGTGCCATCGGCATTAGTAATTCTTGCACGCATGTGTAGAAGGGTGTCGTTTAGGTCTAGATACTTTCCGCCGTCTCCCGGTATAAAAAACTCAATCGGTCCTCCTTCGCTGATAGCGGCTACTGGAGCAATTTCTGTGTAAATTTTGTCCTCGATGGAAAGCTGCGTCATCGGCGGCGTGAATAAATCCAGTTCTGCCAATGTGCATTCAGTAGATTTCTGGTGTAGGAGCGCCATGTTACTGTATATAAGGTTTCTTAAAATATATCGGAGCTCCCTCTGGACTTCCTCTTGGCCCGTTTGCTTCTGTCAACTGGCTTCTTTCTTTTTTTGTTTGTACGTTTATTTGAGCTCTGTGTTACACGTCGTCCTGGTGGTCGTCTCTTTGTCCTTCGTGATAAGACGGCTATGCCACCTGACCCTTCCTGTGTCTGTTGATCGCTCATTCCTCTCACGGTTCGGGTGAACATATCCGAGGCTATGTTACCCACTGCTGATTTGAGATGAGGCTTCGCTATGGCAATACCTCTTTTCAACAGAGGTGATACAAACCGAAACATTTTTGAGAAGAGGGAACCGATGCCTCGTCCGTACATAACCGGGGCACCGTAGAACCCGGGTAGATCTCCGCCCACCTGTTTTTCATAATATTGTACAAATTTGTGCGGGTCGTCTCTTAAGCCTGCATGTACCATTGTGTTTGTTTATGACGTGGTCTGCAAAGGAGGGTTATCTCTCTCCGGCGTTGTGATGATGAATGGATTTCCAGACGACGATACGAGGGTTATATAATATCCTATCAAGTAACAGGTCTAAAGTGTAGAGTCACCACCACTTTTCCAAACTTAAAATTGACTGATTTGTTAAGATCTGATTTAATTTGTACCTGAATATTTTCAATATGGTTCTTGGCAACTGGTAAATAGTAAGCAGGGTTAAAATGTTGTGTGATTATATCTGAGTAACGACCCTTGATTTCCACCGTTCTTAAAAGCGGTGCATATGCATCCCCTACAAGCTGGGGTCTTACAACGTCGCTGTAACAGTAAAGATGGTAAAACCCCGCTTTTAAATCAACTGGGTGGGGCGCTCTGAACTCGCAAAAATTGATCCAATGACCAGGCTCTACACCTAACATGTAAGCTAAAGGCGAGTTAAAAAGCACTAGGTTCTGCCCGTCTCCTTGAAGATCAATTTTTTGCCGTGCACCGTCAAACAGGAAGCGTATATTGTTATTGGTTTTTTTTAAAGGTTTGCTCCAACTCGGTTGTAATCTGATTAATAGAGCTGTAATATCCACCCTTGAACTTCAGTTTAGAAATATCTGTTCCTGCAGTTTTGAAATGTCGATCAACCCCTCGTGATTCGTCTTTTTTCCTCTGAGGTGAGGCGCTGGCGTCAGGATCCGGAGCCCTAAGTCTCGCCATGGCTCTATGAAATTCATCTTTATGCCGCCTCGACGTGTTAGCATCTGAATCTGATCCTCTTTGAGCCGTACATGATGATATGACGCCTGGTGTAAAGAAGGATCGTCTTATATATTTTTTATATCTGAAGCTTTTACCCAACTGTTGAATTTTTCAGGCCAGTTCTTCCACTGGACAAAGACCTGTCTCTCTCCTTTAACGCGGCGTTCCTTGAGAATCTTTTCAACGTGAAATACTTTATCCTTAACGAGTTGTACTTTTTGTAATTCTTGATCATAAAATGACCCCTGGATGGGTTCGCCATCGAAATCTTTCAATTTATACACAGGCGGGTTGCGGTGAATACATTCAGTTATCGTAAATATCTCGTCTGTAAAACTCTGCTCATACTTTTTGTCAAATACACCTCGTAGTTTTGATATCCTAACATGATCGCCCTCCTTAAATTTCGGCTTCTGTCGACCTCTCGACGGTCTAATGTAAAGATTGTCAAACACTTGCAGAGTATTTTCTTTAGTTACTTCCATCGGTGTCATTTTTATACTACTGTGATAGCTGTGATTATAACTCTTTACTAGATCCTGTAAAACCCCGATGTAACGTAGAGTGTTTTTAGCTGTAAAATATCTCCACATCCGATTTTTAAGAGTGCGGTTAAATCTCTCAACCACAGAGGCCTTAACGTCACTCGCTGTTGAAAAATGATTAATACCCTTCCTTTCCATCAAAGCCCTGAAACTCTTGTTAAAAAATTCTTTCCCGTCATCCGTCTGTAGCTTTGCAGGCGTCCCGCTCTCCTCCAGCACTGATTCAAACGCCTTCATTGTCTCAATCGCAGTCTTTCTTTTTAAAACGCGTACATAGGCCTTCTTTGAAAATACATCTATAACGGTCAACAAGTAATTTTGATCGTCGTTATATCTAGCCAACGCCTGCATGTCGCATAGGTCGGCCTGGAATTGTTGAAGTGGCCTGTGAACAAATACTCTGTTTCTCGGAAAGTTTACTCTGACCGGTTTATGCAGGGTGTAAGCATCCTGTTTTGATAAAAAATCTTTAATAGATTTAGAACTGACTGGTTTTCCAGTCTCAGCCTGCACCCCTCGACGAAGGCGATCCGCAATTCCGTAGCTCCCTGGGTGAAGAGGATTGTAATAAACTCTTTTAATGATGTGTTTCACCGACATGTTAAATGAGAAATGAATGAGCCGAGATCTGAATATGATTCTTAATGTTTTTTATTAAACAGGTTATGTCAGGATTTGATCGTAAAGTTATACAAAGACAGTAAAAGCAAAAAAAAATATCACATACGAGGGTATCTCGTGTTTGTGACATCGTCCAGGACCGGCGTTCTATTCCAGATTCTACTTGCTGATTCCAGACGTTCAATTAGAAGATCCTCTGGCTCGTATTTGATGTATTCGTTCCAGACGCTTGATTTTGGAGACCTCATTTCGAGCAAGACTGTCTCAGCCGTAGCCTTGGTTCTCATTTTCTCCGGTTGTATGTCATTCACGGTCAAGTAGTGTTGTATAGCAGGCAGAAAGTTTTGTTACAGAGTCTTTTCATCAACGGGTAGAAGTTAAGGCTGTAGAAATCATCCTCCATCTCTTCAAGACAGCTGTGTTGTACTTGGCTGGGATGGTCTACTTGGCAGCCGTAGCAGATCTCCCTCCAATATCTGCGCATGGTTTTACCTAGTAGATGAAATACAACTGTCTTTACAGCTTTCAGGAAGAAACCGCTTATCCATCCATCCGTTTCATCATTAGCTGCTGGTTCTTGGTCTTGAGAAGCTGAGGATGAAGCAGGCGGATGCTCGCCGACAGTTTCGTTCTCAGGACTGGAGGTTGTTGCTCTCCCTACAGGTTCCTCCTCATCGTCCACGTCTTCCATTTCAGTTGCATCAGAGTCGTCTGTGTCGTCTTTGATGGTCAATGAAGGACAGGCTCCGTCCGCCATGCCGTTGTTAGAACCCTCGTACTCATGACCATCACCTGTATCGTCTTCTACCACAGGAAGTAGACGGGTCGGCGTGGGGTTGTTCATTCCGTACCCAGCACCGCCTGTAGCAGCTCCGAGGAAGATAGTGGCAATACGTCTCGGAACACCTTCGGTCCTCATCGTTGTCCTGGATGCGTTTGTTCCGCCGGGTACGTCTGCAGGGTGTCGCTCTGGAAAACACCCTCTTTATAGCAACCGTCAGCGAGTAGGCGGTCCAAAGGGCGGGACTAAAAGGTCAGTGCTTTTTTCAACACAAGGGTATCATCCCATAAGCGGCTATGGTAGAAGAGGCCGTCGATTTTTGGAGAAATCTCGCGGATTTTTTCACTCCAAGCATCCAAAGGTATGGTTAACAGAGTACGAAATACACCGCAATCAGAATTAAAATACTCCAGGACGAAATCTTCTTCTTCTTCACTCGTGACTCCTGTTGATACTTTATGGAGGGCTCTGAAGGACCACCGTCCTGATCCTGAGATTTTAGCCAGCCATATAGCCACGAAGGACGGCTTCCTCTCCATTCGATCAGCTTTGTTAGACCCGGCTCCAGCCTTCTGACGATGTTGTTGTTGTTCTTCTTCTTCTTCAGCCCTTGGGAGATTTTCCGGCTACACCTCTCTCAGCACACCCCAGTCGTTAGACGATAACACGGCCATCTCCGTATAGGCACTCAAGGTTTCGTCGTCATCCAGTTGGTAAATGTACAATTCAGCTGTTTCATACTTAAACACGTAACCCCATCTCCCTCGACGACCGTAAGGCTCTAGAGACCACTCATCCCGCAAAGATTCCCCGGGTGGCGCCTGCGTACGCCGTAGGTACATTACAGTTTTACGGGGAGCCCCAGCACCCATCCACGGGTCCTCAATAACAGTCACAGCTGTCTCACTGATCACTGGTGATCCACGCGCCGTTGTAGGGACAGACATTGCGAGTTGGTTGTGTTTGCTGGTTCCTTGCTCCTTGTGACGGTCTGAAGGTTAAATATATATACACACAGGTCACACAGCTGTTATAAAACAAGGGATGATAGGGTTAATTATTACCCTTCCTGTCATAAAACAAGGGGGAGGGTTATAATTTTAATTCCCTGTTGATATAAAAAAGAAGGGTGGGGTTATTATTTTAATTTCTTTTTATATAAAAAGGGGAGGGGTTATTATTTTAATTTCTTTTTATATAAAAAGGGGAGGGGTTATTATTTTAATTTCTTTTTATATAAAAAAGGGGAGGGGTTATTATTTTAATTTCTTTTTATATAAAAAGGGGGAGGGGTTATTATTTTAATTTCTTTTTATATAAAAAGGGGGAGGGGTTATTATTTTAATTTCTTTTTTATATAAAAAGGGGGAGGGGTTGGTTTTATTACCTCTGGAAGGGGAGGGGTTTTATTACCTCCAGGGCCATAAATCAAACAGTTTTGTCATTTTGGTGTATCCTTCTTCTCTCTCATAACTTCTCAGGGAAGCTTCAGAACATGAAATGTTCACCTCCCACTATAACAGAAAGGGTCTTTCTAGTAGTTGCACATCAAATCGAAGCTGTCTGAAGTGTTTTTCCAAAGTTATCAACATTTTTATGTATGGCGTTCCGGAATCGACCTTATCTCAGGCTGAAAACGCGTTTTATGCATTGTGCCATAACTTTGCAGGGAAGCTTCAGAACATGAAATGTTCACCTCCCACTATAGCAGAAAGGGTCTTTCTAGTAGTTGCACATCAAATCTAAGCTGTCTGAATTGTTTTTCCAAAGTTATCAACATTTTTATGTTTGGCGTTCCGGAACCCACCTTATCTCAGGCTGAAAACGCGTTTTCTGCATTGTGCCATATCTTTGCAGGGAAGCTTCAGAACATGAAATGTTCACCTCCCACGATAGCAGAAAGGGTCTTTCTAGTAGTTACACATCAGATCTAAGCTGTCCGAAGTGTTTTTCGAAAGTTATCAACATTTTTATGTTTGGTGTTCCGGAATCGACCTTATCTCAGGCTGAAAACGGGTTTTCTGCATTGTGCCATAAATTTGCAGGGAAGCTTCAGAACATGAAATTTTAACTTGCCACTATAGCAGAAAGGGTCCTTCTCGTAGTTGCACATCAAATCTAACCTGTCTGAAGTGTTTTTCCAAAGTTATCAACATCCTTATGTTTGGCGTTCCGGAATCAACCTTATCTCAGGCTGAAAACGCGTTTTCTGCATTGTGCCATCACTTTGCATGAAAGCTGCAGAATATGAAATTTTCACCTCTCACTATAGCAGAAAGGGTCTTTCTAGTAGTTGCACAACAAATCTAAGCTGTCTGATGTGTTTTTCGAAAGTTATCAACATTTTTATGTTTGGCGTTCCGGAACCCACCTTATCTCACTCTGTAAGCGTGTTTTCTGCATTGTGCCATAACTTAGCAGGGAAGCTTCAGAACATGACATTTAAACATCCCACTATGGCAGAAAGGGTCTTTCTAGTAGTTGCACATCAAATCTAAGCTGTCTGAAGTGTTCTTCCAAAGTTTTCAACATTTTTAAGTTTGGTGTTCTGAAATCAACCTCATCTCAGGCTGAAAACGCGTTTTCTGCATTGTGCCATAACATTGCAGGGAAGTTTCAGAGCATGAAATTTCAACCTGCCACTATAGCAGAAAAGGTCATTCTAGTAGTTGCACATCAAATCTAAGCTGTCTTGAAGTGTTTTTCTACAGTTATCAACATTTTTATGTTTGGCGTTCCGGAACCCACCTTATCTCAGCCTGAAAACGCGTTTTACATATTTTGCCATAACTTTGCAGGGAAGCTTCAGAACATGAAATTTTAACATCCCACTATAGCAGAGAGGGTCTTTCTAGTAGTTGCACATCACATCTAAGCTGTCTGAAGTGTTTTTCGAAAGTTATCAACACTTTTATGTTTGGCGTTCCGAAACCCACCTTATCTCAGGCTGTAAACGCGTTTTACGCATTGTGCCATAACTTTGCATAAAGCTTCAGAACATGAAATTTTCACCTCCCACTATAGCAGAAAGGGTCTTACTAGTAGTTGCACATCAAATCGAAGCTGTTTGAAGTGTTTTTCCAAAGTTAACACCATTTTTATGTTTGGCGTTCCAGAAACAACGTTATCTCAGGTTGAAAACGCGTTTTACACAATTTGCCATAACTTTGCAGGAAAGCTTCAGAACATGAAATTTTTACCTCCCACTATAGCAGAAAGGGTCTTTCTAGTAGTTGCACATCAAATCTATGCTGTCTGAAGTGTTTTTCCAAAGTTATCAACATTTTTATGTTTGGCGTTCCGGAACCCACCTTATCTCAGCCTGAAAACGCGTTTTACATATTTTGCCATAACTTTGCAGGAAAGCTTCAGAACATGACATTTTTACCTCCCACTATAGCAGAAAGGGTCTTTCTAGTAGTTGCACATCAAATCTAAGCTGTCTGAAGTGTTTTTCCAAAGTTATCAACATTTTTATGTTTGGCGTTCTGGAACCCACCTAATCTCAGGCTGAAAACGCGTTTTCTGCATTGTGCCATAACTTTTCAGGGAAGCTTCAGAACATGAAATGTTCGCCTCCCACTATAGCAGATAGGATCTTTCTAGTAGTTGCACTTCAAATCTAAGTTGTCTGAAGTGTTTTTCCAAAGTTATCAACATTTTTATGTTTGGCGTTCCGGAACCCACCTTATCTAAGGCTGAAAACGCATTTTCTGCATTGTGCCATAACTTTGAAGGAAAGCTTCAGAACATGAAAGTTTCACCTCCCACTATAGCAGAAAGGGTCTTTCTAGTAGTTGCACTTCAAATCTAAGCTGTCTGAAGTGTTTTTCGAAAGTTATCAACATTTTTATGTTTGGCGTTCCGGAATCGACCTTATCTCAGCCTGAAAACGCGTTTTACGCATTGTGCCATAACTTCTCAGGGAAGCTTCGGAACATGAAATGTTCACCTCCCACTATAGCAGAAAGGGTCTTTCTAGTAGTTGCACATCAAATCTAAGCTGTCTGAAGTGTTTTTCGAAAGTTATCAACATTTTTATGTTTGGCGTTCCAGAATCGACCTTATCTCAGACTGAAAACGGGTGGTCTGCATTGTGCCATAACTTTGCATGCAAGCTTCCGAACATGAAATTTTAACCTCCCACTATAGCAGAAAGGGTCTTTCTAGTAGTTGCACGTCAAATCTAAGCTGTCTGAAGTGTTTTTCCAAAGTTATCAACATTGTTATGTATGGCGTTCCGGAATCGACCTTATCTCAGGCTGAAAATGCGTTTAACGCATTGTGCCCTAACTTTGCAGGGAACCTTTAGAACATGAAATTTTCACCTCCCACTATAGCAGAAAGGGTCTTTCTAGTAGTTGCACATCAAATCTAAGCTGTCTGAAGTGTTTTTCTAAAGTTATCAACATTTTTATGTTTGGCGTTCCGGAATCGACCTTATCTCAGGCTGAAAACGCGTTTTCTGCATTGTGCATTAACTTTGCAGGGAAGCTTCAGAACATGAAATTTTAACCTCCCCCCTATCGCAGAAAGGGTTTTTCTAGTAGTTGCACATCAAATCTAAGCTGTTTGAAGTGTTTTTCCAAAGTTATCAACATTTTTATGTTTGGCGTTCCGGAATCAACCTTATCTCAGGCTGAAAACGCATTTTCTGCATTGTGCCATAACTTCTCAGGGAAGCTTCAGAACATGAAATGTTCACCTCCCACGATAGCAGAAAGGGTCTTTCTAGTAGTTGCACATCAGATCTAAGCTGTCTGAAATGTTTTTCCAAAGTTATCAACATTTCGTTCTGGAACCCACCTTATCTCAGTCTGAAAACGTGTTTTTTGCATTGTGCCTTAACTTTGCAGGGATGCCACAGAACATGAAATATTCACTTGCCACTATAGTAGAAAGTTCTTTCTAGTAGTTGCACATCAAATCTCAGCTGTCTGAAGTGGCTTTCCAAAGTTATCAACATTTTTATGTTTGGCGTTCCGGAATCGACCTTATCTCAGGCTCAAAACGCGTTTTACGCATTGTGCCATAACTTTGGAGGGAAGCTTCAGAACATCGAATTTTCACCACCCACTATATCATAAAGGGTCTTTCTAGTAGTTGCACATCAACTCTAAGCTGCCTGAAGTGTCTTTTCAAAGTTATCAACACTTTTATGTTTGGCGTTCCGGAATCGACCTTATCTCAGGCTGAAAACGCGTTTTACGCATTGTGCCATAACTTTGCATAAAGCTTCAGAACATTACATTTTCACATCCTACTACAGCAGAAAGGGTCTTTCTAGTAGTTGCACATCAAATCTAAGCTGTCTGAAGTGTTTTTCCAAAGTTTTCAACATTTTTATGTTTGGCGTTCGGGAACCCACCTTATCTCAGACTGAAAAAGCGTTTTACGCATTGTGCCATAACTCTGCATAAAGCTTCAGAACATGAAATTTTCACCTCCCACTATAGGAGAAAGGGTCTTTCTACTAGTTGCAGATCAAATCTAAGCTGTCTGAAGTGATTTTCCAAAGTCATCAACATTTTTATGTTTGGCGTTCCGGAATCGACCTTATCTCAGGCTGAACACGCATTTTCTGCATTGTGCCATAACTTTTCAGGGGAGCTTCAGAACATTACATTTTAAACTTCCACTATAGCAGAAAAGGTCTTTCTAGTAGTTGCACATCAAATCTAAGCTGTCTGAAGTATTTTTCCAAAGTTATCAACATTTTTATGTTTGGCGTTCCGGAATCGACCTTATCTCAGGCTGAAAATGCTTTTTACGCTTTGTGCCATAACTTTGCAGGGAAGCCTCAGGAAATGAAATGTTCACCTCCCACTATAGCAGAAAGGGTCTTTCGAGAAGTTGCACATCAAATCTAAGCTGTCTGAAGTGTTTTTCGAAAGTTATCAACATTTTTATGTTTGGCGTTCCAGAATCGACCTTATCTCAGGTTGAAAACGCGTTGTCTGCATTGTGCCATAACTTTGCAGGGAAGCTTCCGAACATGAAATGTTCACCTCCCACTATAGCAGAAAGGGTCTTTCTAGTAGTTGCACATCAAATCTAAGCTGTCTGAAGTGTTTTTGCAAAGTCATCAACATTTTTATGTTTGGCGTTCTGGAACCCACCTTATCTCAGGCTGAAGATGCGTTTTCCGCATTGTGCCATAACTTTGCAGGGAAGCTTCAGAACATGAAATTTTCACAACCCACGAAAGCAGAAAGGGTCTTTCTAGTTGTTGCACATCAAATATAAGCTGTCTGGTGTTTTTCCACAGTCATCAACATTTTTATGCTTGGCGTTACTGAACCCACCTTATATCAGGCTGAAAATGGGTTTTTCGCATAGTGGCATAACTTTGCAGGGAAGCTTCAGAACATCGAATGTTCACCTCCCACTATAGCAGAAAGGGTTTTTCTAGTAGTTGCACATCAAATCTAAGCTGTCTGAAGTGTTTTTCCAAAGTTATCAACATTTTTATGTTTGGCGTTCCGGAATCGACCTTATCTCAGGCTGAAAACGCGTTTTACGCATTGTGCCATAACTTTGCATAAAGCTTCAGAACATGAAATTTTCACCTCCCAGTATAGTAGAACGGGTCTTTCTAGTAGTTGCACATGATATCTAAGCTGTCATAAGTGTTTTTCCAAAGTTGTCAACATTTTTATGTTTGGCGTTACGAAACCCACCTTATCTCAGGCTGAAAACGCATTTTCTGCTTTGTGCCATATATTCTAAGGGAAGGTTCAGAACATGAATTTTTCACCTCCCACTATTGCAGAAAGGGTCTTTTTAGTAGTTTCACGTGAAACCTAAGCTGTCTGAAGTGTTTTTCCAAAGTTATCAACATTTTTATGTTTGGCGTTCCGGAATCGACCTTATCTCAGGCTGAAAACGCGTTTTACGCATTGTGCCATAACTTTGCATGGAAGTTTCAGAACATCGAATTTTCACCACCCACTATAGCAGAAAGGGTCTTTCTAGTAATGGCTCATCAAAGCTAAGCTGTCTGAAGTGTTTTTCCAAAGTTATCAACATTTTTATGTTTGGCGTTCAGGAATCGACCTTATCTCTGGCTGAAAACGCGATTTACGCATTCTGCCATAACTTTGCAGGGAATCTTCAGAACATGAAATTTTCATATCCCACTATAGCAGAAAGGGTCTTTCTCGTAGTTGCACATCAAATCTAAGCTGTCTGAAGTGTTTTTCCAAAGTTATCAACATTTTTATGTTTGGCATTCCAGAATCGACCTTATCTCTGGCTGAAAATGCGTTTTCTGCATTGTGATATAACTTTGCAGGGAAGCTTCAGAACATGAAATTTTCACATCCCACTATAGCAGAAAGGGTCTTTCTAGTAGTTGCACATCAAATCTAAGCTGTCTGAATTGTTTTTCCAAAGTTATCAACATTCTTATGTTTGGCGTTCCGGAACCCACCTTATCTCAGGCTGAAAACGCATTTTACACATTGTGCCATAACTTTTCAGGGGAGCTTCAGAACATTACATTTTAAACTTCCACTATAGCAGAAAAGGTCTTTCTAGTAGTTGCACATCAAATCTAAGCTGTCTGAAGTATTTTTCCAAAGTTATCAACATTTTTATGTTTGGCGTTCCGGAATCGACCTTATCTCAGGCTGAAAATGCTTTTTACGCTTTGTGCCATAACTTTGCAGGGAAGCTTCAGGAAATGAAATGTTCACCTCCCACTATAGCAGAAAGGGTCTTTCGAGAAGTTGCACATCAAATCTAAGCTGTCTGAAGTGTTTTTCGAAAGTTATCAACATTTTTATGTTTGGCGTTCCAGAATCGACCTTATCTCAGGCTGAAAACGCGTTGTCTGCATTGTGCCATAACTTTGCAGGGAAGCTTCCGAACATGAAATGTTCACCTCCCACTATAGCAGAAAGGGTCTTTCTAGTAGTTGCACATCAAATCTAAGCTGTCTGAAGTGTTTTTGCAAAGTCATCAACATTTTTATGTTTGGCGTTCTGGAACCCACCTTATCTCAGGCTGAAGATGCGTTTTCCGCATTGTGCCATAACTTTGCAGGGAAGCATCAGAACATGAAATTTTCACAACCCACTATAGCAGAAAGGGTCTTTCTAGTTGTTGCACATCAAATATAAGCTGTCTGGTGTTTTTCCACAGTCATCAACATTTTTATGCTTGGCGTTACTGAATCCACCTTATATCAGGCTGAAAATGGGTTTTACGCATTGTGGCATAACTTTGCAGGGAAGCTTCAGAACATCGAATGTTCACCTCCCACTATAGCAGAAAGGGTCTTTCTAGTAGTTGCACATCAAATCTAAGCTGTCTGAAGTGTTTTTGCAAAGTCATCAACATTTTTATTTTTGGCGTTCTGGAACCCACCTTATCTCAGGCTGAAGATGCGTTTTCCGCATTGTGCCATAACTTTGCAGGGAAGCTTCAGAACATGAAATTTTCACAACCCACTATAGCAGAAAGGGTCTTTCTAGTTGTTGCACATCAAATATAAGCTGTCTGGTGTTTTTCCACAGTCATCAACACTTTTATGCTTGGCGTTACTGAACCCACCTTATATCAGGCTGAAAATGGGTTTTACGCATTGTGGCATAACTTTGCAGGGAAGCTTCAGAACATCGAATTTTCACCACCCACTATATCAGAAAGGGTCTTTCTAGTAGTTGCACATCAAATCTAAGCTGTCTGAAGTGTTTTTCCAAAGTTATCAACATTTTTATGTTTGGCGTTCCGGAATCGACCTTATCTCAGGCTGAAAACGCGTTTTACGCATTGTGCCATAACTTTGCATAAAGCTTCAGAACATGAAATTTTCACCTCCCAGTATAGTAGAACGGTCTTTCTAGTAGTTGCACATGATATCTAAGCTGTCTGAAGTGTTTTTCCAAAGTTATCAACATTTTTATGTTTGGCATTCCAGAATCGACCTTATCTCTGGCTGAAAATGCGTTTTCTGCATTGTGATATAACTTTGCAGGGAAGCTTCAGAACATGAAATTTTCACATCCCACTATAGCAGAAAGGGTCTTTCTAGTAGTTGCACATCAAATCTAAGCTGTCTGAATTGTTTTTCCAATGTTATCAACATTCTTATGTTTGGCGTTCCGGAATCAACCTTATCTCAGGCTAAACACGCGTTTTCTACATTGTGCCATAACTTTTCAGGGGAGCATCAGAACATGAAATGTTCACCTCCCACTATAGCAGAAAGGGTCTTTCTTATAGTTGCACTTCAAATCTAAGCTGTCTGAAGTGTTTTTCCAAAGTTGTCCACATTTTTATGTTTGGCGTTCCGGAACCCACCTTATCTCAGGCTGAAAACGCATTTTACACATTGTGCCATAACTTTTCAGGGGAGCTTCAGAACATTTCATTTTAAACTTCCACTATAGCAGAAAAGGTCTTTCTAGTAGTTGCACATCAAATCTAAGCTGTCTGAAGTATTTTTCCAAAGTTATCAACATTTTTATGTTTGGCGTTCCGGAATCGACCTTATCTCAGGCTGAAAATGCTTTTTACGCTTTGTGCCATAACTTTGCAGGGAAGCTTCCGAACATGAAATGTTCACCTCCCACTATAGCAGAAAGGGTCTTTCTAGTAGTTGCACATCAAATCTAAGCTGTCTGAAGTGTTTTTGCAAAGTCATCAACATTTTTATGTTTGGCGTTCTGGAACCCACCTTATCTCAGGCTGAAGATGCGTTTTCCGCATTGTGCCATAACTTTGCAGGGAAGCTTCAGAACATGAAATTTTCACAACCCACTATAGCAGAAAGGGTCTTTCTAGTTGTTGCACATCAAATATAAGCTGTCTGGTGTTTTTCCACAGTCATCAACATTTTTATGCTTGGCGTTACTGAACCCACCTTATATCAGGCTGAAAATGGGTTTTACGCATTGTGGCATAACTTTGCAGGGAAGCTTCAGAACATCGAATGTTCACCTCCCACTATAGCAGAAAGGGTCTTTCTAGTAGTTGCACATCAAATCTAAGCTGTCTGAAGTGTTTTTGCAAAGTCATCAACATTTTTATTTTTGGCGTTCTGGAACCCACCTTATCTCAGGCTGAAGATGCGTTTTCCGCATTGTGCCATAACTTTGCAGGGAAGCTTCAGAACATGAAATTTTCACAACCCACTATAGCAGAAAGGGTCTTTCTAGTTGTTGCACATCAAATATAAGCTGTCTGGTGCTTTTCCACAGTCATCAACATTTTTATGCTTGGCGTTACTGAACCCACCTTATATCAGGCTGAAAATGGGTTTTACGCATTGTGGCATAACTTTGCAGGGAAGCTTCAGAATATGAAATTTTAACCTCCCACTATTGCAGAAAGGATCTGTCTTCTAGTTGCACATCAGATCTAAGCTGTCTGAAGTGTTTTTCGAAAGTTATCAACATTGTTTTGTTTGGCGTTCCGAAACCCACCTTATCTCAGGCTGAAAACGCGTTTTCTGCATTGTGCCATAACTTTGCAGGGAAGCTTCAGAACATGAAATTTTCACCTCCCACTATAGCAGAAATCGTCTTTCTAGTAGTTGCACATCAAATCTAAGCTGCCTGAAGTGTTTTTCGAAAGTTATCAACATTGTTTTGTTTGGCGTTCCGAAACCCACCTTATCTCAGGCTGAAAACGCGTTTTCTGCATTGTGCCATAACTTTGCAGGGAAGCTTCAGAACATGAAATTTTCACCTCCCACTATAGCAGAAAGGGTCTTTCTAGTAGTTGCACATCAAATCTAAGCTGTCTGATGGGTTTTTCGAAAGTTATCAACGTTTTTTTGTTTTGCATTCCGGAACCCACCTTATCTCAGGCTGAAAACGCTTTTTCTGCCTTGTGCCATAACTTTGCAGGGAAGCTTCAGAACATGACATTTTCACATCCCACAATAGCAGAAAGGGTCTTTCTCGTAGTTGCACATTAAAGCTAAGCTGTCTGAAGTGTTTTTCCAAACTTATCAACATTTTTATGTTTGGCGTTCCGGAGTCGATCTTATCTCAGGCTGAAAATGCTTTTTACGCATTGTGCCACAACTTTTCAGGGAAGCTTCAGAACATGAAATTTTAACCCCCCACTATAGCAGAAAGGTTTTTTACGTAGTTGCATATCAAATCTAAGCTGTCTGAAGTGTTTTTCCAAAGTTATCAACATTTTTATGTTTGGCGTTCCGGAACCCACCTTTTCTCAGGCTGAAAACGCTTTTTCTGCATTGTGCCATAACTTTTCAGGGGAGCTTCAGAACATGACATTTTAAACTTCCTCTATGGCAGAAAGGGTCTTTCAAGTAGTTGCACATTCAAGCTAAGCTGTCTGAAGTGTTTTTCCAAACTTATCAACATTTTTATGTTTGGCGTTCCGGAACCCATCTTATCTCTGGCTGAAAACGTGTTTTAAGCATTGTGCCACAACTATGCATAAAGCTTAAGAACATGAAATTTTCACCTCCCACTATAGCAGAAAGGGTCTTTCTAGTAGTTTCACGTGAAATCTAAGCTGTCTGAAGTGTTTTTCCAAAGTTATCAACATTTTTATGTTTGGCGTTCTGGAATCGACCTTATCTCAGGCTGAAAACGCATTTTCTGAATTTTGGCATAACTTTGCAGGGAAGCTTCAGAATAAGAAATTTTAACCTCCCACTGTTGCAGAAAGGGACTGTCTTGTAGTTGCACATCAAATCGAAGCTGTCTGAAGTGTTTTTCCAAAGTTATCAACATTTTAATGTTTGGCGTTCCGGAATCGACCTTATCTCAGGCTGAAAACGCATTTTCTGCATTGTGCCATAACTTTGCAGGGAAGCTTCTGAACATGAAATTTTCAAATCCCACTATAGCAGAAAGGGTCTTTCTAGTAGTTGCACATCAAATCTAAGCTGTCTGAAGTGTTTTTCCAAAGTTATCAATATTTTTATGTTTGGCGTTTCGGAATCGACCTTATCTCAGGCTGAAAACGCGTTTCCTGCATTGTGGCATAACTTTGCAGTAAAGCTTCAGAACATGAAATTTTCACCTCCCACTGTCGCAGAAAGGGTCTTTCTAGTAGTTGCACATCAAATCTAAGCTGTCTGTAGAGTTTTTCCTGAGTTATCAACATTTTTATGTTTGGGGTTCTGAAATCAACCTCATCTCAGGCTGAAAACGCGTTTTACGCATTGTGCCATAACTTTGCCGGGAAGCTTCAGAACATGATATTTTCAACTCCCACTATAGCAGAAAGGGTATTTCTCGCAGTTGCACATCAAATCTAAGCTGTCTGAAGTGTTTTTCCAAAGTTATCAACAGTCTTATGTTTGGTGTTCCGTAATCAACCTTATCTCAGGCTCAAAACGCGATTTACGCATTCTGCCATAACTTTGCAGGAAAGCTGCAGAACATGAAATTTTCACTACCCACTATAGCAGAAAGGGTCTTTCTTGTAGTTGCACATCAAATCTAAGCTGTCTGAAGTATTTTTCAAAAGTTATCAACATTTTTATGTTTGGCGTTCCGGAATCGATCTTATCTCGGGCTGAATACGCGTTTTCTTCATTGTGCCATAACTTTGCAGGGAATTTTCAGAACATGAAATTTTCACCTTCCACTATAGCATAAAGGGTCTCTCGAGTAGTTGCACATCAAATCTAAGCTGTCTGAAGTGTTTTTCGGAAGTTATCAACATTTTTATGTTTGGCGTTCCGGAATCGACCTTATGTGAGGCTGAAAACGCGTTTTCTGCATTGTGCCATAACTTTGCAGGGAAGCTTCAGAACAAAAAAATTT